>NW_027181688.1:6105619-7538119 GCF_028537555.1 Battus philenor | reverse complement strand
CAAGGAAACGAAAGTATTAGTTAACAACAATAAAAAGGTAACATTTGTGTTATACCGTAGGTAACACCGTCTAAATCCCGTCGCCCCAAGTCACGTGCCACGAAGCTGGAAGGACCTAACATCGTGTTCGAATCCCGCATCGCCGAACTAGAAGCTCAACTGACTCAAGCTAAAATCGACCTTAAGAAGATTCAGGTATACAAATACTACGATATACTCTTGATGGGTTATTGTAAATATTTTGTTTACACACGACAAAATTATCAGGCTGCATCAGACAAATCGGATACTATACAGACTTTTTGGATTTGCATACTTTTTTGAGTACGAATACAGAATACTGTTATTAAACCCCATTCCAATGTTTAAATCTGTTTCAGGATGAGAACAACGAGAACAAACGCAAGCTCGCTTCCGGCCTCGTTGACTCAACATGTCTTGACGGTTTTAAAAGACAGATAGACAATTTACAAAGGTTGTCGCTTACAATATTAAATTACACGTCAAAACTACTATAATATTCAATAATTTATTACTGTTATTAACTGCTAATACCGTTTTGACTCCAAATATGTTGCAGCTAGAGAAATAAATTTATAATCATACATACAAGATGATTAGTTACAGTTGTAAAAGATTTAAAGGGAACGTATATAGCTATAGGGTGCAATTATTATCGACAAATGTATAGTATACCTTATCCAATAATTAATAATGTCCGCTATAATAATTGACGTAATGATAATATAGTAACACAGACAGAAGTAAATGGTCTGTCGCATTCCTATCGAAATAATAAATTAATGTCACTTATTTCGGAATGGTCACTTTATTAAAGTGATTGGGAATAGGTGAGAAAGCTTCAAAACTTTTTGCTGACAAATGTGCAATACTTTAAAGTTTATGCCAATCAATCATGAATATAGCGATATGTGGCCTGTTTAAGTTGGAATATTTGTTATTTGTTTTTACTCCGTAAGGTTTACTGAACTTGTCCAAATATACAAAATCATACCTATTAACCAACGCAAAATGAGCGCAGTACCGCTTAGTTGCGGAAACCAACCCGCAGAGACAAAATGAGACAAGACAGTCTTATTTTTGAATAGCGTATTTTCATCAGATTTTGGAACAAATCATAATATTTTAGACAAAAAAAATCTTTTATTACTTTCATTAATAATTTCTATTTTACTTAAATTAAATAGTTTTAACATGAAACGCAAACCAACCCAGTTTGCAAATGTCGGAAATTGTTTACATTCAATTATCAGCTTCACTAGGTTTGTGATAACATCGTGATGGAGATCCTTCGTTTTACCTTCTTTTCTAAGCTTAACGGATCCTTTCTAAGCCTGTCTCCCTTACACAAGATATAGAACAACCTACCGGCGTTGTTTCCAGTTAACTATAACTTAGGAGCCTTCAAGTCAAGAGGGAATAGGTTTATTCTAGGCAAGCATAGTAGAACTTGTAATCACTTAACATTAGTCGAGAAAGAGGCCAAATGCTTTGCCTACAGTCGATAAATAATAATAATAATAAAGGTCCAGGACCTCCGAGTCTGCCTCAGCTTGGACTATCACTCGATAGGCATTTAGTACTTCGTTACGAGATAGCCTGAGAGGGTCGACCCACGATTCGATAAATTGGCAAAATTCAATTCAAATCTAAAAACTTGATCTTGGTCTTTCAGAGACAAATCTTCTCTTGAGGGTCAAATCGCAAAGTTGAAATTAAGCTTGGAACAAAAGGACAGTGACTTGGATACGCGTTTCAAACGAGGACCGGACGTGGTGGAGCAACAACTCCGGGAGGAGAGGAACAACTTGGAGACCGAAGTGCGGCGGTTGAAGGTTTGGATCTTAAGTTTCATAAGCGGTTATAAATAACACATATCTCTTTGGTTTTAATAGGTTAGATGATAAATAGTCGATATATTTATAGTATTCTGGTCTTGTTTCTCTTTTATACCAAACTGTGTACAATAATACAATATGAATTATATTATAATATTGTACACAGTTTGAACAAGTTATGTCCCAAAATTATCTTGTAATAAATTTAAGAAGTTCATTAAACATGAACTTGTAAAAAATATTTTATAGTGTCTATGATTTTTAAAGAGATAATTAAGTTCGAAAGGATTGCTCTACTGTATCAAGAATAGCTTTAACGCTAAGGAGCTTTAACTTTAAGAATATATAGCTTTAACTGCACTATAATTGATCTATATTCAATATAATTTAAGATTTTATTAAATTATTTTCTTCTTACATTATTTTCAAAACGTGCAACATATGTCACTATAAATGATTCTCTATGAATAATAGCATGAATAAATTAATAATGTGAATGTCCAATATACAGGATGACTTGGCAAAAGAAAGAAGCAAGATCCGCGAATTAGCCGGTGAGGGTGCGCGTCGAGCGATACAGGAGCGAAATTCTGCCGAGCAGCGCTACAACGCGCACTTCGACGAGCTGCAGCACGATCTGGCCGCTCAATATGACAACGTCGCTAAATTACAGGTAACATCACTATGAACCTTGGCAACGACAATTCTATTATTGTTAATTAAATTGATATTAAAGATTTTTTTCACAGGCGATGTGTTCTGGGCTTACCATAGTTGCTATCTACATCTGCCGCTACAATATAGATTTATTATGTTAAGAATGTAACATTTTATATTTAACTAACAAATAATGTCTTAGAGTTCACGATGCAGCAAGCATATTGAAAGATGTCCATAACAACGAGGATATACGACTTGTAAACATCGTTGAAAGGCGCTGAATGCACATGCTTCTAGGACCGGTTGGCAACAACTTAGTTCAATATTTTCCCAATTAATCATATACAATGAAAGATTTATTCCTAATGCGTTAATTTAGTTTTCTTTCAGAGTCGAAATTATTTTATAGAAATTTCAACGTAAGTTTAACATCAGCGTGTTTTCAGATGTTCAACTGCTGGCATAGGCTCACCCCCTTATATTTCCAATACGATCCGTTGAAAGCCGCCTACATCCAATGTTGTCTGTCCACCTTATCTTTATAAAAAAGCTCTTTATATATTCTTAAAAGGTTTTAATGAGGTAAATTATCTATATTTTATAATATTAATTCTAAATCGTATATAGTTGGACTTGGACCGACAACGTCGTGAGGAGAGCGACTTAAAACGCGAACTATCAATGAAGAACGCAAACATCGAAGAGTTAAAAATGGAACTGAAGAATAAAACAGGTAATTAGTGTCAATTATATTACTTCTCGAGCAGTAGTAGCTCAGCGGTAAAAACTGTGACCTGCGATCGTAGGTCTCGGGTTCAATTCCCGGTTCACAATCTTATATATAACTCACACGTTATGCAATTATATAGGATTGATACTGCTCACAATTCAGGTTCCAGAGGATGGAAAGCAGAGTCCTCAGTGTACCATAATACCACATACTGCGATCGCTACCCGCGTGCCAAGCGTAACGAATATGGTATTTCCCCTCATAGATATCTTTAGAAGTCTATTGCCTTGCAGTGGGCATCTTTGGGCTGAAACGACAAATTATTTCAACAAAATATGTGTTTTTGCAATTGTCCAATATAAGGCCTAAGTATACATACATTGCTTCGCACATCAGTGTGATTTATATTAACCACTTTATATAGTATTTATTCCAGAGCTAGGATGTAGGTCGCTACCGACCTATCCTATTGGTCATCTTGGAGAGGCATATGTCCAACAGTAGAAGTTCTAGGTATATAATGATAATGATTTAAGAGTTTTGTGGTTATATTAGATGATGGTTTTCTTACCTCTTATTATAAATTATTTTGTTTTTTCCAGTCGCAATAATTCCATAACGTTCTTTTTAAACTTAATTTTGAAACCTAGATTACTGGGGTTTCTTCTGCTACTTCTTCCTGCGCTTAATCTTTCCATAATGAAAGTAATGTCAACTAATACCAAAATCCAAGTCTAGGGTCAAACCTTTTAGACGCCATGGATTCATATATTTTTCGATTTACTGATCAAAAAGAATGATTGGTTTTCAGCAACACTTCAAGCAGATCTGGCACAGGCTCACGCAGAGAAGGCGTCATTGGAGGAAGAGCTAGCTAGTGCACGTCTGGCTATAGAGCGTCATCAAAGACAGGCTAAACACGAAACTAATCGCCTTAATTCCGAGGTCAGCCTTTTTTGTAGTACTACCGAAACTTTTATACAGCGCCTTAGTTATACGCGCGGTGAGATAAGTAACGACGGCTCTGTTCTATCAGTTCACCGTCAAGTCTCGTAGAGGCGGCGCTCATAATCCTTTTTCTCAGCTCCCATCTCTTCGTGCTTTTGTAAGACGCGGTACAACGGTTTAAATAGAATTATACTAGATTCACTAAAGAATTGTATGCGTAAAGTTTTCAGGTACTTTTGCATTTAAATTGTCATAACATTTGTGCCATATAGACGTCAGTTGTTCGTACCAAAGAAACAGATATAAGTTTAAGTTCACACCAACACAATCAAAAACAAAAGATCATTTTAATCAAGCATCATAAAAACTGAAAACGAATTGAATATTAAAGATAAAATCCTTCATAGTTTAATTTCGTTCAACAGTAATACTGCCTCAAATATCGAATATTTAAAAATATTAAATTACATAATGCCAAAAAACACAAAAGACGTTGAACGGCATCTTTTTTGATGTTTGAAACTTGATTCCAGAATAAATATTTTATAGGTTACACGAGTTTACGTGCAATCAAAATTATATGTAATGTTTTCGTTTCAGTTTTCATACAAATGATTTCCAATAATTTTATAACATTTTTGAATCAGATACAATCACTTCGTCAGCGTCTCGACCGTGCCGACGCAGACTTAGTGCATTCGCGTCGTGAAAATCTTCGTCTGTCTGAACAAATTTCTACACTGGAGAAGGAGGTAAAATTATATCAATTTTGAAATACACCGTTATGTGACAATGCGGAGATGGTTGCACTTGTAAAAAATTAAGTCTAGAAGTTCGCAAGAATACCTTGTGATTTTATAATAACAAGGTTCGAGTTATCTTTACAGTCGTCTATTTATTTATAAACATCGTGTCCGTCTTGAAACATCTTAACAAAATCCATGACACACTTTTTTCATGATATCTTATCTCGGGGAAGGGTAATAGAGTCCCGACATTATTTAACTTGATCAGACCATCAGATAGGTGATTGAACATCTGGTGTTTTACCTTCTGCTTTCCCTGCAGCCATTAGCTTGTCGAAGTTATAGCTGTCTGCGGTCGAAATGCCCAAAATAACTTAAGACTCGTTGGTAGCATACATAGAGCGTAGTCCTTAATCTTTTGCGAATCGAGAATGAATTTTTGTTACGTCTTGCTGTCTTTAGCATACTTAACATTTTTTCACTAACAATATTGCAAAATAAGGTAATATTCCTCAATTATTAATATTTAAAATAATATCGCCAACTGTAATGTCGCGCGCTGCCCCCATCCCGCGATTTCCCGCCCCCCTAACTATGTCATCGGTCTACCTAGTTGGAGGCGTATATACATAGCGTCTGCAGCTGGTAGCGGTCGCCACCTGAGAACCTTTCGGCCTCAACGGTCTGCGGTATGTCCCGACCGCTGCCACTTTAGACGAACAATTATCCGAACATCATTGGTAGCTTTAGTTCAGCGAAACTTCGAGAATACCTCTCGATCTTTGGCATAATAACTTAATAAATGTCGTAATAACATAAATAATACGGTTTGTTAAAATGAAAGATATTAAATTTAACCACATCTTTTTCCTTAGTTAAATATGAAAAGTTTAACACCCATATCTCCGGAGAAGAACAAGAAAGAAAAAGAACTATCTTCAATGCTTGAGACAATGGAAAATAAACATGGTAAGTTTTGCGATTTGTCCGAAACGTTTTTTCGGAAAAAAAATAACACTGTTTGCGTAATAACTTAGTCAGGCCCTTAATTCTACTTAGATTGTTTTTAAAATAGATCTGTAGCAAAATTTACAGAAAAATAACAAACTTCAGATTAAATTTTTATTTTATGTTATGTTATACATCAAATGTACAACATTAAAAAAAACTTTTCATTCTTGTCTTTAGCATCTATTATGTTATTCGAATGTTCATACAATGGGTAAACTGTTGATGTTTTGAGAAATTATTATAAGAAACAACTTTAATGAAATTGCTTCAAAACATTTATACTTTACCCTTTCATTTGCGCTTTGCGCTTGCATGACTGTCGATAGAAAGGGCTTTTGAAAAACTATTTCTTCAACTCAATGGTTTATTCATCAGATTGTTTAGTAATAAACACCTAATGCACATATTCTGTTTCCAAAAGCATTGAGTGAGTCAGTAGTAGATAACAGCATGCGCCAACTTTATATGGAGTAAATTTGGTTCCGCAGCTAGAACCGTGGCTGAGTTGGAGTCCATGATACAATCACAAAACAGTCTGATGGAGAAACTCACCGGCGAATGTCGTTTGCTTACAGACAAGCTCGACGACGCAAATCGTAGGCACAAGTACGAGACATTTTCAAATTTACGCATGGTGCTTCAATCTTGCTTGGAAAGTCGGATATTTTCTTTTAACTATCACAATTGCTACTCGTTGTTATCATTGCCCCTACAACTGAGCGAATGTCCTAACGTCGTGTTGTGTTTTTATTGGCGGCAGGCAGAGCGCAGAGTCGCGGCCGAGTAGACGAACCAATCAGAACACAACGCGACCGCTCAGAATCACGGGACCCCGAGAATCGACGCACGCGCAAGCACCGCTCCGGAAAAGAGTCCGATTCGTCGAATAACCAACCCATAATTATAGGACCACTAACGACCAATCAGGATCTCGCTAATATCGGAGAGAAGATTTACAATCTACCGCTAATGATTCAACAGCCCTTTTTACGGGAGAAAAAGGAGCCTATTAAGGTTGACATCAGCGTTAAATTAATACCGAAACCTAAAAGAAGAGATAGGAAGCGACGTGATTCACAATTAGACGTATCATCTCCGACTAAACCAATCAAGAGTAACGTCAGTATGGTAGTAACAAGAGACGATATACATGTTCTTAACGAAACTATAGAAACGGTTAAAGAAAGCGATGGAATATCACAAGTATCTGACACTGAAAATAATCATACGTTAAACAGTAACAAAAATCATGATCATGAAGAACTAGCAGTAGCTAAAAATGAATTTAAACCGATAGAAAAAGACGAATTAGTAGAACCCAATACTTCGTTACCGGACGAAATCACGACCAATGATGGTGCAAATGAAACGATATCTTCAAGTATAAATAATAATGAAAATGTTAACAATTCGGATAAAATGACTACAGAATAATAACGAGAAATAACATAAACATAATTCCAAAAGTTTCGCCAAAGACTTTGTATCTAATTGGTGTATACGACTAACTTATAACTGTTTTGAGATTTTTAATAGCTGCCTTGTTTTTATGATACGTAATGATGCGATAACGCCTACGTGTTATTTTGTGAAAATCAATGCTTTTATAGTCACAACAACAAATGGAAATCACACAAACAACGTAGCGATGACTTTAAAATTTAAATATGTTTTTAAGAAGTTAGTTTAATTATTATAGACGTTCTAAATAAGAACTAACAGTTAATTTTCCATTCATGTGCAATACTTTGAAGTGATTATTTGTTAAAACACCGTGTATGATAAATTTTATCTGCACGTTCCTATATATTTTCTTTTCCTTCCAAATGACTGTTGTCTACTTAATAATTGTTTTTATCGTTAGTTTAGCAATTATCTTGGTAATTCTAAATAATAACACTAATTTGTTAATTTATGTTAATTGATATATTCTTTTATATTTGGCAATGTTATTTATGTGTGGGCAATGATTGCAATTGGTAGTAGATTTTTGTGCAATAAAAGCTTCCAGATTTAAATTTACAAGTTATAAATTCAAATCATCTGTCGTTAGTAATCACCTTTCATAATTTTACCTTCCAGAGGAGAAAAAACACAATTGCTTTGCAGGAATGCTGAACTTATGAGAAAACTTCGTAATTTGTGGTCTTCTCATAAGAAATATTGCACCACGTTTCCTTCAGTACGAAGCTACACACCATTAAGTGGTTATCCAAATAGTAGATCATCCTACGACCTAGATCGCACATTCTATACTTCCACGCCTTACACCTATAGAAATAGATATAGAAGAAGCGACGAATTTAGCGACATAAGCACGGCTAGAGATGATATTGGTAACTTAACTAGACATTTAAGTGACCTGTCTATCGACAACATCGCTGGTTCAGACGATGACCCTTTGAAGGTAAATTAACAGATGCTTGCGTGAATGCTTGCAACATTAAGCATGTTTTCATTCATTCATTGGATACCTGTGTGTTTATGGGTTATTATTACATGTAAATAGACATGCACTAACCAGTGCGTTTATATTTTTTTCCAATAATATTTATTCGTGTGGTTTGCATGTACTTTGTGCGCTGTCTAAAACATTATATTTCTAGTACATATTCATAATTAGAAGTCGGATATCCAAATGCATATTAACATAAATTAGAAGTGTTAGCTTATCATGGAAAGGACTTTTGAAACGCATTCTGCGCATGGACGAGTGAGGTAGATTACAATACATGTTTGCGCTCGACATTCGTAAAGATCTGCTTGAGCGCATGTAAAGGCTTCGAAAACAGTTGTCATATTTATCTATATTTTCCCCATTGAAGTCGATCTTTTAATTATATGAAAAATTCTTTAGGCAAATATGCATATGATTATCCGAATCCTTAAAAGCTTTTGTAATATATTGATTTTGTTTTAATAATATAGTGGACAAGACTACCAGAAGTATCGCTTGATGGTAAATCATAAAACCCTGGTATTAATATATAAAAAAATATTTTTTCTATGCGACTATTTATAATATGTAGCATGTTGTTATGTATTTATACACTTGTGTGCGTGTGTTGTCACGTGTGCGGGTGCTGCAGGCAAGAACTGGCAACTCTGCAGCGTCAAGTAGACCTGCTGGGACGTTCGCTGCAATCGAATATCACCCCCGCACCTAGCAATAATGAAGGTATAGAACACATTACTGTATTTACTTCTGTTTTTTTTTTTAAATTGTAACAGTTAAATATTTTATACGCAATTAAAATCACCTATAATGAAAACCCAGTTGCGTTATAGCACCGTGTTATACTTTTTGTGAAAGAATTAACTCTCCATTTATATCGCAGCTGACATCTTTGCTAATTTACGTACATTTTGCTATGACGAGTTTTGATGTAACATGAACTGAAAACTTTTATAATATTATTATATGCTGCGGTAGCGCATGTCTGTCTAATCTATGCACATGCATCCAATATGAAACTTTGCGCAGTTTGATGGTTTGAGGAATCGAGCATTTCTCAAAAACTCATTTGTTCCTCAAACAAGAAGTCACCAAGATGAACTATACATGAACATTACTATGCTCCAGATTGTAGAAACCTCAGATAGTTAATTTACAACGGTCTTTTGAAATAACATTTTTCGATTCAAGGTTAAAGACGCTACTAGGTATTTACAGTCAGAAAACCCTATACATTAATGTCATATTATAAATGTAGCATATCGCTTACCTTTAGATGAAATAGAACTATTTATGGTAGTAAAAAGAGTATTATTTTCCAGCACCAGCCACGCACTCAACCGCAAGTCACAGAACTGTGCCAGGTTCCATGCCCAGCTCCCGACCAGACAATTCCGGAGATAACTCCACCAGACACTCCTCGGTCGAGCAACAGCCGGAACAGCAACCGGACAGACTTATCGATAATAACGACCAAACATCAAGAGTAGATGGTCAAGAGGGTCAAATAATCGAAGAAGAACAAAACATTATTCACGAACCAATTGCACAAGTTGAAATGGAAATTAATAATCAAACGGTTAAAACGGGTGATGGATTTGAATATGAAAATAACGCAGAACTCGAACAATCTTTAGAAGGCAAGGAGCATCCGGAAAATGAAACGTACGCTGAGGAACAATACGATCAGAATTACCAACAGGTCCCTGAAACTGGCGCAGAATATAATCAACAAAATGAACCAAATACATACGCAAACGAAGAAAATTTTGAACAACCGAATTATGTAGACCCTCAATATGAAAATTACGAACAGTATCCACAACAGTATCCTCAATCAGATGTCCAATATGATGCACAATATGAAAATTATCCTCAAGACGGTAATTACCAAGAAGAAAATTTTGATAATCAACAATATAATCAAGAATATACTGCAGAATACGAAGAGATCCCAGCTCAGCCTAGTGACGCCTTACCATCCGATGATCTCGCACATCAAGAAAACATTCAAGTCGAAAATATTCATCCTCAACAATCCGAATTTACACCACAACTACAGAACCAAGAACAGAACGAAAGCATAAATAGTCCGCTTAAAACAGAGTCGTATGAAAGTTAACAATTTTAGGTTAGTTTTATTTAATTTTTTGTGCAATAACTGTTGTTTGTTTTATGCTTATTTTTTAGTTTATAATATGTCATAGATGTGATAGAAATAAATTAGTGAACACAGATGTATTTGTTATTTTTTGGTCCGGTTTAGCAACAACAACATTTTTTCACGTCATTGGGTGATTCGTAAGTATCACTTGTGTATTAGTTATATTGTACGTTTATATAGGTATCTTTTTAATTTATAGTATTTCACGAGTAAATAATTTGACGAGTCATCTTTTTAAGCTATAATATAAAGTGATTCGAAATAGACGTAAAAGGATTAAAAAAATGAAAGTATATGAATTGATATATGTGTTACACCCTATTCAAAAATGAATGGTTTTAGAAATAGCAAATAGAGATGTAGACAATAAATAAAGAAAAATCGTTTCCAAATTTCGGATTACTACATATTAACATCAATTATTGTTTACTGTCTATCCCTGCGGAATTTGTACTGCCAGAAGTTATGCAACAAGTGAGCATTTTAAAAGTGGTTGTCGCATAAAAATAAATTAAATAACACATTTTCAAGTGATCACTTTATACAGGATGATTGGAAATAGGTAGTAAAAGCTTTGTCAGGAAATGAGCAATTATTACTTCTATGATTTTACTTAGAATCAAAATGTATTTTTCGATTACGTATGCTATACAAATTGCCTTGGCAATTTCTTGCACAGGAAATTCTTGTCCTTGAAAAGTTTAATTATTAACGACAATCCAATCAATTAACGATAGGTGATTAACGTTTTGTCACAATTATAAACGAATCCACCACGGTTAAGTCACGTACTTTACAATAGTCAAGACTCCGAAAATGAGCAAAATGAAACCGTTGCTCCTTGCTCTACTCTTCTGCTATGCTGTAAAGAAAACCATAGCGGTACGTTACGTTGTTTGTTTCAATTCAATTTTCGTAAAAGTAAATGAAATGCCTGACACGAGAACTAACACTCTGTTAGAACTATCCACACATCTGACAATCCTTAGACATTTTTTTTCGAAAAAGCAGTGTATCTTATAATTAACATAATGTTCAAAGTCTACATAGACAAAAAGTAAGAAAAACAATTAATTTTAATATGTATTAATCCGAATTTAAAAACCGCTTTTATGTGTTATATTATCGTTATGTTTTTTTTTTAATTTTTGGATGTTGTGTACTACACATAATTGACAAAAAATGAGCACCCTCTATAATGCTTTTACATCTGTAACCAATCACCTATATAAACTAATAATGAATAAACCTTGGCAACAATACAGACACAGACATAATTATAAGCTTCGCGTAAGTTCCAAGCCTTTCAGGTATTTATTTTAAACATAATTAAAATTACTCCACAAAAGAAGCTATCATTAAAATTCAATTTCCTGCACATTTCATTTGAACTTAATAATTGTTACCCTTTGCAGACTTCGACCAGCAGTACCGAAAAGGTAAGTTACTTAAGGAACGATCTAAAAACAATTTAGGTCATCACTTAAAAAACCTTTTTAGTCTTATCTCTGTTTAATAATCTCAAGCTACTTTATTGAAAAAAAAAAATCAGCCAAATAATACATACTTTTATGATTTGAACCGAATTATCATAAATTTCAAATAAATAGTTGTAGAAAACTACAAAACACATTAATAATGGAATCAGGAATGAATCAGAACTAACGAAAGTAATCTGCGGATTGGCAAATAGAAATCATAGTGAGAAGGCTTCTAAACGCGCAGTAAAAATAACCGTTAGGGCCCTATGACTCTGGAGTGATACCACGGATAGGCGCACAGCGTAGAACGGCTACTGACAAGGTGGATAGACACCTTCGACGAAGGCTGTCGAAAGATGCTGAATGCAGGCCGCTTCCAATTGGTTCGTTTAGATATCATAGGGGGTGGAAATGACCAGTAGTGGACGACATTTGGCTGAAATGATGACGATAATGGTGAAAAAAATCTCAAAAAGAGATATAAAGTTAATAATTTCCTTTATACTAAAACAAAGCATTTCTATTCATATTTACATTCCTCATTGTATATGACAGGGGTGGCCACACTGCGGCTCGCGACCCACAGGCAGCTCTTTGAGCTATTATTTTTGGCTCCGATTGATTGTCGAATTAATCCAATATTTAAATTTATATTACCTATGTCAGCTCCTGGGATATCGAAACAAATCACTGGTGTGAATAATAATTATTATTCCATCATAAAATTGACAAAATCCAAATAAAGATCATAATTAATTGACCAGCATCTTAAGTATTATTAGGAGTGTTGTTATATACGTGTGCCATTATATCTAACTTCAAAAAATTGCAATTTTCGAAGAATGATTCGCAACATCAAAGAGCTTGCGCACCCCTGGTGTATAACTTTGCAATTCTAATATAGTCAATATTGAACAAAAGCTACTTATTGATCAAATGCAATTAATGTATCATTGGCAATAACAAATCTCTTAATAAGTTAACAAAAAAATTTACATCGCTAGGTCCAAACTTTATTTATATACCATTAGTAAAACTTCTTAGTTCTGGTTTATAACTATACTTTTATTCATTAAATTTAAAAAAAATATATATTATCGTTATAGATATTTTAAATAAACTCAATTTCCTTTACAGACCTCTATTTCAACTTCAATAACTTCTGAAGTAAGTTTATTTCCTTATATATAATATTAATATTTTTACACGTGATTTTTTAACTATATACAAGTTTTAAATACACAATTAAAGTAATTAACATTTTTACACGCAGTCTGCAAATGTTTCCACCATTGCAACGAAAGCTATAACTAGGTCCAGTAATAATAAAACAATCACTAAACAGGATGAAATAATTGATGTTTTAAATAAATATATTAATATATCTGAATTCGCACTTGAATATAAAAATAACAGAGAGCAGAACTCTGAAGATATTGATATTAACAACTCGGGTGTACAGGAAAGTGATGAGTCGGCGAATTTAATAGATAAAAGAAAAAATAAAAGGAACAGATATATTTTGAAGAAAATATTTAAAAAAATTTTATCATATAGACATTTACATTTACAAAGATTACATAGTAACAATGAAGAATACAAACTTATTAAAGCATATATTTCATGGATTGTAAAAAAATATCAAAAGAAAATGTATGAGAATAACACAGTAAGTATAAATTTGAAGCGAACATTGCAAGACAAAATTAGTTAAAGTGTTGTTTTATATTGGATTGTTACTGGCGACTAGCCTATCTGCCTTATACGGCTTCGTCAAACTTACAAGCTGGTTGATCCGAAATTTGTGACCAAAGGTGTTCCTACCATACATTGCAAGAGGCTTCCCAAACCAGATGTATCTCATGTAAATCATGATTTGCATATATTTAATTTAAAATATAATTTCTTACAGGAATCATTTCATAACAGACAGAAACGATCCATTAAAGAAAGCGCAGGATATACACACGATCCGGAAATATGCAAAATTTACAACAGAAACTTGTTTCAAATGTGGGCAAACCTATCAAAATTCATAGGCACAGCTGAAAAATCGCCGCCAAATAAAAGTGTGCTCCATAACATTGGACTAATGATTAAATCTTATTTAGATCATGTGACGCCTGTTACAATAAACACAAAAGCACAAGACAAGTCGGACATTCGTAAAGATAATATAGAAAATATTTCAAATATTTTATCACCAATTATTCGCAAAATCAGAACTATAATGGATGTTAATGGGGTTAAAGATATGAAAACTTTAACTTCTGTTGTATTAGAACATATACGAAGGTTTACAGATAACCATATAAGCGAAGAGTGTATTAAAAAAACAGAGGACGAAATTACAACACTGATAAATTTAGCTTTTCAAAAATATTTGCTAAATACGAATTGTAATACCTATATGACCGCTAACAATAACAAGAATAATGTAATGGATATAAATATACCATTAAATAATCCAAAAGAAAATAACAATCCTCTTGTCACCTTTTTTAACACTCGCACAATTCAAAATGTTCAGAATGAACAAAACGCTGATGAATCTGCTTTTAGTTTACTAGAAGCACCACTTCATAAAGTCAAAAGGTCTGTAAATAAAGATAAATCTTTAGAACACAAAAGTATATTAGTAAATGGTGATAAAGAAGTAAAGAATCCTTCAATGCCAGTCACGAATAATACAAATTTAAATAATGTGGAACACTTTGAATCAGCCAATGTAACAAACCACACATATAATAATTTACCTTCTGAAGAAACTGATCTAAACGTGAATATAGAGTCTTTAAATACCCCGACCAGAAGGTTATCTACGTTACAACTGGACAAAAAATATTGCAGTAAGGTCGCATTGGAACAATTTATCCTTACTCTAAAATTTATTCTGAGATTATACTTAGTCGACTACGATTGTAAAGGACCAACGAGTGGTAAATTTGTAATAATAACAAAATTAATAGAAGAATCACCTATTTTTCAGCCTTTCAAAGAAATTAATAATGATCATTTAGAAAAATACAATGAATTTCTTATACTTTCGGAAAAGGTAGAATTACCAGAATTAAATAAATTATTTAACAAACCCGAAATTTCACAGAACAAAAACATTCTAAAAGAATTTTTGAGTGACGTATCTAATTTTGCAACATATCTGAATCAAGAGAAAAACATTAACAATAATAATTTTCCGGTTAATAATAATAAATATAAACGTAAAGATATATCAAATACGTTGCAATATAATCAACAATTTAATTCCTCCAATTTTGTTAATGCACATAATACAAACGAATTGATTGTTACTTCCAAGCCTGAATACCAAAATTTGGTTTCTAGAGACTTTACTGATAACAATTACAATGTAAAAAGTGGATTAAAAGGAACATATAGTCAAATAAAGCAATATTTTGAAGATAAACACGAGGTATTGCCAAAAGCTTCTAAAACTTTAAACAGTTCAAAGGTTTCAGAGAACCTGAAATTGTATAGTCCTAAAGAAATAATCGCTAATGGTAATGTAATTAATCCTTTGCAATACAATTCAGTTAATCGTTCCAAATCTATTATTATAAATACTAAGGAAAATTTAAATTCACTCCCATTATCTTTTTTATCGCACAATTCAAACCTCAAAGGCAAAGATACTTTTCTACATAAAAACTTCGCAATGAATTTTGCTGCGTTGCCAAATTATTTCTCAAAACAATCAGAAGTTAATAAAGATATGGGACCCCAAATCTCCGACAAAATTACAAGTAATAATTCTTATAACAATACCTCAATATTGAATCTTTTATCCAGTCAAAATAATAGAACTATTTTAAATAACAAGATTCTGCCACAGATCGGGCCGGACCCTAAAATCAATTTCACTGTGATAAATCACGCTTACGGTCAACCCCAGGTAATGTTAGAACCTTTTCATGTTACAAAAAATAAAACTTTTTCCATAGACTCTACTCTGAATGAAGAAAATAATAGCAAAAACAATAATTTTTCAAATAATATTTTTCTCAAAAATTCAAGCAAGCATCATAATATTTTAATAAATTCACACGGAAAAAATACTAGAAATATTATGCGTGAATCAAAAAACGAAAACATTGATCACACACCAAATAATATCGTTAATCAAAACGATTTTATATCCTCGTATTCAATTAGAAATCTTACAAATAGCATTAACCAACAATCCAATCTTCCAAATACTTTAGATAAGTCAGTTTTGAGAAATGGCGCGAACAATCCAAGTGTTTTAGAAGACTACACGCTTTTGCAACATGTTCTTAATTTGGAAAAAAATCCGAACATAACCAATCATGTAGATGCCGTTAAGCCAAAGATGGATACAAGGATGCTAAAAAATATTTCTTCTAATGCAGAAGCTAGAAATGACATCTTACAAAATCTTTTCAGGTCGTTACAATCGCGCTCGAATGAGAATTTAAATTATTTGAATTCTGAAGATAATTATTTGCGAAACGACAATTTTAAGGAATACGAATCTAATAAGTCTGGTAGATCTTTGAAATTATCTTCCTTTGATAACTTACAAACAAATTCTAAAGATGAAATAGAATTGACATACATATTCAATTATCCACAAATAGTTGTCTTTCAACCACAACTTTTTATTAAACGTAATATGTCATATGTTGACTACGTAAATAATTTTGAGAAAATAGTTAATAATCCGGATAAAAATCAACAACTAAGTTTATATAGAATCATAAGATATCTACCAAACAAAACGACACAAATTCTTTTTCAATCGAGTAATGAATCTCCTGTTTTAAAAATTATAAATACAAATTTAGGAGCAGTAGAATAAAACCAAAAAAATACAATTCCGCTGCATTACTTTAAAATAATTGTTTGGTCTAAATTTATTTTATTTCAAATTGGGAAATTAAAAATGTGTACTCTAACAAAAGAGTTTTATTTTTTCATTAAATTTAAATAATAGTTCCAAATTAATTGGTATGGTTTATAAATAAAGATGTTTAAAAAATCTCAATTGTTCTCACTTTAAAATATAACCTACATTATCAAAAAATACGTGCCAGTGTTCTATATTTAGAAATATAAAAATAAATATATAACTTAAGTACAGATTAATTAATTTTTAGGTAATTTTTCAAGTAATCTATTAGATAATTTATCGAACAATTTACAAATTGCATGCTGCCGACGAAAGAAAAAAAAAACTCTTCTAGTGATTCTTAATAAGAATGTAGCGCTCACGTAATAACGTTTCGTATTGCTGATCCCTACGACTACAGGATTTTGTTAAACGGTTTTATTTAGTTCGACCCGTACGGAATTTATATGGATCAAAATTAGAAATTGAAATTTAAGGACCTTCCCGTTGTCAGATTGATCTGAAATTTGGTACACACATTTAATTTAGATGACAATACAATATAATAAAATCAATAACATTATAAATCTATGATGGCCGCCGATACAAAATGGCGGAATATGTATTTTTCCTTCACCCCCTCAATATGGGTATCAAATGAAAGGGCTACACTTTAACCGATTTAACCGATGTCATTAAACCATTTATTCGTGTTGTTAATATTGCCAAAAAATCTATCCAGGAACAAGAACTTAAAAAAAATTACTTAAAATACTTGTCGGGATCATTCTTAGGGTTCTTTAAAATTTTCACAAACGTCTCAATTTCCTTATATTTAAAACTACCGATGAAATTTAAATTGTACGCACAGAGCTAACAGATTCGCGAAATAGCTTGCAGCATTGGTTTCATTGCCATACTCACAGTTTTAGAAGTTATCACATTGTTCATATCATACTTAAAACTATTTCAAACATGGTAAAACACAATAAAAACATTACCTTACAATGGATTCCGTCTCACATAGGGATCGCCGATAAAGAGTCTGTAAATCATTTAGCTAAAAAATCTTCCATTGTGTTACACATGAAATGTTACAGCATATTTTTTTATTGTCCCTCATTACTTCGTGAAATATGTCTGAACTGAAACGTTGAGGAAATCTATCAACGCATATAACAACCTATCTGCGGGCTTAGTAAATAGTATTCTGGCGTGTCAATGCAATGACAACAGCAACATCTTTATTTCAATTAATAAAAATATACTCTTAAATATAGATGTAAGGCCGGTTTAAAACGAAAAAAACCGATTAAAACCGAAAAAAAACATTTTTTTCGATTTTAAACGTTTAGTGTTGACGACTATGTTT
Organism: Battus philenor; assembly: GCF_028537555.1. NCBI lineage: Eukaryota > Metazoa > Arthropoda > Insecta > Lepidoptera > Papilionidae > Battus > Battus philenor. The sequence continues at coordinate 7,519,823 of NW_027181688.1, read as the reverse complement.
TTCTTAAATATAAACACATTATCTATTCCAAGCGTAGACATTACCTAGAAACTATTACCTAGTTAACTATATTGGTTATTTTGAAAAGATTTATCAATTAGTTTCATTCGGTTTAAAACCAAACTCACACACTTGCACTTCTCACGCGGAGAGACGTCAAGATGCAACGTTGCCAGCTCGCCTACTCCACACCACACACACACATACATAGCGTGTTGCGTGCGGACATGTCAGTGTTGCCAGTATTGTAAAAAAATGTACAAATTTGGATTCAATATAAAGGTACTCGTACCAAATATGCCAAATATGACAATAAAAATGCAAACAAGATACGAATACCTACCTATTATAAGTTTAATATGTATATTTCAGTAGCCTTTTGTGAACAATTACTCGGATTACTCCTATTCCTATTCAATTAAGTCTAATATTAATATAAGTCTAATATTTGGAGATATTATTTTAACTTGGTTTGGTCATACCATACATACATACCATACCTAACGTTGTCTCTTTCATGTGCAAGTAAAACACAGAGGGCATTCACTGTGTGTGTATGGCGTGTGCATAGCAGTCGGCGGTGGCTCTCTGTCGGCAAACTCTTTGAACAGAAATGGAGGAGTGGACCTTTGAGTACACGTTAACTAGTTGGAAATTATGGTCAAAACTCCTATCCACAATTTCTTTATGATTTAGGTACATATTTTAATCTATTGTATGTAATATTGTTTCTTTATAATTATAGTACTTTATATGTAATATACTTACCTACATAGGTATAAAATGCATAGGTAACTAACACAAGACCAAGTATTGTCGATAATGATGTGTAAAAACACTGTTCTTATATTTTAGTAGGCGAGTTTTAAACCGTTTAAAACGATTTATTTGGGGTTTTAAACCGCCACTTTTGGTTTTAAACGTTTTAAATCGGCTTTTTTACATCTATACTCTTAAACTGTAAATTTTTGGTTTGTATTGCCATAATAAAAATGTAATTTTAGATATTAATAAAAAGTGACTTTACGTGTTACTGACCGCTAAAAATTTATTTTTGGACGTTAGCTTAAATTATATATTTACTATTTATGCTGGCAACACTGACTACTGTCATTTGTAAATGTCAAATTCGTGGTTATTTACAAATATATTTGGGTTAACAAATTTTGTTTCAAAAATTTGACGCCTTCACTGAATTAAAAATACTTTGAATATAAAAAAATGGTGTGTGAAAAATGCGAAAAAAAGTTAGGGAAAGTGATCACACCAGATCCTTGGAAGACTGGCGCGAGAAACACCGTTGAATCTGGTGGCAGAAAAGTTGGAGAAAATAAGGCGCTTACTGCAAAAAAAGCTCGATTTAATCCTTACACATCAAAATTTGATGAATGCAGGTAAGTTTATCTAAATTTCTTATTCTTTAACCGCTGAAAGTAAGAAATAGGAAAATATATAATACTTTTTGTGGATTCAATACATATCAATAGCATTAATACGTAATGAATTCAATAAAAAGTAGATGTTGATATTATATGAAGTTATTTAATATAAAATTCAGTTACTGACAACCTTAAAAGATAATAAAATACTACTTTTTTAGCAGCTAGATTATTTTGTAAATTGATATCTTTTCTTATGGACATGTATGATGGTCAAAATAGGGCTAGCATATCCTAACTACAAAACTCCAAATTCTATAAAAATATAAAAAATACTTTAATAATATACAGGTCCTTAAAGAAACAAAGAATATCATAAAGCCCTATTAACAGTAAAATATAATTTAATCGCCCTAAAGTAAACATTACAGAATATTATGAAAAGAATAAAAATATAAGTTCTTAAAGATAGACATGTTAACATGCTGTATATATCCATAGGTATATGTGGAAAGATAGGATATCCATGTTTCCATATTTGCAATAAATGTAAATTTCCAACTTAAGTGTGTTTATTTTCTTTTGTATAAAAATCTTTTTCATTAATATTCTATGATGCTTCATCATTTCACATTATTTCCGCAGTAGGACATACACTGCTGAACATAGGCCTCCCCCATAGATTTCCAATATCCAGTGCGGATGGGAGCAGCCAAGATTTGATTCATATAAACTGAAGCTACATGAGTTAACTATCTAAATTGTGGGTGGATATTTTATGCATCAAGATTTATTTAAGCATTAAGTGTATGATGGGTTCTGTTACCACATTGACTGCCACATCAGTCATCTATGACTGAATCTGTTCTTTCTATTTAGGCTGCGACAGTCATCAATGACTGTCAATTGTGTAAAATTTATCCAACAATTAAGTCCACCTAATTCTTTATTAACCCTTTTAGTGCCGGGAGCCGATATATCAACCCGTGCTTTACTATTTGCATTGCGGAAGAACTTTATTTCAAAATAAATTGATAATATGTTATAAATGATCTAATTTCATTATGAGAGAATTAAAAATATAGGTATTCATTTTAACTCTGTGGAAGATGACCAAATATGGAGGTACTGAAATCTAACATAAACACCGATGGTTGCCACACCAGCGACATCCAAGCTGCGGACTCATTTGCTTTGGCTCTTATCAAAGAGATATACTTCATAATAAATGGTTCATAGAAAATTATGATGAAAAGATGTGTTTTTGTATATGCAAATATGTTGTGTAAGAGACAACTTAACTTTTACTATTTTTATGAAAATTTATATGCATTTTCAGAATATGCCGCATGAAGGTTCACCAAGTTGGATCACATTACTGTCAAGCATGTGCATACAAGAAAGGGATTTGTGCTATGTGCGGAAAAAAAATATTGGACACAAAAAACTACAGACAGAGTTCTACATAGTTTAAGATAATACTGTAAGATTATTTTAAGAGTATTTTAAGTCTAACAAATGTTATAGACTGTGGACTAGGATCACACATAAAAGGATTTGTCATACAGAGGTAATGAAACAACACTGTTTGTAAACAGTAAAATTTTTCAGTTAAATGAAAGTTGATGTCTGCAAAATTATTTATCTTCATAGATATAGTTATTTATGAAACTTGAGAATAAAGTTTAAGGTTTTTATTGCCCAATAAACAAAATAATTTCAGATCACTGGTTATGATTTAAAATAAAGTTTGTTTGAATTATAAAATATATTTTACATATTTAATGTCTCTTTATTATCAAGGGATATTTCTTCAGCACATCCAGATTTTTATCTCTTTTTAACTACAAATGAATTATTTTATAAAAAAACGAATAGTTGTATGTTATAGATGCTTGCTCAACTACTAAATAATTAGATCCAGTTTTTTTCAGAATTTCTCTATAGAAAATTTCTGGGTGTGATTTTTATGAAAAATATGAGATTTTCATTAAAACTAAGTGTGTTAAATGGGAGAGAATTAGACAAATTATAATCTGCCTATTATAAAGAGATTGGTTTTAGGTGTAAAAGCTTTAAAGTTGTAAATGTATTGCTTATTTGATAGCTTTAACTTTGACACATATTTCCAATTATCCCTATAGTGGTTATTTTTCTACTGGTGTACATCAAGCCACTAACTTGAAACAGTAAAGTCTACAGGGACAGACAATAAAAATACGTTTTAATACATAGAAATCCAATATAAGAAAACATTTTTTTTTACTATATTTTCATTATTGTATTTATTATTTCTGAAACCGTTGATTTTTGAGCATGGTGTAACATACAATTATTGTCAGCTAATAAGCTATACATTCATTCTTTTAAGGTTTTTACACATAACTAATCATTTTGTATATACATAATATGTTGCATGGAATAATTCATAAGTTTGTAAATAAATTTGTTATTTTTATAACAATTATAAAATGCATTATTATGCAGTAATGTGATGTCACATGTTAAAATAAGAGGTAAAGTTGTTTGATTTATAAGTACAATTTGTATACAAATATCCTTTTCATATGAAATATACTGCAACCATTTGTTCTATTTGTTTAAACATCTGTATAAATTATTGTTAACATTGTACATCAACATGTAATTAATTTGTAAATAAATGATATAAGTACTACATTTATTTTTTTTATAAGATTCGTCAACAATTTAAGAAACTTGTTGAGTGCACCACAGTACAATATCAGATATTGAAATTAATATTATATCTTATATCAGAAATATTAGTGGCCACTTCAATAAGCTACTAATTGATAAATAACCAAAACATTACTTTGGTATATATATCTGTGTACATGTAGGAGCAATTTTGTTTTTTCTCACACAAATTTGTAATCAGTTTCCTTCAACCACATACATCATACATCCTGGATTTGTTATTAAATTATAAACACTTCAACTTTTGGTTGAAATGAATCCAAATGTTATATCTTTGATTAAAGTTATGAATAAAAATAATTATGGAAGATCCTTACAATTCTATGCAACAGGTCAATGTACAGCAATTGATATCCTCTGGCTGAAATGGTGACGACAATGATCCCTATATAAAATAATATATTACAAAGTAGTTTTATTCGAGATTGAATAAAAACCTTAAACTGTATGGTGGATTTACCAACTACGATTACGTCATTGACGGCCTGATTATAGAGGCTTCTATTATAGAAAGATAAAACCAACAACGCCATTTTTAGGTAACCAGGAATATTTCATCCTTACATTTTAGTTCATTCATAAATTAATTGTCTTGTCGGATAAAACATTAAGAATTATCGTCGTTGTTTGGTAGTCTTATTGTTTGATTTAGGAATTTAGCAATATATACTTGAGTTTTTAATCATATCAAACTTAACTAACCTTACAAAATTACAAATGTACAATTGATAAGGCGCACAGAGTTAGTTCAATATTTTTATTGAACATTAATATGAACGTACAGAAAGATTTCATTCACTTTTTGTTTGTCTGTCAATTTTTAATTATACCGGTGAGTTACATTCAATTGACAGTAGTAGTGATGTACTTTGTTTATATATATTTGGTGTTAAATTGCTTTACGATACCAGTTAACTAAAAATAAAACTGTTTATATTTTTTAACTATTTTCATCTGGAAAAATCTAGACATAAGTCTACAGAAAACTTGTGTACAATACAAGAGTATAAGAATAAACCAATACAGAAGAAAAATGCTCTTTTACTCTTCATTGAGTTGTGCTTTAGCAGAAAGTCCAATAGAACTACGATACCTAAAGTCTCTAATTTTATTATTCAATAAATATATAAAATTAGTGAGCTGCTTTTTTCTTTTGGGCTACTGATCAAAGTCCTAGTTTCAAAGAAACTGTAAGGATAGATTGTTAACATCGCCGAACATAAACCTTGTAATAACTGTACCTTAATAATACTTTTATGAATGCGTGAGGCACTGGAACATGACAAGTAGACAAGTTTAAGGAAGGGCTTATGCCAAAAAAGCATCTACCACTTGTTACATTTAATTTTTTTTCTGATAATCTCATTGTTAGAAATAGTTTAATATTTTAAACCGCTGAAAAATTATTTCATCAAAAGCATATAGTAAAAAAGCAAATTGCATAATAGTATCTTTAGTAAGAAAAATTATAAAGGATATTATTATACTTTCTACTATTATTTCTACAAAAGCGTTACTCAAAATTCAAGAATCAAATTAAATTTAACGCCACAAAGTCAATGTTTCTTCAACTCTATCATTTAAACTATATTATTAATTTGATTTGCACTGGAGCTTGAGTAAACAGCGCTCTCTTTGATCAATATATTTAAAACGTGTAATGAAAATTCTTAACATCCTTATTTAGTATTCATTTTAGGTAGCAACGTCATCATACCAAAAGAGTCAAAATCTCCCCGCTGATTATTTCTATGCGAAAATGCTTAATTCTTTGATAACAATCAACGAGAAAAAAATTAAAACATTGAATACATTAATAAATTTAGAGGATCTGTACAAAGTTAAAGGTGGACTAAGGATTGGTAATGATTATATATATAGAATAATTCCAGAAGAGGTATTAGTACTTGTCGTTTTTATAAATTAAAATAATAAGCATATTAAAATGTTGGTGCTTTAAATAACTTAGAAGAAAATATGAAACATAATGTTTTATTAAAAATACATAACAGTTGCTGTAAGGCTGTAGAATAATATGTCATTAAGATTTAACTTTTGTTTGTTTAAACTGACCGTTTGACTTCCGTATTGAAAATAAAGTTGATAAGAAATTTCTGGTGAATAATGACATGGTAGCATATGATGACTATTCTTGACTTGATAGAATGCGTCTATTTTTCGTTATATTTAGCAATCATAAAATTTGTATTGTACACAATGAAAGTAAATTAAGGAAAAATAACTAAGTAGAAAATATATTTTATTAAAATTAATAAACAATTGTTTTATTTTATTTTACATGGTATACATTATAAATATCTTTAAAACAGGAATATTGTTTTATGTAATGGAGAAATTGCGACGATTACGCTATTTGGCGCCTTATTTTCTACACTGACTACGACAACTTAGTCGTAGATACATTTAGTCGTAAATGTATATTCCTGTTAATTGTCTTAAAGGAAATTCTAAATCCAGTTAAGGCTCCTATGGCAATCCGTATAATAGATGGGATATGTAGCCTACCCACTGCTACGAATGCCTAAATTTATTGATCAGTGTCAGACAGTTGTCAATATAGCATGTCATCTAAAAAACAAAAATAATAGTAAATTGAAGCTTATTCAAAAGCACATCAATTTAATTATAAAAATAATTGCTTATCTCTGACAATTCAAGTTCGCTGTCGTGAGCGAATTTTAAAAAGCAATCATCGTCACATCGCCGTAGGATGTCCAATGCTTGGTATATGCCTCCCTTATAGACTTTCAATAGAAAACCGACAGGAAGCGGCTTGCATCTTTCACATCATATATCTTCGGACTATCTTATCATGGTCGTCTGTCAACATTGTGGGTGGGTGTTGTATTATTCATGTGCCGATACGTGGCTTCCAAAATTAAGGCCTGACTGGCTATCTTTTCTGCGCGCAATGTTGCCTGTCCACTGCACTACAACTTGCCAATCTGCTCTGCTATTAATTAACATTATAATTATCTGATAACGAAATTCAAACAAACCGTAACTACATAATGATTGCATTGTTTGACATCATGATTTATAAATCTCATTTTATATAAACTTATGAAAGAGCAAAAAAATTATAAAGACAATGATTAATTATCGTAACTACATATACGTTGGGATATTCCTTTGTACTGTAAGTATTATTCAGATGTATGTACGTCATATTAGTGGGGTTGATTAAATGTGAATGTACAATCTACAAGCCCGTATTAAAAGTTATTGAGTTGCTTTTCTAGAATATAATTATTTATTTAATTCTTCATTGCTTATCAAGGTACAAGAAAATAAATGCAAACGGGGATGTTAACGTAATTGATTCTAGATAACCGTTAGAGGGACTTTTTAACTCAGCAAAAATCGAGCTGGCAGCCAATAGAGGGCTGTTACATTTTTAATCTTTTCCGATCTATCCAAAGGATGTTTGTAAGAAATATCGGAATGCGATAAAACTGCCAATTTCAACTTCCTATTATAATTTTTCTTCATTAAATTTATAAAATCTAATCAAATAAATATAATTGGAGTATCTGTTTGTAACATAATATTAAATGCTTTTAACTACATGGATATGAATACGGTATAAATTCCAAAATAACAATTTTTTTTAGGTTTTGTCTGTCTGTGTTTTTGTTCCGCCTTATCTCTGAAATGGCGGAATCGATTCTGACGGGACTTATACTGGCAGGTTGCTAATGTAACAAAGAGTAACTTAGGCTACTTTTTTAAAAAAAATATATATTGGAAATAAAAACGAAATAATGTTTGTTAAATTCCACGTGCACGAGGTCGCGGGCACAGCTAGCTAGCACACGCACAATAACATAATAAATAAATATTAATAATTTTTCTATTTTACAATGATTATACAGTCGTAATGCTGAACCGTGTAACGCTTTTTATGTAGCGGCTTTAACTTGTTCAATATTTTAATGGCTGTCGTGTCTTTATGTAAAGAATATATTTATTTAAATTGCAGATATTTAATGAATATAACCAAGCAAATGCGTTTATGCAGTTTGTTAAGGAAGGCGATTTCACTAGCCTTTCTGAAATTTTCGATCACATATTGAATCTTGATAAGAAAAATGTATCACCAAAAAGGCTCTATCATACAGATAATAAATACAGTGCTAAATTAAATGAAGATGAAAAGTTTGATAGAAGTTTCATTAATAATATGCCTGTAATCATTTTATCTAGTTATAATCAGAAAGATAATAATGATTTTTTATCGATAAAAGATGAACTTAAAGACGATGATAGAAATTTACAAAAACTAATAGAAGTTGCTAGAACATTAGATAAAAGCGAAGCGGAGGATTCTATGGAAAACAACGAAGGCAGCGAGGACAAGAACGATGATATCAAACAATCGACTGAAGACTGCAACACTTCTGAACTTGTCAGTACTGAAGAGAAACAGTCAGGCCAGGCTGATGATGCAATTAACCTCAAAAGGTTCGGCAAATCATGCCGCAAATCGACGCGGAGGTGTATAAAAGCCTGTAGAGCGACATTCAGAAGCGTCTGTTCAAGTTATTTGTGCAAAAAATCAATGCGATCTATGTTTAGAAAGAAATGTAAAAGTAATTGTAAGATTCAAATGAATTATTAAATGTCTTTATATTAAGTTACTCTTTTAATCTGTGAAAGAAGAAACACAAAACGTAAAATAAAATATAATTCATTTTTAAAATTTTATTTCAACAGTTATTTAACAATACAACAATAACCTAGTTCCTAATTCTTTACTTAAAAAGGACAACCTTGACTGTTCAGAGAATCATCGAATTTTGCTTCTATGCATCATATCAGTTTTGTTATTATAATATATATATATATGTATATATATAATGTTCCAAACTGGTTGAAAAGCATTATTTAGACCCGTTATAGCTTTGTGTATTCGTTGTCTTTTATGACATAAGTATGTATGAGTCATTACGAAGCTGGTTATTAGATATTGGGTATTATTTTTTTCATTCGTTTTAATATTTATGAATCATTGCCTGAAAAATTATACATAACATTGTACATAAACTAAGATATGTAAAATCTACATCTTTTTGTCTACCTACACAAATTTACTTTAAACGCCAATACTCGTGTCTTTTTCTTCTAGCCTTTTTTTCGATTGGTTTGGGATCTTCTGTATCATCTAACTATATTTTTTGTCTTATCATTTATTCAGAACAGATCCTAATAGTGTCATGCTCTGTATGTAGTAAAAAATTGTTATTAAAGCTATAAACTTGACTATCACATAAAGTGACTCAAGTTCTGTAATTTAATACTGTAAAACCTGAAATATAGCTTTCATGAGCTCAGTGAAAATATATAGGTCATCTCTACAGATTTCCAATAACATCGGTAAGAAGCAACTTGCATCCAGAGCCTTTTATTAATCTAAACAAAGTCGTATGTCCACCTTGTGGATTGAAATTCTACGCTGCGCTAGTTGGTTCTTGGTCTCCATTCCAGAACGTTAAATTACCAGCGTTCATCTATTATTCGCACTTTACACTGCCACTTCTAGCTGCCTATATTCTTGGCTATATCGATTAATTTTGTTCGTCTATGGGTCCGCTTATTCCTAATTCGATCTTGCTGAGAAATCCCAAGGACAGTCATGGTCATCGATGATGACTTATTGATCAGAGACGTCGTCGTTTATGAAGAGTTTTATAAAAAATCACAAGGTCACATAGAGATAAATGCTATATGACATGATGGTGATGAAGTCATCACTGGTAACACATTAGACCTTAAAGCTCAGTGATATTCCAAAATAGTTGTAACAAATGCTATATGACATGATGGTGATGAAGCCATCACAGGTAAAACATTAGACTTAGAAAACTTAGACATTAGAAATGGCGAGCATGGCTCGTTGAGTGATTTGAATTTTTACCTTAATGCAATCAATAGGAATTCGACATACATACTAACACCGTTAAGATAAACAAATGTGAATACAAAATGGCAGAAGTAAATACCGTTCTATTCAATTACATGTATGCCATTTAAAATTTACAATTATAAGTATGATTATTTTTCATTTCGTCAGCAGTTCATATATTTTTAATTAGCAATGTTGTTAGCCAGTCCTGTTTTTTGTTTTATTTTACTTTTAGCAAACGCGGTAAGATGTTTTATTGACATTCATCTTCATCATCATCATCATTTTAGCCATACAACGCCTACTGCTGGACATGAGCCTCCACCATAGATTTTCAACCAGATCGATAAGCGTCTCCTGACGACCTCGATAAGTCGTCTATCCTCTTTGTGGATAGATGTTTTACGTTGTGTTTGTCAGTGGTCTTCAGCCCAGCACCTTAAGGCTCTAGTAACCATCAGTTCTGTGCGCTATAAAATAAAAAAAACTATTAATAAAAATATTCGAAACTATTTTAATTTGCTGTTATGTATTCACAGGGTATAACATCTGGTCGATTTTGGATGGATTCAGGACAAAGAGAAGCAGATGAAGATTCCTTAGAAAATCAAAATCTGATTATTGCAATTATTTTAAAAGTCAGAATATACATTTTTTTTTTCACATACACATATCTCTTTCGGTATAGAAAGAAAAATTACTAACAGTTTTACAAACATGATGTTGAAAAAAAAATTTAAATGAAGACTTTTGATTTTAATGAAGATTAGTTTCAACCGTCTTCAGTGCACAGCTCTTTCTCTCAAATCTCGTGAAATCCTTAATACTAAGAGCCTAAATATAATAAACATTAATAATTGCTCATTGGAAACGGTAGTTGGTGGGGCACGTCGAGTTCTTCAGTGGTGACCACGTGCCAGTAGATGCAAAGTGTGTAGAACCCACCTATAGGGCAGGCAACTCTAGTGGTAGATTAACCAAAGTCGCAGGAAGTCGCTGACCGGTCATCCTGGTAATTTTAGGGAGAGTTGAATCAGCTGACATGATAATGATGAATATATATAATATATTTGTTAATAGTCAATGTGGTACTATTTGATAATAAAAGAAACATTTTTTTATAGGATAATCGTTTTCTAAGAAGTAATGTTAATGAAAATGCTATAGTTAAACCTATTTCTGTGATATCAAGACCTGAATTAAAAATGACGTCTAACAGCGACACCGATGAAGACAACGATGAAAATGGAAGTAAAGAATTCGACGGAATTCAACTAACGAGTCAGCAAAAGAATATGTTGAGAAAAAAATGGCGGGCATCGTGCGACAAAAAAGCTTCGAAGGTGTGCAAAAAGGCTTGTATCACGGCGTTGAAAAGTGTCTGCCGTTCTTACCGTTGCAAAAAAAGTTTGAAGAAAAGTTTTAAAAAGGAATGCAAGCGTAGTTGCCAAATTAATTTTTTGGGCAAAGACGGAAAATCCGATTCTGATTAATTTATATTCTAAGTAATGTGATAATTGGCCGGGATTTCATGAAATATTTTTATTAAATACGATACAGGACAATTATCTCTCATTTCATTATCCTATTATCTCAGTTTTTATTGGGACATTATACTTATGATTCTACACTCTTACATAACTTTCTGGGCCTTAAACTGTTCAAGACAGTAGACCACCAGCAATTGTTCACCCATCAGGTGGACAGATGACATTACTAAGGTCTTCATATGACACAGGATACAGGCTGCTTCTATCGGGTCCTATTTAAAATTTAAGAGGATGTATGTCCCGACGTGGAAGAATTATGGTTGAAATGGTACATAGTCCTTTTTATGTATTTATGTTGGCACCCGTTATTTGTGGGCTAAGCTTGTTATACGATGGCTGTTTGTGTGTGACAGAAAGTGAGGCCATTAGTTCAAGTCTAGTATAATATCTCTGAATTATTATATAATTAGTTTAAGAAGGATATTCAATAAAAAGTTTTACGTTAAAAAATTATAGTGTGGAGGAGTCTTTAAGAGATTATAAAATTTGGTAATATATTGCTATACTACTATGTGAAGGATATTGTAAAAGTAAACACGAAAAAATTCGTCACATTAAGTAGAACGATGTCATTATAGAAAAACTCTACCAGTTTATATCAAATTGCTCTCCTGGCATTATTTTCGATACGGCATAAGAGGTCACTGTAAATTATACATAATGTGTGTGTGTGTGTGGATAACACTGTAAAATGAATAAATTAAATCTGTAATAATATGGTTGGATTAATTGAATGCGTGTTTATTCTGTGCTACTATTAAGGGAAAGCCTATGTCCACCAGTAAATGTTGTAAGACGCTGGACGCAAGTCGCTTTCAATGGCACCGATTAGAAGTCTATGTCTAGTAATGGACGACCTATGGCTGAAATTATAATGATGAAGCACACACACATCAAGATATGTTCAGTAAATCTATAAAATTGTATGCCTATTTATTTTTTCGAGATACCCACTGCAAGGTACAGGCCTGCCCCGAAGATATCTATAGGGGATATACCGTAATCGCCACACTAAGGCGGGTTGGCTTTCTCTGTTTGGTATTGTGGCACGCAGATGGCGCTACTTCCCATTATCTGGAAACTTGTTTGTAAGCACTGGTGATTCTACAAAATTAATGCACAAAGTGAGAATTATCTGAGATTGTATCCCGCGAATTGAACTTGCAAGTCTCCAGTTGCAAGCATTACAAGCTGTATAAGCTTGTAATGCTTAATGTTGTTTTTTTAATTTTTGGAATAGATGAAAGTAATAAAACAAAATACAACATAATAATCCGTCTTTATTTATAATACATCAATAAAATACAATTTGTATAACGGTGATAATAACTTGTTAATATTTCACAAATGATTGAACATTATTGTAACTTTATTAATACAAAAAAATCATTGTCAACAAATAACTCCGTTATTCTACTTACAGCACTAATTTAACGACCCAAAAAGGGCGGGAGTTAGACGATTTTATTGATTATCTGTAATTGCAGTTATTGCACCAGTGTTGCCATAATTGCATTGGATTTGGAAGACTACAAATATATTTTAAATGCCTTCGGAATAACCGTTAATGAAATGTTTAACAATGTTTTGTGTTAATTATTTTATTATCTTAATTTAATCTTAAACTGTAATACTCTTGGGACGGAATATTTAAAGAAAATATACATTGGTAATAATATTTCTTGTTATTATCAACTTATAATATATTTGTTATCCCTTAAAACGTAATATAATTGTGACATTTTACTTAAATTAAGTAATTATATAAATACTCTCCTGCTTTCACAACCAAAAAACAAAATGTTGTTTTTTTATATATAGACCCGATGGAATGTCAAAGGGAATTTAAATATAAGGCACATTTTTTTCATTACAATTTAAGTTTTTTTTTTTTTAAATTACGATTCTGGCACTACAAACGATTTACATTTTTAATAAAAAAACTGCGAATTCTAAAACATCTAGAAACGCTTTTAAATATGACCAATAAGTACACTTTTACAAATTCTATTAAATAAAGCAAAAATTTTACTGGAGTAAAATCTTAGAAAATGGAATATCCATAGATTCATTATCTTTTCATATAATTTAAAAGTGAAGTTTTGAGATTGTTTTATAATTCAAATAGAATGAGACAAAAGAAATATACGATTAACAAGTAAAAAGTAAAATTTTCGCTTTCTACTTTAAATAAATTCTCCATATGTGAAGCTTTTCTTTATTAAAAAATTAAATGATCTTCAGAGCATACCACCACTGGGGCTCTTAGAACTAGACTTGATTATGGAAGTTACAGAAATGTTTCCTGTACTACCACTAAGGCCGGGGGGCGGAGAACGAGGCAATGAGAAGTTTCTTTCCGAAAGATTTTCTTGACTCAGTGATTTAACGGTCGCAAATATGGGTATTTTGGACGATACGCCTTGTGCTGTTTTCGGTTTTTCCCCCAATTTCACCGGAATATTACTCGGTTTAGCTGATATCACAGGTTTTTGACTGACTACTGGCTGGTCACTAGTCGACCTTAGTGTCATCTGGTCAAGCTGCGAAAGTCTACGGTTTTCTAAATCGGTGCTAGTTACGATTGTGCCTTTTGGAGATTCGTACGTTGCAGTGCGGAATTTAATGTGACTATTTCTGGGAAGGTCGAAATCAGCATGCCGTTTCTTTGGTTCAGTTTTCGTTCGTTTTTTCATATCGTTCATTTGTTTCGAAGTGTGGTGCCTTTCGTTTAGAATGAAATCGTTTAACAATTCTATATCGAGCTCATAGGACAATAAAGGTTCCTGGTAAACTGGCGCACTTTGTCTACTCACTATTTTGTCTTTTACAATCTCTTCCTTCTTTAGATTAGCTTTTTCTGTTTTTGGCGTAACCACCTGGATTTCTGTAATATGATTCTTTTCAACGGAATCTGATTTGGTATGTTTCTGTGCTATCGGCATTATCGTAGGATTAATGGAGTATCTGGTTTTTGATATTTCAACTGCGTCTCGATTTACTGTTTGTTCATCTTCCAAGTCCTGGATTATTCTTATCCCCATTCGTGACAATTCTTCGGGTGTCTTTTGTGACATGAAACTGGGGTCATTTTGTAGTTTTTCCATCAACGCTTTTGCTTGTTCTTCATCTAATTCCGTGGTATTTAATATGATCGTCTCTGTTTTTGTATACGATGGTTCATCAGATGTGAATCGCATGTTTGGATTTTGTCGTTTTATTTCATCCAAAACTTTCTTATCAAAATCTTTCACTTCGCCTTCTTCTAAGTTTAATTCATTTAAATCACCTGGATTTTTCATTATGCCGAAAGTGATTTGTTCGACCTGTAATGGCGCTTCTGTCCTTGTGGTTAAGTACTGAGTTGAAAACTTTTCGACATTCTGTGTTATCACTTGATTTCCGAATTCGTCCTCAGTTACGTTCACTGTAACCGTTTTCTGTACGGGGTCTTGTGTCATAGTTAGAGAAACATTTCCCGGTTCCATATACAAAGTTCTATTTTCTCTTTGGTCATTCCTATTTTTAGTACCCTCTATTACATCTGGAATTATTCTCATTATTGGCTCACCTATTTCAATAGACTTGGTATAGGTTTTTCTGTTTTCACCTGCAGACATATTTTTGTCACTGGTTGATATTGTAACTACATTGCTAGTATGTGCATCTTTGGTTTCAGACCATTCTGTAGAAAATGTATCCTGAGGTTTCTTAGTCACTTTTAAGCTGTTGTTATTGGAACCAACTCTAATATTGCTAACGAATTCATCATAGTCTCTGCCTTTAGGCTCTGATGTTTTTAAATCGAAATTAACGATATCGGGCTGGTGCATAGCAGATTTAAATGAATCCGTCATCGGAGGTAAGTCTTTACTTGTGCTAGCTTCGTATTTTTGTGGTTGTTCAATATGAACGTTAAAGATGGGATTTTTCGCTAAAAGTTTCTTCATCATATCAGATTTTGGTCTTTCTAAGCTGTTAACATACGTATTGCGGGACATTTTTAAGTCATCTGGAATATTAGTATCTAAATTCATACTAATCTTTTCTTCGTATTTTAAAGGCGATATTTTGTTTTCATTACTTGCGATTACATCTTGACTTTCTAAAGAACTCATGTTGCTGCCGTCTGAAGTCGATTTTGCGAATTCGGAAACCAATTTAAAATGAACTTTCATGTTTTCATCCATTATCCTCCTTGCTAAATGATCTGATGTTTCATGATTTTCACCTTCATGTAATACATTTAATTCTTTAGATTGTGTTATTTTAGAGACAGTTTCTTTCTCTTGTTTGTCGGAATCAATAGAACTGCTTGATCCTTTGACTATCGCATCTTCCAAATTGCCAAACTCTGAAGCTTTCTTTAATCGATTCCTCTGAAATGTATTAAGACCCTCAATGGCAGAAGTTTTTGCTATATTCAAACTTAATCTCGGCTCCTTTTGTTTTAAAACAACTCCTTTTTCTAGATCGATCATATCGCTCGATGGGTCTTCAGTTCCCGAATCAAAAAATGTTGTTTCCACAACTGACATTGCTTTGCGTTTCTTAGGTGACAAAGTTGTTTCTTGGATTTCGGCATCGTCCGCAGATATATCTAAGCTTTGCGCCCGTTCTAAAGTTCCAGTAGACGGTTTATTCACTTTTGCTCTTAATTCAAATCTAGATAAATCTCCTAAAGAAGCTGCTTTCCGTTCATGTTCATCCAACAACGATGTATCGTCAGACGTGGAATTAACTGTATCATTTAAAGGTGAACTATGTATTGTGATATCACTGTTATTTAGTTCGATAGTAGTCGAACCCTTCTCACTTTTATCGCTATTATTAAACGAGACGACTGAATTAACATCTTGATTTGAGGACAAGTTAGATTTAGAATCCTCGAAGAAATTATTTAAAGAGTCGCTTTCTCTTTTAAAAGGCTTTGAAACGATGTCGTCAATGTCGTCCTGGCTGAAATTGATGGAATCATCGATACGCGATGTCTTAGTTTTATTGATTTTAGGCGTAGATGTATTATAGGAAATCGTCATAGATGAAGTAGATATGTTGGATACTGATGTATCCTGTAAAACGCTAGAATGTTGTTTCTCGTTTTTTAGAAAGTCTTTAACATTCTTTAACTGTTCTAAAATACTATCATCTGTTTTATTCTTCTCAGTATCTGGCGGTGATGGCGCTTTCCCTTTTGATTTTTTCGTTGGTTTTGGCACCTCTTCCTTCTTTACTTCCACTTTTTCTTTCTCCTGCACTAATTCTGCTGAACTCCTTCTGTTACTTCTAGCGGCCTTAGCAGCTTCAAACATATGTGCTGGTAGTTCTTGCGGAATTCCATTTTCATCTCTTTTAATTCCGCTAGAATTTAGTTCGCTCCTAGAAAAAGAAGTGTCAGAAGCTTTTGATTCAGTGCTTGTGTTAATGGAAGTTTCCGCTTCATTTGTCTTTACTCGTGCATTTGGTATTGGCGGAGCCATCTTTTCTCGCCGTTTGGCAACGACGGGTTTTTTGGTTTCTGTCTCAGTTTCGTGTTTTATTTGTGTGGTTGGGATTGAACGTTGGGGTTCTGGTTTTTCCGGTTTATCTGGTTCATCGATTGCTTTCTTTTCAAGTACAACATTTCCATTTTCTGGAGTCTTTTGTTTTAAAACTCCGTCATCTGGTACGTTAGGTGGAAGGACTCGTATACCAAATTTCATTCCTCTTTTTGGATCGTAATCCCGCTTTTGTACTTCAGCTTGCTCTATAGGTGTAATCCCGTTCTCCGGTTGAATGATTTGGATGTCGCTTCCTGTAGAATGTCGGTTTTTGCTTCTCTCGGGCTTACTCAGACCAATTGGTACGTCAGAATATCTCGTTTTATTCCCCATCTTTAAATTTTTTTCGTTTTCCCTTTCAAGAGTTGAAGTTGGACCATCTTTCTTGTCTTTCTTGTTTCTTTCGAGAGTAGTTGTGGTAATGATTTTTTCGGTTAGTATCTTTTTTATTCCGCCTTTACCTTGTTTTGTTTCCAGAGTTGAATTATTGGAATGGGACGTGTTTGGTGATCTTGGTGGATGTAGAAGCCTCCCTTCTTTTTCAAGCTGTAAAAGAAACAAAACGTATTAAATCTTCAAATCTTGTTTTTATTATTTATTTGGGTACAAAGAGAACAATGAAATACAAATATAAGGATAAATTATTATAATCATTATATTTTAATTGCATCTCTAATTCCAAATGAACACAACAAGGTCTAATTTTAATTTAAGCTAATATCATATATTTGTAATAAAATAATAATCTTTAAATTTCGCTTATTTTTCCAGGATTTTGAAAAATTTTAAAATTTTAACTTCTGATACATATATTGAATTCTTTTTTATAGCCTATTCATTTGATCATTTTATGACAGAACTCAAGGACTCTCGAGAGTGTGGTTGCTGTTGCCTGGCAAACATTTTTAACTTTAGAAAGAGTTTGCACATTGGCGGAAGAGCCATAGCATCCTATCTAGGATAGTTAGGTGAGATTATACGTACATCATTTCAAAAAGGTAGACATATCGTCGTTAACAAACTAATGCCCGCTTTGTTTAAAAAATAATATATAAAAACTCACTTTGAAGTATTATTTCTTTTTAATAGTGTCTATATGAAAATTATGTTTGCAAACTAGTTTTTAAAGGCAGTCTCAAAATATTCACAACATGAAGCACATATATTGTTTGACAATTACGATTTACTTAAATAATTTGAAGTTAAGAACTCTGTGACGTATTGTTAAAGAAAAAATGAAATAAATAAAAACATAAGCAAGCTGTATTCACATCTAGTAATAATTGTAAAAATAATTCATAACGTCAGCTTTGAGGCAAGTAACCAGTGTTCTGAATAAATTAAATAAAAATAATTATCCATATCTCGAAGAAAGGTCTCCCTCTACCGGACGTAATAAATAGATACATGCATCTATGTCACTTACATCTATATAGAACTAGTAGAATAAAACAATAGAATCATAATCGACTCGCATTCCATTCCATAAGCGACATTGTATCCATAAACACGTGTCAACATATCTGTTAGACAATAATGTTGATCGATAAACTTCCTTATTATGAAAGCGGTAACACTTATTATGGCGTACTATTGTTCTGACGATTGAGATGTTTCGAATGTACTTCCTATTATAACCAATTTCAATTGAACATTACTGTCTATCGGTTTTTTAAATTGCATGCGAGAATGGAGGGTTCAATATAAATTTGACGTTCAGTTAGTGAATGAGTAATTGGCGTGCGGTTTGTATGAAACAATACTTTTGGTACGCTGTTGCGTTATAAATGCTCTTTGGTTTGGAAGTTGCTTAATATTCATGAATAAATTGTGCGATTGTCAGATAATATTTTTTAGCGTGGTTATTTATTAATATAAAAACGTATTGTTACTTCACAAGACATTTACTCCATGAAGTGTTTTCTAATTATAATTATGTTGAGTCATAGTTAAATTCGCTGGATGCGCGCAACATAAGACTCGTCGTCGTGGCGATGTTTATAGGAGCCATATGCCATGTTGAGTACATCTATCAGCTCGTATGGTAAGAGCTTGCTTTATGAAGAACATCATTATGGTTTGTTTACTTATTTACATGGTTGATATAATAATGTATACAACAAACACTGTAAAGTTTTTTTTTTTAAAAAAATAACAACTTTTGGGTTTCTGGCCTTTTCTTTGCACCTGATCAACGGCCATTAAAATTGAAAACTTCATTTTCTTTATTTGTAGAAAGCCCTTTTTTATTTACGATTTTTTCCATATCTTAGAAATTTATTTGTAAAAGTGTTCTTAATTAATACAAGATTTAGTTATTTGCATAAATCCATCTTCAAATAATCTTATTTTTATCCTATATAATTCACTATTACACAGACGTATGTGAGGATACATTCTTTAAGTTTCAAACGGTAAAATTATAGGTGCCAGCAGTCTAAGGGATTTCCCCTTTTGATAGATCACGTCCGCCGTGTAGGTGTTGCTAGACTGCAATCATAGTAAACGTGAGTGAAGGTTCCGCGTCATTATTGCTGATGGATTTAGTTCACGTCAAGATTGAGGATCAAATATAAAACATTGTTTTAAAATTTCAAAACTCACGTTTTCAAATATCTTTGTATACACGTCAGATTTTTGAAATACATCTTATCTATAATACATTTATTAAAAATCAAACACGGCTTGATTTCTTTATAATGTTGCAGTTATAATAAATAATATTAAATCTAAACATAAATTAAATTATTTAAGCGCTAGGAAGATTCTTATGTAAAATTGTAAAACAAACACTATTTTTATCATATATAAACACAAAATGATATCCTCCCCTGCTGATATTTCATGTGGATTAAAATAAAAAAAGGCGTGTTAGTTATTAAATCTAACTAAAATTTCCTTTTTTTAACTATTTACATTTTTATAACTTTTTATAAAAATCTTATGAATATTTACATTCACATTTTCACCTTTTTATTTTTTATAGACGCACCTTATCTATTTTCTTTTGCCAACAATTTATTTTGCCTCTAGAGGCTTCTTATCTTACTATTTTCTGGAAGATTCAACCATCTCTTTATACTACTTTATTTTTATCCTATTTCCGAATCTAGTTAAAATCAATTTTATCACACTGTTACTAAAGGCTTGTAGTGTTCTAAATACAAATAAATAAACAATATGATCTTTGGAAAACGATTATTGTTCTTTTTATTTGTCTGCGATAAGCTTATAAGTGTTAACCACCTGTCGAAATAACTACCTGTATATAATATTAAATAACTTTATAAGTTAGAAAAATAAGGGTAAGGATAAAATCTCATATATTCATTATTCGACTGAGTTATTGTTCTTTATAGAAAAATAAAAAACTGTGGAACGTACTCGTATGTGTAAAACATTAATTTAATTAAAGAAACTTAATACACACATGTTTACCTACCAAAATTTTTACGATACGGACTTGGAGCGCATTTACTTCCATGTGTTTAATCGTTGGAGCGACTTTCACTTTCGACATGTGATTGAAGTTTTACGAGTCATAGCGAAAAGGTTATAGCTGACTTTTTGTAACGGTTGTAATAACAGTTATTATGCTATTTTATGTTAAAACAATTTAACTCTGCTATTATTACTCGTGTAACACAATATTCTCATGTAATTAAAAAGGAAAAAATAATTTTAGCGGTTTTAAATTTTTATTATACTGGGCTGTACCATAAAACAACGTCGAGTTGAAATAGAATGATAAGGCATTAACCAATCTATCACGTATTTATAAAATAGCCATTTTCTATTAAAATAAAATCAGTATGAAATTTTATTTTGTTAGAGAAATTTTATTTGCGGCAGGAAGTGATAAAAGAAAAAGGTTTGTAGCCATAGTAAAACTCAGAATATCACAGTTTATATCATTCATAAACAAAGATTTAATAGATAAGAATTATTTAATACAGATTAAATTCACAAATGGTTAGGATAACAACGTGAACACATCGGTATATTTTAGGACTCAAATTCAAAGATGTTCGAAGTACTCGATGTAATGTAACGACAGAACTTATACCTGAACCTGATATGTATTATGTTGTACTCCCTATTGATGGTTCAAATTACTAAATACATAAGTAAATAAACACACATTAAATCAAATATTTATACTTTAAAAGTTGCATTCACATAAAAAGAAATTAAATGTTATTAAAGTCACCAAACTTATTGCATATCTAAATGGAAAGGCTTAAGTCTACTAGTGGACATCCTGCGGCTTAAAGAATAATGATGAAATTGTTGCATAAGAAACACGAAATCAGTTATGTCAGTTGTCTGTCGATCAACTTCTATCTTCCATATGTCGATCGGTATACTGTCAATCCCACCATTGCATTGAGCCCGCATGATCCTTGAAAGCAGGCTGTGTAGCAATAGGATCATCACCTTCGTAGAGTATAAATCTACTTATGTGTCGCAAGGTGATAAATTTCTAAAGCTCTATAGGACCACTCAATTACGTAAACTTTAATATGTTACACATCTTGTCATTCTCGCTATTTTCTTTAATAAAAAAGGAAAAAGAACTGCCAAGTAAAAATAGGTTATAATAATTTACGTACCGTACAAACATCTCCTGTAGAGCCAGCTCGTTTCAAAAGGGGATGCTTCACAGCCCAGCCACCACCGCTAGCCCTTCCTCCTTCTACTATCTCCAGCTCTACTGGGTATGGGGACGCTAAAGATAGGATTGCAACAGCATCTTCCAACGGAGTTCCGGTGAGCTCGATTTTTATGCTCTTGATCTTGTCGCCTGGAATTTCGTAATACATATTTTAAATACGTATTAGAAATGTCCATCTTTTAAAGAAAAGATGAAGTAATGAATGTTTGAAGATGAATGGTTTGCCGGTTTGTCTGCCGAATCCATTTCATTCCTAACTCATGAGTATAATTATGTATATAAATGTTAGGTGCCCACGTGTCTTTAACAGACAATGAAAGAATCAAATATATATTTAGTACATGTTTCCATTCTTTAAACTATCGACGAACAAACTTTAAGAATATACTTTGCCTATTCGAAAAAGAAAAAATATACGTCCTCTGATTAAGTCAGATCTTTACAAACAGCTGCCTGAGAAAATAAATAATTTTGAGAACATTGTTTCTAATTTTCTTTTTTTTTTATATTGATTATAAATAACAAATAAATAGGCAATATCACAGTCGTTCAATAAGCCATAGACAATACTATGCCCTGGATTTCTCTACGAGATCGAATCATGATTCAGTTGATCTGTAGATGAACGAAAACAATCGATATGTCTTCGGCATGGATCGTTACGTTGAACTGACAGAGGGCAGGCCTTATGGATCGCAGAATACGTGGACGCTGGGGGCTTATTGACCAGGGACCGATAAGCGCAGCGTAAGACGTCTACCCACATGGTGGACAGACGACCATGTTAAAATCGTCGCTTAATCTTGACCCACTTGAGTAAATAAGTCCTAGAATTCGTTTAGCGTGGTTTTCGAGATCTGGTTTATTAGTCAGACGCTCCATGGAGCGAGCCCCCTGAGGAAACGCTTGGTTTGAGCTGTCACTAAATATATATTTAGTTTTCCAACTCGAGGGTATTGGAGACTTTGGCTTCATGGGATGCTTTAATTGGACTTTCATCTATCATATTGTTCAAGGATCTCGACCACGCGCAGCTAGGCGTGGCGTGGGTAATCCGACGATATATTCAAGGTCGCGGGAAGCCGTTGTATCATCATGTCCATCGAGTTTCTTGATGATTTTATTTATTGTAGTTCGTTCGTTCGTTCGTTGTTTTAAATTTCCCTCTTTTAAAATATCTTTATAGTTTACTTTAGCTTACCTGGCTGTAAGTTGGCCGCAGCAGCAGGTCCACTTCTGAGCACTGAGTGCACGTGCACTCCATCCCTCGCGCCGCCCCCGCACCGCAGTCCCAGCCCCGTGAAGTCCCGCGCCCATAGCTTGACGCGACGGATACGTGCGCGCTGCGAATCAAAATATAAACTTAAAAAACAGGACATGCGATGGTAATCTATTCGGAAGGTGACAAATTAACTATTGTTATGAAACGGATTATACTGCTATTTATGTCTATTCAGTTTCTAGTGTTAAACGAGAGAGAAAGACAGTTTATATATTGGATTAATAGTATAGTGGATTAATAACTTTACATTGTAGTCAATGCTGCGATGTACGAATATATCGTGTTGTCTAAAAATTAAGTGACAAATTTTCTTAGCTTATGTATAATAATTTTATGACAGATTCGTGCGAATTAAAATTAAAGAACCTTATAACCTTTAAAACCTTCATTCTCTTTCTTTAAATTCGCCGGTAACAAACTGCGGTGAGTTTTTTTTTTCTCTCACTTTTATAACATCCTTAATATAGTACTACTCGTACTGTATAAGATATGTTTACAAGCCTCGGTTTAATTAATTTATTAAATTTATTTCAATATAATTCAGAGACACTATATAGATTTGCGACCATAGGTCGTGGGTACGATTCTCGGGATAGTCTTATAAATAATATAAACTTTGTGCATAAATTATATAGGAGTGCCACTGCTCACCAAGAACTTTCGAGATAGGCAGCAGCGTCCATGCCAATCGTGGCGATTATGGTATATCCTGAGAGTCTATAGGTTGAAACGACGATATATTATCTCAATGTTCTCTTTGATTCTTTTATATTTATTCTAAGGAACATAAAAGCTTTTATAACCGTTATATCTAGTCTATCGTTAAATTATTATGCGTGACCGCGATCGCCAACTCGCCTCCCAAGCGTGGCGATTATGGTATTACCCTCCGTAGATATCTTCTGGGAGTGGTTTATGCCCTGCAGTGGGCGTCGTGTGCTAAAGCGACAGTATAGTATTGTAATACCGTACACGGATGATTAATTTTTGAAGCCTACAGAAAACTATGAGGAAGAGTCAGGGAAACAGTATTAAAGAAATGACATTAATTTTATTAGCACCCATTTAAACGAATATCGGAAGCTGTTTAACTTCCTTATTTCCTTGTTCTTGCGCTAAATATTTATTGAACAATTGCAATAGAAATAAGCTCAATGACGTCGCGTGATGTGAAAAAATCTTACCTTGCAGCAACTGAATCGATTTGGCAATGCGATTGTTAAACTAAGATTTTTTGCCTACGATTTTACGTAATTTCGCATGGATACGAGCATAATTATTTTTAGAAGAAGACTACTTTTAGGCTTCAGGATAGGCTTTGGTGCTGAGGTCGGTAATGGTAGGGGTCCTAAATTCTTATTAGGCGACGTGGTCGATGTATCATGATGTCGATTGTTCTAGCGAATCGTAAATTACTGGCCCCACTGGCATTGTCCTGTCTTAGCTATAAAGTATCAATTCGAATCTTAATAAATTGTAAAAAAGTAACTTTAGAGAGAAAAAAAGAGAAAATATATTTTATGGCGCGTAAATAAATAATAATTAAAATTATTCCAACGCGGAACAGGCGATATATCAATTGCATGCGTACACGTTTTTTTAACGCATACAATGCAGTATGCGTCTAGAAAAAAATATAAAGGAATGTACAAGCTCCCATTGGTCGCACAGATAAACATAAATAAAAAGTACTAAATAACGATATAAGTTATAAAATACAATAACCCTTATTAAAAGTTCTTCATCATGGAGCAGCAGAGGATTTCAAGTGGCTAAAAAAAACTAATGGCATTAGCCATGTAAAACAGATTAAAATTAAAGCTACAAACACTGAACGATTATTTACCGACATCATAAATAAAAGCCACACTAGCAATAGTGATTTACCAGAGCAAGTTTCTACAAAGTATGAGAAAAGTTAAAAAAAAAGATAAATGAATTTAAAAAAGTCGTTTATTACGGTACCAAGGGAAATCGGTATTAATATTTATATAAATAGATAGCATAGCCATAAATGAATTCGCTGCGAACTTAACCGGTGCCCTCTATCGACAGAATTCTACGGCCGAAGCCTAGTTGATATTAATCTCAAATAAAGCTATCGCTCTACTTCTCTTTTGCTTTAATAACCAAAAAGGGATACACTGAATAATTAAAGATTTTAATATGTTTTATAATTACTAAGTAGTGATTAAAATTGTTTGAGTGTACTATATGATAGATCAAAATGAGAAATAGAGAATGAAAACGTCACGACCAAATAATAAATAACGTTATACCCATATGTCAGGGGTGGCCAATCTGCGGCTCGCGAGTCACATGCGGCTCTTTGAACGATAAATTTTGGCTCCGATAGATTTTTGAATTATTTCAATATTTAAATATATATAACCTATATCTGCTCCTGGTAAATCGAAACAAATTACTGGTGTGAGTAATAATTATTATTATTCCACCATAAAATTAACGAAATCTAAATACCGAACATAATTAATTAAACGGCATATTAAGTATTATTAGGAGTGCTGTCATAGACGTGTGTAATAGTATCTAACTTCAATACACATATATTGTACTTTTGTTTAAATAATTTCAATAAATATGACTTTTGTAAAAAAAAAAACAATCCTTTGCATATTCAAATGCGGCTCGCAAAAAAATTTAAATTTCAAAAAATGGCTCGCACTATCAAAAGGCTTGGTCACCCTTGCTATATAAGTATATCAAGCGCCTCGTGCCCTTTTTTGTGTTTATTGACCAAATTACATCTTACAATTGCATTCGATAACGGATAGAATGTATGTAATCATAAAAACACTTAAGCGTTTGAGGATACAGGTTTCCTATCTTCGTATCAATTAATGACGTCACAACATAGCTATTTAAAAATAAGTTTAAATTATGACATCATATTAACGAAGGTCGTGCATGAGGTAAGGTTGAAGAAATAACTGCGATTAAAAGACTGAGCGGAAATTATGCTGTTTCTCTTGGAGTATAACTTGTTGAATATTTAAACGACCGTATTATTCTGACAATATTGATTTTTTTGCCACACTTAATGTCCGTAGTGTTTGAAGAAACTACATAATTTTCTTCTTATAATTAGGCACGCAACCCGGAAAATATTTAGAGTATTTAGTTAATGAAAAAAAAAAACATTTATGTGAACTTGACAATCACTTTTTAATCACTAGAATTTAATTAATGATACCATTATACATTATATTATTACCGTAATACAGATAACATTAATAATTTCAAATACTACGTTCTGATTATATTACTTTAAATATGTAGATTTTATAATGCATATAATAATGCAAATAATGAAATATATATTTACGTAAAAAAATATAAAAAGGCTTATTGAGAAAAATCGTGATACTAATAAAATTTTGTTCAATGTTTTATCATTTATACAAACAAACAGACGTTATATATACACACATATATATTATCAAATAAATAAATATGATAACTATTACGACATTTTGGAATTTCTTATTAAATAATTTAAAAACTACTAATCATATAGCGGTAAAATTTTCGCGCCATTTCTAAGTGACAGATTACACTCGGAATAAGGTAAACGTTCAAACACAATGACCTCTGAACTTTAGCACATGGCACGAGAAAGAAAGGAATGATTTATTGTTAAATAAAAACTAACAATATAGTTTGAATAACAATCAACACGCATTAAAAATACATTTCTTTTTTACATTAGCGCATGAGAGATATGTAAGTCTAATACGTAATTATTGTGTTTTGTTCTTCGTTTAATATTATAACCTGCAGTACATGTTTTTTACATAGTACTTTGGCATTTTGATAAATAAATGAAACACATGATATTCAGGTATTTGAAGGATCTTTATACGTGTAAAAGTTTTAAACAAATGTATATAAACAATAAGTTTAAAAAAAATTCACACCTTTTTCACCTTCTATTAAGTGATCACTCTGAAAAATGTTAGTTTTTGATGTTTTCTATTGGAAATGGACAGGCCAGTAACTTCTAGCAATACTATTAATAAAAATTCAAATTTTAAAAACGCTTTTCCTTACTATGCTATCAAGTTATTTTTATATTTCTGAAGCCATTGATTTTTCAACAGGTACCATATACTAAATGACAGCAAAGGAGGTTAACAGTTACTTCTTCAAAACTTTTTAAACCTTTAACAAATCATCATGTATATGTAGATAACAACAAAAGTTTAACGGTTATTGCGCGTTATTTTAAAAAGGACGTGACAAATAAGTGACGCACTCTACGAGCGCTTCGACTAAAATAAAACTGTGCCGTATGAATCCGGTATCAACATTTGTCGGGAAGCAAGTTCAACTTAAGAATTATCTAAGAAATGTCGGTGAAAAATAGATAACGCCAATATTGATATACCTAATAAGGACAAGTTATTAATAAACAGGATCACTGAAGCAGGTCAAAGAATTGTTCATCTGAAGTGGCAGTGATTGAGCTGTTGGAGGAGAAAAGTCCTAGTTAAAGACAGAGCTTGGCCCTCACTAGGATTGACGACATAGTTAAGATCGCAGGCAATCTCTGGATGCGAACAGTATAAGATCTGTCTTCGTGGCGATCTTCGGAGGAGGTTTATGCCTTATCGGCATCTATCGGCTGACATAATGATAATTCATAAACAAGTCCTTGAATAAGTACTCATACACTTTACTTAAATTTTTCAGGTTTGTATTATTCATAGCAAGGCCAAGGCAATATTTTTTTTAACAACGTTAATAACAACGAGGAAAATTTACGCGGTCTGTATTTAATAAATACAGATAAAACAAAGATAGATATTCTTAGTTATGAAAATAATTTATGGCAGTAAGCGTTCGGATGCCATTGCCTCTGTGTGCAAGTATGCATGCATTAGCATGCTTAGACAGTCGATTAATCTCCATCGCATACTAAACAAGTAGCTGGATTTTGCATTGTAAGTAATATATAAGAGATCTACATACTTACTTATTACGATATCTTTGATGCAATAAGGTGTTTTTTTTCTAATTAACCCAAAAACAATTTGTTCTAAATTGATACGTCAATTAGATTTAATATGGTTAACGGAAAACCCGCGTACCTTCGAGAATGTTCCACGTGACTTTATCTTGTTTGCTTCGTCTACAATGACGAGGAGTGTCGTCATCTCTAATATACGATAAATTTCAATCTAGTGTAAACATATAAAGCGGTGGCATCACTAAATTTTGAAATTAAATTAGGTAAAAAATTTTTGGTATTTTTTAATTTTTTCGTAAGTTTTGCTAAACACTTCTACACAAGTTAGAAAGTTAGTCTCGTAAAATATTGCGTTCACACTTTGATAAAACACAAGGTTTACCTTCTATTGTACATATTTATCATCATCATTCCTACCACATGACGTCATATGCTGGACCGATAGGTAGCATCTTTCAGCATCTTCTGACGACTTTAACAAAGTCTCCATCCATTTTGTGGGCGGTGGTCACTACTTCGGAACCTTACAACCACAGAGCCATCTGTTCTGCACGAACTGAGTCTACTGCTATTTCAATTTTCCAATTCGCTGGGATATATGGGTTGCTTTAATTTGTCTAGATATTTACGAAGTTTTTCGTAAGTAAGTCACGTAAACGGTTTCAATGAGTTACTATTAGAAATCTTAATATACTAATTCTAAGATTTTTTCGATATAAAAGAAATGTCTATAATAAATTTACATTTAAATTTAATATCATTATAATCGAGATGTGCTCAATATGTATATAATTTTAATAGCAACGGTTCTTTTTTAATTTATATATTGCCTGGCAATAGGTTGTCGGCGGCCACCTGTTCTGCGCGCTACATAGCCTGTTAACTTCCACTTCAACTTGCTAGTCTGCAGAACGATGTTATTTTCGCTCTCCTATTTGATTTTTAGTAATTTACGTAATGTTTAATTAATTCTTTTTACACAAAATATGTTTGTGAAAATGTTACCTTGTCTTCCGTGCTAGGTTACAGAAGACATGTAAACCAACGGCCATTTGTTAATGTTGTTAAGAGGTATATATACTTCCTTTTGTCATAGTTCTAAGCTAACCAGATGTCAAATTTTCAGAGCTAAGTATGTTATCACACCGATATCTGCTCTGTCAAGATTTAGGAGATAAGATGATCCTATAACTATCATAATTAACTAACAAACTAAATATTATTTTTATAGATGCATTTCGTTGAACATATTCAACAACAAAGAATATTTTTAACAAATATCATAGAGCAACGTTTCTTAAACTGTTTGTAAACGGATCTGCTTTTTATAAAATTCAAGGCAGAAACCTAAAATAAACAATAAAAATTTAACCGCATTACTATATTCCACGCACTAATGTGGAAAGTCGGTGCAAATGCGATAGTTCTATGTCGGGACAATTTTTGGTACTACTTTTTGGAGAAAATATAATTGTTGGAAATAATTGTCATTAATATTGCATTTAATTCAATTACCGAATTTACAATCTTGTCCATAGATTTCAAATAAGACTGGTTCGAAGCGGTCTACCTTATCTCGTTTTGTCAATAGAGATAAGATAATCGAATGCATATTTACCTGCCGCTAACTTATTATGTAAAGGACTTTTGCATAGGTTAACAATCAATTTGCAGATGAGCGAGCGAGGTCGAAAAATATACCTGCTTATGCGAGTAAGACATCAAACTACACCTGCTTGTTGTTTGCCTATAAAAAATCCTTTTGTTAATTTATCTACTAGTAAGCAGTTGAATTCATCTCCATAGTATCCTCCGTCGTATTATATAAATTATAAATAACTATTTTAAATAATTTTAGGCAAAGTTTCATCCGACGCAATAACTCAGGGTCACGGGAATTCGCTGGATGAGATTAGAGTGAACCTGTTATTGTGGCTTCCTTTGGGTGAAGCCTATTCCTTGAAGTGGGCGTCTTTCAGTTAACATGACGATGATGAAATTTATATCACCTTTTTTATCGAAACCTTATTTTGAAGTACACTTTGAAATCTGATATGAATATAATTGCCTTTATAAATCAATTAAAATTTTATTATTAACGTGATCCTTGTTCTCAACGTACTCTAGGTACAATCAAGCATTTATAACAAAACTTGTGTATTTTATAATTAAAGTGATAAAGTATATAGAAGTGTATAAGTTATATTGTGCATGAATGTACCTAATTTGTTGCGCTTCGGCGGTGGAATGCAGATCGGAGCAGGATTGCGTCATTACTGCACCGTGCAGCGGGGAGGGAGATGTGAAGGTATGCAATAATGACGGCCTAGTGCCGGGATTCGAGGCTCGGGTCTGGTATGCTAGTTTATAAAGCTTTACTTGCATTGACTTACGAAAGCTTTCCCTTTTAAAACTTATGTCATTACAAATCATTCACTGATTTTTTAAAAAAAAAAAAACTAGTATATATTAAAAGATAGTACTTCAATAGCGAAAACCAATATTAAAACGCCCCGGCTGTTAAAGTTATCCAAGTCGTCATCATCATTTTAGCCCTATCCTGCTGGACATAGACCACCCCCATAGATTTCCCATAGATTCAGGAGGAAACGGCTTGATTCTTCTTGTCTGTCGATAGTCGCCCATTGCAAGACATAGGCCTACCTTGTTTGCCACCTAATGAACCTATCTACGCCGCTAGATGATTATGAACTAATTTTTTAAACTTTATCGTCAAATATCAATTCATCGTCATTATTTGCTGCTACTTCTACAGCCTCTCCAATAGATTTCCAACATTAATTACAGTGATTTTGTATTTCAAAATATGCGTCACAATATATTTATTGTCATTAACCACCAAGTTAATACCTAACTTGTTTATATATTATTTATTGTTTTAATTTTATTTATTCACTCCATAGTCCTTCACATCTGACGTTCATAAATAACAAAACGTTAATAGGTAAACAACGCCAATCGCCAATAATAAGTAGTACACATCATTATCACTTCAAATTAAAACAATCACTTTCAAATTTCTAGAGAAGACAAAAGGAGAAAGACTAGAGAGGAGAGCTATAGTGACAGTGAGCGTGAAGTATATATATGGAGTGTGTTTGAATAATAATTACAGTTATACGTAGTATAAAGTATACACAACATATAATGCCAACATATCGTATACAACTGAAGACAGTGATCATTTATCTGTTTTTAATTTTATGTATGACGAAGGCAAGTTTATACCTATCATAAAACCATAGAAATAAAACTTACATATATAACAAAATTTTCACAAATTAGAATGTTTAGTAATCAACGCATCGTAGAAAAATTTCTCCATTTGCAATTGCATGTTTTTCCAACAAAAACTATTAAAAAAAAGAAACAATTTAATCTCGTTCTCTTCCGCTTACACAATACGTCATGCGAACACACGCAATCTAGAGAGAATGCAGAGAAGCATCTTGCATGCCTCTCGTTGCGCAATTGATCCGCAAAGTCATTTAAAGGAACGCAATTTCATTTCATCTGCGCAATAAAAAAATTGTTTACAAGCGACTACGAGTGTTGTTAAATATATACATCCTAACATAAAAATGGACATTGCGGACAGTCGACCTTGAAGTTGTCAGAATACGCTGTATACAGGATGCTTCTACTTGGTCTTATTGTAAACCTATGGGGTTCGCCTTTTTAAAGGTAGGGGTTATGTGGGATTTTTACCCACTAAAATTCATTCGGTGGTCTCCCTTTGCGATTTGTAAGCACACACATGTTAATTTATACATTTGTTAATTGAATTTAAATTAAAACTACTCAAAATAAAATTTTGTATCTGTTATGTAAAATATACGTAACATTAAATAAACAATTTTTTTTCTTAATAGGTACTTTTATAAATAATGTATATGTTTTGATATTATAAGATAGTATGATGTAAGTAAATAGGTACTATCAGTGTATGTGTTGAGATCCACTATCGTGGACCCCCATTTTCATTTCATGGACCCCTAAATTTTTTTTCGCTGACCCCTTGTAGGTTGTCATAGACCCCTAGTGGTCGATATAGACCACTTTGGGAATCACTGATCTAGACCCTCGAGCAAACGCAGTAATATTTAAAAAAAATCACTTTCGTAAATCAGGCTACTAAGGGTTAAGAACCACCCATAGTTCCTTGCGCTGTGCTATTTTGGAAACTCTCGTTTTACTCTCACGATGGTTCGAAACTACGTCGATCCATCGTGCAGCTCAGGATCGTTAGAGCCAATGGTAGTTTAGGGTATTTCAAGCAGTGGACGCTTTGCGGCTGAAATTATGCTTTTCAAGTTTTTAATATACAAAATCGCAAACATCCGAGGTCTTCGATATTCCAAAATTTAGGATTTTGAGGTTAAAAACACGATCCGTCCATTTGTTTGCTATTAATAAATATTGTTCAATAAATGTTGTTTGAAATTACAGGGTTTGCCATCGCAGAGGCCTGAAAGGGTTTTAGTTTAAACTCCTTACGGGTTCCTCGGGACGTCTGGGCTATTAATTTAGCTATTTAATCTGTTTGGGTGGCCGCTACATAGAGTGACTGCGCGCAAGTACTCGAGACGGTACCTTCATTTCCGCTGTTACTCGATACGTGTTTACAACTCCAAAAATGTCCGAGAAAGTCGAACAAGGGCCTGATGGTATCGTTATTTATGTAGGCATTTACAAGCAGTTTTAATTCATTGATTATTTTAACTTTATAAATAAGCTACCGTCCGAATGCTGATCTGCTAAAAAGATCGGGCTATAAACTCAACATTTGCTTTTTTTTATTCAATTTAACAATTTTCGAACTGTACACCATAATATTAACCATATAATCAAGTCAATAAACTAAAATTCATATATTTAAATCCACTAAAAACTGTTTAATTCTATAATAACATTTATTTAATAACATACTTTCCATTTTAGATTTAAAACTAAGAAAAATAAGGTCCAAATTTTCTTGTGGAACCCCGTTATGTATGCGTACATTGAGACATATTTCGCAATATTACATCCTGTTTAATAAACTGATTTAATAAACTACTGAGTTTGTCAATCTGGAACATGTTTTCAAATTGCTGGGTGGGAAATAGACGTCGTATTAGAAAGTCTTTTGAATGAGACCTCCTTGAATATTTGCGACGCACTAGCTTAATTTAATTACGCTCAATTGATTATAGCATTTAGAAAGTTGCAAGCCGAGATATATCTACTGTTAAAATAAAAAAACAAACGTAAAAAAAGTTTTTATACTGTGTAAATGTATTCGTAGGAGAGACTCCTGAGGTAACTGACTATTTTTATACCAAACGTTGACAAGAGAAGCTTTGTGTTACTTAGGTGAAATTCTTCTTGTTCTTAATAATGTGTTAGTAAAGCAATTATGGTTTCCCCGTTTCTATTCTTCTGCACTGAATGTGAAACGTCACACTGATAGATATTTTTTTGTAATTTTCTCCGGGTTTTAAATTGATCCATCCGTCCTAAAGTTTGTATTCCTTTCTCTAGACTTCATAAAATTAGTAACTATTTAGAGAAAAGCCAACTGTGTACGTTACTACAATATACTTTCATTTTATCATATTTTAGCCGTAGGGACTTTCATAGCTGGACATTGGCCTCCGCCTTGGAATAGGCTTGCATCCATTATTTTACGAAAATCTTAGTAAGATCGTTTGACCACCTTTTTTTCGAACGTCCTTCTCTGCACTAGCTAGTTTATGAACTCCACGCAAGAATTAAGGCTCCAGCGGCTCCCTTTTCTGCTCAATATTTGACCTGCCCACAGATACTTCAAGTTACTAATCCTTTCTGTCTCTCTTAAACCTTGTTATACTTTTCTTTAGATTATTGAAATTTAGGACTTTTTTAGACAACGGTGTACAGTTTTACTATAAACTTTGATGTTTCATTTAAAAAGTAGTTCAAAATACTTGTAAAATAATCCTTTACGTTGAAGAATTTTTAAGTGATAATAAAGCGTAGAAATGATTTATCTACGTCTTATAATTGTTGTAGAAGTGACTACAAAAAAAACATCTAAATTTTTTTTTGTTTTAAAAGTACTCTTTCCCCATCTTGTTTTCGGGCCAGGGATATACACCCTCCTACTTCCACCTTTCCTCTCTCATCATTCACAAATTCTCTCTTAGTTCCCTCTTTTATCCTTTATATTTTCGCCTTCCATCCCTCGCAACACTTCCTACTACACGGTTTTGTTACGCCTGTTTACGTCGCCCACCACCCTGCAACAAAACCGGAGGAGAGTAGGTGTGGCTCTCCTCCTGCTGCAAAAGGGAAGCGATGTTGCCGCAAGCAATACTCCTACCCATTTCCACCACGCAAGAAAGTCTAAGCACTCCATATACGGAAAGCTCTTAATTATGTGCACCACTGTCTGGTCCACCGTTGGGTTATAGATGCACGAGGAACTCCCTTTGAGAAACAACCATCTGAGTTTGTTGTGGGTTCTTTTCAAATCGGGCGCGTTTGGAACACTCATAGCTTTATTGTAAGTAGAGGCATGTTATTAAAAGGGGTGAACAATTTGATACAAGTTTTTATCACTTTGAGCCCTCATATATCTTTCATCGTCATCATAGTAGCCATAGGACTTCCTCTGATCTATAGGCCTCCATGAAAGCATTTTTATGAATGAATATCCAAAACCGAAATCTACGAGAAGTACATACCAAATATTGTAATGTACCAATAATTGATGAATATGAATAATTCAAAATGTAAAATAAAAAAGCTTTCTAGTAAATAAAATAAGAAACATAGTATAGTAATATAAGAACAAATTCACAAAAAAGTTTTCATTAATGTTAACGTTTCATTAAAATCAATGAGAAACGGTTTTATAGTCCATTCGGCAATAATCAATAAGGAAACACATCTCTCGTTACGTGGTGGTTGTGCAACGCACCATCTCTCAATTTACCGTTACCTAACATTCGATTTAAAACGAACATTGAAGAATTCAATATTATTTTCAATTTCTCTGCCGTAATGTTCCGCAATTTTCTTACTTGTCTATAGACAGCTACTGTACTGTCATTATCATCATTATAGACACAGGACGAACACTGCTAGACATGAGTCTCTCTTATAAATTTCTAACAACACGGGTCAACTACCTTAGCAAAGTCGACTGTCTACCATGTGGCCAACCTTCGGTGCGTTTGACAGTCTGTGCTATCTATTTCAGATCATTAAAGCTTCAGCGGCTTTCTATCTCCTTGATGGATTTTCACTGGGATCTCTTGGAAGGTGCCTGCATGCAGCATCTTCCGACAAAGCATACAACGTAGTCTGTCCACTTTGCGAGTGCACGTCCTTATACTGCGCTTCATCGTTGTCATTTCAGCCTAAAGACACGCACAGCAAGACATAAAAGGTCCCCCCAAAGATATCTATGGGGAAGACACAGATAAATGCCGCATTTGGCAGGCGGGTTGGCGATTGCAGTGCGGTATTATGGTATGCAGAGGACACTGTTGCCCGTCGTCTGGAAACATGTTTTTGTGCAGTGGTAATCTTATATAATTAATACACAAATTGCGAATTATACATAAGACTGAAACCCTGTACTGGAATCGAACCCGCAAACTACGATCGCTTGTCTTAGTCCCCTACCGCTAAGCTACCACTCTACTGAAGAAATGCCCTAGCAGCCAACTATACTGTCATTGTGGCTTTATATTATGATGTCATCAACATTTATCAACCCACGTAGACACGCCCTCCGAAACTCATGAAACTGATTACCATCACAACACATTTTTGATTTAGGAAACTTGATAGACAAATGTCGAGTTCAACGAACTCATATTACAAAAAAAGTGTAGTGTAGTCGTTATGAAATCAAAATTTCCGTGCAAATTTCCAGATGAGATAAGACGTTACTTTTTAATATTCAAGGAACATTCCGATTTATTTATTTACAAAACGCAATCCTTTAAAATAATTACAGTAACAGATTATAAACAATTACAAATCCTAATGCATATGTTTATTGAATGATTAAGAGAATAAACAATTATTGATACTGCAGCAAAGAAATATATCGAAGTAAGTAAAGAATTAATAATCTTCTGATGAATATAGTACGTTTTCATGGGCATCTTTAACCGTGAGATTCAACGATAGGTATTGTAATCTTGCAATTTTCGTATAATGTAGTGCTTCGCAACCGGTGTGCTGTAGTTTAGATACAAGTGTACCGCGGTAAAGATTAATAAATTGAAACTTTATTATGTTTTACTGTACATATTTTGCATTTGTGACACAGTGGCATGTTCTCGAATTTAGCTTTCTGTGTGCCGCGAAATTCTAAGAACGATTTTAGTGTGCCATAGATGAGAAAAGGTTGCGGAGCACTGGTACAATGCATTGTTTCGAGTGATAGCGTTACTACTAGCCCGAGGGGCTTTTGTAGCTTCATTGGAATTGAGTTCGCGGAACTGAACGAAATATACAGGTCCGATACCACGCATAAAAATAGCAGACTAAACACATGTAAGTGTAGATTGTAGTGGGTGTAAGTAATTTTCATAAATTAAAGCTTTTTGTACTGAGTAGATGGGAGAACTGTTATTTAATTTGATCTAGTTTCTACCAAATTGGTCTCACGTAACATTTTTGCTAATACATTCACAAGTTAATATCAAATTGGTCTCTTGTAGAATTTTTTTAGACATACTGAAGTTAATATAATGGTGTAGTCTTCTATATTGCTCTTGACCTAGGATTGTCTCGTTTTTTAACTTATAAAACTACAACTTGATACATTTAGTAATTAGAATCCCACATTATTGTCACAAGTGATATCTATGATTGATCCCAGATGGTTAATGGTTCTATACCGGTTTTTGTTAGACCTTAATGAAGAATTTTAGCGGCTTGTTTTTAAGATACCATCTATGTCGCTTCTACGTCTATTATTGCCGTTAAAGTATGATACATAAGTATAATATTGCTCTGGTTAGTTGGAAGATGTAGTTAGTATTTTCTATGGTCAAGCCTAACATCCATTACACTTTTATAATGTTAGGATTTGTGTCCATCTTTATATTTTACATTAAGTATATGCTTGAATTAAAAAATAAATAGTTTTGTATTATTATTTATTCCAACACATTATCATAACTTTCATGTTTTGGTTAGAAAGTGTTTAAAATTGCTATTAGACTTCATAAAGTCTCTCACTTATTTGTTGATATTATTATAAAACAAACTACCTAGCGACGCGTTAAATATATCCTCCTAGTAAATTCAAGAAATTAATTAAGCAAAGACTGTCAAAAGGCATGTTATTTTGTTCAAGAGTAATGTAAATAAAATTCACGATAAAGATGTTTGGAAAAAAATATACTAATTAAAAAAAAATGTTAATATAACCATCAAAAGAGAAAAATACAAAGCCCACTGAGTTTCTTGTTAGTTCTTATCAATAGATGGCGTGTTACGAACTAACGTAAAGTTGACGTAAAGCTGACGATTATAGATGATTGTGATGCTCGTATATACATATAATACAATAATTTTGACTTAGACTTTGAAATTTAAAATAAAAATAAAGCGTGGATTCCTATTTTTCTTCAACAGTTATAACGCAAAAAAAAATGTTAAGCATTTATTTTGTACTATTTCCTCAGTAATTTAAATAGTATTGGAGGTAAATCTTTTTTATTTCACTAGCATGTACTTTAAGGCTTGATGAATATATTAAGTAAACACAATAAGAAGTTGTTTCTGTACCTGTAAATGCGAATCGTCTTTGCTATGCTCGGGCTTGGTGAACTCCGCCTGGAGCGCGCTGGTCTTCCCGCCTAGCGGCAGGGTCGGTGCTTCGTGCCGCCACGCCTGTCTCTCATCCTGCCTGAAGCCTGGATTGTCGAACGCGAACTCGTCTTTTACGGACTCCGGGTCCGTCGACAATACCAGATGCTTTCCTGTTGACAAAGACAAACAAATTAACCTCATGTACACGAGAAGATGATAATTGTAGTTTTAAAAAAGGCTTCAAAAGGGTAAATACATAGCTCCGTCGTTAATCGTCGTTGCTGTCCATAAATTCTCATAGCAAGTCGTAGGTCTGCCCAAAAATATATGGGGGATATACCATAATCGCCGCCCTTGGCAGGGGGGTTGGCGATCGCAGTGTAACATTATGGTACACAGAGAACGAAACCCAAAAAAAAAAAACTCAAAAGGTGTTTTAATTTACACTATGATTTGGCAAAAGAAAAATATTCGTTTAACAATTTTTTCACCTCATAACAATGTTTACTATTGAGGTTTTAAATTAACGAACTTCATGATACGCAAAAGAACAATGTCGCAAACACAGTACAGTCCTATAGGATTTAACTTCCTGTAATT
Source organism: Battus philenor (assembly GCF_028537555.1). Lineage (NCBI taxonomy): Eukaryota > Metazoa > Arthropoda > Insecta > Lepidoptera > Papilionidae > Battus > Battus philenor. The sequence continues at coordinate 7,481,341 of NW_027181688.1, read as the reverse complement.
CAATTCAAAAATAATTTAACTTCACAGCAAGCGAGCATTAAAATTATCAGATCGTCAGATATTTATAACTACGCTGGTTTTGCTTTGTTTACATTTTTGTTTAATTTTCATACAAGTGATGAAAAGTTGTTTGTCTCAACTACCTAGTTATAAGTTATACTTCCTGTATAATTTTTTAAATATTTAAGTCGTAAAAAGCTGTTGCAATACGTGTATTCGTATTTAATTACTGTAAATTTGATTTATTATTATTTCAGCCATAAGACTTCCACTGGTGGCAGGACGCTCGACGAAGGTAAACCAATCGGTCCTACTTGGAACTACGGAGAAAGGCTGAACCATAGGGCGTTCAGCAGTGGAAGTTCAATGGCTGAAATAACGGTAATGATGATGACTGTATAACAATAGTCATCAAGTTGTTGTAAATCTCACCTGTAATATTGTAATAAATTGTAATCTTAACTCTAAGCTAGAATCAAGAGCAGAAGTAGCTAACCTACGGCTCGCGAGCCACATGCGGCTTTTTGAATGATCATTTCGCGCTTGCGATAACATTTATCCGTATCCGTATTGTTTTTTTTTTTCATTTTGGGTTATCTTTCAAAAATATAATATAATTCCGTGTATATTTCGTAATGTTTTTAATTTACTGACAAATATTAATATTTAAGGACCTAAGCGATCATGTACTTTTAATTTAATTAAAGTTTAAATGTATTTAATAGCGGCGCGTGAATAATTTTAAATTTCGAATAATGGCTCGCACTAACTAGATGCTCGAGCACCCCTGGTCTTGAGTATACGCTTTCTTTAAGTGAAAATTTCTAATTGGCCTTCCTCCACTATAACTACACATTAGTTAAATATGTACAAACAAATATGTACTAGCGGTAAGTTGTTCATGATAAATAAATAAAAATATATAATTTTAAGTTTATAAGATGTAAAATAAATACCTTTGATCTATATAGAAAAAATAAATCGCGTGACCGCAACACAAGATTATCGGTAGAATATCACGGATAAGATACACAATATTTATGGGAAAGGAAGCAATCAATTTAGATGCATTAACTTGAACCACACCCTACGCAGCGGGCCGCCATTAAAGAAAGCTGGTTATTAAAGTGTGCGAAAGAGCGATTGAATAGTAAACACACGGTCGGATTAACTTTAAGTAATAAACGATATTTATATAACTAGATTGTAAACGGTGACACAGCAAAAAAGAACTTTGAATTCATATTTTTTTTTACGTGGTAAAATTATATATGGAATACTCTACTGAGGTCAACGAAAGAGTTTTATGCTAGACTCGTACTGGCTAAAACGGTCTTTTTAAAAGCCTTTTGTTAAAACTAGTTCTCCTAGCGCCGCAGTCTTAGGATTGAGTTGCACACCGATTTAACGAAGAGGATACAGCTCAGCACAAGCTTGAGGAGTGTACAGCTTGGGAAGAACTGCGCCAAGAATTCACCGACACCATAGGGAATGATCTCTCATTACCAGGCTTTGTTAGGATGGTACAGAACGAGCAGTCATAGAGCGCTGGTAAAACTTTTTGCGAAAAAAATATGTTGCAGAAGGAGACTGCGAGAGACAGAAAGAAAATCTAAGCTCGCCATCCTCCTCTGTCGGAGACCGGGGCGTCGGAGGGGATTATAACGCGCCTTTCTCTAACTCCCTTAGCATGGCCTTGGCGATGGATTCGGAGTGATCCATAAGTAAGGAGTTGAGGCACTGGGCCACCGCTGTTGAAACTGCGGTAGTACGCGAAAGCGTTTCCGTAGTTTTAACAAAAGGCGTTCAAGAAGACCGTTGGATTTCAGCCGGTCCGGCTAAAAAAAAAACAGTTGCACATCGGTTATCTTGTAGAATTAGCTCGCGGGCCACCGCTGGGTTATGACATACGTGCAGTGGAGGAATCCGAATACGTCGTCAAGATCATTTAAGGGAGATTGGAGCAAACTGTAATTATAATACATACAGTGTTTACCATGTAAAGATCATATCGACATACCAGCCGAAAGATATCTATGGGGGATATACCATAATACCATACTTGAAGGCGGTTAGGCGAACGCAGTGTGGTGTTATTGCAAGCAGAAGACACTACTGACCATTCCTTGAAAACTTGTTTGTGAGCAGTGGCGATCCTATATAACTTAAGCACTTTGTGAATTATAAAAGATTGTATGCCAAGAATCAAGCAACTTGTGATCGCTAGTCTCAATTCTCTACCGCTGGACTACCACCACTCCTTATTATGGCATTAATAAAATGTTGATCAATATTTCAGATTTACGACTGCCACCGTTTTATAACTGCTTCCGTTAGGCTAACATAACATATAGTATTATGTAATTAAATACTTTTTCCGTAACATGTACACACCTAACTTCTTGTTATATCTGCAAGTCTTCGACAATCACTACCACTAGGTTGATTTTTTTTATTTTTATTAAATGGTCCCCGCTGTTGGGGACCTCTCGTTCCCCTATCTCGTGTGGGACAGGGACTTTTTAATTCTAGTAATTTATTTTATTTTGCAACATTATTTATTGTTTAAAGTGTTCGTTTTATTTTTACTTATTGCATTTATTACCACCTTCCTGCAGTAGCTGAGGAAGCATTCTCTCTCTCCTTCGTCTTGCATGATGGTCGAGACATTCCTTTCCTCTATCTTTTTGCCCATCCGGCATTCGGAATCTGCGCGCAGTCTTCCGAGCGCCGGACAGTGGGCCACGAGGTGGACCACGGTCTGGCCCACGCCCGGTTCACAGAAGCACGAGGGGTCCTCCTTGAGCTTGAACCTGTGAAGGTACTCAGAGAACCCCCCCACTAGGTTGATTAGTGGAGAATGCCTATAAAGCATTAAGTCCGCCATAACACAACGTGTAAAAAGAGTGTTCAAATAAATAACAAGTAGGTAAATCGTGAGATATGAATCAAACACATCGCTATTGTATATCGGCACGAGGGACGTTATAAATGAATTGACTGACAGGTCTTACGGAAGACGTAACGTAACGTGTCAAAACGTAGTTTCGGTCCGTTAAATTGGTGTATTCACGGTTGTCTACTGTCAATGGATTTGATTAATCGATTCATAATATGCAAAACTGTTGTAATTGCGGTGTCCGACGAGGCCCGACGACCTTGGTTTCCGCCTTGAGTGCGCGCACGCGATCCGTTTTGCGGGCGCGTTACCGCTTCTTGTCGATTTTCGAGCGATAATAGTAAACTTCTTATTGTTCTTAAAAAGAAAACATGGCATGGTGATGTAAATCATGTTATAATTCATCATTATTTCAGTTAAAGAACGTCTACAGGTAAACCTAGATAGACCTCCCATAGTAGACATAGTATATGTAATTTTCGTTTTTAGTCGAGATATTTTTTAAACATACAAAGACACCGTTTAATTGTACTTAGTGTTGCCATTAACTTGATTTCTTTTTGAAAAAATAATTTATGCCATTTTAAAAATAAACAGCTCATATTTACTAATGGCGTAAATTACTAATTATATTTTACAATTTCAAATTTAAAAAATATTAAATAACTAAATAAATACTTAATAACTAAACTGTAAATAATTTTAAATTATCTGTTAGTTTCTTCTGTTAGTTTACGTATAGTATAGTATATAGTTCGTTCGTATAGTAGCGATGTTAGAATATTGCGGAGCCAGGGCTTGGGTCGCTACTAGATTAGAATGTTAATTGGACTACGAGTACTATTGATTCTAGTAATAAAAAACTGTAACTGGTTAGACCAAACGAATTGCCGAAAATAAAAATAATATGCTCGTAGCGTCTGTAATAAATAAAATTCTCCTCAATAAACAAGCATAACAGATGTAATTAAAACATCTACATTAATTATGAGTTATGTACAACACGCATCATTAAGCTTTCGAACTAAGTGTAAAAAAAGAAAAAACCGACGCCGTGAAAGCCCCGACCCAGTTGTCACCAGTACTATCTCTATCGAAAGCAAAAGTCAACTTGTGAATTAACTCGACTCACAGGGTTGCCAACGATCAGAAATACTTTAAATATTTATTGTTAAAACGATGAACATATTTCATAAGTTTATTAAATCAAGTCATCTTTACTTCATTTTGTATGATTGGATACCATAAATGAATTTTAAAAAAAAACATGTTTTGTACTGGAGAAAAAATATACGCAGAAGAACCAAGACCACCGACATTGCTTTGAAAGACTGCTTGTCTGAAGTGGCAGTGGCAGTAGTCGGGGCACGTCGCTACTACAACGGACGGCCATTTGGGTCGTCGTCTACGGCGTGAGTAGATTCCCCTGCCGGTGGACCGACGCCATAAGGTCATGAGAAGTCGCAGTTTACGGGTAAAGTAAGACCAGTCATCATGGCAATCTTAGAGTCCTCTACAAAGTTTGGTATATCCAGTAGTGGGTGTCTTAAAGCTGTCTAAGGTTGACGATGATCAGAGAAAGGGACAAGAGACCTTATTAACGTCCACAAAAGACGCAGGCTGCTTTCAAATGGTATTTTTAGAAATCTAAAGTGAAGACCAATGTCCAACAGTTGTTAAGTTATTGATGTAGCCTAAATAAAGTGTGTTTGTCAACCCACGCCTCACATTTCAACACGTCACCGGACTCAACCGCGGAATTCTCGATCTTTATCTGTCCGCACACCACTCTAACTGTAAAGTTTTCTGCTCTACAAGCCGTTGTGTTTTTATGTATCTGTTTACAAGAGCCGGACTAATTGAAACGAGCGTGAAATATCCACGGCGGTTCATTCGACACGGTTAATGAGGTTTCAGATGGACTAGTGGGACATTAAAACGTTTTAAACTGTTAGATAATTTGTTTGTTTTTATTGTCAACCAAATATATGTCGCGAAATTTGAGCATAAATGCCCACTTTACTCAATTCTATTTTTAACTAGAGAGGACATTGAGAAAAAGCGAAAAGTTTTATATTTAATGTTTTTGTATTGAACATCCATTTGTAAAGTCAAAATTCATCACATTGTAAAACAACTACTAATTTGATTCAATTTTATTTATTATTTTAGTGATACAATACGTAAGGAGGAGTCAAATCCATGCCAATTAGCTCTGATTCACTCAGTTGCCAGTGATTTTTCTTCTGAATTGTATTACTTAAAAATCTATCCAGCATTGGACATTCTACGGCTTTTAAGATGTTACTAATATGATTAAAAGTAGAATCAGATTAATAACATACTTTTAACTTTAAAGTTTAAATCTAAAAGAGGCTTTATTTTTATTTCTTGTATTCACAATGGGTCTGTCAATATTTTTCGTAAAAGATTTTAAATTACAGTACAAATGTTATTAAAATAAGTATTGAAAAGTAGCTAGTAGTGTAATGATTTCTTTACAAATGCAGTCATAAATAAACTCGTACATCTCTTTTCTGTAAAATAAACACAGAATTAATTTCGACGGCACTTCCTCATAATTATATATCGTAAGACAGAATCCAAGCCGAGGTTAGACTCTCTCAGGCAAGCGAAATTAAGGTCCCCTCGTGCGGGCCCTTGACATTAGTCAATACATGGAAATACGTAATCTAACAGCTCGGCGGCCTCCCAATTCGGTTAAATAATACGTAGCAGCCAGAGTTAAGGCTTCCCAGGGAGCGCTCAAACTTCGCTACTTTAAAAGAGGTCTTATACTAAGGTCACTCTACGCCCAGCCACCACAAATCCGCGAAACCTGCAAATACCGTTTGGGTAGCAGAGAAATTTCGGTAAAAAAATACAAGATGCTATAAAATTGAATTGAATAGAATTGCTCATCATAATAGATTAACTAATAAATATATAATGCATTATATTTTAATTATATAACAATTTGCATTAACAATATTGAGAAATCGTATTTTCAGAAATCATTAGTAGTTAATGTGATGTGGGATTTCGAAAATCGCCTTTTACAATATTTAATGATTATTAACTAACGGATGAAGCGGATTCAATAAATAATGGGATTTTGACCAAAGATTTGCTTTTTGTTAGCTAATTTAGAGACATTAATTTTATTTTGTCACAAATAAACATAATTCATAGGTACATATTCTATAATTTATGATTTAAGAACTATTTTGTTTATAAACATAGCGTTTTAAATTACCACTCTAACCAATAATAAAAAAATCAACTAATATGCGATTGCATGTAAAGATGCTGCTTGATTAAAAAAGGCAAAACATGCATCCTATGATATCTATGATCTTCAATTTTCTTTTATTTTCACTTTCACATTAATGTTCATGCAATGACCTGATTTTAAAAGAAAATAGTCGTTATCGTCATTTCAGCCCATAGAAAGAGAGATATAACATCGCCACTCTAGACAGGCGGTCGCAGTGTGGTACAATAGTACGTAGAAGACGCTGCTGTCTATCCTTTGGAATCTTGATAAATCAGGTTCCTCTGGCAATCCTATTTTATCAATGCTCAAAGTGTAAATTATAAATAAGATTGTATCCTAGGAATCAAACCCGCCAATCGTAAATCTCAGTCCTCTATCACTCCTTAAAAGAAAATAGAAGTTTTGTCGAACCATGTGCTCAAAGCTCGGAAAAACGACAAGCTGTCTGTTTATACAGCTTGTCCCATAAATCTACATCAAGAAAAAAAATTCAACTGTTAATAAATTTTATATTAACTATGTAAACAATTTTATAATTCAAACTTGACTAAAGTCTTATTTTAAATCCAGTATTTAAAAATTTCCTTTTAAGTAATCAATATTAGCAGGTTAATAATTAAATAAAATCACCCTTAAACCACATATGGTTACGCAAGTTGGCGTCGGCGGTCATTGACCCGAATGCGCAAGCCTCTATATCGCGCTAAACTTTGCATACATGATGTCTTCCCATTATTCAAACGACAGTTAATAAAAAATATTTAATCCTTGTAAAGTAGTTTCTTATTTCTTTTTTATCGCGATTGAATTTGACTAATGTATGAATTAAATTCATCGAGTTTTATTTTATTACACACAAAACGGGAATTCTTCAATCACATAAATCTGAAATTTATACAGACTATAGTACGTCGCAAATACGTAGAATATTTGAAATAGCTGCATAATTTTTCCTTCGCAAAATAACAGTTAATGATTTAAATAAATAGCTTAGTTGTTTTTCTTTTTTAAGTCAAACATTATAATGTCGCTTCAACTTTCTTCAACACTAAAATGTACCATGAGGCTTTACGAAATATAAAACCTGATTTAATTGAAAGTGAAGGGGCTACAGATAAGGACAATTAAACAGTTTATTACAAAATATTGTAATTAGTTATATCCAACAAATAGCATATTTCCTATAGCATGTTCATGCGTATCCTTCTGACTTCGCTATTAGCATTTCCTGTTTTTAAACCATATCCAATATCCTCCGGTTTTTCCGATAGTCAGGCACCAGCAAAGAATCAACAAATATGTTATTCAGCCAATTTTTCTTTGTCATTTTAGGAATGTTTTTTTGATCTACATGTCTCTATTTCCAAAATTCATTAAAAAGAAAGTAGTTTTTTTTTTATTTCTGAAGCCTTATATTTGTTCAAATAATGAAAATTTGGGATTTAGAACTAAAAAAAGGCTGTGTCTTTCATACAAAAGAAAATGTATTTGGCATAATACAATTTACGATCATAATGATTAGATTATGTTATAGACATATATGAATAAATTCATACTAAAACAATTTCACGTATTAAATGATTTGAAAACGATTTGGAGCTTCGGCGAAATGTTGCCACTTTAACGGTGTTCTATAAACTACTGTTATTTCTGTTAAAGTTTTTGCTACTAGCCTTTTGGCTTTAGAAACAGGAGGAGGTCAACAAGCTAAAAAAATTACTCTGGATGATAATATCCCATTAACATCGAAGACTTTCGCACGAAGATGGATTATACACATATGGGTGTATTGTGTTGTGAATGTAGTGTAGTGTGTGTTGTGCGAAGCGAGGACTGCTCGGCGGTTGGGAGTGACACGGGTTTCTTCAGACCGCCCTTGCTTGAACGCGGGCTATACAGTGCATTTTCGAGAGTCTGCTTCGGAGCAACATCAATTAATTCCCCCATCTCCTTTCTTCCATCGGACAACAAGACACACGGATTCACGACATCGATATACTGTCGAAATCCGTTTAACCCGTACTAAGCGTTTTGATACTACTTTCATATTGCGAACAGCCAAGATATGGAAAAACCTACCGGCGGTGTTATTTCCGGCTAACTATAATTTAGGAGTCTTCAAGTCAAGGGTGGATGGGTTTAATCTAGGCAAGCATGTAGCATCGTAGACCTCATCATCACTTAACATCAGGTGAAACAGAGGTCAAATGCCTTGCCTATTGAAAAATAGAATAAGGACAGTTTTGTTTAAAAAAATAATTCTTTCACTTCCACAATTCATATGTCCGTTACGTTTACGAAAAACTTATTTCAGTAAAAAACCTCTTTTTGCAACGTTCCTATCTTGTGCTATGGTTATTAACTGCCACTATGTCGTCTGTTTAATGTTTTGAAGGTTTTCTGTACAGTCCTTACACGCAGAATCTACGCTATTTAGTCGTACTACGTTTACTATACGATGAAATTTGTTATAAAAATATTTAAAATGATTGTTATTTAAATTACCATTTTCTAGCTGTAAATACATCTACTGCCGTCATAGAGTTCCAAGGACGGGACGCTTCCAGTGTTCTGCATCCAACATCTGTGATATTCGATCATAGTTAAAAAACATAGGTATATCTGAACCTCCTTCGCTAATATTATTAGCAACGGTATGGCGACTTCTTAACCGTTACGCCAACGTAAAAACCTTTAATTTATTATCTTACGAATTAATATTCATTGATAAATCAAAAAAAACTAGCTTTCGTTATTCAGGTAAAATTTATAAGTAAAATAAGTCACAAACTTCGTCGCCGACTGACTTTCAAAAACTTGTTTAGTATTCCACTATACCGCTCCGTTACAAATATGCGGATATCAAATTAATAAATATTAATGTTGTAACCTTTTCGTGAACCTTAGATTTTAAATTATTTAAGATCGGAAATATTTTTGATAAACACATTGATATGGAATTAATTATTGAAATAATTATGGCAGGTTAGCATAAACATACGTAAAAAAACAAGAATCAATGTAGGTTAACTTGCAGTTATAAACCCGTTCATTTATGTAATTAATTTATATTCATATTCCTTTTTGTATTTTGCACATCATTTACAATATTTAATTTAAATTTTCCGAAACTACTCTATTATCTTATTATTTAAATTTGATATGATCACAGTTATATAGGAATAAACTATATTCGATAAAAAAATCAAATACGTTTTAAAATATTTAAACTATTATTATATATAAGTACAAAAGACATCATATTTTAAACAATTTGAATGGAATGCTGTCAAGTATGTCATAATAAATATCTAATCCTGGATAGTTAAGTAACAACTATCTCGCCTATTCGATCAATCGTATTGTGACCGGTCTTACCGCTTGTTCACGTCGCCATTTTGACATTGACAGTTGTCCCAAAATGGCGGACGGGTTGAGTAATCGCATAAGTTTTTAATTAAAGAAAAGTGCATATTGTTTTTAATTAAAGAGAAATGGTTATTATATTTATTAATATTATTATATTGGATTTAAATTTTACTAGCCGTACGTAGTACACGCATGAATTATTGAAATGTTGTGATAAAGTTTTACTTTTTTTCAAATACTTTTGTGTTTCTAAATATTTTTATATAATCTTTTGCAGTGTCTAGTAGTCTACGAAACCGAAATTAGCCAGTTGTCTCTTTCCAAAGGTCGATGTGCAATATTTATCGCCAGGTACTGTATCTTTTAATGACAGAAATTACCTTATCTTTTTTTATTGGCCTCCGTTATTGGGGACCTCTGCTTCTACCCCTACCTGATTTGGAAAAGTGCTGTTTTATCTTTACTAATTTTTCGTAGTCTCTTTTATTTTCATTCTCAGCTTTCTTCTTTCATATAGTCTATCATTATATTCTTTGATACCGCAATTCGATCGGTCTTTCTCTTCCATTCTGATTGCCATTCGTTCATCGCCTCATCTTTTTCCCTCATTTCTTAATTTTCACAAAAAAAAATTACATACGTTTTTAATTTTTACATACTATATATATATATATATATATATATATATATATATATATATATATACCTTACGATTGCAATGTCGTACGACAAATAATTTTCGTTATTCCTAGTTATTTTACTAACTAAACTCGTCTATTTACATTAGGTCTTACGTCTAATTAAAATTTATTTTTGCAAAACAAAGCTATCGAAAGTTTCACATTTAAAGATATATACGTCATACGCAAAATAATAATCGAGCTCAATCTTCTTAATTTTCAGACCACGACTTACAATCCTTATAAGCGAAACAAGTACCTATTGTATGCAATTCATTTCGTTAATTAATTGAATAAATTGACGTGAGGCCTTTCCACACGAGGCGTAATGAAATTAAATAAGCAACTTGTAAATATTTTAACCTTGAAATTTAAACATTTTTCTTACATAACTATTAATATTTATATGATTAATGTTAGAATTGATTACCTATAATTACAATTTGAGCAGTCGAAGCAGTGATAGCACAGCGGTAGAGGACAGAGTCGCGGGTTCGTTTCCCGAGATACAATCTTATAAAATTCACACATGGTGCATCAATTATATAGGATTGCCACTGCTCAGAAACAAGTTTCCAGAGGAAAAGCAACAGCGTTCTCTGCGAAACATGCCAAGCACCGTGATTATGGTGTAATCCCCCCATAGATATCATAGGATGAGACCAAGCACTCGGCGCCATGTGCTGAAACGATGAATTATAATTTTCGTCTTAATTGACTCATAGAAACAAATCAAAACGTGGCTGAGTGTAAGAAAGAGTAGGTAAAGACCACAAGTAACGCCTACTCTTCGCATATGTTGCAGGGGTTTCCCCTAAAACTGGTGGCAGGCGCAGAAAACTGAACTTTATGCATCACTGTCTTCTTCGATGTGTGTATTTAAATGTGATTTTTCGTTATATCGCATTTAGTACCATTCACCATCAAGGTAACATAACGTTTTTTTTTATTTTATTTCGACTACACTGCTGGCCAAATTCAATTTGCAGCTTCTGCAGGTTTGAGTGGGCAGCTCTTTTAAATATAATGAAACTTGATGGCTGACTTTTGTATTAGATGGAGCCACTCCATGGAGTGATCAGGGCTGTCACCAGATACCCGTTATAATATGCATAATAATAAAAAAAAAAAAACTCAAGAATGATACGATGATCACTTTTAATTTGAGTCTTCTACACTCTGCTCAGCTTGTTATAAAAATAGGTATCAAGTAAAAGTGTATTTCTCAACTTAGAATTACGTAAACAATGTTGATGTCATTTGACCGAATTTCCTTTAACAATGAACCACACGTCGCATACAAATACGCAAGATAAAAGATTTGTAAGCAGTACAACGTTTGTTTGTAACAAGCCTAAATGCTCCGCGTCCTTGGGCTACTAAGACCATATAACGCCTTCTGGCACAAAGGACGCTTATATTGGCCCTTTTAAGGAAAAATACACATGCAACGTAAAAAGTAACTATACATATATTTATTATTTATTGGGTTATGTTCGGTGCTAATAACATTTATAACTTTTATAGCAGATGTAGTTATAAAAGCTATAAAGTTTTGCGGATTCAAAATTGATGAGGTTAAAAATACTTAGTATGTTAATGATAATTGATATAAGATAAAAAAACGCCTAGTTAATTATTTGACTAGTTTTGACCGGTTTTTATGGATAACAATGAACTTATGTTTGAAAGTCAAAGACACAAGACTGGTAATTCATAAAGACTTTTATTTCGTACCACTCAATTACTTCGAATCTAAAGTAGAGGTACAATTTGAACGTGCAATGGGAATGGTAAAATATATAAAGGCAAGAACGTCAAAAAATCATTTAAAAATTTTCTTTTTTCGTACATTTGTCTTTTATGCCTTATGTTGAGGAGACGTGGACTGTCAAGGCCAAAAGGCCTCAGGCAAAAAGCCGAGGTCGGTTAAATGTAGCGCTGGTATTAGTATGTAGTAACATACTATATATTGAAAATATGATTTGCTGCTCATAGTAAGAACGTTTTAATACTGATGGAACTGAAAATAGAGAGCCCACAGCGTCTGTCTACATTTCTTGTATATATTGCAATATTTTGCTCATTGATATCAAATTAACTTGGAAAGTCTAAAGTGATGTCCTGAACGAAGGTTGGACCAGACAATCCAAGATCTACAGTAGCTAATAAGATTTGCAACACATCAAGAAATCTGAATGACCGAGGCAGAAGAAACCACGTTCTTCGGCGATTAAGATACAACCAGCGAAAAATGGTTGGACAAGCTAAGCCACCTTTAAAAGTACTATAGAAATATTTATTCGGTACAAATAAATGTTTTCGACCTGTAGCTCACAAGCCATATGTGACTCTGCATGATAATTACTGACTTCGATTATGTGTCGTATTATTTCTATATTATGAAACACTGAATTACTTATGTGAATAATTTTGGTCTACCCTACAATCCATACTAAATATACGTAATATATTACATTAAATACCGATCAGTATGAATTATCCAGCATCTGAAATAAACAGTAGCGCTGTCGCCAATTATTCAAACAGTTTAAAAAATTTATCAGAAGTAAAATAAATGTGTTCAGTTTTTAATATTTAGATCTAATATACACCTTTTATATGTTTTCCATTTATAATTTCGATTCAAAAATATTACTTATTCCCGTACCTTCAAGTATTTAAATGCAATGCGCGAAAATTTCTAATTCACGTAAAAATAACTTGAACTGTGAAGCTTGGTCACCCTTAACATACATATGTAATACAAAAAGTGACAAGGATCCGTTAATGTTACAAATAGGAAAAATTAAACATTGTAAATATTTATCAATCATTTGTCTAACATAGCAATTAGAACAAATTCTCTACACAAGACAACAGCTACCGCCGTTCGCCTTGGCACTCGCGTCACGCATCACACGGAGGTCGTCGGGGCCGGTTGTTTAATTATTACTGGTAATTGATTACCGACTAAGACGTTCACTTTTGTTTTTGTAACTATTATAAATAAAATTCTTTATATTACTTTAAGCTATATATTTTTTTTTCTATCCGGAATGCCAAGGTTCGATTCCTATTGCTTGACAAGCTTATTTATACAAACACACAACGAATGTGAATATTTTAAATATAAGTATTATATTATTACTGCAAGGCTTACACCTCACACAAACACATCTTTGTGGGGATCTATCTTAATCGCTACGCTTGGCAGGCGAGTTGGCGATCGCAGTGAGGTATTATGGGATGCAGAGGAAGCTGTTGCCAATGCTCTGCAAACTTGTTTATGAGCAGCGGCAATCGAATACAATTAATACACAAAGTGTAAATAAATTATGAAGGATTGCCACTGCATACACACATTTTAATTGAACCCCCTAAATATCAGGCCAACGGTCCACTGCTCGTATAATATATAATGTATATATACTAATGAACTTAATAGTAGGTTCTAGTATATTTAAAGTTTGTGATATTTAAGACATTTACTTATTTTACCTATTTTCATTACTTTTTTACACTTAAATGGTAAACTGGTAGAAAATCCTTTCGGCATTAAGTTCACCGTTATCTTTACATTATAAGAAGGTTAAAATAAATTAATTAAAATCAAGCTTTCTTATGGAATTCTAACTAACGTATCTAAGCCGCTACAGCTAAGCCAGGATGGCTTTAGGCAGAATTATAAGACTGTTCCTGAACTACAATTCCATTTTCATTAAAAGTTACTTATGTTTATTTATGTTATCCGTCCGTTCAATTAGCTTGAGAGGAGGAACTCGCCGGCACTGTATCACAGAGACTTATTTACCACTCAAGCCTATTTTCCCTAGAGCTCGACACTTTAAACCCGGTGAAGATATAAATTTCAACAAGTAAGCAACATTAAAAATATTGCTTACTTGTTGGAATCGATGCTTTCATATAGACATACAAAAAGAATTTTTATTATATCAAAAACACGTGTATGACGCAACAGCAAGATTGAAATCTTCGCTATAAAAATTTAGGGACAAGGTTATTTTAAAAAATCGAATACAGTAAGTAAATATTACACTCCAAAAAGATTCTATTATATAGAAAACTTTAATTACGTGCTTTAGAAGTAAAAAGACATAAACCGAGAAGAATTTATGGAACTGTAGCTTGTGGAACGCTTGTTGATTTTACGGGAGGTTTTTTTAGATAAGTCATCATCAAAGTCCCCCCACATAGGCCTTCTACATAGATGTTTATTAGGATCAGTTATAATCAGCCTGCATCCCACATTTCTCGGCGACAGCTTTCTTACATTTAAGTACAAAACTAACATTTTCATAAGCGAAGCTTGCATGGCACATAGTGCATAGACCAGTGTGCCGCTGGAGTCGTAAAATTCTGGATTGGAGACCACGGACAAGCAAGCGTAGAAATCTCTGGGAGACACATATCTTTAGGAGACGTCCACTCTTCTTACGAATGGTAAATTATGATGATAAAATTGTGCATCAGGTAACTATGGTAAGATTTTGGCCTTTACTACACAGGCTTACCTAATGTAATAGCCCACGTAATATAACAGGAACGTAAGTTAAATTTTATTCCATGAATAAATATTTTATTTTTCAATTATGTACATTATATTTGTGGCGTGTCTATATAAATGAAAATCTTTTAGCAATTAGCGAAGAAATTGAGTAAGAAATGCACGAGAAAGACGGATTGTTCGAGGAATTTTCTCGCACAATGAAAATTCCTCTTTATTTTATCGTAATTAACTTTTCCCCGATTAATTGTCATGCGATGCTATCACAGGCGCTGTGGGATTACAAATTTCTTTGCTTTAGGAAAGGAATTTAGATAGTAGTATGAATGCTGTATTTGTCTACCGTTATCTCAGAACACAGACCTTCACTATTTGCTTAGTTATTATTATAAATGATTACTTATTTTCTCCGGCATTTCGAGCTTCAAAGAGTAAAAAAAAAATTTAAGCTCTGGATTTCTCATCGAGATCAGGTATGAAGACATTCGTAGACGAACGAAAGTAAACGATACAGTGCAACAGATTGGCAAGATGAAGTAAGAGTGGGCAAGCTGAACCCGAAGAAAAATGAGTGACCGCTGGAGCCTTGAGGTTCTGGTGTGGAGTCGTGACTATAAAAGGTGGAAAGACGACTCTGTTAAGGTAGTCTTTCTACCTCTCCACCTAGTTCTAGGAAATTTATACAGTAGGTCTCTGTTCAAAACGCATATTTAATTTCATCCTGTTTTCGTCCAAACTGTAAAACTCGTAAACGCAAACGGTATTGAAAATCACCTATAAAGTACAAGTATCATTATGATCGATTGAACTCGGCCTAATTAATGATTAGGTTTGATATTTAAAAACAATTAGTTTAATTTTAATATTAGTTTGACTAATAGCCCGTCGAACTTATTGTACACTGATTCCTGTATTTTCTTTTTTTATCAAGAAGTTCGTATTTTTCGTAACTATGTTTTCCCTTACAAGGCAAAGTATTAATATTCATCGATGTAATTATATACTATGTCAATATCAAATTTATAACCTGCTTACGAACTAGATTCAGCGACGCGAAACGAAATGTTAAAAAATACACTGTACCATTAGTACAGCAACGGAGTTCCTCAAACAAAGAAATAACAAATTGCAAAGTAACATTCCCCGAAGCAATTAAACAGTGAATTAATCAAACGCTTGTGGGATACAAGTCAATTGTTTAAATCGGTAGAGGCACTGACAAATAGTTCTTGTAATGCCATAGAGTTACAAAACTATAGACACGAAATAATTTTTATTTAATACAGCACTAAGAATAGCTCGAAAGTAGATTCGTATGGTTCCGCTTCTAACTGATCCTATTGGCAATCAGTGTGGAAGGTATATGTCCACCTATGGACGTCAAGTAGTGATGATGATTAGTTAACATACAAAAAATATTAAGCTATTGCTCTTCTTTTATGGCAATTATTTTAGCTGAAGTGAATTTGAAGAAGTTTTATTGTTTAAAATATGGAAAAAAACCAACAAAATCAATCTATATGTTTAAGTATTGAATGCTAATAAACCAGAAATACGTATGTTTCTTTAATCACATCTATCATAATATTCATTCGGACCTTTATGTAGATAATAATAGTTATAAAAAAGAGAGAGGTTTTTGGACAGGGGATTCCCGCTTTTAAGTTCTATAAGGAAAATAAAACCCGTGTATAATTATATCAACTTTTTCATCTATAATACATATGCTTTTAGAAATGCGATACCTCACTTTTTTACACCGTAAGATGCGTGGAAGGTTATTATCATAGTTATTTATTTCAGTATGATACTATGGAATACGGAATTCAATCAGGTTGACAATTTATAACATTTCAACGAAAGTAATATACAGGTTTGCACATGCGTGGTATTGTAATGGAGCGACAAATATGATCTACGTGTGGCTTCCTTCTTCTACGAGGAGAGCAAAGACTTGAGGCATATGGATACTTAGCTATCACACTTTAATAGTAACATTTATCTTTTGCTACAAATACGAACAATCTTTTTTTCTTAGGAGACGATATTACATTCAGAACTGATAGATGTTTGTTGCCTCAGTTTTGAAGTACAAAAGTATAGAATCAAGTATTTCAACTAATGAATTTGAATTCAAGATCTTAAAATTTACGGGATGATTCATTGTAAGGGTAAAAGCTATATAGTGTAATAGTTGAATGTAGCTTTTTTTCTGTTAAATAATGTATGGTATACCCTATCCAAATTTCAATGGTGTCAGAAATAATAAATAAAGTAATGATAATATAGTAAGAAAAATTGTTTTAAAATTTTAATTACTATATATTGAAAGTACTTATTGTTTTTATCTTTCTCTGCAGGCTTTATACTGCCAAAATTTATAGGCTTGTCGCATTTCAGTAGAAAAGTAATAAATCAATGTGACATATTTCAGAGTGATCACTTTACAACTTTATACACAAATAGGTGTAAAAGCTTTTGCTGACAAGTGTGCTATACATTCAACCTATTGAACCTTTAATATATAAGTTACTGGAGTTAAAATATTTCCTTTTGGCTACATATAATATGTTTATACGAGGACTCTTCGACAATCTTCCTAACAGTACACGACATAAAAGTTAAAAATATCTCTAGGTATAACAAATTCTTAGCGAGCTCGCAGCCAAGCGGGCGACGTTCGGTCACGTTCGCACGGCCATTGTGTGGTCGAAGTCGGTGATGTCATTGCAATTCTAAAGACGTCCTGATGTTATGAACCTTAGGCAGCCCTTTGTTTATCAAGATCCACACACTTCTTTACTTTCGATATCATAATATTTATATTTAAAATATCTATCGTCCTTTTCATATGTTTCAATAATTTCCTTCTATCGATTTATAAGGATTCTCTCTAACGTTACAAATTTTAGTTAAACTCTCAGGATGTAAACGCTCACTGCAAAGCGAAGGCTTCCCCAAAAGTTATCTACAGGGGGATATACTATAATCGCCTCGCCTCTGGAAACTTCTTTGTTAGCAGAGGCGCTCCTATATAATTAATTCACAAAGTGTTAATTATAAAAAATTGTATCTCGGGAATCGAACCAGCGACCATTGCAAGTTTCCATACTCTATGGTTACCGCTGCTCATTATTCAAACTTGTTTATTTATGTAAATAAATGTATAAATAATATTGTTTATACCCTTTTAATATTTCTTCTTTAAATGAACATTCAAAGTAACTGCAAACTATTAATTTTGTATGTAATGTTCTTTTATATCATTTAAGGGAAAAAATAGATTATCCTGAATTAAGGTTGTCGGAAGACAATGAATGGACGCTAGAAGCTTATGGCTAACATCGAACAGCTTACGGGTGAAATGACGATAATGTTATAAAGAAGTAGTGTATAAAGTGTAGTATTTCAACGGATTTTTTGGCGAAAAATTCGTTATTTAAATGTTTATTTATCAGGAAAAAAACAATTAAGATTTAACAATATTTTTGTAAGCTAATGAACAACAAGGCAATAATCCCTTAATACGTGTTGCAGTACGGGGTTATTGGCCTTCCTAACATAATTTCCTTAACTGACTTCTATCGATGAACATCTGTTTTTTTTTTAAATTTCTAACACGTATTTCCATACGTATTTTAAAGTAGGTTTCTATCGTTTTATGAAAATAATACACAATGTGAATAGGTATATACAGGAAAATCCATTGCAAGTCACATTTGCATTTTTCCCTTTTTATGAATCTCTAAGTTTCTCGGAGTCCCTAAGTTCCACAGCCTTCTACTGTTTTGGGGTTAAAGCAAATAGACATGTCTAAAAAAGCAAAAACGTCGTGTGTCCGTTGCTAGCTTATGTGACATGTTGTTTTCTTTTTTCATTTACTCAAAACAAAACATTATAAATAATCTCAATGTATTCTTAAGACGTGTCCAAAGTATAAATCGAATTGTTATTTTAATAAAGCTTAAGTTTTTTATTATAAGTATATACATTTATCAATACTTTGACTCATAGATCACAAAAAACTTAATAAATAACTTTTGCCTTTAAGAATCATTTCAGCAAAAAAAAAAAAAAACTATAAAGTATAGGTACAAGTGTACGACCTTGCGGTACACCAGGCACGGCGTGACCAATCGAACATGCGCGTCGCGTGGCAAAAACCTGATTTCCAGTAACACGATGGCACGGTGTAACAACAGCCAGCAATTGCGCAAAATCCTCTTATTTACTGTTAATCGCTTATGCAGTTGATATACACCCAGACCAGCGTATAAAAATCACAAAAAAGTAATCCTTGTACAGCTTTATAGAAGCTCATTGTGATTTATAAGTCAGCTAAGTAATAATTTTATTGGACATTAGTATTGCGAATCAAAATAAATAAAAAAAACACTTCAAAATCTCACCTTTACGTCTCTTCCAAAACCACAATTTTCAATGACGAATAGACGCTGTTTGCCATATTAGAATTTACATTCTAACTATACTATTTGTGGTAAACCGTTGGCGTTCAACAGTTCCCTCAGAAGCCATGACTCGGGTCAACATAAATAGTTTCACTGGATTGAGAGACCACCAAATTCTTGGATAGCTTAGGTAGCTCTAAGAAATGACTGAATTCAAGTTCCTAAACGTGAATTTTGGGTCTGTTACTACGCATTTAGTATTACGAATAAAAAGTGTCTAAGATGGCCGCACCTCGTCAAAATTCCGAGCTATTTCTAAATTAAATCTAAATCTCTTTTTATATCATATTCTTATACATACATTAGTAATCATCATTATATCAACCTGCAAGGCCTCCCCCCATAAACCGCCACGATTATCTGTTTTACACTGCCCACATTCAACAACTCCTCGCGAACTGTTTTCGACACCTAGACGAGGGTGACCTGCCCATGTTATATAGATCATATTTTAAATACATCTAACATCGTTAATTCAATATAATTTTTGAATTCAACTGAAAAAATATTAAATATTCACCATTATTTGTCATTAACAATTAAACATTTTCATTTACACAAATTTATAATGTCGCTAATCAAAAATTAATAAATTGAAATTTAAAAGGATAAAGTGGTAACTGATTTATTTATATAAAACATGGTTGTCTTTGTATAATTTAATAATACTCAGAAAAAAAACTGTTTTATTGTATTAATTGTCCTTAACATTGTGAGAAAAATATACTCGGTAAAACAGGTTTTAGAAACATCGTATAACATACCTCGCTTTAAATCAATGAAAATGTCGTTATGATTTAGATAAAGTTTATAACATGTTTACAAAATTGGTTATCAATACATGCATGTCTACGCGGGTAAAACCGGTGATTAAATTATATCGAAAATATAGAATTAAATCAATTAAAATGTATATAAAAGGCGAATTTGAAAAGGAGACTCGTGTGGAGAATACCATCGACTTTTATATTATTATTTTGTTCCTAAATTACTTCTCCAAAGACACTTTGTATATCGATGTGTAATTATTTGTAGTATTGTGAATATTGTTAATGTACCATCAGATTTTGGATAATCTTATACATTTCTCTTTAAAGACCATCACCAGTGGTGAATATAGACCTTCCCATATATATTTAAAAGGACCTGTTAAAAGCAGCCTGCATATCCAATCTAGTGTAATTGTGGTATAGCGACCAGAGCCTAGGCTCCCAAGAGAACTTTCAAACTTTGCTACAGGAAGAGGTTTTGCGCTAAGCGACCCCAATGACATTACATCTCGCATCCGCGGAATATGCAAATGTCACTTGGACGGTAGTGTCAAGTCAAAAAAAATGTTTTCATATGTAAAGTATTTTAAGGAAGAAGGTAGCAATGAGCAACTAAAAATAAATTAACAAAAAAAAAGTGTATTTTGGCATCACATTCGCACAACCACATGTATCTATCCGTCTCACTTGCGATAACGTATTTATTAAATATCTCCCTACCGACAAAAAATTTCAATGATTCAAGCGACAACTCTTTTTTTTTTGAGCCGTCGATGTGTCGTTAGTAACAACCACCAACACAAACTACTTTGATTCGTCCACCCTCAATAATTATTTTTAACAATCAAGTGTTCACAAAATATGAGAATGTAATCATTTCTAGCCGACTTGCCGCAAGGCATAGGCCTCCCCAAAGATCGTGTTGATAACCATTCTTCAGCATCCAGGGACTTTCTGCGACCTTTATTATTTTGTCGGTTAACCTAGTGGGAGGGGTTCCCTACGCTGCGTCACGTACGTTCAAATTCTTTTCAATGTGTGTTTATTTTTAATTTAGGGTTTTATCATATTTTTAGCCCCGTTATGACTGTCATAAATGTTCACCATTAAACCATTCGACTATCACTATGGAAACAAGAAGGTAATATGCAAAATAAAGCAGCCGCTTTTAACTTTGACTATCTGACGGCTATAAATGCACGCAATTTTGGTTTGCAACACTTTATCCATCGGATTATTCCTATTCATATATAAATAGTTTAATACACAACTATAAGATGTTACTTCAAACACTTGATAGTAATATCTATTAAGAGTTTAGATATTCTTTTAATATATGAATGTTATTACCAACTATTGTATGTGTATGTATTATAAATTGAATATTGTATTTAAATCAGTTTTTTAATCTGTACGAACATCCGCTTAGGTGCGAGGCGAACAAAGGTATACAGTCGTATGTATGAGGTTTACGTGAAGATAATATCTGGTATAATTGTCCAGCGGGTTTCGTGTGATGTTATCTGTTTATCTTCTAACTGTTTTATAAACAGCTCTCTGTCTTGGATTCGAATCGTGTTTCTCGCGCGTCGGATGTTTATGTTTTCATACTACCGTTCTTTTTGATCTACACTATTGTCATTGAAAACAATTAGAAATCTTATTATAGTAATAAATGTTTACGTTTAATAAATCATTGTTTTTGAGATTCTTTTAGAGTTTTTCACTGTCTAGGCCACATTATTTATTTTAACTACTGATTTACTCTTAGTTTACACTTCTTCCAACAGAGATCAACTAAGCCTTCTCTAATTATACTCATTTATTCCAGTTATAATAAATCATCATTTATAATGATCAATTATGTACGTCATAAGAATACCAGGAAAGCATAATTTAAAAGAAAATAGATTCAAGCTGAGCTTCTCTAAGTCTAGACTTAGACCGATGACCTTAACAATGTCATCAGTTTTTTTGTATACATCATTTCAATTCAATCCACGCCGAGTTGATATGCAACCTTTAAAAGACCTTTTGTACCGATTTTTGATTTAAACAGGCCTTGAAATCTACCACAGACTTTAAATAACAACTAAAAATAAAATAGAATATTGACATCTAAGCTTAGAGTAGTACGATCGCGTGTAAATAGGCGAGAGTTCTGCTGTAAATATATACGAGAGGCCTATATCTAACAGTAGATGATAATGATTTTTTTATTTCTAAAATAACTTTTTGCGATGACAACCCTAGCGATGTAAACACAAATTGCGATCAAGGCTAAGGAGTAAGCGTACAAAAATCTTTTCAAACAACCGCACAGCAATCTACGTGTTATCTGATAACATACAATATACATAAAGGCAAGCTCAAACAACGCCATGAGCAAACACCGCTTGTTTGCATACGGCGTCGACCGAACTGTCCGCAACCTTATCACGGCGTTGCAAATTGTACATTGTGAGCATAGAATGCATAACTGAACAATAGCGTCTAAATATCACTGATAAACGAAATTATTATTCACTTGCTGTCTTGCGAACAGCTAAATCCATGTTACAGATGTGTTTTTCCATAGTACATATCTATTATAATAAAAGGTATTCCAATATTATATCGCATTACTGATAAAATCGAATTGACATTTTGACGTTTTTATAAATAATCATTTACTTTTTCTTAAATTAATGGAGCTTATAAATATCTATATTTAATTAAGAGTTAAATCTTATAGTAAAAACAAATCTTACCCATGTAAGATAGATTTGTTTGTTGAACACACCTTAAGACGTCGTACCGATACATAATATTATTGTTTAATTTACATTGTATATATGATATTTTTAAATAAAACTTAAATAAATAAATAATTAACAAGACTTACGCCTGTGATTGTCCGTCTTGTACATAATGTGAGGTAATACTAAAAATTGTTTACGACTTTGGAATGCCGCGGTACAATCTTATCAAACTGATTTTCATATCAAAACAACATCTCGAGTGACGGCTATTGGCGCAGAGGCCAGTCATCTCGCTATTTTATTATGCGGTTTAGATTAGGATATAAAATTAGATTTTCCTTTCTTTTTTACCGGAACCATTGATATTTTATGTGCATCTTACGCTTAAGATTGTGAAATGGAAGCCAGGGGTCGGCAAGGGCAACGTTGGATATCTACCCACAAAACAGTCAAATGTAGTCGTTAAGGTGAACGGAAAACTTGAGTTTTTAATAAGGTTGGTTTAAGGGAAGACATATGTCCAGCATTATAATTGTACTAAGCTGTTACAGACTTAAGTTATAAATTAAATAAATAGTTTTTCTTTAATATTATCTGCGAACTTAATCGTAGTCACTTCAAATCATATGGCGTTTGTTTCTCTTGGTAATTGTTTACAATTATCTTAAATCTCATACCGACTCTATGACTTACATATTACATTTACTTCATTAAACTATTAAAATATTTACTATAGCTGCCCTAACAGGCTTTGTAGTATCAAAAGTTAATAACCTATTGTACTTGTAATCTTTACAAAAAAATTAAAGAAAAATGAAGTATTTTAGAATGACAGCATTATTGACTGATTTAATTTCTTCGTAAACAAAGATTAGATATAACAATAAGTATTAAATATAATACACTGCAAGTAATTACGTAATAGCCAAAGATAATTCTTTAGTTATTGGTTGCTAAGCCAGCGTCTTTAGGCGATCTTAATCGAACCCGCGACCTAAGATCGCAAGTCTCAGTCTTGCTTAAAATTCTTTATTGCTATAAATTACCATAACTTTAAATTTAAATACGTTTAACGATTCAATTCTTTGAATTATATCTCCTCATTTTTTCATATTATAAATTATCATATAATAAAAGAAAGTCCATTTCTTTTACGGCATTATGAAGTGGGAAGTGTTTAACCTTTAGTTTATCCGTGGCACGTCGAAACCCATAATGTCGCCCGCCATTACGACTCTCTTGAGATTAAAAATGTCAGCAATGGACTTTCTATGGCTGAATCGATGATATATATGTATAAATTCGTATTTAGGTAGACGATACACTGAGCACAGGGCGTGAAAGTTGAAGTATAAATGAACACGTATGTTTAGATCTTCCTACACACGGGTCAACAATTTCCACAGGCTAACACCGGGTCAACTGACATCGAGTGCTACCTTACAAGGAAAACGACTAAACTTGGAAAGCGGTTGTTTAACCACCTAATGTACAAGACGTAAATAACTGAATTCAGTACATTTAAATTTAAACCTAAGTGCCATTCCGTTAAGATTTATAATTACTTAGTAAGAGAGTAAAATGTAAAAGGTTTAGATAACATTATTATATTTAATCACCACGTTGCATTAGCAGTGTATACCAAATATAATAAAACATAGCTTCAATATAATAAAGATCGAGTAAGGTTGTCATCAATTGCATTATAAAAAAAATTATTATTACAATGTAGACATAATCTAACATTTTGGCTTAAAGTATATAATATTTAACTTACACAGTGATTATGCTATATTCATATTAAAAAATATATACTAAAAACCTTTTAAAAAGTAAAATGCCCCGAGTAATACATGCTGATTGGTTATAGGCGTGAAAGCTTTAAAGGATTAATTGTCCGATCACCCTATACAAAAATTGTTTGTTTCCGATATAATAAAACGTAAGTTAGAAAGAGAAATTTTCAAAATTCGGATTACTACACATCGAAAACAAATTACTGCTCGCTATACCTACACATTTTCTACTGCCAGAAGTTCTTGGCCTGTCTAATTCCAATTGAAATAAAATTACCAATTAATGTAACTGTTTCACTATATATAGGTTGATTTGAAATGGGTGTAAAAGCTACCTAACTTTTTGCTTACTTTAAAATTTTTTCACCTATACCCAATCGGTCTGTATATTAGCAATGTAATGCTACAAAGGTAGCCAGAGAGATCTAGTTTTATTTTTAATGATTTGTTTTCCAGTTTTTAGCTCCATAGTTTGAAATATAAATAGTTGTAGAAGACTGGGATTTATTGTATAAGATTGCTTCTCAAAGAAGTTCCCAGAGAATGGGCAGAAGTGGCATAATGGCCACGCTGGGATCGCCAACCCGCCTATCGATTATGGTATAACCTCCCATAGACATCTTTGGGGGAAGGCTATGCAAAGCAGTTGTTTGGTGTCCCTGCAGGTGTTGTTTTTTTGCAGCTTGCGTCTATGGGCTAAAACGACGACGACGACGACGGCGACGGAGAGATGACGATGACGATGACGACTGTGACGGAGACGGCGGCGACGACGATTGGGACGCGGAAGGTGACAGCGACGACGACGACGGCAACGCGACAGCGAGGACGACGGCGGCGGCGACAACAATTCATATCGGAACACCTGTGTACTATTCATTTGGCATTTGGCTTTGATAAACTTATGATGTACTTTTTTTTGTAAATGAAGCAATTTATTTCCGCAACTAGTGTAAGAGGTGCAAACAAATTAAGCGTAATGATGTGATTATGGCTACTGCCATAATTATTACTAAAAATATGTCCCGAAATTGTTTTGTTAGGATAATTTGTCTTACGTAAGATCCTATAGTGTTATCACGTTTTTCGTATCCAAGCGGATTGTTGCTTGAAAGATGTTACGTTTGACGGACAAATTAGTTTTTGAACTGTCCGAGTTTTAAAAGACGAAACACGAACTGTAGACTCCACTTAAAACACTTAAATTGTGATAGTGTTACATGTATTCTAAAGATAAGACGTTATAAGCACTAATAATGGTTACCAATTTAAATAAACACAAGGTTTATTGATTAAGAATTATTTTTAAAATATCATAATATATTCATTATTCATTAACTAACAGGATAGATGTTCTGTCTTAGTTATAAAAAGATATAATGATGATTATAAAGAGTTATTTTAAAAATAAACTGTTTTCTGAAAAGGGTGTCCGATGGCCGATTTGTCTTTTCAAACTTAAATATAAAAAAAAAATATAATATGTAAGACAGAATGTTAATAAAAGGAAAAACGCATATTTTATATTAAAGAGTGTATTATCTAAATGACTTCCGTTAAGCAAGTTCGGCAAAACTAAATCCGTAGTCACTTGCTGATAATTCTCACTATTGACATTCTTCGTCTCACCACGAGCATTTTCAAAAAAATTATCCTATTCGGACTAAACAGTTATTCTAGAATAATACAATGGTTTTAGATGTTTCAGTCGAGAGTTGCGAATTCTTGGAAACTAGTTATTTCAGTTTTGTTTGTTAATGTGGCTGTTGAAGTGAAGAGTCTTTAAAATGATCCAACATCGTTTACCAAAAAATTTTGCTTGAAATTTAATCGCTTTCTTTTTGTTCTTGAATAATTTAAATTTTAAGGAGATAGAACCTCAGACTGTTTATTAAAATTTCAAAAATTATTGCTCTTGGAAGTACCAGTGAGGCTGCTCTTTTCCGAGTTTAAAGTCGTGTTTCAAATAAACCAGTTCAATGTTTCCGAGAATTCTAGAAGATCGACTTGTCTCTGGCCATGCGGTATTAGCCCAAGCAATTGCGCGGAATCTTTGTCCAGGAACGTATTATATTTATTCTCACTTAACCATCGAATATCGAAGTGTAAACATAAAGTAAGAATCATTAACTTTTATAAATGTCTACATAGCGAATGCGTGATGCTCACTCGACCATTGTCCACCACCCCTCGCACCGTTCACAACTTTTTGAAATATTACTTAAATACATAAATCTACCAACAGACACCCTTTACTACTTCTATATACCCATAATATAATAATCATAAAATAACTCAAAAAGTATTTTTAATATTGATTCCACAAACGCTTATCAACTGCCATTGTGATTTATTTATCGACATCGCAAAAGAAAGTTATACTTGAATTGGTACTCAAAGATTACGCAAATTAGACGCCACTAGGCGCTGTGGATACTCAAATATCGTGTTTAGTAACTATGCTTGAAATTTCCTTCGAGAGCCTTGGCTTAAGCCGTGACATAGAATTTATACCGGATTTCGAAGAGGCCTAGCCCTAATTTCGCTTGTTCAAACGTACCCTAGGCTTATACGTAAGACTCAGAAAACTCAAACAATAAATCCGCATAAAAACCCGTTAGTAAAAAAAGTAAACATATAAAACCTCTTTCTCATCCCGTGACTATTTCAATGGGCGTATCGGCCGCTAACTGCGCCCACTGACCGAATGATCTAGAATGATTGGAAAGCCTATGGTCGATAGCGCGCGGCTAATCGGACGTATCTACTCTCACGACTTCTCAGCACGCGAGGTCACTTGTGTCTTACGAGTCACCAATAACACTGCAAATGTATTACGACAAATTAAAACATAAATAAGCATTGTACGTAACTTTGTAACACGGACGGGATCTTGATCTGTCTATAGCATTTACGGTTTAAACAAAATCATTATCATTCTTAATTCATATAGGCTGTTACAGGCCTTTTCAAATCATTAATCAACATAAAATGTCAGTACTGTCAATTCTAGAGGAAGCTACCACCAGCTCGGAAGGCAGTTCTGCTGAGAAGAATCGGCGAGAAACAACATGACAATGATAAGCTTCCTGACTGAGCATCAACAACATTTGATTCCACAGTACTAACATCAGTATAGTATTCTTGGATAGAATAATATACTTGTTTTAATAATAAATTTATAATATTGATATTAAATTTCTCCAGTGACTGATCTAAAATTATTCGTGGAAATCAATTGCACATACGTATACCTAGTGCGATAAATTATTTATTACAACTAGGAGTAATCAGTTAATTTTACTTTCTTATATTGATACCGTATTTATCACTGATTTTTAAAGATATTTTTTTATAAATGCAGACAAAAAAAATATTATATATATATATATTTATTTATATTGTGACGTAACTGTGGGAATTAGTCGCTTTATTAAAATCTTCTCGCAAAGAATCCCAAGCTGCCAAACAGTAAATAACTCGCACTGCTCTTTTATAAATTACAAATATATTATTAATATCTACATCGTTGCCCCATAGAAACACATTTGTGAATATTCCTGCATTAAAACGTATCTATATACGATTACCCGCTATTAAAAAATTACGAATTATGTAATAAGAGACAATATCTTCAATAACTTTTACTAGAGTCGAAGTGTTCCCATTATTTGAAAAATACCTCCTTTCAAAAAAACTGGTCATTTCAGATGGATCATAAATAATACGCTTTTAATTAAATAACAATCTCCTTTGTAACTATGTTTATACTGTACTAATATTGGGAGCTCAATGTAAACGACGATGACGACGTCATTCCAGTCCATAAACGAAAAAAAAAAAGATATCTATGGTTATACCATAGATGGTTACCATATATGGTTGGCGATCGTAATGTGGTATTATGGTACGCAGAAGATTGCAATCCCTTTAAACTTATTCGTGAGCAGTATCAGCGACTTTTATCTTAAGACAGAGTATTTAATAACAGTGAATAATAGTAATTAAATATAAGATCGCACCGTATCATACACCTGTCGTTGGTTGTAAAACAGGTGAGTAATATCGGAAACGTGTTACTAATGACTTGTAGTGTAAATTCCATTATTATAGTCCAAGAGCCCGTGAGCGTTAGACTGTTTATTTTCATAAAAGCTGGATGCGTCTCAGCGCATGCTCCCTACACAGGTTCCATATACTATACAGGTGATTGGTTAAAAGCTTTAATGTGCTGAATGTATAGATGAATGTAAGATTTATTCGTATTTCATTCACACGGTTTCCTCAAATGTTTTGATCACTTTTTAAAAACCTTTTCTACAATCATGTAAACAATTGAATAAAACGCTTATTGTTATTTGATGGCACTTAAATGTTTACTTGTTTGTGTTTTTTTTAGCATTGCAAGGTATAGGCCTTCCTCAAAAATATTTATAGCGGGACATACCATAATAAACAAGTTAACAGGCGGTTATGTGATCGTACTATGGCATTATAGTCGCTGCTGCACATCCTCCATAAACTTGTTTGTGGGCAGTTGCAATTCTGTATAATTAATGCACAAAGTGTGAATTATAT
Organism: Battus philenor; assembly: GCF_028537555.1. Taxonomy (NCBI): domain Eukaryota; kingdom Metazoa; phylum Arthropoda; class Insecta; order Lepidoptera; family Papilionidae; genus Battus; species Battus philenor. The sequence continues at coordinate 7,452,234 of NW_027181688.1, read as the reverse complement.
AAGGCTGTATCCCGGGAATCGAACCCGCGACCACCTACGATCGGAAGTTTTAGTCCTTGAGCTATCATGGCTTAGGTTCCATAATCTATAATCAAAAGGTATAACTTTGTATATTAAACAATAGTTGTATTCTTGTAAAGATATGTGCGTAAAATATTTTTAGATCTCATATATAACCATTCAGAACTCATATAGCAATCTATTGTCATGAAAATTCGGTTATAAACTTAGTTTGCTTTGAAATTATAGAGGCGGCTTCAATGATTATAATGCGTGATGGATTATAGGTGTGAAGGCTTTAATGGGATGAATGTATGGCTCACTTGCTGTCAATTGATGTATGGTACACAAAAATAATTGTTTTTAGAGATATTAAAGATTTAGTTTATTTTGTTGCAATTGGAATGGAGGTTTATTAGAAAAATTCGCCTTTTCTTGGAAAATTAATTATTTTGTTTTGTTAAATAATTGCTTAAGCCTTTCCACTCCAAGGCTGTTATGTAGCATCGATAAAATTTAATTGAATTACAGTATCTTGCGATTCTAGAATATGTTTCATTCATAGGTAATTCAAACATTTTAGTAACAAAAAACTTTCCTGTTTTAAAATTTTCCGCTAAAAGAAGTATTACACCATGTCGAGTATCACTCGACAGTGGAGCTTGTGGAACAAAATCAGTGTCGAGTGACACTCGATATTGGAGTGGAAAGGGTTAATCTAAGATATGTCCAGAATTAATTATATCTTTAAAAGTATCATTTTAAATGTTTTTCTTAAAGTATTAAAAAAAATTCAAACCAGTTTAAGTACTATAAAAATGTAATTTTTATATTTAAGGAAATGCGTACAATTGTTGAATACGATAAAGATAAATATCGCTTGCATTAACGGCAGGTAGAATGCCTTGAATGCCAGCCAGTGTTTGTTTACATTAATTAAAAAAAAAAGAGTCCTATACGAGCCGGGCGGACTATAGCGAGCTATGTGGGTCAGGCGAGGAATGCCGCCCAGCGAGGCGAGCCGCTCCCACCTGCGCGATCCGCGACAACCTCGCGCGCGTGTGTGAGATGAGCTTTTAGCCATGATTTTTATTTTTAAAAAAAGTTTACCAACGTCCTAACAATATCAATATTATTATTACTGTTTTTTGTAATGACCAACTATCGGATATTCCGATGCTTATTTATTCCCTAATTCATTTTAATACGTAGTAAACATACTTTTAAACAATATTTTTCATGCTATTTATCATAAAGGTATTTATTATTTCTGATTATAAATTTTTAGACAGGGTGTATCGTATATATACGGTACATGAGCTATACAATCACCCCATTTAAAGCTATACTTCTATAACTAATCATCTTTTATATTTGCACACTATTGTAAATCTGCGATGACAATGTAAACATTATATTGAACATTCCGAATATCAATATAGAAGTAAGATTATAAGTTCTAACGACTTTCACGGTTTCCTACAACGTACAGACAACCTTTACCTCCTACAGACAACCTTTGGATGGATTAAAAGATATATCATTTTTTAAATAAGTTGGAATAATAAAAAAAATTCTAACTGCATCAATATTGGAGTGTATCTAGAAACTTCTGCAATTCTGTCTAATGATTTACACGTACATGATAATTGCATTTCGCAAAGATGTTTTGATATTGTACAAGCCCACGATCAATTTGCATCTGTGTGTATTTTTAGTACATTTTAGCGTCTATAAATGCTTGGTACTTTGGTAATTGCGTTAACACAGAATTAATGTTCGAAAATATATAATTTATCTCTTTGCTTATTGATACGTCCCAAGGATTTACATTCATCTCTCGATTGTACGGTTTAGACGCGTTCTATCGCTCTTTATGTTAATAGTTGCTTCATTCTTTGACTTTATTATTTTATGTTTTATTACTTTTAAAAAAAATTAAAACATACATACATATATATATATATATATATATATATATATATATGACACTCATGATACTTGCACGCAAAGACTATTATCTACTAAGCTATTCCAGCTACATCACATCACACTGCACCACAAGAGAACTGCACCAAGATCTAGAATCACCCTTATTACAAGCATTTTTGCGCCTGAGGACTGCGGACGCTGGTCTCTCACCGCTTCCCAAGTTGCTTTAGCACATTCTGCGGGTTCGACAAGGCAGGGCATAGAGAAGGCTTAGCTTAAAACCTCTTTAATGGTAGCAAATTGAGCCAGGCCGCTACATATTACTATTACGCCGGTTTGGGTGACCGCCAAGCTCTCATGACGTTTCCTTGGAGTGATTAGAACTCTCACGACGAGATCTTGGCTTGAACTGTCATTCGTCTATAAAACCCGTTTAGCATTCCGACGTAAAAGCACCCCCTAGCCTAGCTAATAAGACTGCTACTGATCGGGAAGAAGAAGTGGTGGAAGAAACTCCAGCGACGCTTGTGTTTAGTATGATCAATGCATCTATGTAATTTCTTTAAGTAGTGTAACCGTCGAACCCCGGTTCCGCAATTTAAATTTCGACGAAGCTGTCAGAGCCTCTAGACTAACAACACTAATAGAAACAACACCAACTATAGACAATGATAGAAACTTTTAAATGCATTCACATTCTGTGACAATGCCGTTTTTTGCTGAAGCGATAAGCGGCAGACACATTCGTAATGTCACGATTCTCATGGCGACGTGACAATCGAATGGAGAAGAACAAACGCTTACTAGAAAAACCGTATAAAGACAATGCTTTCCAATAATTATACAAGTAATGTTTATTTTATAATCTATGCTCAATGGTAGTAACTTTGTTATTTAGTTGTTATATTTTCAAATTGCTCAAATAATTTGAAATTAGAGAATTAAGACTTAAGGTACAGAAACCAATTTTTTTTTACATTTAGTAGTCCAAAATTTGAAAAACGAACGAATAAAAAAAGACGAACGAAAGTCGATTACTTTTTTAATTCGAAATAAGAAATTGAAGTAGCAGAGAACAGAACACAACGCATAGAACAGGTGTCCGCTGGGGCCTTCAGGTTTCGGAGTGGTGACCACAAACCGGCCTCACTTTAGCACGTAATTTTAACGATTCTTAACATAAAGAACATCTATATTTATATTATCAAGTAGATAAACGATGACGTGATTTTTATTTATTTAAAATTCTATTGTTGCCTTTTACATATAATTTTACTGATAAAAATATAAAGCGTACGTCTTTCTTAAACTTTAAGTATTGATGTGTTTAAAATATCTCTGAAATCGTATACATGATGCTTTTAACACACTTTAAAAGTCACCTCTTGTATTAAACTATTTTAATAATAGAATCGTATTGTATGCGCACAAACATCTTAAAGAGAGGCCAAAGCAGGTGCGCGGAATAATCAAAAGCCAATGAATAATAACCAACGTTGAGCGCACATTTACAGTAATTATTGAGACGGCGCGACCTTGGAACGGAGCCGTCCCATGTTTACAATGGACGATAACACACGTTTTGTGATGCTAAATAAACTCGACAAGTTACAGGTGTCAATAAATTGTGTTAGCTACTCATTTTTATTCTAAATATTTAAACTACAAATATTAAGTGCTATAAGGTTTGAGGATCGACAATTACACTACTCTTAGGTGCCCATTTTTTTTCTTAACTGCCCAAAAGGCATTTGCGGATTCCATGGGTTCGAGAAGACAGAGTACTTAACCTATAGCCTCTTTTAAGGTAGCAAAGCGCTAGGGAATCCTGAGGAGTCGGCTCGGATCGAGAAGTACTATAATATAACTGGATTGTGAGGCCGCCGAGCTATTAGATCGATTACGCAGACGCTTCGTGTAGTGACGGGCTCCATGGCCCCCTGAGGAGAACTCGGCTTGGGATGTTTAGCATTCCGACTCAAGGGTCGAACCTCAACTCGGTCAGTTGCTAAAATTAACATAATTTTGTAACACATCAGCACTTAGAGAAAAATTGTCGGAAGATACTTCAACAACGCTTCCATCTGGAATGATCGATGGTTGGCGACCTCCAGGTAGTTTTCTAATAGCTGACGCCATCTCTTATTTTAAAAACTCTATCTTCTATGTTATTTCTATCTTCGCTGCTATGGGCAAACTTTTTTTAACAATCAAAATAATTCAAAGCACCTTCTGTGCGTTATGGACATAGGCCTCTTCCATAGATTTCCTATATAATCGGATGGAAGTTGCCTTGCTAACATCTTCCAACGTCCTTCACTTCAGTATGAGCGTCGACTATAGTCGACGGCCACAGGTGATTGTGCACAACCGGCTCTTACCTGATTGAGCCCTTCTTGCTCTTTAATACTCTCGTGAAGAGGTTTTATATTACGAACTGATACAGATATACATTACATTCACTTAATGTTATTATAATAAACTGTAATTGCAGGGATAGGTTAAGATTTCTTAAAAAAATCTTAGTTGATGACTAAAGTCGGCGCTCGGCTATGTGTATGGTTTTATGGCCAACAAGCACCGTACTGAAGTAGTTAACAAGACCTGTCCTTGCTGGTGGACGTCCTAAACTAAACTTGCCTTTCTTCGTATACATGGACACTATTGATACTACACTATAATCTCCAATTCATGTATTTATTTTAAAAATAGTATTAATTTTGAACCAGTCATCATGACGGACAACGTTTATATAAAATAAACATAGTGTTTTGATAATATGAACAACTATTTGAATGAGTCTAACAACGTATTCTTTAATTTTAAATATGATCGAATAATGCTAGTGTAGCTTCTATACAATACTCATTTATAGAATAATTTGAAAGCAAATTAATGCTATCGGCACTTGTTTATAAAGTGTCGTTAGTACGATAATGGTTACACTTCAAAAACCACATTTCCTCTGTAGATAGACATTAGCTGCTATCATTAGTTTTTGAAGTATTTTGTTTTAATTACATAATAGTGTTATCTTGACAACATTCTTTCCGATTCATAAAGTTCCATTTTAACTTTCTCCGTCTGTTACATAATCAACGACAGTCGGTTTACGTAAACGGCTATGAAATAATTCAAGTATTCAAAATTACACAGCACTCAAGAGTGTGTAACTATCACTTCCTATTTTAAATTATTGAAACGTGAATATTAATAGTATTATATTAGTTCTAGACTATTAGCTGGACAGATAAAACCAGAATATGTACTGGTTAGTGATAATAAGCGAAGGTGGAGACCACGGAGTAAGCGCTGCTTAGGGCGTCCACCCACAAAGTGAACCTGCTTAAGGCCGTCAAAAGACATTGAACGCTAACAGCTTCTTACTTGTCCCATCGGAAAATTTTAAGAGAGGCTTATTTACAGCTGTGGACGTTACAGCAGAAATTATGATAATGCTAAAGATGCGTCTGCCCTACAAGAAGACGTACTTATAGAACTGTATTTTATTATTGAAACATGTTCAAGTCGTAAAACCACAAATTAATACCACGAAGTGTATTAAGAAAATGATGAATAAAATATGACCTCTTAGCGTCCCTGTGTCGGAAGGCTAAGTGGGTATTATCGACAAGTAAGAGCCCAAGCGGAGATCCCCTCGTGGAAGCCCTTGATTAGCATCAATCAAAAATCAAATCACTCCGGCCCGAGACGAGGCTCTTCCAGCCCATTCCGTTTGGACAGCAGAGAGAGAGTCCGGTCCAAAACAAATGTTTTAAAATTTTGAATTATTTTCGTGTGTTTTCCAATTATTTTTGAACCATCGAGGATAGATTTTGAAAAATGCTTACAGAAAATATCAAAAAAATATTTTTTTTTTTTTGGTACCCATTCTTAGCAGGGAAGCACGGGAGGAGCTCTCGTGTTTCATGTATAAGCAGAGACATTATTTACAATAATTTTTTAACAAAATTTTATTTCCTTTTTTTCTGCGGTTAGCAATACATTTTTATTTATATCGTAATTGGTAATTGGTTATAGGAATAAATGCTTAATAAGTGTGAATGTACAGTTCAGTTGCTGCAAATTTGGACAAAATTCGAATTGCTACATATCAAAATTAAATATTGATTATTATCTATCTTTATCTCGCAAGAGTAATTGGCCTGTAGTGTAAGAGAAAAAATAAATTAATGTGACATATTTCAGAGGGGTGACTTTGTACAGTGCGATAGGAAATAGATGTAAAAACTTTAAAGGTTTTTGCTGACATATTAGCTACATATACAACTTTTTACAGCTTTTGCACCTAATCAATAATTTTGTATATGTATGGAACCGATAGTGTATTAGATAATGATTTTATTATACCACAAAAAAATTTTTTTACACGTTTTAAAAATGTAGCTGTGTGTAAAAACATCTTTAATTTTCTTAAAGAATTTTTCAAGCCATTTACTGTCCTTTTCAAAAAAGCGAAATATGTATAGTTAGGTTTAAAATGTATACATATTTATAAACTATGTTAAACAGACCAATTCTCTCACACCGTATTACAGCACGAATACTCATGCCGATGACGTCAGCGCCCTTCAAATGCCAAGGATTTTTTACTCGTCCTTCTCTCCGTAACCAAACCCAAAACAATTAGCTGTGCCTTTTGTTTTTATACGGGCCAACTCTTTTGACGTTTTGGAATTTCGAACAGGGTCAAAGTCTTTGTAGTTATTGTGTGAATTTATTCGTTCTTTGAATTTAATAATGGAACGCCAGCTTCGCGGTTATTTTACGTACTTTGCAATTTTTAAGTGAAGATTATTACAATATCCGTTATATTGTTCGTACTTTAATACAAAGCATCTGTTTTCTGGAAACAAAGTTTCTAGAATCATTTAAGCAGCTTTAACTGCAATGAAAAGGGGTTTCTTTTGCAAATTAAACATTGATGGAACAATAATTTCTTTTGGATACTTTCTATAAATACGTAATTTCGTTTCTGGTTTTTTCTATAACTTGTTGAACCTCTACCTATCAAATACTACTGAACAGTTAAAAGGCGCATAGCTTTCATATATATTATCAACGATAATTAAATACATTTTTGTTATTACATCATTTAATATGTATAGATACATATATTATATATCACAGATAACATATCTAGAATAAATGATATATGTCAACAATAATACTGTTGTAAACGATGTCTTGATTAAAAGAAGATAAAATTAAATTAGTGTTAAGGTCATGATATAGATTTAATGTAAGTTCTTAAATAAATTAATATGGTACAGTCACAACAAAGAATCTTGATTCAAATATTGCAACCTATCATGAGGAGACTCTCTCTGGCAAACTTGGATTGGAATGCGTATTTAGTTATAGTCCAAGATGAACCAGACACTTCATAGATTAGTCCAAGCTACCCGTGTTCGACGACTCTCGAACAGAGAATTATAAAATGTTAACGCAATGTTCGAAATAACTACCACTCATGTTTTTATGGGTAGTATTATATTTTAAACAAAAAAAGTCATTAGAAATAGTGAAGTAATAACATGAGAATCGAAAATTAAATCGAGCATCTTAGTAGGAAAAATTACCGCGCCGTTTGGTGGATGTGTGAGAATTATGTAAAGCAGAAATTTAAACACGACTATTTTATACAACGTGAGAAAATGTAAATTGTTAATGTTGTTACGTCATCTATTTTTTAATCTAAAAAATACTGAAACTAGCCAAGCGTTCAAACGATAGTAAATAATAATTATTTTCGTCAAAAATAAAACTGGGTTCTGGATTTCATTTTTTTTGTTTGGGTAGTAATTCTAATAAATACGACATTTTATATGGCGGAAGATGGAAACATTGCTTTCGTCTCTTTAGTATACTACCATTGAAATTCATTTATATTCGGTGATAGTTAGTATCCCCTCTTCCTGCAATATATTTAGCCGACGTGAAGACAGTAGTGCTACCGAAACCGATGTACCACGCCTTAAGAAAGTGCGGTGAGGCGGGAGCCAAAGAAAAAACAGCATAGACGCTGCCGTCACGACCTTAAATGGTAAACTGATAAAATAAAGCTCGTCGGCGTCTCAATCCAGTAAAATAAATCCGTAATGACCTGAGCCGAGATTCCTGACGGGCCTTTGAGCATAAGTACTAAATAAACAGCTTAAATTAAGCGACTTTTACCTGCGCTTCCTTTTTTAATCCACAGATACTGTAATAAGGCACAAAGTAATAAAAGAAATAACAAAAAGTACCTGTTTTCAATTGTTTTTCGTAATGTAAGTTACTTTTAGTTATGCGATGTAACGGGAAGGACGGAAGGAAGTAACGGTATAGTAAAACAAAACTTTCTCTTTTTTAACAAAATATTGACAAAAGAATCAATGGTGGTCGAATATTTTAATACGAGATCGAAGGACCTATTCCACGTTTTTTTTTTGGAACGGACACTCACTGTCCAAATAGCATTCGCAGATTACGTGGGTTTAAGGTTTGAGACGAGAAAGCGTTGAAGCCACCTAGCCTTAAATCGTTTTTAAGGCTCATACTACTATTTTACCTAAGGACGCCTGAAAGGGCCGAACCGCGGTTTGATTGGTTGCTATTACCTTGCTAATAACACTACTATCACTGTGGAAAATGTTAGCGCTAGGAAGAGGAGTGGCGGAAGAAATTCCGGCAACGCTTCTGTTTAATAAAATTAATTAAATTAAAATAAAATTAAAATTAATAAAAATCCAGCCCCGTCTCGAATTAGATCGGTTATCGAAAGATTCTATTGCAAATTTTAATAACTTAATTTTAAATTTGCAGTAACTTCCTAAGGGCGTCTTGTCTTTCTACACACAACATTTAAAGTTCCGTTATTGCCTTTATTAAAATAATTTTTAATCACATCTATTTGTTCACTTGTTTCAGAGGAAGATTGTAAAAAAAACAAATTTTCACTAAGCCCGTAATGGTAACACACGGACGAGAATATGTTTCGTAGTTCCCCCAACAATACCCAGCCATTCGACTATTGACCTCTTTCACGATGTTGAACTTTCTAAGTTTCATTTATAATCATTAGAATTATTAGTGAATGTATATTAATTATGTTCTTGCCTGAATAAATAGGATAGGTAGATCAATTTAAATTTAAAATCAAAATAGGTAGCACTGCATCAACAATGGTTGTTGTTATAAGAAGTAATTTCAATGTAAGGAAATCACCATTCAGACGTAATTGTAACAGGTTTTACTAAACTACGCGTCACAACATTACATCAATCTTCAACATACATAAACACGTTTTTAGTTGAGATCGAAATAAAACAAAGACATGATAACACCATGCGATAATGACATTTTTTACTGTACTCGCTTTGCTAGTGTAATCGATTTTTTACAACGCAACGATATATGCAAGTATGCGAATAGCATCACTGGTTTAATATACCGATTGTATGATCATTTTAAAACGCTCTTGAATTAAACATGACTTATATTATTTAATCAATACGTGCAAAAAGTATAGTCATGATTTTTTTATATTACATGGTTGGCAGAAATGAATTCTATCATATACTAAGCGGAAAATAACACAAGAAAAAAACATTAAAAAATGTTAAAGGAATTAGTTATTTAATTATTTTCACAACGATTTTATTTTATGTGTAAATAAAACACACCACGAACGTAAAAGGCATTTACACGCTCTTTTGAATCGTCTATTAATTTAACATTATAAGTAGTAAGCTAATACGGATACTGAATGCTGATCTACTGAGAAAAGCCGGCCAGAAACTCGACAGTTGCTCTTTTTAAAGTAAGTTTAATAATTTTTTATGTGTACATGATAATAGTAACTTTGTAAATGAGTCAAAAAACCACGTTCCGTACTATATTAGATCAACTTAAAACTCTGGAATACTATAATAAGATTTATTTATTATTCTTTTTAATTTAGATTTAAAACTAAGAAAATTCAAATCTGAGATTTGTTGTAGAACATTATTTTATATACGTACACTGTCATAATCCTGTTAACTTTTTAGAGATAAATTCTGGCTTAATATGGGTTTTTGTTTACCGTTAGGATATATCGTTTTAAGCTAAACAGCGTAATTATTGTCGCCTGCGTGATACTATATTTATTTACATTTTAAAAAAATAAGGAAGACAAAAGTGAGTACCTTTTTGATAATTAGATCAATAGATGTAACATTAGCAATTCTAAACAATACCATTTTTTATATTATCTATACGCTTTAAAATTACATTACTTACGTTGTGAAGTGTTAAAAAAACTTATTTACAACTTAACTTGACCTATTCCGCGTTTATAATAAGACATTATTTGAAAATGTTTAATTATGTCTATTATTTCTTCATATAATATTTTCGATCTTTTTTCTCTCACAGACAAATACGAGTATTGAAGTTTTGTAAACAACAATAATTACGTATCTTAATATATTTATTATTAATATAAAGCATCGTGGTTTCAGCCCATAGAAGCCCACTGTAAGGCATAGCAAGCGACCGCAGTGTGGAACTATGGTACGCAGAAGACTCTGCTGCCCATCCTCTGTAAAATTACGAGCAGTGATAATCCTACATAATTAATGCAAAAAGTATGATTTGACTCGACCTACGATCGAGTCTCAGTCCTCTACTACTAGCCTATCAGTACTTATTCGAATAAATGCTTACATATCAGTAATTATATGTTTGTATGTACACGTAGACTATCAGCTACTTGACTTTCTTTTATTTCCTTTTATCAGTTCATCTTTCATGTCAGCGGACAGATGCCCACAACAAAGCATAGGCCAGCCCCAAAAGATCGTTGTGATCCACTTTAAGAGTTCATTGTACTTTTTTAACTAACTATATTTAAATGTATGTATTTTTTGTTACGATGTACAGTAAAGAATATTAAATTAAATTATTTCGTATTTTTTAACTCTCAACGTTAACATGACAAAATGTTATTAGTGACAGTGAAGCGAACGAAGACGCGGTAACTGTAAAGCCGACCGGATCCTCGAGTAGAATAGGAACGGACGCCTTATACGGTAATCGGCTTTTTACAACATATCGAAAAGCCATTTTAGTTTATTTGGAGCGTAAATTACGACATTTGTGTATGTAATCATTATTTAACAGGTGCTCGTAAATGTTGATTACTTAAAGTTATTCTGACGGATATTTCTACGAAAGACATATGACCGACAAACACATCAAGTTTAAAAAAGATCAATTCGAAGTGCTTTTTTAGCGAAAACATATTGATGATTATTAAATATTATTATCAATATTAAACCTTATGAATTTCACTATTTAGTTAAATAACAGATATTTGTTTTAGAAAAAAAAAAAACAGTATACACTCTCCATGTCTATCGAACAAATATCTGTCGTGTATAAATGGCGGCCATGACAGTTGACAACTGCATTTCACTAAATGATTAAAATAGTTCAGTTTTAAATCAAATAATTTATTAGGTAAAAAAATAAACATAATCGTTACATAGAAAGATTACATATTTTTAGTTTATTATAAAAATGTTTAAAATATTCACAGTGGATTCGGATGTGAATGGATTAAACTTCGCTAATTAAAAGTTTAAAAAAATGTAGAGCTCTTTATCTATTTACGTAAAATGTAAATAAGTTCTTTGAAAAGTTATCTAACTACCAAAGCGGTCCGAGTTTCTCTCCGTTTTAGATGAAATCGAGCTAGCCTACCGACGTGCGGACATTTTGACGAGATTCCGCGGATAAACTCCGTGTTTTAATCGTCGCGTTCCGAGAAGTGATCTTTCTACTTAAACATATAACACGTTTATTTAAAATCCGGATTTGTGCTCTTCTCCGTCCAAAACATTATTATAAACTATTTTAGCACTGTGATAATTTGTTAAAATAAGACAATTTATTGTGATGATAAAATATTTTGTTGGCACGAGGCGATGAATTACCGTATCCAGTCGTTTTGGGGTGTACCTCTGGGTTCTTGAATTCCATAGGTGGTTACTCGTAGGCGCAGGGGAGAGAACCTGACTGTCACTTAATAGATGTATAGAATTTCGAATCAAAAATGCTCGAGATAGTCCAAACCCGACTCACTATTATAGGATTATCAGGAGAACACCTATCACCATTCGTCGCCATATCGTGTTTAGAAGATCCTTTTCACAAAAATTATTCTATACTAGGTGTTAATGGCTATTATGCAGCTGTTACCAATTTATTTAGATAATTGTTATAAAAGTACACTGTAATCTGTATTCTAATACAATCACAAACTCTGTGACTTTTTTTCTTAAATCGTAATGTCAACGCAGTTCCATTTTGTTTTATTGTTTAATACAGTATTAAGACCTTCGGGAACTGGGAACAGGCCGCTGCTAATAGATCCTGTTGAAAATCTATGGGGAAGTCCATGTTCTACAGTAATATCCTATGGCGGAGCTGCATATAATGTTTTCCGACGATTTTAACAAAATCATCTATCCACATTGGAGGTTAACTAATAAAATATAATTAGCGAAACAAAAGAGATGTTAATACCTGTTAATACGTGTGCTAGTATACGTAAGTTTGTTTCTGCTTTCTCCATTCACAAATTGCGCTTAGTTCAACATTGTATTCCGTTTTAGTCTTTTCTAACATCAATCAACAAAATTAATCAAGCGACGAGCAAATTCGCACGAACGATCGGCCACAATTAAACAATTACGACACCAGTTTCCGTGTGAAAACGCTTTGCCTGTTTAAGTGCACACACGACAACTTCTTTACAGCGATGTTCAACCTTTTACATTTTAAATCACTGCTATGAATAATTTGTTTGATTATCTGTTGCGAGCCTTGAGATTAATTATGTGAGGTTGTTCTTAGTGTAGATTACTAAAGAAATAAAAACAAGTTTAATTTTTTTGCGAATATTTGCAGTGATTTTAAAATATTTATTTTAAAATTTGTGTGCATACGAATTTAGATTTTACAATAAGGCTGTTAATCATTATCAATACAGGTTTTAGTCGTTTGCTTTAATCACCTTATTAATTTATACATATTTAAATTTTTTGGTAGCTTTTTGGAAGTCTTTAAAGTGAATTTAAAGTTAAAGGTAAGAGATCAAGAGGGCGTCATCCTATGCGTTAATCGGATTAAACCGTACCACACGCAACATGTTTCATTTACACGTCACGAAGAATCGGAACTGGTGGATGTTAAAACACAAGACAACTGTATGATTTAAATCACGACCTCCACCATTAGGCAGATGACGCAAGGAAGAAAAGGGGTAATTCAAAACTGCAAAAGTATTCTTTAAATCCGTGCCAATAAAAACTAAATATTACAGCATTTTTCAGTCAAACATATTACAATGTATTTAGGTTTTTCCTAAAATTTACAATATTTAACCATATTTCTTTTACGTTTCTAAATTGAGGAACAAACTGACGACCTCGTAAGTTGGAATACATTAGATGCAGGCCGCTATTGGAATTCTATAACAAAAGCCTGAAGACGAAATCTTATTATAGTTGATTCCTTCATAAACTTTGTATACCGTACCTATCATATTTATTCTGTTTACGACAATACTCTGTAAACCTACGTACCAAGTTTTATAAATAACTAAGTTTGACAATCACTGTGTTTAACTACTGCCTTATTGTAGTTATTTACGGTAATCTATAAAATTTTTCCTAACTATAAGGAACTCTTCTGCACGACTGAACACAACGCCGCTGTAAAAAAGTTAAAGAAACTATGCATAAAATTTTTAATTTTATAATTTACACTGGCAAACATTTTATTAGTAATTAATTTTTGAACGAAACTTAACTATTGTCGCCGGGCACTTCCTAGGGGTTCTTTGGAAGTCTGTGAGAGAAGGCCCATGTCCAGTCCGTCACAATATGGACAGAGCGTGTCATGTTGGGGATTCGACTCGAGTCACCGTAGGTAGACTACTGGTCACTGCTCTGCCGGTTCTTATTGATATTAAACAAGCACGAGCGATTTTAATTAGCTTGCAATAGAATTCATTATCACGGTTGAACCGGCGATCCGCAGCGGGGACCCCCCGTCGCTTTTATGTCCACGCAATAGAAACTAATTTTGATTGGCCATTGTTGTCGCACGCTACGTGACGTTATCGAATACTCGTTTTTTTAATTACGAATTAACCGGCGAATGAGGTATCAAGCCTTTTGGCTAATATCAATAAGATTTGATTGCTATCACACAAATAATACACCTGTATTTTTCTTTAATATTGTGTTACCGTTACCGATATACCGCACTTTAGGACACGTGTCGTGTTTGATTTATCATATTATGGTAAAAAAAACGTTATTTTGATGAATAGGGCATTGTGACTCTTTCGCTATGGTCTTGTTTTGAAATGTTTCCTTTTCATCAGTTAAGGTCCAAAATTTTTTTATGTACAACCGAAACCGCTGTACCGCGTCTTAGGATCTTACATTGAGGTGGAAGCTAACGAACGAGACGGCGGTCTGACGTATCGGAGCGGCTATATCTTAGGCGTGGTACAGCCTTTTCAGTAGCTTTATACCTTAGTTGAATCGATTTGTTTTAGAATTTCGTTCATATCTGATAATAGCAACCGTTTTTCGTAATTTAACTCTTCTCTGGCACTCTTGAATAGAAGTATGAAACGCGTTTCGAATAACATCTCAAGCGAAAATACTCTCTTGTGGGACTGTACGCCCAGCCACACCACAAACAGCAGTCTTTGTAACCTAATCGATGCAATTGCCCAAGTCGAGGTTCACAAGGGATTTCTCGAGCACATCTTTATACGAATTACACAACTACCACAGTTAAATCACTCAACACGTGTTCCACCCCTCCACGGGGCATCTTCAGGAGTTATGTTACACCGATTAGTGCCACAATAGTGGCACTCTGTGTTTGGCACATCTTTATAGTCAATATTTTAGCCGAACAATTTCCCTTGTTGGCCATAGGCCCCGCCTATAGATATTTTAAGGTTAAGAGCGACCAGCATCCAGTGTCTTCCGATTACTTTAACAAGGTAACCCGTACTTGTAGTTGGAAGTCCTACGCTGCGCTTACCGGTCCATGGTGTTCATTCCAGAACCTTAAGGAAGCTGCGAGCATCAGTTACAAAATAATCTAGACTGAACTGACCAGAAGTCGTTAATGCCAATAAACAAACCGCATCAATTTATGACAGATAAATAAGGTAATTCAAGGACTGATATAAACTTTTTTCTCTAGCCATAGATAGAGAGAGTTAGTTATTGCACGACTCTCTAGCGTCTGGTTCTAATGCCGTCTAGATTTTTATAATCATGAACAGAGGAGGTCATTCACTTCATGGTAAGCCGAACCGCACACAATAATGCAACACGCAGTTTCTAAATATGATATCTTGCTAAAACAACATTTTAGATTTTCTTTTGAGTTTTGATTCAACAGCTCCTTAAGGCCGCGGAGTCTATTAAAGCCTATAAGCTAGCAGTGTCTACGCGAACTCGAGGGTGTATTTGCTCCTTTTTCCATGACGAGGAAATCGAGAGCCAAGAATGATTGAGGTGGTGTACTCACATATTTACAGAGACTATTAAAAGATTCGAATTCAGCGTTCGAATTTAAATTCAAATTCGCTAGTGGCTGTAGTGGCCAGTGATATGGAATGTTATCATGTGAAAGCTACGAATCTAAATCCAGATAAAAAAACATTCTAAAGTTATCGATCTGTGAAAGCTTAGTTGAACGAAACTATAAAAGCCAAAAAGGTATATAGGCCTACTTACAATAAGCCCCAAATAAAAACTTGTAATAAGCAAATATAAGTCGTAACGCTGTCGGCCGGCTTATATTTTCTCACAGCTATCGCGATTACTTCACCTTCGCGACTCGTATTACATAATTATTGGAATTACGTTGCAAAACTGTAGTGTACACGGCGTTTAGTGCAACGCTCTTATAGGAGTTCGCTTTATGAACTGTGAAATCTGATTTTAAAACTTACTCGAAACTAACGTACAAGTTAAACGACAACGTAAAGATGTCTGTAGTCAAACATCTACTGGAATTAAAAAAATACGAATTGAATTATCTGCAACGCCATGATAAGGTCGAAAATAGGCGTTCTAATGATTCTTAGCATGTTTTGTCCTTTTTATTCTATTAGCTTTTAGCTTTTAGCATCAATCTCATATATCTTTTCTAACTACTACTTTTCCATTTTTCTCAGAGGAGGAAAATACAAGAAACTGTCAGCCGTATGACGTCCCCTACTGGACATTTTCTATGTCATGCAAGCCGCATGCAGCATCTTCCAACAACCTTGTGGGTGGAGGTTCTACGCTGAGCTTGCCAGTGCGTGGTCTCGACTCCAGAACCGTAAGGTCCCGGTGGTCATATTAAAATGATACCGCCAATTAGTAGAACAAATCGAATACATTACGCAGCCTTAAAGTAGAGCATAAAATCAACAATTGAGAAATACAATATGTTTTACCAAAGAAATAATTTTACTTTGTTATGCAAGCAATACAGCGATAACATACATTGCACATATGTCTAACCATATATAAGACAGCCTTAATTCGGATATTTCTTGTTCAATTACAAGAATTACTCTAAATTGTTATTTTGAGCATTGCGTTAACATAACATTGACAACTAAATTTTTGACTCGTTTTTAGTGATGTAAAAATATGTTTTTTATTACATATTCCGTAATTTAATTTTTATTTTGAAACCATTAGTATTATTAAATTTAACATTATTGTTGTATACATACATTCTAAGTTTTTTTTTTGTTGTAAGAGTGATTAATCTAAATCTTATACTTTAATATAAGTTGAATTTTGATTACGTGGAGAAAGACATTCTTCTACTTATTATTTTCAGCCGATAGACGCCCACTGCAAAGCATAGGCCTCCTCCGAAGACCACCATGATGACCGGTCTTGCGCTACTGGCATCCACTGACTTCCGTGACCCTATGTCGTCTATCTACCTAGCATATCCACGCCATGTCTACCTGCTCGTGGTCGCAACTTAAGAACCTCTCAGACACAATGGTCATCGGTTGCACGAGCAATGTTCCCTTGCCCGTAGTGGGCGACACTTCAGACGAGCAATTCTTCGATACATTACACGAGAGAAAGGCATTATCTTCAAAAAACTCTGGTCGGACTTTAAAATCAACTAAAAACTATTATAATCTAAACCTTTATTCCAAATTTAAAAACTAATAAATTAACATCAAGACATTTATTTCTGGACCTTATTCTCCTAGTGGATCAATAAAATATTCAAAATGGTGTTATATAAAACCGGTATTCAAATAATATATTATGAACGTGGTAAAATTTTAACAAACGAAGAGCAGTCAAATTCAAAGAGCGTCCGATTAAAGCGCTCTAAAAGGTCGACGGCCCCCGATTTTAGTGAAATTTTAAAGTAGAAAATAAATCCTATCACAATGTAAAGGTTTTGAAGTGATAACAAAACTTGAGAATCAATAGCTCTATCTGCCGTACTATATTTATAAGAGTGATCGCAATACATGTTAATAACATATTATTTATGCACTATAATAGAAAATATTATATGAAAAATAGTGTCAGACACATGATAAATACAAGAAAAGAAAATAAAGTCATAATGCATAAATTGTGTCTTCAAAAAGTGAACAAATCCTTCAAGGGTCTGAGTGAAGGTTTATATTATAAAGTTCCACAAGATATCTTAGACCTTCCATTACTTAGTTTTATTTATAATTAAAATTACCTTATTAAATAAATCTTATTATATCATTAAAACCTTTTTAGTTGATTGAAGTCTGTGGAACTTGGTTTGGTAAAAGAGCAACCATTGAGTTTCTGGCCGGCTCTTCTCAACATATCAGCGTTTCGAGCCGGAGGTAGGTTAGTACTTCTAGTGTTAAAATCGATGTAAACGCGTTTAATAAAGATATTTTGAATTGCATTAAATAGGTCGAAATCCAAAAAACTGACCAACTTTATGCAGCTCTAGTGGTCACATATTATAAATAGAAGAATGCCATTAGTGAGCCCAATTTTATTCGAATTTTTATCAAATTAGGCCTTTCTTAATATACCTATCGTAACAAACACATGTAATCGCCATAGTTATCCGAAGTTAATAATAATATGAGTAATGTACTATTAAACATTAGATATAACATTTGAGCTAGGTACTGTAACTAGTTCTGCAATTAAATATATTTCGATAACAGTTTGTGCTATCCAGCAATGTCCCTGGCCACCCACATCAAAAAAAAAAAACAAAAAACAAATTAATAATTATAATAAAATAGGATATATTATTATCACGTAAATTCTTTAACTTATACGAGTATTTCATAAAGATTTAAATCTTAGATTATTTTCCATTCAAATGCCAACAGTGAATTACAACATCAGTACAATTTATTAAGGATTAAATAAATTATCTTGAGAAAACTAATTCAGCTCCTCCTTGGTTCGTATCTCTTCTGAGATTCGCGACCTGTTTTGGACAAGTCGCTCGCCACCTGTGCCGGTCATCGGCGGTGTGTATTGCTTTAGCTGCTGTGGCATCGAGTGTGATTCGGAGCTAATCAAACCAAGGTATGTACCTGCAGCCTCGTGGTCATCTACCTTTCTATGATCAAAATGTTGTGCCATATTTTCAACGCTTTGTGATCGAATAGCTCTAAAAACTGTTACAAAACTTATACGAATTATTAATAAGCCGATATCTACGTGATAATCTTCAATTCGGATACCAGACGGTACATCGTATATGGGTATAAAAAACTAATTATTCAGTTCATTTATAATCTATTAAAAAATTCTTGACCCTTATGCATTAATGATGACTAATGGTTATTATTGAGTCAATTTATTATTACCTACCATTACAGATCCAATCACCGACCATATAAAACACAAACGTAATGGCATGTTTAATTTTTAATTACACAATATCCACCTGTTGAAATATAGTATGTCTAAAATATTGCTACTTAGAAGCAATTAAAATTCTTGTGAATTTTCTCTCGCTCCGAGCGTACATTCGAGGTTGGCTTATCTTATCTAAGTTAATACAGTTAAAGGCACGTTATATACCTACGGTGAGAATTAACGGATAACAGTTATCTCGCGTTAAACAAAAAATAGCTTTAAGAACTAACTACTTCGTTTATTGACAAAATTAACAATCGTAAAATCTGGATAAAATGAGAAAATAGCGTATATTAGTGTTATTTAACGACTTTTGCTAATCAGCTATATAATAGTCATCTATATTAGGTGTAAAAACTTTAAAGAATTGAATTTATACACCATTTGCTATCTGTCAATTAGTATATTGTACACCTTACATAAAAATATCAATGGTTTCAAAAAATAAATAATATTGTCATGATAATATAATACGAAAAGCGATTTTAAAATTCGGATAACTACATTTTAAAATAATTATTGTTTACTATCCGTCCTTGTTTTGTTTAGTTTTATTTAAATAATTCTGCTTATTAGCTGTATATTACTTAGTGTTAGAGAATATATGTTCGAACTGAAGGATATTTAGATTACATATAAATACTGCAATTTTTTCAAATATCTACCAAAAAGTGAATGTAAGATATAATTTAAACATTATTTTTCTGACGTTGGAAAATACAAATAGGCACTTACAGTCGTCGAGAGAAACTCGCGAAAGTTATGTTTAGTTTACAATCTGTGGCAATGGCTGTGAAGTATGTGGTAAACAAACTAACAAACGTGTAAACATTGCTGTCTATTAGTGAATACATATTTTATTTAGCCTCTTACATCGTTTAAACTGAGCAGAAAACATACCGTTTTCAACCTACTAATAACTTATTATTATCTTTATTAATAAATATTTACAATTCTACCTATGTATTAATGATGATATATATGGAACCATAAGGATTAAGATAGGAATATTTCTTTCGGCGAATAGAGATATTTTTACTAATAATTCTAATTTGTATTGCTAAGGTATTTTGCTTACAATGTATTTTTTTCGCCGTTACTGAGCGAAGACAGTTGTCAGAGGGAATGCCGCTATTTGATACAGATCTTTCTTCTCCGAGCTGCGAGTCACGCGACAGCCTTTTATTGTATATAATTTTTCTTACGGGAAACAGTAAAAATAGTTAAAATACATATATAAAACAAATAAATTTATAACTATTACCAAATTTTATAGTGTTTTATATTATGTATTTGAAGTCGCTGCCCAAGCGCTACAAACCGATAAATATCTTGAGGTTTAAAAGAAAATGCCGGGCAACTTCATCTAAAGATTCTGTGCAGTCGCCGAATAGGGGTCAGCTAAGAACCTATTTTACGAAATTCCACCAACAAGGAGAGTCAAAGAGGTGCACTTTAATTTCGCTAAACAGGTGAGGAACGGCTGGAAATGGTACAAAAACAGAACAGTACTCGACAGTTTTAAATATATGTTTTTATTTTTAAATATTTCGGTTAGGGTGCAATAATGGATATTTTTATTTTAAAATAAATCCAGCACATTTGAAAAAAATGTTATCCAGGTATTTGAAATACAAAATCATATGGAGCACCGATATTGCGAGAACTTGAAAGACTTTATGATAAGACCGGTTACCTTAGAAATTTCAATAACAATCTTGAAATCGATACCATCTTCCAGCAGCAATAATATTGTCTATTAACATATATTTTATAAATATGTGATAATAACATAAACAATATTACCTAATATGTATATTTATTACTTATTTTAATTATAAGTGAATTCTAGGATGCTTGTACCAGAACCTTGAAGAGACCGTTAGCTATTCATCATCAGCCGTCTAGCGTGTGTTGTTTTATATAAGCCCTTCTAATAGATTTAAAAATTGGTAGGTTACGGGCAGTCTACATCCAGCGTCTTCCGACGGCCTTAAGTTTAAATCCATACTTTCTGAAGGCCTTCAACTGGTGAATGTGAACACAGCTTTGTAATTTACTATGAATTAATTAGTCGTGGTGAAACTGAGTGACAACAATGACTATTTTTTATAACGAATAAGTTGAACAACATTTGTGCGTTCCGGACGTAACAAGTGAAATTATTCCTAATGAGACGTAACACGTATAAGTCTCAAGTTTATAAACGTAGTTGTGACGTTTCGCATTCCCTCCTAAGTCGAAACTCGTACAGACGAACAATCCATAACGACTATTAATATTAAAAATAATAATAGCGCATAAAGGCTATACCACCGTTTTAGATTATTGCGTCGTTACAGGCACTGACTAAAATGTTTGGTTTTGTTTACTAACTTTATGTATATATACATATATACTTACGTTTAATTTGCAGGTAAAGTCTGTGATGGTTTTAAACAATCCGAACGACTTTCAAAAGGCTAACAGAAGCACCATCACTGTCTACCCCGAATTTAAAATCATCGTCGTTATAACAACCATTCCTTAACCGTAATTACACTAAGTAGTTTTTACTCGTTAATGTGTCCAAGTTATTTCGTATATAAAAAATGTTTACGACACCTCATCCAACGTGATCGCATTACAGTGGAAAGTTACTGAAAGTTGAGAAGTAGCGTATGTGAATGAAGCGTATGCGTCAAGACTCCGAGACAACAGTCGACCACGTACATAAACACGGGGAGAATAAAACGGCGTAAAGTACGGTCGC
This sequence comes from Battus philenor, assembly GCF_028537555.1. Taxonomy (NCBI): domain Eukaryota; kingdom Metazoa; phylum Arthropoda; class Insecta; order Lepidoptera; family Papilionidae; genus Battus; species Battus philenor. The sequence continues at coordinate 7,430,559 of NW_027181688.1, read as the reverse complement.
ACACCTTTTCTCGACATATTAAAAAAACACTATTTCTTTTTTTTTAATTTTATTTATTATCGATCGCTAATATAAAATTCTAATGTTATTTGCAAAAATAAATCAGTTATAGAAATACAGGGCAAATTGCAATTTTCAGTGACATCACAACACAGCGCGTGTTATTATTTTTACGCTAAGATTCCATTTACGTTAAGAAAAAAAAGTTTTTTTGTTGAAGATTTTTTCTATTTAGTAATTATTTATTTACAAGATACTTATTTATAATCAATATGTTCTATTTTTTTCCTTGATGAAATAAAAAAGAGCTTGATAAATAAATATCTAAACTATTTATCGACGATTGATTATAAAAAGCTGATAGATGAATTAAAAAATATTTGTTATAATTACAATTTTGTTTCTTACGTTTGAAATACAAATATCATTTTTTTTGGATCGGGATTATCTGCTGCGTTTTTTGCTGTGTTTTAGCTGTCGTGTGTTTAGAGCACATCGCTCGAGTGGCGACCATGGGACGGTAGACGCGCCTTGAATATGCCCCCACTAGGTGGACATACCACATAGCCAAGGTCGCAGAAAGTCGCTAAATGCAGGCAGTGTAAGATCGGACATAGTGGCTATTTTTAGGGGAGGCCTATACAATGCAGTGGTCACCTATCTGCTGTCATGATGATGAAAGTTCAGTTAACCTGAATACAAAAACAAGTTTACATTGCCGCCTTAATAAATTTGAACTCGATAATCGATACAGCGACATTAGTAATCCATTATCCGAAGCCGGGTAAATCGACTTACGCAATTGGATTGGGTATTGGAACCCAAACCTTCGACTTGAAACGCTAGCAATAATTTGCATTAGACATTGTTTCTTCACACTATAATAATATTCGGCTTGGAGTTTTAATAACATGATTTGACCACAAGTCAGTACAAGCGTCGTCGGCATACCATTCACTAGGTGGAACTAAAACATAATAAATCTCTTGGATACGGGCAGCGTAAGACCTGTCATCATAGTGATCTTTAGGGTAGACCTATGCCTCGAAGTAGGGATCCATCATCTATCGGGAGATGGTCGACCCTGCTCGTAGGCGGTCGCGACCAAACCGCCATACCGGACACCTCGTCAGCTCAAGCTTTCTTTATCTACTTCACGGACCATTCCGCTCCGTGAACTCAGTACCGATGAAGCTGTAAAAACCTTAGGTCTAACAGCATTAACATCTTCAGAAACAATATAACAATACTCTAGCTTTTAGCCCGGGTTCACTAGCAAAGGGCTAAGGTATTCCCTACGTGTCGTAAGAGGCGACTAAAAAGACATTTGATTCGCGGGCGTTGAGAGTTGGAGCCTTCATTTTCCACTTAATGCGAACTCGGGAAGGGCAGCAACGCGAAGTTGTCTCGTGTTGCTGCCGAACAACCAAGATACCGGCGGAGGCATAGCTTACTCCCGGGATATGTCTTGGCACAGTACTGAGGTGCAGTTTCGAGTTCCGTAGGAGATCTGGCAGCCCCTCTAAAAGTACCGAAGACGACTACCGAGGGGTTTTTTTCCACAGAGGGCAAGGTGTCTTGTGTCCATCCTGAAGATTTCACCCGGTACCAAAAAAAGGCGTCAAACGACATGATTGATGATTGAATGACAAATGATAATAAAAATGATTGGTTTTAAATAATGTCATCGCTATACATCGCTATGTTACTTACTACATTTCGTAAACTGCCATTATTGTTGGGTCCGTTTCTCAAAATCAACGCTATAGTATGCTTTAAACTGTACCACAATACAAAGTCGTTAAAGTTCCCACTGTTAGTACTTTTATAATATATGAACTTAGCCAACAAATCTTCTTTCTTTATAAGTGTATCGCTAACATAATCATTACAGCCGTAAGACGAACACAGCTGGACATAGGCCTCCACAATAGATTGTCGATTTGGTCGGTAACCAGCGGCCTACACAAGAAAGTATTCCGTTGTATCGAAAATAAATATTTATTTTAGGTACAACATTTTAAACACCATTATGAAAAGGTACATATGTCTTCTTTAATTTTTAATATAACAATCATTTTCTTCGTCATTTTAGCTATAGAATGTCCATTGTTAAATATAGGCCTCTCCGATAGATTTCAAATTGAACTGGTTGGTAGCCAACATCCAGCTTCTTCCGACATCCTTAAAGTCTTGTCCACCACGTGCGTTGTATGGTATTCACTCATAACCTTAATGCACCAGAGATGCCCTATTATGCGCGTTTTTTATTTACTACAAATAAAATAAACATTCGATAATACGGTAATAACCAGAAAATATATATGTAGATTAAAACCGCTTTACGATGAATTGCTTTAGGGTTAGTACACATGAAGCGGCTTAATAGGGACGCTACTGTTAATAATCGCGTAAGCCTTCGTGTGTTTCTCACATAAATACATCCAGTATTTACACCATTCTTTACAACACGAAAATATTTATTTTTATTAACTCTGAACGTAACTTTTAAAATAATTGACTATATCAATGACATTAAATTTTTATTAATTTTTCACAAAATGACAATAACTAAATATATGCTCTGTACAAATCGCAATGGCATAATCGTGGACAGATAAAATAATTTCAAACCCTCTGTCCTCCAAGTTAAAACTTTTTTTTTTAAATAAAAGCCAAAATGTGCACATAAGCCAGTAAAATACACGTGAGTTGTGTATTTGACAGTATACGTACGAGTATATATAAATTTTGATTAGTGATTCTGTGCGATTAATCCACGTATCAGATATTTAAAATATAATCTATGGAATTATTACTTAAGTATTCAGAGAAAATTTATAAAGATTTTTGAATAAATGCATAATAGTAGGTTGTCAACAAAAACAGTTCTCGTGTCCCGATGTTCGTATTCGTAAGTTAGGGCGCGCAAAAGTTTTAAAAATGTCGCTCCGTAACCAACGACTGCACGGAAAATAAAATCAACGAAACTTATTAAAGGATCAAATTTCTGCTTGTATCAATTTTGTAAGAATCTATAGCATTAGACATTTAAAAAAATAATAATATCTATCTACCTTTGTCAGAATTTAAATTTAAATTATTTAACACTTATCTGTAACGGTAACATCAAGATTACATCCAGCACTTAACAATAAGTGATCTTACGCTCGTGATGACGCCGCAAGCGTCCCAAGCAAAACCGCAACCGTCAAAAATAATAAGATAATAGCTTACCTTTGCGTGATTTCCAATATAATTTCCTAAAATAATAAGCTGCTGCGACCAATAATAGGGCTCCAATGAATGCACCAATAGCCGCCCCGGCCACGCTGCCAGCACCAAAACACTCCGTTTGCGCTTGGCCCAAAACACAAGGCAGCAAGACGGCCACAAAAATGAACCTCGTTAAAACACCCATTTTTTTTATTCTCTTAAAAATCTACTCCGCACAATATAACATCACTACAATTATGGCACAATATTGAATTTAATTATAATAATTCAGTTACATTCCTAAAATTAAATTATAATAATAATTGAAAATGAAACGAGTTTGAGAGTTTGACGGCTAACTTTTTAAAAGTAAAAAGTGCGCACAAGCACAGACGTGCGCCGCGTCAGCCAACGCGGTCAACTGTGGCGCTCGTTCGTTACGTAGTGGATTGGTTGCTTTACGTCGTGAATAGACTGCGATTGTGGGACAGGCAGTCGGAGCGTGTGTGGAGAACGTGTTTGGGCAGCAAATACATGTGCACCTGATTGGAAACGTCAATATTAAAAGTTTTTACTTAAACTCACTTTATTTTTAAAAACATTTCAATTGAAAGTCAACTAAGTATATTACACAAAATAGATATCATTGACATTCCTAAACAAACTTTCGCTTTTGAATGTTACTTCTTTCTTAACTCATATATAATTTTGTAACTAACACTAAAATAATACAAATCAAGAAAAAAGTAAAATAACGGATTCTTAAGTGATATTTTTTGTATTCAATAACATAATAATTTTTTTCTTTTAAGACCATCGCAAAGCCAAGTTAGTCGTATACTACTTTAGCGCAATGCAAACATTGTACTTTTTAGTTTTTTTTTATGCAGAAGTATGGGCTATATTCGAATGCGTGCGCATCAAGCGTGCTGTTAGCCGTTTTGTCTTTTACAACTTCATCGGACTCAGGGCTCGCGGATCCAAAATCCGCGAGCTAATAAACTAAAAATAAAAAGCAGAAGCATGGAAGCCACGAACGTAACTAGAAGAATTGCTCGTCTAAAGCAGCAGCGGGCTACATCATTCGTGCAGCCGACGGCTGTTGGTGCCGAAAGATTCTCAAGTGGTGACCACGAATCGGTAGACGCGGCGTGGGTATAACCCCACTAGGTGGGCCGACGACATAATTAAGCGGATGCGGGCAGCGTAAGACCTGTGATCGTGGCGATATATAGCAGAGGTCTATGCCTTGCAGAGACTAAACATCTTTAAAAAAAAACAACAAATATTTTAAGTTGACGTTTGGCGCCAAGCGAAGAAAAATATATTTCAAGGAGGAAATTTGCGATGTTAATTAATCACAAAAAATATTATCTATTTAAGAAAAATACTTTATCATATTTGATTAAATCGTTTGCATGTCACGATAACGCACATTTACACCTGCATTATGATACGCATTTATCACGCAAACACATGATTATATATTATTTTACATTCCAAACAGGCAACTAAAAATCACTTTAAAAATCGTACATTCTCTTTTCAAACTACGACGTTTGTTATGATCAAAATACGTTACGCAATTTAAAATTGTTGATGATTTTAATCTGTACAATAAAATTAATGTTGACATTTCAGAGCTTTCATTAATTTTTTTTATTATACTATGGGTAATTAATGATTAATTACAGTAATGAAAATACGCATAAAATATCGTAACAATAGTATGTGCAGAAATTTAATTGTCTCAATGTTATCAATCACTAAAAGAACAAATTATTTTCATATATATACTAAGATAAGAATAAGATGTTAGACTGTTACTCGATTTAATCGCCACACATATATAATCTGTTTTTACCGAGTCAAATAATAAAGAAACAGTGCTTACTCAGAAAAGAAAAAATATTAATTAAGAATATAATTTAAAGTATACAACACAAAGAATATAATAAATATAATATATTTATATATATATATAATTGTATTACCTAACTTGCTGTAATTTATTAAGTGTTTTAGTCCAATATCCCTGAATGCCTTAAGACGAAAGGTATAAAACCAATACGTGTTACCAGTGATGACTTATCGGTAAGCTCTAAGTCGTTTAATAAGCTATAGAGATGACTTTCTCGGATTTACACACCAGCAGTCCACCGGAATGGCATGTTTTAGTAACAGTGGGCAGGATATTCCACGCAAAAGGAATGGCTTTTGGAGCCTTACGGTTCTAGAGTGGACACCACGGACCGGCAAGCTCAGCGTAGGACATCTATCTACAACGTGGACAGACGACATTGTTAAGATATTCCTTTGGCGGTGGCAGTTTCGCTACCGGTCTTATTCGAAATGTATAGATGAGGCCTGTTTTACTCGGGGAAATTCTGCAAGGGGTGCCCCGCCAGCTAAAACCCCACGGTCTTTATGAACGCCTTTTGCTGAAACTACGGAATCGCCTTCGCATACTAGCGTAGTTTCAACGGCGGTGACATAGTGCCTCAACTCCTTACTTGCGACGGATCACCGCCAATTCGTCACAAAGGCCATGGATAAGGGGATTAGAAAAAGGATCGGTAAAACTCCCTCCGACGTCCAGGTCTTGGACTGCGGATGGGGAGCTCAGATGTTCTTTCTCTTTCTCTCTCTCTCTCTCTCTGCAGCCTCCTTCTGCAATATTACTTTTTCGCAAAAGATTATACCAGGGCCCCATGACCGCTCGTTCTATACCATCGCCTCAACGGAGCCAGGTAACGGGAGGTCATTCTCCACGGTGTCAGCAAGTATAGAGGAGGCCTATGTCTAGTAATAGAAGTCCTATGTCTAAAATGATGACGATGATCAAGTTGATGTAGCAATATTCGTAATATATATCCAAATGAAATTACGGTCTTATTAAGGATAATGGTCGTAGCACACGTACAATCTTTAGAGATTTTATCAATTACTCTGCATACAGGTGGACACTATACATACACTACATATACAGAAGAACCACTAAGAAGTTTTTTTCTATTTATTCAAAGTGCTATTACTCTGGCAGGCCGCTTCCAGATGAATACAGCTACCTAGGTAATAAGATGATCATCATGTATATAGTTGTGTAATACCCAACTGCATGCCAACAGACAAAATCATATATGCGTTAAAACACACGTTAAGTTTATACTGTATACGTTTCACTTTCCGTAGAGAAAGTAACAATAATGTAACTAAAAGATGTTGTTAACTGGACAACTTATGATTTAATGATGCGGTAGAAAGTTTAATGAAGTCAATGAGTAAACTGACCAGTGGTAGCACAGCAGTAAGGGACTAAGAATAGCGATCATAGGTCTCAGGTTCGATTCCTGGGATAAAATATTATGTATTTGGAAATTTGTACATTAGTTATATAATATCGCCACTACTCATGAACCAGTTTCTGGTGGTTTGATTGCAGCGTCCACTGCAATAACCAACCAGCCTACCATGCGTGCCGATTATGGTATATGCACCCAGACATCTTTAGGGAAGGTTTATGCCTTGCAGAAGGCGTTTTTGGGTTAAAAAAATGATGTAATCAATCGCTATATCTCATTACTCAATCCAAAGTGTTATTATAATATTAGTAAAGAAATTTTTTGCAGCCATTTTAAACCTCACATCAAATGCTTGTTTAATATACATATCGTCTTTTAAGCGTACATATAAGTAAAAAGCTATCACCGGCTCGGAATACTGATCTGCTGAGAAAAGGTGGCCAGAAACTCAAAAAAACTTTTTAGATCAAATTTAACAATTTTGCATGTGTGCGTTATAATGTCAATCATGTAAATAAGTCGACAATCCAAGATCTACCCATTTCGATCAACTAAAAACTTTTCAAGTGTATAATAAATCTTATTAATTATATACTTTTAATTTTAGATTTATAACTAAGAAAAGGAACTATTAAGATATGTTGTGGAACTATTATATATGCGTACTAAACTCGGGTTTATTAAGGATTTCACTTTTTTTTACAAGAAATTTAGGCGTCACGAGTTTTCTTTTATTTATCAAATATTCGTTTTAATTTTTACATAACATTTTAAATTATGGCACACATGTTATATTATTATATATATATATTAAAAAGCAAGTGTTATAAAACCAATTTCTTAATAAACATCGCTAACGTTTAAACTTTAAATAAACCGTACAGCTCTTTTTTGTAAAATAAATATGGAATTAATTTCGGTGACACTGTTCCAAAAAACCGTAACCGTAATAATTCGTGTAATTAAAATAACTAAAATATACTACTAAAATATAAAATAATAAAAAATTTAAGAGCAACAGTACGCGACAACTGCTCTTAACTAGTTCAACGTTTTCGGGAGTCGTTGAAGATCGACTGGGCGACTCGATTTATCAAAATCCATCAAAATGGAAATAAAATTGTTAACCTGCAGTAATGATGCTCTTTCGATCACATCACAATCATGACGTGATACATTGATTCAGTAATTGTTAAATTTATTTTTATTTAAAGATATTAATAGATTTTGCGATGCATCCATTTATCGGCTTCGTATTACATATAAAAGTGCAAATGTCTAATAAATGTTTTCAATGGTATACTTTCATTATTATTGCCTGTTTCTGATATTTTCTAAGGTAAGAATCCTTTTCACAAAACGAAATGGTAGACTAATATTTTCAAAGCACTCTTCATAAAACTATTGTTAGAGCTGTATACAGTCACAAGTGTTTTTTTTCAAAGGATCTGAAAGAGGACGTTCTTCGCGTGAAGATTTGAACAAAATTCAAATAATCATGAAAAAATCTCTGGGGTTTTAAAATTTAGTTTTTTAGTGTTGCCTAAGAATTACACCAAGGTACAGACCAATTGAATTAAAAATTACATGACAACGGTAAAAACACAAATTCCCAAGTTAAATAGAAACCAGTCAAAAACAACCATTACGTTGTTTAAACAAAAACAATCAACAAACAAAACATGAAAAGTATCCGGACCCTGTAAACTGTGGTTTCGTTTTAAACTGACATTGTGGGCAAACATGCAAATGCTTAAAGTTGTACATTTTCTAGTATCAACTCTGTCTGGTGAAAGAATACGGTCTGGTAATCATCTCAATAGAACCCTGCTTATGTCTTCAATTGTTTACTATTTTAAATGTCTTCGCAGTTTTATTAAAGTTAGTTTAAAAGATTCTATTTTTTTATTCACAACTTAGTTTTAGTTAGCATTTTGCTAATTTAATATGTTTAACAATTTTATTTTATGGAAATTGCGGCTTTTTTTCGAGAGCATAGACAAAATGCTTCGTCTACAAGAGATATGTTTCTAGTCTATGATCGTTCAAATCTGTTCTAGAAATTCGGCTTTTTGTACTGCCGGTGCTAATTTTATATTTATATAAGAATCTTTTGTATTTTGTATGCCCTACGTAATCGCAAAATAAAATATTAAAATGGAGAATGATATATTAGACTCACTGAACGATTTGGGGTAAGTATTTGCTATTACTTTTTCAGGGTTATAAGATTGTTTTTAATGTGAAATTAACAAAATTTATGACCAAATAAGAATTTGGGCATGTTCTTGTGTCTATATATTATTGTACAGTCTAAAACTGATGAGTTCACCTTATTAAAATATTTATTATCGGTCGTCGTACTGCAGGAAACTTGTTGAAAATTGGTTATGTGGCAAAGTAATTAAAAGCTGTTACCAAGAAATTCCCAATTTTGTATACTACGATGTTCCCATTGATTTCAAAATTTATAATTTGCATAATTTCGTGATCAAAATTATATTGTGCAATGTTGTATTATTTTTTTGTTTATTTGTGTATATAAAATTTGTCAGTCTAGATAACAATGTTATACCCTTAAATTATGATGCTAAATGTATTCAGAAAGTCCTATAATGTTTCAATTCATAGTAACCCCATAGGACTGGCTAAGCAATTCAAAAGCATGATGGCAATCTGGTAGAATATGTAATGTTTTATGGATCCAGGCTCATGAGAAAATCTATAAATTATAATATTTTTTTATTATTTAATTATACTATTATATTGTAAGAATTTTAGGGCAAGTGCCTTTATTTTGCATATGGTGAATATTGATGAATTTCAAATATAAAAAAAATTGTTTTTAAACAGTTTATTAGATACATAAATTCCATATTTATTCACAATTATGTTGAATTCAGTTACATCTGTAGTAAACTATATGTAATAGAAGAAATATTAGAGAACACTTACATATATGGACTTAATATTAATTATTTTATACCAAGATAAAAATTCATTTTACTTTTACTTTATGCTGGTTGTTCGAGGTTTGGTGGTGAATATGTGTTTATGTACATATACACATACATACATGGATAAAGTATTTTTTATGTCATTAACAATTGTTTTTGATTAAAGTGAAATTCTGCTACAAAACAAAAACAGTTCATGCTAAATTCACCTAAAACTTGATGCAGTAGTTAGTAACCCTTGGTGGTACAGCTAAGCCTCTAATATAATTAAGCATGAACACTCAGCAGCCTTATCTTTGGCTTTTATATAAATCATTAAAAGTTTTTACTGTGTTGAATAGGTCACTTGATGCTTTGAAGCTCCTTAGACTAAATGTGCATGGAAGCTTTTAAGATCCCTTTTAACTCAAGACCTAGGCATGGACAATCAGTCAATATATATTTTTCATTTCATTTTTTTACATAATAACTTGGCTGATTATTTTGCATGTGTGTAAAAAGTCTCTCAAATACTTAATTCTGTCTTTCCATTACTTTTCTTAATTTGTTCCAGTTATGAGGGCCCATTATCAGATGAAGTGGCATTCGCCAAAGCATTGGAAGGTGGTCCAAAGTCATTAGAGTTCACAAAACTTGTTCACATTCTCGCTGAAGAAATCAAGAAATTGTGTAAAATGGAAGAAACCATTAATATGATGAATGATCCTGATGAATCAAGCTCCTTTCTCCTGGAGTTGAGTTCGTTTTTAAAAGAATTGGGCTGCCCATACAGATGTTTAGTTACAGGTGATATATACAAGAAAAATGATTTATTGACATATTTCAAATAGACTAAAGTTCTAGCTTTTTTTTCATTGTTTCATTAAGACATTGCAATATTTCTCTATCAAGTATGCACTAATCTAATTGTTAGTCTTTTTACAAGAAGTCTAGTACAAATTCTCTAGTCTAGCCTTGCTTGAACTATAGTAATTGTTTTTACTGTGTCTCACTGCTTTACATTCAATCTAGGTATGTCTACTGTGGCATCACTGCCTCTTAACAGTAGCAGCTAGTTTAGTAACTAGAAAATTGAAATGTATCAGATTCTATTGACAGTGAGGAATGGTATATAAATATATTTGCCTTTTACTCATAATGTGGTGGAGGAACCACCATATGGATGTAGTAGGTGAAAATATTAATAAGAAATTTTTTTTTATGTTTCAGGTCATATGTCATCACGTCTCCAAAGCAAAGACGACAGACTACTCCTTTTAGATTATTTAATATCAGAGCTAATGGCTGCAAGGATGGTCAGTGTAGACTGTCCAAAAGAGAAGCAAGGCTCCGGAATGGAAATTGTTATGGTAAACACACTATAGATTTATCAACTTTCTATTAGACTGATAATTTTAGTAACCAAATTTAAGGTTTGTGCCAAGTATGATATGAAATTTTATTTAAGTTTTTCTCATTACCATGAGACATAATGTCATATATCTCATTTAAAGTCTAAAATTAATGAGAGATGGAACAACTTTATGACCAACATATAATGTATGTATATATATAACATGCCTTGTAAAATACTAGTGTTTTCAATGTTATTTTATTTTAAAGTACAGGTAAATGCGGGTGAACAAAAATGTATTGATGCCAGGAAATGTTGCCAAAGAAGAATTGCATAAATCAAAAGTAAAACCTCTTGGTCACTTTTTAATTCAATCATTCAATTATTTTGCGTCTTCCAAATCTTTAATAAGATTTTCTGTTCACCTTATGGGTGCATGTCCTATACTACACTTGTTAGTTCAAGGTCCCCACCATAATTTAAAGATCTTGGCTGCTCTCTGTTTTACACCCAATGTGTCCTCATGTTTATTGTTTGATAACCTGTTCATTTTATGTAAAATTCAGGATTCATTTTGGTGAATAATTGTTTAAAACAGTTTCATTTCTTAATGTTTTCAGCAAGAATCTCCCACGGCCAAAGATCTGAAGGACATTTTGATAGCATTAAAATTCAACAAGCCTCCACCCAATATCACACCTGAAATATTGTTCACTAAATTGGAAGCCAAGTTAAAAGACACCATTCAGAAAGAAGGTGAGTTTTACCTTAAGTTTTATTTAATTATCAATGTTGGAGTAATTTATTATTATTTATTCATTACTTGTTTATACATTTTTGGATTTGTAATTTACTGTGCATTTAAAAAAAAAGGTTTATTCTAAAATACTAGAGTCCAAGCTCGAGAATTCTTACTTTTTTGTATTTCCATTATGACAGTACATTATGTAAAAGAAATATAAAAATATAAATTTAATGTATAAAGTTTTTTATTATATGCAATATGAACAAAAATTTTATAAGTTATTCTTGTTTATAATTAAGATATTAAATCAAATAATAAAAAAAAACCATTCTAAAATATAATTTAATTCTTCTATGCAACCAAATTATGCATTATTTGACAGTATGAAGTTTAGTAGGGTGCTTTGTATTCATATTTTAACTAAGACAAAGTAATATAATAATAAAGAAATGATTCAGATTTTCAATATTCTTATAGAAAATTGCTAATATTTCCATTGTCTTTGTAAAACTTATTGTGTAGCCCATAAATTTTTATTATTGGTTAATATAAAATATAATAGGTCTTTGGACTAAATTCTATTGCATAAGCAGCACAACTTGAAGGAAATGAGGACTTAGTGGATAAGGAAGCCTTTCTGATACAGTACTTTTCAGATCTTTGTACTACAATGATTTTGATCTCAACCATGGTGACACACAAATTAAAATGCCTTCGTGTGTACCTGTGCCTTTGTGTTCCAAGTGTTTAAGAGTATTTTACTAAAGTCATTGTGAATGAATTATTTAAAAAATATATATAATATTAAAAATAATATTCCAGGTGAACAATTGATTGGAAAGCCATTATACAACAAATCTTTATCAGAGAAGGAGTGGAAGCAACTAGAAAATACTTTTACAGAAATGTTTGAAGAATACAGGTTGAGAAGGGAGACTCTAATAACTCGGCTAGAGTGTACTATACAGAGTTTTGAGGCATGTATTATTGTTATATAGTCTGTCACCATCATCACCATGTCATCTGATAAATGGTTGTGGATAAAGGCAGGGATCTCCCTCAAATGATTGCCTCGATGACTAGTCTTGCACTGCCCATATTCCATGAATTCCGGCAACTTTGACTATGTCGTCGATACACCTAGTGGGGAGCCTTATCACGCCGCGTTTACCGGCTCTTTGTCGCCATTCGAGAATTTATCCAAACTCAACAGTCATTGATTGCATGATTGATATGCCATGCCTCTTCAAATTAGCAATTCTTCAAGCCATATCAGTGACATTAATAAGTGTGGTGAACTTGTTTATACATTTATATACATGTATTTATCAAAGTTCATTTTTTAAGAAATCAGAGTCATGTATATAAGTGTCAGTATGATTGGTCTTTAAAGGGGTGAATGAATTTTTCATTTGTCAGCAAATTGATTGAAAGCTTTTACACCTATTTTTTATCACCCTGTATAAAGCGGTCACTCTGAAACTATCGAAATGCAATAAGCTAATATCTTTTAGAAGTATTAAGCTTCTGCATGGCAAACTAAATTTTGAAAATTATTTTTGTTACAATATTATCATATCATTATTCAATATTTCTGTAACCATTAATTTTTACATTAGTTGATAGCAAATGAGCAATACATTCATTTTTAAAGTTTGGTAAAACCTTTAACAATTATGTTTTATTTGCATTTACATAAGACAGTAAATTATGTAGCCCTTTTTTAACTTTCATTGTATGATATTTATCTAACAGTTGAATTTTAAAACCATTTCAGTGGTCAGACCGTTTGAAAACAAAGAAAGATCAAATCCAATCAACATACAGACCAAAACGGGAGCATATGAAGGTTAAGCCAGATGTTAAGTTATCTGACTTCCTAGCTGCGAGAACTTCTTTATTACAAGTGGATAAAACATCCAGTGCAAATGTTAGAAAGAACACACAGTCGGATGTTAATAAAGTTATTATTGGAAGGGTGAGTACAAATAGTAATGACATGTATGAGTAATTTTGATACATGTATATATATGTACATGTATATATATATGTATATGTATGTATATATATGTATATATATATATATATATATATATATATATAGCAGATAGAGGTGAGCACTTCAAAAAAGATTGGACCATGATGGTGTATATATAAACATTACAAATTCAACCCTAACATAGCGGCAGTGACTATATCATTGATGGCATGCGAATTTTAATTCAATCGTGTAAGAATAATTAAGCGCTTAAATGTATTGTGGCTGTAATGGCCAGTAAGTTACACAGAGTGTGACTACACTTAATGGTTATTAAAATAATTGCAAAACTCACAGCAGACAGCTTATCACAGAATAATGTGCAAACTAAGCAAGAAGTTTTATCCTAGACTTTACATTGAAATAAGTTGTCTGCATCCATCCAAACGATCCATCCAAACATCCAATGTCCCTTTCAAAAAACCCAACTTAAGAATGTGAGGGTCATCGGATGGATATAGCATCAGTTCTGAGTTAGGTTCTGAGGAAGTCCCTGTTCACCAGATTACTAGCTCAGACTCACAGAGTACTCAAATCGATTCTTAGATTAGTTAAACAATAAAATAAGATTTATATATATATATTCTTTCTTAAAAAGTTATATCTTGTATAACTTTAGATTTAAGAAACTTGACTCAATTGATACTTACAATGCAATACAAACTATTTTTGGGCAGGCATGCGAAAATAACTGGATGTACTGCATAACAATGAAATATGAGCTGAATGATTTGATTCACAATGAAACAATAATCAGGTTGTGCAAGTCACAAAGGCTCAGATGGCCACGTCACTTCGAAAGAATGACCATCAGGTTAATACCATATAACAAAAACAACTCCAAGGAAGACGCAGGAAAAGGAAGATATCATGAATATCTGTAGACACTCTTGGGAAAAGATGGTAAAAGATAGAGCAAGATGGAATAAGATTATATAGGAGGCCAAGACTTATAACGAGTTGTAGTGTCACAGAAAGAAGAAAAAGATACTTATGATGGGCACTTGTGGGAGACTATAGCCATATATATATCCACTGCTATATATATATATTCACCTTTGCAGTCTTCCAAAAAAACTGGTTTGAATGACCTTCATCCAGTGTTTTTCGTGAACCTTTACAATTAAATAATACTATGCAACTATTATTTTGATTTTAGGTGCCAGATAGAGGTGGACGTCCCAATGAACAGCAACCGCCTCCACCGGAGATGCCTTCCTGGCAACAGAGATCTGCCCCACAGGTAATGTATATCACAAATTTAGTCAAGACTTTGGATTGCTGGTTGTCTTTAACAATATATCTATTAACAACGATTATCAAACATTTGAAAAAATCTTCTATTTATATTATTAGGTAAATAAATTATATAAGGATAATTAAAAATTACTCAACTTAATATTTTTCCTACTACTAATGTAGGAAAAATATTAATTAAATTAATTATTATTATGCACTTAATAGTAAAAACATTCTTAAAAAAAAGGTGATCCATATTTTTTTAAGCTATTTTAAAGTTTGTACAAATTCTTATAGTATGATCTAGCATCATAAACTTTCAAAGGTTAGTTCCATGCCAGTCGCATACATGTAAACGTTATTATCCAGTATAAAGTATATAAAAATGTTCACAAGCATTGTTAATGGTAAGTATATTATTAAAATCTTTGTTTACATGTGTAAAAAAATAAGGAGCTTGAACCAATGAATTAAATGTTTGTAAATAATGATATTAACCCAAAAATATTTCATTGTAGAAGAATCTCATTGTATTGAATTTGTATTATATTAATAATAAAATATAATTTATTATAATTAATATAATTACAATAAATTATATTTTATATCATTCTGTATTTATTTATTATGCATTTCATCCTGGAATGTTGTTATCTCTTTTATTAGAACAATTAGCAAAGTGAATGAATGGTCAAAAATTTCTTCTGTCGTCATGAAGGGCTATTGGTCTTGTGCGGTATGTGTATCGGTGATGTACGCCACTTGTTTCGAGTACCCTAAAAAGTACTGGTTCAGAATATACTATTACCTCCTTTTCAGCCCGAGTTTTGCTACTAGTTCGTTTGGGGGTCTATAAAATTTTATGTGTTGTTACTTATTAGGTTGGCTACTAGTTTTTTAGAGTATCCATATTGCCTTTTTTCCATCTTGCACTAGTGTTATACGAAGTTATGTTATCATATGAATGACATAACTGATTATTTGTTATATACCAAGGGATGCTTGTGATTATTCTGGGCATTTTTGATTGGAACCCGTGCAAATATCTACATTTGAGTTGGAGTCCCTTATAGTCGAGTTGTTATGTATAGTAGGATATATTAGATTATAGATTTTGACTGATTGTTGTTTTATATTTTATTTTGACCGTGATCTCTTTCCACATATATTGGACCAGCAACAATTATTAACAAGTACTTTGGACAAAATAACAAATGGATGAACATCCAAAAAAAAAACACTTTATTTCTTTATTTTTATATTATCATTATGTGTAAACAAGTTTTATTTGGTATTGCAGGGTGGTGGTCGTGGCGGTGGACATAGCGGTGGTCAAGGCGGTAGCTATGGCGGTGGCCATGGCGGTGGTCAAGGCGGTGGTCAAGGCGGTGGTCAGAGAGGCGGTCGAGACGGTAGTGCTGGACGTGGCGGTGGAGGGCGTGGTGGCCGCGGTGGTCGGGTGCAAGGTGGCTACAACCAAGGCCAAGATCACAATAGGTGATTTATATGAAATATGATCTTAACACAAACACTCGAACAAACACACAAAGTAGTTAATCTTGTTTTTTTTATATTTAACTTTGATTTGTTTAATATTTATAATTGTTAGTACTTATTCAAGTAGCTTGCTCGAGTCCTAAGTTCAATGAACATGTGACAACCCCACAAGACTAACAATATCGACCATATATTGTGAAGTCTTTTTGCGAGATGGAAATGTTTTACAGAGACCAAACTTTCTTTCAAAAAATAGAGATTTATAAAAAGGCCTAAAACCAAAACAAGTTAAAACCATTAATGCAAAAACACGGAAGCTAATAGTAAACCAGTAAAAGAAATTTTGTGAACATTTCAGATTTATTATACATATAGGTATATTAAAATCACATTCTTAAATCGAAATAAACCTATGAAAAGTTCCATGTGGTATAAGTGGTATACACTTTGCAACTTAATAGTATATACCAGGGGTGGCCAAGCGGCTTGATAATATGAGCCAATTTTCTAAATTTGAAGTTTTTCATGAGCCGCAAATAATTTATTGTAATCAGATATTACAGTAAATTAAAAATAAATAAATTGTCGAAACGATTTCAATGTCGAACAAACGATTCAAATTTTAATATACAATTACAAAAAAAATAAAAAGTGAATTCGTTTACATTTGTCGCGAGCTATAAATAATCTTTCAAAGGTTGGCCATCTCTGGTATACACTTCTTAAATGAAACATTAATATTCAGCAACTAATATTATTAAAAAAATATTGTTAATAATTCAATATGTACCTTACTTGTGCAACTATGTAAAAATTACGCGCTTTAAAAAACCATGGTCATGTGGAGCCGAGGCGTTAACGGCTGAACGAACAGAGGAAGTGTTCAGTGCAGCAGTTTCGGTAGCACTACAATATAAAATCGCGTGAATGTCACGAACATGACATTCTTGTATTCAATATTTGACGTTCATTTTTAGATCACAAAACAATCAAAACTTCAACCAAAATCAGCGTAATTATCAAACCTATGAAGTACCACCGGGAGGTTACAACCAAGGTTATCAAACCCAAGGCTATAACCAGAACCAGAATTCTGGCTACAATCACAACCAGGGCGGCTACAATAACCAGGGAGGTTATAATAGCCAGGGAGGCTATGGAGGTTACAACCAAGGTTATGATAGTGCTGGCAGTTATAACCAAGGATATACCACACCTGGTATGTATAGACTTGTATAATATTGTATTAAAGAAAATTAATTACATTTTAACAAGCAGTTGGAATAAACATATATGACAATGAAACAAATATTTAATCTTTTTAATTGACTTTTCTGAGAATTGAAAGTGAAAATATTGTTATAATGTTAAATTCGAACGTGTATTTGTACAGAGACTAGTGCTAGGTTTGGAATGTTGGTACCATTAAAAAGGACGTGGCATAACTTTATAGACTCGACTTTTGAGATTATTAGCATAGTATCATGCTAGGAAGTAAAACCATGGGCATGTTTATCTAATGCAATAATGTTTTATTGATCAAGAGATATATATATATATATATATATATGTATATGTATAAATTTCTAAACATTAACATGAACGGAATTCATACACTTGTTGAAATTCCTGAACAAGTAAAGTGGTTAATTTTGTATTATGATCAATGCAGCCTTAAGATGTCAACTTTTTGTTAAGGTCTCTCTAGATTTCTAAAAGGAATGGTTGAAAGCATTCATCTTCTAATCTTCATATGATGTCTGTCCACCTCTTACAACAAATATCAATCATTCTTTTCAAAGACAACACAAAATACTTGAGCTGTGATGTTACCATCTTAATAACTATGCTACTATTCCTTATAATATCAGTCTGCTAAAATCAAGGATTTCATCATCATTATTTTAGTTGTAGGAAGTTCACTGCTGAACATATCCCTTTCCCATAGATTTCCAAAAAGACTAGTTGGTAGTGGTCTTCAACATCTTCAGACGACATTTGCAAGATGATGTGTTCAGTTTCTTTATTAATGATAAGATTTTTGAGGATAAACAAATCTTGAACTATGACCCCATTAACGTCATTAATAACTATACTATTGTTGCTTTTATTATCTAAGTCTTCAAAATCTCATTATTTCAGTTGTAATTTGTTCATTCCTGGACATAGGTCTCCTCTATAAGGTTGTCTGTCTCTGCTGCATTGACAACATGTGCTCTATGGCCTGTCCATTGAAATTTCAGCATGATATTTTATTATTATGGATGAGAATCTTAATTATGGTTCCAATTAATATGAAGTATGTATATATTGACAGTGTTATATGTCCTTTCAATATTTCATTATTATATTAATTTTTTGCACTTAATCAGGTTTATATTAATGCTTTGCACTTAATTTTTTTTTTCTATTCATATTGAAGCAATTTTAGGAAAAGTTTATATTTATATAGAAGTTAATATATGTATTATGTTATGGTGGTAATGAATTTTGTTCCAAATAATTTTCATTAAAAAAGTCTGTTATATGTTAAAATATGGAATAATGTAAGATTTCTATTATTATTTATTGTTAAATATGTTAGCAAAAATGAGCAATGCCTTAACCAAGATCAGCTTTGTAAAAGAAAGACTATGCAGTCTTCATTTTGTTTCCATGGTTTTGTGATTTGTTCTTGTTATGTTAAAAACTGAACAGCATTTACATTGTCTCTGTCAGCGGAACCCTTCTGTTTGAAGACAAGTTATTAATGTTTCTGGAGCCCTTGTATGTAAAGGCTTAATAAGTTAGTGATCATCATTATAAAAGTATTGAATTCTACAGGATACAAAGGAGGTTATCAAGGCCAAGGTCAAAATCAAGGATATGGTCAGGGCCGCTACCAGAACGAACATGACGACCGCCGTGGCCGCGGCGGCTACAGGGGGCGCCGTTGACACGTCCACACCATGTGACACACATACGTTATATATTACCCGCATATATATATTATATGACATATATAAAACCCAAGATATTCACATAAGGTTATCCTCATTACAAATGTGTGCTTCCAAGCAATAATTTCATATCAGTGTTGCCGTTAAAGGTCTTTCATATAGAATAGAGGAAGTTTCATGGCATGCCCATCACAAAAAACATAACTTCTATTGTTTAAATGAACCAATTTTTATGATGGAAAGGGTTGCATGATTGTCAATATATTATTGGCATAAAGAAATATATATAAAGGTGAAATCTTTTGCAAAAATCTTGGGTTTTTTATATTGATATAATTATTAATAACAATTCTGTACAACTCGTGGTTAAAACTTGTCTTTGTCTATGGCGTATGTAATAACATGAAAAATATTAAACTAGTGCTTTAAACAAAACCATGTTACGAGTGGAACACAAATAATCCAATAGACATTTGCCTTTTTTATACAAGCTGGTACAGTTATATACCTATTTGTAAAATGCCTTTCGAAAGTGCTTTCTATAGTAATTCTAACAACAGGTGAAAATGCATCGAGATATCAGATATATATATATATATATATATATATATATATATATATATATATATATATATATATATCATTTTATTATTAACCTTTTATGCATAAAATTTTTGTATCTTAAGGATGTATTTTAAAAATTGATGCTTCACCATTTTTGGGAATTTTAATAACATTTATTGCAACTTTAATTTTTTAATAAAATAATAAAAATGTTTTAGATAAATTCATGATGATGGCTCTTCCTAAAAGATATCATTATGAAAGCCATTATGGTAAGTCGTTTCTCTGAGAATCTAAATGTTGATGAAATGTTTATTATACTTTTTAGTGGTTTTATGCACTAGCTCCGTTTAGAAAGTGACTCTTACGGCTTTAGGTTTATTTTATTCATTAAACATTGTATAATGTTATATTTAAAATAGAGCAATTAGAAAATTCAGGCCTAATTGCAATTTTAATAAACAACAAACATGCATGAGGTCAGCAAAAAATCTGTCTGTCTTAGCCTGAAGTCTTTCATATAATGTGATCAAAGAATGTTAAAATCTGAGAGAATGATAAACGGTGGTGTTGCCTAGTCTTTTATTCTACAATAACATGAAGCTATTTATTATTTGCTTTTAATTTGTCAACTATAGACAAAGATAAACAACTATTAGGGCCATGAGTTTTAAAGAACATTTAATACATTACATAAATCAATTGCACTTGTCATTTCAAACCTTTTACCGATTTTTAATTTAATCTGTGTTTTTTAATGTAAGAGAATAAACGATTTATTTAAATTTTTTGTTTTTATTTTTGGTTAGACCCAACTGAATATGTTTATTGTTTTTATATATATTTATGTAGTTATAACCTTATGTACTTTATATATTTATATATATCTTTATTTTTTATTATTTTGCAGTCCGAGAATAAAATGGTAACCAAAGTGGGTTTTATTTTTTATTGATTATTTAAATGTAATTTTTTGTATATTATTTTGGTCCTTAGTTTTTACATGCTTAATTTATTTTTCATTTTTTATTATATATGTCAAATATTACATTTTTTCTTGCTGTACTAGGATAAGGTTGTGAACTGTCAGTAAATTTCATTTTCAATCTTAAAACATGTATGTATATAGAAGTAAACTATTTTCGAATTTATAACGAAATACTGTTAATTTGTTATGCAAAAAATTTTACGTTTTTCCCTAAAGATAATAAAAGTTAAGATATATATTTATGTATTGCCTAACATAATATGACACCTTAAGGTCGTCAAAAGATGCCGGATGGTAGGCATCAACCAGTCCTTTTGAAATCTTTAGAGGAGGCCTACATCCAGTATTGGAAGTCGTGTAACTGAAATAACAATGATGACGTATGCTGTGACAAGAGCAAATAGCTTAGTGTTCGTACGATTTGTTTGTCATTCGACTATTTTTAAAGCATCTAACATTATAAGGAGTTTAAATAGAAGTTATTGACATTAATATTTTTAATGTCATTTCAGGCGTGTACATAATATCTCGCTTTGCGTCGCTAGATTTTTGAGGTTGCGTTGTCTTGGGTAGTTACATGGTTTGGTATAGAAAGTCTTAATTAACTTTGCTTTGTGTTTTTTTCGAACGTAACCACTACGCAAAGTAAAGTTTTGATGTACTGTAATGTTGTGCGTTTTGTATTTTATTCAAAACTTCTTGGACAAATATTCATGTAGGTTTAGTAACCCCACGTATATATAGTCTCCAAAAATCGTGAAACTCTTAGATAAAATCTTGATCTTGATGATGATCTTTAGCTTTGCAATAAATAAAATCATTTTCTTATTAATGATCCTAATGAACGAGTCTTTAAATTACAACGTCGGCTGCAATCTGCATTTCTGGATATCGAGAGCTACATAAAACATTAATATAATCATTGCAAAGTCTAATTACTGATTGCATTGTCCAGAAAAAAAGAGTTACATAGAACGAGAATAAAGTTTGAAAATTCATCACCTTTACCGCAAACATCTATTGCAGACTGTCCTTTCTGATGATGGAGGTGACTTGGAATCATTTAGCAAAGTGTCAACCATAACAGATAAAAAATGGAAAATTTATTACTTTTCAATAAAATAAATTGAATAAGGATAAATATAAGTTTAATGTAAGCTTTCATAAAAATTTCTGAAATTCGACGTAATTTATTGGGCAGCCTATTCCTTTTAAATTCTGCAAACTTCTTTATGCCTTATTAAGTTATTTTCAACTGCTTATTTCGATTTTATTTCTTTTGAGAAAATTACGAAAAGCATTTCCACTTTTTCGAGGCAGTAATTTTTTAAAATGCGAATTTGCGTATTCATTGCATGAAACGAGATAAAAGTATCTACTTTATAGTGTGTCGTGCTATATTCACCAGACGAATTACATAAGGCGCTCTTTCATCTACAGGTTGTAGTGGGCGTTGAAAATTATTATAATAAAAATATTAAGATGCATTTACACGTAGTTATTTTTTAAAGATTTGAAATGTAACTTTTATATGTTCTCAAAATTTTTTTAAATGATTTATAATTAGTTTTCATGATTTGCATTAACAGTGGAACTGTTTTTGTTATCATTTTACGGTCAACGGTATTTATTTAGTTGTTATTATCCATTTCTTAGTGTTGTTATTATCGTATTAATTAAGTATCATAGTTTTAACGAAACCTCTGTACAATGCCTAAGTAGAGAAAAGAGAAGAGGCTCGAGGAAACCACATGAGCGCCGCCTCCGTGAGCATTCACGATGGGCGGAAAGAAGCGTTCTTACCCTCCACCCTCCTACGTTTCACCATGCGCATACCTAAGGCGAGGTACAGCGGTTTCGGTTGCACTAAAGCTTAATTAGGTTGAATTGTTCGTTGTATTTTATTTTTATCATAAGGTTTCGATTGTGTTTGCAGTAAATGTATAATTATCACAAATTAAATATGTACTGTTATTTAATACTCGTGTAAACGCCTTTTTACCTGTTTATCATTAACAAATGTGATAAGTAATGCATCTTAAGATATTTTCAATCCGGCGAGTACAGTATTTAGTTAATTAATATCTGACTGTATTCTTCCAAAACATTGTAAGGTGATATTCAGATAAGGTTTGAGGTTGACTAATAATGAACTAAATTATCGAAAACTTAGTGTCTTTTTAATAACCACCCATATTAATAATGTTATTATCAACTAACATTTGTATGTATATAAAATCCAATGCGTATGGCCAGTGATGACGTACGAATCCGAAACGTAGTCAATGCCCAAGGTCACCCAGAGGGCAATGGAGAAGATTATGCTTGGAGTTTTGCTGCGAGATCCAATTAGAAATGAAGAGATACGCAGGACTAAAATCACGAAAGTTGCTCGAAGAATTGCTCGTCATCGTAAAAAGTGCAAGTGCTGTGCACTTCCATGAAAAATATAAATATAATCTTCATTTCTTCATAATATATACCATCTCTATATAACATTATTTATTCTATTAAGCCTTCACAATGGCCTTATATTACCCATACCTAAGCGTATATTTTGATTCGAGCTGTAAAGACTGGATAGCCTTTTATTTTTACAATTTTTTTCAGAACCTACTTAAAATTATTTAAATTTAAATCATACATCCCTTTTAAAATTAAACAACCTTTGTGTAAAAACATTTGCGTTCGTAATATCACATAATGCCTAATGGAGGTTTAATAGCGTCAGTCATATAGTCAGTCAGTGATTGCAGTATGCGTCAACAAATGTAGACATTTATTATGTTACACTTTTAAAACTGTGTGTGTGTCAATTTTTTTTTAAAATCCGAACGTTCCTCATTATGTTTCATTTTTACTTTCTATGTTTTTAGCCTCAGTAAAAGAAATCATAAGCGGCATTAATTTTTCATTCATCGACCTCCATGTCTTAATCGTAGAGTAAATAGAAATCAGTTAAAACATGTTAAATCTGATGATAAATAATGATAATTAACATGTAAAAAATCCGATAGTTTGTTGTTGGTTTTCTTCATATTTATGATGGTCACAATGGGTATTGACATGGCAAAAACCACAACCTATTGAAAAAAAAAACTATTATTTACATCTGTATTTTACTAGATAGAGATTGTTATTAATGTACTGTATTCGACAAAATAGATACAAGAAAATACGGAGCATACCACAATTGTTAGTGTTAACATGGTAAAGATGTGTTTTACATTCATCTATAATTTGGTTGGTGCAATTGTGTCCTTACTAGGCATGTTTTTGATTTCAATTCAAAGTGAAGTTTGTTTTTCGAACAAAGATGGCAGCAAAAATTGAGACACATTTCAACAATACTACGATGACTATACAAAAATTCTAAACAAATCTTTAATGGTATTTATAATAGTTGACACCTGCCTCAACTGTCCCTTTCACTTGCTTGCAAGTGCAGTTGATAGAGTGCAATATTGAATTTGCCGGGCGATTATAGCAAAGTATAAAAATAGCTGCAGAAACATAAAACAAAAAACAAAAAAAAAGATCAAAATTCTATTATTTATCATAATTGTAATATACAAATATTTAATTTTTATGCTCTTAATAACATATTTACAAATCTTCTGTGCTCCATTTATATGCTTCTTCTTCTTGTGCTTTCCTCTTGCTTTGGTGTTCAAAATATTTTTTCTCATACCCATTGGAACGGTCCACCCCATCCCATCGATATCCAGGTCTTATGTTGAAACGATTTGGAGGGAAGTTGCCTTTGTATTTAGGCTTTTCTGGAAAGGCAAAAAAATGTTTAATTTCATTATAATATGTAATTATATTTTGACATTAATAAAACACTACTCAGAAGTTAATTCAATGTAGTCTGTATTATAATATTTATATTTATACATATTATTTTCAATTTAGGATCATCGTGAAATGTCAGAAGAGTTCAATTTGAACTTTATTACTAGAATTAGATTGAACTCCTATATAATGGCATTCTTCAATTTAAAGGTATGAGGGTTCCAAACGCGACCTGAAATGAAAAGAGCCTACTTTGAAGGCCTTTTTTGTGACCATTTTTACAAGTATTTTCAATAGTAGACGCTAGAAGCTTCCCCCAAAGATCGCTACGACCTGTCTTGCGGTGCCCACATCCAGTGACTTCTTCCGACCTTAACTATGTCGTTGGTCCACCTAGAGGGGAGCCTTCCCATGCCGCTTCACCGTCTAGTGGTCGCCACTCGAGAATCTTTCGGCCCCAACGTGCATCGATTGCATGAGTCATGCTGCCACTTTAGATGAGCAATTCTTCGAGCTACGTCAGATACTTTGGATCTTCTGCGCATCTCCTCATTTTTGATTCGATATCACCCTATGGGTGTCTCTGTTTTATTTATTGTCATATAAAAAAATAAACTTTTTTATTTATTACATGATAACTCCGAAACATTAGTTTATTGTAATACCATATACAGTTACAAAAAACTTACTAATTTTATGAAGCCAATATAAAGGTACACCAGGGTAATAATGCTATTATTATGTACATCACTAATTTTCCTATATTTATTAACACTTAGGCACCATACCTGGTCCAACTTCTCCTCTCTCCACTTTCTTCTCTCTAATGTATCGCAGCATTGGATCTCCTTCCCTCTCCACTTGCTTTAATCTGTCTTCTAAATCTCTATCGTCTTTATGTCTTGCAAGGGGTTTTGATGCTTCATGCATGTATTCTTGGATTTTCGCCTCTTGTGCTTCTATTTGCTTAATTCTAGAATTTATTACATATTAAGTTTAGACAATGTTGGATTGTAAAAAAATTAAATGTACCGTTTTACAAGTAGATGTGTTTTTAGTACGTATAAAAAATAATAAGTTTCAACTATTTGTTTTTCAAGGAAATATAGACTCAATTTAAAACAACATATAAAAGATTAACAAAATCAATGTGAAGCAAAAATCTTTTAATGGAGAAGGTAGAGGTTAACCCCCAGTAATAAAAATTAAACATCTAAGTATTTCTTTAAACATTGACGAGTATATGTTAAACATATATAATTCAAGAATGGTTGGATTAATTTTTATAATTATTTTGTTATTAGATTTTTCTTTGTCCAGTATTGGTAAAAATAAAATTAGTGGTACATTACTTAAAATTTCGACATATCTATTCATCCCAAATTTTAAATTTATATGTCTATTTTTTTATGTTTATTTATAATTGGCTCTTTAAAAATTAAGCATAGATATCTTTACCCTTAGATAACTTAACGGGAATCTTATAGATATATTATGATCACAATTAAATATAATTAATTAAAGACAAATCAATAACATACCCTTTGTTCCATCTCTTATATTTTTCATCAAGTTCCTTTTGTCTTTCCGCTTTTTCCTTCTGCTTTTGCCTCTCCTCCGATGTCTCCCTTTTACCTAGATAAAAAATAGAGCATCTTGAGAAAATAGATATACAATAATGATATAATAATAAAAATTAATTTACCATGTTTACACATTTACCCCTTTAAAACTTTTATAACTAATCAGCCTGTATAAAAACACCAACAGATATTATATACAGCAGAGTTTTTAATACAGAATGTGATTATAAGACTAGTGTTTTCGATGTGCTAAATCAAATGCCAGGCTATATGTAGTTTTATAACTTTGACTGAAGGTTTGCATATAATCAGGAATATGAATAAAAAATACTTGCCTTTTCTAGAAACAGCCTTAGCATTTCTACCGGATACATCATCTGTCATTTTACTAAATGCCTCTTCTTCTCTTCTCCTAAATGCCTCGTTCTCCTGTCGTAGCTGATACGCATCTTGCAAGCCTGCCATCTTTCCTTCCAAAGTCTTTGCCATTTTCTTATTTGATGGAGGTGGACTGTCACTTCTTTTGTAGTTCTTCCTTTCTTCCCTTTTATATTGCGATTTTCTTGGTGGAGATATGTCTGAGTCACTATCTTGTCTTCTATTATTGGTTATATCAGGAGATTTGTGTGTTTGTTTATGTCTGTGTTTATGTTTCTGTGAATATTCTGGTGACAAATCATATCTTCTGTCTTTAGCATATTTATCTTTGTCATTTTTACTTCTCTTCTGTGAATCTTTACTTTTTCTAGGTGGTGATATATCAGAATCTGGCGTCCTATTGCGTTTTCCTAGAGGTGAATCTCTTCTAGATCTTTGTGAAGGAGATACATGAGAATTTTTTTTATTTCTGTCTATTTTTTGAGATTTTCTTGGTGGTGACATATCAGAGCTGTCTGATCTTTTGGTCATCTTGTTTCTTTTGGGAGACTGATTTGATCTATGTTTCTTTCGCCTTGGTGATGAATCTTCAGAACCATTTGATCTACTTCTAAATTTGCTTTCACTCTCATCCAGTTGTTCCCAGCGACTTGGTTTTCTTGGTTTATCTTTGATATCTCGTTTCTCTGCCTTTCTTGGAGGTGAAAGATCAGAGTCATTATCTTGACTTCTTTTTGATATTTTTGGTGAAGTTTCATGATTTTTTTTCCGCGGGGGACTGAAGTCACTGTCACTATTGTTTTGAGGCCTTTTAGAGTTTTTGCTAGATCGATCCTGAGTATTCTTCTTTGGTGGTGACTGATCAGAATCCTTTTTCTCATCTTCTGAATCGCTGTACATTTTACCGAAAATCAATTCATTTTCTTTTTCCTGTTCTTTGACATCTTTTTTTATTTCTTCTATTTGTAATTTGCTGTTAAATCCATCATCCTGAAAATAAAGAGATGTTATCATTATATTATATAACAAGTATAAAGAAACAATGCAACTTATATTTTTTCTAAGAAAAGTTATTTTTATACACTTTTTGCAGCATCATAATGCAGCTGATGGATGCCTACTCCAACGCTTCCCACAGTAATCAGCCGGTTTAAACTTAGATTTAATAGTACTTGTTAATTTTTTTGTTATGTAGTTCAAACTAATACACTACAACTTTAATACACAGACTTGAATTCAATAGAAGATAATGCACGATACAAGTTAACTATAGTTGTGTGAGTGCTGCATATTTCTTCACAGGTGGTTGCTTACTAAGCTGCCTTCTATTTATTTCCATTGTAGTTTGTGTGTGTCTGACTTATCTTTATAAATGTTAAGTATAATAAGGCAAATATTCAAAATTTAATTATACACGCTGTCCCAAAAATAAATGTCAATTCAAAATTAAGTAATAGTCGCACATAGATTTTTTTAATTTGTGTAAATAGTAAATTTTTGTATCTATACCTAAAGGTAACTCAATTTACAATAAAAGTGGAAAAAGAAGAGGTTTGTGTTCAAAGTAATATAAATAACATCAGAATGTGTATATAACTAATTTATATATTTTAATGATATTTATTTTAAAATATGTGAAAGATTTTATAAATAAATTTTATGGGATTAGCTACCTGCCAAACAATTATCATCAAATAATCATGTTAACATTGGTTTATGGGATCTCTGTAATGATTATTACACTAGTTAAAAAAATATTTACATTGTAAAAATATTACCAGGTATAAGAATATGAAAGAAAGGAAATAAGAATTTATTCATCCCAAATACACACCTGGTTAATAACTCTCCATTTAGAGGTAGTTTTGAACTGTTCCAACTTCTTGATCTCTTCTGGTCTCTCATCTATGATGCCTGCTATCTGTGGGGCATCCTCACCCTCATCTAATATATCCAATTCATCACCCTCTAATGATCTTAGCTTTGAGAAATCTAAGTCATCATCAATTATCTTAAATCTGTAAGGAAATTTTGTTATGATTCAATGAATGTTATGGGATTACTTTGATCATATTAAGTTACTAATGATTGTGAAGTTATAAAAACTCCGAGTAACCATACTTGTAACAAATAAAATAAATGATAACATAATATTGAACTAGAGTTGAGGATTGATAACCAATTTTTGCACTAATTAAAAGCGAGGTTCTATTTTTTTGGGATTCAAAACTGATTTCTTATATTTATATATAGCTTATTATATGTAAGTATGGGCCTTTTTACAATTATTATATCTCAAAAAGAGATCAGCAATTTTTGGTAATAGATCTGTTTGTAGAAAATGAGTTGAAATTGCAAATGTGAAATGTAAATACATACAAAAATGACCAATATTTTAATAAGGTATCCATGTAATAAAATTTATTTGCAGGAATAATTTTGAATAAAAGCTCTTACTTACTTTATTATTATATAGAAAGTAAATTGGTGTTATAATGTTTACAGGATCTAACACGACAAAACTTACCCTTGTCCTTTGACGACCTTTTTCTTCTTCTTCTTTTTATCTTTAGATGGTCCACCAAGATATTTCTGCAAATAAGCTTTTTGGTCTATCGATGTAGACATTTTTATTTACACTTTTATTTAGAACTTTAGATAATATTTAAGTTTAATTCCGTATCCACATAGGAAAACGACTCAACATGTCTTTGTCAATTTGATTACAGCCGGTGTTGCAATTGTATAAATACTAAATTTTTTTTTAAAATGAATTTTATATTCTAATTATATTTGAAAAATAACTTTTAATATTGTGTTAAGTAAAATTTGTATTACTGTATATGTAATTAATTATTTTAAATATATTTACTTGATAAATCATATCAACTACTACGACATTTAGTATAAATCAAAGAAAATCAAAGTAAAAACTGATTAAAAGATTTTTTTGTGTTTCGTAAAATGGTCTATTAAATAAAGTATTATGATACATAGTTAAAATGATTACATAATATGTATGCTATTTTATTTTATAACTTTTACAAGTTACTGTTTACATTTTGAAGTAACTTGATGAAGTAAATAAAAGTAAATAATAAAATGAAACGTAACTTCTCACCGTTCCATCAATTCACCGAGCAGAACCATCTAGCTGTAGAGAGAAGCCGAGACGATGCTCGGTGCTGATGACCGGGTTATACCTTCATCGATCAGACTCCTCCCGACCTAACTATATTTGAATCGATTCTACTAATGCGATTTTGGATGCCTATTTCAGAAATGAGCTAAAGTTTGCTATAAAAGGCCAAAAAACCTTAAGCAGGTTTTAGAGAGGTTTCCTTATTATATTTTTCACCCTTTTAACACCCCATACAAATTTATTATGAATTTATTCAGTAATTTCGTTGACTAGGTCGTATTATTTGTTAACCTTACATGTGTCGGGGTTTTAGGTTATTAGTACTACGTTTCAATGTTTTTGAGAATAGGAATCAGGAGCAGCATACAAAATGAAAAGAAATTTTTGTCGTATTCATATTTTTAAAAATACTTTATGAATATGATGGATCTTTAGGTATAAAGAATTTTGGAGTAAAGAGTACATTCTCTAATCATAACTAAAATGAAACACTGTTGTGCACCGAATGGCTGTTCTAGTCGGAATGCTATTACATAATTTTTATATTTAAAGAATTGCATAGCTACATATCCGACGGAATAATATCATGAAACGACCTAATAGTCTTTTGGCTTATAAATGCCTAATTGGGGTGATGTTTGTCAAAGTCATGTCCAGTTTCACCTTTAGGAATTACTGAAGTTCCGACATCTGTCAAGACGATTATTATACCTTCATTTTAAAGTGTATTCTCAGTCAGGAATCGTAGGATAACAATTTGGGCGAAAACATATGTAGGTTCAACTATGACAGTTACAGGAGTTTTGTTCGCACTGACTAATTATGCTGTTGAGTAGTAACCTCTGCTCAGGAGTATCTCGCATCATTATGCACAATCCATGGAATGCTGAGAAGTTACGCCTATCTTACAATAGTAATATTTTTTTTAACCTAGTTCATAATTTTGTGGATAAGCCTCTTCAGAGAAAGAACACAAATTTTCATCCGCAAAAGGATTTCCATGGATTTTGTTGTATGCTATGTATAATTGGTTTGTAAAAATGTAGTAAATCAATTGTACGACCTATAAGTTCTGCATAATGTTTCATTATTCCAACTGACGAGTATGAAACAAATTGTTTCCCGTCTAAATTCTTCATTAAAGTCAAAGTAAAGAATAGATGAATTTCTTATATTTTTATTTGTAAAAAGAATCAATTTAAACATAAGACCACCGTTTTTCAATAAAGATAAATGAATCTACAGCCATTAGAAATAATAAAACTTCTAATTACTGCAAGAATAGTTTTTATTTTAAATCTGTTAGTAAAAACCGCGAGCCCAGTTTCTTGCTTAAAAAATTGTTGATTACTAGTTGTCATTGTTGTTGTTGTAGCTGTTATCGTTGTCGTCGTCATCGGGTCTGTCTCTCTAATGGAAAAAAAATCAATTAGAAGAAAATTATAACCTCAATTATTTCATTAAAATATTCTTAACTCAAAATCGATAAAGAACCAAGATCACCGATGTAGCTCGAGGAATTGCTCGTATGAAGTGACAGTAGGCGGAGCACATCGCTCGTATCTATGGTCGTCGGGGCCGCAAATCCCTCCACCAAGTGAACCGAGTACAGGAGACCTATGCCTTGCAGTGAGCGTGCATCGATTGAAAAGAAGAATCTTAATAAACTTTAGTGATTGTCTCGTTTTAAAGCGGTTAATTTAACCACAAGTTGTCTTTTTTATATTAGTAGTAACAATTTTTAAATTATTTTTTTTTACCGCTTCGTCATAATTTTCTTTAGAAAATTACTTTAAAACGCTTTAATGTTCTTACCAAGTATCCGTGGGCCTGTAAATGTATAAAAAAATTAAAATAAAGGTATAAAACGTGAAATTTAAGCGTAATTAGTATAAATATTTAAATACATTATTTCAAAGAAAAACCTTTTAAAGGCATTTAACCCGATGACAAGAAATCCTTTAATTTATAACTATCAAAATAATTGTCAGTATCATTTTTTAATCAATATTTTTCGAGCCTCGAGGCTGGAAATAGGATCATGATGATCTTTTTTAAAGATTGTAAATTTTAAAGTGTTTAGTACAATGTTTTGTTTTTCAATAGATATAAATGTCCCACCCGATTTTAGTAGGAGTTCTGACGAAATTGAGGCGTCCATTTTTCGTCTCTATTTCAAATAACACAAGTGAATTAGTCTTTGTTAGAATAAAGACTTAATAGAGCCAATAGAATCGATTGTAATCCTACCAAAAGTCTTTAATGTTAATATAGAAATAAATTCGCTATTTTCATCTCATTTTGAAAGAAGTTAAAAAGAATTAAGCTTGATTTTTCTATTTCTGAATATTTGATAACTTATTGAGTGTAAAAACAAAAGAAAATGGACAAAGAAAGCTAATAAAACGTAATAAGTTGTAATTGGCAACAGCCAAATAAGGAACACAAATTTGCCAAACGCCATCTAAATCTGGAATATAGATGGCACACATACACAATAAAATGTAAGGTACGTAACTTTAATACTATTATTTATGTAACTAAAAAGAATAGTAAATAATAGTTTAATAACCTAATTAAGTTAAGATAGATAATAATCATACTGATTTTAGACTACATAATTGTACATAATATACGTGCAGTCCTAATGGATCTGCCGATCAATGGCAGGTGAGTAAATGAGCATGACATAAATAATAATGAAAAAAAAAACTAATTTCTCGACAAAGGATTACTTACGTAGTTACTTGAGTACGCGTAGCTTGAATAATCCTAATAATGAAAAACAAAACCATAATTTTAAGAATAATAAATCATGTAATAAAATAAAATAGCTTATTAGTAACAGATTATAAAAGAACAATATTTTTTACAAAAAACAGCTTCATAAAAATAAAAGGTTGATAATATTTTGATTTGAGTTAAATTAAATTATTACAACAGCTTAGTGTTCTCCATACGGTGCGTCTTATACGGTGCAGAGACATGGAAGCTCATTTGACTTGTGGTGGTGGTGGGAGCTACTACGACAGGTACTACAGAACCATAAAATAACCCCAAAATCATACTCAACGTATCAGTTCTTTGAGTATGGTCCTCAGGGACAAACGAAAACAGAGACTCTGATATCTGCCTATGGATCCTCCGTAGGAACTTTCGGGCATATCGCCTGAAAACCATGCGAAGGCGTCTACTCTTTGTCACCAGTCGATTGTAAGAGACCAAGACGACGTAGTCTCTAGTCGACGTAGAACGAATGAATGAATGACATTGAGAAGAAAAAAGGATGAAAATGCAAATAAAATTATGAATAAAATATATATTTTGTGAAAATGTTCTCTGTGTACGTAAGCCAGGGGAAGTACAAGATACCCCAACAAACGGAGGACATTTAAACAAAATTTTAAAAATGATAAGTTGTTAAGGATTATTTGATTTTTAGTTTTTATACCAAAATTAACTATTCTGAAGTAAAATAATTAGTTATGATTATAGATTTTAAGTGTACTTACCGGTTTATAGGGATTCACGATGTGATGGTCGAACTAAATTATAAATAATAATTTAATAAAAACTGTATTGTATGTACTATTACTAATATATTTATTTACGTAAGTTATTATCTCGACGAGGTCGATTTAGTGTTGAGAAGGTCGAGAATAATGAAATTAATCGACATAGCAGTATGCAGGCTTCGAAGCGCGCAGAACAGATGGGCCACTGACTGCCAATGTAGCGCAGGACGTCCATACATAAGGCGGAATGAAGATCTAGTTGAAGTTGTCAGAAGACTTTGGAGGAAGCCTATGTTTTTTTATGAAAGTTGTCATCGTACCCTTAAAGAGTTTGTTTTTAATAAGGATATTTGGTTATATGAGGCCTCTTACAAAACTATTACAAATTCACTCACTTAATTTCACGGTATATATGAACCAAAAGAAATATTACAAGCCTTAATTATATGCAATGTACATTACATGTTTATGAAAATAAAAAACATGAATGAAGTTGTTGACGGTTTCCGGTTCCGATTAAGCTGTGCTGCATCTTCCTTATCAACATACTCGTATAAACAGCCAGAGCGATTTGATCTATGGTGAAATAATAAATTGATGATAATGATATAACAGATGACTGATTTACCTTTTCGTAATGATGGTATGGATGCGGTATCTAAAAAATATTTATTTCTTTTAGATTTAATTCGAATTACGTCGTCCATATATAATTGAAATTTTTAATCGGTCTGGATTTACACAGCAACTATACACTATAACTATATCACATGCAATATTACCGAATCGGGATAATTGAGAGAAGTGTAGCGCGTAAACAGAGTAATTTTTAATAGGTGTAAAAACTTTCAAGTGAATGTGTACGATATAGTACACCCTATCTAAAAATCAATGGTATCTGAAATATTAAATAACGTAATAAAAATATAGTATCAAAATGGTCAATATGAAATGATGTGTTTCATTTTTCTAGAGTGACATAAATGACCACAAGCACTATAATACTTATTAAATATCTATAAAAAGTAAAAAGGGAATATTACCGGTGTCCGGTAGCAGAATTCGAATTTTAAAATTAATTTTCTTCCATAATTGGTAAATAAAAAAGTAAATTAAGGACATTGTTAACTTTGATATTTGTGCGGGTTTCAATATATTGATTTTTTAGTTTTTGTTTCAATTCATTGGCTTAAATTTATTGGTTATTCTAGTAGTAATCATCATCATCATCTTTTCGCTGGCTCTTCTTTACAGATTCCAAATATTATCCCTTGAAATTCTTACACACGGAATTTGCAAATACCATTTGGACAGCAATGATACTCATATAAAAAAACCGGTTAAAAGCGGCTTTTATCCAGCGTTGAGGGTAAACGTCCCACGCTCTGCTTGTTGGTGCATGATATCCACTCCAGAACCTAAAGTCCCAAGCGACCATCTGTTCTATGCGCTATGTGGTCTGCGCATTGCCACTTCAACTCTCCAATCGCTAGTCTATGTCGATTACATTTGTTTGTCTACGGATCTTGTCATCGCCTTTTTTAATTCCGAGTATGACCTTTTCCATGCTTAGTTGAGCGACTGTTAGCTTGTTAATGAGTCGTGAGGAGAGTGATCACTTTTAACACACATTGGTCATAGACATTCTTCTCAGGGCGCCTGAACGCTAGAACAAGAAATGAGAAAACAAGCAATTACCTTGCTAACTACATTTTCTCCACCGTGGTACAGATGTTGCTGTAATAGTTAATGATATAATGTTATTTTGTGTCAATTGGTAAATAATATCTATAAATTGTGTTAAGGAAGAGTATTAAAACATTCTTATACAGGCCATTTGTTTATAGGTATAAAAGCTTTAAAGTAGTGAAATATTAATACATAAGTTAATGTCCAGCACACCTTTGTAAAAACTGACAATTTCAAATATAATAAATAAGGTATACTGTCTCTGATTTTGCGTTAGAAGTGATTGGCCTGTCACATTCCAATAGAAAATAAATACGTCGTTCGTCGTGGCAGCTTATAGACATAGATCGATATCTATTGGGAGATATACCATGATCGCCACGCTTGGCAGGCAGGTTGTGGTCGCAGTGTGGTAGTATGGTACGCAGAGGACATAGCTGCCTATTCTTTGGAAACTTGTGTGAGCAGTGGCAATCCTATATAATCAATGCACAAAGTAGGAATTGTATAAGATTGTATCCTGGGCATCGAACCTGCGACTTACGATCGCAAGCCTGAGTTCTCTACTGCTGGGCTACCACTGTTCAAAAAATAAATTAATGTAAAATATTTCAGAGTGATCACTCTATACACGTTGATTGAAAAAAGTTGCAAGAGCATTTAAAACTTTTTGCTATCTAATGAGTCCCGTCAAAGCGTTTACGCCTTTGTAAATACTGTTACGTTCGTAATTTAAATGTAAAATGAATTAAATATAATCATTTGCAACTAAACATTTTTAAAATAAATACACTTTATAAACAAACAAAGAAGTATAGATTTAGGCCGTAACGGGTACTCAGAATTGTTTACAAATATTTGTACAGTCTAAACGTATTTTTCAATGAACAGTTTCACCGTTCTGTGGGAGGAAGAAAGCATATCATACTATCTTACTCCCACACTATAATCAATATATATTTGGCCGATGCTTCGTTATCTGTGAATTGTTTTAATTGAAATATATTCTGTAATTTATCTTCCAAATATTTTAATTTTGAATATAACTTTCCGCGACTACCATTTCTTTTTTTTCATTCTCGATCAATAATAATAGAAATAACTCTAAGTTACATACTACATTGTAATAATTATATTTATAATTCAAGAAAACAAAACACATGTAAATAAAATGAAGTAATTATTTATGACTAATAGATTTAGGAAAAAATGCCACATCCCATCTCTTTCATCATTTATACATGTGAATTCCTGTCTGTTCCACTTTAGTTATGCTGTCATAATTTAATTTGAATTAATATTTACGGTAATATTTTAATTGCGTCTAGTGTATTAATGTTCATCATCTTCTTCTTCTTTCGTATTTCTTTACGTCTACTATGAAGATATTACATAATATTATATAGATGTAACATTTTAACTTACCACCCTTTCTTGTGGCGCAACCTAGTGGAATTAAAAATGTATTATGATATATTACAGTACTATGATATAAGTTAATTAAAATATAGCAATACGTATATTGATTTACTGTCAGATTATATATGATTTTTGCAAATGCTGATAACGGATGAATTATTTATTATTGTAATTTAGCAATGAATTTAAAGATAAATAGGTTTTAAAGTACCTTTTTGTATTATGAAGATTTATTTAATTTCGTTGGAAATAAATTTTATGTTCTTATAACCTAAAATTTGTACTAAAATTTACAGATTAAAAATATTTATAATATTATATTATTAGAAACTATTATACTATATTAGTTTTATTGGAGTTACTCAGTATTATTTTGGGGTTATTTTTGTCTTAAATATTATTATTTTTACAATTTTTTTACCTAAATTATAATTTTAAATCAAAATTTGTTAAAATTAAATCAAATACAATAATTAATCTACTTATAAATAATAATAAATATTTATCTATAGATTCAAATAAGCTACGTAATGTTGTTTTCCGTTCCCGCCAAAACTCCATTAGCTCATTCATGTGATGTATTAGATTATTGCACTAAGCCCTTCCGTCATCGGGATTATACAAGTTACGGCAAATATGTTATACCGGTAATTATGTATTATTACCAGTGTATATATATATATATATATATATATATATATATATATATACACATAAATATATATATGTATGTATATATAGCACGGCAATCGGTGGACCGGTAACACATAGATAAGATAGCGGGAAGTCAGGGCTGATTGTTTTGACGATCTTCAGAGGAAACCTATGCCTGTTCTTCTCAGGTCTGAGACATTTATCATCTGAACATTTAACAGACTCAACTAGATATCAAAAAGATATGTAATCTATCGTAAGTTAAATAAAAAATGTTTGAATTCGCTAAATTTGGAATTAGAGCGATAAAATTTACAGAAAGTGAGCAAATCGATTTGCTCATTGAAGAGCATCAAATTTTGTATTTATATAATCAAAGTCAGCATTACTACGTCCATAATTCATGATCACAAATTCATACATGTCATACAATTTTTAATGTATATATATGTCAAAAAGGTTGAAGATGGAGTATTGTTCATATATTTTGTGAGGTTAATAAATTACACGTAAATTAAAAGAACAGATTAGAGAAAATAAAACCGTTTCACACAGTTAAGTCGTTTTTTAATCTATAATACGGAATATTTTTGTTAAAGTCGAATTATACATCTGTTTTTTAAAAGAATTAGTGTATCACATGTATAATATAGAAAAATTGTCAGTTATTGAAGATATTGGTCTAGTTTTTATCGTAACGGTCCGAGATAATTTTTACAATACATATAGATATGTTATATTGTTATTTAAAATATATATATAGATTTCTATTGTTTAATCCACAATTTTACTCACATATTTAAAGTGAAGGCTCTGAAATAAAAAATGTCTTCGTTAGAAATCATTCCATTTCTTCCATTTGATTCTTCCTCGAATCAGGATGGGAGAAATCCGAAGAAAAATTAAAGTAGCCGAGCAGTGGACAGGACAGATGGCCAATGCGGTTTTTAGGTTCTGGAGCAGAGAAAACGGACAAGTAAGCACAATGTATTCGTCGACTCATAAGATGTACAGACAGTCCTGTTAAGATCGTCTAATCGGAAAATGCCAGAAAATGCCGCTACTAACTGATGATATTGAAAATAAATACCGGAGGCCTATGTCCAGCTGTGGAAGTCCTTTGACTGAAATGATAATGATGGGTAAAATCTCTTTAGTTTTACTGTTTAGTTTGTGTGTATGGTTAGTTTTGATGGAATAAAAAAGAAATTATAACTTCCAACTAATATTTATTGATTCATTTTAGTTGCAAATTAATATAATAAATAAGTATTAGCTAGTATTGTTTACATTTATTTTGGGGAATTTTTGCGTGTTACTTTTCTTAGTCGCGTTGGCAACTAAACAAAGAAGATTATGATAATACATGTCGTTGTCTGATTGGTATATAGTAATATAAGATTATTGTCAATCTTTAGTACATAATGACGAAACAATTACGTCTTTTACATCAAGTAACTATAATAATATTAAGGATTATAAAACACAAAATCGCGTGCATTTTTTGTCTAGCGTCTTTAGGTCAAAAGTTTTCAGACTTTTATTTGGTTTCAAATAAACCGTATTTAACAATAAAATAAGGTATTTAAAACACAGTTTTTAATGTAATACTTTTTGATTCACAGCATTGTCAGTTATGTTTCCCGGTACGTAAATAAAAAAATACATGCTTTTCCAATACGGAAATGGAGACATAAATTAGGCCATATGAGAAATAAGTATTTTCAAGATTCATGCCTCAAACAATTAATGATTGCTCTATTTATTGACGTATATGTCGCAATTGTAATCGTATTCTTCCCCCTTAGAAATCTTCTACAAAGTATGAAGAAACTTTGATACTTACTCCAAGATCGTAGAGTTTAGCGTTTGACTGTAAACCAATAAATAATATATAAGATCTCTCTTATGTATACATTTATAAACAAACTGAATGTTTTCAAATACAATTTGAAGTTTATATACCTTTAATCTGTTATTAAAACAGTAAATAGTTTATTTTGTTAACAACTTACGTTTCTATGTTTTGGTGGACTCTGAAAATAAAATAGAAATCATATATTATTAAAAGAAGGACTCTGGAGTTTTTAAATTTATTTTGATAAAATAATAAATGTTTAAGGAAGAATAAAAGGACATTCGGGGATATATATATAAATAAACTAGCTGTTCCCGCAAACGTTGTTTTGCAAAAAAAATAGGGTTTTTAATTAACAAAAAAAAAGGGTTGATCGTAGAGGGGTGAAAATTTAAGGTTGTATGTATTTTTGTATGCTGTATCATAATAAAATAAAAACCAAAAAAATTGTCTAAAAAATAAAAAAAATAATTTAGGGGTGGACAAGGGTGGTCACTTAGGGGTATGAAAAATAGATAGTAGCCGATTCTCAGATCTACTGAATACGCATATAAAATTTGGTAAAAGTCGGTCAAGCCGTTTAGGAAGAGTTCAAGTTCGAACACCTATATATATATTAGATTAATCACCATCAGCCGACAGATGCGCACTTTTATATATTAGATTAATCACCATCAGCCGACAGATGCGCACTGCAAGGCATAAGCCTTCCACAAAGATATCTTGGTATGATATAATTCATCATAATCGGTTGGTGATCGCTGAGTGCTATTATAGTAACCTGTTTGTGAGCAATGGCAATACATTATAATTATGCACAAAGTATGAATTATATTAGATCGTAGCCAAGGAATCGAACTGGCGACCTACGATCGCTAGTCTCAA
Organism: Battus philenor; assembly: GCF_028537555.1. NCBI lineage: Eukaryota > Metazoa > Arthropoda > Insecta > Lepidoptera > Papilionidae > Battus > Battus philenor. Next base: position 7,390,823 of record NW_027181688.1, on the reverse strand, counting down.
TCTTCTACCGCTGGGCTACCACTGCGCTATACCCTGATTATTATTAGTAAATACTAATGGATTTACTGATACTGCAATTGTTGCACAAGGTGTGTAAAGTCAATAATCACAGTGACGTCGATTTTAGGTGATTTTTTGTCATATGATCACAATAATATTTATACATAAAAAAAGGTTATGTTTTTTCTCGCGCTTGTAAACCCTGGTTATTAGCGCCCCCTTGCGGTATATTTGTACCTGTTGTATCTGTATTTTTAATCAAAAAAGTTTTTTATTACAATTTTATTTCCTTTGCTTGTTTCTTGCAAATCATATCGTGTTATTAACCTAATTTTTATAAGAACAAAAGTGTTATTAAGTTCACTACTGAAATTAAGGTAGCACAGGGGTAGAGGACTAAGACTTGCGTTCATAGGTTTCGAGTTCGATTTCCGAGATACAAGTTTATATTCATACTTTGTGCAATAAATATATAGGATAGTTACATCTGATATACAAGTTTCCAGAGAATGGATGGTGGCGTTCTCTGCGTACCATAATACTACACTGCGATTGCCAACCCGCCTGTTAAGCGTGGCTATTATGGTATATCTCCTCATAGTTTTGTGAGAGGCCTATGCCTTATAGGGAGCACCTATCAGCTGAAAAGAGAACTGACTAAAATTAACTTATTTCTACATTTACCTTTTTACGATTCTATTTATTATACTGTTATTATAATTTACATTACAGTCACAAATCCTTTAAAGATTTTACTTCTAAGTGATATACGCACTTATTTAATACATTCTTAGGTAATGGATTTTTCTTAATATTTATGCGCAATAATTTACTTTCCAATCCAAATTCTAAATTTTGTTAGATATTCCTATGATTTCTCGATTATAGTTTTTATTACTTTCAAACGTTTTCGGTACTTCGCGCATCGAAATATTTCAACAGAATTTAAATTTATTGAATTTTGGAGAGAATTCAGCGCAGAGAGAACATAAAACGGTGGTGTGGGGCAGTTCTATCAGTGCAAGATCTTCAAAGTGAGTTAAAATTAATTGGTTAATCATTAGTTCAATAATTAAGTTACAAAATTAATAAAATAAAGAAATTGCTTTCAAGGACTATGAAAGAGGATAATAGAATAATAAAGTAATTTCTAATTAACTTACGTAGGCTACTTTCAGGACCTAGAAAATAAGAGAATAACTTTCAAGAATATAATTACTTATATTATATTTTTACTATAGTTACACGTAAATTCATTATATGGGAATACATTTATTATTATATGCCAGTGGGCCACGAGTGTGCCATAGTTCTAAAACATTGATCTACAATGATTTTAATGCTCTGTTATCGTCTACGGCATATGATTTGGCACATCGACCAGACAAGTATTTATTACTGATGATGCTAGATGCCAGTGACCCTCGTTTTATAAGACATTGACCTTATAATATTTCTAATAATCTGTTTTTTTAGCGTCCGGCACATGATTTGGCACATCAGATAGAAGAGTACACATGTAAAGTGTGTAAATATTGGCCGGGTAAAGTTTTTAAGAGCGTTGTCTTTAACGCAAGGTACTCTGATCCCTGGATAAATATATTTATAGAGTAGTTAAAACCAATTATGTTTTTAAAAGATATATTTTAACGTGGCAATTCTAGCGAATTGTAATAATAAATGACAAACAACATAAAACTTAAGCTTAAGTCTTGCTTCTTAAATAATCTAACTAGTGACGTACTTCTGGACTCCTAGTACCACTCCAAACAGAGGCATTCCTCTTCCATTTATTTATTTTTTGTTATTGCACGCGTTTTTACTACCAACTATAGAACTAAAATTTAAATTATTTAAATATTTTTTTATATACATGTCAATTCTAATACTAATATAAACTCAAATGGTTTTCTCGTTATTCTGCTATCTAAAACAATTGTAACCCTCTTTTTTCTTCATCACAACATAGACCCCTTCCATAGACTTAAAATAAGACCTTTTGGAAGTGCCACGTACCCTTCTTCGACGACCTTAATAATATCGTCTGTTCACTTTGTGGGTGGACCTCCTCTTCCTCTTGCGGGTCCGTGGTTTTCACTCTAAAACCTTAAGGCATCAACGCTTATTTGTTCTGTAGCATTATATGGCAAAATAAGCCTTGATGCTAGTAGTTTTTCGTCGCTTTTCTTCACTTAATAAAAAAAAAGACAGTTCTGCAATATTTATAATTTTTTTTAAATATAATAACATGCAGAAGTAATATATCTATTGATAGATTTTAGATCGTAAGTAAAAAATAATGTGTTTTGGTCATAAACTTTGATGGATATATTAAAGTGAACAAAGGTTTCGTGTTGAAATTATAAAGGGCCAGAGGCAAAATTTAACCTTTTTCGACTTGCCATACTGTACCTTGTGCGAAATATCAAAAGAGTTTTTAAAGCAACCATGAATATAAATTTAAGCCGTATACTCGAGAATAAATATTTAATGTCTTTTACAAAGGGCATTATAACTCAGCTTCGATATTTTTTAAATTTACATCGGAGAAACCCTCTTTTCGTATATCCACTCAATCTTTTTTTATACTGTTATTTTAACACAATTTTGAATAAAGGCTGTTTACCAATAAGAATAAATACCCTTTGTATAAACTGATTTTTCGTTTTACTATGAATACCAAAAAATTTTTTTAGTTTTAATTTCGACATTGCTTACATAAACTTAAATATGCAACGACAAAATTTGATTCTGGGCATATGAAATTCTTGGAATCGTTCGGTTTTGTTGTGCGAGACAACAACAAACACGCACTCTTGTTATCATAGAACAAATAGTTACAAAATTGATTTTTATAATTTCATTTTGTATCTTTATATGTTTTGTACTTATTTAATTAATTTTTGCTTTTGGCTAAGGCCTAAGCTTCATCTAATATAAGTTCATGGAACAGAAAGGTCTTTGAAAATATTAACTCTTTTTGTAATAACATTTCTCTTCCTTTAATAAATACTTGTGTAATATAGATTTTATTACTCCTTTGAACGGTTTTCTGGAGATTTTTTTATCTAAAATGATTTTTAAAGTTGTGGAACGTGTGCACAAATTTAGCATATGTCACATGTATTACTTTATATATAACGTATAGGTGATAGAATTCGGATTTTAAATTTAAATTTTTCCGTAATCGTAAAGCGAAGAAACACAGGACTGGCAGCATCGTGTGGATTTTTTTTATATTGAAGAAATATAGAGTATATAAAAAAATATTCTACCATCACAGAGTATATAGCAATAAAGTAAATAATAATATACATTTATAGCATACAAACTTTTTTTCAATTGATTTTAGTAACATTAATTCATATGAAATAGCAATTAAATATGAAAAAAATGTATTATTGGTTTGACTGTCAAAATTGCTACCCGCGTTTTTTTTTATCAGAACTTTCAAAATTTTTATTCTTATGCCATTACGCCACTGCCTATAAGAGCAAATGTCATCGAAAAATGGCTCCTATATACTATAACTAAAAGCAAATACACTTTGAAAAAATATACTTGGAATTTGCATAGAAAATGCGCAATGACTTTTTCGTAACCTATGATTCCATTACGAAGCTGAAGTTTTAAAATATATCTTAAAGAACTTATAAAATGGTTGGCGTGTTATAAATATTTGAATAGTTGTATCCCGGTGGTAGTGAACCGAGACTTGCGATTGCATATCGCGGATTCGATTCCCGAAATACGTTCTTATATAATTCACATTTTGTGCACTTATGATATGGCATTGCCGCTGCTCACAAATATGTTTGTAGAAGATGAGAAATAGCATCCTCTGCGTACCATAATATCACATTTCGATCGCCAACCTGCCTACCCCTTCAAAAGTATCTAAAGGGGAGGTCTATACATGACAGTGGGCGTCTATAAGGTAAAACGACGTTTTAAACATGGTTACAAAATCAAGGCATAAATTCATTCTAAAAAAATATGTAATATAACTCACCCCTCTGCCTTGGTACTTCTGAAAATGAAACATTTAATAATCAAACTTTAGTAACTACCTTTCAACCGCTTTGAAACTCCTTGTAATATCATAGTGAAATATCAGGGATCGACTTAACATTTACGAATAGATTTCAACTCAAAGCCTTATTGGCCAACTTCCTACAATAAACTTCACGGATCAAGTACCGGCGGTCGCTGTATTAGTTTTGCGTCTGATACAACTTGAAGTATTTATTGAACTATTGATATACTTTCATTATATACTTTTTATTAAATATTCTAACTTACAAAATTATACATGCTGATTGGTTATTGGTGTACAAGTTTATTAATACTGGATACATAGCTCATTAGCTGTCAACTAATGTATAACAACCTTTTCAACCTTGAGCGGTACCGATGTAGAATTTGGTAGTTACATGCCTCTTTTTTATTTATTACTTTCTTATGCATTTAATATTGTTGATTATAAATGCGGCCAGTATTCCAAGAGTCACCAATAATGAGAATATTGAAAATGGCCTTTTATAGAACTTAGAATATACTATAGAAGAATGTTATAGTGTATAACATAGTTTCTTTGTATATCTCATAATGTAGTACTAATGGGCACTGATTATTTATAAAGGTCCAAAGTGTGAAGGATCTCTCTTTCTTCAGAAATATATTTCATTAATTTACCATCATCGTTATTTCAGCTGTAATATGTCTTCAAGAGTACATATGCCTCCTCAAAGATTTTCAAGGGTCCGGTCAAAAGAGGTTAAGCAGATCTTAACGTGCCCGTTGAAGATCGTCAAACATTAACAAGGCGGTAAAAATTTTACCGAGTCAATAACAACAAAGCCACTCGGACGGAAGATAAAGGAAGTTAAATAGTGAAGTGGTGAAGTAGTGAAATAGTGAAGTAATGCAATAGTGAAATAGTCCAGTAATGCAGCCTGCCTTCAGCATCATCCGACTATAAATTTCACCCACAACTTCTATCCGCTTACCGGTCTGTGGTCATTATCAGGTATATTTTATATTAAAATGATGGATATATGACTACGTTTTAAGCTTTCGAGTCAACTACTTTTTATTTTTAAAAGCAGATCATCATGTCAACCAATAGAAACACTTTAAGGTATAGTCTTCCCACAAAGATTGCAACAATGACCGGTCTCGTGTTGTCCTTATCTGGCAAAGAAATGCGATTTTGACTGTGTTGTCGCGCACTTGATGGGAGCTCTATCCACGCCACATTTACTTGCTTGTGGTCGCTACACGAGAATATTTCAGTTCCTACGTTCGTTGCACTTTTCATATTAATTTAATAACACGGAAATGTATGTAAATGTAACATATAATATTTTTAAATAAGGAATAATCAACAAACATTGTACATCTATGCTATTTTCATATCCAATGTTCAAATGGACAGGGATTCAATACATGTTTTACTAAACTAACAATGTTTTTTTAAAACTTTTTTTATGTCTTACCTTGTTATATTTATTAGTTTTTTTATTGTTGTATTACAGTGCTTTATACTAAATTTGCCTTAAATTACTTACTTTCGCAATTATCGGTACTAATTTTCTGTTATGTTATTTCTTACCTATGCCTTGTGACGTAACAGACGTCCCGTTTCATTTTAATTAAAGCCTCGATGACTTAATTGTCTTTTGATTAATATTATTATTATTGGACTTCATTATTTTCATTTTATATAGAAATATTTGAAATGTTCTCGTTGAAATGTTTTAGCTTTCATAATTTTTATGTTTGTTGTAGCTGATGATGGTTGTGTATAGTACGATTTTTACAGAAAGAAGTAATTTCTTACCGCTGACAAGCGCTCCAATTCCCGTGCGAGAACGTCTAACTGTGAATTCTGAAATGTAAAATAATTTTAAAATGTACAATTACGCAGTTTTAATAAGCCATATCTTAATTTTTAAACATATTAGCCTACAGTCAGATCAAAATCTCATTGAATGTTAACGTAAATGCAATCTTACGAAGTGACTAGACCAGAGGTTGTCAACCGTTTGATGCGGAAGAGTAAATCATTAGAATTAACAAAATTTTAAAGCTTTTACAGAGCTAGCAATTTATTTTTGCAAACAATAAATAGAACATGCATAAATAAAGCTTTTCAAATCAAAAACTTTATGTATTGAGAAGAGAAATATCTATTCACACATAAAATACTAGTGTTAGATTTTTATTGTAATTTTTATTATATTCATGCAAGGCCACGCTTAATTTATTATTATTATGTTATATTTTTTAAACACATTTACATATGGAAGCAAATAGTCGAAGGTTCACAAAAAAAGAGCAGCGTGTGGCCTGCGAGCCGCAAGTTGTCCACCCCTGGACTAGACGAAGGGCTCTTTTGAGAATATGTTGCGTATACTAAGAATAATTTGATAAATTTTATGTAGAAGTGACTTGTTTAGGTAAATGTAAAGTGTGTTGCCTGTTTCTAGTAAGTAACCACGTTTACTTGTGTATTGATAGTACCTAAATAAATACGATTGAAAAAATAGCGCGTGTACTCATGTTTATTTATGAACTCATAGCTGTCGGTCGTATAGGTGACGGAGTAGTGCTTGTCAGAGAATTATTTTTATTTTTTTTTAAATATAATTGTTCATAAAAATCAATTATTTGCCGAATATCTATTTTTAATTGACTAATTTTATATACGTAATTGCAAAAATAATTGATTCGGAATTTGATGAGTCAAGAAAAAATGTTATTTCTATATTGTAGCAATTAAATTTGAAAAAAACATTAATTTCGATGTAAATCTTACTTATAATTGTAAGAGACATCGATATGTATTTATATATATATGTATTTATATATATATATATATATATACATATATATATATCTATATATATATATCTATATCGGTGTCCCATATAAATATATATGTATATCATGTTACCATCATTAATGCAACTAACTTTATTAATTATTAACGACAAAAATTACCTTAGCGTCATTCAAATAAACGTCTTTCGGCGGCACCTGAAAATTTTTAATAAAAAATAAAAACATGTCAAAAGACGTCTTCTAGATAAAAGGATGACAAAAAAAAATTCTTAAGAACATAAGACTGCTTTCCATTTTCCATTTTCTCTGTAGAAGTAGTTGCTGTTATCCTTAAGGCTTTTACAGCTTCATCTGAACTGAGTTCAAGGAGCGGAAGGGTCGTGAACTTAAATGGACTGCTCTATGTGAGAAGAGGGAACCACAACCCACGGCTTACCGAGAACTGAAAACTGTTCACGAGCATGCTGATCGAAGCGGTAGACGGAAAGAAAGACTTAGCTCAGGAAATCTTTATAATCATTTATTTATTTAATCTCCATTTATTTGGTACAACGATATACATCATCATAGGTACAGACAAAAGTGGTTACAATTACTAATTGTGTCGCAGGTACTGTCTTCGGATGGGAACATAATTAAACAAAGAAAATCGTATATCATACATTAGACTATGGAAGCCACGATTCTCAAATCTATAAGAAAGATTCAGAAGAAAGAACAAAGTATTAACTTGCATTTATTCTAGTTTTATTTAAGTGGTAGCGCAGTCTAACTTTGCTGGAACTTTCGCGGAAGAAAGCTGTTAAATGCATCGTTAACTACAGATTAGCCGCATGCTTAGTGGCGAAGGAGAAAATTGTTGGGAAGTCTGCGTGTGAGAGAAATGCTAAAGGAAAAACAAGTCTTATGTGGTTTAAGTCGTTTTGTGTGCTTGGTAGAATACGACGAAGTGTGCCGAACAACTTTAACGGTGAAAAGGTGTGTTTAGAAAAGATTTTTGTAGACATTTCAATTTATTTTACTTCTTTTATCTTGTCAAAGTCATGATTTATATTTATGAAGTATTTTTTCTAGTGTAGCGAAGTAGAACGTAAGATTTTTAATTTTTGTATTGTTTGAATTTGTTATGAAAAATAATGAAATTTTAATCCTGTAAGATTGTCACATTTAATGCCTAAATTGGTTAAAATACTAAAGAAAGCTATGGATAAAATGTGTGTGAATAAAATTAACATAATTGTTAAAAGTAGTGTGTAGAAATCTTATGTTGTGTTATATTTAATTTCATGCAAATTAGATATATATTTCTCATATATTTACATTATTGAGAAAAGACAAATTCGGTGGAAGAGAGCAAAAAGAACCACCTGGGTTTAAGATTGAGAGTTTAAATTTAACAAAAAAAAAACTTTAAAAGAAAATAATTAAAAGTTAAATTAGTAAACTATGGAAACTGTACTACGACTTCGTGACGAAAGGAGTGGAACTACGGGCTGATAGCTTTCTCTTTCTTTCTGTGGAAGTCGATACTGATAGCTTTGCAGGCTGTTACAGTTTGAAATGGCCCGTGAGCTATAAGTGAGGGCTTAAGGCTCTCAAGTGGGTAAACACGGCGTAGATGTTGCGAAGAGTCGCTTTTATTATGTTATTATGTCGTTTCTCTTTTTTGATACATGACTATACGCTAACTGCTAACTAACTAAACAATAATTAGTTTCAGAGTACATTACTATATTTATATCCACTCTTTTTTTTCAAATGTATATTAATCTGTGTTCTTTATTTTGGTTTTTAAAAATGGCACTACAGTTCTTGTATGTGAAATCGTCTGTATAAATTTAGAAGAAAGTAATCTTAATGTTACTTTGCTTGTAATTTTCTTAAACTTTACAGGTATGTTTGGTAGTAATTTTAGTGTATACTCACCCTTAAAGATCCAAGATCATCACTGTATCGACGATCGTTGTTATTCTATGGGAGGAAAAACGATTGCTGTATCATATTAGAGATCATATAAAAATAAACAATAGAAGTTTATTTACTATCCTTGTAATAATGGCACTCACAATCTCATTATTACAAGTTTTCACTGGATGGAAAAAATCTAGATTTGTGATATAATGGCCACATCAATTACAATCAGACTGAACAGTATCTCGTTTAAACATTATGATTAAATTACTTATACATCACTTATCATATCAGCTTATAGATGCCGGTGGTATAGTCCACTCCCAAAGAATGCAATGTAAGAATACCAGGCTTGCCGGTTTGCGGCTGCCCGCATTCAGCGGTTTCTGGCAACCTTGACTTGACTATATCTGAGCTCCATCCAGTAAGAGGCCTATTCATGCCACGTGTATCGGCTAGTGGTCGCTTGAGAACCATTCGGACCAAACGGCCGACGGTTGCGATGTGCCCTGTCCACTGCAACTTAAAATTTTACTTCTGCACTAACGTCTAGATTTTTTCCGTGGCGGATGATTTGTTTAATTGAGGTGTTTGACTAAAGAGGTTGTCTACAGCAGGAATTTTCAAAGTGGTCGATTTAGGTTTTCCATAAGTAGACATTAATGAAAACTAATATCGAGGTGGATGAGATCTGGAAATCCACGGTACATCCAGTAGAAAAAAATCAGACATTTGCCCTATAAAAAAATAGAGTCCAGTAAAATTTTAACTCTACAATTATTATGTACGCAAATTAAAAATAGCGCCATCTATTGGAGAATCTAAGTAACTTATCACAAATAGTATCAATTCATACTAAAAAAGAGTTTTCTTGCATAAAATAATTTGGATATCCCTGTTAAAAGGTATTCGTATTTGGGTCGTTATTTAAGTTAAAAAAACTACTTACGTCGTCATCGTCCAGATTATTATTATTCTTCTGTAATTAATTATCAAATATATTTTTAATTTTATAATAGTAATAATATAAAATATTTCAATTTCATGTGTTAGTCCAATACCACGTACTGGTAGACGTGGCGTGGGTTAGTCTTGTACTAGATAGACCGACGACATAGTTAAGGAAGCGGGACGTTGCGGGACGACGGAAGCGCCAGACCAGTCCTCGTGACAAACTTAGGTGAAGGCCTATGCCTTGCAGTGGGCGTCTATCGCCTAAAAAGTAGAAGAAGTTCAAGTCCAAAAGGTACTAGATGTGTTATCAAAGGCAAACCTACGAAACAATAGCTGATTGAATATCGTCGTTACAGCCTATATATGCCCACTGCAAGGTCTTCCTAAAAGATGTCTATGGGAGATATACCTTAATCGCCACGCATGGTGGGCGCGATGGCGATCACAATGTGATATTATGGTACGCAGAGGATGCTACTCCCCATCCTCTCGAAACTTGTTTGTGAGCAGTGGCAATTCTATATGCACAAAGAATGAACTATATAACATTGTTTTCTGAGAATCGCAAATCTCAATCCTTTACCACTGGGCTACCACTGCTCAAGCTTGAATATACCTGCAAATATTATACCTAAATACAAACTGTTAATACTTTTATAAATATGTTATGAAGTTACGTGAGTCTTAGAGTAGGAATTTATAAAATTGTTATTTAATTCTTAATTTCATTTCCAAATCTAGTTGCATGTTCCGATATATATTATATAATTTTCGATACTAATAGTACGGGGTAAAGCACTAAGCGAGCCTTATATGGTTTAGTGGACGTTACAAATACTTCGGACTCTTTTTATGAATGTATTTTGTTAATCATCTGTAAGTAGTTCCAGATTTAACAGTTAGGACAGATAACAAGAATCCCTGAGGATATCGTGGTGATGCCTTCTAAACCACACTTACTTCCATTTTCAAAAAAAAGTGTGGTTTCAATAAACGTAACTATTCCATGGGGAAATAATGTCTAAAGACTACACAATTATGGTGAAAATACAGCGACATTGTCAGTGAAATTACTAGGATATGATTCATAGTGAATATTTTTGTGGTTGAGGTAGGAGCGAGAAATAATATCGTAATCTCTCTATAACATGTTGAAGGATTTAGGCCTATCAAAAGCGAAAATCAGCGTCTTTTTGGAATAGGCTACTAAAGAAAGACCTACCAATACGGTCATTAAAATTAATTAGCATGACATAGGAGTCTGGTAGGTGAAGGTACCATTGTAAAGCGGTCTCTTTGAACCTGTTGCCCGCACGGTGAATCCGTATAGTGCTGTGACTTTACGCCGCTTTGACATCGTCTTCGTTGTGATATGATAACAGTAAAGTATCGTTTAATGAATATCATTAATGACAGAAATAAGTTTTGTCATTAATGATAATCACAAGAAAAAACGCGAATTGTGTTTCTCCATTGCCTTTTTCTCGACAAATATGCAATGAGAATCTTTGGAAAATTTAATTTGTATGTCTATAAAGATTGGTTTTACTTAACATAACCATTGACAGTTGTTTACAAAAGATGAATATTTGAGAGATATTTACGAAACATATTTTATAATGTCAACCTTGACATTCCACCACTTTAAGAAATTAAAGACATACCTTCGCGTCGTTTTCGTCAATGAGCTGAAACCATAATTTTTCGTTTGATATTTCTCATTTGAATTTATTAAAGTGGTGGTGGCCTAGTGTTAATAATAATAATAATGTTATTTTTCAGAACTATGATCCATATTATTTATAATAATATATAAATTGTCACGACATAAAAACTATGATAATCGGATGTCCGCCTACACCCTTTACTTACTTTAAGGCTTAGCGTTTGGAATCTCCTTCGGCCTGACTGTGGAAAAGAAAAATATAAATAATAAGGAAAATAACCTACTTTAAAATTGTTAAAGTCGTGCTATCTGTATTTAATATATCATACATAAACACGTAGATATTTACAAATTATTTATTTACGAAATTTATTAGTCATGAAATCACCGCTTGTGCCGAATTTTGGTTGTGCCGAAGCTTGACCAGCAAGTACGGATGACCTTTTCATCTTAGCGATTTTGAGCTAAAATTGCATCAGCCACTATTTCTTCGAATTGCAGACAACAAATAACGGTTATTTTAAAATTTTAAAGACAAAAAGTATCAAGGCAACAAAGTCAACAAAAAAATAAATTTTCATAACATAGCCGAAATTAGGTAGCTGTGCTATATCCCCCGGATCCAAACTGGTCCCCATTATGAATCTAGAATGTCATGGCTACCTAGGGTATGCTAAGAGGAACCGTTATGGTCGGCTCTGTTTGTTCTGGCATGGCAGCTAAAAGGCGCGTGAGACTTTTTTTACTATTGTATCAAGCATATATATATACTGTGTACAGATCTAGACACGTTCGAAGCCTTTTACCGTTACTTTAAGTTGAAAGATGTCGTTATAAGAGAATGCAATAAAATGAATTCTACTTTATTTCAAATAAGGCTTTTTGGGCATTTTTGTCTCGATTTATACGAATGAAGACTATTTTTTTGTCGCCACGACCTCTCATTGACATTGGGCATCCACGAATTGCAATGCCAAATACATACTGAGTGACAGTAGCATCTACTAATTCATAAAGCCTTCGCTCAAGCGACTCAAGAGGTAGTTGGCTTCCAAGCCTATAATGTTTCTAATGTATTGTAATGAAAGCTCAACTGAAGTTTCTGAAACAGTATTCGTGCATAGTTACCAAAAGGAAAATTCGGCATTGAGCCTGTACAGAGCTCTATCACTTCCATATGACAAGTCCTTCATTAGAAAATCAGTGATATTCTTCAAAACAGAAAAAATTGAACGTCAATATATATTTTTAAATAATAAATGTTTATAAATATCTCAGACATTTTCACCTACGTATAGTATTATTACGATATCTCTGGAACCATAAGGTTTAGAAATTTGAGATTTATAAAGAATATTTCTCCTGCCGATTAGAAGAGAGCTAAGTTTTTTTTTTTCCGGATTTTACGAAATTACACCCGAATCAGGGGTATTTAGAGAGAATGCAAATTTTCAAACTTTAGCTCTTATAAATGTAAATATATTTAAGAACATTTTTTGGCATGTAAAAAGGTGTTGACAATAGATTTTACGAACTTATATTCACAGAACGTAGTGCAGGCCATACGAAGTGGGCGAGGGACAGCTAGTTTTTTAATAATAAATAATATTAGGTAATAGGATGTTCGTTTTTAATCCTTTATGAAGTCAAAAAATTATTTTTAGGTAAACAATTTGTTAAAAAAAAACCTAGGAAAAAAAAGTTAAAACCGTTTCTCAGGGGAAGTACCGTTTTTATTTATTCATCGTAAAATTTATTGTCGACATCAAAATCCTTAAGGGCCCCCGAGCGTTTTGAATTTTCTCTTTACCAAAAAGAATTACTTATGATGGGTTCTGTTTTCCTAATTTACTCAGGGCTGTCAACTTTCAAAGGCTTTTTTATTAAACGAAAATTGGGAGACAAATTAGTGTAATGAATGTTACGAAAGCCTTTATAAAAATTATATTGACAAAAGAAAAAGGCAATGTTATTTATTATCAAACAACAACATACTAAATTTATTTGAATAGCTATTTTTTTGGTAGCGAAAGTGTTCGAGCGTATGCATGACTTATATAAAGGTAATTGTCAATATTATGCATAATTAAATACCATCCAACTACTTGAGAAGGCACATCTCATTTACCTAATTTATTTATTTATTTATTTATTGCCCTAGAAAATATTACAGCAGGTATATAATTTAATATTACAAGCTATATAATGTATATGGAATATAAAAAACATAAAATAATTATGGAAAGAGCATTAAAAAGTTTTTACAAAACGATGGAAATAAAAAGTATGACTTCTTATCATAAACGTACAATTATGTAATCTACATATACTTTTAAAATTATACCATAGTAAAAAAAACTAAATAGTTTATTGTAAAGATAATGAAGTGTTGAAATTTGTTAAATAAAAATAAAACAAAGTTTTTAATTTGAAAATGAAATATATCTAAACATTATCTGGCTGTATCTTCTTCATTTCATATTAATTTTTAATATGTTTATGTTTGAACACTTTAACAAACAAGGTTGGAAAACTGCGTACAAAGGTCAGATAATTTTCTTTTTTATACAACCTGTAGCCGCCCACTGGCACAGGCCTCTCCCAAACATATATTGGCGATTGCAGTATGGTATTACGATACACAGAGGACGCTGCTGACCATTCTTTAATAACTTGTTTGTTAACAGTGGAAACTCAAAATAATTAATGCACAAAGTGAGAATTACATAATATTGTATCTCGGGAATCGAAACCGGGATCTTTTATCGCAAGTCTCAGTCCTCTACCGCTAAGTTACTACTAAAATACATGGAAAGTAAAATGTAATAAAATTTTTGTGAGCAAACCTGATCACTGTCATCGTTGTCGTCATCATTGTCGTCGGGCTGTAAATTAAAATAAACATTTATTTGAACATTTACTTCGAGCAATAATAGAGTTGTAAAAAAAACAAGTGAAAGGTTTAAACATTGCAACAAATTGCAAGGTCATTTAGCTCTGCATTTTTAAATGCATATGCAAAGTAGGTGTGCTAAAGGCGAGGACACGATTTGATATTTCATATTATTAACTATACAGCTTTATCATTTATCAAACCCAGTTGTCTGTTTTGCAGTAATTCTTTGGCTACCAAATTAAATAATAAAACTGGAGACTAGTGTATTTGTTAACAATTAATGTTTGCAGATTTTGCAACTATGGATACAGTTTTTTTATTACAGATATGATTCCGAAGATGGTACTACTCACCATTCGTGAATATTTTTCTCTTAGCCAAGTCTAACAGTAGCCTCGGGAGGAGATGGGCTATTCCACGCGCTGGCACTACGGCTAAGCCGCATCCAATTGACCGTGTTGGAAATCTATAGGAGGGACCTATTAGTAGTGGAGAGAGGTATGCTCTAGATTTCTCTACGTCTTATTGACAATGAAAATCTTTTCATATGGATCCGTAGACGAACGAAAGTATCAGATATAGCATAGTATGTCCACCTATAAAGTGAACTGATGACCTTGTTAGGTTCGTTGGAAACTTGATACAGGCTTTTTAATATCTAGGACACAGGTCTATGTTCAGCAGTAGATGCCATACGTCTGCAATAAAAATGAAGGACATTGAAACTTATTACACGTGATACCTGTGAAGACTACATCTAGCATCAGGTGAACCAAGGTTGAATATTTGAAGCTAAGGTCATTTAAAAAGAACATACCGTTGGTGCAGATAGAACAACAACTACGCAGAGACCGAAGAAGATTAACCACTTCATGATAATTTCACTTTTGAGACACTACGCGATCTTTAATCGTTATCTGTCGATATATACCATTTTAAAATGCTGTAGCTAATCGGTATTAATGAGAACATAACAAGCTAATTGCGTGCAAAATTGATACACAACGCTATTAACTTTTTAAATTTTGTAATCTTATTAATTGATATGGAAATCAATTTGCGTAGATTATGCGTTACTATGTTATGCATGTTTTAATATCGATTAAAATATGTAATTTTAACTTGTTTCCAATAAACAGTAAATGTTACAAAAGTTGATAAAAGTTATATTACCCACATACATTTTTAATAGGACTGAGTTTGAAAGCAGCCTGCATTTGACGTCTTCCGACGACCCTAGCATGACTCATAATAAAAATAATAATAGGCAATAAAATAGAGCAGTGGTTCGAGCAGAGGAAGCTTTATATGACTGAAGCTTGCAATCGAAGGTCACAAGTTCGATTCCGGGGATACAGTCTTATACATAATTCACACTTTGTGAATTAATTATATAAGATTATCATATGGTAAATCTCCCGTACATAACTTTGGGGAAGGCCTATTTCTTGCAGTGGGCAATAAAAAATAAATAAACTTACTTTTTTCCAAAAAGGATCTCAAAAGATTTTTCTCTCAGTTTGTAAAAACTAAATACAGTAGAAGAAGTAGATATAGGACAGTTATTAGAAGTAAAATGCAAGGTTGTTTGTTAGCAATAAACTATTTTCTCATCACATAAAACACAGTTTCTGTTCTACGAGTACGACGGACCCATCTCGATCGAGTTCACTCATTTTTACTATTCATATAAAAATGCAATCTATGCATTTCATGCGGATGAAAAACAGAGACCACTTGCTTCAAAAGCCTTCGGTAAAATTTTTCAATGGCCTTTGAAATTCGTGCCGCCATTTTCAATTGCTTCGAAAAAGTTTCTTTTTCAATCGAATTTTAGAATTTCGCCGGTTACTTTTTTATAGCAAGATCGTATATGTTTACATATGAAGTCATTATGATATTACATACCTCTAAACAAATGTATCGAAAGAGAAGAGGTGGTCAATATCTCAGACTTATTACGCGCATACAGTCACAAAGGCATTATGACTTTTGCAATGAACTCTGAATTACAGTACTAAATAATGTTTATCCTTTTTTGCTCAATTTTTACTATAGCGTGTAGTTATTTTAGTTTCATACTTTGATCATCATTTCATACTTTGATCATCATTTCAGTTATATTTTATGATGTCCATTGCTGGACATAGATCTTCCCAAAGATTTCCTATAAGACTAGCAAGCCTCCTGGATCCAGGGTTTTCCAATGACCTTAACAAAGTCGTCTGTTCACCTTGTGGATGGACGTCCTAAACTGCTCTTGCCAGTTTGTAGTTTCCACCCCAGAATCTTAAGACCTGAGAGGCTATCCTTTAGACGCAGCTTGCCCATCAACTTGCTAAACAGTTAAACTGTGTCACTTGCTTTCGTTCGTTTACGGATCTTCTCATTTCTGATTCGATCAATCCCAAGTAAAGCCCTCTCCACAGCTTGTTGAGCGACTGTGAAAAAGTAAATCAAGTATCTCAGCGGATCTGTAAGTTGTTGCCGTGACATAGAGCACAGAACTAATGGCTGTTAGAGCCTTAAGGTAGGACATCTGCCTACTAAGTGTTCACTGACAGACGTTCTTTTTCAGGTCGTCGAAAACTGCTTGATACCGGCCGCTTTCAATTGTTTCTATTATAATAAAAATCTATGGGGATAGCAGTGTGAGATCTATAGCCAAAATGATGATGGTGGTGATAAAGAAGGTTTCTTATGTTTCCCAATTAAATAAAAAAGCAAAGTAAGAAGAGAAAAAAACTGAAGTGTCGAATAATTAATTCGAGTATCCGTTTCGAAAATTTATTACATTTTACGCTCGAGTTCCATTCGGGGAAAGGGCGAATATTTTTCGAATATAATTGTCTCTCTTTTATTGAAAGATATTGATTTAAATAAATCATAAAACTTTTTTTTCTGTCGTATAACGGTAACCAAATATTAAGATTATTTGAATATAATTAACTTTTTGTTTTGAAATAAATTTTTAATCATTTACGACTCACATCTCTTGATGTTTTAATAAACACAGAACAAAAAAACAGTTTTTTTTTAGTTTCCAATTAAAATAATTTGTTACTGACTCATTTAAATTCAGTGACTCATAATAGAGTACTCTTTTGTTTTTTAAACATCATTACTGCTTACTACACCTGTAGCATACTTGGCTCATCAGGACGTTATTTATAATATGTCTAATGTCAGTATGGAAGGTATATAAAAAATATTCGCAAGGAAAGTAATATTAAAGAAGGATAACATTGAGTGAAGTTTAGATTTGACGCCTTGGAATTTTTTTTATAAAGACATCTCAAGAGTATTGGGTAACTTTCTGAAAATACGTTGCTGTATTAAAGTAAAATATCCGAGAACAAATAAAGGCGATTTCAATAACTTAAACTTAAAGACTTGTTTTGAAAAACCTTCAGTGTCGTTTAAAATGATGTTACAAAAAAACTTCAGGACACTTTGAAGAAAAACTATTAAAAAAAATTACATTCACTTTTCGTTTTGTGGGCAATTGTGTACGGTTTTACAATACATTCCTGTATAATAAAATTTTTAAAATTTTCAAAAAAATATTTAAAAAAATCGTATTTCAGTATATATGATTATTAATCGATAATAATGCATGGAATCACATACATACTGTGTTTACGGTGTTATGGAAGTGATAAAGACTGTGGACAAAGGAAACAGGAATGAGTTTATTGTGAGCTCTTCAAAAATCACCACGAGTTGGGAACCCACGTAGTTTAAAATTGACGTTACAGGGGAGTTTAAACTGATTCCAGTTTCTATCAAATTAGGCTCTTTGGATATTTTTCTCATGATGTATAGAAGTGATCACTGTTAAAGATTTTATGGGTTATAATATGATATATAATATTTTTGTATTATAATAATATGCTTGTACTGTACTGTTTCGAACATGTTTTTGTTGTAAGCACTGAGGTTTTTACAGCTTCGCTTGATATCAGTTCACGGAGCGGAAGGGTAAGTGAACTATAATGATATGCTTGTTGAAATGTTTATATATATAAACGCTTATTTTTTAAATTTTACATGATCATGACAGCCGATAAGCGCCCAATGCAAGAGGGCGAGGCCTACGTCCGTCACGTTCGGTCATTTAATACTTAATTTATTTATTTATAGATAGAATTTATAGATAAAATACCATAAAATATAATCTATGAAGGAAAGCAATTTGTCCTTCATTAGGTCTTTGTAGATAAATAAGTATTTATATAAATTCAGTACGCAAAATGTAATAAATAAATAAAGTTAAAAATGTATACATAAACTTAGCTTATAGATATGAAATAAGAAATTATTCATAACCATTAATATCGTGCATTTCAAACTCTATATTTATACCGACATCTTGTTTACAATTTGAATACAAAATTCGAATAAGATTTATATCTATAAGCGTTTGAATTTGTAAAGATGGTTTAAAATTCAAAAATAGGATGGCGAGGCGAAATCGGAGAGAGGTCGTGTCGGCAACGATCGGTCGTTGCCTAGCAACCGTCTCCCGGCCATCGGCGGCATAGAGTACCTAATGGGACAGAATAATTGACTGACACACGCTAATTGGTCCGCGCTTTCGAACACACTTTGCAATGACGTCACATCAACTTGAATTGCAAATTGCGCGGTACAACATAACGATGTAAACGATTTGAATTTTTAAAAACCGTCCAAACTTTTGTAGACCATAATTATCGCTCAAACAATATTTTATTATTTTAAATCATTCCATCATTGTCTTTGTAATGTTTGCACTGATGGCATTCAATCTCCTCTTAGGGAATGGATATCGTCTTAGATATAGTCTTAGAATATACCTAAATCCTCGTCATATTTCCTATATAATTGTGGTTTGACAACGTGAAAACATATGTTAATTTTTCTGTATTGTACTTATGTATTAATTTTATTGTAAATATATGATCACTTACATTGACCACTTGTATACGTCACTAGAATAAGATTAAGCTCTCTTATAATGACATCATTCAACTAAAATCCTTTCAAACACGCCCTTCTCTAACAAAAGTCCACAATAAACTCTGTCGCGTTAATAAGGGTTTTCAAAATTTACTTTTAATATATTTAGGACCTAATGCAAAACATACTTCGAGAAATGGAGTTTCATATGTTTTTTTTATTGTTTGAATTTAAATCGCAGCCTGGATATATTTTTAGTTAAATAATAGATGTACAAAACAAAGTGTTAATTCGGTCCAAGAAACCAACCCGTTAATGCCATAATAAACTAAATATAATGTAGAACAGAGCAATTCATTACTCTGTGATATTGGCAGACGTCGTGTCGTGGATTCTCTCCCCGGGGCGCCTTTTACCACGAAGCTGTTATTTGTCTGTGCAAAAATTTTGCTATATTGTTAACATAATATTCTAGACGTACTTGGCGGTGATAATGGAACGGTTTTTAAATTGTGCTATAAAGATTTTATATCCATGTAACGTTGACCACAGTGACGTCAACCTTTCAAGGGTCCTGGAATTCTTTCAGGCTTGTTCAAAGACCTGTTTTGAATCCTCAACACTTCCAAATGGTGAACGTGTCTCGCTATACCTCCCGTCCATTTATAAAGACCAGAAAGAGGGGTCCTTAAAATATCCTCATAGATTTCATCAGTTGCTCAGAACAGTACAGGCGTAAGTCTCACCACAATAGTTACTACTTCATCTCTCATTGCACAAACACGTGTACGATGCAATAAAAAATAAACATAACACTTTTCACAAATCGTTCCGCTTCCGAGGATGGCACCCGCCCCCGCCTTCTTATATAGCAAGCGAGATCCGAGGTACGTAGCCCACCTTCGATCGCTGAGTACTTCTCGCTGTCATTGCTTTCAGATGTGTATAGTAGTTTGATACTTTCGTGCGAACGTCTTAGTTCAATTGTCGTACGATCGGGCAAGTATTATTTTTCTAAATTCGCGTATTATACAATTCTACGAACTTAAGTCTGAGAGGGCTACAAAATTCCCCGGCCTAGCAACTATATATTCCAAAACAATGCAGTGTAAAAATTCTATGTATATATAGGATATGATTAACAATGCAAGTTCGCGATGGATTCAGGGATGTATAACTTTTTTATTATCGGCAAACATAGCAGTAACTCCGAGATGTTTTCTTATTTGAAAAAGAAAACGACTTTTATAAATGAAAACAATTTAAATTACAAATTTTCAAGAACAGTTACTACAGAATATAAAAGTGGAGCATTGAGATTTAAGTACCAATGTATTCAGGGAACATTAATTAAAAAGTCTTACGATTGTTCGAATACTATTTTACAATTTGTTAACTTTTTTATACTAGAATGCTTAAAGGTGACAGATATTATAATAGAATCACAGATATAATATTATTGTACAATCGTCTTCTTAAGTACGTACGAAGGACATAGAAATAAGTGTCATATAAACTCACAAAGATCCCTGCTGAGCATTAACCATTTCAGCAACGATCCTGATTTCTTTCTGTATAACCATATTACTATTGATTTTGAAATAATAATTTGTAAATCTAGGATTTCATCATGATAGTTTCCAGTAGAACCTATTTGAAGGGGCCTGCATCCAGCCTCTTATAACGATTATAACTGTACACTGGACAGCTCCTAACTGCCATTCGCAGCTTACAATATCGTCGGCTCCAGCACCGTTCTATATACATCGTCCTGATTAGATCCGAATTCAAATAGAGGAGGCAGTATTAATTAGGCATTATGAATTTTTGTTGTAATAATAATATTAAAATTGTTACTAACAATAAAATAAAACAGAAGTACTATTGGGGTTCTAATCACATTCGAAGATTTCTCACAGACAACCTTTGGAACCGGAATCAAACTTTACAAATAAATAATGTTTATTTATATATAATAAATCATTATTGCATACGTAAGAATTTTTTCCTATTAAATCCTTATGTTATTATGAAATTTACCATTATTATTACATACACTCATGATCTGCAATGGGCGTCAATCGATAGACATGATAATAATGATTTGCATCCAAATCATGTCCACTTCGAAAAGGTTGATCATTATGTTTGTACATACGTTAAACGCAATGAAACATTAACTTATATGTTATCTATAAGGTATTTTCGTTTACCGGCAAGTTTCGTAGTACAAGGGAATAGAGTTGTAATTTCATTCACCCATGTAGTTCTGTTGATGTGAAATTTAATGGCCACACGTTACCGCCAGTACTGCACTTTGTGACTTTAAAAATGTTTGTCATCGTTCGAGTCTTTACGATTTCTAGGTAGAGTTTTACGACGCACCATATGTTTTTCAGTAGAGCCATGGTTAACGACCGTTTCATGTAAAAGTAGATTGCAGGTTCGTTTCCCGGAGGGAAGAATAGTTTGTTTGAATAATGTAATTTAGTAGGTTTGTACTTTAAAAGAGAGCTGTCCATTCAATTTATAATATGAAAACCGTAAACTTTACAAGAGAAAAGTTTCGTAAAGAAAATATATGGCATAAATATGTATATACTCGTTCATTTAATTAGTCACTCTTTTTACACACTTTTTTGCACTATAGATATTCTCTACCAGTGAACTCAAGGTGGTACAGAAATAACAATTGTGCAGGCGTAAATGGTGTAAAAATTATATAATTGTGTAATACTATATTATATATTATAAATACTAATATCTAGTAACATACGTACAAAAATTTAATAAGAGGATATCATATATATGTAATTTACACATATATATGTTTTAGGGGGACCGGAAAGTAATGTTGTTTCTGATGACATATTTTACATAAAAACCCATTGATTTTTACCGGTACGGTATTGAAAATTTGTATACTAGATAGCAAAAGGTTGTTGATAACGAAGGTGAATTTAAACTTAGTTAAAAATGTAGCTGGATGGATTTAACGTAAATAAGTGACTACGTTCCGGTTCCCCTAATACATACGAGTATAATAGATAGTACGGAACCAGAGAGAATGTACGTCGATTTTCGAATCTTATTTATAAAAATATAACGATTTCCTCTCTAATTTTTAAGACAAGCTTATACTAAAGTTGAACAATTAGTCGATATGTATGTTTACATATATAAATTTTTCCCACGTTCGAAAGAATATGAAAATATATATATATCAGAAAATTAGCCAAGTGTATAACGTTAGCACTAGAAATAAAAATAAGCTTTTTATAACTTTTCCTAGACTCAATATCACAGTAGACAACTGAGAGTGTAAGATTTCAAAATATACTTTCGTGTAATGTCTGTTATCATGTAATAAATTGAAAAAAAGTTTCTCGAATGACCATGAGCCGGCAGCCGTGACGGGTGGGCTCTCTTTCAGGTAGACCGACATAGTTGAGATCGCAGGTTGTCGTTGTATACGAACGTGTATAGGCTGTAAACTATCATGTTTATTCATTAAAAATATCTATTTTGATGATTTGCTCTTGTTATATTAAGGATATTTGTTATTGCTCGAACATAAAAATCGATTGACTTTATAATGGGTTCTTCTCTGATGTGTGCGTTTGAAACGCTAGCAGTTTTAATTTAATCAAAAGAGTGCCATAAAAGACCTCTATTGGTTCAGTAATCTGACTATCTATGAGTTTTTTTAAAAATACGTATTTAATACAAAGTAAAAGTAAAAAAAAACAAGCGATGCTTTAATAGCACTTGCTTGTGGTAATGTAATTAAAAAAAAGTTGTTCGTGCATTACGCAAATGAAATATGTAAACACTAAGTCGTAGGCTGCATCCTTCCATTGCGTAATCTCCGGGGGATTGAATAAAACGATATATTAGAGAACATGTGTATGATATGATTAATTTTTTTTAAAAAAATTTCGCTTTTTAATATTTGATCTATTTAATGAGTAAGCCGAACTGTCGTAGACTGTAAGGTGTCGGAAGAATATAGGAAGCTTCCAACAAAAAGACTATGTCCAATAGTGGATGTACGGTCTGTAATGATTGCTATAGACCGAAGTATTTTCAAGCACTCAGTGGTCGAAAATTTGAACTATCTATGTTTTGTAATCAGAAGGACATGATTAGGTTAAGAAAAAAGAAGGCAATGTGTAACTTGTAGTCCCTTGATATCAAATATTTAATGGAAACAGGCGTTACCTTGCGGAAGTCGATTCTAAGTAAGAAACTCACACAACTGCCACCCCTCCACGGGGCATCTTCAGGAGTTATGTTACACCAATTAGTGCCAAACACGAGAGTTTGGCGCATTGTTTGCCGCATACGCATTTATCAGCGGGCTGGCGGGCGGTGCACTTTGTTTCACGACTACCACTGCATGTGCGGAAGTGGCTAAATATTGGTCCTTTTCTTAAATTCCTATTTATTATTTTGATTTATCATGAACTAAATTAATATTTTTATCATCATCGTTATACCAGCCGTAGGATCTACACAGCTGGACATATGCCTCCCTTATAAATTTCCAATGGAACCAGCCTGAAGTCAACTAAATCCAGCATCTGACGACCTTGTAGAAGCAACATAACGTCATCGTCAGCGGCGCATTGAAAAGGGGAATTCCATAGTAATATAATTCTTTACATACAGCGATATAAATATAGGTGAAACTCGTAAAAAATACGTATTTCTCCTTCGGACTTCATGTTGTTATTACCTCCAAAACCTACCGGCCCTAGAAGGAATCCTAAAACCTTAACAAGATAGCCTGTTAGTCTCTTAACACCTAACTTCAGGCTGAGCTCTTCGCAGCCAAAGATAAAAATGACAGGCGCCGCGTATTTAAGATAAATATTTACGTATTCAAAAGATCACGATTTTTAACATTTCGAATAACGATATGACTGAGAATTATTATAGAAATAAGCGGAGATTTCAGATTTAGAACAAATGTAAGAAGTCATCTACGAACCACTACGGCGTAGGCATTGACAGTAGCATTACTTAGGCCAGAAGTCACAAGGTATTATATTTTTTTTATTTTGAGAATTTATACTAATTGAAATAGCTGTTTTATTCCTATTTCTGGTTTTGTAATCTATTATAACTTTTTGTACGTTTTGATTATTTTTGTAATGAAAAAGACACTTTAAACTGTACATTCATTTTCCAGGACTCTTTTTAGGTTAAGGGGGATGTCTTGTGTAAGTAAAATGACTTCTAAGATAAATTATAGAGTTAATAAAAAAGAATAGTGAAAGTTCCATCTATTGAAACCTCCTAGGTTTTCATTGTTCATAATTTGGTAGGGCCGTTACTATAAAATTCAACGTAGCACCAGTTGTTTATTACTGAATTTGTTGGGGGCTTGTCTTAAAAAATGGCATGTTTGGATCCCTCCTAGTGGCTTTAAGATGAAGGATGCCGTTATTAAAACAAAAAAACGAATTTCTTTTAAATAAAAAAAGTTAAATCATTAACTGTACTTTTCCTAAGATTTAAAAAATATTTATAGTTACAAAACATATCCGTTCCTTCTGAAAAAAAAAGTACAAGAAAATTTTATTCCTCTTTTATTTTTGAGGATTTTCTTGTCGATGAAGGAATTTTTCCCGGATAAACTTTAACTATTGTAGTGGCCACATTTCAGTATATTTTTTCAGTAGGAGAACTGAATGAAAATATACTTTTTAGATCAATAGGTTACAACGTATTAAAAAAAACTCGAGAGAGAGCTTCGAAGCTTTTATTCTCTATAAATATTGTGGCATAAAATTACTCGATTGTTATATTCCAGTAAAAACTTTTCACCTTCAGAACAGCATTACAAAAAATGCATATTTTTTAACTTAGATACGAGAATGTTGCGGATACAAAATATAAACAAGCTTAGGGCTTCCTTCTGAGAGAAAGGTTAGCGAGTATCATCGACAAGTGACTGCTCTAGCTGTGGTCTCCAAGTGTGGACCGTTGAATCTAGTTACTCTATGGTGCGTCAAACCAAGAGTCAATTTAAGAGCTTAGCGGCTTCCTTTTCCGGTGAAATTGTAGAATGTAGTGGTCCAAGCCTAGGAAGGCTATGCTTCCTTAAAAGAGGTCTCAGACTAGGCATCTTTTGCGCCCTGTCACGTAGAGCCCGCGGAATTTGCAAATACCTTTTGTGCGACAGTGAAAGTCCGAAAAGACAATAATGACGCTAAATTGTATATATATTTATTTAGTAATAATTAAACTATCTAACAGATATAATAATAAAGACCATTCCGTGATGTATTAAAATTACTGAATAGTTATGCAAAAGATTTATTAAGTTGCAGTTTGAATGTTGTTCTGGCGTGTTAAATTTCATACAATATATTTCCCGATGTCACTAGTATAAATGTAGCGATTTTCAAAACTTTGTATTCGTATGTGTTAGCGTAGCATTGCATTGTTATGGGTGTGGCAAATCACTTCACTGTATAAATAAATAAAAAAAAAAACACACAAAAACAGTACGATTAAACATAGTGAGTTTTTTTTCCTTTTGCAATGAAGAGTGATTAAATATAGGTGTAAAAAATTCAAATGAGTAAACAAATACTTGCTTTCAATTATTGCGTAACGATTAAAAATACAGTAAGAAATATATAATAAATGTAGTATTGTTAATTATCTCCCTGTATTTGTAGTGCCATAAATTATTCGAATGCCGCTTTCCGGCATACAAAATAATTTAATGTTACATTGTTTCATACCGATGATTTTGTACAGGATGATTGGAAATAAGTGTGTAAAATGTGTGGGTGTGTTAAATGTTTTTCTTGACGAATGATATATATATGTTTGTTGTAGAGTTTCTTCCTGCTTCTTATCTACAACACCTTGCAAAGAAGAGGATAATAAAAATGAAAAAGATAAAAAAAAAAATAATTAACAATCAGTTAACGAGAAATAAGGGTTCTGTTAAAAGTTCCAAGGTTGAAAATAAAATTTTATCTTCATTTTTTATGTACATTCATCCTGATAATAAAAATTAATCATTCTGTATACAGTAAAAACCAATATTTATAAACAAAAAGTGACGATTTTTTGGATCAGTACGTTAGAGTTGGGAATATCGTAAATATTCCTATAAATATGGCGTCACTATATCTGGCGATAGCATGTGCCAAATACGGTCAATGAACTCGGAATGCGTAGTACAATGTTCTTTAGTCTAACTTATTATCTTATATATTAGGTCAACGATTTCGTTGTGGATTGAAATGGACTAACTTGCTTTTATGTTAGTAATTTGACGAATGATCTCAAGAAGTTTATATATGTTAGAACCACGCTGTAATTTTGGCTGCAGTCTTTAAATTATCTAAGTAAGAAAAGGACCAATATTTAGCAACTTCCGCACATGCATGTGCGGAAGTAGCTAAATATTGGGCCTTTTCTTACTTAGAATGGACTTCCGCAAGGTAAGGCCTGATTTCATTAAATATTTGATTTATCTGTTTTTAAATAAATCAAAATTTGAAAATATTTGTAAAAAGTAATTAATTTACTTCGTATCGTAAATTTTTCGACATTTCCTACAGGAAGGTTCTTTAATTATTAAATAAATAATATGTTTTATGATCATTTACGAAGGTATAATTAAAAATTGCTTAAAAAACATCGATGACTTTTCATTTCCTTAAGTTCTTTTAATCTGAAATCTTGTCTTAGAGTATAAGCACTAACAGTAGATTTTTGTATTTAAGATTTTAAATGACATCATTTTACAAACTAAGTACAAATATATATATATAGAGTTTCCGTGAGTTATTTAAATTATAACCTTATACTGCTTTGTCCCGATCACAAATCAGACTTTGTATATTCTTATTATCCTGCTTAAAACGTTCTGCTTTGGAATAAATTTTCTCTCGGAATCAGAGAGTCATCAAACCGTTGTTCGTTTAAAAATAAAGTTCGAGACCTTCTGGCGTAAGAATCATCGTAACTTCTTTTTAATTTAATTTTGTATATGTACATGTACATGTAATTTGGATATATAATATATCCTCCTTTTTAAGTGTGTTTATTAGAAAATAAATATGGTATTTATCATGTGCACGACGTCTTCGTTTAAGCTCACAGACGTCCAATTTAAGGTATAGGCCTTCTCCAAAGATATCTATGGGATTATACCATAACCACCACGATTGGCAGGCGGGTTGTTGACCGCAATGTGGTATTATGGTATGCAAAGGACGCTGCTGCCCATCCTCTGATAACACGTTTGTGAGCTGTGACAATCGTATATAATTAATGCACAAGGTGTGAATTATATAAGATCGTATAGCGGGAATCGAATCCGTGACCTACGATGGCTAAGTCTTAGTCCTCTAACGCTAGGCTACCAATACATAACATTACATATAACCATACTTTTCCACACATGTGTATATATAAGTGTGTGTAACTTACATTTATATTGTATCCTCCTATATAAGTATGTATTTTTTAATTAGATAATAAACATAGAATTTATAATGTAAACAGTTATACGTAAACAAATTTTATCGATGAGTTTTACAAACCTGCCTATTTGTTATTTTTGAACTAGTCTCTGTTGACTCGCTGAGACTGCCTATAAGGCATAAAGTCAGCCATTACACAGTGTGTAAAAAAGTAATAAAGAAATTAGCAATTTTTGTATCAACATTTTTAATGTCTTTGATCTAATTTATGCTCCGATAAATTAGTTAAGATAAAAGCTCTATCACGGAGGAATAAAAATACAAAACTCTTTTATAGATGAATCGATAGTCCCGGAATACTTTTATTCCCATATAGAATGTGTACAAACAAAGCGGAGGTAAGTTGTGATCGGCTATTTATATTTAATCTCGCGTCCTGGAGAGGCGCTACCGGGCCAGGGATATCCAACCCCGGTCCGCTGTAGCTCCAGACAGTCAGTGTAGAGCTTTTGTCGGGATCGGTCGAGTTCCACTCATCATACGTCGTCTGTGCGTTTGTGTGCGTTGATATTCCAATATAACTAAATCTGTGTGTGTCGCCCAGTGTGGATTATATCCGCTACGTATTGTACGGTGAGTACCATTATCATATCGTGGAAATTTATTGACTCATACGATTTTAATCGGAAAATTTAAATGTAAGCCTTGTAGTGTTAATTTCACGCTTGCGGATGTTTATGTATTTTTTACGTATATACATGTACACGATATATCGCTTATTGTATTTTGTACATTGCATTTGTTTATTTTGTAAACGCTCAACTCTTTTTTAACATCATTTAATTTCAAATTTTCTACTTTATTCAGTTTTGTAAGAACTTCAAAAGAGAGAATTTAATGACATTTATTTACCCTTTTTGACATTGTTGTTTTACAATTGCTATATTATTGTTTTAATGCTGCCTGTTCTGATGCATATAAATAATTAATTAATCCCAATGGAACGGAAATAAATACTATTTGAAAATTACCCCATTTAATTATCATATGATTATTTTTCTATTTTTGATTTTTATTCTGTTTTTGAGATAAGTAGATAAAATCCATTGAAATTATTTAAAACTTATCATACAGCTTCCTATATTGTTCTTTAATTCACAATGTACGATAATATGATATTTAAATACATGTATTAATATTTATTACGTTTAAATTTCGAAACTTTTAGATAGTGTATCCAAATGTATTTCGTATGTACATTTGCTTCAGTATGAGTAGCACCCAATAAATTCCTGTTGAATTATCACTTCTAACTCCTTAACATCCATAGTTATATTATATTCCTCTCAGATTATACATTTTGAGGCTATAATATGTTACTAAATCTACGAAAACACAGGTTGAAAGCGTTTACTCCAGTAAATACCAGAGCTAGTACAATGAATATATTCTTCTTTATATTTTCATACAACCAAGCATTTAGATGTATTTGTTTAGGTTTATTTAGCAAAAAATTCTCTGGTGGGTGCTTAATTTCGCCGTCAAATATATTACTCTGACTCATTACGGTGAGGTTTGTTATGTTCAATGTTGGAAAGCACGTAGATAACATAGGACAACATTTTGTATTTTAAAACTAGGAGTAGCATTATCTTGCAGCAAACAAGGCATATAATTTACCTTAGTTCTACTGAGAACACTATACCACGCCTTAGGAGGCATTCACAGGCGAGGATAGAGGCAAAACGAGCATAAGATCCGCCGGTACGAGCGTTGACGGGAAACTAACAGAACGGAATGTCTGATACTTCCCCCCGTCTCGCGGCGTGTACACCTAGGGCGCGGTACAGCGGTTTTGGTAGCACTATATTGAACGGTTGTCTGATGATCAATGTTAATTGCATTTCAAGTGATAGCCAAAACTGAGATTGTGTCTGTGTGATTCTTTTCAGTGCAAGAAATATGTTATTTAACAGTCAGTGTCGCGGTTCGGGAGTTCCACGATTTATTAATTGTGGATGTGTCTAGATTAAATATAACATTTTTAAGCCGTATAAGCTGATGGGATAATAGCATTAGTAAATAATAAATATATTAGTGACTTTAAAAAGTTATGATGTCAAATTTTTAATATAAATTAAAAAAAAGGAATTTAAATTTGGAAATCAAGGAGAATGATTGGAGAGATGCCTTAAAAATATTTGTAAAAAATTAATAAAAAGAAGTAAATGTGTTTGCATTTAAAACAATAAACGTTAGGAGTAGACGTGCTGTGAACGCACGCTCGCGTATAAAATATAGAGCTTTTAAGTTAAGCTTCGAAGCAATTTACACGGATTTCGTTAGATCCTGATTTAAGGCGCAGTGCTTTCTTACGTTTAATACAATTGTAAATAGATTCCTTTCTCTTTGGCTAAAATGTTTTAAGACATTTTTCTTAACAGTGCAAATATACTAAAACTAATATAAATAAGTGTCTTGGTAACAGCACGACTATGAGTCATTTTAAGTATACAGTATTTAATTAAGTGAAGAAATAACAAGGTTAGTATTGCTATGCTACAACATAAAAATTCAATGCTATCTATTATTCTAAATCTGCAAAACTTAGACAATAGAATGAATCATGAATCTGATATCATCATTTCAACGTTAGGTCGTCCACAGCTGGGCGTAAACCTTACTAATAGACTTCCAATATTGGTTGGAAGCCGCCTGCGTGCCGTTAGTACGCCGTAACTGTCTACTTTTTCATCGCTTCCTTAAAACACGCTGTCTATAGTAAGTTGTACGACTTATTTGCTGCCAGATATTACTTATAAACCAATAACAAAAAAAAATTCATGTACTCTTTTTTAATTTATTTTTCTTTTTATTTGCCAAAGTTTTTCCTCTGGAATACAGCTTCATCAAGTTTGAGGAGGAAAAGCTATGAAGGTGCTTAGCTTTGAAGTCTTTGCAGTAGTTAAACACGAGAGCTCCTACGGGAGCTTCGGCACGTGACATATTATTTATTTCATCAGCCTGAGAGGTTGATAAAATCTTAGATTGCATATGCTGCATATGTGACAAGGAACAAGAGTCTCTGAGAAAGATCCTCAGCTATGGGTTTCACGTTTAGATTCGCGAGTGCTCGAAAATGCCGAACCTCGACTCGATCGAGCCGAACTTCGACTCGATCAGACCGAACCTTGATTTGATCGAGTACTGTTATTAGATTATACGTATCATTATAGTGCTACTCAAAACCACTGTACCTTAGGAAAGCAAGGTGGTCGGAACGGAGCGAACGGTACTCCCATCCTTCATGCCGCGCCTATACCTACGTCGCGGCACAAAGCTTTATTGTACGTTTTTACAATAAATTTCTGTTTATTATTTTGATTTATCATGAATTAAATTAATATTTTATCAAATTTAATATAAACAAATACTATCATAGTTGAGAGGTTTTTCTGAAATATTCTTACATGTGTCATAGATATTTGTTGAAGTAACCACAAAAAAGAACACGACATATTTTGTTATAGGCTCTCTGATTAGAATCACGTATTTAAAGGATATGATATCATTGATTCTAGTTTTTTAAAATTGTATCTCATGACATTTTTTTTTCATAACGTATACAAATGTTCCAAAGTCGATAGTTAAATATCTATGTATTTTGTATTTGCTTACTAATTATATTATACATTATTAGTTATTTGTAAATTTTTAGATCACACATCTTTATACGTAATGTGATTATTCATTTTTCGTATCAATTGTAACCCCATTATTAAAATATAAATCTTTTTCAATCTAATCCAAGCTTTCTGTAAGAAATCGCAAAATGCTATAAGATTGACAATTGTAATTCTTAATTGTAATTATATTTGTATTTTATAAAATGTACACAAAAGTAATAAATAGTACGGTATTGTTGGTTAAAACTAGCGTATAAAACAATCGATATTCTTCTCTCTCCATTGTTACGTAGTAAGAATATTAAGCGTTGTTATTCCCGTTACAATGTCGGCGGTAGACGCCATGTCGCCGATCCTACCCCTCGGCGACTCGTACCATGGAACTCGCTCGAATTTTCCTCATTACTAACTTTCATTGCGTTGTTTCAAACAAAATCAGACAGACTCCCAATAATACAGAGAGCACTTAAAATAGTATTTAAGTAGTGTATTGGTTTCTTTTATTAACAATCGATTGAGTTACAAAGGTCTTATATTATTAATTTTTTAAGATAAATATGCCGTTCGCTCTTATAATATTAATCAAAATATCTTTATTTACGTAAACATTTACAAGCTTTTTGATTTCTAATTGTTTTAACGTTATAAGTGGTAGGCAACCGCTGGCTTGCAATGCTCATCTGATTAGAAAATACGCCCAGAAATCCAACAGTTGATCTTTGAAATGAAATTTAACAATGCTTGATGTATACATTATAACATTAACTATGTAAATGAGCCAACAAACTAAGTTCCATCTCATTTTGATCCATTTAAATGTCATAGAAGGAAGTGATAAGAAAATGTATAAGGGTTTTTAAAGTTAATTACGCTCTTTAAAAAATTTATCCGTTTAAAAACTTGGGTAATTATGGATCGGTGAATTAAAGAACTTTTCATACTTAGCTCTGAGTTTATAGAGTATAAAATATTGAAGATGAATTATTTTTTTATTATTTCTATTCTACATTTTATGTACATTTTTTATTTTCAAGTTTTACGACTTAGAGTGTCCGGTCACTTTAAACAAGTCGGCGACAACCTGATACTATATTGTGACTACGGCACCTTTAAAATATAGAAGTGCACGCACTTCTATATTTTAAATACTTCAATAATATCAAATGATTCTTATTGAATTTTTTTATATACATGATGAGAAAACTCCATGAATGTCGGAATATTTTTGCAAAATTTGTAAATTTTCTAGAGCCGCAAATAATGTACCTTTCGTTGCTCCCACGACGGAAATGTATTCCATGTAGATTCACCCCATGGGAAAAAATAGGGATTTTCAAAGAGAAATCTTCATGTTTATGTTTTATTGATTTAGTTGAACATTTTAGCTTTATCGAGCGATAAAGTTTGTTGTGGATTCAGAATTCCTATTTATTGACATATTGAATTGTTAAAATTAATAATGGCCAATTATTACAATTCAATGTATTTCACACTTAACTTCAAAACCGTTTTAATGTGTACATTTGAGTTGAATTTTCGCTGAATAAGCGGGGACTTTCCAATTTGCTCTCCCTTCATTGCAAATTGCTCGAGTTTAGTAAGATCTTTGTGAAATTCTCTGACGCGGAAGATATCGTGCCATTCAACACCTTCAAACGAATTCAACCGCAGGTAACGAGCATTCTTTCTCGAATGTCTTTGTAGAATGAAAGTAAATATTCGATTTATAAACAGATATACAGGATGATTGGTTATACATGTAAAAGCTTTAAAGAAGAAAATGTATTGCTCATTTGCCGTAAATTAATGTACAATGTGTACTTATATGGTGAACTATATAAAAACCTATGGTTTTAGAAATATGGTTAAAAACTGATTAAGTATGTTGTAGACTCTTAAATCAGGCTAAGTTTAAAGTGCTTGTAACCACGTTAAACGAATAATATATAGATAATGTAAGTTATATTATAACTTAATTACATATTTAAAATAATTATTGTTTACTATCTGTCTCTGCTTATTTTGTACCAACAGAATTAATTGGCCTGTCACGTTTCAATAGTTAAAATACATTAAATTTAATTTATTTCATGGGTCTGAACTATTATAATTAAAAATTTTAAATTGTATAATTTAAAGTTTTTTGTTGATGAATTAGTTACACATTTAACACTTTAAGCTTTTGCACCAATAACCATTCAGCTATTGGTGCAAAAGTCGAAAAGGGAGGAGGTATATTTGTGTTAATATTTGTGTAATACTCGTTTCTGCGAATCACGCTTATGAATGTTTGTTTGTGTTCTAAGTGGAACACTAATCGTAAGAGAAATCGTAATTGATTGTCTCTAATGCAGAAAAAAAATAGATTAAAACTACTCATTATTCTTCCTAGAAAGAGAAGCGCTTGGAACTTTCGTAAGATTGTATAAAGTTGAAGAAACTTAATAGTTTTTTAATGTAAAGGTAATTAAAAATTCTATTAAAGTGTAAATGATTAAAGAAAAAACTAATTGAATAGTAAAGCTTGTTAATAAATTGCTTTAACTTCTATATTTAGGATATTTATGTAAGTCGATATAAAAACTGAATGTGTAATGGGATTTTAGATCAGACTGTGTTTGAAACTCTTGTAACGACGTATATTAGTACGTAGTTACAAGAGTACATAGAATTTAGTATTTTAGTTACTATAGTATTAAGTTAAGAAATGCCATTATATGGCAACTCAATTTCATTTTAGTTTGTGTCAAACTGGATTCTCTTGGAATTCTTGTTTTGATATCAGACTCCCTATATATCTCTACATAGTAGAATTAGTCCATATTTCTTTAAATAAATTTGTTCCCTGAATTTCTATTGCATTTCTTTCAATAAATATGAGATAGTCACCCATTACCAGCCGTCTACGCATGTGCTATTATATTTTTTACTAAAAAATCTACACTATTGGAAAGCCTTTTAATAAACCATGCCTTATAGCTTACCCTAACATAATAGGACAGCAACATTCCGTGCAAACTTGAGCATTACAAAGCAGGAACTTAATTAAAAGGTCTAATTATGACAACTGTCAGAATGTCGTGTTTTGTCATGCCTTCGGAAATATTTTGTACTTTTGTTAATTACTGAATAATTATATAAATGAAGAGTCATTTTTAATACTGTGAGACAACGAAAATATTATTTTACGATTGTAGCAAGAACAGTACCATAACTAAGAGTTGTTTTATCATCATCATTTCAAACATAGGATGATGATGCTAAATAAAGACTTCACCCATTAATTTCGGAGAAGATCGATTGAAAGAGGCCTGTATCCAGTGTTTTCCGATGACCTTAAAAAGGTGATCTATTCATCTTGTGAGCAGACATTATATGTAGCGTTTGTCGGTCTAACTTCTCAAATCCCGAATTCTATGACCTGCGGCTATTCGTTTTGTGCTCTGTGTGGTCTACCCGCTGCTACTTCTGCTTTCTAATCCACTGGGCTATATCAGTGTTAAATGATTTTCATTTTTTCTTTCATTTAATAAATTAATTTGTGAAGATTTCTTTATTGTGCCTGTTTTGGTTCCATGAGGTTCCGGTTGCTATGCCGTCGTAATGTTATCTGTTCAACGAATTTGCAGTATTCGTCGTAATCTTTTCAAACTCAGTGCTTTTTATTCTAACAGAAGTAAATATTATTTAATGGAATCAGGCGTTATTTTGCGGAAGTCCATCTTAAGTAAGAAAAGGACCAATATTTAGACACTTCCGCACATGCAGTCGTAGTCGTGCAACAAAGTGCACCGCTCGCCAGTCCGCTGATAAATGCGCATGCGGCAAGCAATGCGAATTACACAATTGCCACCTTAATCTTTTATCTGTTAAATCACTCAACAGGTGTTTCACCCTGCCACGGGGCATCTTCAGGAGTTATGTTACACCGATTAGTGTCATATATATATATACACATATATATATATATATCTATATATATCTCAATAAGAATATTCTCATTCGATTCTTGCAACTCCAAGGGTGATTTCCGTGACTTTACTTTTAGTGACGTCCACCTGCTCCCTTTCAATTACCCTATGAATTATTTAATTACCACTTTCAGTTTATGTATGACTTCTTTGATGATAAACAAAAGTGCTTCTTCTTAGGGAAGACCGTGTTTGTCTAATATTTTAGTTTTTTTGTGGGCTGTTATATACATCTTCAAGATGAAGTTTAGTTTTGAGGTGGATATCCAGCCAACCATTATTTTTTGTCAATCTTATAACAATATCCGTGATTCGTGATCGTTTTTTGTTAATATCCCTTTCTGCTCTTTCCTTCGTTGTCTATGTACAGATATTTTTATTTATGAAATGTAAGTTGATATTTGTATCATTGGACACTGCGTATGGTAAAGTTACGCTCATAAATATATTACTCGATTTGGAGGCTCTTTGAAGTGACTATGGGCAGGGAATCTCGGGGAGGAATCTTTTGCCTTGTTCTACACAAGAAACCAATTCGAGACTGAGAATTGGGAAATTCATAATGTAATTAATTAACTTACCACGTAATTTACATTGTTTTGAGAATTTATTTCATTTAGCAATAACATGATAATGGAGCGAGTATTTTATGTAAATTTATGATAGTGTTTATTGAGTTTTAAAAACGTGCAAAGCGAATAGTTCGACTTCCGCTCGTAAAATACGATTTATCGTAGCTGTGCTTTCACGTAGTGATCCAACTATTACTTTTTAATTTTTTATTCTTAATTTATTCATATAAATTTTCTTAATTTATTCATATAAAAGATTCTATTATTATATTTAGTAAAGGTTTTTTACACTACATTAAAAATTATGCTAATATATAGTGCCGTCTATAATTTAAGATAAAAAATAATCTTCTGATTTATGTTTGTGTTCTCTACTTTTAAATAAAGGATTGTTGATTTACATTAATTCTTATGTATAGGTATTTACACACATTATTGTATAATTTGCTAATCTTGTTTTAGCCCATAGATGCTAACTGCAAGGCATAGGAGTTCCGGTAATATATCTAAGGTGAGGTAAACCACAATAGCCAAACAAGGTACGTTGGCGATCGCCATGTGGCATTTTTATATAATCCAATATCCTTAACGAATAACTAAATAAATATATGAACTACAAAATTCAAAACAATACAAATAATGAGATATAATGATCCTAGTATTTTTAATTAGATACAGCGCTATTTAAATAATAATCAAAACTACTGTATTAATTTTATTGTCACGAGTAGAGCTCTACCACGGTACGTTTAGGAATACTCGATTTGACTCGATTTCCCAAAACAACTATGCAAGTTTTTAAGACTCGAAGTCCACGTTTCTTGTACAGATCTAGAACGTTAGTTGTCGACTTGTTGAGATATAATTAGAAATGAGGAGATCGGCAGAAAATAAAGGATACCGATGTAGCCAGAAAAATTGTTCGTCTGAAATGGCAGTAGGCGGGGTACATTGCTGGTGCAACCGATGACAGTTGGCGACGAAACCCACTAGGTGGACTGATGGCATAGTAATGGTTAAAGGAAGTCACTTGATACAGCCAGTATAAGACCAATTACCGTGGAAATCTTTGGCGGAGACCTATGTCCTGCAGTGGATATGTTTCGGATGAAAGAAGAAGTTTCGTTGCAACACCGTGCTTCACCATTTCAAATTTTCCAAGAATATGAAGAAAATTTGCTGTGTAGTAATCACTTTAAATACGTATTTGGCAAAAGCAGTTTCCCTACGACCTTTTAATTTACAGCAACGAGACATTCATTAAAAACATATACTAAATTACATAATTATTATTTTACATATTAAATACATATATAAAACTATGGAGTACTGTTTAAAATATCCTGTAGTATATATAAATAAAACATAAACATTAAATTAGTAATCAAGGAAGGTTAGTAGGTTGAGTAAAATTCTATTTTACTTCAAAATGCCGTGGTAACCGCAGCTTACACAGGGCGTATATTAATGAGATACCCGCTATTGAATTAAAACCTGGTATAACATTTTATTTTACGTGTGTAAACCTTTTTGCTTTGACTAAAATATTTTGCTTAGATATTTGAAGTATTCTACTGGTTTTTTAATTTGTATTTCGTTATTTTTGGCATGGAGACCCATTCTTTTCTCTTTTAATTTTAATTATGTGAATATTTTATGGCCCATCAATTACTTACCTACTTTCATATATCCCATATTTAGTGCTATGTGTTTTTAAACCATTCCATTACTCGATTTATTTCAGTGTAATATCTTATTTCTACTTTATCTGTCTTCTTTTTTGTATAGCCTTATTTATTTTATCTTCTAGTAGATAATTTATGAGCCTTTTTTTTTATTATGCCCGTTACACTATTTTAAAACACAAAATAAAAAAAAAAACATAACTTAAGGAAATAGATTAGATACGAAACTACAGTGCTACCGAAACCGCTGTACAGCGCCTTAGGATAACGCTGCGAAGTGGGGGCGGAGGGAATAAAGGGTTATATCGTCAGTCTACCTAGTAAAGGGCCTAACCACGTCGCATCTATTGGCTTATGTTAGCTCGTGTCGGTTGCACGAGCGATGTTTTTCGCCCATTGTCAGTTCATCTAATTTTACTAAGGAACGACCAATAAGTCGTGGGTTGGTTGGAAAAGTTACCTATAGACTTAGTTAACTTATAAGAAATAAATGAAAAAATTATGTTCTAATAGTAATAAAACGTGATGAAAAATTTATTGTATCAAATGTGTTTGCTTCTCAATTTTTATCTGTAGTAATCATTAAATTTAAAATTTTTATTAACAAACTTTATAGGCTCATACCTTAAGTATTTTGGTTATGTTTTTATATAATGTAATGATCATCATCACCATATCAACTGATGTTTGGATGATGTGAGGAGTCCACTGCAAGGCATAGGCTTCCGTACAATATAACTCAGATGACCGGACATTACACGCGATTAAAAGATAAATTAAAAAAAGTTGAGAATACTAGACTCTCTTATCGATTAAAGTTATAGAATAGTTCTTCTACAACTAAACTACAAGACTAATGCAATCTGAAGTTTTTCTCAAGCAAAAAATATCGAATAGATGAAAATCGTAGCACATTTCTACGATCCAACGACCGAATGATATACACCGGAGACGGGAAGATATTGAATAGGATTAAAATAAGTCTTTTATTATTCATGGAATAACTTGAAATGAAGTAATGAATAAAACTATTGCATTTCATTTAAGCGTTCATTGCGTATGATATGTACTATGAATTGAACTGAATATAAAATTAATTAATTTCGTGTCCGGACATAACCATCGTCGACGTTTTCACGCTTTGCAGGCAAGTTGGCGATTGCAGTGTGGTACCCAAAGGACGTTACTGCACATCCTCTAGAAAATTGTTTGTGAGCAGTGGCAATCCCGTAGATACGTGATATAATTATTACATAAATTGTAAATTATACGAGACTGTATTCCGGAAACCAAACTCAGAACCTATCAATGCTGCTCTGTCCTAAAGCGCTGGCTACTATCATGTATGAGTTAGCTAACGACAAGTTTTTTTTTTTTTAAATTTTAATTTTTAACCATATCAAGAGTATAGACATAAACATATATTAAAATAAAATACGAGTAAATAAATACGTCACATTTCAAGTTCATTCCAAATTCTTTCTACATAGCCGCCATGTTTTTTTTATTTCTCGTTTTCACTTTATGTCAGCTGGTAGTCATAACTGCCAGTGTCATGTGAAATTAAATATAACAAATTATTGTAAAGTTATATTATTTATATACATAATTATTTTTCTTTTAGATGAAAGTAATAAAATAATAGAATAGACCAGAATGTAGGCCACCTGATATCGATAGCACGTATAGTATGACATTGCTCACTCAGGTGCTCATGGGACACGGCGTTTTATGAGTATACTTATATAAATATAAGGATACACCGACGCGCCCTTGTGAAAATATAAAACACTTTGGGACACGTGGTCTTTTAAAACTCAACAGATATGTGGTTCTATTGTTTAAGGGAGTGGTGTGTGTATGTGTTGTTGAAGAAAACTAGCTCTGTACCTGTATTCGATTGCGAATCCGTTTTGGCCAATGTACCGCAAGAATTACATTATTTCTAAAGGCCACGCATAACGATACTGTTAGTGTCAATTGTAAAATTGGTTTATTGATGTCTATATTTATTTATACTATTGTCTTGGTTATATAATAACTTAAATACAACCGCGAGAAGACTACAACACTTAGTGTCGGAAAGTTCTGTAGTAGAAAGAAAAATAATTTAGAAATAAAATACAAAATGGACACAAATACGAAAAATATGTACAAAGTAATTTGTAATAAAACGGGTACAGATTGACTGGTGAAATGTCGTAAGCAGTACAATAATTAATTTAAATAGATAATATAATAAAGCTGTTGTAGCATATATATATATACATAACTTATGTATATTGAGTATTGGTAGCCCAGCGATAGAGGATTGGGACTTACAGTTGCAGGTTACGTGTTCGATTTCCGGGATGCAATCCTACATAATTCACACTTTGTGCATTATTTACAAAGGATTGCCACTACCGACAATTACGCTTCCATATGATTGGCAGCAATATGGTGTAGCCCCCTACAGATAGTTTTGGAGAAGGCTATGTCTTGCAGTGATAACCTATAAGCGGTAACAACGTGGACGCCTATTATGTATATATATATATGTGAGTGGCGGGTTTTAAGGTCAATGGTTTTAAATAGCTATTCAAATAATACAGTCTTTAATGGTATTAACAAATCTTCACCTAAATGAAACGTTGACAACATTTCAAAGGGAAACGGTCAGTTGCACCGTGGAAAGGGAATACAAGATACCTCATTAGCACATTAAACCTCCGAGTACTGTGGTCTAACAAAGGTCTTTAATTACGATCGCTTGGTGGATACCCGCGTGTCTGTCGGTCGGTGTTTGCAGCTAAATGAAATAATTTTGCTTTATTTGAATAACATGGGTAAGGGGATAACACTTTTTTAATTATTATTATGTAGTTAATTTTCCTTTACTTGTCGTTATATGTGACGCCATATATCATTGGCATTTATCAATTATCAATCGAATTATTTTTATATCTTTTAATGACTAAATGACAAGTGGTAGAATAGTAGAAAGAAAACGAAATGAATTGTAAAAACTACTATTATTTTAGACTTTGCGTATCGTAGATTCGATTCTCGAAAGGTACATATGATTCGTACAGTGTGTTTTAAAGCGGTGAATGTTTGACTCATTTCATTAAGGCTTTTACCCCTGTTATCAATCACTCCGTATAAAGTGATCACTTCGGAACTCTTTTGTAATTATATCAGTCGATAGAAGTCTGTCCACTGCATAGGTCTCCTCTAGAGGTTTTTTTTTTATTATACAATACAAAAGTACCTCTAACATGGTCAGAGCCTTTTTAATTCTAGTTAACAATTTCTAGACGGGGGGGGGGGGGGGGAATCCTCATCGGACGCCTGGGAATGGAGGGCCCAGGCAGTAACTTTTACTGACTAAAACCCCCCACCGTCGGCTCTGTTACAATTAGTTTCTAATTATTTTGCTTATTTCCTAATATTCTAATACTATTTATATTACACTTATTATTTAAGCTAACTTAGCTATTTTCATGTTTTTATTAGTCTATTTTTATATATGAATTCTATGCTTAATACTATTTCTTATCTGTCTATCCTTATACAATACTCCTCTAGAGGTTGTCATAATGACCAATCTTGTGCTACATATATTTAACGGCTTCTTGCAACCTTTATATATCGTTGGTCCTCCGACTTGCGGGGTTTATAGATACCGCGACGTGCACCGACCACTGCCACTTCGGATAAACAATTCTTTGAGCTACGTTCTATTGGAATGCGACAGATCATAACTGGCAATATAAATTCTGCAGGGCCAGATAGTAAACAATAATTAGTTTTAATATGTTGTCATTTTTGATACCATTGATTTTTGGATAATATATACGTGCATTGACGGCAACGGCGCTTTACATGAAACTTATTTAAAGTATTTACAATTTTAACCTATATCCCTATATGATATTTTTACCATTTACATACGTCACAAACGGTGAAATGAAACAAGACGAAAAGAGAATTGTTGTTTTTAATTTTAATGCAAATAAATTGAGAGAGTTTGGAACCCTTAATGTTTTATCTTAAGTTTAGAGATTATTTGAGTTCAGCTTGATCATTAAGTCTATAAATTTAGATTTTTTGGCATTCTCCCTTAAGATACAAAGTTAATTGAAACTATATACTATTTATAGCCTGTACTTATTGTTTTCTAATTTCTAGTCATTAAGGTTTTTGCTCTTTTATTTATGACGTAGTAAGTTGATATTCTTACTGACGTTCGAAATTTGATAAAGCGGAAGTCGATAACCGTGTAGTGACACGGTTATCGACTTCCGCTTTATCAAGTCGATAACCGTGTAGTGTCGTGATCGACGGCTATAAAACTATGTTTTATCGGTTTCTTTCACCCATAAAGATGTATGGTGCCTATAGTATTGGTTTAAGTATCGATATTATGACATAACTAAGACA
The DNA here is from genome assembly GCF_028537555.1 of Battus philenor. NCBI lineage: Eukaryota > Metazoa > Arthropoda > Insecta > Lepidoptera > Papilionidae > Battus > Battus philenor. Next base: position 7,348,814 of record NW_027181688.1, on the reverse strand, counting down.
CCCTTGCCTTTTATTTATTTATAAAAAATACTTCTATTTTTAATTACAACTGTGTGTGTGTATACGGCTTTATAATACATTCCTATGTCACGTCTCTGAATTGTCATATCATCATTATCATCGTTATCATTTCAGTCATAAGACGTCCACAGTTGAACATAGGCCTTCCCCAGAGATTGAAAAAGCCTTATTAAAGATGGATTTTTAAGTGATAAGAACTAGAGAATGACTTACTCTCGATCTGATTCTAGTTTCTGCTAAATTAGGTTCTTTTCGCATTTTTTTAAATAACGTACACGAGTGATCAGTGTAAGTGATCTTAAGTTGATAGTAATAAAAATGAAATAATAAATAAGTTTGAAAAAATCGTCGATAATAAAAACGGTGTACATGTAAATTTTATCATTGATAACTTAATGGCTTTTTAATATAATATGTATATATATGTCTGTATATGTATGATACGAGAGTCAGTAGACCGAATTTAATGCGGTTACAAATTTGGAAAAGCCAATAACCGCGACAACGTGCAGCCTTTCGGACAAATATTAAAATCAATTCAGAAGTTGTACTCGCCACAAAATAAAACGAAACATCCACAAAAGGTATATGTACATATTTATTTAGAATTTTTATAAAAATAGAATTTTTTATAGATTATAAGCGTTTGAACTCTAAAAAAATAAATAAATATTCATTATAGGCATTCTGTAACAATCAGCCTGAAGATAGATGAGATACCAAGTATATATATATATTTATATATTAATATATATATATATATAGTGAGTGAGAAAGAAATTATATAAATGATTAATGCACAAGTAAAACGAAGATAATTGCGACAATTCTTTTGCCTAAAGATATAGAACTTTCTTTTTAACATATAATATGCTGGCTATTTAATTCCAAGAAGTATATATGTTTAAATGTTACAAATACAGGGGTTCCTGTATGTATGATGGATTTAATGATTTCATGTAGCGTTTGTGTCCTGATATTCCAAAGTTAAAATTTCATGAGTTAAAAAATAAAGTACGAATGAAATTTATGATTGTTCATAAAATAATATTAGTCGTATACAGAATGATTGGAAATAGGTGTAATTTGTCAGCAAGAAACCAAAAATCCTTCACACCTATTTTTATCAACCTGTACGCCTGCTAAAAAGTATAGCACCTCCGATATCTGTGAGGAATATACCATTATCGTCACGCTTGGGTTAGTGATTATGGTGTGCTACTAAGATACGCAGGTACATTGCAGCCTATCTATCGTTTTCTCTCGGGAATCGAATCCGTGACATATGATTGCAAGTCCCAATCTTCTGCTGCTATGCTACTTCTTCTCTATCCTTTTAAAGTACGATAATCTAAAAACTTCTGACAGTTCAAAGTCCGCAGGGACAGATGATAAAAACTAATTAATAACAATATTTAATTATTCTAATATTTAAGAATCTTTTCTGACCATAATATTTTTACGTTACTTTTTATTTCTACAGTTATAGGTTTATGAATAGAGTATACATTACTTGATGGAAAATGAGCTAAAAACTCACTTCTACTATATATATTCACATAATCACCCTGTGTAAATGAAATATAGCATTTGCGTGTTGCACTAAGCAATTTAAATATTAAGAAAGGCGTCGTGGCATTCACGCACTCAGGAATGTAGACACAATGCTGAATAAATTTTATGTCAACAAGGTCACGGCCTTTTTTTGCTAATTTTTCTTTTTAATTCTAACTATATGTGACTGTATAAATATTTTTTCCACACGGCTAAGTATTTAAGGAAATGTGAATAGTTATTTTTTATGGAACATTGCAGTCATGCGAGTGAAACAAAACGTTCATTGTTTAAAATTATAGTTTTTCATTTTCCATATAATGTTATCTGGGCTCTACGGGGTAGAATCCTTTGTTTTAACCCCAGCCAGTTGCCTTACGGCCTTCGTGCGGGGTGGTGGTGTGTTCCATTTTTAAAAGTCGCGGACTCTGTGGATATTTCTAATTTTAAGCTGCGCATGCAACAGGTTCATTTTTTTATTTACTGGACTCTCGGAACCAATTACATACAGCCAGGTAACTTTTTTTCTAAAATTCCTTTAAAACATACAACAAAACTTCTCGTATTTTGTAGAGTACACCTGTTGATCACGTTAATAGTGTTAATTTTATATATTTATAATAGAACCTCGATGATATTCGTGTTCTTTTTAATATGGATATACTAAAAAATATTCGGAAAATAAATTCAATAAATATGAACTTTTATTATGAAAAAAATCAACGTGTTTAAAGGAGTGAATTTATAACTCATTTGCAGTCAATTAATGTATGGTACACACTGATCAAAAATCAATAGTTACAGAAATAATATAAAATTTGATGAAAATATGGTAAGAAAAAAAAATTTAATAATTGAGATTACTACATATTAGAATAATTTTTTGATTACTATATGACCCTGCAGACATTGTACTGCCAGAAGTTATTGACCTAACGTATTTCCATAAAAAAAGGTTTCATATCTCAAAATGATAATCTTACATAGTGTTGGTGAGCATTTTATATAAAATTGGTATAAAAGCTTTAAGCCTCTTTGCTAACAAAAGGCTCTACATTAACCTTTTCAAAACTTTTACACCTTTAACCAATCAACCCTTACGCTCGGTAATAAACCTTAATTAAAAACTATGAATAATTCTTTATTAATTATAAAAGAGACTTACTTTAGTATTTTAATTGAAAAATATTATAGGTACGATCTGTTAAGATGATATTCAATGTATTGGTCACATGATTAAGTGACTGTAATTTATATCAAAATAAATTTATTTATCCTATTCATCACAGACCATAGTTTTGTTAAATCTAAATGTTACATTCAGTATATTCAATATTTTACATACTATCAAAATATTGACCCAACTTTTGCTTTATGAAATTATTTATTGGTATTTATTGTAGTATTTATTGGTAATCCTTCAATTGAACTTTATATAAATTAGGCGAAAACACACGTCTGCGCTACTAATGTATTTTATAAAAAAAATGTTTTTTGTTGATAGTTATTGTGGAATAAATTGATTAAAATATCATTTAGTTATAAATAAATATTAATAATTTCATAAAGAAAAAGTTGGGGAAATATTTTGATGGTATGTAACATATTGAACAGGATCATTGACATCCTTATTCTTTAAAAAATGTAGTAATATGCAAGATTTTATATTTTAAAACTCCACGCTTCTAATTAGGTACGATTTTTTTCAACTATTGAGGTGCCTTTATATTGTTAACGGAAAAGAATCTATTTTTTTAATATACCTCGAAACGAGTGCATATGTTACCTGCATTATAGATACGCTAACATTTTCATTCAAATTACAACAAGGACTGATTCGTGCGATCGTAGGTCGCAGGTTCTATTCAGATAATTGACTTCAGCATCCTTGGCGTACCTTAATACTATATTGCGATCGCCGTACCACCTGTCAAGCATGGCGATTCTGGTATATTTCTCCATAGATACATGTTGCGAAGGCCTGAGCCTTCCAGTGGGCGCCTACGGTTTGAAACTACAATGGATTAACAAGGTGGATACCTTGTTAAAGTCGTCGGAAGACAGTGGGCACAGGCTGCTTCCAACCAGTTCAATTGGAAGTATATTGGAATTGACTATGTCCAGAAATGAACGTCCATAGACTGAAATAATGACGAAGATGACTGTACTTTGTATTTTATAATCATGACTAGTATGTTGTTATCTTTAAAAATGAAGAGAGATCCTTAAAAATAAATTAAATACTATTGTATGAAATAAATCGTATGCAATGTCTTTAGGCATACTTGTCTTAACAAAAAAAAAACACTATTTAATTGTTGATTTTTGGGACCACGAATATTGTCACATAGTCCTAGCGAGCTATAACGTATTTGTTACGCAGCTTTAAACCACAGGAGCGTTAAAATCAAATCTGCATATAAACGCGCTATCGATCTGTCTGAGACTTGGTCGTGGCGACGATCAATTGTTATAAATCCGAATGTCGTTGTAAGTTCAACTCAACAGATTTTTCTAATACGAAATAAAATACTGATATCGTTCTAAAAATAGCATACAATTTTAGTTATTATTTTGATGCTACAAATTGCTGCAAGGTAGGAATTACTGCAATAAAAATACCAGCCTAATTGTAAACATAGTAAGTGTTATTTTATCAAAAACTTTTTCCTCTGTAGTTACTGATGATGAATAACATGTATGTCTAGAGTATACACGTTATGGGTATCTTTCATCTAAACGTTCATCTAAACCAGTGGTGAGCAACCTCTTTTGATCCGAGGGCCGCAGTTTCAAAAACAGTGGGCCATGAAAAAAAAAGTACATATTCAAGGTTCAAACCATGTTCTAAACGTAATTTATGTTCGTAATCAACCGATTTACAACTAATTAGACACTTTTATTATCTTTAAAGCCTTGATTCTAGCATTTAAAAAAAAGAAAAATAAATTAAAATTTACTTGCTTCGAGGGTCGCATGCGGCCCGCGGGCCGTGGGTTGCTCATCCCTGATCTAAACAATTCTTCATAGTTTTATTATACAATTATTATTTCAGCCCATAGTACCTACTGTAAGGCATAGACCTTCCTCCAATATCTATGGGAGGATATACCAATATCGTCACACTTTACAAGCAGGTTGGCGATCGCAGTGTGGTATTATGGTACGCAGAGGACGCTGTTACCCATCCTCTGGAAGCTTGTTTGTGAGCAGTAGTAATTCTGTATAATTAATACATAAAGTGTGAATTATATAAGATTTATCTCGGGAATCAAACGCGCAACTTACGATGTTAATTCTCAGTCCTCTATCGTTAGGCTACCACTGCTCAAAGTATCATCCAGTAACATACTTTATTATATATGTAACATCAGATTTATACTGTTACAAATATATACATAGATATAATAACAAATAATTATTATAGACATATACTAATCATATTTATGATTAGAAATAACATAAATAAAAGATTCCTGTAAAGGAATATATCACCGCTATATACATGTATAATGTCATAAAGTTTATTTTTTGATGAAAAATTACATTAGGCACTCATTCAATTTACTGTATTTCTTAAGAATGTCTATGACGAATAGATTTCAAAAATGCAACAAATTTTATTAATTTGTGACTATGATGTCTATGAAAGTACAAGATGATCAATTGAAAGTCTGCTTGTACGTTTTTTAAGAAACTTTATATTTTAGACATCCATTGAAAATGTTTTTCTTCTTGATAGCTGAGCTATAATCACTCCAGGATTATCCATTCATTATAGAAAATCCTATATAATGTCCTTCGGTATGTGTTTATTCATTCAGAGAAAACTAACTCTAATAAATTAAATGCTACTCAAATTATGTATGCTTGCAATATTATAGTCTCAATATGATGGCAGCATATGAAGTTTATAATTCGAAATGTTGTTTTTTTTTTCGAAATTGGTTATACATTAATTATCGTTTACAATAACAAATGAAAGTGTTTACTGTCTGCAAACGTGTGTTTAATGTGTTAAGCCCATTACCATTATTAGCGGCATCAATTATTTAAAATAGTTTTATTAACGTATTCCGGTCACGTTGAATAGCGTTGCTATTAGCAGAGCTATTAGCATTTCCTATTACAATCAATTTATGCCTCGAAATTTGTTGACTTTTTGGTACAGAAGTATTGCGTATAATAGATGAACTGATAGCATACTATATAGTTAGTGATAAATACATAGTGCGCAGAACAGATGACAGATAGTGCTACGAGTTTCTGGATTGAAGAAAACAAAATTACACAAGAATACAATCCGAGCTATTAACGGCTTAGGGCTCCGAATTTCTTGAGAAAGTGGTTTTAAGAGTTCAATATTCTTACAGTAGCCTCGCAGTAAATAAGTATCTTGCACGTTCTCAATATTCATTATAAATTAAAAAAAGAATGGTAGACATCCATAACGTTAAATACGTTATGGATGTCTACCATCCAAGACAACGTGAAAAATGGCTGTACCAAAGTTTTGACTAAAATAAGTTTCGTATTCATTTGTAATAAAGGGATTCAGATTTTTAAAAACATGTTGCAAAACATTATAAATTCAAAAGGCATATTAAAAATAAATTAATGGAAAAGGATTATTATTCAATAAACAAATATTGAAATTATAAGAATCCTTGACAGAGAGGTCGATTGTATATTTTGATCTCATTTAGGTTATATTGGATGTGTGTATATGTATAAATCTGTGTTAAGCTTTATTGAAGTTGTATTGTTCTGGAGTTTCTTCCTGCTTCTTCTCTACAACTATAACACCTCGCGAAGCAGAGTAAAGTCAACAAATAAATATATTCAAAAAATTAAATAGATAATTAGATGACGATCAATCACAGTTCTGTTAAAAGTTCCAATGTTAAACGAATTTTATCAATAAATAAAGTTCACATATCGGTAAGCTTTCGTAAGTTGTCCTCCGTTTTACACGCTGTGGCTTGCCCACTACCGCTCTCCAATATTCTGATCTCTATCGGCTACTTTTGTTCGACTTCGGATCTCTATATTTTTGATTCGATCTTGTAGAGAAATCCCGAGGACAGCCTTCTCAAAGACTCGGTAAGCGACCGTGAGCTTGATAATGACACCTAAAAACTACGGTCCAGTGCGGTTGCCACGTTATTTCTTGTAAAACAACAGAATAAAGTAAATAAGCCCTTATCCCCGTAGAAAGACTAAACTTGTATAATGGCAGCTAAAGCTATTTCTTTGTTATTCATATATTAATAAAAATACAATGAATATATGTGTGTGGCGTGTGCGTGAACTTGTGCATGTATGTGTGTGTTTTGGGTGAATTCATTTAATACCTACACAGTAAGAATTATAGGCATGGTATTATTTAGAATAAGTAAACTATTTATCGTTATTAAGGCTCATAGTTGCCCATTGGAAGGTATAGGTCTCCTCAAATATTTCTTTAAGGGTTGATATACCATAATCATTACGCTTGATAGGCGGTTTGATTATCGCAATATCATATTATGGTACGCAGAAGACGCTGCTGCCTACATTTGGAATATCGTTTGTGAGAAGTGGCAATCCTATATAATTAATACAAAAAGTGTATATCATATAGTTTTGATTCTCAGAAATCGAAGCCACGACCAATGACCTGATCTGATCAATGACCAACCTTAAGACTTAGTCTTCTGTGCCATATTACCACGGCTCAATAATCTATTCGTAAAATATTTATTTTATTAAGTATAACTATTTGTTCTGTTTTTGTTTTTAATAAAACATAGTTAGTATTGGTGTCACAAACTGAAGATGTGGCTTGTATGTATATTTTAAAGATATTAGCCATTACCAGCGGTGTTACTTTAAAATATACACATGGGATTTTCTAATATAAAATAATTGAAGATATTTAATACAGGAAATAGAAACGTGAGGGTTTAACTTGTAGCGGAATCTGTAGCTTATTTTATTAACAGTTTCGATTTTCAATTTGTCGATTTCGATGCTTTGAGTCGGTTAAAGACCGCGCCGGTCGTTAATATTAGATGTCCTTTGAACTTTGATCTTATTGATTGAATTCGCGTCTGTCCAATTTGCTGATAAAAGATAAGATAATTGGATAGAAGAAGATTTAAGTTATAATAATACAATTTGCTATAAAATGATTATTAATAAATTATTATTCTTTCAATAATAACAAAATAGTTAAGTTATTAATTACAATATTTCTTGAAGCTTTTGATTTCATTAAATAAAGAGGTCTGTAGTCATCGTCATTTCTTTCCTTGGTTTTGTTAATAAAATTAAGTTCTTCTCACCTTTACATACATTGACATAACTTTGTAAAACCTTTTCTATTAATTATATCTTCTTATATTTATTTTCATAAATTGAAAAGATGGCACATTGTTGCTTCTAAGAACTAGGCAGTTTATACAAGATAATACATATGGTGATGAATAATTTCTCGTGTAAATGTAAATCAATTTTTAATTTTACTACGTTTTTGTATTGCGACATCGGAATGGGCTAAGACACAGGAGTCGAAGACCACGGGTTAGTAAAGGTAGTGTACGTCTACCTGCCTACTTGTCTCGTTGGAAATCTATGGAACATGCCATGATGTAATGAGATGAACAAGATTTTAACTTGAAAAACAAAAGTGGTTATCCTTCATTAATTTGAATTGTTGACGGCTTCTGTTTTTAAGATAAATCAATTTTTTAACTCTGCTTTATTCTTGACTCTACTCTGCTTGGGTAGAAAAAGCAGGAAGAAACTATACAACGACACACCTTTTATAAAAAGTTAAGATACCGATTTATCTATGTACTTTCTGTTTCACTTTGACAACCGACATTATTGCCAAAGATTCTTGTCATTTAAACTTCCGTTTATTAAATTAAAATAAAGATTAGCAAAATAAAGGCCTTTTCCTTGCAGTGGGCTTATATCTCCTTGTGGGGATTTTCATAAAATCTGTTCTTACCTGAACTCCACTCAGCTCTCTTATTTCAAGTCTCTAAGCCGTTTATGTATCGATATTCATACGTACCAAGCAAGAATAAACTTTAAAAAATTGAAGGTTTCTAATTTAAATATGAAATATAACTTAAAACAACGTGACTTTAAAGTCAGTGTGCGTGTTGAGCGACAGTAAACCTTGCCACAGCTGTTCATACCAACCTTGACAGTATATCGATCTTTAACCTTGATTTATTCCTGCTGTAAATATAATTATAATGAATTAGATAAGAGATAATATTTAGGTGCATTCTTATATTTAATTAATTAATGTAATATTAATTATTAAAGAAACAGAATGAAAAAAAAATGAATTAAAAGATATATAACAATAGGTGTAGTAAATGTTACTTAATGATTTTCTTAAAAATAGGTGCCTTAGCGGGTGCTATATTCAGCGGTAAATCATCATCATAAATAGGTTATAATGAACGAATGTATGATCAGACATAGATATACCTCATTGATTTCCAATAGCATTGGTAAGAATCAGACTTTTTTTTGACAGACAGAAGTTAAGCTGGATTCTTTTAACTAGAGACATGAGAACGTCTTTACAGATTCGCACCCCTGCTAGTGACAAATCCAAAATTTCCTCCCGAGAAAACCCGGGGTGCCTGTGCTTATTAACTTTATCCCGATTTTCATATTCATATATATATATATATATATATATATATATATATATATATATATATATATATATATATATATATATATATATAGTTTTTCCTCGTTCATGTTTGAAAGTGTCTATTGCTCAATTTCGCTATAGGAACCGTATCCTTGTTTTATTTTTATTTAGTTATTTACATAATTATTCAATTAGGATTATTTAGAAAGTTTGTAGTTTTAAAGTGACTACGTGTGTTTTGAGTTGTTAAAAAGAAAATCTCTGAAGAGTTCAGTTTGATGGAAACTAAAATTAGTTTACATTAGCAAGGTATCATACAACTTAATATTTAGAGGGTTTACGCACGTTATGGTTCAAGATGAAACTACAACAAACTAAGACGGGCTGTTGTAGTCAGTTTTACATCTTCCAATTTTCGGTAGTAAGTAACATTGTAAATTGATAATAAATGAGTTGTACAATATAATAAAATGTAAGATACAAAAGACATAACACGAAATTAGGAAACAATAATGTGATAAATAATCTGTGATACTTTCGAATGGAGAAGAAAGGCGATGCTCGAATGACAATAATGATTATGGAGTGAAAGATTTTATGGCGGACGAAAGAAAGAAAAAGCATGAAGGATGCTGCGAAGGAAGAAAAAAGATAAATACTCGTATTAATAAAAATATGTCTTAAAAACTTATTATCCGAAATTGTAACGTCTCTGTCCCATACCAAACTGGGGAAACGAATTAAAAAAAAACATTGTCAATTGGAAATAGTGTAGTCAGTCTATGCAAGGAATACTGTTTTATCATTTTCGTATGAGTTTCATAGCCATATATGAAGTGTAGGCACAAAATGTATACGGTTTGCATTAAACCTATTCGATAAATTTAAATAAAAAAGAATAAGAGGGGAACTGGTCAAATGTCGAAGCAATATATGGAAAAATAAAAAGCTATCGACACACGATTTTCGGCTGCCATTTGACAGAGACGAGCTATATCTATAACAGCGAAGTCATGTACGATTCGTTAATATATATAACATTACGATGCCTCTATGTATGTATGTGTGTTGTAATTGGAACTTTATTGCACCAAAACTGACAATTTTAAATGAAGAATATGCATTTCTTAAGTTAAAAACTTAAATGATCTTATTGGGGTTGTTCATGTCGCATCAAAAAGACAAACTCTTTAACCAAATAATCATTTTGATACACTCTATTGTGCATTTTTTAAAAAGATATAGTAGAAGGAATATAATAACAGCACGAAAGTGCAAGGCGGGTTTATCGAATCCCGCGGATTTATATAAACAATATTTGAATTTATCAAAAATAATTAAAAATTGAGGGGTGTTGACTAATACGAAATATTAATAATTTTGTAATTTATAAATTATAAAAATATTAATTAATATGTAATATTAACTACTATTTTGTAATGTTAACTAAATATGTAATATTATTTAAAAATAAATATGTACATAATACACAAATGTTAAAATAAAAATTTAATTCATAACAATATAATATACATTAAATATTACAACGAATAAAAACATCAAAAAACAATTCATGTATATACTGATTGTAAGAGTCAATAAAGACATGCTGATTTCGAAGATTAAAGATATAATATTTGTTGATCTTTATAATTATTGATAAATATTGCAAAGGAAATATATTTTGATATGATCCATTTTGGTCATTTTTTTGTTATATGAGCTTTTCTTTTTAATTTCATTTTTCGTATTCAACAAAGATTTTTTTATTATATTATTAATGTAGAGAGAGTAAGATATTATTAACCCTTTCAGGACCATAAGGTTACGGTACCTTATTTAATTAATTTAGCTAGATGTAATGAATTAATAGGCATCCTAAAAACATAATTTATACTAAAAATTCAAAAAAGTTTTACATTTTTTTTGGAAATTTATGGGTCAAATATGTCCCTATGGTCGCTAAGGGTTACTTTCTACTTAAACTCTAAATTTTGGTTTACTTATTGGTAAGTCTGTTTTGTTGTAAATAATGTACATTTGTTACTTAGTGTACTTTTTTTTACTTGTTTATGAAAAATATTAATATAAAAGGGCAAGTTATTTATGGTACTCGGCGAAACAATTCCTGTTGTTAGATGATTGGTTAATGATTAGATGGATTGTTTTTTTGAGACGTTGAAGGTTCAGGTGATTCTTGCCGTTGAAGAGTCGGCGTCTCTTCAACCTCGACATCAAATACCCCTTGGTCATCATCCTGTACTAGAAGTCTTTGGTCTTCGTCATCAAGCACTAAGTCATCTTCCTCATCGTTATTGTCGCTCACAAAAATTTGAAGAATTTTATTTTTCGAAGTTCAAAAACTTCACGTCCCTTACGAAACATATTCTGAGAAAAATATGAATAAGAAAATGATAGAATTTTGGTACATCACCAGGCCAAAAGTTAAGAAATTCCGTATAAAAAGTATCCCTTTACGCCGACAGGGACATCCGTGTCCCATAATCTTTCTAACGATTTATCACAGAATACAACATAAATACATTACTACTGAATATTTAGAATAACAATTTATTTACCAGGTAATGATAATTTGACACTGTAAAAACTTGAAAAGCACTTTTACAATATCAATTATTTATTCCAAACAGCAGATCATTCGCGCCAAAAAACTCTAACGTTCCGATGACGATAAACAATAAACGGTGTTAGTTATCCTATATTGCCAGTAAAAAATAATAAAAAGGTACTTTCCGAAATATTAAAACAAAAAAATAATTTACAATGTTTACGTAAATATTTAATTAATCCATGATTTTTGCTTGGGACACCGGCGTCCCCGTGGTCGTGAAAGGGTTAAGGTTTTATTTATTTTATTACCTTATCATGTAATGTATAACAATGCAATAAAATAGAATACAAGTGACATGAAATAGTTAAAAAAAGGGTTACGAAATTATAAAGAAAAGAAAATAGGCCATATGATAAAGGCAAAAAAGGATAGATTACTTTCATAATTTACATACAATAATTTTAAGTGTAAATTTGAAGAGTATTTCATGTTTTAGTTTCTGTGATCAATTTACCTTATTCTTCATTGTCGTTGGCCTTCGTTGCTGTAGTTCGCGCTTTTCCTAGAAAGCCTTGGTTGAGGATTCGACGAGGTACCTCCACAGGTCTCCATGACCTGCTGTTCTGAATGCTTTTGTTTTTGTAAAGGCTGTCACGATCCGCACAGAGTCCACCCATCTGGTGACTGATCGCCGTATTGGTCTCTATAATTTTATTTCGACAACCAACTTATAGAGATTCTCTAGTTACCTCTTAGCAAAGGAGATGGTGTAAGGCCTTGTCTTTACACGGATTTGATTGAGAAAATATTTGTTGTGGCTTCTAGCGGTCTACGGTATCGTAGCATTATTTTCCAACACCACATTTCAAAAGCATCGATTTTCATTCGGTTAGCTGTGCGGATTGTCCAGGATTCAGATACGTATAAGAGTATTGAGAATGTCGGAGTTCTTACTAGTCTCATTTTCGTGGTATTTTTAGATTATACTTTATTCTGTTCATAGATTACAAAAGGTCCTAATAACTAATGCAGAGAGCAACTTTCCTTTCTGTTTTTATTTGTGAGTAAAATCAGAAATTTTAGCTCCCTAATGGAACAAGAAGTTACGCAAAAAGTTGCGAGGTCAGTTATTACTTTACGTTACACCAAATAAATGTTAAGACATGAAATAGATAAGAGAATCTTGTAAAAATTTCAACGAGTGATGTAGTTAAAGTTTTGTTGTTATTTTTTTAAGTCCGCAGCAATGCGTTCATATGTTACATTGAGTAATTTGTACTACTTATTAAAATGTCGCGCTAAATAAGCGAGGATTTTACGTATAAACCATAACGAAATTAATATTTATTCAAGATTTAATGTTTTTTTGTGTGTTTGAGAAGTTTTATTTTTTTTTGTTGATAAAAATAATTAACGCAGAATCATAGAATTCTAAAAGAAAGGCGAAGGAACTGAGGGGATGTATGGAAGGAAAGTATGGTAATGAATGAAAGATATTGTGAAGAAAATCAGAAGGAAGAATGAAAGACTTTATGAAGGACGAAAGATGAGATGAGATGAGTAGAGAATTTTAAAAAAATAATTTTAATATTCCTGTCCACAAATGACAGGAGTTGAAAGAGAGTCTGTCCCAAAGACAGGGCAATCGAAAACTAGGTGTTTGATTGTGCGTGTGTTTAATGTATAGAGAGTGTAATAATTTGATCAGTGTTATCACTTTTTTATTTTCAGAGACTAGTTTTGAATATTTTGATCACTATTATTTTAACAATTATCGATTCTAAAGCTAGATCTGTTGCAAGGGGTTGATAAGGGTTTTAATTTGTAAGCCTTCGTTAATGTAGTTCGTTAACCCCTGGACTCGGTGGAGTCAGCTGGCTACGATAAGTAAACTAGACATTTCTGCCCTTATGAAATGAGAAGTTCCAGAAAAATGTGCGAGATCAGCGATTGGATTACATAAAATAGAAGTTAAGATACAAAACAGATAAGAAAATTATGTTAAAATGTAAACAAGTGATATAGTCATCTTTCTGTTAATTCTTTTCGTCTTGCACTGACGTTATTAGTAATGCGCTCATATGTAAGTTAGTTATTTATACTATTTATTACAATCGCACGCTGAATAACATAAGAATTTACGTATAAATCTTTGTGCAGAGATATTTGTACTTGGAATTTTGGGACAAAATAACAACCCATATTCGTCATGTAATTTTAAGAACTAATTAAGTTTTTGAAACTAATGCCTAACTACTGGAATATATATATCTATACATATATATGTTTATTAGTATACTTTTATACTGGTTATTTCTTTGTTCATGGTTTAAACGTATTCCACCACCTTTTAATTAATACACACTCTGAATAAAGTTAACACTTTGAAAAAAAAAATTTTTCTTACCATTTTTGGAAAGGATGTATATTCATATATATTTATGTGTTTGTAGATGTGTTCACATATTATTAACAACAATCGATCAAATATAATTTGCTTAAATATGTAGAGGAGAATATTTCTTGTATCAATTGATTTTATCTATTCGTAATTATACGAGCATATGTCGAAATATTTATACAGAATACCGCGATTTATTACACAAATAATTTTTTAATCTGTATCAATTATTTTGGGTTAATCTATAGATAGGGATATTTTAAGTAATCTATTTACTATTAAGATAATAAATATTTACGTTAACAGAAATTTAAAAAAAATATAAGCTGAAAAAATGATGTTAAATTCTGCAAATTATCATACAAAACTTATATTTTTCCCTGCTGTTTGGTATTGATAAAAATAATTTTTACGTTAATTTTATAGACAATAAAATTTATCATTAAGAGATAATTCAGTAGTTTTCTTTTGTTAAATTTGGAACACCGAATTGAAAGTTAAAAGTATTCAGAAATGCGTTAGTTCTGTGCCATAGAAATGTAGAGTTGTTATTTATAATTGAAATTCATAAATTACGGATAATGCATTTGCTACGCCGTAGGTTAACGTAGCGCATTGTTGGTATATGACGAGATCATTTCTTATTCATCTTTGTACTCTATTTTCGTTTAAAATACGACGAGGTATGATTCAAGTTCAGTTCCACGTTATAAGTAACTATATAATTCTAATGTATATATATAGACATGTGGTGTTTTGTAAGATAAATTACTACATTTCTTTGATAAAATGAACTGTTATTCGAATAATTTAACTTTAATTATTACCTTTTATTAAGCTACCACTGGCTTGGAATGCTGACATTCTGAAAAGAGCTTCGCCGAAACTCATCAGTTGTTCTTTTAAATAAAATTTAACAATTTTCGGTGTGTTATGTACACATTAACTACGAGTATATACACGAGTCAAGGTACTATGTGTTATAAGATTTATTTAATAATATAACATTTATTATAGATTTAAAACTACGAAAAGGAAGGTGTTGGGTGTCTTGTGGTATTATTATTTTTGCCTGTCTATGAAAGATTTGGTAACATCTAAAAGACAAAATTTAAGCGTTCAAAGTTAATTATTAAATTGTAATAAATTAACGGAAAAAGTTTATTATTAATAACAACATATATATTTATAAGCATCATCATTGTGATTAATAATGATCAGAATATTTAAAGACAAGAATCTTTGGTAGATATGTGAATATTTTAATTTCACTTAGGCTATATCTGATGAAGTGTATACGTATAAATCGGTCTTAAATTTTATTAAGAGATGTGTTGTTGTGGAAATTTTCCTACTTCATCCTCACAACTACAAAACGTTATGAAGCAGAGTATAGTTAAAAATAAAATAGGATGAAAAATAAATAGGTAATAAGTTGACGACCAATAAGAGTTCAGTTAAAATTTCCTATGTTGAATAAACTATTTTTATTTTATATTTTTATTTTTTTTGTATTCAGTATTTACTTCTTATTATTTTTTACGCAGGTTGAGAAAAAGCATCTACATTATAAGCTCGTGGAAAAACCTTTTATTATGTTATTGCTACAAAACCAAGTAATTACATTTAACAAGGATGCTGATAAAATAACAGCAGCGCTAATGTTTTAAAAACAAAAAAATATCTCTGGCCACTTTATGATTGAAAAAAATAGTTAATAACATTTTATACTTTGGTATGTAAGGCTATCCTATATGAAGTTAATGTAAACATTAAAATAGTACCTCTATTTTAAGATTATGAAACGAATGTCTGGTTTATTTCAAATGTATTTTGTGTTTCCGTAAAGTGCTCCTTGAAAGCATTATTCCGTGGCCCACGCTGCGGGGAAGCAGTGATTCGAGACGGTGAACCCGTCCCATTATTTTTTATTTAATAATGCAGGACCCGTTCCGTACGAGTCGTTTCTCTATTATTTGTAACATATATACATTACATGCGTATATGGCTAATATTTTAATTTATCCATTTAATATCATATATACTAAACGTCATCTGAATGTTACATACATAAGCATCCTTGGCAGACTTTGTGCTGTAAAAGTTATCACCCTGCCGTAGTCCAACAGAAAAATAGTAACTAATTTCGGCACTGAAACGTTGTTATGGAGAACTATGTTTGGGATTTCTATGAGATAAAATTAGGAATGAGAGGATCTATAGCAGAACGAAAGTGATCGACATAGCCTACTAGATTGGCAAGTAAAGGGGCAGTGAGAATGCCAATAACGCGGAAAATATATAGTCGCAGGGGCCTGTTCTGAAGTGGAGACTACGAAAAGGCAAGCTCAGCGTAGAACGTTCACCCAAAAGGTGGAATGCCGAGATCTGTGTCGAGGAGTTGTTCTCTTAGGGCTGAAATGATGACGACAATGGTGAAGGTATTTCGATGATGACTTTACTTATTGAAATAATATCATAAGAAAATTTTCGACATGGTACACTGCAAGAATTTCCTAATAATGTGATTAAGCTTTTAAAAATTTATTTGATTTTGAATGTCGTCAAATGTTTGATAGAGACGGGTGTTTTAATTTACTTCTTCGCAATTATTTATAAAGGTTTATTTATATTGAAAACCATAAAGAAGGATTTGAATGAAAATAAACTTTTATAAATAGGTCTTAACGAAAATGTAAAAGAATTTCTCTTTTGGTATTGGTAAAGGTGTTTTCTAGTTTTGTGCTTAACGAAATATCTTTTAAAAAAATATTATCTAATTTGACTATTTCTCGGATATATAGCAAACTACATTATTCCTTAACTTCAGTTGAGACTTCGCCTATAATCGATAAAAAAATATATAAACAATTTTTACATTATTGATATACAGAATAATCTAAAAGCTTCAATGTTGGAACTATATGACGAAATCATCTGTAATATGTCTCTATCAAACATTTCTACAGTGATTAATCTTGGCTTACTTTGAATAATGCTTTGATAGTGCTACTATAGAATAATTAATATATGCTCGATACACGTGTTTCCAATACCGCAATAACAGATTGGTTCCTCAATAGATAGGATTGACTGCGGAGAAATAATGTTTTATGACTACAGTCTTAGGTTTCAGAATACACTTATCCCCCAATTTACAAGGTAGGTACGTTCCTGAGAAATACGTTTAAATCGAAAATAAGAAAAATTTCAAGTCAAAACCGGGTAAATCGAAAAACTTGCATAAAAGAAAATTTTGCTATTTAACAGTTGTGATTTTTTTCAATATTTTTAGGTGTACACAGAAATAAAAATAAAATGCATTGACAAGTTGAAATATTTAATATATTACGGAAACACTGTTTTTTTTATTTAATTACCATACATTAAACAGAAGAACACAAAATAAAACCAAAGGTGTTTTATTATCCTTTATCGCTGTCAAAAATTACTCTTAGTCTGTTATTCGGAATCGAATGTTCGAATTCACTTTTATCACTCGAAGTTATTTGTATCGATTCGATGTTTGAAGCAAAAATATTTACATTATGAGAGCTGGTAATAAAATCAGTTATTAAAACAGCCAAAAAAAACTTATTTGGAAAACCGTGTAAAAGCGAAAACGTACATATGTGAAACATTGCCTTTCACTTTGACAATTTTTAGCAAGTTCACAGTTGCTTATCGAGCCACGGAGAGGCCTTTGCCAAAAAATTTCTATGATATTGAATCAGAAATATGATCCGCTGACGATCGAAGGTAACTGATATAGCCAACTGAAAGGTTTTGAAATGGAGGCATCCATCCACAATAATAATGCATACAAGCAATTTAGTTAAGGTTGTCGTAAGGTGCTAGACGCAGGTCGCATCCGTTTAGACCTATGGCTGAAATAATAATGGTAGTAAGAATTCTAGTGGTAATCCACAAAACGTGAGATAAATATGACATTTTTATGATTTTTAAATTCAAAGTTATTCAGGTTTTTAAAGTTTTTCTTAGTTGTGTACACTTGGCGGAACAGTGTGGTCATAAAGTCCTTGCACGGAAATTTTCCACTCGCTCACCATTTCTCTTTTGTCGAAGCGTTTCGCACGAACATATTTAGATAAGAAACTGTGAAGGCTTTCACTAGATATGCCTGTAACAATGTTGAGCGTCATTTGGATTTGAGTCATTGTAAACTAGATAACCAGTGTGAAAAGAACTGTGTATGTTGGTATGCAGTAATGCAATACTGGAGATATTAAGAATATTGAAAGCCAGTCTTTGTAATTAATTAATTTCTTTGTTTTAAAATTCGTACATATGCCTGACGGGTAATCGATCACGTGATTTACAATCGCAAATCCCACTTCTGAACTAAATGGATATCACGTTATGCTATACATTTTTATTAGAAGATAAAATCTCACTTGTTTTTTTAAATAAATAGAGAATGGTATAGTCTATTCAATAGAATATCTATTAAATATCTAGTACGGTTAGTAGATGTTTATCTAGGCATCAGTTTCAAGTTTTTAACTAAAAACAACTATGTTTATTTACACTTTATTGCACACAAAAATAACAAAAGAATTCATTTAAAAGGAAATGTAACGAAAAAGGTATACTGATAAAAATTAAAAAATTTATGCAAAGGTTGTACAAAAGGCGGTTTTACCGTTAGAGGCGATATACATCAGGCAACTTTTAGATAGAAGCTGGAAGCATGAAAGAAAGGCAGTTTAGCTTGTACATAATAAAAAACAACATACACATTTACTTCACATTTTAGAATATAATACACATAGTGCATATAATACATGCATTGGTACATATATATATATATATATATATATATATATATATATATATATATATATACAGTAATAAATGCTAGTTAATATCCTATTTGAGAGGCCAAAGAAGTACTCTTCTACCATATTTTGTTGCTTCTTGCAATTTATTTTATAACCTGGCAGCGACAACACTGAAAAATTGAGTGCTTTTGAGTCATTACAACGAAAAAACAGACAGTAAATGTAATGTTAGCAATGGTTGGTTATTATTAAAGTATTATATCATTAAATAAAAAATGACACTTAAATACGTTTTATTGTTTTTATATTGAATTGTAGATAGCCAATACATTATTACAGTCGAATAGTCTACCAAGGCAGTTAGTTAATAACATATTACTTTATAAACGATTGTCTTACGTTTTTCTTCAAAACGCTTAATGTCTTTGTAATATGTTTATAATGTGCCACACAGTTCTAGAATTTTTTGTCTCCTCTTAAAAGAAATGTAGCTCTAGCCTTTTAAAAATGCAATTTTAAAAACATGACCTAAATAAAAATAATATAAACGGTTTTTTAATTTAATGCCTGGGAGTTTAAAATGACAATTTCAACTTACTTTTTGATCACAGTAGTCCAAGTCAGGGGAGGTCAACCTGCGGTTCGCAAACCACATGGCTGTTTGAAGGATTTTTTGTAGCTCTGGATAAATGCATCGGAGTTCCTTTTTCATTTTTGTGTTATTATAATTAAATAATTTACCCTTTCACCTTTCCCAAATATTGTGAGGTATACAATAATCGCCACGCTTGGCAGTCGGTGGTATTATGGTACGCAGAGGAGCTACTCCCCATCCTCTGAAAACTTGTGTTATAAACGTGGCATTCCTGTATAAATAATGCACTAAGTGTGAATTACAGAAGATTGTATCCCGGGAATCGAATTAGCGAACTACGATAGCAAGTTACAATTCTCTACCTCTGGGCTAACACTGCTGAGCTATATTTAAATAATACAAAAACAAATTAGGTAATACCCAACTGTTAATGTTTACAATTTTATAACATATTTTTATTATACGTAATTATATAAATTACATATTTATTGACTTTATTTCCAACAGTTTACACTCGTATATTCCATCAGTTAAACTGTTTTGCTCTAACCACTGATGACTTGATTGAATAGTTAATATTACATAAACTAATATTTAGAATTAAATAATAATCACAGATAATAAACGCAAAGTAAAATAGGTAACAAGTAAGTGTATTATTAAATAATCTGAAACAAATCTATATCCAATGCTCCGATAATAAATAATGCCGTAGGAGTAGATTCATAATAAATGATAGTACCGTCTCGTCATCGGTAAGAGAGAATTTGAAAAGTCCGCACTGTACGTGGGGTATACTTTTGATTAGATTACTTAGAAATAAATGTCTCGAGGCTAGACTGTGTGATAAATGACTTAATATACTTTGCGCATTATTCTTTAGATACCACATTAGTTAGGTTAGGTTAGGTTAGGTCAGTCTGAAGTTTATTTTAGATTTACGAGACTAAAATTTACGAATATTTTAAATTAATTTTAATTCATTTTTTATTTATCAAATCAGGAAAATGAAGATACATATATAAACGAAAGTAATAGAAATAGTTCGAATTTGCAAGTCGAAGTGACAGTGATAGGCCTTATAGTGCGTAGAATAGATGGCCGGTGGGGATTTAGGGTTAGTATTCGTTTACCTACAAGTCGGGCAAATGAACTACAGTCTGTTACCCTGGGGTATTATTAAATATCTCTTGTGGAGGTTAATGTGTCTATCATGACGTTCTACAGCTGAAATGATGAAAAAATGATGATGATATAGTTGGATAGCATCTCAGACGGAAATTTTCACCGTTGATGGCATCTGAATGGTCTCATAATCAAATTTATTTATGCAGAGTTGTAGCTTTTCGTCTCGGATCCATCAAATTGTGAAGTATAAAGTAAAGTAAGTTATTAACAAAAGAGGCGGCGTGTTCATACGGGCGTGTGACAGACTCGAAAGCCCTGCCTGCCTCGACTTGAAGTACTTATGATCGTTACACTGTGGCTAAAGTGCCGGCATGAGGGATGTCTGGCTTTGAATAAAACTTATTATGTATTAAGGAGAGTAATATGTGTATTACAACGGATGTGATATCCAGGATTATGTTTTGTGTGACGTTGGGTAGAGTCTGTATAAAAATAATCGATTAAAGCCTTAGGATTAAAATCCAAGAAATAATTTACTTTGACACTGTTACGTTTAATATCTATATCTATCATATCAGCAAATAAATGCCTACAATAAGGCATGCCCCCCTGAACATCATCACGATGACAGGCGTGACGACAGGCGACTTATCCTCGGCACTCGAGAACCTGTCGAACCCAACGGCCTTCAGCTGCACGCGCGATGTTCCCAGCACGCTGCTACCTCATAAGATTAACTCTTCAAGCTACATTGGTAACCATGTTCTTTCTGCAAGTTTTCTCATTTTAGATACGACCTCGTCGCCAATTTCCGTGCATAGCCCTTTCCATTGCTTTCTGAGTGAGCTTTATCCTTCTTACTTCTTGGGTGTAGATTTATTGAAGACAATTCTAAAATTAATCATAATTGTAAAATTTAAACCATTCAAATATCTACAATTTCATTTTAAATCATTTGTTTTTTTATTTTAAAAATAAAATTCTTGTGGATGTCATATGATGTCAGACCCATGTGTAGTCTTCTTTACGGAAAACGTACCATTTATATTCCTCGTCGGCCATTACGCCCTACGGGCAGCATGCACGTATATCTCGAGGGTCATAATGACACATCATTCATCACAAAACAACAGTCGTTAAACCGCGGAGAAGATTGAACGTGACGCGAGCGCCATCTGTGTGCGGCGGGTTGAATCGATCGAGGCTGCACGCGTTGATTTTAATACATCAACGTCAGTGTGCACTTTGACTTCTAAGAACACATAACATTCAGTCGGAACTATAAAAACATAAGAAGGACAACAAGTAAAGTGAACGTTAATAGATTTAAATTAATATTCCAAATATCTTTATTCAAGTAGGCATTTATATGTATGCTGGAATTGTGGACTATTTTAACATTAAAAGCTCCGTAGCGCCTCGGAATGCTGATCTGTACGAAAAGAACACCAAGTGCATTGATTTTACACTTCCTAATGTAATGTCAGGGGTCGCTCTTTGGTAGCGCGAGGCCATTTTTCGAAATTTGAAATTTTTTGCGAGCCGAAATTGAATACGCATTCAAAACACGCAAAAACTTTCTTTCAAAAAAAAAATTTTTTCACAAAAATCATACTTGTTGAAATTTTTAAACAAAATATCTGCATAGAAGTTAGAAATAATGGCACACGTATATGACAGCACTCCTAATATTACTTAAGATGCTAGATAATTAATTATTATCGGTATTTGGATTTCGATAATTTTATAACGGGATAATAATAACTGTTATTCACACCAGTTATTTGTTTCGATTTCCCAGGAGCTGACATAGGTAATATAAATTTAAATATTGAAATAATTCTACAATCAATCGAGCCAAAAATATTCGTTCAAAGAGCCGCATGTGGCTAGTGAACCGTAGTTTGGCGACCCCTGACATAATATTTATGCGCCGAAATATAAAATCTGGTAAGAAAAATTATCAGGTACAGCATAAATATAAGAAATAAAAATAAACTCGTAACATAGGTTTAGGTGGTTGTACGCGTATGTATAAAGTTCGACGAGACATCTTAGTTTTAAATATAAAATCAAAAGTATATTATTAAAAAAAATTTATAATAGCATTCAAAAATTGTTGGTGATCGAAATGTGTAGAACTTGGTATGTTGACTCATTTACATGATTAATATTGTAATGTGCACATGAAAAGAAATTGTTAAGTTTAATTTAAAAGAGAAACTTTTGAGTTTCTTGGCGGCTCTTCTTAACAGATGATCATTTCTAACCGTGGTAGCTCACTACTTTTAAAATAAACCATGTCTCAAAGGCGCATGCGCCTTCTTGTATAAATATATTTCCAATTTGAATTTGAAATTTCAGTTTGAATTTGTACCAACAGACAAAGTAAATTAATGTAACATATTTTAAAGTGATGGTTTTATACAAGTGTTTGGAAATAGTTGTAAGCAATTTACTTTTTTGCTACTTACTTTTTTGGCTTTTATACTTATAACCAACTATCCCTATAAGCATGTCTTTATCCAAGATATTTTGTTACAATCATGATTGCCTCTATCTTCATTACATGTTTTACTATCTGTACAAAAAGATTGAGACTATAAATTATATACCGTAGATAAATGTTAGTGGTCGTAAATGGCGTAACGTTGTGAGGTCATAAAATAGGCGATTGGATTTGTGTATGGTAATCGTGTGTCAAAGAAATAGTGTCATTGTTATAAAACGTGTAAGAACATGTTATAAAATGCAGTAGCTGATATCGAACAGAGAAGACTTTACCACATGATTTTAATGTAAAATAAACTTTGATGTTACTCTTATTTTTTATTATTTGCCACTGTGGTCTTGAGGTAATGGAATGGCCGCTTTCTACAGAGCCTATAGAAAATCTATGTTAGAGGCCTATGTCTAACACAAAACGTCATATGATTGAAATAGTTATGATAATAATTTATTTCTTTAAGAAGATTTTATATATCGTTAACAAGACTAAAAAGTTAAGGAAATAGGTCGCTAACATCTACCATGTTTTTTACCATTGATGAGATAGTCAAAGAACAAAAAGGGCAACGAAACGATAATTTGACATCGCATGACAACCATGTTTTTTAATTTATTTAATAAGAATCATCAACGATATTTAAAATTCAAAGTCTTACGTGAACGTATTGTTACATTATCATTGTACCTCTAATAAAAGCATGTATTACATATTCATATTATATCTTAAAATAAGTCAGTTTACGTACTTGTTTGGAAAAGGTACCGGTCGACAAGTTACATCATTATGCTAGAATGTATTTTTAATTTAGCTAGATGTGTTATGTATATGTGTTCTCTAGTTGTATTTAGATCAAGATTTGTTATATATTTTGTAAGTTTTTAGAGTTCTTTATAGAGTATATTAAAACAAAATGCATTTTAAATATTCAATACAGCTATGACATAAATTAAACAGAAGTCTCAGTTGAAATATTATAAATAAGATGATATCTCGTAGTGAAGAGTGGCTTTAATTAAAAAAAAATACTTAGTCAGGATTCAACACGTTATAGGATATCAAAAAATCTAGATGCTTTACTAATCATTTTCATTGAAAATTATTGTAATACAACGCAACACCATCAAACCTTAAAGTATCACGTAACGTCGTTACAGACAAACATTATTTTTTGAAACTTGTTAAAATAGTTAACATAGTGAGGAAGAAACGATCCTTCCTAATAAAATAAGAGGTTGTAGAGAGAAGCAGTGAAAATAGCTAAATGGTGGAAACGTCGGGGAACTCCGTGTAGCAAGCAGGAGTATCATGTCAAGGTAGTCTTTGAGTAGCCGGCGATGGGTCAGCATGTAACCAATGTAGCTCAAGCTCCTGTGTTTCCGGTGAATCAAGTTAGTTCAGATAAAATCCGACCTTTCTTTTACATTTGTTATTCGTCGTTGTCTGTGCTGCTTTTTATTGAGAATAAGAAGAAATACGTCGTGTAATATAGCAATTTTGGTTATGGTTTCTTACGAGTCACGTGTCAAAAATCTTTTGATTTTTATGTCTTAAGAAATGCAAGCTATGTTATCATATACACTTCTCATCTGATTACTATTAGTAGTGATGCCTGTCTGAAATAATACTTGCGTACTTACGATTGTACATCGCAGTTCTTAGCTTATTTCATTTTCCAGACATGTGCGAGATATATACATATAATACGATGATATTTACTAGTTAGGATGCATGGTGGAGTATAGTTTTTTTCATGTTTTCTGCCTTTCTGCCTGTCTCTTCTGTACACGGGCGAACTGGTTCAACAAAGCGTGTCCCAGCCACATTCGCGCGAGCGTGTGACGGCTTCTTTGTGTGAACGTGAATCGGGAAAACTCCGCGATAAATAGCTTAGACTCTTTTGTTTGTGCCGACGGTTTTTAAGAAGCGTTTGAATTCAATTTATTGCATACGTGTGAGCCTGTATTCTTGTCAGAATGGTGTAAGTTCAAGCAACATAAGTTCATTGACACCTTGTTAATGAGCGCGTCACTATGTGTACATTAAATCGGTATTTTTTTTTACCAATATTAGTTTTTAATTACACGCTTTTAAGATTGGATGATAAATTTTCGGTACCTCACCACTCGAAAAATTTTCGACCCCAACGGCTGTCGATTTCATGAGCGATGTGACCCGCCGCTGCCACTTGAGACGAGTAATTTTTTGGTGATCTTGGTTCTTATTGATCCTGTTCCCACAAGTTAAATCTCGCTGTAACCGTTAGAGCCTCTGGGCTAAAAGCATTAACATCATTCGAACATACCCCAGCGGCGGCAGTCAATGAAGATGAAGCGACTTGGACGAAAGAAAGAATAAGTGACACAGTGAAGTAGTAATAGCTAAATAGTTGAAGTGTGAGGAAACTCAGCGCGGTAAGCGAGGGTACGTGAAAGGTCCACGTCTAGGTACTTATCGATTGAGTATCAAAAAGTCAGCAGGAACCAGCTTACTCAACGACCCTCTCTCTGTGCTCCGGATTAATCACATCTGTTTAGATGAAATCGGTGCTTTTTCAATCCTGAACCGTAAGTCCATAATAATATTATAAAAACTAAGTCAGTCAGTAAGTCGTCGACCACAGCAAGCCTAATCTTTAAGAAGTATCTGAAATATCGTTTTAAAAAAGCTCGTTTAATTTTTCGTATCTTTTACTATTACAGTGCTACAGGTTAGAGGTGGAAAATTTTTAAAGGGATTGAAGAATAGCTCATTTGTCAGTAAAAAGATTCAAAGCTCTTACATATGTTTCAAATCATTCTGTATAAAATTAACACCTTAAAATATATTATATTTTAATTAACGAGTAAGTAATATATGACCAACCCTATACTAAAATAAATACTTTCATAAATGATAAATAACATTAATTATTATTATACTAACTGTCCCTGTATATTTGTAATGCCAGACGTTATTAACCTATTATATTCTAAAAGAAAAATAAATTAATATAACATATTTCACTTTACATGTAAATGGCTACCTATGTAGCTGTTTTTTGGTGTGTTAAGAGCAATCTTCTGTGTTACGTTCGTAAAAGCAATAACTTTAGATCTGTAGTATATTATCGATTTTATAAATATACATAAATACCATGAATTATTTCTTATCACGAAATAATTCTAGAAAGTAATAACTTTGCGACTTTCATTAAAGGATAAATATTAGTTAAGATGAGTCTATCTAAACAAAGAGAGTTATATTAGATTGTTCAAGGGTAAAGGAGGTCGAATTGCTCACAACAGTCTCAAGGACCAACGGTCAAAGTTGTATGACCTGTAAGACGTTAGGTGTTTACTATAATAAATTTAGACTTTCTTTTTGCTGTGTGATTTTTTTTTATTACAAGATACTTTACCTCATAGGGAGAGAGATATGTAATGTGGTATGTGTCTATGCTTGTTTAACTTAGATATATACGATTCCATCTCTGCTGGTCGATTTGATCTCAATTGGTTCTTTTTTCATGTTTCCGGGCGTTTCGTATTATTCACGGTCGAACTAAACGAATTGATCTTACAAAAAACGATGTTCGAAGATACTGTGTATATATTATGATGCCGTTTTTTACAATATTTACTAACAACTTAGATGTAGTTACACTTAGGTATCGTTTGCAATGTTCAACAGTGAAAGTCCAGTAGTATAGGACGACGACTTGCGATTGTAGGTCGCGGGTTCGATTCCTAGAATACAATCTTATATAATTCACACTTCTCACTGCTGACAAAAATGTTTCCAGAGGATAGACCACAGCATACTATATGTAC
Source organism: Battus philenor (assembly GCF_028537555.1). Taxonomy (NCBI): domain Eukaryota; kingdom Metazoa; phylum Arthropoda; class Insecta; order Lepidoptera; family Papilionidae; genus Battus; species Battus philenor. The sequence continues at coordinate 7,321,757 of NW_027181688.1, read as the reverse complement.
TAAAATACCAAACCGTAATCACCTGCTAAGCATGGCGGTTATAGTAAATTCTCCATATATATCATTGGGAGATGCACACGCTTTGCAGTGAAACGTAAAATGTTCACGGTAAGCGAAGCAAATCGGATTCGTAATCAAGTGCAACCAGACTGTCTTTTTTAATTCCACGCGACAATGGCATGTGTTCCTTAAACAAAAGACTACCACATCTGTTACAATTAAAGTACAACGTGCCTTATACCTTTTATTTGTTATGTCAAACATTTCACCTTACGATTTAATCTCATACATGCAATTTTTTGACTCTGTGTAAGAATTTCCATAGGTTTGTTATTAAAATTATCTAATTCATTTTAGCAGAAGTAAAATCATAGTTATGCATTGTGGCAATTAATCATGCTCTTTTTTAACTTGAGTATAAATGTTTAATTAAATTATTTAAATGCTTGTAAATTGGATCCTTTGTAACTTTGTTTTGGTTAATCGCATAGGAAAGTTTTTGAAAAGGCAAAAGCTCACGGTTTTGCCCGAAGAGCTTTAAACTCAATATCTCGCTTTTGTAATGAGGGTCACTGTTTAGGGAAACTTTTTGTTTTTCATTTGTGTGATGAGAGTTTTTAACGTTTTATTTTTTTCCCGTACTTTTGATCGCCGAAGTTAATTTTACTTAGTTGATAGTCAAACGATAGCATTGAGGCTAAAATGTTTTTGTTAAGTAACTTTCATTTCATTGTTTTAATAAAATTTATAGGTAATACATATAATATTTATATATTTACAATAGTAACAGGAGGTAACTTAAGACATTACAAACTAATAATTGAATATATGATTTAATATATTTTTTATAATTGTGATAAATTACAGCGTTTTGGATATATAAATGTATATATATATATATATATATATATATATATATATATATATATATATAGTTATATATAACTCAAAGGAAGAGTGAAAAGAAAAAAAAATTAGGTTTCAGAACATATGTGTGCTTGTATTGTTAACCAGATTATTCATCATGTCAGCGGATACTCGTCACAAATTGCAACAATGAGAATGATGACGAAGCATTCACTCTATTGGACATTTAATCTTTTTAATAACATTGCCCAATGAGAAACAAATAAAAAAAGATCTTATTTTATACGTCAGCTTGTCTACTGATATTTCTAGAGAACAAAATTAAATGCATTTTATCATGCATGGAGGTTCTAGATTGTCTACACTGGCTTCGTACATACATCGTTTCGAATTACAGTGTTATATTATTTCAAAGAGATTACTTTTGTCAAGTTTTATATTAAAATTATAGCGTCGATTAGAAAGCAATGTAGCTAATAAAATGATGTATTTAACATACACATAATGCTTATCGAGATTTTATGTTACAAAATAAAGCAAAAAATTGTAGCATGAGATAATTGCCATGTGAACAGAGTATAAGACACTTAAAAAATAAAAGTAATTGCTAGTCGTTTCCAAATTATGGCGTGACCAAGGAAAAAAGAGATTCATTAGTATATACGTGTAGATATTGATATTGTATAGATATTACGTAAAAACGGAAGTTTTAAAACAATTACAAAGCAACCAAATTATTGAAGTTGCTGAACATATATGCGGTAATATGGATCCTTTTTTTCTTTTTTTTCGTTGGGAAATCCTGCATGGGATACCCCTCCGCTTCGAATGCAACGAAAGGGTTGCCTGACTTCTACTAGCTAAAACTACACAGTCTTCTTTAACCAATTTTGTTAAAACTACAGGAACGCTTCCTATCCTATCGTAGTTTCAACGGCGGTCTCCTAGTGCTTCATCTCCTTAGAATAGAGCTACAGTACCTCCATCATAAATATATTTAGTTCGCGTGCCACCACATGGCCAGGGCGTACTTGCGGTCGATCACCCCAAATCCATCGTCAAGGCCATGTTATGGGGGTTAACGTCCCCCATCCCAGAGTCATATGAGCCGTGGGTCCTGTAAATTTAGAAAGATTACAAGTCAAATATTTCAGCAAATTTCTGATTCATATTAGGCAAAAAGTCTGGTATTTTTCCATTAATACATTACAAATTAAATGTTGTAACGTTGCAATCAAATTTGGTCGCTTCTGTATCGACTCTATCTTTAATAAAGTGTATTAAAAATAATGCAGTGGTAATAATACATCGCATGATCGAGGCGTTTAAATAACAGCTGTACTAAGCGAAATTGTGCGGTTGGGAAATTTAGTTTGCAAACAAATTAATTGTTTCAGTCGTTTTGAGACAAATGTAACTGTACTATTGCAACCACATGTTAAATGATATTCAAAGGTATTGGTAAATAAAGTTCTGGGTAACAAACCTGCGGCGAATAGCCACATACTCAAGAAAAAATTATTTAACATTTATAGCGGTAACATTTAGTTAAATTAGGTACCGGGTATGGCAACTGAATAGAAGGAGAAATAGCAGATGGTGATGCAACAATGTCGAACATATAAAAATGTAAAACAAAAACATGAAATAAATACCAATTGCACACAGTAAGAAGTTTATATTATTTCACCAAGAGTGACGCTTTCAAACACAAAATTATTTTAACATATAAGTCATATTTTTTGAAGACTTCTTATATATAAATGGTTGTTTCCGATCTAATATAGTCGTTTTAGCCCATGGACGCTCACTACAGGGCATAGTCTTCCCCCAAAGATATCTACAGCGGATATATGATAATCGCCACGCTTGGCAGGCGGGTTAGCGATCACAGTGTGGTATTATGGTATTTTTTGTGAGCAGTGACAATCCTACATAATTATTGCGCAGTGTGAATTAAATAAGATAAAATCTTGGAAATCGAACTCACGACCTACAATAGGAAGTCTCAGTCCTTTACCGCTGGCCTACCAATACTCTACAAATGTATATACGTAGATGGGCAGATGACCTTGTTATAGTCGGAATATTCAGTGTGCAGGCTGTTTCCAACTGTCTACATTGGTAGTTAAAGCCAATATTTTAGTTTTTCACTGTCGAGAGCAGCTAAAAACAACAGGAAAGCCTATGTTCAGTTGTGAAAGTCTCACATTTGAAATAATTATGAAGACGTTGAACTTAACTAACATATTAATAAGAAAATCTAAAATTACAGTGATTGAGAAATAATGTATTTAAAATTCAAATTCAATATTATTAATAACGCCTTAAAATACTAAATACAAATGTACATACTTTAAGTGCTCAGCAATCTTACCTGTAACTTATATGTACATTTCAACTAAATAAAATAAAAATAAAAAGTAAATCTGCAAGCGGAAGTTGCTGTTAAACAAACATACAACGAGTACGTCGCTAAAAATTTATTTTATTTGATTAAACCAAAGCACAGCTCGCTTTGAAACAGCTGTTCTAAAAAGCGGAATGTGTGGAAACTCTTTGAAGAGTCGAGCGAGTCAATAGTTAACACTGAAAACACATTTTTTTACACGACTTTATGAATGTATAAAATTGCGATTTTTATTATTAACTTATACTTCCGTTGCAGTTTCTATAATTTTTAAAACGTTATTGTTAACAATATTTATTATTGATTCCAACTTGTAATTGTTAATGGTTACCATATATTTAAGATAATCATCTAGCTTATTTTGTTCGTTAAGTATCTTTTTTATCCTTATATTGTGACTTATTCTCGTGATTTCAACACATAGACGGCCACTGCTAGGCATATGCCTCGTTCATAGATATCTTTGAAAGGATACAGCATAATCGCCACGATGGACAGGCGGGTTGGCGATCACAGTGTGGTATTTTGGTACGCAAAGAACGCTGCTGCCCATCCTCTGGAAACTTGTTAGTGAGGAGTGGCAATCATACATAATTAATGCAGAAATTTTGAATTATATAAGATTGTGTCCTGGGAATCGAATCCACGATCTACGAATGCAAGTTTCAGTTTTCACCGCTAGGCTATTACTGCTCACACTGTTTGTTCCTCTTATTTAGTATGTATATGTATATAATCTATAGAAATGACGACGTTGTCCATGAAAATATAGTATTATTTTAATTTCTTTTACTTATTATAATTCTTCACAAGCAACTATTATTATTTCGTCATAAAAATAAACAAATATATTTTTGAAGAGAGAAATTTGATTATTGTTTTTATTTTAATTTTGGTTGCTCCGGCGGTATTAAAATAAATAAATAAGTAGTTTTATTTCAGGAAGCTTCCCATATTTGATACAGTTTCGATCCATATTATTATTAATATAAGAACGGGTCTAGGTCCAGTTAAGTATTGGAACTATCAAAGTTTATTCGCCCATCGCAGTTCAACAGAAAAAAGTAATTATATTGGTTAAAAAGCATTTAAAACTGTAATAATTTATATACAAACATTAGTTATAAAAATATGTTTACTATTTGGTACAATAGAAGACTAGTTATAATTTTATTATATTTCTACTTATTATCTTATTTCAGGTGTGGGACGTCCACAGCTGGACATATGCGTCCCTATAGAGTTTTACTGTTCTCGATGGTGAAGAATAAAATGTTAGCTGCGTTACACCTACCAATGTAGACAGATAATAAGAAGCTCAAATGACAAATTTAAGAAGTTAAAGTAAAGTTTAAGTCAAGCAACTGTTACTTGTAAAACCTTGCATATTATATATTCAGTACAAATTGTCGCAACTTGCAAAACGTCGCTGTCCGCAACACTTGTTCAGACGTGCAAAAGGACGAAATACGACTCGCGGTGCTTTTGCTAGCAATCTTATGAACTTGTTTGATACTGCACTGATGACATATTTAAATATAATTACACATAAATAAAAAAATAATCTTTTTATCACAGCGAATAGAGCGTTTTTTTAATGTATAAATGAGAATTAATCTGTTCTACATGTCTCATGGTCACTACATGGTGTGAGATCAAAACATTAAAATTTGATGATATCACTGTTTTTCTGATAGATTCACTGATATTCGCATATAGAACAATAAATTCTTATTTTCTTTTCCGAAAATTTTAAATATTTTCGCGATTAAAACTCAATTCCAACGCAAATGTCCATAGATAGATCTAATCTTGAAATTTTTTTTCCAGCTAGTATTACATTTAGGGACAATAAAAGCCTGTTATTTAAATATTGTACAGTATGATCGGGAATAAGTGTAAATTGATTGAAAGTATAGCTCATTTAATATTAATTATGTATGGTGTACCATATCCAAAAATTAATAGCTTTTGAAATAATAAAAAATGTTATTTTACTAAAGTAAGATAAAGTGTTTCAATATACAAATTAAATTAATTATTTTGATTCATACTTTACCGTATCCCAGACTTTGCATTGGTAGAAGTAATTGCATTAGATTTTTCCAATAGAAACAAAAATAAAGTAACATATACAGTATTTAGTACAGTAGTATACTATTAATGTAACATATATCACTTTGAAAATGGAGATTCGAAATAGGTGTTAAATATTTAAGGCTTTTGGCTGACGAATAGGCTATATATTTAACCCCCTTAATATATTTACATTTATAATAAATAATCCTTTATAGTTAAGAATTAACAGTAACTCGAGTTCTTTAAAATAAAATTTTTAATATATTTCCATCATGATTCTGAATAAAAGAAAAATGATTAAAGTAAAAATTGCCAATGCATATCCAATGGCTCCAGTTAATTACGACGCGAGCGTAGGCTGTAACATGACCTGTAATGTACAGAAAATGATCAGTACAGATCGTTTGCTTTTTAATTATTCACATATTTCATTTTCATAATGAAATCATAAAAACAGGGAATTATAGAAAATTATTTTCCGTATAATTATCTGGTGGGTGTTGGCAACTACTAAAGTACGTCTTCAATATTCAAGGAGTGCCCCCTTAGGCTTTCCATAAACAAAAAACTCTACCCCTTATCATAGAAGAGTTTTAATGTTTATTTAATTTTAATATATAGTTTAATAGTAAAGTAAAACTACAATGGGCGGTCTTATGTCACACGAGGCAATTTCTTTCAGACGATCATAGTAAGGAAATATGTATAGCGGGTGGTTAATGTGTACATACAGACAAAACACATATGTACAGTCATACATAAACATACATATGTTTATTCATAAAGAGTTAAAATAAATACATTATAATACATACTTATAAATACAATAATAAAACATTAAACTAACATGGGTCGCACTTGCCTCAGAAATAATAAAGAAACAGATAAAAAAATAAAAATATTTCTTAACTTTTTTCTTAAAAATAGACCGCACGTCTTAGCGACTGCACGTCTTAAAGCATTTCATAATTGAATAGCCTGTGTGGTAAAAGGTTTATTAATGAACAAAGTAGAAATTCTCTGATGATCTCAAAGACCTTTCATGTGTATCATGAAGGAATAGATTTAAGATAATAGTGAGTGAGAGGATTGACAGGAATATTATATAACAGATTAAAAATGTGAGTATTCCGGCGAAGCCGTATGGGTAACCAATTGAGCTTAACGCAAAAATCGGAAATATGATCATATTTTCGGAGTATAAATATGAAATTACATATAAGATTACAGAAGTTTTGAATGCGCCATATTAGTAAGGTAAATATTTTAAACTACAAGATAAAACGGATTATCGTGAAAATGTTATATTTCATAACACCACACATTTTCTTTTGAATTCGCTGTTGCTCCCATGAAAAACTATTGCTTCCACTTAAGGGTGGACTTGAGAGTGGACACTCCAGATGGGAACACCTATAACAGAAAGGTGTACTTATTTTAATAGGTGATATTTATTCACACTTTTTTGTACACCATAGAAAATAAGTAAAAAAAATTATAGAGATACAAGAGGCATTCTTATCGCTCGAGGCGATCTCTACCAGATAACATGATAATACCAATAGGAAGACAATCGCTCTTATTACAATTAAAAGGATTTAAAGTATTTGTAAAAAGATCACAAAAAGCACGTTTGAGTTTGTTGTGAGCTCAGACTTCGGTGCGTTTAAAATCCTCGTAGCTTTATTTTGAATGGCATTATAAGGGAGTTTGGTTTAGTAGGTAGACCGACATAAAATCGCGATAATAATCGCTTATGCAGACAGCGCCAGGTCGGTTATAATGGAAACCTTAGGGCAAAGCCTATGCCTTGCATTGGGCATGTATCGGCTGATACGATGATGATCGATATGATGGATCCAAAGTGGAAAATAAAATGAAAATATTTCTAGTGTGTGAAACGGTATAACTATTATATCATGTAGTCGGGATCTGGTCTGCATCCAGCGTCTTCCTACAATATTAATAAGATAATATGTCTATCGAGTGGGTGGGTGGACCTTCAACGATGCACTTATCGGTGCGTGGTTTTTAGTCCAGAACCTTAAAGCTCCAAAAGCTATTTGTTCTTCGCGCTGTGTTCTGCCCACCACAACTTAAACTTGACAATCTGCTGTATTATGTTGGGAACTTATATTCTTTTTGAGATAAACATAATTAATACCATTGAATAGCAAACGAATAAATAATTTTGTATTAATGTAGTACACAATAATATTATTGTTGTTTCCTAAAGGTATATATATATATCTTTATTCTAAAAGTATACATATATAATTTTAAATATATAATATAAATTTTGTTGTTCCATAGGCGGACAAAATACAGGTGATGAATGTGAGATACAGGTTTTATAGTTATTTATATTTATATGCGTTGATTAGTTGTTGAGAAAAAAGAAATTGAGATATGTAGATGTTGTATTTATTCATAAAACTACAAAACAATATGTAAATTGATATATAGTTGGTATCTCATACACACAACTTGTTTTATTATTATACATACATCGTTTCTTATCTTTTTCTCATTGATGTTATATGTACAGGTTATATTATTATAATTTAAAATTTGATTAAAACTTTGATATTGTAATTTTGTCCGATTATTTAGATTATAGATTTGAACGCCGCCCACAAGGTGGACAGTCAACCTTGTCAAGGTCTTAGCAAGCTTGTGAAGGCGTTGAAAGCAGGCAGCTTCCGATTGGTTCTATTCAGAATGTATGGCGGAGGCTTATTCCCAACAATGGACTTTTTATGACAGATAAAATAATGACAATGATGATTTAATTTTCTGTAAACTATAATAATTTTTTTAACGGTTATATGATACAGAATACATTTGCGTTATACTTTGTAAATATTTTATACGTTTGTGAATTTGCAAACTGAATATTCCATTACGTTCTATTCCGGTATGATATACTTGCGCTTGTGAAATTATCTAGACAAAGTACCCGTCTTGTAGAAGTTGCCAACTAACATGTACATACACGGTTCCGTTTTGATCGTACTACTGCGTACTAATATAATATTGAGGACTAGAGAAGTTTATCATTTATGATTGGAATATATATTCTAGTTTTCTGTTAGTTTACACGCTTTAAATATTTAATTTAAAACCTGGTTTTCGATAGTTTTATTTTTCCTGTTTATCTGTAACTAGTTCCCTTAACAGAATATAACTAGCATAAATTATAACGCTAAAAATCTAAAAGATAATTATAATTGAGACTTTATTCATTGATACATTCTTAGTAATATAAATAAAGAAATGCATAATCTCTATAAATAATATAACAAAGGCAAGTCATAAAGTAGTTATTAAAAAATTATCATAAGTTAATAATAATCTAGAGTATATTTAGTATATTTTATAATATTCGGTATATACTTTGTCATAAACTCTACTTAAAACTATATTAAAACAAAGCGAGATGAGCTGAACATGATTCAGAAACATTTATTGGTTGATAACAAACAACTCTAAATTGTTAATCCATAAACAGCTGATATATAAAGCAATCCTAAAATTTGGATTTACTTTGACTTCAATCGTAACATTATCCAAAGAAAAATGGCAGCAAAATGGTATCCTAAGAACCATTTCAACCGCACCACGGTTTATTACCAACACCGAGATTCACGAAGCAATGAACCTTTTAATGTTAAGGTGGAATTAAAAGCAGCGAGGAATAAATATATACAGCGGTAAACAACACTAACGATTTTACCGCATTAGCTATTAGCTAACAAACTACTACTAAACTACTAAACTACTAAACGACTAAAACATCGCACACAAAAATTTGCTGACATATGCTAAAGAATGAGCTTCTGCTGAGGAGCGCCTTAAACGTAATAAAGGAGGAAAGAGAATAGAAGAAAATGTGAGCTATAAAAGAAGATACGAGAAAAGAAATTGTGAAGCATGAAAGAAGAGAAAGCTAGTAAAAATATTATTGAACAAAATTATTGAAACGTAAGTCCCTGCCCCAACTAATATATATTCGTGATAAGAGATAAGGTGCAAATTTGCGAATAGTATAGGACCTATAAGAGAAATTAAAATATTGTCTGTTGTTTTTCAGGGTATGAAAACTATTTATTGTTATATGTCCAAAAAACATTACCGACTCTCCTAAGAAGTGTTGTATACATAGCTTAAATTCCAAAAGCTAAAACAATTTTTTTGTACCTAAGGCTCGACTTAATCGCGCTAGGAAAACTTTGTATAGGCAGTGAATAAGCTTTTGCAATAAGATGCGATATTATGTTTAGAAAGTTCCTACTGAAATATTTACAAAATAAATTTGAAAGAACTATTGTAAGCTAAGGATTATACTAAAAAAGACTTTATAGAAGATAGCACCTTAAAAATGATGATTTTTTTTAGAAAATAATATAATAAAAAAGTATTTGTGCTCATTGTGCAAAATTACCGCCTGTACTTCTCTAGTCTGAGAAATTTATCATTCGAACAGTTTTTAAACTCCTCTTGACGTTAATATAAAATGCAGTCCATTTTATTGAATAAATAATTTTTGAGTCAGAGCTTTGAATTTTAAATATAATCCTTGTAAACATATTTATTGCACGGAAATGAAAATCCTAGCAAACAAAGGAAATCCAATTTTTCCGTGTCAGATGTAGAGAATACTTGAATGAATATTGAATTTAATATCATAAATATGGCAGAAGGTTTTGATGGAAATATTGTATGAAATCACGACCTTCGTATCATAGTAATTGAGAGTCCGATATATTTTGTCTTTTGGAAACAAATACACTGTAAACGTATAAAAAATATTGCCTAAGTTGTTTTTAATTAAAAAGTATGTTTTTTAAATCAAAATAATACGTCATAATGATATGTAAAATTAATTATTTTTATCGTGTCAGAAATATTGAGGTTTGTCCAAAAATTATATTGTATTTGAAAATTAAAATTAAAGTCCATTTGTGCCAAGAATGTAGTGATGAATTATATATGCCATGATCATCGTTATATATGTCGGTAGACGCCTTCTGCAAGGCAAAGGCCACTTCCAAAGGTCGACACGGTATTATGTTGACCACATCCAGCGACTTTCACAGACCTCATTGTCCACAGACGTAATTAGAAAAATAATTTAACAACGACCAGTTAAAAGCGTACATAACGATTCGGTTACGGAGTGTTGCTAGGCCCAGAGGCAGTGATTATTCACTGCATTCTTAACTTGACTGAACTATATTTCCGTTGTAGGAGTAGTTGTCTTTAATCAATGAAATTTATCTTTATTTTTATACTCAAATGTAATAAGGAGAATAAAGTTTTTGTGTAAACGCATAAACAAACAATTTTACCTAATAACTTACCTATGTACTTTTATACTCTATTCTCTTTAGATTCTATTAATATAACTTTATACAAACCAGTGATTCCCAAAGTGGTCTATATCGACCCCGTCAGCCGAAAACAACGTCAGCAAAAAAAATTTGGGGGTCCATGAAATGAAAATGGGCGTCCACGACTATTTACTTACGTCATACTATCTTATAATATCAAAACATTTACATTATTAATTAAAGTACCTATGAAGTAAAAAAATAATTAATATGTTACGTATATTTTACATAACAGATACAAAATTTTATTTTGAGTAGTTTTAATTTAAATTCAATTAATAAATGTATAAATTAACATGTGTTTTTACTATAAGTTTTTAACACTAAACTTCACTACAATTAGAAATTTACAGGAAATCAATATCAGGTAAGTAGGGGGTCTACCCAACACGGAAAAACATGGCAAGGGGTGTACGACACAAAAAAGTTTGGGGAACTCTGATATAAACGATAACGTTTTAACCTAGATTTAAGTTTTAAAAGAGAAGACATTGTCGTCTGTCATACAATCAACATTAGTTCCGAAGCCAGGGCATAATTTTTTTAAGGGGTATTTTAAAAAAAAAATTGTCAGTCGTCCCTCGCTGGACATAGACCTCCCCCATAGATTTCCAGATGCTTGGTTGGAAGCGGTCTGCATCCAGCATCCTTCAACGACCTTGAGAAGACATAATACTAAAAAATATTATAAAAAGTCCATTTTAATAATTATTATTTAAGATAGTTGATATAGTTCAACGCCTGCTACAGTACAGTATTACATATAATTTTGTAATACACAATTTTCCGTAATACATCATTAATTAGACTGGTTATGTTGCCTCTAAATCAGAACTCTGTATTTAATACCCTCTATTATGAACAACCATAGCCGGATGCTTTATGTGAGAGCAGTGGCAACCCACGGGTTGAGGACTGACTTGTTTGGTGTACACTTTAGGGCGTATCGATCCGTCCGGTTTTACTAATAGTTAATATAACATAATGTCCCATTTTAGGTAACTATGTGTAAGTTACACGACAATACATTATTTAAACCCATCATGTAATAAAATTATTAAACAAAAACTTGTTTAAAACTCTATAACAGTGTGAAGTATTGTAGGTGATAATAAATCTTAGAAATTAATCGCTCTACTACTGTATTGGAGCAGTGATAACCCCGTGGTAGTGAATTAAGACTTGTGATCGTTGGATTGCTTCGATTCCCGGATAAAGTCTTCTATAAAATTCACGCTCTGTGCATTAATTATTTAGGATTGCTAATACTCAAAATAGTTTCTTTAGGATGGGCAGCAGCATCTTCTGCGTAACATAAAACCACACTGCAATTGCCAACCTGCCTGCCAAGTGTGGCGATTATACTAGGCTAAGTACTCTGTGCTGAAACGAGGATGACGATGACAACATGCTAAAAATTTTTTTTTTCTAGCACAGTCTTCAAAATTCACCTGAAAATGAAAATATTATTTATTCACCCTGTCTTCTAAATGTCTAACCGTTCATTATTTTTCATGACTAAGCAACACTTAAAGTGTAAAACGTCCAAAAATGATAGGCAATCATTCCTTTTAATAATAATGATATCTTAAAGTAGATGGCGTAGGCTTAAAAATGGAAAAAAAATACTTGGTATATCATGAAATAGCATGAGATGACATTTAATAGAATATATTCTATATAATAAAACATAATAAATATAATAAAAGAGAACAAACAAAATATAAATCACCGGTGCATGAACTAACAAACCTTCGTGCGCTTGATTGTAAAGGCGCTACTAATTTATATTGTCGTTTAACAGTTGAAACGATCATCATTCTTTTAGCCTTAGAACGTCCACTGTTGGACATGGGCCACTCTTGTAGGTTTCCAATAGGATTAAACGATAGATTTATTTACAATTTATTTTTTCTTGACTTGACTTGCGATCGTAGTAATTTATATTTTGTGCATTAATTATCTGGGATTTCCACTGCTCACAAATACATTTCCAGAGTGTGAGAAGCAGCGTCTTCTGAGTACCATAACACCACACTACGATTGCCATGCCGATGACTATGCCGTATGCAGCGAGTGTCTATAGGCAGAAAAAACAATTTTTTTGTTGGAACACGACATAATTTTTTACCGCACAAAGTATTGTGAGATAGCTAGTATAACATATATTAAAATCATAACTACTAAACCGGTTTCGATTGTGATAAATTTTGAAAAGAAATACTGTCACGTTTCTTCGGAAATTTTTTGTATAAAATATTTTCAGAAATATTATTCTGAAGCATGGGCAAAGATTACAAGTTACCAGATTCCTTGGTGCCGTGATTAATAGCCGAAGGGGAGATCAGATTGAGGGAACGGAAAGGATAGTTGGAACAACAATGTCATCAATCACAGACATTCAGTGAGATGGATTGTGTGTTTTTTTTTAGTTATACCGTTATTTAGTCGGAGTAACTTTTGAGGTTTCATTTATATATAAAAGAAAAAGGTGTATACTATTACATTTAGTTAGACGGAAATTTTTAGTAAAATGTTAAGAGTCTATATTATTGTTGTGGTATTGGAAACACAGAATATATGACATAATATTCTGTGTTTCCAATACCACAACAAAATAAAAACAAATTACGATCGCCACAGCTGAAAAATAGAAAAAAAAAACAATTTACTTCTTATTATTTATTATTAGAATTAATTACAAATAAAATTTATACGTTAAATCATTTAACTGTCCACTTCCAAGTGTGAAGATGGAGTTTATTCCTTGTTACTTCTGGTCACGTATTGCTGCATCAGCAGTAAGCGCTTTGCGTTCCCATGCCTTGAATGTTTGGGATCGGGTTGCATGGCATGTTGATAGCGGATTCCTTATACGATACGAAAGTAACAAAAACATGTACAATATAAAATTAATAACAAACACAGTAGAGCCTTAAATTCAGTTAACTCCAAGCTTATAAACAGTATAGCGTGGATCGTTTAAAATAAAGGAGTAAATTAAATTTGAATGTCATATTTAAACAAAAACGTTTACGATTATGATTTTTACATATTTACACAAAGTTTGTTATTTTAAAAGTGTTTTAAAAATGTTATATTTTAATTTTACACGCCTATTTCGCATGTAACATTCTTATCTTATAAAAACGAATTGCTGTCTCTCTTGATCACGCTTTATCTTAGATATGTATATACTGATTTCCTTAATCTTTTTATATATATTTTCTAATATTATGCAAAAGTTTATTATGAAGAAATTTTGGAAGTTTGTGCACAAACCGGTGAATTTTAAAAAATATATTTATTATTATTGTATTATTCTATTGTAACTTTGCATATTTGACAGTTTGCACATTTTACATTGTCTATTGGTTTTAAGTTGAAGTGTCAGTCAGTTTAAGGGCAGAAAACATAGTGTATAGAACAAATAGCCGCTGGGGGATTTCTTATATGGCTTTCTATGGCACCACTGTCTGGTTCACCGCTGGATCATAGGTGCATTAGGAATTCGTGCTCAGCGAATCACACGTGCCTTGTGACCATTTGGACCAGAATCCTGTTCAGTTCCATTGAACGCAGTAGTCCGCGGTAGTCCGATCCGGCGTACGGAAAGAATTTCCTCGTAGTCGAAGCTGTCTCGCCTTCCACATACCTCCTATTCTAATCGGCTAACGTATCCATCTTTAGGTGTCGCTTGAATGAAACGGGCCACTTATGGTTTTCTTTAAGCCTTAAGTATGGCGTCCTTGACGCTTTCACCCAATACAATTTCCGCTAGAGCCTTAAGGTTCTAGAGTGTGGGGTCGTTCTCAAATCTCGAAGTCGAAGACGCTGGATGCAGACTGCTTGTTACTGGTCTTATCGGAAATCTTTGAGGCAGGTCAATGTCCAATTGAGAACATACGGCTGAAATTACGTCGATTGCTTTTTAAATACTGAATTAGGAGAATTTTTTTACGAATTTATATGACTCTGCTATTGATTTTGATTAATAAGTAATATTTTGCCAATAAGGTATACGAAACAGATACAATGTAATATAACAATTTCAATTCAGTATTTCTCTCTCTCTCTCTCTCATCAAAGTTAATATTCATATTGACAATTTTGTTTTTCAGTTGGTTTATCTACCGAACGTATTTAATTTGATTTATTTATCCCCCGCACTTAAGTTTTACTTTTGTTTTGGTTTATTTTTTGGCTAATAGAAAAAAACCAATTTCGGTAAATCCTACTTTATTGTCATGACATTTTAATGCTTGAATTATTGAAAAAATTTAACCTAATAGGTAAATAGAGAAAACACAATTCTGTTAAAATTTATTAATCAAATTCTTTGATTAAATTTTCGCCGATCCCTGTTACTAATGCCCGCCATTTGATCATTATTATCTACCGTGACGTTAAAAGACCATTCATTATTATCTTTAATTGTATGTAATCACGCGAACGATGAGATTTATAACAAACTTTAGTAATAAATTTCCATTCGATCGAGCAATTAGTTTAAGCACTTTTACATCATGATTTAAATTGTAATTAAAATTAAAAATTGCCTCTTACAAAATTATGTTTATACGCCATACAGCTAATAGACTCTGCCTATAAAAGTACGGTGCTACAGATCATATTCCAACAATTAAAACCTTAACTGGCTTAATGAAATTTTATTTATAACAAGCCAGTAATAAGGTAAACTTCTTTTTATCTTCGTGTTTATCAAAACATACTGTATTTTTAATTTTTTAATTCTGTGCAGACTGTTAGCCATATAGTAATGAAATACGACAGAAGGCTATTTTTAATTTATTAATTTTAACAAATAATACGTGTAATATTTGTAATTATCTCTACAGGGTGATTGCTTATAGATGTAAAAGCTCTAAAGTACAAATTAATAGTCAATATACCTGTAATATGAAACGTTACCACTCAAACCCTAAATATATACATTTAACGTGTATATAAGAAGACACAAGGTTAATTCATGCAATAGTGAGAATAATCTCGGAGTTTCGCTGAGAGATGGAATCAGAAATAAGGAGATCCACAGGAAATTTAAGGTCACCGACTTAGCCCGAAGAAATGTTCGTCTGAAGTGGCAGGAGTGGGTGGGGCATATTGCTCGTGATGGCCGTTGGAGACGAAAATTTCTCGATAGACGACCACGAACCGGGGCTTCCGTAGGACCCTCGTTAGGTAGACTGACAACATAATTCAAGTCGCATGAAGTCTCTGGATGTAGGCAAAGCATGACCAGCCATCATGGCGAAGTTTGGTGGAGCACAAATTATATGTATACCTATAGTTTGATAGGACATGAGAGAAATGGAGGGTAAAGTGGATGTCTTATTTTAAATAAAATTATACCTAATAATTTTAACCAGTAGTGGGTAGAAGAATTAGCAGTTATCACACTATCGTTATCAGGCTACGAAGAAACTTCTATCCATTTGGAGTATGTTGCATGTGTTGTGTTGTTGCGTGGGCTGGCGGAGACCTTTGTACCAGGCGTGCTGACTATGGATTCGACCTAGTTAACTTCCACCGTCAAAGTCGGAATGAGCGACCTTGAACCGTTGCCTTTTAGGAACAACCCATGCTTTACCCTAATATTGTAAGCATTTGGGAAATTTAAATGACTTTAAAATTTGACCTTTTGAATTTTGTATTTTATGTAATTTGGCCAAAGTTTTACAGAATTTTCTGACGTAATGTAGAATTTAGATGATCTGTTAAAAATTTACTTCAGCTAAAGTGTTTTGGTGAATAAAAAGTACTCATTAGATAAAACCCTATTACATTGGACGTTCTAAGCCTGAAATTATTGAAATTATATCATGTTAATTGCGAGATTTAATTAGACATGCATACTTTTTAGTTGAATCATGATAATCATAGGTGTAGTAAAAAGTTCTTAACCATTTTTTAAAAATAGGTAGTGACTGCACGCCTTATATTTAGTGGTAAATCGTTTTACAATAAAACGGTCTGTGTGGTAAAAGATTTCGTCCTAAACGAAGAAGAATACGCCGGCATTTTTAATTTAAGATTCTCTGATGATCTCAAAGACCTCTCATGTGTATCATGAAGAGATTGAAACTTTTATTTGAGATAAGAGGGAGTGAGCAGATTAAACAGAATATTATAAAGTAGATAAAGGATGTGAGCATTCCAGTGAAGCCTTATGGGGAACCAATTGAGCTTAGCTCGAAATTTCGAAACTTGATCATATTTTAGAGGTTCAAATTAGAACGAATACAGGAGATTTGAAGGCATTTTATAATATTTCAGTGCATGAAATTTCTAGCAGCTAGTGTAAACATAATTCTGAAAATAAACACGGCGTGTGTTCATCAGTATAATGCTGTTACGATTTATATGGTTTAGTAATAAGCACGCTCTGCAGTTTCTGCAGCCGGTTGCAGCGGAGATTTCCCTGTTCGCGAATTATTAATAACAACTTAGACATGTCGCATGTTATACGAGGTTTAGAGTGAAATATGAATATTTAATAACAAAAACTGGAATACCTTGTCGCGATAACTCCGCTTATAAAAATATATTATTAATATTGCAATATTCAAGTATCAAAATTGATTAAATTCGCTACTGTTAACTTTATAGATTTTACAGTATAATGTTATAAATATTTTCGTAAATTTCATTTAGGTTGATTGGTTATAGATGTAAAACAACTTTACCGAGGTTAATGCTTATATGCTGTCAATTAATATATGGTACGCCATAAAAATCAATAGTTTTTGAAACAATAAATATCGTAATTAAAATATAGTAAGTCGAAGCGTTTTTAAAATCTTGTATATAGGTGATTGGAAATAGACGTAATAGCTTCAAAGGTCGTCAATCCAACGTAGTCAATGTCGCCGGAAGTCACTGTACGAGGTCAGCAACCGACGAAGCCCGAAAAAATGCTCGTCTAAAGTGGCCAGTGGGCGCGGCATGTCTGTCACAACCGATGGCCGTTGGGGCTGAAAGGTTGTCTAGTAGCGATCGCAAACCTGTAGACTCGGTATGGGTATCCCCCCATTAGGTGTACCGAAGACATAAGGTCGTAGGAGGTTACTGAATGTGGGCAGCAAAAGACCAATCATCGTGTTGATCTTTGTGGACGACCTAGAGGGTAATGACAAAGACGCCAACAGACATACATTTTTACAAGTTTTTACATTGCATAAATTCAAATATGTACCTTTTGTAGATGCACACAGCCATAGCCATGATTACGCTAGCTATAGCCTTTAAAAACAAGATTATTAAATAATAAAAAGATGCTTATAAGGCTATAATAAATAAAATAAACTGCAAGTAAATTGCAAAGCTTATATGAAACAATTCAATACTGAAATTTAAATGAAATTATTGATTAAAAATGTGTAATTTAATTTATAATAATTGGCTGAATAGCATATAAGCTTTCTTGTATTTGAAAGCACTACCGGTCTTTAAAATTATCCTTTATGTTCCTGCATTAAATTATGGATACTGCATATTCTGGAATTCACGTGTTGTTGTCGGAAGTTGATTTTGTGCCGCGGGATATTAATAACTTTTATAATTGGACGACAGAGGTAATTATAGAGAACGCTTATATTGATATTTTCAAATATATACAGTGACGTAATTTTTCTGATTTAAATTTTGTGAAATAAATTAATTGCTTGCAGGTTCAGAACGTATGAACTGGAAGAATTATATACGAGTACATAGGACTAGAAAGGTTTAATGCAAATATTTGTTAGTATCATTTACGAATACTATATATATGACCGTATTTTAAAAATAGAACAATCTAATTTAATGTTAAAGTCGTCACTTTAGCTGTTGGGTCCTCAAAGTTTTGGACTGACTATTGTATATCAAGTAACAGGTACTAACATAAACTTATTAAATGATTATTCAGAGACTTTAAATAGTTTTTTATTGTAAAACCGTACATAGTTGTTCACAAAAGTGTTAATATTTTTATAGAGCCAAAGATACAAAAAGCTTGCTTTCTTTTCTATTGCACAACTTTTAAATTTCATGTTACTATCCATGATGCATAGGAATAGGTGGCCCACTACAATGAAGAAAAAGATTACTACGTGTTCCTTATTACTCTAAGCAATGGTAAAAAGGATCCTATCCTAATTTTACAGGGGATTATCATTCATTTATTATTGTCAACGTATATAGGGGCTGCATACCATAGGCCCCATATTCAGTGACTTTGTACGACATTTAATATGTCGCCGGTATAACACAAATGCATTGCCGCGCCTTTGGTTCTTGTTGGTTTGGTGGTTTGCTAGCGAAATATTTTTAGGTGTCTTTTATTTTTATGGTCTGGACGCTAGGTGTGTCGGGAGGAGTTCGCAATATAGTTAGCCAGCTTCAATTTTAGTTCTTGACAGCTCTATCGGACGTTGTGTTTACGTCAGACACCCTTTTTTTACGATAATGGCATCAAATAAATTCGGCCATACCTCACTCTCACAGAAAGACAAAACGTTAGTAGAGGAAGAAAAAAAATAAAATAAAAAACGACTTAATTAATATCTACATAAAATAAGCTAATCTTTTATGTTTAACATACCTTTGCAGGATTAACAGTATAATAATACATAAATCAAACATTGTTAAATTTCATTTAACAAGTGAAACTGTTGAGTTTCTGACCGGTTTTTCTTAGCAGACCATCATCCCGAGTCGAACTTACAATTTAAGTTAAAATAACTTAAGATTCGAAAGTGCGTAGAAATGCTTACTCTCTTTTTTAAGCACATCAGTATTTGAACCATTAATTATTTATTAAGTACTTATAACATTAAAATTACTGACATTTCAAAAATTCGTGTAAATGACCACTCTCTTTTCACAGCAGAGCAATCTGATCCGGTGGTAGCTTACTGTATATAATGTTAAAATAACTGAAGATTTTAAAAAGCGTGTAAATGTCTAATTAAAGGATATTTTGATTTTGAATTATCGGTTACATTTCGCTATAAGCTGTCCGGGAAACAGCTATAAAAATTCTAAAGAGAAAATAGATCATAGTGACTCATCCGGAATGACTAATAACTCCCCGTCGAGCCTTTCACTTTCTTATTAGCTATAATCGTGACTAATATATGACCATAAATGATTTAACTCCTGTCTAGTATTTATCGATCATATGTATGTATGATATATACACTTTACCGCTTAAAAATTGTATGCAAGTTTTAAAAATTTTTAAATATCTGTGATTTTTAAATTTTTCCGTTCCAGTTTATTTAACTAGGCTAAACTGCAACATTTCGTGGCTTGCATGTAGGCAAGTTATAAAAATTGTGCACTAATATGTTCAGCATATTAAATAAACACCTGTTATGAAAATTAGTTTTAAAATAGCTCTTTATCACGCGAGCGATTTTCCATGCGCTTTCACACGGACTCGAATCGTTTGGTAATAGAACTGTTACTACTATGACTATTTTTGTCCATAACGTGTTAAATGATGTGAGAAAAATAAGCTTTTCTATAGCTGCATAGTGGCTAAAGAGTGAGACGATGTAATAACATAATAGTGAATGAAAATATTTATAATATTAGCATTTCCAAGACATCAATATTTGCAATATGTCTAAACTAGGAAGTTATTTAACTTTTTATCATTATTCCTAGTACATTTTCCTTATGTTATAATTGTTTTACATTTTTTCTCAGCAAAATTTTAAATTTTAATACTTTTTTCTATTTTTATTTAGTTATTTATCTCACATTAAAAACAAGAGAACAATCTGAAAAAAAAAACAAATGGGTTAAAGGCACGTTTGACAAAACATAATCACTTTAGTTATATCTTCTCTGCGTGAAGCTTATCTCAAATTTAGTAGCTCTTTTTCTGCGTAACTGTATCCGGCATGACAATACACTATCATGCAATATATATTAACTAATACTATCAAATACTAAACTAAAAGCAATTTTACACATGTTATACATGAATTACAATAAAAAAATAAAAATAAACCTATTCATTCTTATTTAAATTGAAAAAAAAAACACACCATTGTTATAATTTAAGAAAGAGACAAACTGTGATTAATTAATACCAGAAAACGCTACGAAAAGAAAACTATATTTATTTTTTGAAAGAGTGTAGTTGAACAGTAACCTACCCAATGATTTGAAGAAATGGAAAGATATTGTAATTATCAAAAATAAACTTATAAAACTTAATTGCATATTACAGTATATAGAATATCTATTCGCAAGGTTTTAAAAAAGTTGATTTGTATAACATAACGTAATGTCTCATTTTAAGTAACTATGTACAAGTTTCAAGAAAATAAATCCTTTTAAACTTTCGTGTAATAAAATTAAGATATTTATTCAATAATAACTTGTAAAAATCCTATTATGTTGTGAATTATTTTAAGTTTTAATAAAGCTTAGGAATCAATTGCTCTACTACTGTATTAGAGTCCAGTGATAGAGTACTAAGACTTGTGATGATGAGTCGCAGGTTCCATTTTCGCTTTACGGTCTTATATAAATAAAAGAATAAAGTATGTTACTGTATAACACTTTGAGCATTGGTAGCCCAGCGGTAGAGGACTGAGACTTGCAATCATAAGTTGCGTTGTTGTTCACATTTTGTGCATTAATTATATATGATTGCTAATGTTCACAAACAAGTTTCCAATGAATGGGAAGCCACGAACTTGGTCACAAAATATTTGATTTATATCACTAAAGCTGTGATGACCCAGAGGAAGACAACTGAAACTTGCTATCGTAGGTCGTCAGTTCAATTCCCGGGATACAATCTTATATAATTCACAAATTGTTCAAGAAATATAAAGGATACTACGTCTAATAATAAGTTTCTATAAAATGTATAGCAGCGTCTTTTGCATAACGTAATAACACACTGTGATCGCCAATACCCCTGCCAAGCGTGGCGATTATAACTTATCCACCATAGATATCTTTAGAGGAGACTTTCGCCTTTCAGTAGGGGTCTATGAGCTGAAACGACACTAGCTACTGTATCAAAGATATCGTAAAAGTGACTAAAATAAAAAAAAACCCGTATTAGTTTGTTCTGATAGCGTATAGGAACTGCAGCGCGTAGGAACCCTTGTAGCTTTATGTTAAAAGAAACCATAATAGGGGATGATCTCAATCTGGCTCTAGCTTGTATCAATATTAGGCACTTCTACATAAAATGTTACTGTTAATGATCTTATGTAAATAGTAATATAAATAAATTAAATAAACATAACTCCAACACTTTTATACCAAAAGTAAAGAAAGGTTAATAAAATATTTAATAAGAATTGTTTTTAAAGTTTTAAAGAAGCGTAGCGTACTGCTTTAGAAATTTAATAAAATTTTATGAACTGAAAGTAAGTTATCCAACTTGATCGTCTGTAATTTTATTAAATATTAAAGATGTCGCGACGATTCTGAATGAATAACTTTTTTAAATTTTAAGTCCGTCTTAAAACGTTTTATCTTTTTTTCAGTCGATAGATGCCCACGCAAGGCTTAAGCTTTCCTCACAGACATTAATGGATTTATCAAAATCGCAACGCTGGGCAGAAGGGTTGGCGACCGCTGTATGATATTATGGTACCCAGAGGACGCTGCTATCTATACTATTAAAACTTGTTTTTAAACTTTAGAGGAAATACAATATAATTAATGAACAAACTGTGAATAATACAAGATTGTATTCCGGGAATTGAACTCGCGACCTACGATCGTAACTCTCAGTCGTCTACCGCTGAGCTACCACAGCTTTAGTGATATAAATCATTTCTATTTTTACACAAATCATCTAAAAACAATCATCTGTTCCGTTCGATTCTTCGCGTGGAAAAGAACGTCGTATTAACTTTCTTTAATTTTTTTTTAGGCAAATAAAACACAATTCAGGAATTGTAATTGGTTACTATGTAACTTTTTACTTGTGAATAGTATAACGTGTTGAACGGCTTCAAAGTAAAGTGGGTCAAGGGACACGTGGGCCCCTCTAACGTTCAAGAGTCGCTTACGCCATGTAATAGAGTATCTCCTTTCCGTTGCACTTCACAATGTAAGAACATGAACTAACATTGTTGATTGGTTACCTACCGTTTTGTACTTACATTGTTTTATTAGTAAATGCAGTGACTGTAAAAATTCTAAATGAGTTTTCCGGCGAATTAATACAAGATAAAGCATTAAAGTAATAAAATTATACAAGCGGAGATAATATAAAAAAAATTATTTGCAGCGCTAGAAGTTATGTGCGACCATCGCAGGAAGAAGCTTTATTTTCATTGAATATAATATTGAATCTTGTTGCATTGAAAGAATTTACCATTGCTACAACTTGGTCAATGAAATTACCAGGAACAAGTAGCTGTGTACAAAACTGCAACAATGATGATCACTTTATTTGTAGAACTGACTCCAAAACAGTATTGTTAGGAACATTTTATACTTAATTAAGTTGTGGAGGATGTCTTAACGATGAAAGTAAAGAACAATGTATGACAGGGTAACTTTCCTGTTTCTGCTGTGCAAATCGATAGAACTAAGCACCGTCTCCTGCCTCTCTTACTACATCTACGTCGATGTACGCGGCACTCGCACGGTGTACATGCAATACTAAGATGTTATGCCTATATCGAAACTACTTGTTAGTTGGTTTCTGCAAGAAAAATAAAAATGAATGAGCTATACAATATTATAATATAATAGTATTGGGCCAGTCTGGTGGATGAGATGAACATTGCGTCGTTAACGAAAAATATAAACAGTAAGCTAAGTTTGAGGAAAGAAAATAATATGGTCAATAAGAAACTGTTGATTTTATTAATGTAATTTTCCATGGTAAGCCGTTTAATTCCGCGATCTATAACTTCTTCCTTTCACTCTTGTAAGATAGCTATAGGATATAACTTGTCAGATATGAACTGAAAACAACACTTTTGTGAATATGACTTTATTGGGTATGCCATACAATTTTTTAATTAGATCAAGCGGTAAGAAAATAAACAAAGAAACACACGCGTTCGCCGCCGTGCTAGAGCTCTCACTAGGACAATTGATGTTTGCTAGCTTTTACGTCATCGCTACTTGCGGGAACCGACGTCGTCGAACTCCCCGCCTACGCACACGGCTCTGCGCTTTACACCTGACATCTTTCACGGCAACTCCGTTAGATGACTTAGAGTAACACTGTTGCCTCGCTCATTTTCGAATAAATTAAGATATCAGATTACTCAGTAATTCCTTAACTTCATATTTAGCATAAACAAAGAGACCACTGTACCTCAAAAGAAGTTATTGTAGTTTTCTTCTTATTTATGTTACTTCTTATTTATATTACGCAGTGGGCGTACAGGCCGTACGCCCACTGCGAGGTATAGGCCTGCACAAAGATCGCCATCATGAGTTTGCACCGCCCGTATCCGACGATATCCCGCGACTTTAGCTGATCCCGTCGTTGTGTAGAATAGGAGAGAGAAGGTGAAATAAGAAGGTTTATATCCCTGTCCCAAAAATAAATTGGGGGAAATACAATAAAAATAACTGATGACGTCGTAACTAGTGTGTGTCGGTACAACCCACGTGTATGTACCGCCCGTAGTTGCCACTCGAAAACCTTTCGGCCTCAACAACCATCTGTTGCACAAGTGCCCCACTGTTATCTCAGATGTCTATCCTTCGATAATCTTCAGCCCATCTCTACTACCTGGTAGAAATTTTAGGTTGTGCTGACATAAATTCATGAAAATAGGTAACACCTGATAATGTTACGTAAAAACGGACAAACATATTAGACATTATCAAAACAACTAAACAAAAATAAATTTAAAACGTAACCTTTTATACCTGAATATAAAATAAACAAAATTATAATACATGTAACACTATACAATTATTATAATTGACTTATTTAGTAGAATTCGAAGCTTCGCTTTGAATGCGTAATGATTCTTTGTTACCCTAATATGGAAGGAGAGCGCTTTTCAAAGAAGAATTGATTGTATTGTGTAGGGGAAGTGAGTAAAGTCAAAACTATTAGAAACACGTTTATAGAAGCGTCTAACTGCAGAAACAAAACTATTTTTTGTGTGCTAGCTACGTACTGAAATTGAGATGATAAGTAAAAAGTTTAAGTGGGAGAAAAATTTAAAGAGAAAACTTTAGTTTGTAAACACCAAGAAGGCATCACAGAATAGGCAGTCAATGTTTTCACTTTGCCCATCATCATAAGCCGAGATTTCTAGGACTTCTAGTGTGGTTTACTTAGATGCACACAAAAAATATTTACATTAATGAAAAATGACATAATGAATGGGATAACTTGCCAATTCAAAAACAAAAACAAGCCCGGATAATATGGTAGTGGCTCTCGTCGAATCAGGAGGCCTTTGAAATCCACGTAGTTGTGAGTTGAAGGATATCCCTAAAGAATAGTTTAATTTAATTTTAAGTTGTATCTAATTGGGTTCTTATAGCATTCCTAGTATAAACAAGTCGTCCTTGCAAATGATTTTAACCGGATAATCATTTTAATAAATGGATAAATTATTTGCCTTATCTATTTATACGGAAAGGTTTGAGAACCAAAAAAAGATGTTATTTTATTATTATTTAATCTGGTAATTATTTTTCAGAAAACGATAAATAAATAATTTTATTAAAAAAGTGTAAAAAATTATTAAAAATTGTATTTAACACCCAAGCTACGCTGGGACATACAGCTTGATTAAATATATAAAAAAAAACTTTATAACGGGAACTAAGGCGCGTTATTAATGTTATAATATGGAAACCTTCTGTTCAGACTAGGGTGTATATGTTTTTGCTGTACCAAAAATAAAAGTTTTTAACTATTAAATTTTTAATAACCATTGGATAACAATAATTCAACAATGTAGTATCCGGTATGCATAAGTATTTACGAAGGTCCCAAATGCTATAAATCTGATATATGTAAATAATAATCATTTAGTTAGGTTGGGAAACGAGTGTTGTCGGCGAAGGTGGAAGCTAATGCATTGTACAAAGGCCTCCTCCAAACATGCTACGTAAGTCATCAGGCCCGAGCCCTATACCTGGTCCCTCTCCATACAACCGCACCCCGCACACGCTATAATTAAATATGGGTTTATATTTTATTAGAATAATATTTCAGACGTGCCGATTCCAATTCTGGATAATATAAAACGAAATATAGAATAGCGAAATTACGTAAAATTTTATGATTTTTTAAAAATATGAATTCATACGCACGAGAAAATAAAAGAAAACGCTGATAATTGTAGAGTAAATGTGAAATTGACTTTGTTTATATGTCAATACCTCTGGTTTGTCCTATGAAGATGACGTAACATTTTCTTTACAACGAAGGCTATTGAACGTACGCTTTGTAACCAATCTTTTTAAGCAATGAATATCATAATTATTTCAGGTGCAGAACGTGCACGGTTGAACATAGTTTTTCCCCATAGGTTTACAGTTAGAAGAATAAAAAATCCAATGAAAACATCGTAATAAATTTTACTGAAAAGGTAACAAATAATATATTTAAGATAATAAACTCCACAAAGATATAATTCAGATATCAATATCTAAATATCCCATGAAATAAATTCATACGTTTTAGTAAAATACATCAAATTACAATAAAAGAGACATAAGTGCTATTTCAAATGTAATAAAATATTTAGTTCATTGCGGACATTCCTTTGTATAAATCTGTGTGGTTACCCTACGTCTACACGGCTAACGAAGCTAAAAGTATACTTTACTCTTATTACGTTTTTATTTAGCCTCGCGTGCTGAAATTGTTTTTATTGTTGCCTTAATCGTTTTATTCGAATTTCATTTAACATCAAAACAAGGGACGCCAATTGTTTTGAAACGATTTTCCTTTTATCAAATATTTTATTTTCGTTAAATATTTCGAATTTCATCAAAATGACGCGTTGAGAGGTCATTGACCTCGGTATTAATATAATGATTCAAATTATTGCATAATATACAAAACCTTATGAAAATTGGACGTAAGTTTTTTGATTAAAGTTATATTTTCATATATTTCTGCGGTAAGACGTTCAACAGTGGTCTCTTGGATTTAGACGATCGCCACATATTTCCAAAAGAGCCCATTGGAAGCTATAGAAGATTTGTAGAGGTGAACGTTATATACCGCACTTGTTGATTTGAGGTCACTGCTAAAAAACCTTAAGGTCCCAGTAATCTTCTTAATTATTTTGTTTAAAAGTATTTTACAAACAACTAGGCAGATTAACAGTTGTTACACCTCACGAGATCTTTGGTATCTCTTACCTACTAACGCCATCTAGTGCCAAAGTTCACAAAAAGATATTATGAGTTTATTTTAAATGACGGCTTGGCTCTCACTGGATCTTGAAGTAGTAGTAGGATGGATGACCGCTATAAATAACTTTCGGCACTGTTAAATGGTGCGTAGCTCAATGAGCAATAGTGAGGGTTATTCTCGAATTTGAATCAGGAATGAGGAGATCAGTAGACGAGCTAAAGTAAACTATTTCGCTCAGAGAAATGGAAAATTAAAGTGTCAGTGACTGTACCACGTAGTTTGCAGAACGTGGAGCCTGGAGCGTGGTGGCTGTGGAGTGAAGACCACGAAAGTTCAAGCGTAGTGTACGATATCCATAATGTGGACAGACAGTCTTGTGAAACCTGTTCATTCATAGAAATAAAGTAATTTAAATTTACGTTTATTTACCTACACACGGATATGAGATTTAGTGGGATTATGATACTAATGAGCGAGAATGATTTTGATTTGATTTCGTTATTCGACAATTTGGAAGGCTTTGACAGATAAGAGGGTCGATCTGACCCTCATCAACGTATTTCTCTTATAGATTATAGCTTTTCATGATAATTATAATTCCACTTTGTCACCTATCAAAAGGTTCTGTAGGGGTTTTTTTTTTGTAGTTGATTTCGACATTAGATGTGTATGAAAATAATTATTATATCTATTCATATTCTTCTTTATTGGTCTTTCGAAGATCTGTTGTCTTTTTCGTTATTTACCACTACCATGTTTCTTTTCCAGCTTCTTTAGAACTCGTTATGTTGGAAGACACGTCTTGTCTCGGGTTTCGATAGCAAATTGGTGTTCTTCTACATATTCTTCGTCTTCATCCTTGATTACTGCAGCTTGTCTAGATTATATGGAAATGGCAATAGTGACGAAAGTAGACAAGAGAACAAATTACAAATAACAAATTAGACAATAATACTTATTTTAAAATGTAGTAATATAATTTAGTTATGAAGAGACCCTTATGACAATTTAGTGTACCGAGATTTTTGAATATACAGTATGATTCATTATAGGTGTAAAAATTATACAGGAGTGAACACATAGTTCATTTGCTGTACATGTACGATTTATCATATTCAAGAATTAATGGTTTCAGAAAAATTAATAACTTTATGATAATGTAGTAAGAAAAAGTGTTTTCATAATTCATAGTACTATATTAAATTTTTCCGCGCGAAGCGAATCCATTAGAAATCTATGATGGAGGCCTATGTTCTGTAGTGTACTGGATTTATCCCCGAGGACTTTGTATTCCTATAAGTTGCTATCTTATCGCATTCTATAGAAAAAAATAAACCAATGTTATAAATTTCAACCTTATAAATACAGGTTGATTGAAAATAGGTGAAAAGTGCTTTTGCGCTTTTTGTTTGTGTATGAAATAGTCGTTCATCCACTTAAAGTATTACCAGTCACCCTCTGTAAACTATAAACAACTGGCTACGTCTTCTGAGAAAACTTTCATATTTAAATATGTTAATAATCTTTTTTTTGTTCCAGATACATTTGCTGTGGATCTAAACTTAATTATGTTATAATTTGATATCAGTGAAGACATAGTACATAATACAGTTATCCCATAAGTGAAGTTACTGTGTAGTGTTGAAAAATGGGTTGTAACACAAGCTCCGACGCAAAATCTACGAAAGAGGAAGAAGTGAAACAGTCGCAGGAAAATGAAACTAACAACGTTTCTGGTATGTATTTTTCATTTGTTAACGGTTAACAAGCATGACGATCGATTGATAGAAATAATATTTGTCGGTTTTCGACTGATCTGAGCGGTGAACTTTTTTATCCGCGTCAAACGAAAGCGCGAGGCAATCGATTACTAGCGCCATCTATCAGCACCGCACTAAGATACAGGCGTCTGACGTGTTAATCTTAAATTTTCATACCAAAAAATAATTAATAAATCGGTAGTATAACCCTTCATTATTATTAATTTGGTTCAAATCTAATTAGTTTAAATGTTCATATGGTATCTGTATACATTTATATAATATTTGGGTTTTCATTTTACGTAATATATATACGTTTACTAACTGTTAATTGTTTAATTTTATTTACTTATAATTGTCCTTTACCTGATTTTACCTGCCTCATTGTTATAATAATTATGATTGTGACGTAGTGGTGACCTAATATTTAATTCTTTATTTATATTATTTTTTTATCGTTGTTGATTATTACTTGGTATGTCTTATTATTCTGGAAATTTAATAAGTCACTGCCTTTAGACTGGAATATAATTGAAGTTGTATACTACTGTGTGGTAGAATTAAACTCCAAGACTATACCTACAAAGTTGATACACTAGAAAGGATATACCTATATTTATAATATTAATAAGAAATTTAATAAAGATAATAACATATTCTTTTAGTGAATACTCATATAATACATATTTTTGAGTCGTTACCGAAAATTAGTATGAACAACACCGCGTGCGGGTTTTTTAATTATTTAAGTACATCAGCAGTAGACATAATTTAGAATACCTTAAAAGTTTCCGTACTAATAATGGTTCTGTTGCTTTCCTTTATTGATAGACGAAGTTACATAAAAAAAAAACATGAAATAAGTGGGAAAAAGTGATCGTAGGTAATTGGAAACATCTGGTTTGTCTTTAAAGACCAAAAGAGCTCTTATTGTGAAAATTTATCCCCCGACGCGCAATATAATTCAAGAAGAGTGTCTTAAAATACTAAATAAGAAATCTCTTCCAAAGATATCTTTGGGATATACTATAGTTGCTTGGCAAGCGGGATGGCGACCGCAGTTTGTTATTATGGACGCCGAAGACGTTGGAGCCCATCATCTGGAAACTTGTGAGCAGTGGCAATACTATGTAATTAATGCACAAAATGTTAATTATATGAGATTGTATCCCGGAAATCAAACCTGCGATATATGATCAGTCTACCTCTGGACTTGAATACTACTGCTAATGAAGCAAATAGCTTATAATGGGACAAATTTTCTAAAAATAAACGTGTATTTGTGATGGCGACGAAAGGTCTAAAATTTTACGAATTCACAAAAATAAATAACACCTAATTTATAACGATGGAAAGTTATTAAAGAAGTTGTAAATTGCTATCTGCAACTGAAATACGATTTTTTTCCTCAATCATTTCTGTATACCTAATGGTACTTGACAAATTTGATGAAAAAGATAATTTGCGTTACGTTTCAAAAGCTCCGTAGAGGTCATGGCTGAAAGTGACTTTTTTAGAATCAGCGAAATTTTAATGTAAATTTTACTAATGATGGCAATTACTCGTAGGATTAAAAAGTAACTAATGAATTGTAAATTTTTAAAGGTGACTTCATTTTTTTTCTGATAAGTGCTTTGTGTGTTTTCAAAGATAATATATTTATTTTTCATCATCATTATCACCGTAAGGTCTCACCTTGAGATCGCAATGTGCCATCGCCAATGTTTTCCTAAATAGTGGTAGATTTAGCGAGGTAATAGTAACAGACCTGCTAGTGCTTTGGTGTTACTAAACGCATATTGAGTGACCGTGTAAACCTGGTCGGTGGTCTAGACAAGGTACTCCAGAGTCCATAGTTAGCTACCGGCTAAGGTATCCTTAATGTCAAAAGGCAAAAAGGCTTTACTCTAATATAAACAAGAATGGGAAGTTGAAAACTCTTAAGCACTTAGCTCAATAAAGTTACAAGTGCATGTAAATACACCCAAGAAGGGGACTGCAGATTTAGTTCATATTCTATGCTATGTTAAGCCAAATCCGACAGTTATTATTTTATATTTAAATATAAGGTTTTTCTGGTTTGAATGCTCATTGATATATTATAATTTAACGATTTTCTTTCGAAGCTGTCTCCTTTTAAGATCTTAGCAAAAAAAAATATAACAGTTTTCTTCCAGAGGTTCTCTAAAAACGTATAAAAAGGAAACTTACTTGCCACGGTTTATTATTCACTGTTCGTTGCCTGGGGAATAACTCTAGGGTCGGGGAAAGTTATAAAACATAAAAGCAACATAACATCTTATTTTATTCCGCTACGCGTAAATAAAAAGCGCTTGTTAATACACGCCAGACGTATTTTATTGATGCTTTGTTTTGTTTTAGAATGATCGATAGAGTGCGTTACGTGAATATGAAATGGTTGTAGTGTTGAATACTTGAAAAATTAAACGTGTAGGGTATTGCCGTCGTGTCGGATCGCTATTTAATCACAGTTTATGGAAATGTTTAGTTTAGTATATATATATATATATATATATATATATGTTGCATGACATAGAATTACTTTTTTCGTTATTTCTAGTCGCTAAACACCTCTACTCTAAACCGACAAAGACTTCGTACTCCTTCATTATTTTTTTTTCTTTCTTAATTTTATTTTAATTATATCAAATTACTTGTTTTTAAGTTACATTTATTTAATGCATAGGCCTTTCTCAACAATATCTATGGGGATATACCATAGCCGACACGCTTTGCAGGCGGGTTGGTGATGGTAGTATGTGGTATTATGGTCCGCAGGAAACTAGATTGTGAGCAGTAGCAATCTGATATAATTTATGCAAAGTATGAATTATAAAAAACTATGTCCCTGAAATCGAACCAAGTCACAGTCCTTACCACTGCGCTACCACTGCTCATACAGGACGTCCATAATGTATTTATGGCTACGTGAAAATCTCATCATCAAATCATTGTGAAAAGATGGAAAATAAGTGAATTTGGCGTACATAAAAAAACAAATCGTTAAAATAGCAAGTTATAAAAATTATTATATTGTAGTACGCAGTTAAAAATGAATTCAATGTTGTTCATCAAATGTGTCAAAGTTATTATTATATAATATAAATTGCAGAAGTTCGATAGTAAATGGTTTGTCTATAATACAAATTCTGATGTTCAAAAATGAACAAATACTTTGAATGTAATATGTATGACATCACGCTTTATTAAATTTCTCTTATCACTCTTTTCAAGCGCATTTAATAATGTTACACACAACTCGTTTAAGAACTCGACTAAGTGGGTAATGCCTCGTTTTGCTAATTAAGTTCATCCTACGTGATGAGACTGCAAAAGGATTTAATGATATAACTTAGTTTGGTGCATGCATGCTAATACTAGTTCTAGAGAAGGGCTTGTGTTGCATATATATATATATATATATATATATTAGGGGACCGGAAATTAATATTTATACGCTTTTTTAAGTTTAAATCACACGACTAGTTTATATTTCTAATCAACAATATATTCACCTTCGTTATCAACAACCTTTTGCCATCTAGTATACGTTTTCCAAATACGTAATGAGCTACCAAATGACAATCAAGTATCAACATGCGCAGGAATGACGTGACTTTCCGGTTCCCCTAATATATACTACATGGATCGACGACATAGTTAAGGTTTAGGAAAGTCATTGAATGCCGGCAGCGTAAGACCTACTGCCTTGCAGTAGGCGTCAATCTGCTGATATGATGATTTTGATGATAATTTGAAAATCTGGTGCAAGTGCCTTAATACAAACAAGTTTACACTGTTAAAATATAATCATTACACTGTTTTATTTTATACACGCACGGTTTTAATAAATATAAGCAAAATGGAAATTTACGTAAGGTTAACAAAATAAATAGAGAAGAGCTTGTAATATTTCTACTCTTTAAAATATTAGTTTATTGTGAGAATATTCAAACCAACCTTTTTAGAGTGCAACTGCGCACTAACAAAAAACGAATTACTCGACCGTGTTTTTTCTGGGCTTTTCTCAGATAAAGGCCAATAGAACCAATGCAGTTTAGTTGAAAAGTGATATAAAGTGAAGCACAATATGATTCTTATCCCTATCAAAATTGATTCTTCTGGCGTTCTTCTCAGTAACTTTATGATCCTATGTGGATAAGAATATAAATAAATGAATGTAGCGGTCAGAAATAAGTCTATATATCTTTAATTTAATAATTTTATATTTATAATATAGTTTCATAATAATAACAAAAAAATTACAATGGGCGATCTTATCACACGAGGCAATTTCTTCCAGACAACTATAGTTGTTGATGTTGTTACTAACCTTAAGGCTTTTACAGCTTCATCTGAACTGAGTTCACGGAGCGGATGGGTCCGTGAACTTAAAGGGTAGTCAATATGTACAAAATATACATATTTACAAACATACATGATTATGTATAGAACGTATAGATTATAATAAATAAGGTATAATACATTTTATAAATATTATACAACAGAAAATAATAACATCAAACTGTCTTGGATAGCACTTATAGGTTTAAAACTAAACACTATCAGTGTTTGTGTATCGAATTTTATTTACCAGTAATTCAGCCTTTACACGCTCGGCTTAGAATGCAAAACATTCATCGAGAGGGGTGAAAGTCAAGATCACTCCCATGAATCCTTGCCTTCGCTTCATGAGCCCTCCACTTTTGTCAGTGGCATTTGGCCTATGACACGCTTATCAATGCTAGAACGTGAGTTCATTTTTTGGTGTCATGCTATCAAAGCCAAAAATTTCGTAATCCAAATTTGTCTCTCGTAATTGTTAAAGTGGCATGGTTTTCACAACTAAGCACATCGTAGAATGTTTACTCACAAGGTAGTCAGAGGACCGAAAGTAGCTGGAAGCTGGATGTAGGCCGCACCCAACCGGTCCTATTGGAAATCTGTTGTAAAAGCCTTTCAGAAGGCATGCTACGGCTAAAATGATAATGAGAACGAACTGCTAGAAATTTTTTTAAGACATTGTTAACAGAAATAATTAATATTGACACAAAGTAACAAAACAGGATCTGTTCAAAAATTAAGTCAATGGAGCAGGCGTGGCCTTATGCCCTATCACGTATAAACTTGAAGAAAAAAAAAGAATGTTATGCAGACTCTTTATTGTTTTGTAGATAAAAAAATAAAAAAAGTAATTGTAAATTAAATACAGTGATGTTATAATAACAAACAAAAATGCAAAAACTAAATTAGATTTAACTATTAATTTAAATAAGTACATGATTATGAAGTCCTTTTTTGTATATTCCATAGATGGCAGCATTTTAACGCAATTATAAAAAGCGCCATCTATCAAACTTTTGCGTAACTTTGTTGAACCAGATTCATGAACTGTTTTACAATTTTATACTCATGCACAAAAACATTTGCTTTTATCACACTATTGTCATTTCCAGGTTTTTAAAGCTCAGACAGTTAATGGCTTGATTAAAATTTTATTAAATACATTAGACTCGTCAGCGCCATCTAGAGGAAAAACATAAATTGAAAATATCACAGTACCTTATTACATTTGATTCTTGAAAATGCTGTGCGATGGCGCTAGTGATAATAATTTAATATTACGAATAAACAGTTTCTCCAGAATTTTGCAAGGAAAGCAAAGTACATTTAATTATTATGATTTAACATGAATTTATTATCTGTATATATTTGAAAATAATTGAAATTTTATCACTTTTATCTGTGGCGTGTGATTTATTTCGATGATCTTTGAGCTATCTTTAAGAATGTACCTGTAATAATCAGAAAAGTAAACTCAAATTAACACGTAATGAACTAATGAACCAAAAACACAATGTAGTCTCTAAAGAGAGTCACGTCTTTACAATTTGTAGCGGTCATCATGTTTTAATTACATGCTGCTACTGAATGCTAATTAGACCTCATTTATACGACAAATCAATGTTTCTATCAAAGTGTTATTAGTGAGACATGACGTTGACAACAAATGGTTCATTCCGCATTTGGAATGTACTCTGGTTGCCGAATTGTGCATTTGAATTGTATCTACTTAGTACAATAGTCAGGGTGACATGCTTAAGATACTAAAGTAGATATTAATATTAAATTTACCTTAAGTCATAGAAAAGCATTTCAAAGGAAAGACATAAATAACTAAAATATACTAATAATTTTTTGTAATTTGATTTTTATGGTGTATGTAAAAGATGAATATATGAGGGGCTAAAACATAATAATCTGTGTTCAATGAATATGTTTTTTTTTACTTCATGAAGTAAGCTTTTTAGCGTTATATAGAGGTTTTTAAGCCAATTTTTGTCAAAAAGAAGAAGGCATGGCTGTATTTTAAAATTTAGGCTGTACATATTTAAATGAATTTAAATATATATCGATAAATGGAAAACGACAGGCGAACAAAAATCGAGTTAGGTTTGTTTAAGAACCATTCAAAAAGGAAGCATCGTATCACGCCGCACTCGACAGTTCAGGTCCGGCCTACTAAACATGAATTTTACCTAATTCTAAGCGCCACGTATTCTTCTATCACAACATGCCAATGTCATTTAAGTCCGATTATTTTATTTACTAAAATTCGACCCTGAGAACAACAATCTTTCATGAAAATGTCAGTCCTATTTTGGCCCAATGACGGTATTGTTTTGTTAATGAATAATAAATCTAAGTTGCAATCGATTTGCTTAGGCTGTACAAAGTTTATTACAGACGCTCAAAAACATTTACGTTATGTTAGCATGATTCAAGGAGATAAATAGTAAATAAATTTCGTATTACCGCAATTGTAAAATTTAGTTTGTAACAAACTTATTGTGTCGGCATCTGTGTGACAAGTCGCAACGTTTTATAGAGAATAAATGTCTACATATATATATATAAAGTCACGCATAAATACGAAATACATTTTTGTACTTTATCAATTCGTGTATTATATGTTTGATCTATGTAATAATGGTTAACTTTATCTTCGTGGTGTTGTATAAAAATACTAGAAAACTGTAGTAATGTCAACAGTTTCAAGTTACGTAAATTTGCTAAATAATTCTCCGTGAGTCGAAATAATATATTTACCTTATTGGTATAGAACTATACCTTTTTAACCGTACTATACGAGACTTTTACGTCCCGTATGAAGAATGACAAAGTCGTGAAATCTGATTTACGTTTTTTATGCTATATAGACGATCTTTTTTGGATCGTCGTAAGATAGATGATGCAAGCCGCTTCCAACTAGTCTTATTCGAAATTCACGGTGAAGATCTATGTCCAGCGGTGGAAGTTCTACAACTGAAATAATGATAATGGCACTATATCCTTGAGTATAAAAACTACAATTGCATAGGGATGTACGCAATTAAACTAGAAGTTATATAGTTACCTGTGAGACATCTGTGTATATAATTAATATTTCTTAATGAATTATGTCGCGTTTATTTCTATCTTCTCCTGTGCCGTCACGCCCTTTTTGATTTTCAACGGCTCTAAATTCTTTCTATATTTTGTTTTGTTGTGTTATTTCGTAGCAAAGTAATTCAGACCTATATCTTTGTGATGATCTTTAACCAGGTCATGGGCAGGTGCTTTGAACCTTCTTGATCCAACAAAGTCTTCAACAGGATCTTTTCGGAGGTGTCTCTTTGGAATAAATCTTCACCATATAGACTTAGGTGGGTTTCCTTGTTATGTTATGTTATCATTAACATTGAACGTATTTTTGATGTTCCGCGCTTTATTTGAGCCGCGTGACATTTCCCCTATTTCAATGGATTTATGAATTTTCGATGTAATGTTTCGTAGTGTTATATATTTCAGGCAGCAAAGAAGTTATTTTTAGTTTGATTACCTGGTCAATACTATCTTATGTAACAGAATACTGAAAATATGGTACTAATCTTACCAGTTCCCTACGGAATACGTAAGTAAGCTATAAATAACGGCCTTTCTGATTTTCGTCGCAGAAAATAAAATCCGTTGTTCTCGTAACGAAGAAAATAAACCTTTATTTTCCACCGGAATTCGTAGCCGAGAAAATATTTTTTTAAAAAGTGCGAAAACATTGGTTTGAAAATTTCTGTAAGGTATTTTTATAGGCTCGTGAAAATTATCAAAAACGACGAGAGAAACATGATTAAATCCTTAATTAATAAACTGAAAAATTTTACATAAATTTATTATAAACTTTTTGTAAAAAATGTAAGCAAATTAATATTTTACGATATATCATTGGTGCTCTCTTTGAACTTTGGTATTTAAATAAAAACGTTTTTTAATTAGGTTAATGCCACTATATTTATGTCTTTCTATGCAAAAATCAGAAACAAAATGTGTAGATCCGCAAAAGAATTATGGTCACGGATGTATAACGAAGAATTGCTCGTTTTAAATGACATGGAGCACATCGCTCATGCAACCGACAATGGACTGAAAGGTTCTCAAGTAGCGACCACGAGCTGGTAGGCGCGGCGTGGGTAGGTTCTCTAGTAAGTAGACCGGCCACATAGTCAAGGTCGTGGAAAGTTATTCCATACGGGCAGTGCAAAACCAGACATAGTGATGATCTTCAGGTTAGGCATATACTTAGCAGTGACGCCTATCAGCTAGCATAATAATGATGATGATATAGACGTTTTTTATTTAACTGTAAAGGTCCTTTCGAACCTTGAAGTGAAATAAAAATCAGGCATTGCAAAAATGTATACTTTATTTGTAATAAAATTAATTGAAATTATAACGGCCACCTGTTCTGACGTTGCGGAACATGTTATAAATATTCATGTATCTCGTAAGCAACGCCGTTATTAAAACACATACAAAAATTCATTTTCCTTTATGTAAATTAACGTGTCTACGCGGCCTCTACGTTTCTCGTAGAGCTTGCTACGAAAGGGGGAAAAGTTATTTTTTTGTCAAAGTAATTCAGAGTAACTATGTTATAACTTAGTTTTACACGGTACATAGTGTATTGATTGTTATTTTATTACAGGATAATAGCAAATGTTCGAGCTATAGTGAGGTCATCTCGGGTACCGCCAAATCGAAATTTTATGTTTGTTGAGTGATAAACCGAGGACTTCTCTCGAAGACCTGTTCTGCAATACATAATATGCATTACAGACATTACATAATTTGTCTGCCTTATTGAACTATGAGCTTGGATAACTATTAATTAAGTGAAATATGTAAAGTAACTTGAGCCGAAGCTTTCCAGGGAGTTTCCGAACATAGTTACCGTCATAATGTTAAGACTGAAAGTCTTTCTTCTTAGTTCCGCCACTTTAAGCTCTGTGAAGATATAAACACCAGCAATTAAACAACCTAATAAGACAAAGCCATCTTTATATTATTATCATCGTAATTTCAACCATAAGACTTCCACTATTGGACTGACCACTAGAGTTTCTCTGTAGATTTCACTTTACTGTCAACCATTTAAAGCTCCCACACTGACAATTATTTACCACGTATATTTTAAACGACAGTACGAAGTGTGTCGCGGTAGGTAGTTGTGTACAAATCACTTTATATTCTATGAACGCGAAAGAAATATATTTTCCGTTAGTTGTTTACTGCTATAACAGAGTTGCTGCTCCGTATATTCTGGAAATGTAAATCAAGCCCTCTCGCGACAAAGTCAGAGGTGCAATGCACTCGACTCACTGAAACTCCTTTGCAATGTTAATTTGCGAGTTGCGAGCAACGACAAAACTGCAGCCGTTGTTTCGCTTATAACATTTCCGCAATTTGTACAAAACTAGTGTAGCATTGTGTCAAAATTTAATGCAACGGTGGTGCCATTTCATTTATTATAAAATACGAAATAGTTTTGTTTTAGGATATCTACCAATTGGGTGAGTTGACCAGTTGCTAAAGCATACTCTTAAACAATACGATATAGTGTTAAACACCACAAAAAGAAGCCACTGGAAGCATTTCATCCGACAAATGAAAGGATTTAGCTAGAACCGATATTTTTAGGAATGAAGAAATCAATCACACATTCTAATAGTATCGATTGCAAGGTCGTCTGTCCTCATACATTAAACAGTTTGCTCAAATATAAATTATGATAATACTTTGTCAATTTATTAATTAAAATTATACATGTTTTATACAATATGGCACAGTTTCATATCTATAAATATATGAAAAATAGCGATCCTCAAGGTCAACAATTGAAATAAAGAAGAACGTATATCTTTACGCTGTACGAGGTATTGGAGTGATTTTATTCAAAAGAATAATCTCCTTTATACTGCTTCAGAATTAAAAGTAGTTAGAAAGAAATCCTTTTATATTGTGTAATAAAAACGATAATAAATAATAGAAATTAATTGCTGTAAATACGGTATCAGAAAAGTTTCCGATATCAAAACACCTTTTTAGTTATTTTATACTCATTTAAAACCAGGGCGCGATTGTAATTCACGTGGGTTTGTTTTAAGTTGAAAGATTTCATTATGTGGTGCACAAATTTGATACTGATTTCAAGGGCTATCCTAGCATTCGTTTTTTTTAATTAGTATCCAAAAGAAAATAGGAAATATGGTAAATAAAATAATATCTAGAGAAAGGGAGAGACAAAGAAGGTGTTTGTTTATGGCTAAATACGATTGGTCCTGGACGATCTTAGCTGTTCTGGCTTTTACAGCTTTTTGGAACTCAGGACTCGCAGGCACGAAATCCGCGAGCTAATAAATTAAAAAAATCTACGTCAGATGCGTCGTGACATATTGTATAATCTAATTGATATCTAATTGGTTTTCGGAAAAAGGTGTGATCCTTTTCTCCGAAGACATTTTAGCTGAATCGATATCAGACTTGAGTCGCCGGTGAGCAAGACACTGCGTCACAAACAGACACGAGGGCGGCGCGATTTAAAACTAATTTGGTATTTTTTATAGAACACTGAGTAAGCGAGGCAGCGGCGATTTTTTCACTCAAACATACTTTTGTTTGTACAAGAATATTAATTTTTCGAGAGTTCGATTGATTTCGATATTTAATACCGTTTTCGCAGTTGCGAAATTTAGCGAGATAGAATCACTGTGTTTTTCTATATTGGTTAAAAGTAGTGCTAGATTTTGTATTTTAAAGTGTTTGAATAAATCACCAAAATAGGTGGGTGTATCAATGGGCAACTGTGTATGTTATTACATTACCGCCCCAAGTAATGTTTATAACTTATAAAAAACTATTACAATATGAAAAAAATTAAGTGACAATGAAGTTTGAGAAGAAATTGCTCTATTAGTGTATTGATATAGTAAAAGTGACCACAAAAAACCCATCTGAGTTTACTGTGGGCGCTTCCTCGATCAGAGCGTGTTTGAATTCCTCGAAGCTTTACCTAAAAGGATGCATTATAATGAAACTTGACCTAATTATAGCTTCTTTTAATACTATTCTAGCATTTTGCTCAAGACATACATAAGTGAATAAACAATCTTTAATGATTATAATGAATGAATAAATAAATACAAAATATAACGCATTTCCCGTGTCACCTTAGTACATAAAATAGGCAGACTTTTGAGAGATTGTACAAGTTTTATTAAATTAAGAGGAGATGAAACCATCATTGTTAAAAAAAAATTATAAACAAAGTATTGGACAAACAAGATAAAAGATTTTACAAATAAAAATTGCATAGTTTTTATATTGGACTATAATCTCCATATGAAGAGTGCAGACAATGGTAAGTTGCTCTTCAAGATCCAGGAAGACAGAAACACAATTTTTGTGATAAATAATTATTTATTTTTTGGAGCACGTATTACAAGCTTGCAAGTAATATACAAAGAACGAAACGTCGATAAATCAGTACTACATCTATGAAGGTTATTAACTAGCGCCATCTAGTAGGTTTTTAGAGAAATATGATAAAACAGTTCTATTTATTTACCAGAGAATACGAGACAATTATTAACATGTATTTAATGGCTTCGTACTTAGTGAACATTCAATGCGTTCCATTAGCAGTACTCGGTATACGAATGTACTCATTCTTTGCTAGTTTTCATCTTTGAAACACGTAAGCACCATCTAAAAACCATGTTTTTTTCATTTTCTCAAAAAAGCAGTTGTATTAAATTGAACAAGTGACAGTAGTGTCACAATTTAAACTGTTAATCAAGAAACATATACTGATTATTACTTACATGAAGTAGCTGTAGGTGGACCACATACTACGCATCTTTTGAAGAGAAGACGGGAATATTTTTCTTTCACATTTATCTATCACAGGAAAACTTTGTCATCTAGTTGTAACAAAAAAAATTATGGAGTGGCAGAGCCAGGCTTCATAAAGGCGCTTAGAAAAGATGACCGCTGTGGCCTTATGGTTCTCTAATAAAGACTACGAAACGTCAATCGTAGCGAAGGACCAATTACACAGTAGATAGACGATCTTTTTAAAGTCGTCGGAAGATGCTGTATGCAGGCCGCTTCTAATCGGTCCCATTGAAAATGTGTAGGGGAAGCCTATATTTAGCGAACGTCCTACGACAGATGAAGATGATGACTATGATAGCTCTCATCACAACATCGTCGTTTCAGACCATAAAGGCCTGCTGTAAGGCATAAGCTCCCTAAGATATTTATGAGGGTATACGATACTTGTATACCATAATCGCCACACTTGGAGGAATTCTTCGGAACTTTATAATCAATGCACAAAGTATGATTTAAATAATTTTGTATCCCGGGAATCAAACCTGAGGCCTACGATTGCAATTCCCATTCCTCTATCGCTAAGCTACAACTGCTTTAAATATGTACCTTACATTTAGACGTACTATTACCATCGAATACCAAAATAATATTTTTTTTAAATATAATATTTATTATGTATATTTTAACATACACACATAAAATATTATCGATATATCACATCATGTACAAAAGTAATGTCTAATGTTGGAGGCCTATTTCTAGTAGTAATGTACAACAGTTGAAATGATTACCATGATTGCTCATTTACTTGTTGCTCTGAAAGAGCAAAGTTATGTTCCCATCATGGATAAATTAAAATAACAAAAAGTTGTTTATTTGTACGTTGGTTTGAATATTTACGCTATTTATAGTTTTTAGTAATCTCTCCTTATAATATTTACATAATTGACTTCGCAACATTCGTTGCTTGTAATTTTGTATGCTCGACTAACTCGGATTAAGGACGGCTTAGGCATCATTGCTTACGTTCGATTTTACCTGATACTACTAATATTACTGTTCACATTTTCCTCAAAATATCCATTCAATTTTTAATTTACTTTATTTATAAATATTTTTAAAAGTTTAGAGGACTGTTTTTATTAATAATATCATTATTAAATTAAATAAAATATTTTACATTAAAAATATATACTTAATATTATTTAATTTCCTTATCATCTTTATATCTATCGTCCAATGCTCGACATAGACCTCCTGATTTACAAAATGTTCCTTCCGGCCGCTTGGTAGCTTGCTTATTGTCACTTATGTAATATATCTAAGTATATAAACCATAAAATATCACTGTGTCGTAATCAAGTGACATACAACAT
This sequence comes from Battus philenor, assembly GCF_028537555.1. NCBI lineage: Eukaryota > Metazoa > Arthropoda > Insecta > Lepidoptera > Papilionidae > Battus > Battus philenor. Next base: position 7,279,299 of record NW_027181688.1, on the reverse strand, counting down.
ATGTATACAACATGGCATACGAGTACAATTTCAATATCACAGCGTTATTATTATTAAAAAAATATGCTATTAAAAAAAATTAATTGGTAAAACCGTTTTGTCTTCACTGAGCACACTGTTAGTTTTCAGTTTTTAAAGAAAATTAATGAACTGTTCAAATTATCGACTAGTGTGTTTAAAATAAAATATTAATGGCTACGTATAATAATTTATTATTATTTATACAATACTACTGTGTTTCACAGTCCACTTTCCATTGTAAAGTTGATACAATTAAATAAAAATGGAATGACAATAGAGAATATCGCGGAGAAGCGATGTATCAACAACTCGAGAGCTTCCCGCGCAACCGCGTACCATAGTCCTCGTGAAAGCCGTAGAGCTCGCACGTGTTGGTCGCTAGCATCCGGGCCAGAGCCTATCCGTGACTGGGCGCGTTTACTCACGGCCTTAGTGCAGTAATCACCTTCGCACCTGTGATTCCAGGCGTCGGTAAGTTTTAATTATATTATTAAAGAATTAAATGGTTTTGATCCAATAATAAATATTTTATCTTATAAATAAATAATGATTAAGATATCGAATTAAAAAAGTGAAATAATTGTTTTTTTATTCAATAGTTTATTCAATTTTAATAATACATATTTTTCTTTTACGAAAATAAAGAGAGCAAAGTATATCAGAGAATCTGAAAGTTTAAATATAATTCAATAATTTAAAAATTATCTATCATATAAGAAACTTAAACATTATTTATAGCTGTATGGGGGGATGGTAATTAAAATTAATTTAGTGATTTTATATCGATGGTCAAATTCACAATAATAAAATAATTGAATTAAAAGGACCTTTAATAAACAATTTGGATTAATCTTGATCTATTTAACTTATATATTGGGCACGGTCGTAAAGGCTTTTTGTGTGAAGAACACGGGTGTCGCAAAATACCCTTCTTGTTTTGTCATTAATATTTCAGCAACTTGCGGATAGTTGGACCCAACAGGATCAATAGCCAAACGACTTATTGGAGTAAAAAAATCTTTTTTGAACCCTAATTTTACAAAATTCTATTTCGTTTATATATTGATTAAAAACTTTCGTGAATCGATTGGAATAACAGAATATTTATTTGCATTAGACTTACGTTATGGTTTGTTATATAGGGTGATCCGTTATAAGTATAAACGCCTTTAAGGGGTGGACCTACAGTGCGTGTAATTGCAAAAAGCTTGAAATAATTTATTCATATTTTCAATCGCCCTGTGTATTGATCATTTCGAATAATGTTACATTAATTTATTTTTTCTAATGGAATGGTTTAGGTCGTAAAAAATCTGTAGAAGCAGATAGTAAACGATAATTAAATTTTGTATGTAGTAATCCGAATTTTAAGAACGCTTTCTATTACTATTTTATCATTAAGATAGATTTTTGGATTGCTGTACCATTTAATTTTTTTTATCTATAGCTAATCATTGTACAGGACAATATATAGATCTTTGATAAAGTCTAAACCTTAATAAATATCTCTTAAAGTTATTATTTATTAATTTTTTACGTATAATTAAAAACATATTTTAATTAACAATGTCAATATAAAGTCTACGTTAGCACTGAATTTTAAAATACATAACTGGCGATTAAACTTCAGGACCATTCTTGTGGTTTTTACGCTTTGTATTATAAGAGTCAACATGAAAATTAGGGTAATTTGCAGTCAAGAGAGAAATGAGTACTCTTATTTTGGGTCATAATGGGATCATTGAAGTTGTAACGAAGCTGAGATTTATATATAACATGTTTTTACTTCTGGATTGTAAAGTGGAAGACTTATTTATTTATTTGGACACTTTTTATACATTTTTTAACTTAATACCGAAGGCATTCTTTACCATATAACCGTATAGGCGGTGCAGAAATAAATTAATGAAGGTAGCTAAATATAAATCAATATAATAAAACACGAAAAATAAAATAAAATTAAGAAAGAAAATAATCTTTTAAAACACTTTATATAAATATACTAATATAATTATAATTATTAATATCAATTAATTTATTTTATTTTCTAGTAACAGACACTTAGATAATAAATAAGGATATCCGTGGACAAATTAAAGACACTGACATAACTGAGCTGACAAGTTGAAGGGTCACTGGGCAGGCCTTAGATGATCGCTGGATGCTTTAGTCATTTGAGGAAAGATCACAGAACGACAAACACAGCATAGGCAACCACCCATAAGGTCAATACGACGATTGTTAATTGCTTTGGAAGACGTTATATAAAGGATGCTATCAAATTATTGGATTATAATATTATTGGAAATTTATAGGGAGACCTTTCTCCAGCAATAGAGGTCCTAAGGCCGGAATAATGATACTCAATATAAAAGCATAGAAATACTTAACATTTTTTTTTAAATATTCTTTATTGTACACGTTGAGATACATTTAAATAGTTTTATAACAATATATAGATAAGTACAATGGGCGGTCTTATCACACAAGACAAACTCTTACAGACAATCAAAGTATGGAAAATGCATAGGTATAAATAATGGATACTTAATGTGTAGAAAACATACAATTATACAATGATACATATATATGTATATAACATATATACTTATAATAAATACGGTATAATACATATCATAATATAATAAGTTAATAAATAAAAACATCAAATTGATTTGGCTCGCACTTGTCTTAAAAGAATATAATTTACCGATAGAATTAATCAAAAAATAATCATAGGTCTAGTAAATAGTTCTTGACCATTTTCTTAAAAATAGGTAGTGAGTTAGCGCGTCTTATATTCAGCGGTAAATCATTCCATAATCGAATGGCCTGTGTGGTAAAAAATTTGGCCATTAACGAAGATGAATGCGTGGGCATTTTTAATTTTTATTTACAAATGTCTACCTATATAATTTCAGTGCTTGACTTAGAATGTAATGAGCCGAGCTGTTGTTTATTAGAGAGCTTAGTTATTGAAGAGGTGTAAGCTAAGTGCCTTCATCGTTCAACCCTAATAACTCTTAAGTTGTAAATGCCATCGAGCAAACAGCTTTTCTTTCTCTTTAGCAAAAAATTCTCGATACTAATAAAGAGTTCTAGGCTACGAGTCTTCAACTTTTCTTCAACACTTTACGTCTTCATACAAGCTAATACTAAGCGGCAAAAAGAATTTATGAAAGAAAAACAATCGTACTGTGTTAGAAATCACATTCATCTTCATTATTTTAGTCGAAGTCTGTAGACGCCCAATGCAAGACATAGGCCTACTTTATAGGTATCTATGGGGGAATGTACCATATTCGCAACGCCTAGCAAGCGGGTTGGCGATACTCTGGAAACTTGATTGTGAGTAGAGGCAGTCCTGTATCATTAATGCCCAAAGTGTGAATTATATCTAATACTGTGTTCCGGGAATGGAACCCGCGACCTACGATCGCAAGTTACAGTCCTTAATTCTGGGCTACAACTGCTCTATCGAAATCATAATAATGCATGACTTTTATATAGAATATTTAGCAAAGCATTATCATTAACTTAAAACAAAAGCGTTAATTTGAACCATTTTAAAGCACAAACTGCTTAGGTTTTATAAATTAGAATAATTTAATCATATTACCGATCAGCAGCAGAAAGGAAAAAAAACATTGCGGCTGCTATTACTGCCTTCGGCCTTAGACATTGCAGTTTTTTTCAACACTTTTCTAATTAAAAACAAACGAAAACTAATTAAAAACAACAAACTTTATATTAGTCCATTTACTTTTCTAATTTCAATGGTTTCATTTATAAATCAAAAGATGTTGATTTTGAGAAGGCTTTAGCATGACTAAACTATTGTATGTTGATTGGATTTTACGTTGATATAGGCTTGAGTGTGACTCATTTTAAAATCCCCTTAAGAGGCTTCGTTCTGGTCGCTAAGGCTGGTTTTCCTGAGCTCTGTAAGCCTCTTTTTAAAAAACGCAATATTTTAATGTAATATCCCTATGCATTTTTTTATTTTATCAAATACAGCGCGAAAAGCTGGCAGTCTTCGTCCAATTATGATAATTTTTAAAGAAGCTTTCTTTGAATTAGTTTTAAAATATGTAACAAACTGTCGCTTTGATTTTAAGGAAGCTTTAGGGTATCCTCTAAGATGTTAATGCGTTTTGGCAGAAAAACCGTTGTAAAAGTTGTAGGAATTTTACGAATTACGTGAGGCCGCTATAGTATAATTACATTGAAATAATGATAATAATGGAATGCAGTTTTGCTTATATATTAATTTAATTCAATTATTTTAAGACAGTTATGTTGTATTGTAATTTGCGTACCATTGTCACTTGGTGTATAGCAAATAAACTTTATCTCATCTGATTATCGTTATTTATTTCCAAAAACAAGCAACTTTAAACTGTCCACTTTCAATAATCACTTTGTAAAATTCAGATGCAATATATACACCATCATCCTATAATGATAAATTTTCAACAAATATGCGATTTTACAGTGCGGTAATTTCAACGTATTTATTTAACACACTGAACTGAGAACGCCATTAAAATATTAAAATACGATATCGACAGGCATTTATTGTTTAAATTTATGTAATATCTACTCGCGTTTCATGTATATTAATATAATAAAATATGAATAGATTTATAAAGTATATATTTATATGTATGTATGTATATTTATTTGTTAAAATATTATAAATTGTTATTCAAGTTAGACGTAATTTAATTATTATATCGGTGCACAATAAAGTGGAAATAAATGAATAAATAAATATGTAAATATGTATATAAAAGGTTAAATATTTCGTTGCCTCTGAATAAGTTGATCAGGTGAATGCAGTTGGTTTCATATGCATAAAACTATTGAGAAAGGTTTGAAGAAAGAATTTAGTTACTTGCATAGATAGTTCAGTACTTCATAATAAAAAAACCTCAAGAAAAACTTAGCTTGTGATAATAATTACAGATATGTAATTAATCTCCACGTGTATGAGTAAAACTGTCGATTTAAAAATATTCTACTGAATACGAATCAACATTTTCCATTGGTTGTATATTTTTAGTTGTGCGTTTCCAGTCAGGTATGAATATTGGATATTGCTCTTAAAGGTCGCGGGAGAACGAGAAAGGCTGGGCAAGTAGGTTAGAACTAATTAGTTGCAGAGGGTTTTCCCTTTATTTATATTTACGTAGGTGTGAAGGGTACGTTACGATCGTAGAGAAATGGTTGGGTTGATAATTGGGTTAGGTGAAACAGATTACGTTTTAATTGAAAAAGATTCGTGCAATTATAATTGTGGATGATCGTTATGTGCTGGGGAAGTTATGTTAAAATTCTATCGACAACAGAACCAGGTGAGGGCCGTCGTATCATTTCTAACTTAATTATAAAATTTAAATGGTTTAACATCGCCTCATTTGAACACTTCTGGTAACTTATCTCTTAATTTACCTTTGTTGCATATTTAGACTATCCTCTTTATCGTTGATAAGCATTAAAAGAAGATAAAACCCATCTCTTATCACTTTTTAGAAAGTTTAAAAAAAGAACATGATTTTTTTATCTAACTAGGGCTAGGCTACCTAGAAGCCTCGACTTGGGCAGCTACATACTACTATATTACTACATACATATACTGATAGGAAAGCCTTTGGATAGTTTCAGCGGACACTCTATGAAGTGTCTAGGTTCATGGATCCTCACGATATACCTCGACATGGGCTGTCATCCGTCTATAATACCCATTTCCCATTTCGATATAAGGGAGCCTGTGAAAGCCAAACACCTCACGTGAACACCTAAACCTAAACGCAGGCTTTTAAACACACTTCTATAAAATTATTTTGAAGGAAAATAATTGTATAGTGTATCCCGTGTTTCCTTTCATGTATCTTAAGTTGTTTTGAAATTAATATTTTTTTAGAAACAAATGTATTTACAGAAAATTCCTTTCGATATTATAGATCTGTTTTAAAAGTACTATCTTATATAGCAGCGACATTGTTAATTTATTTCGTAAATAATAAAGTACTTAATATTTCGTCGTATTAGTAGCAAAGTCGTTAAGACAAAATACTGAGCTAACAATATATGTATTTTATGACTCGAAATTATAGCAAAAATTTTATGTCATGGAGTATTCCTTGTCAACGGGAAACTTTATGGGTCGGCTATATCGTTTACTATATGGTTAACATATTGTAAGAGCACCGGTTCTTCTAGTGTATAAGGTCAATTTACGATCTTGATGCGAAGTAAGAACCCTAATGGGATGCAAAATATGTGTGAATCGTATCACAACTAGTTATAAACGTAAATAAAAACCACGAGAAAAAATCGACATATGTGAAAATGTACGTTTCATCATATTAACACTTGTTAACGCCATGAAAAGAATTCCAAATGAGTCCATTTAAATAGACACTGATTAGAATAAGCTTTCTGACTATCATCATTATCATCATCATTTTTAGCTGTAGAATATCCGCTGCTTGACATAGATCTCCCCCATAGATTTCTAAATGGACCCGAGGAATGTAGATAGCTTATCTACATCCAGCGTTTTCTAATGAGAAGTTCTGAAGGATGAGAGAAAGAGGGTGGAAATAGGGTAAATATATTCCTGTCCGAAAATTAGATGGGGGAAAGAGTTTAAAAAGAAACACTGTCGTTTTTCGACTATATTGATGGACGTAAAATCCCGCGCTTGATAGTCCGTGGTTCCCATTCCAGAACTTTATAATGATATTCTTCGACTTTATGCTACAGGGTCAACGACCTTATGTGAGAAAAGCCCTCAGACAAGTTTTTTATGGTGCTATTTACAAATATCCTTGATAACGAAGTAGAGAAATTCATTTAATAGCGTTATTGTTACTTAAACACCATTCGCACTGTAATAAGAAAGAGATGGAGAGAGAATATCTTGTATAATAAAACGTTAGTAAAAATTAAATCATAAAGTTTTGTAGTGAAATAAAACCTCGTTTTTGTAAATCGTTGTTCATTATCAAGATATTAAATTAATAAATAGGCTGATCATTTTGAAGTTATTACATGTCAGTAACATTTGAAATATCCAGGCAGAACAAAATAGTCTTTTATTTAATTTAGAATGCCCATTATTATCCCGATGCTAATTAATGTTACGATATATACAAAACTGCATTAGTAAATAATTGTAATCATCTTTCATTCCGTACAGATGCCTTGCCAAACGTTTGGGCTGTGTTAATTTTAATCGAAAACCTTTAGATTGACCATTTGACATTGTAATATTACTTCCTTCTATGGACGATTAACAAATTTATTCATCAATTTAGAAAGTAATGCTTACCTACTCAGTAGTATTTTAAGCTATAGCTTGGTGAGCAAACCAGAGACAATAGCCAAAAAAAGAGCCAAGTGTGAAGGAAAGATGGTTCCTAGAGTCTCAAGGTTCCGCGCAGTGTAGGAGGTCCTCTTACAAGGAGGACAAATAACTTAGTTAAGGTCATTCGAAATTTCTCAGTCCTTTAAAAATTTATAGGGGAGGTTATTCAGCTGGGAACAACCTGCAGCTATAATTATGACGGTGGTGACGATAGAACGAGCACATATAAACGTACAACATGTATAAAGGTTTTTATTAAAAAACCGATCGTCGATGTACTCTGAATATTTTAAGAATGTTTTATTTTATTCAACTTGGTATAAAACTTGCCCTATATTTTCTTTTATCAAAAGCAGCATAATACGACACAAGTGTTCGCTATATCCTTGCAATGGGTTCTACTATTTCCTATTGAGCACGTTCGCCCTGTTTGGATTTGAGCGCTCCTAAGGCTCTTTGAACTGGAATTACGTGATACAAAAAGGAAAATATAAATAATTGAATTTATTGTGTTTTATTGTTATCGACGAGGTTTTACAGAGTGATTGAAAGTAGATATAGAATTTTTAAGAGTGTGAATGTATAGGTTCATGAATCGGTAAATTTTTAACAATCTTTTACACCCATTTCCAATCACCCTGCATAAAATGATTAGTCTGAAATATCACATATTTCCTGAATTTATGTTTTTATTAAATGCGATAGACTAAACCACCGGTGGCCACTACTTAACCACAAAGAGCGTGGGCGAACCGAAGTTCGATTTGGATACATCCTTGGCTCGCCGGTGATCAACACTACACAGCTCTACTCGGGTAAAGCGGTTTACTACGGGCGAATGTCATCGTTCAACTGGAATGCGTCTGTTTAGCTTCTGTTTTATTTTTAAGTTCGCGGACCCATTTGCTCCGTGAACTCAGTTCCTAACAGCATCAACTACAACCGAAACCAAGAAGCAGATATTAAACTAATAATTAATTTTAATACATAGTAATTCAAATATTGAAAACGATTTTTCTTGTTATATTATCCTTATGTTATTAATTATTTCAGCAACTATCGATTTTATTGACAGTGAATCGATTTTTAATTCACTCTTTTAAGCTTTTACATTTATTTACAATCACCGCGTGTAACGTTGTTATAAAAAATGGGTTAAGTTAGTTTTCTTTATAGATTATCTGTCTTAAAGTACGACGTGAGTGCCTTGAATAAAGATAAAAATAGGCTTTTACTGGACATAGAAGCACAGTTTAACTGGATTAAATCTCTCTTTGAAGTCCTATTTCAGATATTCTATATTTTTTATTAAATGCAATTACAGCATCTGCATTAGATTAGAGTACATAAAAATAGCCCCATTTGAATTTAAATTTTTGAATTAAAAAATAAAACTACGAACGTTAGCGCTCGTTCTGGAAAACATTACAAATATATATTTATTTAAATTAAGAACTGAAATAAAATATGTACATAATGATCATGCCGTATTAAATGGTAAATTAATAATTACTTATACGATTCATACTTTGTACATTGTTAATATAAGATTACCTCTGCCCACAAACAAGTTTCCAGAAGATGGGCGGCAGCATAACACAATATTGCTGTCGCTAACCTGCCTGTCATGCGTAGGGATTATAATATTTCCACTTAAAGATATTTAGGGGCGGCTACAAAGATGAAGTGGTCTAAACTAAGAAGTACTTTCTTCTTCTCTTTCGTACACTCTTATCACATGCCCCGGTTGGTTCTGATACCTCCGCTGCTCTCGCTATAGGTCGCCGTGTAGCTGAGTGTTTACCCAAAAAAAGCAGTTCAAAATGTTTAACAAATGAATAAGAAACAATGTACAAATATCATTTATGTTCTAAAGAACGGTACACGGTATGTTGAATAAAAAAAAACTATTAGCAAAATAAATAAATACGTCTAGATTTTGTTTTTAGTGTTTAAGATTTTTATTTGAATTTGCCAAATCGTATTTGATTTGTTGTCACCTTTTTTTAGCGACTATAACAATATAATCATTTAACTTTTACATTCTTTTAAATTATCACATTGTTTAAAAGTTTAATTTTAATTATTGTTAATAGTTTAAAATAATTTAGTATCGAACGAGAGAATAACTTTCCAATAGTTCTGAATTTACCTAAACCAGATTTTGTCGGCATTGTGAAATTTCACAACCGCAATTCATAAGCCTATACTGATAAACGTGAATCCAAAAACGGCCTTACGTTCATAAAGATAAGATCGGTTACTGGTTTGGAAGGGTAGAGATAAATAAAACGAGGGTCAGGTCGACTATGGGCGCGTCTAACCGCGTTTAGCCCGTCCATCATACTTAGCCGGGTGAGGTTACACCATCTGTTACGGATTTAAAAAGTTTATTCTGTCATTTATTTGAATGCAAGAAAAATAATGAAATTACAATACACCATAGATATTTACTACAGTGATGTCTGTATTAAGTGACTTTCGAGTTTAACGGCCGTTGGGCCAAATGGCTTTCAAGTGACGACCACGAGCAGATACGAAGTGTGAGTAAGCCTTCCACTAGATGACATAGTCAAGGTCGCTGGAAGTATCTGTATGCCCAAGACTAGTCATCTTAGCGATCTTTGGGGAACACCTATGCCTTGCCGTAGACTTGTATCAGCTGAGATGATTACGATAATGACAACAGTGCTATTTTAACAAACTGCCACGGTTTGATATTTTTCATGAAAAAAACTAGTAATGCTATAACGGTCTGCAACATTTGACGTGTATGTGTAAGTATAATCATTATAAAATTATTATTTATATTATTACCCACATAGCGTCATTTGCAGTGACCAATTGTAAACGATGTAAGAAGAATGCCAGAAGAGATAATTTGATTAAATTTAAAATCAGAATATGCTCTCCTATAAGGACATCTTTCAACTTAAAGCAATACAGATTCGTAGTGCGTACTAATCTGAGAATAATCCACAATAAACTCTGATAGGTTATTTTTGTAGTCACTATTACTATATCTTTAATATAGCGGAAAAACAGTCAATTCCTTATTATCAAAAAATCATTCACATAATAAAAAATTTTTTTTTAAAAAAAATTTTGTTCATTGAACTCTTATTAATGTATTACGAGTACATACTAAGTGTACCCGTTCATGCGTTGATGTGTTTGCATCTGTTCAGATTTTTATAAATAATATTTTTTTTATAAATCATACAAAAATAAAAACCTTTCCAGGGACATACCAAATAAATTATATATTTATTTAATATTCTTTATTGTACACGCTAGGATGCATTTAAATAATTTTATATTAATAAAATTACAATGGGCGCTCTTATCACATCAAGCAATCTCTTAGGGACAACTATAGTATGAAAACATAAATATAAATAATTTACCAAATTTTCAAGGCGATTGGATGTATTGTTTTTGAATATATCGAGTACAGACAGACAGATACGTACATATTTATATACATAGACTAATTTCGATACAGTACAAGAGTGTATACAGTTATGAGTTCTCTACAAAAGATTTAATATTTTTGCAAACAATGAATTATGTAAAGAAAATCCTACAAATATATAGATACGACAATAATTTATTCGATCGCTTTTACTTAAGATTATTCTGATAGTAATAAATTGAGTTGTTTTCCCCAGTACCCAGGTATTCTGGTTCAAAGGTTTTGTCGTTATAGGAATTGCTTTTAGTTCATGGAAGAGAAATGCTTTTACTAGTTCATGTAGCGGCATTGACGGGTTATGTTGGACTTTTTCTTTTTGATTGTACTCTGGGCAGAAGGGTCGTTAGTGTCCAACTTTCATAGTTCTAAACTTCCATAGTATTCCTTTTACTATTCGTAGTTTCAATGATCCAGCGAAAACTAGTTTGATGAGAACTCTGTAAATAAAAGCTAACTATGACGTAAGCGTGCTCAATACGCGACTAGTTATGTTAAAATTACTGATTGTACAATTTTTAGTACATGTACTGTTCTAAAGTAACTTAAAAAGATATATTAATATATATCACAATGTTAATTAAAATTTATAATATATTTATATATATATATATATATATATATATATATATATATATATATATATATATATATATATATATATATATATATATATATATAATTAATATTATTTATGACATGACGTATACGTATGTACAATAAAATTCTACAATCAATTTCAGATCTGCCACTGGAGAGTTTTAAAACCAATATTTAAAAATATTATTGAAAAAAGTATATTATTCTATCCAAGAATATTATATTAATGTTTATGTGTTAAAATAAATGTTGTTGATGCTCATTCTGGAAGCTAATTATTGTTATGCACTATTTACAAAATTATATTTGTAAAGAGCAACTGTTGAGTTTCTCGCCGGCTCTTCTCAGCAAAACTGCCTTTCATGTTGTTGGTAGCTTCCTGTAGGGACAACAATGCCGACTTTTTATGTTGATTGACGATTCTAAAGCGTTCGTAATGGCCTATTCAAATAAATAACAATTTGATTTTAATTTTTAATATATAATTAATCTATATATTTATGTAAATATATTGAGCCGATAGACTCGGCAGCAGTAAATCCCTGATTAGGTGCACTAACGACATAGTCAAAGTCACGGGAAGTTACTGGATGTAGGTAGAGAAAGAGCGGTCATCACGGAAACTTTTGAAGGAAGCTTATGCTTTGTAGTGGGCGTCTTTTATCTGACATGAAGCAGATGATTTCGATATTCTTCAGTTATTAATAAATATATTTAATATAAACCGCTGATTATCTTATCGGTAATTCTATAGATTTTTTTTAACATCGTCATGTTCATATCATCGCATCTAACGGTGTTCAGCTTTTACTGTAACCCTAAATTCTAGAGCTCCCGACTTGTTCAAAGTTCAAGACACTATTAACGCTATACAAAGTACAACGGTGAAATTAATTCCGTAGCCATTATCTACCAGCTTGCGTGTGTAGAGATTAAAAAATAAAGCTGAAAAAGTTAAACACAGAAGTAGAATATCTTTTGAACAAACCTGATATGAATATACTTACTAAGTGTACTATGTAATTGGGGGAAGTTTATGCCGTGCAGTGGGCATCTATAGGCTAGCATGATGTACTATGTATACTTTACTATAATATAATTTTACATATAATATAAAAGGATAGATATGATAAATACATATTAATGATGAAATCTCATTATTAATGAGAATGTGGTGGCTTGTCAAGCAAATCCATTTGAACCTGCGCTACGAAAGGGTAATTATTCGCGTTTTTTTTTTATATTGATACTTTCCTCTTGTTAATAAATATTTCTTATACATACTGATACCAGTGCCATAAGAAATAATTCTTCGAATTTATTTTGCTATCCTCATGTTTAGATCATAGTGTCTAACAGTGTTAAGCTTTTATTATAGTTCTAAAGCTTCCAGTCTCTAAAATCAACTGAAATCGTAAATCTATGGGGTTGGTCCATGCTCAGCAGTAGACGTTCTATGGCCAAAATGATGATGTAGGTGATGAGCAAAAAGCATAACGCTTGTGCTTATTTCTGCTGTAATTAAGAAAATGTATTTACTAATAAGCGAACCGTTAAGTCATAAAATCATATTAATGCGACGTTTTTTTTTAGTATGAAAATTTAAGAATTATATCGCTGTACATTTTTTTTAATATTAATTAATCTTCATGTCTATCCAGGAAACAAAACTGTCGACTTTAAACAACGAAAGTAGGCATCAATATTTGCGGCACTCTTAATACAGTATTAACGAATTTTATCTTATGTTGTATTTGATATGTCAAACTTATTGTGTTACTGTATATGTAAAAAAATTATAAAATAAGTATAAAAAAACGTCTTGCGGTCCAGTCTTATAAGAAACCTGTGTTTGAGGGTTTCAGTTTCCCCATCTTTCTTGTATCGTGTTCTTCTCTACTGAGGATCGTGTACCTTTTTAAAAGTGGCGTAGCTACGGCTATTGTGTCATTGAGAGTGGTTCAAATTTTATCAGACCAACGCGATGGAGCGGCCTTATTTTCCGTCTATCTACCCTTCCAGTGATCAAAAGTTTTCCAGGTTGTCACCAGTTTTTCTGGATATCATAACTAAAAAATTAATTTACTGAATTAAATTAGGTACACGTATAGATAAGTCTTTATGACCTTTAAGTTTACAGTATTATCTTAATGAATAAATTATGCTATGAATGTATTATACTAATTCACTGAAGCGCAAAAATATAATCCCCTCTTAACTGAACATGTCAGATAAAAATTTTATATAATGAAATTGCCAGCGTATGCTTTCATTCGATTAGACAAAGCTTTGGTAGAGAGAGCAAATGAGATGTAAGCGAGCCTGATAATTCAACTGTCTGAATTTTAAATAACTTCGGTAATCTTTTTATTATATCAGATAAGTTGAATTAAGGACGAACATTTTGTGTCTAAAATTTCGTAACGAAATCGAAAAAGTTTTACGCATATTAAATTTTTTTATTACGCACTTATTTATGTAGTAAAAGAAAAACAAACTAAATTTTTTTTAAAGACGAAACTCTGAAAAATACGTTTAATTTATGTTTGTAGAAATATCATAGCAATCTGAATTTTTTGGCGAAAACACATAATTATAGTCATTATAGCAATATCTGTAATTAACAACTTAAATTGCTGGTTTAATAATATTTATTTTAATAATTAACTAGTAAATGTTTTACATCGGTCGGTGGGAATCTATAATAACGTATGATTTTAATTAGCTTCATTATTTGTGTTAATGGACTAATAATACGTATAAGTTAGATAATTCGCAAATAATAAAATCAAATGCGATTTAAATTAATTTTAGGTTCGAACATAAAGATTTTCTCATATTTACTTAAACATATGGTACTGGAGTTGATACTTCAAATCGAATAGCATACAGAGTTTGGTTAGGTAAACATGATACAATAAGCCAAAAAGAGCCAGATTTGCAGAAAAGACGACCGCTGAAAACTTAAGATTCTGGAGTAATGACCACAGACCAGCAAGCGCTGCGCAGGATGTCCACCCACTAGGTAGGAAGAAACACAGGACACACTGGAAGAGATACAGGCAGCTTTCAACCTCTATTTGTGGAAATCAATGGGCGATGTCCAGCAGTAAATATCTTATGGCTTAAATTATGATGATATTGTTTTACTTATCTTTTTTCCTTGACATAAATCAAAGAATAACAAATCTGTTATTTTTTTATACGTAGTATTTGAAAGTTAAGTTTCTTTAGTAAGTAACGAAAACCTTTGGTTGAACTCTACGAGATAGGAACTAACCAATATATATTGTTATGTTTAGATCGTATTTAGATCGCTATTTCTTTTACTTTACAATTACTTATGTCTTTCGTTCACGACTCTGAGCTTACAATGTCTAATAATGGAGAAAATTAACATTTAATTCGTAATTATTTAAATTTAAATGCAAATGTCGCTTAATCACTATTTATTCCTACATTTATGGAGTGTAGTTTAGTTTAATCTGTCATACGACTATAGCGTTCATTTAAGAACGCTTTTGTACTACTGGCCACTGCAGCCATAATAATTTTTTTTATTAAATCATTAATACGAATTCAAATTTGAATTCGAACGCGGATTTGAATTCGGACGCTGTTAATGATGTCACCGCTGTCATTGCATAAGGGTTGATTTTGAGGAACATAAATATGCAATGGTGTTAGTTCACCTATGCCATCTAAAAACTTATATTAATGAATGGAAATCTGTTATTTTGTATTTTCAAATTTTTATATGATCATTTTAAAATATTTAATAGAGATTTATTTTGCATTTTAAATATTTATATTTAATGTAAATAATACTACTACTAAATAATATTACTACTATTATTATTTAAAATATAACTGAACTTAAATATAGTAAGTAATATATTCAACACACGTGTAAAATAGAAGAGTCAATAGAAGAGTCTCACAGGAAGAGTACCTTTTAACCTAGATACAATAATGTAGAGCCTATTACCCAATGAAAGCGATAAGACTAAATTTAGATTGATTAAAGTTCCTGTGTTCTTATCGTATCTTTAAGAAGATTGATTTTATCGGTCGGCTATTCTATACTTAAAACATTACTTGAATGCGAAATATGCACAAAAAAGCTTAAACATATGCCAATATGCCAAAGTTAGTTAAACTAGGATTGAACATATACGTGATGTTTTAGAAATCGGATAAAGAGATTTGGTGAACTAGGTAAGAAAGGAATTAATATCCGGTGAAGTGGTCTGTAGAGGCCTGAGCCGAGACCAACGGGAGTCCACGGGATTCGCTATCTTGAAAGAGATTAGGCATCAATATCTACCTGCAAATGACATTTAAGAAGCAGTAAGAGACGGGTCAAACAAAGTATAGTATAAATGTTATACAATTCTGTATTATTAACTGTAATGTACACCGTTTCATATTCATAAAACATTCACGGTACAAATTTTATATCCTATATATGCATTGCGAAATGGATTATTCCCATTTCCGACCTTAATTATTTGATGGGGTTAAATTTCAGCGTTTACGTGAATTCACCCCCCACGAAATTGACGCCCGAGTAATTTCACGGAGTCAATCAATCAACGAGAAGTTTCGACAACGAATTTGTGTTAACTCGTTTGTTAAACGGGAATTTTTGAAGCGATATTACGTAATGCTTTTAAAAGTTTAAATGATTCTAATTCCAGATACAACGTGCGTTGTTATATAAATACTAATAATACAATATGTTTCATCAATCATCATTATAATTTTATCCAAACGACGTCCATTACTGGACATAGGTCTCAAAAATTTCCAAAAGGACCCTTTGCAAACGGTCCGAATTCAGAGACTTCCGATGATCCTACGCTATGCACGCCAGTCTCCCTCCACTCCTTTATATATACGCTTAAATATTTAAAAACGGAATACGTTTTTTATATAAAAACTAGCTGATCCCGCTAACGTTGTTTTGCAAAAAAAATTAAAGTTTTTAATTAACAAATGTAAGATAAGGGTTGATCGTAGAGGGGTGAAAATTTAGGTTTGTATGTATTTTTGTATGCTGTATCATAATAAAATAAAAACCAAAAAAATTGTCTAAAAAATTAAAAATAAAATTTAGGGGTGGACCACCCTTATCACTTAGGGATATGGAAAATAGATAGTAGCCGATTCTCAGACATATTGAATACGCATGTAAAATTTGGTAAAAATCGGTCAAGCCGTTTCGGTGGAGTTCAAGTTCGAACACCGTGAAACGAGAATTTTATATATTGGATTTTACTTTAATGATTGACAATAATGATAATACGACTTAGAATGTATATTAATTTTAAAACTTGTATCGCGTAACTTTTTAAATCTCTTGGAACTTAATTATTTAATATAGTTTTATGCACTTAAGGGATTTACTCTCCAATTTTAAAATACATAATCATGTTATTGGTAGTACTTGTTATTGCGAGATTATAATATGAAAGAGCTTTTATGAAACTTCTTCTATTTGAGATTAGACGTATTGAAATAAAATGGAGAATCTGTATTGAAATAGAAGAATGGTAAGAAAATTAAAGGTTTTCTGCGGTTACTGAGTAAGGCAGAGCTTCTGTCATGGGAAATTAATTAAATTATTAAGGAAGTATAATTAATTGTGAATTGGTGAAAAACTACATTCGTTTTGAATTTGTAATAGGTTATGTGTGAGTATACGTGGGTATAAGTGTGTAGCTCTATGTTGAATATTAAATGTCTATTTCATCATAAACAAGGATAATTATTTAGTAAGAGTGTTTTATGTTACAAATTTTTCTTGAGGTGCGATTTGATTTTCGATATTTTGATTTTGATATTTGTAAGTGTAAGAAAGTGTAAGCTCCAGAAAGACGGGAACATATTTTTTGAGATATACATTTATTTACATTTTGGAGCAGTATTACATGTATACAGGTTGCATACTGGCTAGCGCAATCTAGTAAGGTTTAAGAGAAAATAATAAAATATTTCTGTGTATTTACTACTTGACTTTACTACTCGGCTTTTTTTAACGGACAAGAACTTTCGAAATGAAGTAAAGACTGAGAAGAACTACACAGTTGTATTTTAGGATCAAAAAAGTTAAAACGACTTTTTTAGGAGTGACAAAGAACTCAAGAAAGATTAAATAACATTTTTTAAATAAAGTTGGTCTTTAAAAATGGCCTTTGAACCGGTTTAAATATAAAAATAGTACTTTTGTTCATAATTTATGTAATCAACCATGGAAGGGCTTTTAAAGCTTTTTAGAATTTCGGTAATGGCACTTTCTTTGTTTTGCAACTCGCGGTGGAACTTTCAAGTAACAAGAAAACTCCGTTTTCCGTCGAACAATGAATGTATTTGTGATTACATTTTTTTATTCTTAAAGTTCAAAATTAAAGTCATTTGTCCATTTTTTATGAAAGAAATGTTGCATCTGCTAATAAATAAAATGTTTGAAAGCTTTTGAGTCGCCGAAGTTAGGAGAAGCTCGACGGCCCCCCATTCCGATGAAATAGTAATATGTATGTCTTCGAGAGCCCCTCAGTTTTGCTACGTTAAAACAGGCTGTAGACTAGGCGTCCTCTGTTTCCTTCTGTCTTTACTGCACAGAATATGCAAACGCCTCTTAAATAGCACTACAAGTTCGTTTAAAAAAGCTTTTGAGACACAATATAATAATAAAAGCAGGCATCATCTTTACATGAAATATAATACTATAATAAAACCTTTTAAAATAAAACCTTTGGATTTCCAACCACTTGTACATTTCACTGCTTAAATTTTTTTTTTCTCTCTTCAATATGAAATATTTCCCACAAGGAACCTTGCTTATAACAGCTGCAAAAACTTACGAGTACGCTTTGAATAAAGAATTTCCATCATTTATACAATCCTGTATTTATAAAATTATACATCGGTAGAGAGTCTAGTCTGTTATTATTTGTATATTGAATACGGCAATAAGGTATCGATCAAGTGATATCAATTATTTCAATGTCACGGTAAGGACAATAGCGGCGACCAATGATTGTGAATATTATTGTTTATTTAAAAAAATAGCACTTACGTGGTCTTTTATTTCCAGTCAGGCTTCATTAGCAAGCTCACAGTCGTTCAAAGAGTCAATGAAAAGGCTATCGAACAGCGGATTTACACATTTACATAGTACAACAGTTACATAGCGAGCAGAACCTTTGGACCTTAAAACCATAAGATTATAGAATCAGAGACCACGCACTGCTAAACGTACTTCTGTATCAATCTTATAAACATTAAAATAATAATCAATTAAAAATTTTAATTTAGAGCTTTGTTATGTATTGCATAATATAGTCGATCTCATTTACTGAAACACGAAGTATAAACATTTTGTTGTACTCGGCGATTCAAAGTAACGGAGTTAACATTTCGACCGGGTTATAAACGCGGGTTATTGCGTCGTCATTTCGTTTTCCCAGTATTATCTGTACATGCTGGGGTCAAAAGCCATTAGTAACATTCAACACATACATATATAGTAATATATCTGTATTACTTTTTTAACATGAGTGACATATTTTGCATACCCTCCTTCGTCGTTATGTTAGGGCGCGTTATGTCGGACATGTACTGAGAAAAACTCCTGCAAATTTTCAAAGACTGCACAACTTACCTGCTTCCAGCCGAACTACCTTCTGTTTTGCTTCACTGCGTTAAATAATCCAAATGTACTGAACCATACATCCAGGAGAAGGCGGTAACAAGTTTGAAAGGTTATTTAGCTACCACAGAATAAGATGATTATGAAGAGAAATAAAATCCTTGAAGAAAATTTCGTTGAATATAATTTATATTCCACAATTTTTACGCTATATCGCACTTCATAATTTGTTTTTTAATAAACTAACTGGACTGCCAGACTGCACTATAGAAAATTATTTGATGGTCGAGGTAAATTAGTAAAGAAATAAATAAAACATTTTAAGATTGATTAGTTTATTTATTGATTCTTAACAATAAACCACGATTAATTACAAGTTAGTTTTTTATTTATATATTCTCTTTTTTTCTTTAGCTAGAAACAGATGTAAAAATTAACTCTGATGTTTGCATAAAAATAAGTTTTGTTAAAAACAATGTTTATTAAAGATTTTCTCAATCATTTTTAATTTCGTCCATTTAAGTGAAAATGTAGAAAAAAGCGAAATAGGTCGAACAGTTCTCAAATAATTTTCTTTTATGTTGATAAAATGTACTCCCATGTAATAACAGGTTGTCAAATATCTCCCTTCCGCTTTTTTGCTCTTTATTCAATGCTTTATAAAAAGTGTTACAGTGATCGGATTTAGTTTAAATATGCGCCGTTTTGTTCGATAATCTGTTTCCATCTAGACGGCGACTTCATAATACCTCCCTCTTAGAAGCCCCCCTCCTTATTTGCGAAGAACTCGGACAGCCACTTTTCACAAACCTCTTTTGAGTTCAACTTTACACCACCAAGGGCGTTCACCATGGACAGGAACAGGTGGTAATCACTTGGCGCTATGTCCGGGCTATATGGTGGATGTGATAAAACCTCCCATCCGAGCTCCCGTAGCTTCTGACGAGTCATCAACGAAGTGTGTGGTCTGGCGTTGTCCTAGTGGAACACTACACCCTTCCTGTTGGCCAATTCTGGACGCTTCTGGTCGATCGCCTGCTTCAAGCGGTCCAGTTGTTGTTCGCAGTAGATGGTAGAATTAAGCGTCTGGCCATATGGGAGCAGCTCATAGTGGATGATTCCCTTCCAATCCCACCAAACACACAGTAAAACCTTCCTGGCTGTCAATCCCGGCTTGGCCACTGTTTGGGACGATTCACCAGCCTTCGACCACTACCGTTTTCGCTTGATATTGTCGTATGTGATCCATTTTTCGTCGCCAGTCACCATCCGCTTCAAGAATGGGTCGAGTTCGTTCCGTTTCAGCAGCATATCGCAGGCGTTGATTCGGTCCAGAAGGTTTTTTTTGCGTCAAATCATGCGGCACCCAAACATCAAGCTTTTTTTTGTATCCAGCGTTCTGCAGATGGTTTAAAATGGTTTGGTGACTAACTCCCATCTCCTGGGCGATGTCACGAGATGCCACATGCCGGTCTAACTCGATGTAGTCCATGATTTGATCGGTATTTGTCGTCACAGGTCTTCCGCCGGCTGGCTTATCCATGGTGTCGTTTTCGCCGGCTCTGAATCGTCGAAACCATTTCTCCGCGGTTCGAAGTAATAGAGTATCATCCCCCAAAACACCATTAACGGAACGTTTCTCTAGCGGATTTGCCTTTAACGAAGGAAAACTTTAAAATAGCGCGAATTTCGGCGTTAGTGAACTCCATGTTTACACGTCTATAACTGTTGAACGCAATATCCAAATTAATCATGCACAGCGTCGTTTTGTAGGTTATGTCAAGACCTTTCAAATTATGTATAGTATTGCCAGATACGAGCTCTGTAGCGCTTTGTACATAGCCGCGAAATTCAAAAGACAAAAAGGCGGAAGGGAGATATTTGACAACCTTTTATATGTTAATAAGCTTGTAATAAATTTAAGAAGTTTGACAAAACCTTGCAAAAATACTATCACAATGTAAAGAATTATTCGAGCAATAATAAAGCTTGGGGTTGAACTGTGGAGTAACTGCTAATATTGCAAGCAAGGGCAGCAAAATAAACAGTTTGGGTTTCTCGTGAGTTCTTCCAAGAACAAGACGTGCTTGAAACCTTCGCAAAGAGAAAGAATGCTATAATACGAGAAATTATTTTGTGTCTAGATTCTATCAAATTATGCAGTGCTAGTATTCACTTTATGACGTACGCAAGTAGACATTGTACAAGAATCGATATGAAAATAAACGAATAAAAAACCTGGCCATCAACTTCAACAAAAATCAACAAAAAAACTTTTGACTTTAAAGTCATAATATTACAATTTTATATAATTCAATCTTTGTGTAGTGCACAAATAATAATATAGTATTGCTATTGCTCAGTAGTAAGTTTCCAGTGGAGGGGCAGGTGCATTCTCTCCATAATATCACACTGCGATGCTATTCGCCTGCTATGCGTGTTCATTATGTTATTATTATGTTATGTATATTGTTATTATGTTGATTATGGTATATCCCCTCATAGATATTTTAATGGAGGTCTGTGCCTTGCAGCGGGCGTTTATGGACTAAAACGACGTCGACGACTTATGTGATTCCAATGTTTAATTATTATAGGCTTGACTATGATCATACTATATTACATGGAGATGCAGGCTAGACACGGCGCTACTAAAATTAAAGGATATAATGATGTAAAATAACGTATTTATTTTCTTATTAGACAAAAATACTCCACATCCCACCCTCTTTATGTACAGAAATAAAGACGTCAATTGACTTTTATGTACCAACAAAAGCACAATATTAATATAATATTCAAGCACTTCAAACTATGTGGGCTGTGCGGTATAATATAAAAGTACTTGGCTAAAATAACCGCCTACGTTGGAAAATCTTTGAATATAATATCGTTGTACAAACTTGTTTGATAAAATATCAAATTAACTTTTATATGCCTTAGGGAGTATATTATGAGTATGTTTTTAACTTTTAGTCCTGAAAAATTGTTTTAATAGTAATTTTGTATGCTATTTGCTATATAATTTGTTGTCTATAGCTACAAAATATTCTCAGAGAGGATTGCGTGTTTGCATCTTAAATATATCATATTTTGTCTCTCAATCCACCTGCTTCTTTCCTAACCTTTGCATTATACAGGTTGTGCTATGTCAAAGTAAAAAAATATGTTTTATTGGAGTATTAGGGGCTTATTTTTATCCACCATAGGTATCTACAGATTTGCGGCTTCATAGGTAGGTCCTAACTACTACATATATATATATATATATATATATAAATATATATGGATAGAAATATATATTATATATATATATATATCCAGGCTTATATAGGCGAGTAGATACATTCTGATGCCAGAGGCGTGACTGCCTTATATCAGAATCAATAGACGTTATTAAAGGCTTAAGAGAATAAAATTCGCGACCTGCGATTAACGTTATGTCGCAAGACCTCCAATGCTAGTGATAGTCCCATATGTTTTCAATGGGACCAATTGGAAACAGTATGCAAGAAACGTTTTCCGACGAACTTAACAAGGTCCACCTTGTTGATGGAAGTTTTTCATTGCCTTGCCCATCCGTGGTCTTTAATGAAAAACAATAAGGCCTCAGTGGACATCTATTCAGACTATTACGCGGCGTGCTCACTGCTCGGTCCACTTCCCAATCCTCGGGGAATAATAAATAATATCAGATACTTTCCAACGTTTATCTTCAGATCTTCTTATCCTTGAATTGATCTCGTAGAGAAATCCAGAGCCCTTTCCATGGCTCGTTCAAGAAATCTTGAACTTGTCAATATACAATGTTACATATAATTCTATATATAAAATGGTGCAGTCTAAATATTCAAATAATAACAATGAGTTAAGTTTGACGATTAAAATTACGAACTTTTGTCCTAGTTAATATTATTGTAACTAGTTCTTAAGTTATTTCGTAATTTATGAAAACAGTAAAACTTAGCGCTCCTCATTCATTTTCCGAATTCAACGCTGTCTGTTCGAGAACAACTTCTCTTTCCAAATACCGCTATGTCTGAAGATGCAGGTCTTTATCCAATGTGTTATCGGTGATGTCTTATTGATCTGAGACGTGATCGTTTACAATAGGTCTTATAAAAAGGTCTAAGGTCTCCCAGAGCACAATGGAGAGATCTACTTACTGTTGCTCTGTAAGAACCAAGGTCAACGACGTAGATCGAAGAATTGCTCATTTATAATGGTTACGGCACATTACTCGTGTAACCGTGGGCCGTTGGGGACAAAAGGTTTTGGTGGCAATCACAGGTAGGTAGACGCGATGTGGGTAGGTGTCCCACTAGGTAGACCGATTACATAGTAAAGATCACGGGAAGGCGCTGGATGCGGATAGCCCAAGATTTGACACCGTGATTATTTTTTTGGAGGTCTACGTTTTTTATTGGGGGCACTATTGGGGTCTCTACTACTAGTAACTAGTTTGGGATTAATTAATTTTTTCACATATATTATTTTATTTTCGTTCTATTCTACCATGCATCTTAAGATATTTCATTCTTTTCATTACGTCCTACATTTCATCTGTCTTCCTTTCATCTATCACCTCATTCATCTGGTTTTACATTATTTATTTTTATTTTATTTTACAGAATTTAATTTATGTACACGTTACAATTATTTTTATTTTGTTTAAATTTTTAACTTATATATTTTTAATATTTGTTTTACAATTTTTTGAATAGCCTAAAGAATTAAGGTTGCATCTCATCATTCTCAAGTAGTGAGGCTATTGAGTCCTCGCTGATCTTAGTGCCTAACCGGCATTCAGAGTCGACTCGAAGTCCTTCGAATGCGGAACAGTGGGCTACCAGGTGGACTACAGTCGAGCATGGCACGAGGGCTATGTTTTGCAGTGATCTAGATCTAGTGGGTCTATTACCTAACATTATGAAGTTGATTTTCTTCATTTATTACAAAGTAATTAGTACGGTATAGGCATTGTAAGTAAGTGTATGTTCTGTAGTAAAAAGTAATATAACGAATTTTAATTGTAAATACATTGTTTTAATATTTCATCCACAATTACAATAGCAAAATTCACGATTATGTACGCAAAATGATACTCTTTAAAATGAAAACGAGCTACCGAGGTATTGGCCACGGTTATAGCCGGGGACCGAGGCTGTACCGGTCTGGGTACATTTACCCGGGCTATTGTTGTAACTTCATTATGTTCCCCCTTTAATATCCGGTTGTTTGCATCGTCGATCGTTAACGATGAATTACTTCGAGGTAAACGTGTTCCAGTGTAAAACTTCGGTCTTTATATTTCACATGTAAATACGCTTGTACATACATTATCATTAAGGCGCAAAATTATTATATTTTGAATACAATACGATTTTCATTAATCGACAAATAGTATATAGTAAAATATAACAATATAGTGTGATCGATAATAGATGTTAAAGCTTTAAAGGAGTGAATGTATATCTAATTTGCATTCAATTAACTGGTATTTTCGTTTTAGCCCATAAACGTCCACTGTGAGGCATAGTCCTCTTCCAAAGATGTCTATGGGGTACCATAATCGCCAAGCATGGCAGGCAAATTGGCGATTTCAGTGTGGTATTATGGTATGTAGAGGATATTGCTGCCATTTCCAGAGAATAGGAAACTTTTATGTGAGGAGTGGTAACCCCGTATAATTAATTCACGTGTGAATTATATAAGATTATTCCGAATGAAAATCGAACACAAAAGTCAGTCCTCTACCGCCGGGATACTACTGCTTGTATGTAATTTGTGGTTTCTCATATCTATTATATGGTATATCCTTTCCGAAAATCAAACGTTTCAGTGATTATATATTACATAATGTAATGATATTATAGTAATACAAAGTGTTTTTAAAATTCGGATTACTACATATTAAAATTATTTATTGCTTACATCTGTCCTTGATTTTTTACTTTCAGATTTTATTATCCAATTGCATTCTAATAGGAAAAGTAATGTCACTTATTTCAGAGTAAACATTTTATACGGTTAGAAAGGTGAAAAGATTAAAAAACTTTTGCTACTAAATCAGCAGTATACATTCACTGACTTAAATCATCTAGTACCAACATACTTTATGTAAATATAAGGTTACAAGAATCGGTATAATTTTACTAAAATTTATGATTATTAAGCCGTTTTTCTTTCTCATTGCCTAATGTTAATTATATGGAGATGGAAGAAATAGTTTCAAAGGTAACGTATAGCAAAGGGAATAAAAAATAAAATGGTTTATTTCGTTAACTCGGCGTAAGGACTTCTGTTAGCTAATACACTTTTATTCCAATTGAAAGTTTCTTTATTCTAGTAAGCATTTACAAACTCGAAGTGTTAATTATTTTTAACTTTATGAAAAGGTCAGTGCAGTTACTCACTGGTTCGAAATGCTCAACTGCTAAGAATAGTCGACCAGAAGCTCAACCGTTGCTTTTTTATGAAATTTATCAATATTTAATATATATACATTATAATATTAACCCTAAAAAAGGACCTTGACACGTCTTCACCATTCCGATTTTAAGATGCTTTTATGTCGAACAAAAGCTGGAATGGATGACATTATAAGATTATCGAGAAATTTTCTACGGATAACAATATTACCAGATAGCAATTTTCCATACCCATGTGTGCAAAGTTATGCTGGCAAATCTGGAAAATCAATTTTAACAAGTTTATCAAGTCAAGCCTTCGCTGAACTCTAAGTTGGCTTTAGAATGCTTTACGCGAGGATCATGTTATCACATTTACATATTTTTGTACAGTTTTGGATAAAAATGAAAGATGTTATTAAAGCTAGAATCCGTGAATACAATATTATTGAACAATCAACAAACTCTTTTACATAAATACATTCATACCATAGTCGGCTTGTCTTGCAGTACTGAGATATAAAAACTCTTACGTGGATTAAGACGAGGGCATCCCAAACGTATTTGATTTAAAAGGTAATTCGTGTAAAGGTCATATTTTTTTCGTCTGGACTTAACTCTTATTCCCACTGACTATCATGGAGACTAAGTCATTGGAGAACCTTTGGTAAATTTATCTTGTATATGCTCCACTTTAGTGCGACGTTAAAGTAAAACAAATGAGCATCAATAAAGATGAGTAGTAACCTACCAAAAGTTTTGATATGTTTAAAGGGAGACACCTGATGCAATGATATTTAGTTGGAGAAATAGACAACTCTACAGTTTTATTAAACATATATCGATCAAAAGACAATTATAGAAGGTTACTAAAATAATCAGTCCTGTTTACAGCAATATATAATTAACTTTTATCAATATATAATTACTTTATTCTTAGCGTGTTTTGAAATAAACGCAATTTTCATTCAATTCATGATGGTTATTTAAAGTTGCGTTATAATGAAAGTTAAAAAAAAAAATTAAGGGAAAAAAAATCTTATTTTTCGGCATAATACATATATGGTGTTTATTAAATTTATATGTTATCTTATAAATTAAGTGTAGTCGTTTGTTGGCTATGATGTCGAATATTCAAAAACAAAATCCTAAATGTTTCTCTTTTAACAGAATTCGCCCACTCCAACGTGCTATTGCGTGACTGTAATAATAACGTATAATGCACGTAAAGAAGCACGATATGCAGTGCAATGCCCAATGAAATGAATCTAAAGCTGTAAGTTTTCGTACACTATCAGTATATTTACTGTGTTTTTTGTATCGAAAACGGAGCAACATCAAAATATCGATGAGAAAGTTTTGCAATAGCTAATACGCTACGTGTTTGTAACGTGACAATATATATCGGTAACAAAACGGTCTAGTTCTTTAGTTCTCAAAGTGACCCAAGAGGACCCAAAGAGGTCCACGCTTTCGTTGACTCTCGGGACGGGGATGATAGCGTGACAATAAAAGGAGGTTAACAATTTGTAAACAGGAATTTAGGAAAATTTATATAATAAAATAATAAAATGATGGCATGGCAGGGAGGTAATATTTTAAGAAGTTTTGTGACTGTTCCTCGTGCGATTTTTAGTCGAGTTTTCAGAATAGGTAAGAAATATAGTGGAGGGATCCACCGGAACCAGGATAATTTTCAAATCGGTCTATGGGATAAAAACTCTGGGAACCTCTCTTCTAGTAGGTAGACTCATAAATTAAAAAGAGTTATTTTTTCACTTATACTTACGCTATATTTATGATGAGCGTAAGTAAATCGCACGTTACTACACCAAAATGTTTTAGTTGACATTCTGTTGCCGCTCCGTGCACGGTATGTGACGGTAAGTCGGTGATAAAACGGTCTATTGAACAGTCAGTAAATTACATATGTTCGTATAACTGATTCATTTTTGTAGCATTTGAACACCTGCTCAATATTATTTATTATCTCTACACCGCCTTATGTTCACAGGTAAAAAGTGCCTAAAAAGTGTGAACAAATAGATAAATGCACATGGCTGTCGATAAATCTATGTATTACTTTTGTTATGTGAACAATAAAGGATGTTAAATTCAACTATATTCACTAGAACAGGGTTGAGCAATACGCGGTCCGTTAAATATGGTTATCGCGGTAGCCAAGCAGTTCTAAAATTTAATCTAGTTTATCGACTTTCTCTCATCAAAATATTGTTATAAAATTAATTACAATTAAAGCGGTACTTGTTGAACTGAAATAATTTATTAATAATAATCACCGATCAAAATCAAGTGATGCACGATAAGAAAGCTGCGTATATATATGCGTGTATCTAAAAAAACGGTTCCAAATTTCTCATAAAAACTATATCTCATATAACTATGTTGTTTATTTTTACAGTGTGTTTAAATCTGTATATTTTATTATTATTAAGAATTAAAGTTTTATAAATTATTAATAAGTGTTTCATAATGTGCAGCCCGCTAAAATTAAAGTTAAAATTTAAATCGAACCGTTGATTTAAAAGGTTTCACGCCCCTGCATATAGGCCAAAGATAACAGAGAGAATAAATATTTTAATTCGGTAGATATTTCAGTTTTACAATAGTTAGTAGATGGCGTATTAAAACATCAAAGTTACAAATTTATTTTGACGAGGGGTCAGAGAACAATATTTTTGTTTTCTTAAAATTATATCCGCATCAAAGAGTTTTGTTCAGTTATTGAAAGAAAAAAAATAAAGACAACGGCCAGTATGTGCGGCATTAAAACGTAACGTAAACATTATAAAAGTGTATTTCTGTTGCTCTATCGCGTTTCACAATTTCATAGTTTTCCATTTAGTAATTGCTTCTCGCTGAACAAAGTGCATGGAAACCATCCTCTCTGTGTGCAGGCTTTTACTGTGCCGTTTTTAGCGCATACTAGTGCTGTATTAGTGTATAAAATCGACTACTAGTAACCTAGAATTGCAACTAAGTTTATCTTCTTTGATGAATGAATGTAATGAACCTTGTACTATATAATATTACGTGATATGAAACTCAATACGATTTCGCAAAAAACTACTTTGCGATTCTTAAGAATAATTAAATAATTAAGGATGTTATTTTTAAATGTGACAAATATCGGACCCTATTATTTGAAAAACAGGTGTCGGTGTCGTAAGATGCGTTAAGAAAGATAACCCGATACCTGACTGCAGTTAAATGCCAATTAATTAGACTAGACTAGGGTACCACGAACATTACCAAAGTTTAACTGCATCCCAGTTTTTTGTATATTATAAAGTGCATCACAATATACCCGTAATTCTGTTAACATTGTTTAACGCACACGAGTAGCTAATTATAATAAATTATTACCAATTATTAAATGCAGACTGTTACTATCTGGTTCTAGTGGAAATCCATAGGGGAGGCCTAATTCCAGTAGTGTATATTTTACTTCTGAAATGATGATATTGAATATACTTATAGTATCTAATTATTTATTTAAATATTTGAAACATTTCTAGTATATTACATATTTACATTTACATTTTTTAACTGCTGTTGGTTCTTTAACTATAACAAAATAAAGATATACAAGAATAATAAAAGAAAGCACTTTGTAGAAATAAAATCAAAATGAATATAATATCAGTAAGAAAATATGGAAATTATCTTTTATTCTATCGTATACTGGCTATTAGCAGCTAACTGATTTTTGCGATCGTAAGTCGCGGGTTCGATTCTCGGCGTTCGATCTGCTGTTAATTCACTCGTTGTGCATTAATTATATATAGGATTGCCATTGCCCAAAAACAAGCTTCTAGAAGATGGTCAGCAGCGTCCACTGCGTACCATAATACCACATTGCGATCGCCAACCCGCCTGCCAAGTATGGTGTTTATGTTATATCCCTCCTTTAGAGGTGGCCTATGTCTTGCAGCGGGCGTCTATAAGCTGAAGCTATGACGATACTAGCCATTTGCATCTAAGTATTTGATGGAATCAGGCGTAGCGGTAGCGGCGTTTGGTGATAGCGGATGTGTGATTCGCATTGTTTGCCGCATGCGCATTTATCAGCGGGCTGGCGGACGGTGCATTTCATTGCACGACTACCACTGCATGTGCGGAAGTGGCTAAATATTGGTCCTTTTCTTACTTAATTTGCATTTAAGCCGCCTAATGAGGGAGAAATCCGTTAATGGTAAATAAAATATTCTGGAAAAGTTTTATATACATATTTTATAAAATATAAAGTTTTATGGTATACGCGGACGCCCCTCAACCAGGTAGAGTTTCATGAAATACATTTTTAAGTAATATGTATTTCGCAAAACAATTACTCTTACCAATTTTCTCGCCAGTAAGCTTTATCATTCCAAAGATATCATGACGCATCGTATATAAGTGACAAACACTTGTTGCGAACAAATTTTAATGTAAACAACAAAAAGAAAAGTTTTGACATTTACATAAAATTAAATAGGTCTATTAAACTCAACTTACGAACGCAAGTGCTCCATTCTATATTTAAATTTCAAGCACAGGCTATAAAAATCATCGAAAGTTTGAATTATAAAAAATTCTTCCGGAAAACTTAACAAGGAATCAAAACGAGCAAATCGCGTGCGTGTACGTGTTTCGTTTCAGAAATAAACAAGGTCGTGATTCAAATTGATTGTTTATGTTAATCTGCATAACCGCTAGCGCTATACGTCACTATAATGTTAAGGAACACTCACTACGCACGTAACTAAAATTTTCACGAAACGTTGTTTTATAACAATTTATTGTACATACAAAAATAAAGATTTAAATAACAATCGCCTTATAAGTACTACTTATAGGCAGGTTAAGTAGTGGTAAAGGACTCAGACTTGTGAACGAATGTCGCGGATTTGACTCCCGGGGTACATTCTTGTACAATTCACACTTTGTGCTTTAATTCTGTAGAATAGCTACTGCTCACAAACAAATTTCGAGAGGATGGACAGTAGCATACTCTGCGTAACATAATACCACACTAAGATCGCTAAGCCGCCAGCAAAGCGTAACGATTGTTGGTATATCCCCGTGGATATCCCCCGACGATAGGTAAGTAGGTAAATAAAAAAGTTGTATTTTGTGAAATGTAATGTTATGTTTATATACCTGCCTATATACATGGCTAACATTCAGGAGGTTCAAGTTAAATAAAAAGTAAAATTATAGAAAAAGAATGGGAGTTGAGAAGTTCTCCATCCTAAGTTAATGGAATTTAAGCCATTGTATGAAGTAAACCCCGACTGTTTTGGACTGTTTCGTACGGTATGCTATTATTGAATACTTGCATTGACTTTTTACAGAATTACATGAGTTGTTCCTTGTGGCGTGAGAATTTACTCGAGGTGTGTCGTCAACAAGACAACTGACCTTTCTTCGCTTTTCTTTGACCAGGAATCGAGTGTTAACAATTTGGCGATTGTTTGTAGTTTCTAGAGTCGCTATTATAAACATGTATAATGTAACGCTTTTTTGCTGAAAATCACTAATATCTCTCTCCTAAAGTTATTTGGTAGGACTTGCTATAAACAAGTAGGCTCGCTTTGTCCCCCGCTGTCCGCGTAATGTGTAAGCATTTGATTGATAATTATTATTAAATATTATTTATTTATTTTAACAAGACCGTGGATACTCAACACGGCGGGTTTATGAAAGGCCAGCAGACCATCCAAAGACCAAAGTTCTGGATCCCATACAAAATAGAGTCACATGCACATACCTTTCGAAACAAAGCTATATTATAAAATAGTAAGGAAATTTTACTTTGATTTCATTTTTTTTAAATCGTATGTTGTGTTTTTACTTTTATTAGTTTAATTGTTATAATTGTACAAAGAGTCTGAACTTATTTAATTAGTACTTTAGTTTGTTTTGTTTTATTTTTTTATGTTTATTCGTATGTAGTGTGCGCAATACATGTATTAATACTAGATAGAAAATATTAACTACGAAACAATATAAAAAAAAATTATTCAATCATGAATAATTCTGAATATCTGTCTCCGAATTTTCGTCCGTTGTAGGATTGTAATATTTGGAAAACTTGAAATCATTTTTCAAAAAATATTTCGTATATTTCATCTTAAAGGTTAATCTTGCCCATTTATATTTATCAAACGTTTATTCAATATTTAAGCGTGTGAAGTGTTTGTATAATATTTATAAAAGAACTTCAAAGAATATTTTTCATATCACTAATAGGAGAGGATTTTTAATATTGCTTTAAAAATAAACTAAATAACATCTACTGTTTATTTTCATATATATTAAAATTATTTTTATTTTGCTTGGTCCCGCCGTCACTAATAACTATTTCACCGATTCATTCATCTTTGAATTCGATTGAATTTAGTTTTTCAAGGCTTACACAAGTAGAGTAAGGGTTGTTTAAATATCGTTAAGATGGACAGACCCGTACCCAATCTTGACCACCGACATACACCAACTGAAAAGTATAAACTTTTTCAAAGAACGCCGCAATAGCCAGTCTTGCACTGCCCGCGTCTAATAACTTTTCTCGACCTAGAGGACTCCTTGCACTCGATTTTGATTCGATTGTTTATCCAACTTGACCTACTAACCTAACCAAATTTAACTACCGCGTCACTTTCTGTATTGTGTCTATTTTAAAAACCATCACAATATGCACGTTTCTTTTACTTTGTCGTATAGGTGTTTTATTTACTAAAATCAAGGAAAAGCAGTGATGGGCGTTAGATTTGATGATCTGATAACTAGATTCCCGGGATGCAATCTTAAATAATTCAACTTTGTACATTAATTATATAGGATCGACATTGCTCAGAAACAAGTTTCCAGAGGATGGGCAGCAGCGTCCTCTGAGTACAATAATATTGCACTGCTATTGTCTATCTATGTGCTATCTTCATATAGATCTCTTTGGAGGAAACCTATGCCTTGCAGTGGGCTTCTGTAAGCTGAAACGACAACTTAACCATAAAACGTTCGTATAAAAAAAATATAATTTTCAATATGGCTTGCTTTTGCAGTGAAACGCTGCATCACAGTCCTGAACTCGTTCGTGTATAATATAAAAAGTTTTATTATTTCAATAGGTAAAGTGTAACATTAGGTACATTTTTTAAACTATAAAAACTATAAAGAAACAACGTCTAATACGTTGACCTCAAATTTATTTTCTCTATTACGGAGTAAACGTGTTCGAAATAGGCCGACTGATACATAACTAGCAATTTACCTCGAACTCTAAGTGCTATATCGCCACTTAAGATCAGATACAATCGTCGTAGGATATAGATAATATTATATTTATGTAACGATTATTCTAACAAAAAAAATTATATTCTATTTTATTTGTCCGAGAGAGTTGATACTGATAAAGAAATGTTTTACTACACAAATAAAGTAAATTGGAGTGTCTGTTTGTAATACATGTATATGAATATACGGTACATGTGCGAAATTAGATTATTTTTAATTTTTGCCTGTCCGTTTGTTCCGGCTAATCTCTGAAATGCCTGGATCGACTTTGACGGGACTTGTAATGGCAGGTAACTGATTTAATAACGAGTACCTCAGACAAAATAAAATAAGCTCAGAGAAAATAAAATAAGCTCAATATATTTATTTTTAAATTTCACCACGTCGAAGTCACGGGCATAACTAGTAAATAAATAATTAGGCACAAAAAATACTATTTTTGTATGTACTGCAGCATGTGATCCTGATAGTTTGTATCATCACTTCAGCTGTAAGTCGTCTGCCTCCTGATTTGAGCTTCTCTCGTAGATTTCCAATATGAACAGTTGGCAGCGGCCTGCATCAGTGTCTACCAAAGACCTTAAAAAGGTCATCAGTTCACCGCGTGGGGGAACTTTCTTCGTTGCGTATAAGATGTTAAATTAAAAAAATCACAATTTGCAGTATAGCTACTATGTTATAATATAGTAGATATAATGCAAATTTTTGTTTTTTGCACGATTAGCTCCCGTAGCGGTGGCATCTAGCCGCTTTCAATCGGTCCAGTTGAAAATCTATGAGGAAGGCTTATAATGTCTTATGGCTGATATGATGATAATGGTATAGATATAATTCTCAAAAAAGTATACGAAGAAAATCTTGTTAAAGAAATTCAAACTATAATCCATTCATACATTATGAAACAAGGCATTATAAGTTATTGTACCCGTGGGTTTCCGTGTTGTAGTCTGTGAATCAATACTGTAAGCCCATTATAACTCTCTCTTACAAATGTACTGTCACGGCTATACTAGACTACTGTTGTGGCTTCGGCACGATTTACCGTAATATCCGGCCGTATTCAACATTATTTCTAAAGGGAAATTACCTACGTTTCTAAGGAAAGCGTGACTTGTACATTTTTAAATTAGTTTCACTATTGTGTATATAATTTGACGTTTTTTGCCCCTTTTCTAAATTAAAATACGATGATTAATGTAAAAGTATTCACGTGTCTCGATGATAACCTTGGAATATAATAAGAATCAAGACATTTATGATAGCATTAAGGTCGTGTTTTTAGTTCATAGTTCAGAGGATTGGTAAATTGAAATGACAATTAGCAGGCCGTTTCGCGCAAGACAAATGACACTAGGGCCTTAAAGGTAGAACCTATCCACAAGTCTATCTACAATGTGGACAAAAAGTTTTTTTTGACGATATGAATCTATGAGAGGCTGTAGTTCAGCAACGAAAGTTCTATGGTTGAAATGATGACGATGATGATTGATTAGGTGATTTAATACTGTTTGTTTTTTAAGTATTAAAATTTTTGTTAAATAAAAACATTAATTCATTCGTACTATAAACTTCAAATATAATAATAATTGTAATAAGCCGAGATATACAGTCCTGTGAGCCTGTTGCAAAGATCGACAGTAATTATACATTTTTAAGTATGTAAATTATTTACATCTAAAAAGACAACTAAGTAACAATTTGTACAATTTGTACAAATTTTTTATATATATGAATGATACTAAATAAAAAAATGAGCTCGTGAATAATAACGGTAAATTTAACCCTAAGTATATTAAAGAAATATGTTAAGCACGGGCTCTGTTAAAAGAAGTGTTACTGTTTTTCAGGGTATATTCAGGCTAAAGTTGTTAGGAAATGAACTAATCCAATTTTAAGAATAAAATTGTTTTTCGTTCATCAAAAAAAAATGCTAACCCCACTGAGTTTATTTTTAGTCTTCTCAGTATTTAGCTGTCGATTATAGATGATTGTAAAGGTTTTATAAAGTTATTTTGACTTCTTTTTAGGATTATAAAGCTATTTTAACTTCAACTTTGAATATTTACAACCAAACTCGGTTGTCAAAGGCCTGCTTCGAATGTCTAAGGCGGTGGTTCACTTATAAGCAAGGCTTTCTTCACCTTATATTGATTGATAAGTTCTATAGTCTCATATTTGTTCGCTCAATAGATTTACCTGCACTTACCGCCGCGGATATATTTCTGAATATTCGACGAGCCAATTCACTCCCCGACAGCGCGCTGAAAGCGCTGTGACAGAAGCAATAAATCAATAAACGGGCCTGCAGGTAATTTATTCCACAATATCGCTTGCCTCGTGCCATTCCCACCTGAACCCATATCGCACTTTAAATCTTTTATGCGGGCACCCACGCAATATCGATGGCCTTTTCAACGTACGGGATATTGGATTAACATTTAATGTGACAAGGTTTCAATGAAAATTAAAATAAAGCTTAACTAAAATTATGCATCGATGTTTTAATTTTAGCTACTAACACAGAGGTATAATTAATGAATTTTTGATTACTTTTTACTAAAACATTATTTTTAAGGTTCATCATCGACGATCTACAGGGCATAGGCCTCAACAAAGATCGCGACGATGGGCAGTCTGGCGTCTTGTCTTTCTTTAAGATTATGCAATGAAAATTCAGAAATTCTTTTTTCAACATGGGATAGATTACATCTCTAATTGACGTAAATAAAATTCTACTATATCTTTTAACTATTAATGATTCCGACCTCAGAAAAACAGAGGATACAAACTGGACTGTTTATAAATAAATATTGATTTAAAATAATTTATAATGAATTGTACATTATACATTGAAATAGATCAGAGGCAAAGATATCATTCCTAAAGCCACATCTTCTAGTAAGTTGTTTACGGTATAGTAATCCTTAGTATATAACATATAAGAGCTTTGACAACTTTTTAAATTAAACAATAGGAGCTTTCTCAAACTTATATGACATACTTTTGTAAAATCGTTGTCCAAAAATGATTCTCTGATTTTATTAAGTCGATTCTTAAGTTTATATTTCTTTTAGCTTCTCTTATTTACATTGTAGACATATGATACATTTTTATACACGTATTCAGAAGATATGGCTAATATTTTAATTTCTTTATATTTTTCTCTTAAATACACTTTACTGCTTATATAATGACTTCCAAAAATTTCTCTTTACATATAATAAAGATTTGTTAAAAAGAACTATTAAGAACTATTTAGAGTTTTGATTATTATTTTATCCTGAGATTTAGATCAACAAACGAGAAATTATATCATGATTATTACAAACAGGGAGGGATACCAGAGTTCAACAAACCGGACAAATACAAGGACCTAAATTGCGTAAGATATATGACATCTATCAATCCACGTTAAGCCTCCGTGCTAAATTACTAGCCGTATTTTCTTACTGCTTGTGTTCCAATATTGATGTTCGAAATCACAAGTGTAAACCTTTTGCTCTAAAAGATATGATTTATAAATTGACATTATACGAGTATCTTTCTTTATGGCAGTTACCTTAATTAACTCAAGAGTTCAAGCTAAAGATTTTTACAATCAACGTGATGTGCAAAAAGTAACGAAATAGCACACATCGGATTTGCTTGATAAAATATCCAAGCCTTCGGGAGAAATGCGTCGAATATAGAATAAAAGATCAAGTGGAACAAGTAGAATTAGGTTAGCCGTTGCGTTACCCTTGCCGTGTAAAAACGGCCAAATTGTTGTAAAAAGGTATTTATTTAAATTTTTATTGCACACAAAATAATTATAAAAAATATATCAAAAGGTATATGCAATAGGTATTAAAATAACATAGATATTAATTAAAAAATAAACTATGTGTATAAAGGTACAACAAGTGGTCTTATCGCTCTAGGCGATCACTATCAGACAACCTTTGGAGATTTGAAGGAAATGAAAGTCAAGGTTGTACGTAATTAAATAAATAAAAACACATTTTAGAGTATAATACATTTGCACATGTTTCTATTGCTTCGAGTAATTTATTCCATTCCACAGCGACAACAGTGAGAGATGCCTCTATAAATATAATAGAATGAATAGGCATAGTCAATTTATATATAAAATGTTACGCAAAGATCCCAATTTTGACCTAATGTAATACCAAACAAGCCACGAATTAGACTTTTGGCCAACGCAAATTTACTTGGCGCTGCCAGAAGCTGTCACAATACTGGCAGAAATAAAAAGCTTTGGTAATTCATCTTCTAGATATTCACAATGGCATTCGCTCTCTCTACATGGGGTCTATGTTTAGGTCTATCTACTACATCTCAAATATTTTTCAACTGAACATCTTGAAACGTTTTGATTGAAACGATGACAAGCTGTATTCATGACGTGTCTACTTTACTCAAAATAGTAGTAAGAGGGACACCAATTATTGTATGTCCGGGGACTTAGGAGTGATATATACGTCAAAGAGACGAAAAATTTCTTACACAGCTTTAAAACAATAAGACTTTTCTTGCTATAAACACAATGTAAACAGGAAAACTATAATTAATATAATTGAGAAGCGAAAATCGCTTTTAATGCTTAAAGTAAATATTCCGATTTGATTTCTTTACTATATTTAACTTATATCGAAAAAGTACAAGATTAAACATATTTATAAACACAGTTTCAGCCATAATATGTCAACCGTTGGACATAGGCTTCCTTTATTGCTTCGCAATAGGACCGGTTGAAAGCGCCCTGTATCCAGGATCCTCTGTCGACTTTAGTAAAGTCTGTCTACCTTATAAGCGTCAAGAATAGCAATACAAAAATATCTATAACTTTTAAAATCTATTTTGAATCAATAAACACAAAAGCCATACCACGCAATTAACCCAAGCATGTAACTAATGACCTTGTCATGGAAATAATTAATCGATAGATGTAAGGACAGGTTGGAAACAGTTCTGTAATGGCGCTACTTGGTTGTTAATGGCTGGATTTACATCGCTTAAACATTTACGACACACGCGACGTTAATGGCAATTATTGCAAACGTAATTTTGAATTAAAGCACTATTAGCGCTAGAAATCTGTTCAACCAGTGAATAAATCTAGTAGAAGCACAAGCAATTTTATTTAAAAGTTGAGATATAGCTTCTGAGAATTCTGTAAATTCACCTTATGAGTGTTGAGTCCAACGCGTTTTAAGGAGAGGGGTCCTTTTTTAATTTTTGGTTGTGTCACTAGGGTGATTTGCTTATATAATAGACAAGATTTTTACTTTCATTAGAGTGATATTACAGGAAAAAAGTAAAGAAAGTGATCTACCGAAAGGGTTTAAGCAATGCGTTGATTACATTTCTACCGCATGTGACATTCGAGCGGTAAAGGACTGAGACTTGCGATCGAAGGTATGGGTTCATTTCCCGAAATACAATCTTAAATTATTCACAATTTATTAATCATTTATATTGGATTGACACTGCGCACAAATAAGTTTCCTGAGGATCGGTAGCAGCATTCCCTGCGTACCAAAATACCACACTGCGATCTCCAATCTACCTGCCAAGCGTGGTGATTATAATATATCCTTACAGTTTATATTATTTATCATTTATATATATAAAGATACCAGTCTTACTCGGAATATCAAATTTAATTCAAGGTATAACCTGCGAATATGTTAAAATCAGGTAAAATGATAAAAATGGTAAAAATTCAACGCTATAATGAATAAAAAAATATTTGATTTAAAAAAGTAAATGTTTTATTATTACAAGAAAAACAGCGAACAGTAATCGATAAGATTGTTTAAAAAACAATCATTATCGTGAATATAAACCTTACTTCAGACTGGAGATAAAAAAAAGAATTTTTTTAATGGTATAAATTGATGATAAGAGTTGAATTTTAAAAATGTCGCAGAATTGATCTTCTTGACCTTATATATAAGATGTCACGTATATAAATCAGCAATTTTACTAGCACTGGCTCCATTGTTATCTACCGATACTTATACACAAGGGATGAGCAACCTTTTTAATCGACGAACCAATTTAAACTTTAAAATTGTTTGGTAGGCCGCACATAAAATAACACTTATTAATAAGCTAAAAACTACAACAAGGCAAAATTTAAAAAAAGACATAGTTGTCATTTACAAATTCAACAGAAAAAAAAATTTCACAGACTCGTCGCGTTCGCATGCATGTTTGAACAAGTCGCTGTGTACTAACATTTCATTTTAATTAATTTTATAATATATTGATGGAATAAAACCTTTATAATAAATTTAGTTTTCGAAATACTTCAAGGACCGCATATACATGTTAAAAGGCCCGTAAATGTATTGTTTATCCTTGTTATACACTATTGTTTGGTGTCATAAACGGAATTCCGAGTGGTATTTACCAGACAGCGACTTTAAAAAAAACTTCTGCCAATATGTACAAATACGTACATAGGAAATAGTGGAAATTTCAGAAGTGTTTTTAAAAAGCGTATTGTATATCTTAAAGATTACTTTTTCTCGGATAAAACATATTTTTCATCTGTTGTTTTATTTGTCTAACAGCGTCTTTAGAGACCCGAAAACTCCGATGGTTTTAATTAAAATTGTCTATGGTATTTATAACGGATCACTGTTACCTTACTGACATGTTCAGATTCCGTGATCTTGGTCTCAAAGTGCAGTTGATTCTAAACTTAAACCTCGTTTTAAGTATCAGGCCTCAAGGACTCCTACGAGAGTACAAGTTAGGTTATTGTTCCCTTTATCGAATTGGTAAAGATTCATACAACAGTTGTATATCCTACGATAATGAATATCTATATAATAAAGTAACAGTGAATAGATTACGTAGCGTGCAACAGGGCCGCTGGAGTTATAAGGTTCTGGAATGGAGACCACGAACCGGCAAGGCTGCCAGGATAGATGATTTTGTTAAATTCGTTGAAATATGCTCCACGACACAATACATTTACGACAATCTAATGTATGCAAATGAAATGCCTAGTTAGTAAAGAAATAGTGTTCTTCACCAACGTAATCTAAAGAATAAAAATAAACTTGCTGTACCCTATTTAACGCTCCATAAAGTATCTCACTCATTCAGTAAGTAAATGTATACGATCTTGTAACAAAGTACCAAGCGACGCGGTAAATTTTTTTAAGTTCACGGACCGTGAACTCAGTTCTGATGAAGCTGTAAAAGCCTCCGGGCTAACAGCATCAACTTCAACCGAAACCATAAGTATTATTACCAACGGTAAATTAGTCCCTTAAAAAAATCAAGGAAGTTTATTAAGCACAGACTCTGCCAAAAGGGATTACTCTATTTCAGAGGATATACTATTTTAAAATGTTTGGAAATGAATTGTTCTATTTTTAAGGAAAAACTTCTAATACAATCATCAAAAAAGGACAGACCCCAATGAGTTTCTTGTTAGTTCTTCTTAATAGGTGACGCGTATCACGAATTAACGTAAACTTAATTTAAACCTGACAGTCATAAAAGATTTTAATGATCTTACGTAATAAAGAAATTTTGAATTTGATTTTAATGTAGGCTGCTTTTTTTGTCGTTTATAGGCAAAATATTTGTTATTTTTTTTTAGCCTTTTCTTGAAGTGTCCTATGCTATAGTTGGCTGGAAATGAGGAGACCAGAACAAGCAAGAAAAGGACCAATATTTAGCCACTTCCGCACATACAATGGTAGTCATGCAATAAAATGCACCGCCCGCCAGCCAGCCCGCTGATAAATGCGTATGCGGCAAACAATGCGAATCACACAATCGCCACCGTCAAATCACTCAACACGTGTTTCACCCCTCCACAGGCATCTTCAGGAGCTATGCCACACCAATTAGTGCCAAACATAGAGGCACTACTGTGCGGAAGAGGCTAAATATTGGTCCTTTTCTTGCTTAGGATGGACTTCCGCGAGGTAACGCCTGATTCCATTAAATATTAGAGGAGACCAGAAGGTTGTTCCACTTCCTGACTGTTCGCACTATAAAAGTAGCAGCGAAACGTTTATTTCGATTGGAACGGATTTCGACCGTGTATAGACGTCGTGAATCCGTGTGTCTTGTTGTCCAATGGAAGGAAGGAGATAGGGGAATTTGGAAATCAATAGGTGATACCTATATCCAGCTGTGAACTTTCTGCGTTTCAAATGTAAATAAATAATGAACATTTTTACCTCGAAATCACGCGACACAGTCATATAGTATTCTTGACCTAGTATTTTAATCCCAGGAGCATTGCGCAGATATTTAAGAGAATACATGACAAGCTGTGATGTCATATAACTTATTTATGAATATCACAAACACTTCGCTTCTTTTAATCCCGCCGTAATATATCCTTTTCCTTAAGAGTAATCTGTAGCGACAGAAATATTTCGCATATCGTGGAGCGTTACGAAAATTGTAATGCAAATTTTAATTTATGATTTTGATATGTAATGTAAGAATGAAACTTTTATGACGTGTGAAATGTGTGAGGTAATTTGAGGACACTGTATTTTCCACATGTCACAAATAAGATTATTTCTCATGAATGGTTTCAGTATGACGTGTCAGGTTCAAGGCTCACCGTCTACAAGGGCTAAAGAGCGAAGCGGTCATCGTTGTCCGTCGAACATAAGACACCCACGGACTGTATAAAAGTGCCTATCAGGCGACGGTAGAAATATTACGCCTCAAGCATTTGTGCGTGTATTTTAAGATGCGATCGCAAGATTCGTCGATGTGGCCTATATAGCAACACAAATAATGTCGTACAACCTGAGAATGACAATATGGAATAGGAATAAGGAAGTAATCGCACGAAATGTAATCTTAAAAATTGGATATTGTTAGATTGTGGATAAGATGGATCAGGGAAACACGTAAAACGTGAACAAAAACAAGTCGGAAAAAATAAATGCTTCTATTTATTTTTTCCGACTTGTTTTTGACTTGACGAATGCTAATTTCTGTGGAACAAAGATACTAATTATAAAACTGTATAATGATGTCACATGTTGCTCGTGCTATTGTAAACTATAGGCTTCATCAGAGGTCTTTAATAAACTCTCGCAAAAACGAAGGCTTACGAAATTCATATATTGTAATGTACTATTTACATTATACACAAAATATATCGAAGGACTGTTACTAGTTGTTTCAATGCGTTGTGCTTGAGCCGGGTAATAGGACAATTTTTTTTACATGTTACTCGGGTATCTGTTCTTATTACAATAATGTTCAACGTATGAGACTATTCTCAAATCCACGATACAATCTTAAGTGATTTATTTTTAATTATCACGCGAATATTTGACAATATTAATGTATTATTCTCCCTACATAAAAAAATTCCAATGCTCGCATGCTTTCGCGAAATTCAGCTGATATTTGACAGAATCAATCATGCTATTTAAGATCACTGGATTATTTTTGTGAGCTCATATTAAAGATAGTGTCCATATTGAAGCAATCTAATCTATTGCAAGCTAAAAACTAAAAATCCGTGACGGGATTATCGGTATAAATCCGCCATTTCAACAAAACGTGGTATATGTGGTATACGCATGGTTGCTGAAAATATTATTATTAAAAACAATAATGTAAACTACGACCACTAAAAAGATTATATTTTAGCAACTTACTTATTTACAAATGAATCAAAACTTAATTGATTTTACGGATATTACGGTTCGCAGAGAACGCTGCTGCCTATCGTCCGGAAACTTGTTTGTGACCAATGGAAATCCCATATAAATACAGCATAAAGTGCAAATTATATATAGGATTGTATTCCGGGAATCGTACTTGCGATCTGCGCAAAGTATCAGTCCTTACCGCTGACCAGCCGCTGCTCACTACATTACATTTTTTAACCAAGATACTAACGAAAGCTTGATTACTGCAGAATCTTTAATGAACCTTAAAAAAAAATTATTTCATTCTGAATAAAAAAGACAGTGAAGACTGGAAGTTTCTCTATAAAAATAAATAGCTTATTTACTTCTGTAATATAGAAAGATTGGTTTTTAGCGTAAAAGATTTGAAGGGGTAAATATATAGCTCATTTGTCAGCAAAAAAATTAATTTTAATATTTTATAATACGAATTTTTAAACCGTTTTTATAAAATTATCATTATGATGTCAATTATTTCTAAATAGATTGATGCTTGGATTTTTACTCATTCAAGGCCTTGAAATATATAACCAATCATTCTGTATT
This sequence comes from Battus philenor, assembly GCF_028537555.1. Classification (NCBI taxonomy): domain Eukaryota; kingdom Metazoa; phylum Arthropoda; class Insecta; order Lepidoptera; family Papilionidae; genus Battus; species Battus philenor. Next base: position 7,236,227 of record NW_027181688.1, on the reverse strand, counting down.
ATATACATCAGATAAATATTGCAAATATTAAATACAAAATCCTAAATCCGTTTTCTCTTACCGCTATGAGAACAACAAAAATTGATTTGCCTACAGGAACTTCTATAAAGATTTAGGCTGGTTTTGGTTTAGATAAAGAGCAGAACAAATCATTTTGTTATGTACACACACTGAATGGTTTATGACTGATTACTTTAAGTCTTCTATTGAGAAAATGACGTAATAGGCGGCCTGAAGACGTTCTTACGGATCCTATCGAAGGCTCCCACAGCTCAGTCATAACACACTACACGCATCAGACACTCACAATTCTGCAATCGCAAATACGCCCACAGCTTTAGCCATTCCACTGACGTCCGCACACCGCACGAAAAAACGCGTGCGATGTATAAAAACCAAGTACAACACTCTCCACTGTCCAGTACGTAAACGGCGCCGGCCGCCCGACCCCGTCGTCGCGAACAGCCCGGGCAATCCGAGGTAGGATCAGTATCCTTCCTTAGATTGCCGAGTGGTCCACGCTGCCCTCCGCACGCACCACACCAATATCAACACTGTCACGATCAGGTGAGCCCCGACTTCGCTGCCTCAACCGCCATCGGAGTGTCAAATGTAAGTTCTGAAACACGAACGTTTTAGTTTTTGGTAAAGTTCACGAACCTTTCCGCTGCGTGAACTCATATCAGACGAAGCCGTAAAAGCCTTAGGACTAACAACAAAAACATCTTCGAAACAGTACAGTACAGTGAAGTAAACATTCACCAAAGCTTGTACACCTACAGCCAAAAAACCTGTATAAATAAGCTAATCCGTTACTATGAAAGGATGTAATGTTAAAAAATGTGTATGAAAATGTACGATACCTGTAAACGTTGGATGCGGCAATCGATCTTTTGTCCGCATACTAGGCTACATCCAACGTGACATAAATATTTAAATTTATTCATCGTTCCTGTGCCATCAGTATTTGCGCACCGTTGGGTCAAAAATCGCGTAAATATGCTGTCTAAATTGCTTTCATGGATTTAAAAAAATAAATATTTTTTTTAGGTTCTTATGCTTATGACTGACTAAAACTGTATTTGGACTTAACGTCCACCAATACCAGCAACAGATCGAGCCGAGCTTCAGCCGTCAAAAAAAGCAAAAAATCCCATTAATAACACCTTTACACCTTTCTTATTAAACTTTTAGGCTCAATTAAAATAGTAAATATCCTATGGACAACTTTACACCGTATTTAGATACACTCCTAAGAAATGTCTCTGTAATATCATGCAATAAATTTTAGAAGTTTATTACTGTAAATATATAAAGGAATTTTGAATAATAATATGCCTTAGGAATGAATTGTTTTATTTGTTTTATATTGTCAAAGTGACAACAAAAAGTGAGTGGGTAGCGGCGGTAGAGGACCGAAAATTGTGATCGTAGGTCGCCGGCTTGATTCCCGGAATACTACGTTATACAATACACATTAGTTATATAGGAGTGCCAGTATCCCGAAGTTTTCAGAAGATAGGCAGCATCGTATTCTACATACCATAATCTGACCCTGAAAATGTCAAACCGTCTACCAAGCGTAGTTATTATGATATATTGTCCTCATAGATATCTCGTAGGGGTGGCGAAAGGCTATGTTTTGCATTGGGCATCTATCGGCTGAAATAAAAAATAATATCAATTGTTTCTTGCGTGTCTTTTTTAAAATAACCGCATGTTATAAATTATTTCACAGTTATATGAAAGCATTATGAGAAGAATCATAAAAGTATTTTTCCTTTACCATATAAGATACAGAGTATATTAAAAACTTGTTTCATATATTGACCACTAATCAAAACGCAAAACTGGCAAGGTATGTTTTTAAGATATTAAATTACAAAAATATAATCATTCCAAAATAGGCTATATGTATATTAAAGAGAATAATTAAATATATAATAATAAATCTTTTCCTATTGAACTGTGACTGGGTTAACACACACAGTTCAAAGTCGGTGTTTGTAGTTTGTCGGTGCAGCTGTTTATAGGGAGTGATTGTTTTTAGATGTAAAAGATTTAAAATGATCAATGTGTAGCTGGTTTGTCAACGAAAAGCTTTAAAATTTTTATAACTATTTCCATTTTTCTTATTATAAAGTGATCATTATGAAATATGTTACTATAATTTATATTTATCTATGCATGTTAATATATGTATAATAACAATTGGCTGTTCAAGGAGTACGGGAGAATCTCAGAGTATCTTCATCAGTATAAACTTAAGGAGAGTTCCCCGACATACTCAAGGTGTGCACAAGACTGGTCATTGTGACAGTTTTAGTCTTAGTCGGTATTATGCCTAGTAGTGGGCGTCCATCAGCTAATTAATAAATAATATAAGAATTGTTCAGACCTAGGAAACCTTTTTTTTATGTCACAATTGAAATCAATAGGCATTTGATCTCTCAATCTTAAAACAATGTTGCCATGGTTAGGTAACATTTCGTTTTGTTAATGTTTTTGAACTATATCAAATAATTATTTTGCTGAGGCTATAATCTGGCACACGTGTTTTGAATGACGTCAAGCTTCACCTGAATTCAATTAGCGACGTGTGGGTGGTGAGGTATAAAAAACAATTTCGTGTTGTAATTTTTACTGAATCAAAAATGTTCTGAAAAAATCTTTATAAATGTCTTTGAATTTGTTCTTTGTTATTGCTTTTTTATAAATATAAATTTATCATTCTATGTACTTATGTTATTTGTATATAATTTATTATATTTTGTTACTAAATTTATTATAAACTATGACTTAATGTTGTAAGTTGAAGTGGGAGTAGGCAGGCATAGATAGAGGCATAGATAGGCCGTTGAGAGTTCAAGATTCTGGAATGAAGACCACAGACCAACAAAAGCAGCGTCGGAAAACGCTTGATGCAGGCGGCCTTCTACCGTCTTTTTTGGAAATCTTAGTACTTCACATTATACATTACAGTTTATATTAAACGTTTTATAATAATTCTTATTTCGCATCAGTCGAGACCCTTCTGTTTGCGTTTAGCGGGCAGTGAACTACCATCCATGCATTTTTTTGTTCCTCGAAATACATGGTCACATCACTCATGGCGTCCAAATTCAAAAATCATTCGAATTTGAATTCGAACACTCAAGAATAATTTAAAACAAAAAGTATTGTAACATAGTGGCCAGTAATATGAAACGTTCTAAAATGAACGCTACATCATCTCCCTGCGGGTTGATGAACGCAGGTTGTCTGAAAGAACTCGCAAGATGTGATTAGACTACCCTCTGTAGTTCGGTATTCGTTTTATTTTTATGTTTACTTTCTCATTTGATATACTAAAAAGTGTATATAATGTATAATATAAAATAAATAAAGTGATAAAACGACCGTTACTATAATTGTAAGTAAAATGGCACGCGTCCTTCATTATATAACACATTATTCTCAGCTGTAGATTTGAGACACGCATATACCTCCCAGACGATTATTAATTACGCTAATTGATAAGAAGCCATAAAGGTTTATTATATAGATATGAATACACTGATATTCTATTTCAGATGTAAGTATTCCTTCTGTACTATATTCGCTGGGCAGAATATACTTACTCTTCCTTACATTACGTTTGTAAGAAAAACAATTGTTTTACCTAACCTAACAAAAATCAAAATCAAAATATTTTTTATTCAAATAGGCTATTACAATCACTTTAGAGTTGTCAATCAACATAAAATGTCGGGATTGTTGTCCCTACAGGAAGTTTCGACCGACTCGGAAGGTACTTTTGCTGAGAAGAGCCTGCGAGAAACGCAACGGTTGCTCTTTACAAATATAATTCATTTCATACACGACAACCGCTGCATGTGCGGAAATGGCTACATATTGGTCCTTTCTTATTTAGGATGGACTTCCGCAATGTAACGCCTGAATCCATTAAATAAATATAATTTTATAAAATATTTTTGACAATAATTAGCAACCTAAACATCAATAACATTTAATTCCATATATTAACATTATTATATTTTAATATTCTTGGATAAAATAATATACTTTTTTGTAAATAATTTCTCCAAAATAGCTTATGTAATCAATATATAATAATCCAAGCCAAATTAATCCGAGTTTAAGCTTTAGAATATAAAAACGTATGTTCTGTGTGCGAAACCCACTAAGGTAATTAGTGTGTATACGTTGCAGCAAGGGATTAGCTTTAATTTTAGTTAACTAATTTTATGCGGCAAAGCCCCTTCTAATTTATTCTTGTATGCAGGGGCACGCGCTCACACTGACCCTGTTTAGTTGAAAATAACTGGAGTATTAATATTTCAAAAACATACTCTAAATATTAAAAATTTTTTTGGCATATTTCATTAACCAATTTTAATGCAATATAATATAAAAGAGAATTAATTAGTACAGACTCAAAATAGAATTTACGTTTTAGTTAATTATTTACTTTCAAAAGTTATTATCATCATTTCAGGTGTAAGACGTCCTATACTGGGCATTGCCCTCTCTAGTGATTTTTAATAAGTTGGACGGCCAGCATTTAACGCCTTCTGATGACTTTAACGCATCGTGATAAATATATATTTCCCAATATATTAGAGGGTATGTAACAGGATTAATAAAAAATACTAAATTGCGATAATTTATACAGACTAGTAAATCAACTTCTATATAATACTAACTGCCTGATAGACGTTATCATATGTTAGCTATGAATAATCAATTAGAAACTTAATAAATAAAAAAAGAAATTAATTTCCAAAACACAGCACATATTGTGATGTTTTTTGATACACAGTATGCTCAAAAAAACACTGATTTTGAAGAAAACGTAATTAAATATAGGCATAAATAAAGCAAATATAAAAAAACTAATTAGGAATAAAGACAGTATCGTTATCCTCGTTTCAGCCAATAGACACCCTCTTCAAGGTATAGGCGTCAGTCAAAGACATCCATGGCGGTATATACCATAATACAATTAAAAATAAGTTCAGAACATTAGTTCAGTGACCTAGTTCTGCAATTAAATTTAGTTCAACGAGTATATTAAAAACACACACATCCTTTACCAACATAAAAACGAAAATGTGACAAAGTTATGAATATATAATTTTGTATTTAGAATGTCATCTATAAAAGTACCGTCCAGGAGTCAATTTTTATAGCACATCAACAGCGCTATAGCAGCGGTTTAAATGTAACAAGTGAGTCGGTTTAAATATTCTTAAGTTTCAAGTTCTTTATACCATAAAAAAGAATAAATTAAACGAGTTCGCAGTTTCATATTTATTATAGAAAGTTGCCAGGTTTAACCGCTTTGTTATTCAACCTTCTTAATAATTCATTTTTAATTTTAGAAGCATCGGCTCGAATTGCAGTTAGTTTTACAAAATTTAATTAAAGTTTCTTTCATAACTTACTCTTAATGTAAAATATTATTAAAGATTTAATACAAACCTGATACAACTAGGAATCCCTATCTTGGTCTTTTGGCTCTTTGGGTGTGACATGGAGTTACACACATAAGTTAGAAGAAGAAATTAAGGCAATAAAAAAAGATTGAAGAATTTCAAGAAGACAATGGGCACATCGTTCATGCCGATATCCGCGGCGTAGGTAGACCACCCATCAGGTAGACCGACGATGTAGTCAAAGTCAAGGGAAATTGGTGGTTGCGGGCTACACAAGACCGTTCATCGGAGCGATCTTCGGGGCAGACTTATACCTTGCAGTGAGTGTCTATTGGTTAACATGATGATGATGGTGGTGGTGGTGGTGGTGATGGTGGTGGTGATGATGATCATGATGATGAATACGTCCCAATTTACAAAAATAAAGAACTCTGAATAGCATTGAAATGATTCAAGAACGATAATTTTTTCCACTTAATTTAATTTTTGTTTTTAAAAGGTCAAGACAATCTCAAATAGTAAATGTGTGCGCAAGTAGCCGAAGTAACGTTATTAGGATAAATCGAATGATTTTTTTATCAAAGTCACGTACATGGGGTTTTTATATGTGAAACGTGACTACCACGAATTTAGACAGACTAACAAGATTATGGAGAATATCGTGAAAGGTAATTCTATCGGGTAGCTTACAGAAATAAATTTAAATTTGGAACTTTAATTTTGTTTACAGAGTACTTAAAATTTGTTAAACACTACATTAACACAAGTAGTCACAATAAATTTGTAGATGTTTTAATAACACGCTGCCCTAACTAGAAATATTTAAACATTTTGAAGACGTTTTCTACCAAATGATTTTTTGATGCAAAAAATAAATATTGCTATTTAAAGTGGTAGATTTTGGTGCCCTGTCTACATAGTAAGATAGTGGCCCAGAGGATGGGCAGCAGCGTCTTCTGCGTACTATTATGCCATAATTCATTCGCCAATTCGTCTGCCAAGCGTGGCGAATATAGGCCTATGTCTTATAGATGTCTTTAGGCTAAGACGACGATGTTTACAGAGTACTTAAAATTTGTTAAACACTACATTAACACAATTAATCACAATAAATTAGTATATGATTGAAGGCGTTTTCTTCTAAATGATTTTTTGACTCTGTGTTTGGCACTAATCGGTGTAACATAACTCCTGAAGATGCCCCGTGGAGGGGTGAAACACGTGTTGAGTAATTTGGCGGTGGCGGTTGTGTAATTTGCATTGTTTGCCGCATACGCATTTATCAGCGGGCTGGCGGGCAGTGCATTTTATTGCACGACTACCACTGCATGTGCGGAAGTGGCTAAATATTGGTTCTTTTCTTACTTAGGATGGACTTCCGCGAGGTAACGCCTGATTCCATTAAATAAATGATTTTTTGCTTACATGATACAAAAAATAAATACTGCTATAAAGTGGTAGATTTTGGTGCCCTGTCTACATAGTAATATAGTAAGATAAAAATAGTTACCAGAGAATGGGCAGCAGCGTCTTCTGCGTACCATAATGCCACACTTCATTCGCCAATTCGTCTGCCAAGCGCGGCGAATATAGACCTGTCTCATAGATGTCTTTAGGCTAAGACGACGATACTCAATCTAGATATTAATATTGTAGTCTATAATAATATCATTTTGTATCTAATCACTTCGATTACAGTATACAACGCAGTTTCTACTCAGAATCGGAATTGTTTTACCAACATAATTTTAGTTGTTATTTTATATGCAATAATATATAATGGGACTCTCAAATAATGTAAAATAAATGCGTTATATATATAGGCATGTCCTATTTTCAAACAGATACTTTTAAGTTTTCATGTCATGTCGATTAAACCATGAGACATTTTCGTTTGTACAAATTAAGTTTATGAATCATTAAAGAGAAAATATAATATAATATTTAAATGTTTAACAAAAGGATTACTTTAAAACAAAAACAAAATGCTATCGTTTTTCAAACATTCATTTATTTATTAATACAATCCCTTAAGAATCATTCGGTGTTTGTTTGTGACATCTTAAATGAGATTAACGCGTGAAGATCCGAATTTAATTAAAAAAGAACTTCATTAAACTAGGCTTTTTTATTATGGAATCCTTTGACTGAAGGCTTCAGTTTTTTGTGACCATTTTCATAATTATCTTTAATCTGTTAGCAGTAATTATTTCCCAAGTTTTATTATCGGTTTAAGATGCTAATATCGGATGAATTTGTAATTTGTTACGTTGGCATTACATGGGATAACATTGAAAAGCCGTTACAGTCTAAGTTCCAATGTCTATTCAAACTTTATACATATATCTTGGCGAAAAGTAACAGTTATATGTTGTAAAATTAAGTGACAAAACCTTATCAACAGAGTATAGCTATTTAGCTATACTCTGTTATTAAAGTTACACAATAAACAATATTTTTCATAGATCAATTTAAATGATTACACACGCAATGTACAACACGGGCGGAAAAATATGATAACAAGATAACGGTAACTTGATATATTTTATGTTAATCTATTTTCATAGTAAACAAAAAATGATTTAGAAGATTACACCATAATCAACAGTGGTTTAGCGTGTACTGCTGATAATAGATATCTACCATAGATTTATAATAGGAATTATGAAAAAGGTTGTCTCTCCAACTTGTAAGTTGATGTCCTACGCTTTCCAGACTGTGGCGTTCAAAACATAAGGCCTTAGTGTTCATTTATTCCGAGCGCTATGAGAATTGCCCATTGCCACTTAAAATTCTCTATCCGATCGGCTATTAAAAAAAAAAAAAATCGTGAACATTTTATGCTGCTGTCGATGTAACACATTCATAATTGAAACTTGTGTATGTTTTTGTACGCTAAGCGCATAGGTAGGTACAGCGAAGCCGGTTAAAGTGATGCAATAGTTTATAAAACTGTAATGGTCTAGTTTGAAATGCCAGTGTTATTATCTAGTTCTTCATCAAACTGGCGCTTTATGAAATATTCCGGCTGTATTGTTATAAATACTAGAAATTTCCTTGTAGTGCTTTTTTCTTAAAATTCTATTCTCTTATCGACTCTTTTAATTCTGCTTTCACTCTTTTCGTGGTTTCTGATACTCACAACGAGATAGGGAAATAAATTATATAGAAGTAGGAAAAAAAATAGTATAAACGAAGGTAATATTTTCTTAAGTTCTCCATACAAGTCATACGCTACTGTCTCGTATGTTTTTTGTGTTTAGCTATTTCAAGAAAATTCTTGATTAAGTTTTTGTCGTCGTGTATGATGTGGCTAGAAAAAAACCTTTTGAATTTAATTAAGTGAACACAACAGTTGACATACGTCCTTAGCTGTCACAATAGAACGTTCTACAATCGATGGCCATACTATGTGACCTCGGTGTAACGAGCGACAGGATACATTCAATTTCCTCCAGGTGCCGTTGCGGTTGGCATTATTGCTTTTCAATCGTGACGCGTTCCGTACTAAAAATAGCTTTCAATTTTAATATTACCTTTTTAAGAGATCTTTGTTCAGTAATACGTATTAAGAGTTTCTTAACTGATAAATATTAACATAATTAACTAAGCTTTGTGTTTTTTTTTCTGTCCTAATTTAACTAAATCTAGGAATATCCTCTCTCCTTTTTAGCAAATATTGTTTAGTAATCATTTGTAATATAATTAAAATAAGTGTATTATAAAAAAGATCTTTAAAAGTCTCACTTCTAACTTTAGTATTGATTTTCTTTATAAATAATAATTATTATACCTGCGTTGTGGCGTTTGACACGTTTTATTTATTAATAATATATTAAAACCGCAATGCTTATATCATTTTACGGCATTGTGCCATAAAATGAGATCTAATAATTATTTTTCTAACAAAAGAGCAGCGCTATGTAGGAAAAAGGAAAAAACTGGTAATAGTGAATAATTTTCTCGGGAAATTACTAGCGAAAACTACCGGATATTGCGTAGCAACTTGAAGTAGCCGCAACAAAAGAACCTATTAGCGGTAGAACAATATATAGTAATACCGTAATAGGTTTTTGTATTAATTGATAGTTATTAAATAAAATGTTATTAAACAGTGATTTTGCTATAATAATATATGTATTAATGAATAACATTGTCCTAACATTCATCATCTTCATCATTTTAGCTGTAGGACGTAGAACGATCAGGAACCTGTAAGCGTAGCGTGGGGCATCCGCCCACAACGTGAACAGATGATCCTTTACTAGGGTCGTCAGAAGACTCTGGATGCTGACCACTTTCATCCGGTTCTGTTGGATATTTATGAGGGAGTCGAATGTCTGCAGTAAATATCCTATGGTTAAGTTGATGATGATTATGTTGATGCGCGTATATAGTATTGAAGCTTTTGAAGTCAAGCCAGTGCCAATACACATTTAACAATAATTTTATTAAGAATGTAAAATTTAAAAACAATTTTTTTCAAAGAATACTATATATTTCAAAGTTTTTATGTTAATTTAGATGCGTAAGATGATTAAAAATATATTGAAAAAGTATTTATAAGTAATAAACGTATCACTTGGTCACAAAATTATCAGAGAACGAATTTTTCTACTTCATTTATCATTCCAATACTTTATTGAAGATTTATAGGAAATAAGACAAAACTTTGAGCATTTGATAGTTCGCTATGAACTTAATGGATGTCACAAATCGCTTAGAACTCACGCTGTCAATTTTAATTGTTGTTTAGCAGCTGCATCAGTCAGTATTCTAGTCAGTAGTGGTGGACACCGCCAATTTTTTTTCACCTTATACTATGTACAAAAGCTTCTAGAACAATTACTTTAAACATAAATATTTAAGAGATATTTATGACAAAATGAATAAACTGCGTATTAAACTGAAAGATCAAACTGTTTTTATTTCTAATTTAGCGTGTTATCGCTCTTTGCAATTTAGCCGCGTCATCGAACCTCCGCTTTAATTTCCGATGGTAAATACAGCAGGCCGGTAAGGAAATACGGTATAGTGTTCTGTATATCTTCTATAGTTCTATTGAGTAGATGTATATTATTTAGCAAAAGATCGTCTATTTGGATTGTAACATAAATTTTTTCTTCAAATGAACACGCAAGCGTAGCTGTTTTTTGGAATATTGTTAGTAGAGGGTCGGTAGTTACAATTTTAACTATGTCATTAAGGCATACTACGCCTAATTAAGTTTCAAGGGTAGGAAGTACTTTGAGGTATTGTATGTACTTATATTTTGAAATCAATTCAAGAGAGACTAGGAATATGTGATTTATCTGTGAATATAAAGCATTAGTTTCATGTGCTACATTACGCTAAAGTATGGAAAATAATAGGGCGTTTTAAAAATACGTCACTATTGACATCAAAATTATAACATTAGTTTTTTAAAAAAAATGAGAACATAATTAACGAAGTATTAAAAACGGATAAAAATTGTAAAATTTCATTTATGATTGTCGAGGTACATGTATTGCCTGGTTTTCTTGTCGGGATATATATGTACCAATCTAGTGTTTCTATAGCCGACACAAAAACAGAACAACGAATACATAAAAAATGTAAGAATTGCGTTCACGTAAGAACGCTTCAAATTTCTGGCCGCTACGGTGACAATATTTTTTTGTTTTAAATCTTTCTTGTGTGTTCCGATTCGAATTTGAACGCGGATTTGAATTCGGAACCTGTCAGTAAAGTAGCTGTCATTGCATTGTTAGCTGTCACTACAGCGTGCTTTTTGTGTAACTATATCGTGATCTCGCACTTGAGAAGGTACGTGAGAGATACGTGCTCAGGTGGTAATTTATCTGCACCAACTAAACAAGTATATATGCAACTCTACAAGATTACAAAATATTATTTTCAAGCTTAAAATTTTAAACCGGTTCTTTTATTAATTAACGCACTAAACTTAGTTTTCTTTACAACTTACGATTACTTATAAAATCAACAATCACCATATTGTACGAAATGTTTTATAAGTTATGTAATGTATGCAATGTAGTATCTGAAATAAATACACCACAATATGTACAAGAAAACAAAGTCTTGAGCGATAGAAAAAAGAGTATTGTAACGTGATTAGAAAATAAAATGTTGTACAAAAGGAAAATGTTATGTTAAAGTTTTGAATTATAGCTGTAGACCTATTTCACAAAAACATGTTTGATTGTACTCCTAAGAACAAGTCAATAACGACTTGTTTTTCCTGTTTACCCCTCGACTCAAACTTTGGGAGAATCGTGACCAAATTTCATTTGTTTTTTGAATTGCTCGAACAAGTCGTACAAACTCTCGTAGTAATCCGGTATCTGAGAGGATTCATGCCATCCTCAATTATTTGTGTAATTTCATGCCTGGTTTCAACGAATTGAATCTCAGATATTTTTATGGAGCCTTAAATCTAGAGATGAATTTGCCAAATCATTGTGAAATTGGTTTTGTAATCAGAATTTTATGCTAGTATGAAATATAATCTAATTATAAATTTGACTATCTTTGAGCTACATAACTTATCAACACAACTACTTCAACACTTGCTTCATTGTCGTCTTCATAGACGCCCACTGTAAGGCATAGGTTTCCCTCAACGATATCTATGAAGGGATTCATCATAATCGCCTTGCTTATCAGGCAGGTTGGCGATCGCAGTTTCGTATTATGATACGCAGAGGACGCTGCTGCTAATCCTTTGGAAACTAATCCGTGAGCAATGGTAATCTTATATAATTAATGCACAAAGTGTGAATTATAAACATGACTGTATCCTCGGAATCGAATCCGAAACCTATTATCGCAGGTCTTAGTCTTTTACCGCAAAGCTACTATTGCCATAAAAGTAATAAACTTATATTATTCAAACATCTATTGGTCTTCAAGCTTTTTACCTTAAACTCGGTTTTTGGCCAGTTACGATGAACACGAAAAAATAAAATTTCTAGGAATATGGCGGTGACGTCTTTTACTAACATCGTGGGACTTATTCAAATTTTCAAAAATATAGAATCATATAATACGATTGAACTTACTGTACCTCGGAGAATAAAAATACCTAAAGACTACATAACTAAGTTAAACATGTACTACGACCTAGTCAACGAAATAACTTGAAATAAATTCATAGTTAATTTATACACGATAGAAATGGAAGCAATAGTAACAAAAGCGAAATTTCTGTATTACCTGCTAAAAGATTTAGGCTTGTCAAGAGCGAACATCAGTTTATTTCAGGAACGTCGAACGAATCATTTAAAATTTGATTAAGTTGTAAAAGCAGTGTGATCGTTGTAAAAGATAGCCACCGAAAGGTATTGATGGCTTGACAACATACGACAGTAGCTAATAGTAGAATAGATCGCTATTTACAGAAATAAAGGAAATGATGCAAGGAAGAGAAGGTTATGTAAAAAACTATGACATATGTTTATGGTCTATATGTCATAGTTTTTTACTTTCTTTGTTGCCATTATCAAATTAAAAATTACCATACTTTTTTTATCGATGTTTTATAACACAACATATAACTAACTAACATTAAGCTTACTAAATAAACTAACTAAATAAAGGCTGAACCCATTAACGTGTACGCGTCTTAAATAGTTTGAATAAACAACATTGACCACGCAAGGCCGACATTGTAAGTAATAATATTTCTTAATAAAATTATTCATAGTTTAACAAATATGTATACATTTGTGCTCTACAAATGTTGTACCGTAGATCATTTAGCAGGTCTATCAACAAGGAAACAAACGTAGTAGTCCTACTGAAAACGTGCCGCTGTTTGCAAATATTGTAACACACTATGTTACGTCATCTTTTCCAGTCTTCATCAGTGCTTATTTATTCAGTTACTGTGTTATCTGGTGCGTACTTGATCGAACAGCTAAAGGGTCTGGGGCTTGATGGTCACCGTTTATCTAATTTTTCCATGATGAAAAGTATACCTGACTTGTCACAGTTGTCACACAATTTTTATTTGGGTGTTCCTCAAAAATCTACTTTGTGCATGTAGTTGAAAGGATAGTGGATACTATAGTTCCATCAGCATCGGTGTGTTTGTGTATATTTTCATGTTTAATGATTAAGTTATTAAGAGATACCTGCATAATATTTAATTATTGTCGTAAGTTGGATTTTCATGTTTTAAAAGAGATCCAACAAATAAATAAAAGCTATTAGCAATAATAAGATATAGTTCGTTAAAAGTTAGTTTCATTTCATAAATCCAATAGTTCTTTTATAACACGGGCAATATAAATATTGTTCTATGTATATGACAGTCGTGACAAATTTTATATAAAATTGTACCGCCAGATAGGCTTTTGACGTCTTTTGTAGTCCCCGCGTTCAGCTGACAAAGCTAACCTAATTCCGCCTCAAGAGCTCTTAATGTACGACGGGAACTTAGAAAGAAATATCGAACGAGAAACCGACACAAAGGACGTCTTCAATAATACTTGTTCTAATGGCCGATTGTAGTAATGGATCATTGAGAATTTTAATTAAAAATGTACCCATTTTTTGGATACAATAACGTTGTAATTATAAAATGATTTCTTTAATGATAAAATTAATTATTACTAGCCGTACAATTTTTATTTTCTTATGAATACTTAACATCATTAATGATAATTTTTTTGTGATAAATTTAATATAATCGTGTTGTTTTGACGGTATGTCTATCTTTTACGATACATTTTAAGGTTACATTTTAATAGACGTGTTATAATTTAATAATAATTTTAACAAATCCACAGCAATGGAAATATTATATATATATCAATATATTGAAAAGAAAAAAAATAATATTTACATCGATTTTTTATTCTGTTTTAAAACATTTAATTAATTATAAAATGCGTACACTAAATTGCCAAAATGAACAGATAGTTTTTTATGAAATTAGGCGCTCTTATAGACTAGGATAAAATTATGCTTAATTTAACTGATACACATGTTATTACATGATAAATAAAAGTACTTGCTTACTGATTTATAAGGATAACTCGCAGCAATATTTTGAACATATCAACTGTTTCTTTAGTCTATTTAAAATTTTACTGTTTAGGTGTTTGGTCGCATTTCGCATCGTCACTAGCAACCGTAAAGTTTCCACTGCTAGACGTGAGCCTTCCCTTTATATTTCTATTATCACCAGTTTTGTAGCCTGTCAACTGCCACTTGGACTTGCTACTCCGCAGGACTATGTCTGTTACTTCCGCTCATCTACGAATCTCCTCATTATAGGAGACAAATAATTTGAGTTCTTTTAGAATAATATGTTCTAATTCACATTGTCATATATTTTCTTAAATTTTTGTTACGTTTAACATATAATTTTTTTATATGTTAAACTTAAAAAATTCTAAATAATCGTAATACTTAAAACTAGTCTTTTTATCCTTAACGAAAATCTTTCTTAACCGTTGAATTTGGAGACGACATTACTAATGTAATCTGTAAAGGAACCAATTAACATAATCAAACCTTTTAATTTCCTTTGTCTAATATCAGCGTGTTTTACGAATAAACAAATGAAGAATTAAAAACAGAAAGCATTCGGTTCCGAAAATATTGAAATACTTTTTCGCTTATAAATATTCACGCTTGAAATATTTATTTTGGAAACCGCTTTTTATGGTTTGTTCAATTGTTTCGCGACGCGCTCATAATGGTATCGATGGTTAAAACTTTTGCAAATTCGTATTTTAAAAAAATGTATGGGCATAAAGACTTATTAAATTAAAAACATAATCCAGAGATCATTTCCAACTAATTAGCAGTTAGATTCCTACCTATAACATAATTAATGAGAAAATCGATATTTTTAGGTCGATATTTTTATTAAATTTTAGTGTAGATATTATGCGATAAAGCATCACAATGAAAATATAACATATTACTAGCATAGCCTCGCAATTTACGTAAGAGAAAATTTATTTTCGGAAGTACTCGGTACAAAGCCTCGTGCAATACATCGACCTCCTTCTAAAATATCTAAGAAGTGATATACCATAATCGCCATGATTGCTGGCGGGTTGACGATCACAGTATTATGGTTTGTGGATGTAGCTGCTGCTCATCCTCTGGGAACTTGTCTGGAACAAAGTATAAGCTGTATAAGATTGTATATTCGGAATCGAACCAGCGACCGCAAGTCTCAATCTTCTACCGCTGAGTTTCCACTACTCAGACTAAGCTTTTGGACATTTAATCGATATATCTGAAAGAGTTTTTATTTAATTATTTCGTCGTATTAAATACATAAACATCTTTCAATGGCAAGACGTTCTGTTGAAACACGTCATTAACATAATTCATATAATTTCTATGTTTAAAAAAAGTTTTTAAAACGATATTAAGAATAAATAGTGAACAAATGTCGTTGTATTTTTTTTACATTTCCTTAGAAACATAAAAGTCGCATTTGGACTTCGTCCCAGTAATTACGAAGTTGGTGTAGCCGGCAGCTCTTATGTACTCGTGCTTAAAGAGCGGAAATGCTTATAAAAACATAACTTGCACAAACTATTTTTAACCCTTTGTGTATAATCGTTGTTTCATAAAAAAAGCTGAGTAGAGACTTATGAAAACAATTTATGCAAAGTAAATTCTAGACTGCGTTACCTTACCTTACTTATATACTCAGATATTGTGGGGTGTTCTCAGACCATGGCGCGGTTATAACAATTGTAGCTATAAGTTGAAAGATGCCATTATGTTGAGAACAATCTAGTTCTAGCTCTTCTAGATTCCTCTAGTGACATACACGGGCGTTCGCCGTAAAAATCATATGTATATAATATAAAATAAAATATAAATAAATCACACACAAAGCCACACATACCCAAGTTAAACAGTAATAAATCTGTTGCCAATAACATTTATGGTTAGAAAATATTTCTCACAATAAATTTTATTTATTTTTATAAAATTGTCAATATATTTAAATATATAAATAACCCTTCCTCACTTATTATGACAGTGTTTTCGTAATACAACATATTAGATAATATAAACATATATTACAAGATGGCAGTGACGATGAAAGTCTTCAAATATGTTTTGGGCTATATTATTATATTATGGTCAAGTACAGTCAGTAAGAGCAGTGCTGCTGCGGTAGAGGAACTGGAACTTGCGATCGCAGATCGCGGGTTCAGTTCCCGGGACTACAATATTATGTAATTCACACTTTGTGTATTAATTACATAGGATTGCAACTGCTCACAAAGAAGTTTCCAGAGGATGGGCAGCAGCGTCCTCTGCATGCCATATTATCCCCTTAATATCTTTGGGGGAGGTCTGTATCTTACAGTAGGCTTCTGTGGGTGAAACAAAAGCAATACGTATAAACAAGATTATTTTTAGAAATAACCTGAGAAGTCAATTTTTGACACAATATTTTTGTTCAAATTACCCAAAGAAATTGCTAGAAAATAAAACTGTAGAGATTTCATTGCTAAATATAATTATATTTATTAAACACTTAACGAATCACTTTACTCGTCTATTAATATCATTAAAAGTAGACATAATCTATGAGTGTTCGATATAATCGTGGAAAAAACGAGTTCAATCTCAAGCTGGATCTTAGTAGAAATATTAAAAAAAATGGTAGAGTTGTAACGTAAAAAGAGAATTCTACGATTATCCTATTACTAATTACTAATGTAAGGTCTCTTTGATATAAGGCTATGTGAGAACTCCAGTGACCTCGTTATCAAGACCAAGTGTTCAGCTAAGGTGTTCCAGCTTAAAGAACTCCATAGCATAATAATGTCCAATAAGTAAAAGTAAAATGTTTAATTTGAAAAGTTGTTTTCCAGATTTTATATTTTTACGACATTTACTAATAAATTAGAATTGTTTAAATACATTAAAATGAATAAAAATTATCAAAAGTATTTTTGAGCCTATTTTCTAATGCATCAAGAAGGTCTATTTGCAAAAATATAAGGGGAAATCTTCCGCCAATTATAACAATTTAGTTTTTAATATTTATACCCTATTGACTTTTAAACATAGGCTATTTATGTTGCAATGCAACGAATCCATTTAAAATTCAAAATATTTTAAGATAGTATCTATTAATCTATTGATGTTAATAATAATTGTGTTGAAAATATAATGTTTTCATTTGCAATTGCTTAGAATATCTTAGAGCCAAAGTTACATGTCGATTCAGCTTTCTTCATCACGTTGTTGGATTTGAGTCATTAAAAATAATGACTTTGCCTAACGATTCTGTAATTGCTGCCTTTAGACTTACAACATGAACATGTCTGACAATTTGATTATATAACTAAAACTTTACTAAGTGTATAATTTAACTCACGCTTACTACATTTAATGTTATTTTCACTTCATACCATCAACCTTCGAGTAGTGAGTGACCTTTGTTCAAATGTCACCTATTTGTTTGTTTTGATTTATTAAAGTAAAAATTTCTTTGAAGCCGGAAACGCGGCGTGGGTAGACCCTCTACTTGATGGATTGACAACATTGTCAAGTTCGGAAGTGTCTGGGCACAGACAGCAAAGGACCCGTCACCAGGGTGGTCTATATGGGAAGCCAATGGCTTCTATCGATTACCAAGATAATGTTGATGATTTTAGATTTATGGAATTTGCCTATTGCAACATACGATGCCATAATAGGAATGAGTCACATACACAAAAAAGCGTAAAATACGGTTTACCGTGTCCACCAACAAACTAGAAAATACTAAAGTAAACAGAACGCCGTCTGTTTTCATGTTCTACCTATAAGATGACCGATATCAACGTGCATGGTGCATGTATACTTTGTGTAGATGATATAAAGGAGCGGCAACAAATTTTGACTGTAGCATTTTGCCGTAGCAGACACATTCCAACTATGTTACGTGATGGTTTTGGTCGTTAACGGAGCGGTTTAGTGGTCAGACTCAAACATTTCCATACAAAGAATACCTCTTTGTCTGGTATGTTTCTGTACTGTGTGTGTTTCTGTAATATGTTGAGGGCTTAATAGGTAATAATAAAAATCCCAGAAATATGATCCATGAATCATCACTAATTTGAATTCTCCCTTTTAGAGAAATAACACATATTGCGTACATTATAATGCTGACCGGAAAATATTTGTTACAGACGAGAAACAGACGGAAGAAAATAACCAGAAGTCGGAGGAGCAAGCAGCGACAAAGATCCAGGCAGCGTTTCGAGGTCATAAGACGAGAAAATCTATGAGTATGAAGGCGGCCAACAAGAATGTCGAACCCGAGCCGACCAAGGCTGAGCTGGAGGCCGAGTTCAGGGCTGATGATAAAGGTTGCGATATCTATTTACATTTTAATAACTAACGTCTCATTGGTCTTAAATTTACGCGTAATACAATAACAGATTTTTTAAATATTTAGTAATACATGGCAATTTAGTAAATGTCCATAAAATTGACCTTTTTCTAAGTTCTGTTGCTATATATTGTTGTTGCAGCACCAACTTATTGGGATAAATGTAAAAGGATATTTTTTTGTTCTCAAAAACTTCTCTGTAGAAAAATAAATAGCGATTTTAGGGCGCTTAGTAGTGAGAGATAACGAATTAAGTTACTAGATTTTTCGTTTAAAATTTAAATTTTTAGTTCTGCGCATGCGCACCCATAACAGTAGATGTTTACTTGAGATTTATTGTTAAATGCTATCAATTAATTTATGGTGCATCCTATAAGTTTCAGAAATTATATTTATTGTAATTATAGCAAAGTGAGAAAAAGCATGAACAAAATTGGTATTATAATATTATATATTAAAATTGATTATTGTTTACTATCCATTCCTGCAAACCATGTACTGCCATAATAAAAAACTAAATAATGTAACACATATCAAAGCAATCATTTTATGCAGAGTGCATCCCTTTAAAGTTTTTACACTTGTAGCTAAACACTTGTAGTGTTTTTCTAGGCTATAAAGGATTTTTCAGATCTTATTTCCACCATAAAATATAAGTATTCTAACTTTATAGTTTAAAGGACATTTTATGTGTTTTAAACTAAAAACACATTTTATGTAAGGTAGCCAAAGAATATGTAAAAATAATTTTTAAAATATTGCATTGTCATATAGCAATACTAATTGCTATGGTAAAGCCCCAGATTGCCTAGTTTTATTTGATATTAAATAAAAAATTGGGTAGTACATGTTATAATTAATATTAAAAATAATTAAAAAAAACCGTGGAAAGTTTTCGTTTGAACCACGCGGTCGGGCCTTAAGATCTTAATAGAGGCTCTGATTTTAATTAGTTGTAAGACACAAAATTCCATTAATACCTTAAAATAAGTAGACAGGAAAAGTGAGTTTTCCTTTTATATCCACCCTGCAATTTTCTTATAAAAATTATTAGGTCATTTATAACAATCACGGTTTGTCTTACAAATTCAATTATTGCATAACAGATAATTTATTGTTTTTCTTTACTAAAAAATATTCGAAAAAAATAAAAGCCATACTCAGTTAGAACTGAAGTTAAAAATAATATTTTTTTAAAATGGATTTCTTAATCCATTACCACGTTTACGTTGCGGTAAAGAAAATTATAATCAGTTTTGTTACAAAAACTAAATTTATGGTTCGTGTTAAAAGTAAATTTACTGGCTAATAGATACTTATATATTTATCTTAGTCTTATTATCTCTATTGAACAAAATTTCTGGGCTTTCTTATGTAGCATATAATGGAATAAAATAAAAGTTATACTATCTATGTACATATAGCTGAAACTAAAATTAATAGTTTTTGAAAACGATTTCCTCAGTCCTCTACCACGTTTACATTACGATGAAAGAAATTATAATGGTCTTTCAAAAGCTATAAATTAATAATAGTAGAAATAAATAGCTGTTTTTGAATTAGTAAGTTATATTTAACATTATAAGAAGCAATAATTTCAAGTCGCCAATATACTTGTTTACAACAGGAAAACCCCCCGTGCGTAATTGCTTCTTCTTCGTTGGCGATTAAAATAAAAAAGATTTGTGATCTATGGAGAAATAATCCAGGCACAATAGCAGCGACCATTGCACTATTTCAACGCATCCGAATTTAATTTAGCGTGAGGATATGAATTCAGACGAGCAATAATAAATAAGCATGGATTTATTTTCCGTTTTTTTTTTTATTGATCATTAATCCGATACAATAGATTGTATTAATAAAATAAATTACTGTTATTACATTATTTATGAACGGAAATTACAAAAATACGTCAATTTATCGATACTGTCATTATAACAAAAGGCCTTAAAATTTATTTATTTCACGAACCAAGATGCTATCAATATTATCATTGTAACTCAATTTAACCGTTTTTAATAATTATTTATTCCTTAGAATTATGTAATGCTGCAACGAAAATCCAAGCTTCGTTTCGAGGACACCAGGCCCGCAAGCAGACTCAGGCGGATAAAGACAAGGAACAGCAAGATAAGGTTTAACCCTAGTTGTACTTAAAAAACCACAGTTTATAACAATAAGTTTAATATTTCTGATTTATATTGTTAATATTAAAATATGTAACATTTCATTTATGGCCTAACGTTTAATTTTTAGTTACCTCATAGCTAGATTATTAATATTTCAATAATAGTTAGCGAAAAAACAAACTAAAGCCAAGGGCCAAAGCCTCTCTTAAATAAACCGGTTTCGGGTTTATTTTGTCAATGCATTTGACATTACAATTGTTTTAAATTTGTAGATGGTTTAGTAAGTTATTTTTTTTTCTTTTATTGGGCACATACTCTGTTACTTTGAACATTTTCGGGCAGTAGTAGATCAGCGGTAAATGACTGAGATTAGCTATTCAAGGTCGCTTGTTCGAATCCCGGTATGCAAGCCTACATAATTCACACTTTGTGCATTAATTATGTAAAATTGCCACTGCTCACAAAAAAAATTTCAGAGGTTGGGTAGCAGTGTCCCCTGCGTACTATAATACCACATTGCGATCGCCAACCCTCCTCCCAAATGTGGCGATTATGATATATCCGCCCTTAGATATCTTTGGGGTCTTGGGGCCGAGATAACAACGACAATGACCCAATTCATGCCACTAATGAAAACATTCATTTATTTATAAATATAGATTTAAAAAAAACAATTGTTTCCTGTTCTAAATCATTATCACTGAAGGTTATATCCTTCTAAAAACTTTAAAGAGTCGATGACAACCCAACGATGTCCATCCTATCCTTTGCTCTTTTCGTGGCAATGGCAACAGTGCCTGAAAAAGTGCTAGAAGGTAATTGTCTACATAGTATTTTATCGATTTTTTTCCCTGCAACCGAATAGCACGACGAAGTTATCTAGTTGTCTACGGGCGACATAGCTATAAATAACTTTAACCTCATTAGTAGTCGTATTGTGGAGAGCCATGTCGAAGTTTATCTTTTTGGCGCATCTAGCTATTAACTGTATGTGTAGCATTTTTACTTAATAAATTTTGATATTGTTTTACAGGAAGATATCGAGAAAATCGATCTCACGGATCCGGAGCTGAACAAGGCAGCAACCAAAATCCAAGCGTCGTTCCGCGGCCACAAAGTCCGCAAGGACGTAAACTAATTGATCTAATCGTTATGTAAAACGTATCTTCATTTCGTATGTACGGACAATCTTTTACATACTCTACTTCTTTATAATAACGTTCAATTTACCTTGCATTACTTTCACTTCAATAGTATTATTTCTGTATAACAGTAATTAAAACGTACGTACGAATAGAGGACATCCGATAACTTATTTGTTAGAACAGCTAGTCAATGGGTATGTCCATTCTTTACTAACGTATATTGAGTCAATTTATAGTTCTTCGCTCGTTTAATAAGTATTGGATTGTCGTGTTCTTCGACTATCAAAAATGTAGAACATCCATCAATTTATATCTACTATTGATCTAGTCATTTCTCCCATTACTTCTATACTATTTTGAATGTAATAAAAAACTTTCGATTTCTTAATACTTTTCTTGCATTTTTTGACATTCCATATCTCTTTGCGGCTATCTGTTAAATATTAAAGAATTTATTTTTAAATTATATTTATTACCATAGCTGTTAGTGGTATTAATGCCATCGCTTTGTTAAATGTAATTTATGAAAATAGTACACCTAATATTATAACCCATACGTTATATTAATATTAATTCTCGTATTTATATTAGTTAATGTACCGTGCAATATTGAAATTATTTCTTTGATCATGAACAGTAACACCGCATTGCGTCGGTATTTTAAGATTTATATTAAACATAATAAATAATTGCCTGTATTTGCCCTTGTTTTATTATGTTGTATATACCTTCTTTGGGGATGGAAATAATAAGCAAATGTAATCCTGGACAAACTGCATGGCACAGAGATCGAGGTTTTTAAAATATGGTGCTGGAGAAAGATGTTACGAATATCGTAGATTACCCGTAGGACACATAGTTCTATTCTCGAACAACTTCGTAGTCTCTCTCTTCTTCCAGGTTCTTCAGCATCTCAAAGAGTCTCAATAAGCTGGTTGTCATAAGAAAATTAGGGTTTTGAATTACAGATGTTAAATATCATAAATTAAATTCGAACGATCTTCCACTTCGAGTCTCATTGACAACTCGTAGTAACTTAAGGAGGCATACAGAGATCTATTCTCGTGAATTCTTTATAAGATCGAACCAAGAACTAGGAGATTTATAAGGGAGTCCTATTTGCAGCAGTAAATGTCCTACACCTGGAATGATGATATGTTTTAGTTTCATGTCCATATATTTAAGCCATAAAACACAAGTATATCACACTGTCTGTAAAAAAATATTCCTTTAATTGTTTCACTAACCAGAATTTTTCCAGTTTAATTAGACATCTTTATCTCCCTTTGATTATAGGTAAAAGATTTATTTTCTGTGAACGCATAATTTTGATAAATTTAAAATACAGCTACCTTCTATGCTTTTACATTACATAGATATTATCATCATCATTATATCAGCCAACCGGCGCCCACTGCAAGGTATATAGGCTTTCAGGCTAGATATTCTTCAAGCTACGTCAGTCAACTTGGTTCTTGTACGAATCTATTCATCATTGATTTGATCTCGCCGCAAAGCTTCGAACCTATCAAGGACTATATATTCGGACATAACCCTTTACATTGCTCCTTGAGTGACCTTGTCTTCTCATAAGGCCCTTCGATATTATTTAATGGAATCAGGCGTTATCTTGCGGAAGACCATCCTAAGTAAGAAAAGGACCAATATTTAGCCACTTCCTCACATGCAGTGGTAGTCATGCAACAAAGTGCACCGCCTGCCAGCTCGCTGATAAATGCCTATTAACGATTAGTGGACTCTGTGTTTGGCACTAATCAGTGTAACATAACTCCTGAAGATGCCCCGTGGAGGGGTGAAACACATTTTGAGTGGTTTAACGGTGGCAATTGTGTAAATTGCATTGTTTGACGCATACGCATTTATCAGCAGGCTGGCGGGCGGTGCACTTTGTTGCATGACTACCACTGCATGTGCGGAAGTGGCTAAATATTGGTCCTTTACTTACCTTCGGTATTAGCATATACAACAGATTAAAAAAGATTATTGTAGAACACAATATATTTCTATATTGTGTATTTTGTGCTAACACTTCAATATTCTTAATGATAAAAATGCATTAAAATTTTACTTTTACAAATTTAACACGAAATCCTTTCAGAGCGCCCTGCTTTCGCTATCTAATACACTCTAAGCTGCAAAGCGGTCTTGAAAAGCTTTTGTTCTATCGCTTCAAAACCTGAAAAGCTCTGTAAGACGCTTCCAATGTTATCTCTGTTTCAGTGGAGCGAGGAAATTGCAAGTAAAGATTAGAAGCATTACAAATAGGTTTAACATTATAAGCAATATGGCGGTGTAGGTAGATATATATTTTAAAAAAGTAAACTTACAATAAAAATATTTTTTTATGAGAGTGATGAAAAATAAGCGAAAAATTTTACGTATTTTTTATTTTGTTTTTGTGAGATTAGTGCAGACTATATAATGTGCAGAAAAGTTCGCCTCTGGGTTTTTAAGGTTCCTGTTGTGTAAATAGTGTAGTACTCGTAGAGCATCCAATCACATGGTGGACAGATGACGGTGTGTAATAATCAATAGTCGCTGGATACCAGCCGCTTTTGCCGGTTCTTTTGGAAGTCTATGAGTGAAGCCTTTGTTCAGCATAGATAACTTACGGTTGTAATGGTTTAAAATCGACGGGCTGGTTTCCGCAACCATGCACTGCGGTCATTGTCTGTTGAAGCTTTCTGCTAACTACGTATGTAAGTAATTATGAGAAAATTAAAATACTGTCATTCGCTAAATTGTTTCATCGCAAAAAATTTCGTGGTACATGAAACTTTATAACTGAAATAACAATAAAGCAGTAAATAAATAAGTAAATAAATAAACATTATCCTAGTTTTATTGCGTAAGACAACTAAATGAAATTAGTTTCACTGAACAAAATTACTTGAAATGATGTTACGCAATATATAACAGTTGTAAAATATAAGAACAGGCTATTTTTTTAAGTCATGGAAGGCTTTATTTTTGCTTGCAAAATTTGCTAAATTGAACACTAAGCATTATAGCATAACATCATGCTTACTGGCTATGTACACGCATTTTAAAACAGAGAAAAAAAATAAAAAAAATACAATGTCCTTTTACACAGAGAATAGCAGTTTGAAATGCGTTAACTTCCGAGAAAGCTTTAATTATATAAAAAGATATGTTGACACTTCGTACGCAGCTCACGAGAGACGAGGCCGGCTCTCTTTTCATAAAAACATGAGAAGTTCGCATTACATATGCAAATCTCATTTCGGGACCCGAGCGCCTAATGTTTATTTTATTTTATTATATAAACATTTTCTTTCATTTATTTTTTTACTGATATTATTTTCTTTTCTCTTTTGAATGTTTAATACAAACGTAATATTATGAAGTTGCATTGTTGTACATAGTAAATATTTTGTATGTTATATATACCTTGAATAAACTGGTGAAAATAATAATTAACATTAATATTAAAATCTCGAAACTCGAGACTCAATGTCGTTGCTTCGTCGAGTTTATTAGTTTCATCACACCGAAAATCGATTCAAATTAAATTGTCGGTTTGTAACTGAGTCGAAATAAATTCGGACCTTAAAAAGAATAGTAATAAAAAAGATTTTATTATCGAACTATTATTATGATATACAAAATAAATTTGTAATGTATTAAACATAGTTTTAAATATTTTTAATACAGTTCGAAGACAGGTGATGAGAATTAATAAAAATTAACGAATAAACCATTTACTAAAGAATTTTTAAGTTATGGATATCGATTTATAAAAAAGTCGTCTGTCCATCTCATAGGTTTTATGCTTACGCTTGCAAGTCTTTGGTTTCCACTCTAGAACTTTAAGACCTCAGCTTCCGTTGTCGGAATAATCTGAATGCTGGCCGCTTCCAACCGGTCCTATTAAAAATATTTCAGTGAGGCTTACGTATTAAAGGTAATACATATTAAAATTATAAACGTGGATTTCAATGTTTTACGTATAAATAATTTATTTTATTTAGACTTAAAAATTTAAAATATCTGTGTTTCAAAACTAATCCGACAGTTTAAAACCGATCGAAATGAAGTTCAGCTTTTAGAGCGTGTCATGCTACAAATGAACTAGGCAGGCTCCCAATTCAATGTAATAGTTTCTGTTAATACACTATGATGCTAACTCTAGTGACCCCAAACTCAATTAATTTGTAAATGCCGATGTACAAACGGCTCTTATCCATTACAAAAAAACCGCCTTACCCAAATAGTTTTACCAAGTAGTTTTGCCAATAATATTATTGGTATTTTTTTTTTTCAAATGGACTTCGTATTAAATATTCGCGAGTGTTTTTTTTCGCCTTTTCCTACATTTTAACCGTGTTATTCTATCAGTAGTAATACTGGGAAATTATTTCCCAGAATACTTACGTAATAATCATATTCATAATTTCCAAATTACTCAAATGCGATTAATTAATGGAGATATAAGCGGTAGTTAAGTAGGCTAAGACCTACAGAGGATTACAGCGTCATAGAAAGTAAATGCGTAAGTATAAGCGGTGGTCATTGTTAGAAAAATTTCGTTACTTAAAAAAATAATAAAATTAAAAAAAAAACAAACTAGTAATTTTTTGTGTACCCCTTTCTCTTTAACTTAAAGTTATTTTTTATATTGGTACAATAAGAGAAAAAAATCTGGTGATATTATACCGGCTGATTACGTATAAGTAAATGTTTAAAATCTGTGAGTGTATTTCCCATTTGTGGTCAATGAGTAGTGGTAACTATACCATATCCAAAAATCAAAGGTTTCAAAATTAATAAATAACGTAATGACAAAATAGTAAAAAAAGTTTTCAAAACTCGTATAACTATATATTAAAATTAATTGTTGTAAATTATCTGTAATCTAACATATTTCAGAGTAAAAACTTTGTACAGAGTGATAAGATTGCTCTAAAATTTTAGAAACTTTTTGCTTACAAATAAGCTCTACACTCACCCCTTTAAATTAGTTATACATAAATTGATAATTCTGTATTTCACTAAAGCTAACATCTGTCAATACTTGATTGCATTCGTAAGCGGTATTTTTATGTTTTTTTTTTTGTAATTCATGTTACAAGCCAGGTAACGATAAAACCGTCCGTTTTTAGATACATCGCGCGATATGTCAGATGAATGTGTGAGACTGCAAAAAGCCTCTTCGTAGCAGAGATAAATTACGCAGGGGCTTTTTTAAACCGAAACCTGCATTATATCGCGAGGTAAGAACAAATAGTTTTATCTCTCTGATTATAATATAATGTTAGGTTATTGTTAAATGTTTATTTTATATGTTTACATGTCTTTACCTAGATGCCTTGATAGATATATCGATAAACTTAACAGGTGTTTCGCAGTCCAAAAGAAAAAAAAATAATATAGCGTGTTACAGATAAGACACTTAATTTATTGATGAATTAATGTCCTACTAATAATTAAAAAAATATATCAGAAAAGTATAATAGCTTTATTTATTTCTCACCACGTATCTCTTTTCTAGTGATGTGATTTATTTTACTCGATATTTTTCTTTATATTTAATTTCAAATAATTTACAAGTCTTCTTTCTTCTTCTTCTGTGCGAAATGGTTTGTGCAACCAAGCGGCACTCCGTATATTTCGCGTATGGGATAGCCTTACTCAAGCCGTCCCAATTCCTCCATAAATCCTATCAAACCCGTCATGTCGTCGGCTATTTGTGGGACACACCTCGGTGATCCGAGATGGGTAGCCCTGTAGGATGCTACACCCGTACACCAAAGTAGTACGCGAGGAGCATTCTACACACACCTTTCACAGATCTTTCTTAAAAATACCATGCGTAAGAAAGGGTATAATAAAAATAACCCACGTGATCGGTCACGTAACTTTGAGTGGTAGTGGGGGAGGAGGTGGCATATAAAAAACACAGCGGTGACGGACTGAGCTCGTTTTCGATGAAGCTGCAAGCCGCAAGGCTAACAGCAAAAACTTCACATGAGACAATAGACAATAGGACTGAGCTCACTCTGTGTTTGGCACTAAACATTAAAGACCTAAAACAAACACAAAACACGTGGTTTGCAGAGTTTCTCATTTTTAGGAGCAGTTCATTCCAAAGAAGATCGCTCTGGATGATTAAAAAAGAATGAACGTAATGATATTTCTGAGAAGAACTAGGTGGTAAAAGATCATGTGTTTATAAATCTTTTTTTATGACAAAAATAAATACACTCGTTGGTTAGCGACAAGAATTACCCTCGCTGACGTAGTATAGCCTCTAGTTGTGTTCTATAAAATACTATGTGACACTGTGTTTGTAATCGTCTCCTATTTTCACTAGCTACAGCATCCTATAAACTAGGGATAGGCAACACACGGCGCGTTAAACATATTAACGCGGCCCACTAAGCATTTCAAATCAGCAAATATATTGAATATTGATCAGATTGTATGGAAAAAACAGTTCAAAATCTGATTCTGATTGAATCTGATCAAGAGGTTTAAATAATAATTTTTTTAGCTCTTTTCTTGTTTGTTTTTATTAGGCATGAAGTTTTGTAAATTATAAATAAATGTTACTTCATTTGCGGCCCGCTTAAAATATTAATATTTAAGTTGGTTCGTTGATTAAAAAGGTTACTCACTCCTGCTACATACTTATATAGAAAGTTCAAAATATTTCTATCTAATACCTGTCTATTTTATACTGATGTTACACTTATATTTAATACGTTTTAAATTTTAAAAAATTTAAAAGCACAATAGACCAAACAATTAAAGATATTATTGATCTCATTAAAAACAGGAATTACCAAAGCGTTGTTTTATTCTACGAGTATTTTAAAAGAAAAAAACTATAGCTTGAATGGAAAAGCGTTTTCCGCTGATCTATTGGTAAAAGATTGCAATCAGTCACAGGTTCTATTTATGTTTATTATTATCATCATTATTTTATCCATAGGATGTTCACTGCTAGACATATGCCTCCGCCATAAATTTTCTAATGCACTGGTAGGATAGGGAGTGGTCTACATCCAACAAGCGTTTTCTAATGATCTTAAAAAATAGTCTGTTCACTTTGTGGATGTCTTTACTGCGCATGCCGGTTCGTGGTCTTTTTTAGTCTATAGACGCCTTTAAGTTTTTTTTTACCTGACTCTTACTTCTGCTTATATGGCATTCGCAGAAGCTGCGGGTTCAGGCAGCAAGGCGCAAAAGGCACTTAGTCTAAGACCTCTTTTAAGGTAAAAAAGCTCGAGAGAACCTGGATCAATTTTGGCATGGGCTACATACTGCTTCACCGAATTGCCGGTTTGTGGCCTGTCCACTGATAATGTGACTTGCTAGTCTGATAGATTATGTAAGGTCACCTTCGATCGTCTACGGATCTCGCCATACCTGATTCGATGTCACAGACACAATTGTTCCTTGACAATAATTAAAAATAACAATTAATATAAAAATATAATTAAAAAAGTGCTCCTGAACATTATATAACAAATTACTGTGAAAGAGTGAAACATTGCAAATAGAAAGATGTAGGTGAAACGTACATATAAATAATTTGTTTTTACTTCTGGTGCTTATACCGTGTATCATCCTTTCTGGGAAAATAGGTAATGTTTTGCGAGCATGAAATACATTTTTATCCACGTATCGAGAAGCATCAGTTAAAATTTTAATTTCTTGAAATGTTTTTAAAGGCACTTACTCCGCAAATTATAAAAAGCAAGAATTGCTCTTTTCTGCTGGATCAAATTATTATTTAGTACAGAAACATTAACCTACAGTATTATCCCATAAGACGTAATAATCTGTAAGATTTTGTTTTACTATTTTCCAGAAAATTGGTTCTAGATGCTGGTATCACCGGCAGTTATACACATCAACCAGGTACGTACAGATTAAAATATCCCAGAACTGAGGTTAAACATTTTTTGTGCCCCCCTCTATTAGGGACCTCTGTCTTGGGTTCACAGGGATACTAACTTTTTTACATCCTACTCAATATCTCTTACACCTTCTTTCATGTGTCACTTTATTTGCCGCTCCTGTCTATCCATTTTTTTACTTTTCCCTCCTTCTTCCTCCTGGATTGCTACTTTACAATTTCAATTCAATCACTTAATTTATTTCACATTTTTCTTTATTCTTATTTCATATTTTTATTGTTTTAACAGTTGTCTATATCAGAGTATTATCATTTAATATCTTTAACACATTTTTGGTTTTCAATTACTACTGCCAGAAGGTAGTAAATAAAGTAATAAAATAATTTGTTTACTACCTTCTGGCAGTAATCCAAGAAGGTCTGTCGGCTTTCCTTTTTACTTATCAATGAGGCGATGTTTCCCTCTTCTATTCTTTGATCAAACATATTACGGTCCACCACTACATGTTTTGGATCCACTATCCTATCTTCTAAAAAGTCTTTTTGTCCAACATATTAGGCGGACCGCAAAGTATAAATAAAGTCGCTTTCTTTTCACACGACTACGTTTTTAACAAGTTTTTATTTTCTGATCAAAAATTTTTTCATCTTCGTTATCGACAACCTTTTGCTATCTAGTATACAAATTTTCAATGCAGGAGTGGTAAAAATTAATCGGTTTTTCTGAAAAATATGTTGACAGAAACGAAATTACTTTCCGGTCCCCCTAATAGATATATATACTACATTAAATATTAGAAGACTAATAACATAAATGCATGTTATCTAAACAAATCTTGGTTGAAACCACATATCAATAAATATTAATTAAAAAACCTCTATCGCCATAATGCTTTGTAAAGAAACAATGTTCATTAAAATCAGTTACGTAAGCAGTTCGTGACTTTATCATAGAAATAAAATTATATGGGCTTGGTTAACGTCAGCTTGGGTTAAAGACGGCTAAACGATAGACTTTTATAGGTCTGAGTTGGGTTTACGATGTTGGCAGTATTGGCCTAATTATTGCCTAACCTGATGGCATTAAACTAGTTGGACAATATTTTCACGGAAATTAAAATACAAAGAACAAAAAATGATTTATTTTTCGAACCAGAAACTTCACAAACATGTTATCTTTTTGAAAGCGATGACGAAGCGTTTCACGAGCAAATTAAAGTAAATATTTTGTGAAATGATTCTAAAATTAATACAGAATGAATGCGCGGGAAGGGAAACGTGTCTTGATCCTTATTCATGATATATTACTAATACGTAAGTATACACGGCTAAGTTTTTATATATGTGCAACATAGCCAAAGTATGCACAACTTGATCTTAACGTCCTGAATAATAAAGATATTTATATTAGTACGGCGCCGGGTCCATAACAACACCACATTTTGAAACTATAGATTCATTTTTATTTCTTTCAGTATCTCCCAGGTGGTATATACTTGTACTTAATGTCTGCAACTATAGATATACATGATGTTTAGTTATAGAAGTAAGACTTTAAAAGAGTGAGTATAACTTTTTTTCTAACCTTTTTGAACCTTTTTCGAAAACCTTTATATAAAGTATTCACTTGGAAATATGTTACATTATTTTTGTTTTGATAGTGTGACAAGCCAATAACTTCTAACAGTATAAGGTCTAAAAGGATAGACATTTAACAATTGTTTATTTTAACATTTAGTAATCTGAATTTCGAGTTCTTTTTCGTACTATACTGTCACTTTATTATTTATTATTTGACATGAAATAAGCCATACATTAAGCCATTACTCTGCACATAGCCACATTAAACGACGTAGCTCAAAGAATTGTTCATCTGAAATGGCAGGGGGCGGGAAATATTGCGCTTACTACCGATGGCCGTTAGGGCAGAAAGGTTCTCCAAACGCGACTACAAGCCGGTAGACGCGGCGTGGGTAGCCCCGCAGCAGGTGGATCGAAGACACAGTTAAAGTCACGGGCAGTCGCTGGAAACGAGCGGCGCAGAACTGGTCATCCTAGCGATCTTTGGGGAAAGCCTATACCTTGCAGAATCCATAGGCTGAAAAGAAGAAGAAGGAGACACGTCTTAAAAAACCGGGACGGATATCAAGTCATTAGTAACATTAAACATTTCAACGTCTGGAAATTTTCATGTACTATGTAATAATCGTCTTTTTCAATAGTCCCTGAGCAATTCTTGCAGCGAGTAGTTTTTGCATGCAGCAAGGTTTATCCGCTTTGAGTACGTCAATGTCAGACTTTAATTACAAACTTTCCCAATTAACTTTGCAGTCGGATTTCATATTTCTTGTCATTTGTTTCAGCGTTGTCGAGACTTTCTAATTACAGATTTCCTTTTGTTCGATAGAATTTGTAATGTTTTTGTTATTTTGATTCTTAATATATATTTTTGGAAACATCAAAGACACTTTTTAACGTAAAAGATTAATTTCCCAGTAGCTGCTAATAAAGCAAGCACCAGTTTAAGACAGCATTTGTGGCAACACTGTTAAATTTCAATTTCACAGCTCACAGGTCAATTCTTTTAGCATTGGTAAGCTGCAAACCTTTGGCTCTTTGTCCATATCAGTTTTTTGGTCATTATCATCATTTCAGATATGGGTCGTCTTAGGACTCTTAGGACCAGGCCTTCCTTTTAAATGTATAATAGGAGCCGTCAAAACAGGTCGTCTGTGCATCATGAGGGCGTATGTCCCATTCCACTTCAGAACCTTAAAGCCTCTGCTGCCATCTGTTCTACTCGCTATGTAGCCAGCTAACTGCCACTTGAAACTACCAATCTGCTAGGCTATATCGGTAAATTTCGTTTGTCTACGAATCACCTCGTTCCTGTGTAATTTTATGACATAGGAACATCCCGAGCACAACCTTCGTGGGTCGATGAGAGCCTTCGAGTTAGTAGATGTGGTCTGAATTATTTTTCATACAGCAATATCGTTCATATTATTTACATACATATACATCCAAAGGTTGTCTGGTAGATATCGCCTCGAGCGATAAGACCGCCTCTTATACCATATGAATTGTGTCTTTTTTTCTTCTACTTATGGTACACAAACAAGTAATAATAAATAAAAAAAATACAGTGAAAACCCACGAAACAATTTTTCGACAGTTATATAAATTTCAAATTGAATTTATCTTAAATACTAGTTATGCAACTCCTGCATATTTTTCTTACCTGCAATTATTCACCTAACAATTCAATAAATTATCATAAATTCTCTTTAGTTATGCACGTTTTCGTACCTACTTATTACTTGTTACATACATATACTCGCCAAAATTTTTCATCCGTAAATTTACTTGCGTTTAATGTGTATCGTTAAAAGCAACCTAAGGTTGCGTAAAGACCGTCTGCACCTAATATTCTCGCAAGGGTTCAATGTTCTAGGAATGTTACTTTAATAAAATTGTCTCCGATGAAAAAAGAAGAAAATAACAAACGACAATGTACTTTAGTATTGAATCAGAAACGTAATCCTCTCGTTTATATTGAATCGAAAGCAGAAACATGATATTTACTAAGTGAAAATAAATTCAATTGTTTACTCATTCTACAAACAATGCGATGTCTTTAAGAGTAACGATTAAGTATGTTTTATTTCCATTTTCTGATTACTTTTTTTTGCAATCTACCGGTGGAAAGAGAGCGTTTTGATTTAAGCATACTGTAACAATTTATTGTGAGAGATATAACTGTTTTGAAGATGTTTATTCAAATCGTCTTTAGCTTGTAAGACCGCTTGATCTCTTTCGTTGCTAATAGATATGGGGTTTAGTTATATGGGGTTTAGTATTTAGTTAAGAATATTTTTGATTATAGTAACTTTTGGTAAAAGATGACAACATAGTGTAGAAAAAGTTAAAGGCCGGTATAACGTGTGTCTATGTTTATCGATGATAATTTAATAAATATTAAAATGACATTTGCTTCGAATTTTGTTTTCAAATCACATCCTACATATACGAGTACATTATATAATATTTATAATGTATATATAAATAATGTTATTTAATGCATATAATATCACATACATTATATAATATAATATTATATTAGGTGGATACTAATATGGCCTCTATATTAATCAGTAAGCTGTATTTCGAGCTAGTTTTTCCTTTAAAAATAAAATGGCATATACTCGTTCCTATCCCGAGGCAATGAGAACATATTAATGCATTACGCCTTGATTCTTTTCAATAAAATAACGGCGCCAAACGTACACTTTCAAATTAAAAGAGAGTATCTCATAACAAGGCAACAAAAGAACAATAAAAATTGGCTACGGCTGTGCTATAAGTATACGTAGAAAATTATTAATAAATGTCATGGTATGGCCAGCTATATTTTTATAAAAAATGAAACGGCGCATAACTCTTCCGCATCTCCGCTCCGTTACAATATAATAAAAACTAACCAAGTAATTCGTCTTGTAATCTTTATTGTATTCGTAATATTTTAAATAAACATTACTCAAGACTTTACATGTAGTTAATGTCTTGAGTAATAAATGTTAATTTAGTTCATTACTAATGTTTTAGTTACAATACAAAAACTTAAGAATAAATTTGCAATTATATAATGTAAAAGATTCACCAAACTTATTTTGGTCTCTGTATTCTAGTTGACGAATTCGTAGTTAGCCTTGTGGGGCTTTTACAACTTCGTCGGTTTCAGGGCTTCACTTCAGCTAACATTAAAATTTCAATGTTACACTATTCGCCGCCTCTCGGCACATCGGTGGGCTGCGAGAGACTTGTTGTGTTGCTGCTTTTCTCCTTCGATGGTGTTGGAATCGGCTTCGGTTTGTTGATTTCTTCTTGCTTCTACCTCCTGGTAGTTACTATTCGGCGCGCCCTCTTGCTTGGGCGTGTCTTGTAACCTTGTGTGTGGGGCGTCTTTTGATACCTTTCGGGGTCGGTGCGTCCTCGTCCGGCATTGCGTGGCGTGGCCTACGCTTTATTGTTGATGAGTACTTATTTTGATTGCAACGTTTGTCACATATCGCACAAAACTTATAGACGCTGGATTTTGAGGTAGGGGAGTGGAAACCACATAACGGCAATCGTGGGCCGTTCAACCACAAGATAGACCGAAGAGCTTTTTAAAGTAATCGGAAGACGCTGGTGACAGACCGGTTGCTACCGGGTCCTATTTAAAAACTGTGGGGCAGGCTTATGTCCAGCTGTGGACTATCCATCCAGGATTATCCATCTTATATGATAATGATGAAGATGTTCAATTTTATTAATATTTTTGAAACTTAAAATATGAAAATAATTATTATTTATACATAAGCATTAATATTTTTAACGTTTATTTCAATGTATATTTGCTTTAAAGATAAATAAAATACAACACACACATAACACATGTAATTTTTATATTAATATTTAATTTTCCCCATTGAAATATGTAATTTTTCTAGAGTTTTTTATTGTATATGACATTAATTTAAATTGTTTTGTGTGTGAATATATAAATAAATGAGTAATTTATTAAAGTAGTATTGTAAAAGTAATTTGGCTCCTTCATTAAACTGCTATCCTTATATACTAACGATCTCAATAACAAGGACTTAAAAGGATATAAGATCTTGAATAAAATGTAAGTAATCATTTTTTACGGCATCGTAAATTTTGGCCCTTGACAAGTCTCTCCGCGGTCCGCAATAAAAACCCAATATCACTTTCGTCCGAATCGAATTTACTATTACACAACAATAAAAAGGTAGAAAAAGCTATCCAACCGCACTTAAGGAACAATTTGTTGAAAGAAACGTATAAGACAATACACCTATATCAAATGTATCTTAGCGAATCGTACGTGATTTCGCCTAATGTGTATATACGAGCATATATACGAGCGGTAGTCAAACTTTGTGTACGATTCATTACATTGGTGACTAAAACTCGATAATCAATATCGTGTAAATATATATTACATAGGTGTTAAATGTGTATATAGAAGAACTATGACAAGCGCTGTCTCAGTCTATCGAAGCTGTAGCACGATCGATCTGAATGACCTGGTTTCAGCAAAATCCACGGACCCAAAACTCCAACATCTTAACCAACAACACTTCGCCTTAGAAAGAAATCAGAAGGGCTATTTTGGTCCTCTACAGTGGAGTTTTTGAAAAAAAAAATTGTTAATGATATAAGCTCCTTTGAACATTTATTTTCCTTAAAACATTCTGCGTGTTTTTAGTATATACATATAAATAGGATTCTCTCAAGGATAAAATTCGACAATACGAACCTTTTGCCTATATTGAATTTCAATCACAAAGTAAGGTTTAAATTTATTTTCACAACTATTTTAGGACACCGCCAGTAATTCCATTTAAAAGCAATTACAGGCAAAATCAATTACAGTTGGATAGTACTGTTGGCTGTTTCGATAGAATACCCGTATCGGTACGATATTGCCTCTGTATAATTGATGAAAATCAGTTCTCCCTTTTCTGTTGGTTTTTAATTTAATTAAGGCTATAAAAGCAAGACCTTTTTTTGGTAGAATATTTATTTTAAACCATCCATAACATATTAATTGTTACGTATATAAACAATGTAATTGGTTATATATGTAGAAGCTTTACAGAGCTTTTCAGTTTTTACAAATATTTCTAACTATCCTAGATAAAAAGATTACTCTGAAATATATTACATTAATTTTTATTTTGTCTATTAAAATGCTAAAGGTCAATAACTACTAACAGTAAGAGTCTACATAGTAAAGTTAACAAAAAGAAAATTGCAGTTATTCGAATAATTATAACACCTTTTTCTACTATATTATTGTTAGGTTATTTATAATTTATGAAACCTTATATTTTTTGATAGGATAGACCACACATTGTATGGTATTTATCTGTAGGTGGTAAGGCGAAAAGAAAACAGCAACTCGGCCACAGAAGAAATATATATTTAAATCAAAAGGGTAGCGCGCAGAATGCCCGGTCTGATTTTACGCCGCAGGTTGGTACTCCCCTAAAGGTGGTGGTAAGCAGCCGCACAATCTCCCAGGACTGAACAGGTGGCAACAGGTTGAGAGCAGGGAGCGCTGAAAGTTGACAGGATGTGTTCCTTCGGTGCAATGTACGAAAACCTTCAACCTCAATGACGGAAGCTTATTTTAATTATGAAACTCGATATAAAGGTTGTGGCGTGAATTTAAAGATGCTCCGAGAATCAAAAGAACCAAGACGAGAATATACAGCGTAAATTTGTTGCGTAAATTGTGATTGGCCCGGCACGTGAGACGTCACGTAGCTGGTGAACGCAACCGACACAGAGAGAGTGCGTCAGTACGTGAGACGTCACCTAGCTAGTGAACGGGACCGAGGCGAGGGTCCTTACCCCGGGCAATGGATGTAAACTACTGTGGCTGGTCCGCGGGCGCATTGGAATGTTTGTTATAAAAACGAAGGTCCGCTGAACCAATAGCACGCTTCCACGATCCCACGCCACTTGGAATTTACCATTCCCCACCAAGGGCTCAACAATTTTTTACTAGATTGCAATTTATGTGACGTTTCGTTTAAAATTTTCATTTAGATGTATGACCTTAACATGCACCGTTACAACATTATTGAAACGCAAATGAGATACCAATAACCAATAACACTGTATAAAAATAAATACTTATCACCCTTGATCTTGTTAAAATTTAAAATCGATTTCACCCTTTTTTGTTTTAATTTCTTTTCATTTATAGAAAGTTTTATGGAAACAAACAAAGCACTACTCGATAAAGAAATCAATTCACGCAGCGTTAGTCGCTTTGATCTTGAAAGTCAACATTTTTCTCACAGCCTATTGTATATCGTCTGTTGCCATGTTGGAAAAGCAAATTTTTTTATTTAAGCACCTGAAAATAGAACCAACATGGTTGTGTATCAAAATAAATATGAAAGACACTGTTTATGATTTTTTTTCTTAATAGTAATAATTATTTACAATTAAAAAAGAATATTATAAATATTGCAAAGGAAATTATTAACAGCAAAAACATTACTCCCCTTCTCTATGATAAACTCTTAATGGTCTCTCCATGGAAGACTTGTATACAATGCTCAATGATCTCAGTATAGATTCCGAAAGAGAAAGCCTTGAATGAAATATTGACAGGACGAAATTGACGTCTAATGTCAATGTCGTACATACTTAAGTAGTTGTCTAAGGTGCTACGCTCGAAGTTGTAGATGATTATATACACATGGGACTAAGCGTCCAGCTTGGTAAGTCCTATTTACTGCTCACTCGCCGGATCTAATTCGGAAGGCCAGCGTCCGGGAAGCTCCGAAACAAGTTCTCGTACAAAATACCGCAATGTTTGAAGACGAAGGTCTATGACTAATGTGTGTTGCCAGAAACAAGAATCCGGAACATGGTCGCTTACGATGGCCTCATAAGGAGGCTCATGGTTGTGATCATCAGAAATAATGAGACCTGCAGAAGGACGTAGATCACCGACGTAGTTCAAAGAATTGCTCGTCTGTGGCTGTAGGCGGGGCAATCGCTTTTGCAACCGATGGCCGTCGGAGACGAAAGGCCTATGACACAGTGCAGGTTTGGGGGAAGCCTATGTTTTGCAGTGGCCCTCTATCTGCTAAGAAGTTAACAAAAATGAAATTAAAGGCCTGATACTACTTAATATACAATTATTTATTATAAAACATATATTACAATTCTGATTCTTCACCCACACATTTTCAGAGTCCATAATATGACATTAATAACTGTGATATCTTTAATATATATCATTAGATAAATATCGAGTCGGAAGGGGAATTATAAGTGATGAAAAGAATTAGATCTCTTTATATACGCTATCTACTTATCATATGTTTTACTACGGATATCTCGTAAAATGTACACGTGTCCTTCCATTTTCATTTCATCTTTGAGAGATTTCCTCCAGTGATAAGCCCGCATATTACATTTTTTTATGTTGTCATAACTCTCCGTTTTTCTTCCTAATGTATAAAGCACAAAAAGGGTATTAAATAGTTTATAAATAATTATGTCTCAGAATTTATATAATAATTTGGTAGTTACCTTTATAGGGAATAGATTTATTTATAATTAAAATAAAGTTACTAACTTAAAGATCGACCAACTAAACAAGTGCTTTAATAGAAATTACATGAAATCCTAGTGGCACCGATACGATTTTGTGTCTGTGAATAAGTGTCGTAATCCGTAGCAGATAAGTTAAGCTATCTATGTATTCACTTAACTAGTCTGTGTAAACTACAAAAACGTAATTTATTTGTTTTATATTATCTTAATTATCTTCCCCTACATCAAAATACTATGCTCCCTTTTACAATATGTATGTTTAAGTATGTATGTCTATGTATGCTTATGTATGTTTATGTTCATTTGTTTGTGAATATGTATTTTTCGCACACGTAAACTACCCTTTATTAGTGCTTTTACCTTTTCCATACTATGGTTGTCTGTAAGAGATTGCCTTGGGTGATAAGACCGCCCATTGTACTTTTATGTATATTATTGTAAAACTTATTAAATGTTTCTTAACGTGTACAATAAAGAATATTAAATAAATAAATAAATATGTACTGTTAAATGTCATCATCGTCGTTGAAATGGGGACGTTTTGAATAATGAAAATACCTCTATTTTCATGGAAAAATAGATAATCTAACCATCTAAAATGTTTGTTTCATTATTATAACTTGATTAAACAATGAAATGAATATTTAAATAAATACTCAAATAAACGTTTGAATGAATAAATACTTAAATTAACATATAAAGAAACATTTAAATTGGATTTACAAAAAAGAATTAATGATTCGGTATCAACATTAACACGTTACAAGGTTTCTTAGTCATAATCTAATCAGTCACGTTAATTTGCTTTTAAGACTCAAACACAAATATCAAGGCACGTTAACTGGAGTAAATTATTTACGGAAAGTAAAAATAACCTTATTATTAGTGACCCGTATGGATTATCCGTATAAATAGCTGGCAAACTGTGTAAATCTATATGTAATCCATTTTAATGCAGCTTCAGACAAAAAGGCGTTCTTTAAAAATTCATCGTTCCTCCAGCCGACAGAGCTGTGTGAATTTAAACTTCATTATTATTTCCGTGCCACCTGCATTTGTTCGTCAAGTTTCCACTAAATGGACGTTTTCATTGAAAATAATAAGTTAAACATATAAGAACGTTACCGCGTAGTAAAATCCCTTGATTAATAAATATAAATTTTTGTGAATAGACGAACTGTATTTTCAAGACTGGTTGATAGCTATAAATAAGGTATGCACAAAGAAAGACTTTTCGATTAAACAACCGGAGCGTTCGAATCTACGGAGACATTGTAACATGTAGTTTTAAGTTTGTAGCTCATAAAACTCCCTTTTTAAAAACACTACTGAAGGTATTTCTCCAACATTTTTATTATATTATATATAACATTTATACATATTCGCAATTCGAGTGCGATAGAATGCAAATTGTAAAAGTTGACCTTTTTAAATGATTTACTTTTTCGTCTAAAAAACCAGGTTACGTTACCGTTTTTTTCATTTGATTAATTTCAGATCTAATATGGTACATTTCCAGACTAGTGGATCTAGACGTAGAGAGAAAACCTAAACGCAAGTAATTGACGATCAGAAACATGATTATATATAAATATATGTATGTATATATATATATATATAAATATAAATTTATGTATATATATATATATAAATAAATATATGTATGTAAATATATATATATATATATATATATATATATATATATAAGCTGCCTAATTCTGTATTTAACATTATGAAAACAAATTGCATGTCGATACATTATTCGCAGAGGCAGTCGTTGAGTGCTTGCTTGTGACATAAATTTTTAAAATCAATATTTTTCACACGGCCAATTGTGTCACCTGTTATAGTGTTTGGAAAGCATATACGTTATTTATTTATTAAACATAAAATATAACTAACGAGCAAAAGCATAGTAAACAATACATTTTGGCAGAAGTACTGTTAATTATGTTTTGTATTGATTATTTATAGCTCGGACAGTAATTATGACATTGTTTATGAGGTCAACTAGTGGTAAACAAATCGAGCAAGAAATACAATAATGACTCCTATGCATTAGAATTAGTGAACAAGATTGTAATATGAAAATTGTTACATAAAAAATGTCTCCGCACAATTGCCTTTTCGTACAAAATAAACAGGAAAAATAACTAACGTTAGTGTTTATTTTCGATCGCACAAAGGACTTGAACAAAAGAACAAATATTTGTGGGAAGTAGAGTAGAAAACAATGCTACAAAGCTGCAAAAAGTTCTTTTAAAGAGCGGATCGAGGCAGGAAATATTTTAAATAGGTCATGAGGTTTCGTACATTCGTTCATATTCATTCAACGGGATATCTTTGTAAGATTTATATTAAGATAACCATTGTTGTATTTACTGTCATTCTAATAATATGCCTTACGTTGCTGACAAAGACGAATGACACTCGTAGGTTTCATCTGAAATCTAGCCGAGGCCACTCCCTTATGTCGATCAGCATTATTTTAAATAAACAGCTCACCGTCTCGAACTTTTTCTTCAAAATATCTTATTATTAGAGCAGTGGTAGCTCTGCGGTAAGACCAGACACTTGCAGTCGCAGGTTGCGGGTTAAATTCCCATGATACTCGTACAACCTTATATAATTTACACTTTATGCATTAATTACCACGGCTCAGAAAAAAGTTTCCAAAGAATGTGTAGCTACGTTCTCTACATACCGTAATACCACACTGCGATCGCCAACACGCCTGCATAGCGTGGCGATTATGTTACATTCCCCTATTTATCTATTTTTGGGGAAGGCCTGTACTGTGCAGTGGGTGTCTATGAGCTAAATCGACAATATTTAATGGAATCAGGCGTTACCTTGCGGAAGTCCATCCTTAGTAAGAAAAGGACCAATATTTAGCCACTTCCGCACATGCAGTAGTAGTGCAACAGAGTGCACCGCCAGTCCGCTGATAAATGCGTATGCGGCAAACAATGCGAATCACTCAGTGACTCTGTGTTTGGCACTAGTCGGTGTAACATAACTTCTGAAGATGCCCCGTGGAGGGGTGAAACACGTGTTGAGTGAGTGTCAGCGGGCTGGCGGGCGGTGCACTTTGTTTCAAGACTACTAGTGCATGTGCGGAAGTTGCTAAATATTGGTCTTTTTCTTACTTAAAACGACAATGTTAATATTTATTTTCTTATTTGCTGTTAAATAATATACGACCTAACGTAAACTAGCAGTAGTCAATGACTACACAGTAAGCCGAATTCGGGGGAACCGGTAATAAATCCCCGCCTGCCTCATATTACTGGCTTCAACCCTTCGTCCTTCTTAATGTTTTCGAAAAATTTATAAAAAAACGTATCGCAACGTGCTTCTCGTGTTTTGAGTATTGAATTTGTTAAGTATCGATGCAATACGACAACTGTTGACATATTACAGCTATAAGAAGCCGTCGCTGTATCTCCAGATATACATAGCAATGACATTAACTAGAAAATTGTGTACATGATCTGCGGAATTTTATTTTTTAACAATAACAACTTATATAACCGTCTTTTCAGATTCTCACATCAAATAATCAACACGTAAATATAGATATTACAATTGTTACCATATATTTATAAAAAAAATATATTGTCAATAGTGTCGCTAAGTACAAAACTGGGGAGTTGCTTTTACTAAGTTTTTTTCATTTCTGTTTTTGTTAAGGCAGGAGGAAAGTTCTTTAAGAGAAAAATGATTCTTTTTACTCAAATGAAATCCATATAT
Source organism: Battus philenor (assembly GCF_028537555.1). Taxonomy (NCBI): domain Eukaryota; kingdom Metazoa; phylum Arthropoda; class Insecta; order Lepidoptera; family Papilionidae; genus Battus; species Battus philenor. Next base: position 7,193,328 of record NW_027181688.1, on the reverse strand, counting down.
AAATTAACATCCCATATTAACATTTAATGTCAGTTAAAATCGAAAATATCAGATAACATAAAATAATACAAAAGGAAGTAATAAAACTTATTTATGTAGGTAATTGTTCATGAAATCGACTGAGCTTGTAGTATATCTAATACCAAGACGTGTCTGTGAATGGTTATCCAGTACCCATGTACATAATTGACCACTATAAATTATCAATAAATATTAAAGGAATATAGATAAAGAAATATATAAATAAATAATGAAACAAATGAACAAATAACTATATTACCTAATTAATATGACGCTAATAAACACAAACTCAAAAGATACCGTTTTGAAAATTCTCTATAGCTATTAATCTTTAGTTACCTTGTTCACATGTTCGCAATCTTTTCACAATGTTTTCCTTTGTCCTTTTACTAACAGGGTTGAAGACATAAATTCTTACAAAGAATAGGGACGACGATCGTTGGTTATGAAGTTACTTACGATCTTGATTTATTAAGTAACCACTGTTAAATCAATAGTGATTATAGCATGATTATATTATTTTATTAAGCATCATTAAAACATATTAGTTATAAATGCGAATGGTTGTTAGAAGTGAGGGTATGTTATTGTCTGTTGTGAAATCATCGATACGTCCCTTATTAAAGTAGGTGCTTATGGCAGCGCTAATTTAATTACTTGAAACATACACATTACGTAAATGAACTCATGTAGATTAATGATACTATTTACTTAATGAGGAAAATTACAGAAGAATTCAATTTAATAGAAACTACAAAGAGAATGAGCATTCCTAAAAAAGCATCCTTCAACTTAAAGCCACGAGGGTTACAAATGCACTCTGATCTGAAAAGAGCCCTCAACAAACACAGAAAATTTTGTTTGGTCACTTTTACAGCATCTTTAATACAGTAGTAAATCAATTCATTGACCCACTATACAGAAAACGTTAAACATATGTGAACTTTTTTTTTATTTATTACTTGATTATAAAGACGTTATTAATGCAATGTATTACCTAATATAGTTTCTCACAGAAGTTGCTAACCTTAGTAAGCCAGACTTACATATAATAAACTTATCTTTATTTGTAATGCATATAAATCCTTTAATAATGATGTATATTGAGCAATTCATTAATTAACTTAAAGTAATACATGAAGAGATAAAGAGGGAAAAATAGAGAAGGCTTGACAAAGAGAGAGATCAACAAACTGCAATCGTACCTAATTACCGCTGCTGTAACTATTAATAACGTGTTATATTTATCAGTATTTGTCACAATATCTCAAGACTTTATAATAAACTATGTTTACTTTTTAATATTATTCATTTTCATACTCTGTATACATGCTACGCAAACTGCTACGATCTCTACGGCTGTGCTACGATTTGAGATTTATTTAAATATTTTTTCCGGAACGCGATGTAAAAGAAATTAAATTTTGAACGCATGTACAGGCGTTTTGTTAACAAACAAAGGTATACTACCAGTATTGATATACTACATTGAAAGCTTGCTAAGGCCAAGAATCGGTCAGCAAGCCCCAGGGAGAGCTAGCTCAAGATTTTTCTACAAAGAATGTAAAAATTTAACGAACAAAAGAAACCAGCATAACCCAACGTATTGTTAATTTGAATAGACAGGTCAAGAAGCCTGCAGAATTAAAGTCTTTTGGGGCCTTAAGTTTTTAGAGTATAGACCACGGACTGACTAGCGTAGCGTTACATGTCTAATCACAAGGTAGACAGATGACCTTCTCAAGGTCCTTAAAAGACACTGAACTGATGACTATAATAGTTAAGCTCATAACTCCTCTAGATTAATGTATATTATTTTCAAAAACTTTATATATTTTTAGTATAACATAAATTTCTTTTTTTAGGTGCTTTTAAAATATAAATTATGGAGTGAATCCGATGACTTGTAAGATTACCGTGTAAAAGGACGTGTTTTAAGAGAATTATTACATAAAGCGCTCATATAACTCCACATAACGCGTTAAAACCGATTGACGGTTGACTTATGTAAAAATTTATTACTAAAATTGAATTATTAAGAGAGCGTGTTAAACAATATAAATCTTGCAGCACATAAAAATGATTGTTTTACAATTGACATAAGATCACGTAATATGAAAACGCGTTACAGAGGAGCAATGTTATAAAGTGAATTCATCGTCATTATCTTCATTTCGCTGTAAGAGGTCCACAGCTGGACAAAGGCCAAACACAAAGGTAAATTTTTCCAGTACCGATTGGAAGCAGTGTGTATCCAGCGTCTTCCAATAGCCAAAATCCTTTCGAAACACGCAGGGTAGCGCTTGGTATTATAGACGGTAACTGTAACTGTTGTTATAATTTTTATTTTAGAATAACATATAATTTCTTTCTTGATACCAATACACTTTGAGAAATAGAACCTTATGTGCCGTATTGAGTTACTAATTTTACAATATCCAATTCTCTAAGAGATACAAAATAAATATTTATTCAGTAAATATAGAAGCAGTGTTAGATATTTTCATTTGATTTGTAAATGCTAGAATTGAAACAACATAAAATTTCGCGGCTGTTAACCTGCCAACTGACGACACAGTTTAAGCAAATAGAGAAAAATCATCAAGTTAACAGACGATGTACTTCGAGTAACGTTACCAGTATACGAGGTTAGCAAGTTAAGGCGAGTTACTTATCGTTAATAGAAGTGAAGGTCACTAATATACGCGATTAACAAATGGAGATGAGTTACCACATGGGCACGCACTTGTTTTTTCGTTAAAGCAATTGGCACCAGTATACGAGTTTAGCTAGTGGAAGCGAGTTACCACCTGAGCACTTACTTGTTCCTTCATTGAGGCGAAGGTCACTAGCATAGGTGATTAAATTTGGAGATATGTTACTACTTGAGCACGCATTTGTTCCTTCCTAGAGGCGAAAATCATCAGTTTGTGCGATTAGCAAGGAGAAATGAGTTACCACCCGAGCACGCACTTGTTCTTTCATTGAGGCGAAGGTCACTAGCATAGGTGATTAAAATTGGAGATATGTTACTACTTCAGACCGCACTTGTTCTTTCATTGAGGCGAAGGTCACTAGCATAGGTGATTAAAATTGGAGATATGTTACTACTTGAGCACGCATTTGTTCTTTCCTAGAGGCGAAGGTCATCAGTATGTGCGATTAGCAAGGAGAAATGAGTTACCACCCGAGCACGTACTTGTTCCTCCATTGAGGCGAAAATCACCAGTATACGTGATTAGCAAGTGAATATAGGTTACCACCCGAACACGTACTTCCTTCGTAGAGGCCAAGGTCACTAGCATATGGGATTAGTAAATGGAGGTGAGTTACCACTCGAGCACGTTTCGACTTTAATTAAGGTGTAATAGAAGCGGTGTGTTTACAATATATACAAAGACTTTTTACAATGAATTCTAAAGCGTAAATATAATAAGATTTAGAAGTATTGTGAGCGCAGTGGCCAACAATACGGAGCGTCAACGCTACCAGTTTCTATACCTAAAGAATAAATCGACAAAAAGTTATTATCCATCACACTCCATGTAACCTTGTCACGTACATTCACTGCACTGCAAAGAAATTGCGACAAAGCGGCTTCTTTCTTGTGCTTTTTTCATCAACTGTCATTGTTTCGAGATACGTTGGCATGGTGCCATCGGAAACACAAAGATAGTGCATGCCCTACATGTCGACTGGAAAGAAATTGTCGTAATTTAATCCCATTTTACACTAAAAGCTTTTATTAACTTTTACTTGTTTAAGTAACATTTATATTTAAGTTGTTAAAATAGATTATTACCACTAAATTGCTTTAAACAATATATAAATCTAAAAATATTGTTTGTAACTTTATATCTTAATATAATATTCGATATAAACGCTTGCATTCAACTAGCGAGAATTATATGCCCTTAATATATATTTTAACCACCAGAATAGTGGATAAATTGCGACCACAAAACCACAGCCCCGATATGCTGGCCCGGTCAGATCAATAACAGAAACTGACACAGATGGTGTAACATCGTGAGTAAAAAACTTTCCATAAAGGGATACGATCATACAGTGAAGCATACGATGCAAGTAGGATATGTCTTTACTGTTTTCTTTTTGTTTTAGTAGTTCAAAGTCGAGAATGAGTTCACTTGCCGAATCCAACTCGAATGGGCATCGTTCGGGAAGCTTCGAAACATCTTCTAATCCATGATATCGCAATGTCTAAACACGAAAGTCTGTTACTATTGTGCGTTGTCAGTGATGACAGGGATCCGAGACATGGGTGCTTTCGATGTGCCACATAGAGAAGCTCAAGGTCACCCAGAGAGTTATGGAGAGGGGTATGCTCAGAGTTTCGCTGCGAAATCAAATCAGAAATCAGACCAAGGTCACTTACGTACCTCGAAGAATTGGTTCATTTCACATCATTTGGCGACCACGAGGCGGTGATGCGGCATGGGTTGGCCCCTTAGATGGACCGACGACATAGTTAATATCGAAGGAAATCGTTAGTTGTAGGCAGCGCAAGACTGGACATATTGGTGATTTTTTGGAGAGGTCTATTATGCCTTGCAGTGAATGTCTATCAGCTAAAAAGAATAATAAACAAACTAACATAAGCTATTTATATTCATAACAGACACGCACAAAATTAATAGAAGTCTATCACTAAACCTAACTACCATTACATTTTTATCTATGATTAAAATTAAAATGAAATAAAAAATAAATATACCGTAGTTATAATTAAAACCACTGAAAAAGCAACAAAAAATATTTATTTTAAAATTACTTTCTTAATAAAATAAATTACGTTCTTAATAACCACTACTGTACTGTGTAATACTGTGACCACTTGTTTACATAATGAAAAGAATGTCAGAAGAGACCAATTTAAAAGAAACTACAATCTTGCTTCTCCATAATGGCATCTTTCAAGTTTAATCTAAGAGAGTTACAACAATTTTGTTGTCATTTTTTATTTCCTTGATACAGTTAAAAATTCATTCGGTTTTTATTATTTTTGTATAATGATCTTCTTTAATTAGATAGCGAAGAGACACTACAAGGGCGCGTATTTTATTACCATACCGCCCACGAAACCGTTACTAATTTTGTCCAGGTTACGTAATATTATTCTAAAAATGATTAATTTTCTTTTTCACATATTTAAATTTATATCTACTATTAACCATCACAACATTTTCTTCACGAAACTTCTAAATAAACTTTCTCTAATAACAAAAACAATCTAATATCTAAAATCTAAATAAATATACAAGGAATCGAAGTCAGTAAAAATAAATAGAAATTTGTTTAAAAACGCCTGAATCAATTTTTCAATGGTGTAATAAAAAAAAAACTAAAATTTATTACGCAGCAGTAAAGCATTAGAATGTTGTCTTTAAACTGCGCCTTAATTAGAGGAACTACTGAACTAATGTAATGTACTCATTTATATTAAAAACAACATCGATTCCAAATACACTGATACGAAGAACAGAAAATCCCTAGATTACACCGCCATTACGAGAAAAATATATAACATCTTTTACGTGACCAACACTTTATCACCCAAAAAGTACACGTATGTTCAATCAATAGTAGCGTTTTTTGTGTTAAGAGAGAGATAGCAGAAGAGCCTAATACGATAGAAACTAATATCAAATAGAATACTACTCGCCATATGAGAAACGTTATGTTATCCCTTAATTTATGACAGAGTCAGTCGGTTTTTTTTTGTGATAACTTTAAAGTATGCTAAATCCAATAGTTAGAGCAGTCCGCCATGGGGCTTCAGCTGAAGAGATCTAACAGCTCCGCGGTACAACCCCAAGCCCCTCCGGGAGCTCTCAAGGTTTAAAAAGAGCTATTTATCCTGACATATTTACTATGTATTTCAATGTTTATTTATTTACTAAACTGCTCTTTAGAGAGTCTATTAATATATTACCTCAATTTAGGTATTTAATACAGAAATAAAAAAAAATCTTTCACAAGCTTCATAAGAATATACATAATCGTTTACAATATTAATTTAAAAATTTTCGTTTACAATAAATTTATTTGTATATACGTTATTGATATGTACGAAATAAAATAGCTGTAAATATGATGCAGGTATACTCTACAGAATTAATAATACGAGGATCATGGATATTTATAAATAGACTGACTTTTGCCCCGTTTCGTGAGAGTATTAAAAAAAAAACCTAGCACCCTATCCTCTTGACACGGCACGCGGTTGAGTCCCCTGACCTTTTTTGTACGGCACAAGTGCTTTGTCGTCTCCTGATATTATTCGTAGAAAACGCTAAATAAAAATATCGTGTATATTTTCGGGTCGTCAAGAATATATCTTTCATATAAACTTAGGCCGAATCTCAACGTTCAACGATTACAATACAATATAGTATACCCATAATTTCTTTTATCATTGTGTATCGTTTTGAATCAGTTTACTTTATTAAGTACCTTGTTTCGTACATTTTATCTAAGGTATAAATTACTAGATGATTATTTACTTAAAGTCATACGGATATATACATGTTTATCCCTTGGTTTGTTTAAACAGTTCTTTTGTTATATGATTTATTAACTTGAGTTTATTATTTTTCTATGATCTCATTGACGGAACGCCAACTGTTTTATATTCCGTTTAAAGACAGGACGAGTATACTCTCTCTCGACTGAATAAAGCGATGAATAGATTTGTACTCTAATTGTATTTATTTTGTTCAGTACACGAACACTTTGTTGAAGTATTTATAGACGTATACGAACTTGCTGTCGATTTCATAATCTTTCTCTGAATAATTTTATATTAACACTTTCGCTATAGAAACAAATCATCGTTTAGTATTATTGTAATTTTGATTTTTTTCTCACTATATCAGAACTATAAAATAGATCGTAGTTAAAGAATGATACTTAAGCGTGTTGTGATTCCGTGGCTCTAACGTCAAAAATTCCTGAGAACAATACAAAAATAAACACCAGATACAATGTATCAATTCAATCTAAACCAATTCAGTTAATATTACCTATAAAGCTTAACGTAATTTCGCGTTGCTGTTGGTTGGATTTCAGATTGTATTCATTAAATCGATTTAAGTCCTGTGGCACGGATTGTTATAACCTCTTCGTTTTCGTTTATCGCATCATTTCCTACTAGTTGTGAGTTTACTCACCTCTTATACAGCAATAGTCACGTGGCTTGGGTCTACAACCGTTTCTTTCAAATTACTGCGATTACTCAATTTCAGTGTATTAATATACTAATATTACTTAGGCCTTTTTGACCCTAGCATAGTTAAATCAATAGTTGGAATGCACAGAAATGAAAGGTAAAGGTTTTCTAAAACCACAAACCGCCAAACGCAACGAAGGATATCCATCCATAAAGTGAATAGATGATCTCGTTAAGAGGATTGATTATGAGGATCATTGGAGTTTGCGAATTGAAGACCTTTCTATCAGTCATATTGTAAATCTATGGGAGGAGACCTATGTGCGTGCAGTGTACCTTTATACCTGAGTAGACCTATGTACGTGAGTAGTGGATGTTGTACGAAACGATTGTGAATAGCGGAAATGAATTTTTAAGCGAATTTTACAATCTGACTCTAGTGTTGATTGCCATGCATATTGTTTAATAAGCGCAATAGACTTTACTAGAGGTTTCTATTTTTTGTCTACTATAGGTAAAGCGTTTAACCTTCATCTCGCCTGATGTTGAGTAATGCTGCATGCTTGCGAAGGGAAACTTATTCACTCTTGATTTGAATACTTCTAAATTATGGTCAACTGGAAACAACGACGCCGGTAGATTGTTCCATAGCTCGGCTATTCGCACAATAAAACTAACATCAAAACGCTTAGTGATGGTTAAAGGGATTTCTAACGTTTATGTATGTCGTGTTTTGTGCATCTTGTCATTCAGTAGAAGAAACGAGATAGGGTAATTAATCGATGTAACTCCGACGCACACTCTCTTTATAAGATTTTCTAGATTCCCATTTATAATATTGAGACGTGAAGAACTCTTTAAGATTTTTGTTAGTACTCGTGATGGAAATACAGTGGTGTGTGCTATCTCACTAGTGCTGTTAAACATTTTAATTATATAAAAACTTAAAACATTATTTACAAAATTGACTCAATAAATAGTTAACATAAGATTTTTCTTGGATAATTTGCTATATTTCTAAATTTGTTTTACACAAAACCCAGCATTACCTTGATTGCGAACAGAAGTTCCAGATTGTGTTACTAAACTCAATTTGTCCTTAACATGCTTAGAATTTAAATGTGTTAGTGCACCTGGTATTCTAAGTTATATAATTTACTCAAACTTTGTTGGCAACAAAATAATCAGAAATTTTAATATTCTTTATTTTAAGTAGACTGTCACGATAACTCTGTATTATCAAAAGTAGATTATTTATCGCAGTCCAACAAAATAAAAAATAACACGTATTTCACAGAGATCCCTTTATTTATTGATTAAATGATATGATCAACGATTATCTGTAAAAAAATACGTTGCAGGATCTATGTATGTATGTATTTTACGCTATTCTTACGACATTATTAACAGTTTTTAACATTCTTCCTTACAGGATTTTTCTTGTTTTAATTAACGTCAAATGCACAGCCTGGGTATGTGTTAAGATATTTTTATTTACCTAGTGGTTGGTACAGCAGAAGAAAAGTATGTTTTCACTGTTTTCCAAGCAGTTTTGTTTTCCTTAAGAACCTTTCTCGTGCTTTAAATTTTAGTTTTATCGTGAGCGACACGTTTGGTGATTTTATAAAAAAAATAATATTAACATTAATGTTTATATACGCGAAGATCGTAAGTTGTATGTTTTATGTATATTTAATATAAAAGATCGAATCCCGCTGAAGAAGAATACCATACTTTTCTTGGAAAATTCACTGCTGGGCAGATATTGCGACACAGCGGGTGATTCTTAAAGCTGTTTGAATGTGTCAGCGGTTGCTATATGCTATCTATATATAACTCAACGATCACATAACACGAAAAACAGTGGAACATTAACACCTATTAATATATGTACTAAAATAAAATTTACCTAAAGTACTTCGTTACTGGTTTTATATAAAGAGACTACAAAAGTTAACATGTAGTAACATAGTGAACAGTGGTAGCCCTGCAGTGGGGGACTGAGACCCGCGATCGTAGTTCGCGGGTTCAATTATCTTGATACAATTGTATATAATTCACATTTTGTGCATTAATTACATAGAATTGCCACTGCTCACTAACCAGTTTCCAGAGGATGGGCAGCAGCGTTTTCTGCGTACCATAATACCACACTGCTATAGCCAGCCCTTGTGTTTTTGACAGTCGGGTTGGTGTAGATTATGATATATCTTTGGGTGAGGCCTATGCCTTGCAGTAGGCGTCTATGAGCTGAAACAAATATATTCAAACTTGGGTAACTAACATTTAGGTAAGGAAGATAAGACTATTAATTATTTTACCCTTCTAGAGCCTGTTCGAGAAACATTAAACCTGTATAAGTGACAGTTATTTTTCATACGTGAACCTCTTTAAGTGAGATTGTTACCTGCTTACATCTTATAAGCGACAGTTTACTTTTACTTTCTTATAACTCATTTTTTTAATTTTGAGGTACTAAATTAAAATCACCACTTTATTTTCTAATACTTATTATTTGTACGTACACATACAGTGTTTCTATTTTACAGAGTTACAGGAGGTATCTGTCTCATCTGTAAGGGCCTAAAAATACGATAAATATGTACATAAATAGATTAAAGAGTGTCCGGTGACAGAGTTCGAATTTCAAATTCAAATTTCTTCCAAGAGCGTACCTGACGTGATGGTTTGCATGTAGACAACATAATTTTTAAGAAATATAATCCGCACAATTTTTCTTTATAATTAATATTGAAATAAATTTTAATTTTTAGTTCTTTTTTTAATTAAGTTTTATTTATTTTAAATTATAATTTCTTGTCAGTTCTCTCGGATCGCTGTAACAATTCTAGACGCTCTTATTCTTTTCCAATAATGGCTTCCATTAAAAAAATAACTTTGTAATTTGATTCTATAATAATGTTAAATAAAAAATGTATTTTTATTTACAATGGTCCGATAAAACATTTTTGTACCAACGAAACTTTAATGCGAATTGTAAATTCATATTCTCCTAACTAAGCAACGGACTCCTTGCGGTGGGTAATAAATTCTGTTTTACTGAGATTAAATATTCACATGGATTCGGTTCGTTAAGGTTACACTGCGTATATCACGCCGTTGGGAAATCCGCTCTTGTTATCAAGAAAACAAATATAAAACTTTCCCGTTCTGTTGCAGTTTCGATCGTACTTTGTTTTATTTTGTAACTATGGTAAGCAGCTATGTTCATATAATATACCCTCTATTTAAAGTTGCTGCTTTTTGTTGTATTGTGTTAAAAGTTGCGGTTTTCGAATGGAACCGCATGAAAATCACTTTACCATGTATAATCCCAGAAATAGGGTGTACTATAACTATTATTTATTTATTTATACAGTATACATGAGTGATGGTATCCCAGCGGTAGAGAACTGAGACTTGCGACCGTATCATAGTTTACATTTGTGCATTAAATATATAGGATTTATTAGGAAGGATGGGCAACAGCGTATTCTGCGTATCATATTAACACAATACGTTATATTACATATCAGACAATTTCTATATAATAAACACAATAATGCAGTGTTCTGAAAACAGAGAAACGACATTAAAAGTTATTATTTAAATTGTCGATTCTATTCTACTCTTTAAATTTTATTCTCTCATATTTTTTATCACTTTGACATTAGAAAAAATCCACTGCATTACCCGCCGGCGACCGCAATGGAAGCCATCATAACACCATTATTGACAACGCCATCAAATGTAAATGTTCAACAGCCACTGATGTTCTGACATTAAATAAGCGCGAAACAACACAAAATATAATTATTAAAGAAACTAGTCTCTTAACCTATATATATTGTACATCCCCAATAAATATCATTGTAGGCCTATGACTTGTAGTGGGCGTCTATTGCCTTAAACGTCGAAAATACTCATAACATACTACCAAAGTACAAATTCAAATAGTTGTTTTTTACAATATGATGAATCTATTTACGAGGCGATCTGTAGACTTATCGCATTGTCAAGTTCAAATGGAAGTGGGCAAGTCACAGCGTACAACAGTTTAAGTAAGTAAAGGACCAATATTTCACCTCTTCCGCACATGCAGTGGTAGTCGTGCAATAAAATGCACCGCCCGCCAGCCCGCTGATAAATGCGTATGCGGCAAACAATGCGAATCACACAACCGCCACCGCCAAATTACACAACACGTGTTACACCCCTCCACGGGGCATCTTCAGGAGTTATGTTACACCGATTAGTGCCAAACACAGAGTTAATCTTCGGTCAAAAACGCGGTAACGCCTAATTCCATTAAACAAAAAAGTTTATGTTGAGACCACGACCACGTCCAGCAAGCGTAGCGTGGCCCACACTACACTTACTGAACCATGGTCCCACAATGTGGACAAAAAGTTATGTATACAATCCTGTTAAGTTATGTATACAATTTATAAATGTATAAATTAATTATATAAAATCATTATGTTATTATATGATATGATCGTGTTGATGACTAAACGTTTTCTGATGATGTTAGTAACACAGAATAAGCGCAAGGTCGCTTAATTTCGGAAAACCACATGACACAAGACAATACTAGCAGTGTGACATATTCGTAAATTTGAAAATAGCTTTGTTAATAGCGTCAGTTTTGTATTAAGATACCTGTAAATATAGTGAGCTTTGATAAATAAATAAAAACTAAACACAAAAAGCATAGCACATATAGCATGTATATAAAAAACATATATAGTATTTTATCTGCATCATCAATTTTAGAAAGAAAACGCTTGTTAATTTAAGCAAGCTGATATAAAGGTGAAAGTAATAGAAATAAAATGAAGCTCTGAATTTACATGTGAATGGTATTTGTTGGTAATGAATTACTTAAGTTACGCTAAGTTACGGAGTGTAGGGGCCGGCACATTTGTAACTTAGCCAATTAGGTCGACTTGGTATGTTAACTAATTTAGCTGACATAGTAATTCATTCTAACCTAACTTCGTCTGCAACTTATTAACTTTCTTACCTAACTTAGTAAGATAAAAGTAAATATCTGAAACAGGACTTTTTAAACGAAGACCCCAGGGAGACTGAATGAACGAAGCAGTAAATGAATAAAAGTGGCACTGGTACAAACTCGAAAGCATTTATATGAACTCTTTCAGAAGAGAATACAACGATGATGGAAAGGAGAAGCGACGGTCAAAATATAAGATGAATTTAAAAGAAAGTAAAATGTGTAAAAATAAATGTAAAAGGATACGGATACTGTTTTAGCACATCTTAGATTCTGCCGTGCATCGAAAATTGTTGCCAGTAACGTTTGCCAAAATGAACGTGATATATAAACAAATATTTGTTTTGCAAAAGAGAGCCAATCGTGTAATTTGCGACTTAGGCCCACGGATCTCCTAGAGAAAACGTTTTAAAGAAATCAATATCAAACCGTAATGTACAATAGAAAATTCTAAAACTCCAAATGGCTATTCTAAAATTTAAAATTTTAAAAACCTCTAATATATTTGTAATAAATATTAGACTACCATTAATGAAATTAAAAATGCATATCAATTAACGTAAATCGATTAAAAAGGCTTATTATTCAAAAAACGAATATTTAAATGATAGGTATCGTTGGCAATGACGGCATTGATTTTTTTTGTTTAAATTTAGGCTGTATGTGACAAAAAGTGTATGAGAATAAATTCTACTGTATAAAACTAATTGTTAGACTTTTTCAAAAGATATTGTGGAGTTTCTTTTTGCTTTTCCACCATAACTACAGCATAATAGAGTAAAAAGGAAGATATTTTTTTAAACTGACGATAAGAGTCCTGTTACATATTCCAATTTTAAATGAATACATTTTAACTTTATCTTGATCTTCAAACAGAACGTCTTTATAATTTAAATATTTACGTAAATAAACAAAAATAATTTACTACGATTTGATTAAAACAAATTTGACGTCTTTCATTCTTTTTTTCTAAAGCGCTTTAGTTTTAAATATAATCCCCTCCGGAAATAGATTCTGCGAACCGTTATATGATTATTTGAGACATATTGTACGATAAAATGATGTAACTTCGCACTTATATATCACTATATATCTGCAATTTACGTATGTATCATATATTCCTAGTTAAATATATTATATGTTTATTAATATTTTGATATTGATATAATATTTATTATGTTAATATAATGTATGTTTTTTTATGTTTTGTTTATTTTTATCACATTTATACACCTGCCCACACGTAATCTCTGCTCGTGGTTGACTAAAATTTTTATATAACATAAAGCGTGCGTGCGTGGGTACTTAGCAAGCTTTTTAGAATAATAGAAGGTGCGAGGGCAGAATGGGAAAACTTATACTAAAACCAACGTATTTGTGCGAGAAAGTTGAGGGGCAAACTGACATGCGCTCCGCGTCAAAATCATACCGAGACTGGATCCCGCGCCGGCGCAGCCGCTGCACTGAGTGAGCGGGGTTGCGCGGGCGACGGCGGGCCGTGACCTACATAGCCGGCCGGCAAGCAAATGTCGCAGCTAGACTGCTAAAATAAATGTTGCGTACAATGTCAGTTTGACCCTAGAATATTTATTTATTGAATACATATAAACAATTACAAGTAGATATAATTTAAATTAATTTAGGTGTTTAGGTTATGTAAATAAAATCTTTTGTATTAAAATAAATGTAAATAAAAATTTTGACAAATAACAATTTAAATAAAGTGACTAGTGGTAGTGAGATCACTACATCAGCCCCCCCTTGAGACCGTCAAGGGCGATAATAGTTAGGAAACCTTACTTTCCGTCCAGATCGCGTAGTGTGAGTATTTTTCTCAGGATCTGGTGAGCTCTGGTTTCCTGAGCGTGTCACATGTGTTTTTGTATCGTGTTTGCGTGTGTCATGTGATTGTGTCTGTGTTGTAAGAGTGGAATTAGTTGAATGTGTTGCTGTGTGTGTTGTGTGTTTAGTAGGTGTGTATGGAGTGGTGTCTGTGTCACGTAGTATGTAAGCGGGCTTAACTCGGTCTACCGATATTGTGACTTTTTTACCATTGACCAGGATAGCGAAAACTTTATCGTCACGCTGAAGCACCTCGTACGGTCCGGTATACGCGGGTTTTAAGGTACCGCCGACAGTACAGTCACGCAAGAATACGTGACTGCAAGTGGCTAACTCCTTAAAAACGAACGTCGGACGCGTACCACTATGGCGAGCTGCAGGTGAAGGCTTCAAGCTCTGAATTATACTCCGTAGTCTTGACGTAAACTCCATCAAGTCTAGGGTATAGTCTGCCTTTGAGTCAAAAAATTCACCTGGCAGGCGTAGTGGTTCGCCATATACTAGCTCGGCTGAGGTAGCGTGCAGGTCTTCCTTGTAGGCACTTTGAACACCCAACAAAACAAGCGGGAGAGATTCTACCCAATTCCCATCACCATGACAGACTATGGCAGACTTCAACTGTCGATGGAATCTTTCCACGAGACCATTGCAGGCCGGATGATAGGCAGTGGTACGGCGGTGGTTGAATCCAGAAATGCGTGAAAGATTCTTAAATAACGCGGATTCAAACTGCCTGCCACGATCGGTAACGATGTCAGCAGGACAACCAAATCGGGATATCCAGCCACTGAGTAGGGCTCGTGCCACTGTCTCGGCTGAAATATCTGCCAAAGGAATTGCCTCAGGCCAACGCGTAAAGCGGTCGATGGCGGTGAGACAATACCTAAAACCTTGTGACAGAGGCAATGGTCCTACCAGGTCGATGTGGACGAACTTGAAACGAGCTGCAGGAAGTTTGAAGGTGCCAACGGGAGCGCTTGTGTGGCGTGTAATTTTCGAACGCTGACACGCTAAACACGTTCGCACCCAGCTCCTGCAGTCTTTTTTTACCTCTGGCCACACGTAACGCTCGGAGACTAGTTTGGCTGTTGCATTAGCCCCGGGGTGACTGAGAGAATGAAGGCTCTCAAATACCCGTCTCCGTAGCATCTTGGGGACGAAGGGCCGTACCACGTTGGTACTGACGTCGCAGAACAGCTCCGTGTTGCAGCCTGGAACCTTAAGTTTTTTCAGGCACAGTGACGTGGAGCCTTCTGCGAATTGAGTAAGCTCTGGATCGGAGTGCTGAGCGACTGCCAGCTGCTCCGGATCTACTGGCTGGGAAATTTCTGCAACTCGCGAGAGGGTATCAGCCACCACATTGTCTTTACCGGATATGTGCTGTATATCGGTGGTAAACTGCGCGATCAGATCCAGGTGCCGGAACTGTCTGGGCGAGCAGTTTTCTTTCCTATTGTGAAAAGCGTAAATCAGCGGCTTATGGTCTGTATAGACCGTGAAGACTCGGGCCTCGAGCATGTGGCGAAAGTATTTTATACTTTCATATATGGCGAGCAGCTCTCGGTCGTAGGGCGAGTATTTTTGCTGAGAAGAACTCAGCCCGCGAGAGAAAAATGCTAGTGGCTCCCACGACCTATAGTTCCTCGACTGCTGCTGCAAGACGGCGCCAATAGCCTTATCGGACGCGTCGGTGACAAGCGCTAATCTAGCGTCACAGCTGGGATGAGCCAGCAAGGCGGCCTGACATAGGCCTTCTTTACATGTCTCAAAAGCCTCGAGCGACTGTCCAGTGATATCAACAGGATGTGAGCCTTTCACTGATCCTGTGAGAAGCGCGTTAAGAGGAGCTTGTTGTGAAGCTGCACTTGGGATGAACCTTCTGTAAAAGTTTACCATCCCGAGGAACCTACGAAGTTCTTTCACTGTTTTAGGGACAGGGAAAACCTTGATCGCCTCAACCTTCGCCGGCAGCGGTGTGGTACCTTTACCTGAAATGCGATAGCCCAAAAAAGTGACTTCCGGCGCGCCAAACACACATTTGGCCGTATTGACGACCATGCCGTACTGCTTCAGCCTGGCGAAAAGTTGTCGCAAGTGATCTTCGTGCGTCTTCTGGTCCCTAGAAAAGACAAGAAAATCGTCTAGGTAAGCGTAGGTGAAATCCAGGCCCCGTAGCATCTCATCGACGAAGCGCTGAAACGTCTGTCCGGCATTACGAAGTCCGAACGTCATATAAGGAAATTCGTACAGACCGAACGGCGTCGTGATGGCTGTCTTCGCGATGTCATCCGGATGCACGGGGATCTGGTTGTAAGCTTTTACCAGGTCAATGGTAGAAAAGATTGTGCAACCTGACAAACAATGGGAAAAGTCGTGTATGTGTTTGATGGGGTACCTGTCGGGTACAGTTCGTGCATTCAGCATGCGGTAATCCCCACAAGGACGCCACCCGTTGTCTTTCTTGGGGGCTAGGTGGAGGGGTGAAGCCCATGCAGACTTCGAAGGACGGCAGGTACCGTTCTGCAACATCGCCTCAAACTCCGACTTGGCAATCTTAAGTTTATCAGGCGCAAGCCTGCGTGGTGTGCAAGAGACCGGTGGCCCAGGTGTAGTGCGGATGTGGTGAACTGTGTTGTGAGTCAGTGTGCGATGAACGCCGTGTGGGCGAGTGACTTCAGGGAATTTGGCAAGTATGTCGTGATACACCGAGTGACCAGATACCACCTTCACCGAAGAAATATTCTCGTTAGTATTCGCGGGTGACGCTACAGTCGCGAGCGTTGTGACGCCGTCGATGAGTCGCTGGTTTCGTACATCTACCATAATATTGTAGTGTGAAAGGAAATCAACGCCTATTATCGCCCTCGTAACGTCAGCTACAATAAAATTCCACGAAAAGTCACGGCGCAAGCCTAGATTAAGCACTAAGTTGTAAAAACCGTAAGTGTGAATAATTGAGCCATTCGCAGCACACAACTCGAAATTTGTTTTTGAGCGATATTGTTTTAAATATTTACGGGGAAACACACACAAGTCACTTCCTGTATCGACTAGTAACTGTAGTTTAGTTCGTTTATCCGTGACGAATAGGCGACCGGTAGTCGAGCAGTCGTCGGCCGCCATCACCGACTGCCTTTTGCGTTTCCCGTAAAATCGCAGGGCTTGACACACTTATTTGCTGAGTCCGCGAACTTGCTATGGTACCAACAGATTGGGAACTTTCTATAGTTTGAGTGAGACCTAGTGGATGATGCTGATGAACGACCTCGACGTTTTGAGAAATTCCGATTTTTTGACTTTGACCGCGACATACGGTCGACTTTTTCCGTCAATGCTTGTATTTGTCGGGTCAATGCGGCTATCTCACTAGATCCACCAGAAGACGTACCCGAAATTCCTGCAACCTGAGAGGTCGGTGACACCGCATCTAGTACCTGATCTGCGAGCTCGGCGACTTCATCCAGCGTCATTTTGGCCTGAGACGCGATGATGGGCTGCACGCTGCTAGGCAGACGACTGGCCCAGAGGGTTCTGAGCAGATCATCCGGTACACCAGAACCGGCCAGGCTCTTTAACCGACGCAGGAACTGTGATGGCTTGCTATCACCCAGCTCTTCATGGTGAAGCAATTGCTGTACCTGTCGCTCCCGAGACGCAGACAACCGCTTGATTAGTTCATTTTTCAGTGTTTCGTATTTATTCGTCGCGGCCGGGCCCTCAACAATATCTTCGACGATTTCCGCATACTGCGGTTCCAGCTGTGAGACTGCATGATGATACCTTGTTTCATCGGACGTTATGTTAGCTAAAACAAACTGGCTCTCCAACGTCGCAAACCACAGTTTTGGCTTTGCCGCGTAGAACGGCGGTACCTTTACCGCGACGCGATTCAGCACGTGTTCATCCGATCCTTTGTTCTTGTTCTCCTCATTCGCCATTTTGTTCCAAAGGTGGTCACCACTAAAGCGTGCGTGCGTGGGTACTTAGCAAGCTTTTTAGAATAATAGAAGGTGCGAGGGCAGAATGGGAAAACTTATACTAAAACCAACGTATTTGTGCGAGAAAGTTGAGGGGCAAACTGACATGCGCTCCGCGTCAAAATCATACCGAGACTGGATCCCGCGCCGGCGCAGCCGCTGTACTGAGTGAGCGGGGTTGCGCGGGCGACGGCGGGCCGTGACCTACATAGCCGGCCGGCAAGCAAATGTCGCAGCTAGACTGCTAAAATAAATGTTGCGTACAATGTCAGTTTGACCCTAGAATATTTATTTATTGAATACATATAAACAAATACAAGTAGATATAATTTAAATTAATTTAGGTGTTTAGGTTATGTAAATAAAATCTTTTGTATTAAAATAAATGTAAATAAAAATTTTGACAAATAACAATTTAAATAAAGTGACTAGTGGTAGTGAGATCACTACAAACACATTAAGACCGCCATTTTGAAAAGTGTAAAAGAAGTATTTATATACATTTTTATTATTGGCATAGTTTAATTAACATTAAGTTTAATTAACTAACATACAGGCAAGGTATTAGATGTTGTATTGAGAAGTGATAGCCAAGCGGTAGAAGACTAGAACTTGCAATCGTAGGTAGCAGGTTCGATTCCTGGGATACAATCTTATATAATCAACTCTCTTATATTCTTTGTGGATTAATTATACCACTGCTTACAAACAAGTCTCCACAAAATGTGCAGCAGTGTCCTCCGCGTACCACAGCGATCGCTGACCTGTCTGCCAAGCATGGCGAATATGGTATTTCACAACATAAATATTTTCGGGGAAGGCCTATGCCTGGCAGTCGGTGTCTATGGGCTAAAATTACAAGGATAGAAAAGATATTATAAGAGTACCAATAGTGGGCATTTATTCTTCAGCTACGTATTGCACTACAGACTAACTCATACTAAAACAGAAATTTTTAATAAAAAACCCAGGTTTTTTAATGTTATTTTATTGTCGCGTAATTTTAAAATATTCATTACTTTTATTGTCACAGCGGATTTATGAGTAGTAGGTCATAAGAATAAAAGTACATATATCACGGTTCATTTAAATAAATTTATAACAATTTCGTTAGTTGTTCTATGGATAAATATTAAGAAGCATTAATGTCCACTTTTAGACTTTCAAAAGATTTCAATAGAACTGGCTGGAACCGGGTTGTGTTTTCCAATAACCATCAGAAAAAAAAATTAGACATCGTACGCTTGCCGGTCCAGTGGTCTCCACTTACCTAAGGCTCATCAGTATAGCGCTCTGCGTGCTCCCACTCGACATGTCTTTCCGCAAGACTGTATCTGTTAATGAGAGATAGATAATAAAGAAATTATTAGAAAATTGTGAATTTAGATTTTACATTTAAATACATTAATAACAATTTCGTTGAACACTTAAACAAAATGTTACCTTCCAGCGGCTATTCAAAAACAGACATTGACGTGAAAAATTGTTCAAACTTCGCACCGAGTCATCAGTCACCCCTTTTACGATAAAAGGCGTGCATTAATCCACCTGCTAGACCGTTTTAGAATACGTCACCTGTGTATTTTCAATTTATTAACCTCGGAAGGTGGGGCTTTGCTATATTTTATTTAATTGTGGCCGCGTAGTAAAATAAGATAATTATTTAACGCTACTTATTGCAGGCTTGAGATTATATTTTGTAAACATATGATATTTAAAAATAAATTATTGAGGGATGACGAATATATGCTAGTAAATTTTTGACGTTCCCACTTAAGACACACAGGCGACTTACTTACTACTTACGACAGATTTACTTATGATTTATTACCTTTTATTATTAAGGCTTTTTACAGAAATTCAGATCGAAATTCTTGAAAGACGTTTAAGGCTGTGCGCTCTCTGGGCCATGCCCGCTCGCACAAGTGGATTCTGCTAATGCCACGTGAGCACAGCGTAAATCAGGTCAAAAAATCTACGGTCAGTACCTTCTCTCCAAAAGACAGCTTGTATCTTAGCTTTAAAAACAAACCAAAATGAATACAATAAATTAATATATATGTTCGCTGTCAATTAAACTGTAATGTTGTCTATTTAGAAGAGACCTCCAAAACTGCCTCCCCATCGGCTAGCCCGGCCAAAAAAGCTGTACGCAAGCCCTTCCCAAAGGTTGCTCCCAAGCAACCGTCCGCCGAACCCCAATAAGTAGCCTTCCAAGGCCTCCCCGTAAACGGGACTAAGGCTTCCCCCGTCCGTCTTTCTCCTCGACAAACAAGCGTAATAGTAGTACCAAAGGAAATACGTACAATCGCCTCGCCAATGAGATGGACAAATCAAGACCTAAAAATACCACTCAAGGTATTATGATTAGCACGCTCACCGTCGACGACTTCCGTCGCTTCACCCGCCACCTGCGTAGGGAACGCATCTCCTTCTACACGTACGCTCTCCCCGAGGATAAGCGACTTCTAGTCGTTTTCCGCGGCCTCCCGCTCGAAATAAATATCCCCGACGTAATCGACATCCTTAAGAAAGCGGGCATCCCCATAATCGACGCGAAGCGCATGACATCTCTGCGCACCAAGCTCCCTATGCCACTCATTATGGCAACCATAGAGCTTTCCTCCAAGGGAAAGTGAATCTTTGCCCTCCAAACCCTAAACCGGGTCCCCTTCGCCTGCCGAGGAACTCACGAGGTCTCCATCCTTACCGCAAAACTCCGAAAAGCCTCCGGATCCTCGGAGCGCTTTCTCTGTGTTGCGGAGCACTCGGCCCTTTTCACCCCCTTAAAGCGGAATTTAAATAATATCCGCTCCCCCGTATCAACGCCAGGGCACACGTCTTACATCGTGCTTCGGTGGCCTCGATGCACTTGTCATACACTAACCACCTACACATGACACGGCGACCGCGTCCGCCTAAGCCATGTTAAAGCGAGGGCGGTCCGGAGAGCCCCGTATCTCTCTCGACCGCCTAGTAGACCTCGCTTCGTGCTACATACTCTACACCCCACTCACTACACTATACAACTTGATGGTTATAGTTCTCCGCGTGTAGACGTCTTCGTCGTAACTGAGGTACGATCCCCAGCGTAAAATTTTTAGTTCGTGAACCTCTGTTTCCACAGGCTCAATCTCGATGAAGCTGTACAAAGCCTAGACCGGCTAGTAGCACTACATCAAATACATCAAATAGCAATTTAGAAGAAAAATATCTAGTGATTTGGCAATAAACAGTTCTCTGAATCGCATCACGGAAAATAAAATAAAACGGAAAGTAAATAATGAAAACGCAGCCCGCATTTAGTGCATGTAAATACGAGCAATGTCAATAGCCGCAGCTTCCATTAGTACAGCTCGAGGACATTTAAAGGCTTTACCAAGCGGTACACTTGCTATGGTGGTGATTAAGTTGGAATTGTTTAAAATTTAGATATATACATAGTAACTAGAAGTGATAAACGCGTATCTCTTAGCGCCAACGCCTGTCTCATTTTTTATGAAAGATAATGGAAATTACAATATATTTATCTCATTTATTCTTGTCAATCGTCAATCATAAAACTGCTTACAGATTTGAAACCTAAAATTAGAACTTTTTTCAAAAATATAAAGTTTCCTACCTTTCTAAAAATCATTCCTACAGAACGGTGTAGGCTGTACTGCAATATGTAGGTAAGTAATGGTGCTCATTATTACTATCTTTACTTGCATAACTTTCATGTATTCATTTTATACTAAGTGAACAATAAAAAGTTCTTTCTATAATACATCCTACTTTTGATGTAAACGAAGACGAATAGTTATATGTTCGATGCACTTAGGGAAGATAGTCATATTTATCTACATATGTATAGAAAAATTGGTAGAGAATACCTATAGTGGTGTATGTTAATATTACAGAAAAGTAATTATAGTAGTTATATAAAATACATACATAAAGATATACCGTTTATCTAAATATTAATACATACACATAAAATTAGGTGGAAATAATGCATACATAGTAAATTGCGTACAAACATACAAACGTGATGTTATGTTGTGTATTAAAAATTCAGGTATTAACATAATATTGAAAAACTTGTTGTTTAATATTCTATGAATGTCATTAAAAATAATCTAAAACCATTTAAAGATCGTATCCAACCCATTTATTTGCTTCGGCGGCAAATTAATGTCAAGCATGCCTTGCTATACAAAATGGCCATGCGCCAAAAATTTTAAATAACATTAATTAACGAAATACACTGGTGCAAGAATTCATTTTCTGCATAGTTAAAATAAGTTAAAAGTAATGTCATCATTATTTGTCTTGCCAGTTCACAGAGTGTTATAATTAAAATGATTTGCAGGAAATAATGATTTGCAGGAAATAGCTATTTTTTTTAAAAAATGTAATTTCTGTAATTTAAAAATGTTTTAATTTATAAAAATTTCTCTATAATACTAACTTTTTATTTCCAAAATTAAAGCAAATAAAAAATTTTCAGATACTAGATTAAGATACATACACTGACATATAACTAGTCAATCTTTTACCTATTTTTTCTTTATTATTATAATATTTAAAATAACTGTTTTAGTAACAGCTGATAAAAATATCAAAATTTTTATGTACAGCAAAATTCAGTAAACTTTTGGTGTTCTGCCAAATGCGCATGTATCATTTGCATTTTTTATGTAAATAAGTAACTTATATCTTTTGATTTATTTCACATAAAACTGGCAGTTGTCTAAGACCGGTCATATAGTAGAAAAAAAAACATGGCGGCTGCATGCGTAAGATATATGATTTTATAACATAACAATAGTGTTTCCGACGGGAGGGAGTCAGAATGAACTTAAGATAGCACGTCTTTGTTTGCAAGTTTGTTTTATTTTATTTAAATTAATTTTTACCAGTTAATTTAATTATATTAGCAAGTTATTGCTAGTGACTTCCTTTTCTATGTAACATAACCTCTTTTGCGTCGTGTCATCTAAATAATTATAAAAAAAATAGAATGCCATTTAAAACTGTGTTACTCTTTTTAAATAATTACATGTAATTTAAAGTTTTATGCCCGTTGGTACTTATTTTGTTCTTGTATTAAACATCAAAAATATATATATAAAACGAATAGTTGATACTGAACTCGTTTGGTTTATTTAGTTAAAGACGAACTTATTGTCGCTTTATAATAAATCCTTTGCTTTCAACGTGACGGAAAGTTTATTTTAAAAGTTAGTATGTTAAAGTTTATTTATTTAATAAATTATTTAAAGATAATTTTTATTACGGATTATCACATGGTAAAAATCACAGTGTACAATCTAACCCTGCCAATTTTTTTAATTCCTGAAGTTATTAATCTATCATATTTCAGTACAAAAAATAAAATAATATAACATATTTCAGAAAGTTAAAAGCTACAAAGTTTTTAGCACGCAATTGATAAGTTTTACAACTATATACAATCAACTTGTATATAAGAGAATATATTATTTTATAAATTATTGAAGTCATTAATACAGTTCTCAGTTTAGAAATTTGTATTGCAATTTTCGGAGCTCTCAGCCGCGTGCGATATGTAGCTGTCAACGTGGATTAGTCTTAAGGCAGGAGATGTATTACGACGAGCTTAACAGATGCGAAGTGTTCGTAGCATTTGTAAATACTGTATGTTATATCACGAACTTGTATGCGTAAGTTTGTGGTGTATGACTTTGATAAATGAAATCCATTCTTCTTATTCTTTTCGATTTAATATAACAACACCATCTGTCTTTTCATCATCTCTCTCACACAGTTAATGACATTCATCATCATTATTGTAGTCACAGGATGTCTACTGCCGGATATAGAACTGCCCTATAGATTTCTAGTAGGGGCGGTTGGAAGCGGCTCGCTTCCTGCGGCTTCCAGTAGGTAATCTAACTAAGGACTTGGATACCATTATAGCAGACTAGACCTAAATTCTCACAAACTGTGAATTGTTTATGAATTAAACAAGATTTTATCTTTTTATGTTATTGTGTTTGTTTATAATTAGTTTTCCAACGTATTTTAAATTAGTGTATAAACTTTATATTACTGTGAATTTTGAATATTACAGTCAGACCTAATTTATTAATAGACACGATCTGAACAGCACTGGCCGGTGGACACAACCTTTTCTGCCCCCCCCCCCCCTCGTATGAGCAAATGAAATTGAATTCTATTTAATTATTCTATTGAATTCTGAAAAACGAATTCTAAACATGTATATCTGGCCTGCTCAATCCCTTTGGCTGCTCCATCACTCAAATAGTCCATGTTACTTCACTTAGTTAGTTTAGTTTCTGCAAAGAGGTCTATAATTTCCTTTAAGTGCTTTGAATATAAATCGATAGCTTGTCTTTGGGTATTAATAACAAACAACATGTAGAAAATTGTTAAAGATTTAGTGGGTGTAGTTTTAGAGCATGATACCAACATCATTATTCAAAACAAACTGAACAAAAGCCTCTCTCATAGATTTTCAATAGGAATGATTAGAAGCGGCCAACATCCAGCGTCTATTGTAGACCTCAATAAAGTCTGTCACCTTATGGTTATATATCCCACGCTGTGTGGTTATGGTGTTAAGACTCCAGAAACTTAAGTTTCACGAAAGTTTTATAATAACCGCCTTTTAAAAAATGTCAAATCATAATGTTGTTTATTCATGGCTAAGACATGACTACATCTGTCGGATCTCCTAGTCATTAATCATTTCTTTATAATAATTTATTCTTTTTTTAATCTTTATTATCATTTCTGGTGTATGATGTCCACCGCTGGACAAAGGCCTCTTTTCTTATAAAACCGGTTGAATGCGGTCTTCTGTCTACCATAGCGTGATATAAAACCTTCCCATTCGCTGTTTGATGGATATTCTTAACAAGCATTTTTTTAAACCGAGTGTTTGTTCGCCTTATGACATTGCCCGTGTTGAGGCTTCCGAGGGTGCTTTCGAGCTTAGTTACCGCAAAGAGAACTACACTAAATTCCTTCAGCGCTCTGCCGTCTCAAAGCCGGTTATTCTCATGCAAATGTTAAGAGATCAACAGCACTGGGTAATGAATACATAGATTTCGTATATAATTATTGTGCTAAGACAGTCTGATTCTACTCATGGATCAGTTGATGACACATGGAGCTTTTTACTTTTGCCATGCATACGTAACACTAAACGGTGTGTACACTAAATTTATATGTTGCAAGATATAGTATTAATTAAGCGAGGAACCGGTGGTGGAAAATATCTCTTTTACTGTTTCTTGACTCCTAGTCAAAGACTTATAATTGTATAGTTGATTAAAATATTTTGTGTATGTCTTTAAAAAAAAATTAGTCATTCGAAGAGCTGTCTATGGTATGCTGAAAACATTTATTATCTTGTGACAGTATTTAGTATTAGTTAATATTAGATAGAGCCATATATTTTAAAGTTCGTATCACTTAAAATTTTGTTTCGTTTATATTTGTACAGCAGAACGATGTTATTAAAAATAAGATATTTATTTCCACGCTTGGCCATACTTCAGTTTCTCCCCTGCGATGTTACTTGGCATCGTGGCTTAAACATATATCAAATGTTATTCGTTGTGTATAAAATAGACGGGTAAGAAAAAATGTCAAAGAAAACTTGTGTAATTTGTAAATCCCTGTAACACAAAATATTACTTTGCTATTAAAATAATTAATAACTCAAATTTTATTTGTGTATTGATTATACGAAACAAAGAAGAAAATACGTTTTATTTTATAGAATTATTATTAGTACTAATATTTTTGTTATAATGATAATTTTTATTATAGAAAGACTTGTGTTTCAGGAAGAGAGTTGCTCCCAATCGAACATTTTTTTTTAAATTTTTATGGTATTATATGGAATTGTAATTACGTACCCAATACTAAATAACAAAGAAAAATCATGTAAAGTATAAAGGAAAGCAATAAGAACCAATCACTCACGCACACAAAAAAAAGAGTGTTTGTGTTAGTAATATGCGTTAAAATTATAATTTTTATTAAAAATCTATATTCATTATATTTTGTTGTCGGCATACATGTGTAAAATTAATACATTAAATAATTTTTGGACTTATTTTCATAATTTTTCCACATACTCCAGCTTACTATTAAATTTGACACCTTCTATCATATATTAATAGTTTAATTTTTATGATACTTTTTAAGTTTAAAATATATAAGCTTTTTAAAATATATTAGATGTAACAAACTAAAAATATGATAGAAAATGTTTTAAAATTCAGACGTTGTAATAATTCAGCCTACAGAGATCCCGAAGAAATTACAGCGTTTGCTTTCAGAATGCAAATCAAACATTTTCCGAATCTGATTACATTTACAAGGTCAAATTTGGAATAAATTTGACTTTGTGCTACTTCTTATTTTTGAAGTATTATAACGATCATGATTTGTAAGACAAAAGGGTCTTGTAAGGAGAAAAAGATAAGCAAAAGTTACAATTTTTATTTTAATATAATATAAACATTATTGTCATCAATACGTTGCCTCTTGGAACTGGAAAAGTCATAAAAACTTCAAATATTGACAATATATTCTTAGTAGACTTCATAGGCGAAAATTCAAAAGATAATTTTAAAAAGTAACTCGTTGAATGTGTTCATCGTGTTTTGTATGGTAAGCGATGATGACTGTTAACTCGAAAACGAATTACCGTTGCTAAGTCTATCTACCATCAAAATACAGATTTAGGCTAACGTTAATGTTGTAAGAGTACTTTAGTTACTGTGTCGTATTATTGTTTGTAATATTTTAAAATAAGAGATATTATTAAAGACATGCATTGATGTGATATCTCACTGACTTATCTTTCAGCCTTTCTAAAATTCTGACGCCTATATACATACACAATTTTTATATAACAGCGAGAGGGTTAAACACGTGTCGAGGTTACTTTCGATATATCCACCCTGTAGGGCTTAGGCCCACGTTGGGAAAAACTGCTCTATGGTCTAGTTTATGCATATTTCAAAAGCCTAGGTAACTTAGCATTCAACTCTCTAGTACGGATTCATTAGGGTAGGTTTAAGAACCACAACTTGTTATCTGTCCTGGCACAGTGCTGAGAGGCACTGAAGCATTCTATAAATGATTAAGACAACCCAAAGACATACACAAATCCCTCATAACCTTGTACTTCCATAAGAGCACATCCTTTAAAAAATAGGTAGCGTCACATTGGTAGACAAGAGTTATTTAGTAAATTTAAAAAAGTAGCAATGATTCTACGCCAGCGACTTCAAAGATTTAAAAAAAAAACAATTGATTAAATTTCTTGAATTAAAATCGATACATGTTCATCTGCAAGTCGCGATCAAAATCGAAATCTTTATGATCGGGGTAATTTAACATATATTATTGTCGTAAATGTATGTATAATATGTAAGTGACAATTGTATATTTCATGTTGTAAGCGAAAAATTCACTAAAACGGCAAAGGAGTTCTCGAAAAGAGTTGTACGAATTTTAAACAGCTCATTTCACCTTAAATATTTATTACTGCGAAATTTGCCTCACCTCTGCAGTATTCGTTAAACATTCAAAATTGCTAAACTTCAGGGGACTCGAGGTAGTAACTTTACGCTGCCCTGAAGGATTTTTATCTCTAGTCTCGAGTCCCGCGAGATAGATTTCTTTATTTTTATGCATTGGTACGGCGTGAGTCGAAAAGTAACTATTCACTATTTTTTATTCATATTTTACGCATTTTGATTATTCTCGTGTAATAATAAAAAAAATAATAGTTACTATTAATTGTTAAATTAAAAAAATCTTCATATCTTTAAAAAACAATTGAGCAAGAGACGAATACATATAGTGAATAAAACTTAACTATATGATGCTTTAACAAATAGAAATGTATCTTTTGATTAAGTCTGTCTAGAATCTCTCATGAAAAGTGTTGATATTCAATTATGAACTCCATTACTCGACTCGAGAAAACACAGAGCCGTAAAAAAGCTTCTTGATTTTGTATACATAGTATTTTGCATATATGTTTGAAATATTCTAATATATTATGAAAATTCATATTTTGAATTACAAATAGCTAACTTGAAAAATAGCAAAGTACTCGTATTAGTGTTTACATGTATAACATATAAATGTGTGTGCGTTATAATTTGTAGTATAAATAGTACACGCTATGTATAGGCTTAAACCATCCGCGTTTACACTCATTATAAATATATACATAGGGATAAATTCATTGAATAGTCAAATAAATATTTTATGTTCAGGTTTTGAACATTTTGTCCTTTTGAAAATGTTTTAATGTTTATCATGAGTCGGGAGCTGCATCGGGGTACGGATATCTCGATTTCCTATAACAACAAAATAATTGCTGTATTAGTTGTAACACCGTGCTTCATAAATCTCCAAATATTAATATTATTTGCTACGTGGGATATGTTGTAACGTAAAACTTCATATGTATGTATCGGACATGATTTCGGAACCTTTACCCCGTCGGCATCTACAAAGCCAAGGTGTTAGTAATTATTATTAGACATTTTATAAGGTTATTAAATAAATTTATAACAAATAGATGTTTATGTATTATTTTTAAAGCGCCTAATAACAGTTTAAAATCGTATTTTGTTGTTTTGTTGTTTATTTGATTCTTTTAATGATTTATCCAGTGTTGATTGATATAACACTTTCATGAAAAGATTAATGACTGCGGGAATACAAAAATCATAAATAAGATCTTAACTCCAAGCATAGAAGATAAATCTTTTTATTCTTCTAACTCTCAGACAGGCATCGACGATTTCATTTTAAAGAATACGATACGATTTGCTATTTCACTGATTTTATTAGTATATCTTGTTAACTTGGGGTAGTTAAATGTCACAATAGCTAAACTAGAAGGTGAGGTTGAATAATTTTATACTTATTGTTAATTTATTAGCAGTTTGAATAGTACAAATAATGAAAAAATTGGGTTTAAATTTTATGAGTGATTAAAATGATGTAATTAAAATGAAATTTATTTATTTTATTTATATAACACGGGAATTTTCCCCTATTTCAATGACACTGTCTTGAGTTAAAAGGAGGTTTGTATATTTTTTTGTTTGTATGCCACAGACTAAATGGTGGTTCTTGATGTCGAAGTAGATGATCAATTTTAACTTGTGATTTATCGAACAAACTAAATTCCGCAACGTATGCTGTTTAAAATTCTGTCAAAGGGGTGGCGTTATAACAGCACAATTAGTTTCGTCGTTAACGCCCACAGACGCCCATTGCAAGGTTTTGGCCTCCCCCAAAGAAACCTATGGGGCATATACCATAAACCTGTACGTTTCCTGACTCATCTCTTTCTCTTCTCTCTTTTCAGTATAGACCTCCCTCAATGATATTTATGGGACGATATACCATAATCGCCAAACTCTGCAGGTGGGTTAACAATCGCAATGTTGTACTATAATACACAAAAGACGCTACTGCCAGTCCTCTGTAAATTTGAGCAGTTGCAATAAAATTTATTACAAATAATGCATAAACTGAATAATATAAGATTGCGAGCCCTTAACCTACAATCGCAAGTTCATTTCTCACTCATAGTAAACAAAATAACATAAATACATAAAAAGGCCTCTCGTCGACTACAAAATAAAATTTGAAAAAGAACATTCAACTAATAACTCTTTAAATACGTAAGTGATTTATGTTGCCGGGGCGTGAGTCTAACATTTTAAGTCCAATTGTAATTACACGGTTCGTTTACCGCACACTCGGATTAAATGAACGTATATTGTGTACATTCAATTCCTTAGATTTCGTTTATTTAGTATAAAAGCGTCAGTAGATATAATGAAGATAAAGCTGATATATGTTCACTGGGTGTGAATTAAACAGTACATGCACATACGTATTTACAATGTATGTCCTTTTTACTGAGCTATATAGTTATTTTTTAACAAAAACATTTCTAAACAAATCAGGAAAAGATATAACAGCAGCGCATATTTTCTCCCACAAGAGACATGTCATTTATCATAAAATTAAAAGAGAAGAGAATAATTAAAAATTATTGACTGTAAAATTATTAAAGATAGTAGTAAAATATATATATACAGAAAAAGGGTTATACAAAAAATAGATACACGAAATATAAAGACACGGGGTCTCCTTACCGGTAAGAAATAAAAATAAATAATAACATTGCTATTATACTATATAAAAATATAGTAAGTTGTCCAAAGATGAAGGTTTTTCACCAATGTGATGTGTGCCGGTGATGATATGTGGATCCGAGATGTGGTCAATTACAACGGGCCTCATAGAAGGCTGTGCTCGGAGTTTCGCTGTGAGATCGAATCAGAATTGAATTGCAAAAGAATCAATACCACCGTCGTAGCCCGAAGAATTGCTCGTCTGAGATAACAGAGATAACAGTTGGCGGAGTCGCTCGTGCAACCAGTGGCTGTTGGGGCCGAAGGGTTCGTGAGTGTCTACGACGAGCTCATAGTTGCGGCATGGGTAGTCCTGCCTTTAGGTGGGCTGTCGACATAATTAAGGTCGCAGGAAGTCGGTAGATGACGGCAGCGCAAGATCGGTCATCGTGGTGATCTTTGGGGAAGTCTTAGGCCTTGCAGTGGGCGTCCATCGGCTGAAAAGAAGATATGATAGTATTATTTAACATAAGTACATAACGGAAGCTTTTATAAAGTATAAGCTTGAGTATTCCGGATCCATGGAAGCTGTAAAACCGATTAACATTAATATCCCCGAAAATCACCGAATCAAAGAGGTAATAATTCAATATGTTTAGCTAAACTTAAGTTCCGACATTTAATTTATTTTGATCGGAAATTGGCAAAAAAAATCTGAGTTTACTCTGTTAATATGTTTTAACAAAATAGTAATTATTGATTACCTAAGACGATGGTTTAAGAAGTGTTAAATGTTCATTTCACCATTATCATGTCCGTTATATACCCCATCCAAGGCTTTAAAAATCGCTGCAGTGACCGATCCCGCGCTGCCTAAATCTAGCGACTTCTCGTGATCCTGACTACATCGTAGGTTCACCTAGCGGAGAAAAATAGAAAATAAAGTAGATTTTACCAAAAATAGCTGAAGAAAATCTTCGTTTTTTGTTACGTCACAACGCTATATATCTAAAAATCTAGAAACTAACTCGAATGAATGCTCTGACCGGAAACTGTCGAATTTGTGCACGCGAAGTCAAAGTTGTGATGGAAAAAAAAAACAAAAGACGACGTAGGTGAAAACGTTTTTCATTTTTTTCCGGAAATGAGAAAAACAACGGCGCTTGGAAGTTTGCCCAGTTGGCTGGCCCGGTGTCACAGCTCCGCCCGACGTTTTCACGAATAAAACACCGCAATGTTTTTTAATACTTTATACGCAGTCTCGTTGAGGACTATTGTAGCCACGATTGCAGTAACTTGTAATTAATAAAATAAAAATGTTTCATAGTCACATTAACTGCTTTTACATACAGAACTGCATTACATACAAAAGATATCTTTTGTTTTATTCAGATATAAGGTGCCAGGCACAGAGGGTGCACAGACAAGACCTATATGCAGTTATTAGTCTCGAGAACCTTTGGATCTAGTCGTTACTTACTCAAGTTTGGGGTCCAAAAAGCCTCTAGATCTTTAAGGGTGACGCTCCATAAAATGACTAGTCATCACAAGTCACAAGCGCTCTAAAAATTAATATTGGACTATCATATGAAAGGCCCTTAACATTTTTAAAATACTGATAGGATAATAAAACGACGTAAATTTGATTTTGTGACGATTCAATCTATAAAATATTTATATCATCATTTTCAATAGAGATGTTGGTAAAACCAGTCTAAATAGATCAGTTCCTATGTCTACTAGGAAATGAAAATGCTCAAGTATCCATGAGTATATATGAAGGTGATGTATTTATAGCTCTATTGCGCCTTAGTTATAAGTGCGGCAAAACTATGAGGAAAGAGTATCGATGGTCACGTTCTATCTGCCCGGCGTCTACGCTAGCGGTGGCGATGCTCATTCTATTTTTTCCTCGGCCGCTTCTTTACAGCGCATTCTTAAGACGTGGTACAGCGATTTTGGTAGCACTATAATGTTATATACGATGTTTCCATAACTAGTATTACACCGACACTTTCCACTCCGTCTTTTGATCCTAATATTTTAAGATACAGGTGAAAATAAATTAACAATAGTTCTACATAATACAGTTTAATGTTAAATTGATACTAAATTGTCGATATATTTATGTATGAAAGAGCTTGTCTTGAAGACTCCTTAGTTATAATTGGAAGCAATGACGCCGATAGGTTATTCCACTCCTTAGCTGTTCGCACTATAAAAGTATTAGCAAAACGATAAGTAAAAGAAGGAATTTCGCCCATGTACAGTTGTCGGATTGTATAAAATAGTAGTTAAAAATATTCGAGTGGTAAAAAATAACTGAGTAGTTCTCATAAATTTTTTGTTACAAAAGTGTAAAGGGGCGTCTGTAAAAGTTAGTTTCGCGTCGGCCATTTTGTGTAAACTTCACGCGATTCATTAAAATGGCGGATGACTGGCAAGTTGCTTAGAAACTTTGATCTAGAAAATTAACGCTCCGAAGTTTTAACTAAAATGAATAAGCTTTGATAAATTATTCACGATTTCTATATTAATACATGAAGAGTCAAACTTTAGAGGAATTTTTTTGCGCTGTGTGATAAAATTAAAAATTTTAATAATCTTTCAACTTTAAAAAATGCTAGTAATTATACGTTAATTATATATTATTATAAGGTGGGTACGACCAGTTACTAGCGTACATACATGAGTACTACTGTATTGACATAAATAGCAGTTGGTGAAAGGTACCTAAAAACAATAAAAGTTCTTTAACTAACTTAAGCTAACCTATCCCTTGAAATAAGGAAAATGCAAATTTTATGTTTTATCATCATCATTAAGCTATTGTCCACTGCTGAACATGGAATTCAAAGATTTCAGTAGCACCAGTTGGAAGCAGATTGCATCCAGGGTCTTCCGACTATCTTATCAAGGTCGTGTATCCACATTTTAGGTGGACGTTCTACGCTGCTTTTGCTGGTTCGTGGCCTCCACTCTAGAATCTTAACGTTTTAGCCGCCATCTTATTTACTCTATTTGTTCGGCCATGTTGTTTTTTTTTAGTGTTTTCAATGAAGAAATGTTTTAAACATGTTCATAGGTATACTTTTTTGTGGTTTTATTTTGTTTGTGTTTCCTTGGTCGGTTGTAACGTTTATTTTATTTGGTTTAGAAATGACAATTCACGTTATGGTTTTATTTGTATTTATATTTTGCTATTTCTTGCAAAGGTCTTAATATACTTGATATATATAATCTTTTACAGTTCGTTTTTTATCTTTAAGGCCGCTTGTAATTTATTTGTACCCATCGTTCCAATGAACTTTACTCCCAATGTCCTAGTCTAATTGCAGGTGCGCCACACGTTCGCGTCTTATCTTAATTTTTTTTTTTCTATTTCCATAAATTCTGATCAAGAAATCAAGTGATTTAATCTTTATATTGTAAATTTGTAACTGCTACATAATACAACGTAATTTTATTTTTTTTCTCAACCCAGGTCCGGAATAGATTACATAAACTTTTAACAGTGATATACTAAAGATAAGTTTTTAGTGGTAGTAATTAAAAGTTAATTAAAATAAAAGTTCCGCAAAACAACAAAGGTCACCGACGTAGGTCACATTGCTCGCTCAACTGATGCCCGTCGGGGTCGTTTGGTTCTCGAGTATTGACCATAAGTCAGTAGATACGGCATCAGTAGGTCTTAAACTAGGTGTATTCACGACAGATTTAAGGCCACAGAAAGTCCTTCGATGCTGGCAGCGCAAGATCGTCCATCTTTGATAGAGAGACCTATGTCTCGCAGTGAGCGTCTATCGGCTGATTTTATTATGATGACGATAACGAGGATGTCAAGTTTCCTCACCACATTCCTCTTATTTAAATATTATATATTCTCGCTCGTTCTCCGTCCAATTATTTAAACTTTAGATTGCTCTACCGCTCACAATTCGCGAGGTTAGGATTATTTATTTTTTCACGTCAGTATTACAGTGGATTTTTTGCTTTTATTTAAGTATTAATATGAATAAATTTTACTATTTAAATAGGTATAGATTATGTAGTTTCTTAATAATGTATTTTTATATAATGCTTGTGTATTATAACATATATTTTACTTAGGGATAAATTTATGTATAAGTAATATCATATTGTACTTTGTCGTGTGCCTGTACCTAGATTGACTTTCATATTTAGTGCGTTTCTTCAATTTTATGTTTTTATAAATACAAAATCAATAATAATCATTTTTAAATCGACGAAAGTATATGTAATTATTCTCTAGAGCCATTTTTTTTCCACGGACAGAAAGAACTTCGAACATATAAGTAATGCAAGCTTATTTTAACCGGTTTTTTTGATAATTTATAGAGTAAACCCAAATCCAATGGACTTTTTACGCTGAAATTATGATGATACTAATGATATAATTGTTGTAACATAACCCATTATATTTGTATTAGCATTTATATTATATTATATATATTATATTATATTATATTATATTATATTATATTATATTATATTATATTATATTATATTATATTATATTATATTATATTATATTATATTATATTATATTATATTATATTATATTATATTATATTATATTATGTTATAGCAAGAGCATAACAACAAAAATATCGGTTTTTAAGTAACATGAAGCACTTTGAAATTAGGACACAGATTGTTACTTGTTAGAATTGAAAAATCGTTGACTATTCATGCTAGAGCTATGAGACCAAACAAATAAATAAGTGTTAAATATGTGTTTTCATCATATATGTGTTAAAAAAGGAATCTAGGTTTGTGAAACATTTATCAGACATGCTATACATCAACCTTTCAAAATATTCGTCTAATAAATAATAAAACAATATGTAAATGTGTTACTTGAAAATTATCAAGGTAAAACATTTGGCGTGCTGCCAGAAACATGTCAAAAGGTGCGTACAAGAAAACGTACCCTTTCAGGAGTATTCCTTACTCTTTAAACATAAAGATTTTATTTCTTTAAAAGGAAACACTAATCGTTTATTAAAGTAGATAAATAAGAGCTGTATGTATACATTTTAGCATCTCTGTCTGAACAGCTTTTAAAATAAAACTATTTGTACATAAACAAACTAAGATTATACTACAATAACATCATGACATAGCTCCTGTACGTCAAAACCTCGGATGATGTGTTTTACTTTGAATTGAATTTGAATTAAATACAAAAACACAAAAAGAACAAACAGGAAAAGCACAAACTCTCCCTAACAAGGTAGTATGGGAGTTGTAAGAGAAATAAAGAGGTTATGCCGGAATTCTGAAAACTAAAACCCACGGTTTTCTTTGACGATTTTTGTTCAAATTATACGTATTCTTCGTGTACTGTGTTAGTTTCAACGGCCTTCATCTAGAGCCGTAGTGTCTCAGGCTAAGATTCGAACTACCTGCCTGCAAATCATGCAGATCCGAGCGCAATTATCGCGCGATTCACCACGGAAACGGGATACGCTTTAGTCACAATAAATAATAGAAAGGAACTACGGCAGTGTGCAAAAATGCGGTCTCGTAGTTTTGTAATGTTGGTGTAAATAACGAAAGAGTATCCCATAGAAAAGAGCAAGGGTTCGTTATAGACTATTTGTAATGAATTTAGAATTAGAACACAGTGCTTAGAAATAATCATTTATTTGATTCATTATAAATCTGTTTTATTAGTCGTAGAGACATGAGGTGGTAGAGTGCAAGGCACATCACTCGTGCAACCAATGACGGTTGCACCGAAAGCACCGGCGCGAGTAGACCCCCGCACTAGATAGACCAATGACAAAGTTAAATTCGCTAGATGTCGACAGCGTTAGATCGGTCATTGTGGCGAATTTCTAGGAGACCTATGCAGTAGGCGTCGATTAGCTGATACGATGATGATTTAGTTCATAATGTTGTGTTCTTTTCTGTATGTATTCAAACTGTGTTTACATTATTAGGAATACAACCTAGATTTCTTTATGTACCCCATATCCTTTTTGCCATATTCATCTTATATAAATATAAATAAATAAAATCGCAGAACTCATTAAAAGCAAGTCATAAGCATCTTTTCAAATGTTAAAAGCCTGAAGTCAAGTTAGCCTTGTTGGGAAAGAAACTGTTTCTCAGAAAAAAAATAAGAGACCTTTAACCAACTCGTGGTTACAGTACGTGTCAAGGAGCAAATATTTCGAATTTCTCATCTCTATATGCCGGTTTTATCAAATTGTTTTGTTTAATTTGTGGCCTATTATAAAAATTACGTAGCGTGCAAAAGATATGAATGAATGCGAACATAATAGTTAGTAAAATAAACAAATATGTACCATCGGAACTGTGGTATGTGCGCGCGTTTTGCAAGACGAATACAAGATATTTGAGAACAAATAGGCTTGACTTTATCCCCTTGTCTTACTGCTACTTCAAGCAATACTGAAAACATATTTCTATTTATTTATTTATTTCACACTTTATAATTTCTGTAATGTCGGATTTAATGCCGTAAAGGCATTTGCAGTGTATTTCTCAGTGCACCAACATTAGTGCAAATTTAGCCAATATGGCAGATAGATGTATGAATATCACGACAATATAATATATACATATGTGATTTTGTTTAAACATCGGAGTACCACATTGTTATGACCCGGCAGTTATTATCAGGTTAATAATAATGAGAAAAGACTTAAAACATTACAGTCTTAAAGATTTAGGGAAGTGAAGGACATTTTGAAGAAGGAAGCGACGTTTCGTTCAGTCGGTTTTTGGCTTATTTAAACCATTTCTCTTTCCTGCTTGATAAAACCTCTGCTCATAAAACTTTTAACAAGTAATTCTTTCCGCTCAAAGTTATCTGTTTGAGACATCACGGGATTAAGATATTTAATGAATGTTTAATTGAAAGCTCAGCCTTAATATTTGTTCGTAAGCTTAAAGCTCAAACTTTTTAAATTAAAAGGCAAGTTTAAGAACTCTAGAACTAAACTGTCAAGTTATAATTGAGATAAAATATTCTATTCATTGCTTCTTAATTAATATAACTTTGATATAACGCACAGAGATTGAATTTATTTTTAACACTATTTATCATGTATTTAAAATAAAATTTTGCTTTTGACATATATTACAATTTATTTTTAGATAATTCATTGTATAAAATATATGTATGTATGTATGTAATATATGTATATATACACTTACACTACTCATTTTCAAACCATAATAATGAGTACTTGTAAATAACTCTAGTAGCGCATAAATACAATACGTATCAATAAATATATAGTGAATTAATAATAATTATGATCGCAGAAGCGCATTCTATCACATAAGTTACAGATATCGTAATTTCAGACCCTAGAAGCACACTGCAAGGTATAAGCCTCTCCCAAATCTATCTTAGGGGGTATATACCATAATTACCATTCTTGGCAGGCGGGTTGACGATCACAGTGTGGTATTATGGTACACAGGGGACGCTGCTGCTCGTCCTCTAGAAACTTGTTTGTGAGTAGTGGCAATCCTATATAATTAGTGCACAAATGTGAATTGTGTATCCCGGGAATCAAACCTCTCAGCCCTTTATTGCTAGGCTACCGCGGCTCAACTGCATTGCACATATAAAGATAAGAGTTACATAGCATAAACCGACTGAGTAAAATTAGCAAGTTAGTCAGATTTTTTGTAAGTAAAAGGCAAGTTCAAGTGTCAGAGACCAGGCCTTATACGCAGCCTTTAGGTTATAGTGGAGACGTCGAGTCGGCAAGCACAGCGTAGAACAACCGCCCACATGCTGGACAGACGGCCTTTTTAATGTCGTCTACTATACACCTTTTAAGGCTGTAAATCTATGAGAGAGGTCTAATATGACAACTACAATATAATGCAATAATTTCATAGGCCTCCACTTTATAAGACCATAAATGTCAGTTATTAAAAATAATGTCGACGAAATCAAAACGTGTGTGTATAAGCGTACTGTAATTGTCAAGAATGTTTGTATATTTCCCGACCAAATTACGTTCCCTGGTTCGTCTGTCACTGTTTACACAGATCACTGATCATGCTTGATATAAGAGAA
Organism: Battus philenor; assembly: GCF_028537555.1. NCBI lineage: Eukaryota > Metazoa > Arthropoda > Insecta > Lepidoptera > Papilionidae > Battus > Battus philenor. The sequence continues at coordinate 7,155,011 of NW_027181688.1, read as the reverse complement.
TAATTTAAATAAACGAACTGTGTTTTAATTAGCAAAGAAATACGTCGGAGCAAATTCAACGCGTCGTCAGGCGTTATCAGATTGCCCCGGATGCTCCAAATAATACAATTAAGCGAACAGCGTCGGGTAAAATTAGATTTCTGGAACGCTTTGTATCCTACCGTAGTACACTCGTGTCGTAAATCGGATTATGATTTCACGATATAAAGAAAACAACGACCTACTTGACCTCACTACAATTCTCATACGGAAATGTCGTAGAAGAAAGTTCCCTCGCATAATATGACATTTTCATCATACAGTAAGATAAATAAAAGAAAGAAGCTGATCTACTTATATATAGAACTGCTACTACTAGAATTATGTTTTTGAATATATAGATAGAACTACATATAAGAGTATCATTTCTAAAAACCGGTTCAATTTGTTAATAAGGAAAATTCTATTAAAATTATTTTACGATTTTATCTGGAAGCTTCGTAATAATTTCTACATGGCAACATTTTAATCATTAATTTTTAATATTCGTTATGAAATAGTGTTTACATAATTAACCAACGGCTATCAAATATTAAATAATTAACTAAAATCTAACCGTCACATATACAACTCATACTATTATACGTTAACATAGAGAGTTGTAATACTATTTTCCATGCATTATATTAAATTTAATTGATTTGGTATCGTATCTCTCATCTCTACAGATTGTCCTATTTCGGTAGTAGCTCCAACTATTGTTTATTATATATAATTTTATATGGACATGGATACATTTCTGGTCCAATAATCACTGGGCACGGGGGATTCGCTGAGTACCTACATAGGTTTAAGAACAAAGAGAGTCCGTCTTGCACTTGTAGCCCAGCGGTGGACCAGGCCGTAATGCACGCAATTGCGAGCTGCCCTGTATTCGCAAGATATACTATCTTTAGTAATGTGAAGTAGAAGGTGAAGAAAAGATAGAAAGCGAAACCATCGCCTTCCTAATAGCAGACAAAACACGCCGCCAATATTTTTAGATTGGATTTTACCAGTGAATAATAAAAGAAATCATAAATAAAAATAAAAATTAAAATGATCGGAAACGTAAATGTAAAGCTAAAGAATTAGTTAAAATAGAGATACGAATAGAAATAGAGATAAGAACAAAGATGTGGCGAAAAAGATAAAATGTGTGCACTGATTGTTACTGAAAGAAAAGAGTAAGAAAATGTAACCTTTGAAAGAGTGAAGGAAATTCTGAAAGACCTGCGAAGAAAATGCTAATAAAAAATGAATGAAAAAATTGTATCACATGAAGTCACAGTTATAACAGTAAGTTAGAGAGAGCGAGAAGCATACAGAAACGAAGGTATTAAAAGATATTATTTTATATTCTTAATGAGTAATAAAAATAAGTCTCTATTTACTATAACATATCATATACATGCATGTGTACCAGTTTAATATTAATATAATTATAAATCATGTATTTGTTAAAACATTGGTTGATACACCACTCAAATAATAAATCTCAGAAATAGCGCGCTGTATTTTACTACCAGGAAAATCAATAACAACAAACAAATTATAATATTTCCCTTACGTACCTTGTAATATAGTTATATTAAACGTTTTTCGTATTACAGTTATAAATTATTAAACGTTTATTTACATTATTAATAATAGACATTGTAAAAGGTTGACATTAAAAAGTATAATATCTATAATATAATCGGCATTGACACGTTAGTTACTATAACATATATGTGTGTATATGTAACAGATTTGTCAAAATTTATCTTTGAAACTTATAAAAATTACGTTCTCACGTAAATATATGTTTGAATTTGAATATTTTCCTACTATTTACATTTACTGATGAACTAAAACTACATGTTAACTCACTTTTAAATATAAGATAAACTACATTTTATGATTTGTTGAGGTCTTCTGAAGTTATTTTAGCAAACAATGATTTTAATGACATTTTTAATCACAATTGTCAATCTTGATTCAAATATTATTATTTTTTTTTTAATATAGGTGGAAGCTATAAAAATAATATTATATCTATACATAAATAACAAAAGGCAGTGGGATCCCAGCAACATAGGTCGCGCCTATGTTCGCTAGTCTCACCTATTCTGGAATGCAATCAAATTAATTATTCACACTTTGTGCGTTTATTATATTGGATTGCCACTGCTCACAAATAAGTTATAAAGAGACTTATAGATAGCTACTTCCTCTATGTAGCAGTAGTCGTGCAATAAAGTGCACCGCCCGCCAGCCCGCTGATAAATGTGCATTTATCCATATATTAGTCCCTTTCTTACTTGACTGGACTTCCGCAAAGTAACGCCTGAAGCTATTAGATACACAAATAAGTTACCAAATGATATTCAGCACCATCCTCTGCGTGCCACATTACGATTGCCAACGCGCATGCCAGACGTGTCAATTATGGTATATCTTTAAGTGAAGACTATGTCTTGCAGTTGCAGTGGGCGTCTATGGGATGAAACGTCAAATATATAGACAAACTTAGATAAGTAAGAACTGGGAAATAAAACTCTATTAGTGAGAATATTTGCTGGGTCATTTTACTCTTTCAACAAATTTCTATAGGATTAGCAACAGCATCCTCTGCGTACTGTCATACTACACCGCGGTCGCTAATCTGACTATCAAGCTTAGCGACTACAGTATATCTTCCCGTAGATCATGTAATTAAGTAATAATGTTTACTTTCTTTATCATCATCATTTAAGCCATAGAAATAGAAGTCCAATGCAGAACATAAGCTTCCCCTGTAGATTTCCGATAGAACCACATGGAAGTGGCCTCAATACAGCGTTCTTTGACGAACTTAAAAAGGTTTTCTATCTACTTTGTAAGTCATGCGTTGAGGTCTCCACAACCTTAAGGCCTCTGCGATTAACTATTCTGTACGCTATGGGATATGATAACAGCCACTTCAACTTGCCAATTCGCTTTATTGTGATGCTAGAAATGTGTTATACTGTAACTAAAAAGAAGCAAGTGAAATAATATTAGTAATAAAAGGTTCCTTGGTAGAGATCGCCTCGTGCGATAACACCGCCCTTTATACCATGTGAATTATTTATTTTTTCGTCTATTTATTATCTATACTGTTTAGAAAAGTATTGAAGAGTAAATAAATACATAATGCAAGTCCATGTTCAATTGCTACTTGCGCGAAAGAAAGTTTACAATGCAAAAGTACTCTATCATCTAACCGCATGTTCTAAGTGCACTGGAAAATAAATCTAGACGAGTAGTTCGGTTCTACTTAGGCAGTATACGTAGGTGCTCGAAGTTAGACGCTGTTTTTGGCGCCCTGCCAAGAGCTCTCACCTTAATTATTATAAAAGAAACTAAAAATCTTCATTCAACATTTTTATACAAATTCTAAACTTCTAACCTGAGGCTGGTGCATTAGATAAAATGAGCCGTAAGACGTTTGTTGGCATGCTTTTTATATAAATTACACTTCTTTAAATTATTTATTTCTTTTCTTTGAATATTCTGTTTACCTTCTTCTTCACAACTCCCTCTGTGGTAGTAACACTGAAGACCATTATTTTAAACTTCTATTGAACGACTGAACACGACAGCTCGTTGTTTAACCTGGGGTAATTTTATTATTTATTTGAACGAATAATGAAGTCGTCAAGACCTTTTTAGATTAATTAGGTTGCGAAGGTGTAGAGACTTAGCGCTTAAAGCTTGAGAAGATAGCTTGGCTTATCACTCGATATGCGCTTAGAATTGCAATGTAAAATTTCCCGAATGGGATGAATCACTTTACAATCGGTTTCTATTATCAGCTTATATAATGAACGAAATGGCAAAAATAAAATCAATGACATAAAGTGAAGAAAAGGGTCCCTTTTCCAACGCAATTTTTTTTCATAAGACTTCTTAAAAAATTATAAGGAAACTGATGAAATAGGTGGCTGAAATCGGTACAAACATTGTTAAGTTATTGTGTGACCAAGAAAAATAGAAGTTAATTTTTAATATACTTAGATGTACGTACAAGGATTTAAACTGTAGAAGCTCTAGTAAAAGAGTAACAACTTTGCTGGCATTTAGATCAGAAATAAGTTCTTCACAGTTATATGATCTACCTACTTTGTATCTTATTTTGTTTAACTTCTTTACTTATGTAATTAATTATAAATACGTTAGTTTTCCCTTCATGTAATTTAAAAACATACACCTTATAAAAAGGTCATATATCCCTATAGTAATAAAACGCGTGTTCTTGGGTTAGCATTTATTTGAAAAAAATTGACACTATGTTCTTTGTCGTTTTGAAAATATTACAATTCATATAGCATGCTTCTATCATGTATAGAGGCACGAGCTTATATTAAAAATATCTGAAAAACTCCTGACCTCAGTGTATAATTATATAACTTTTGTTTATTTACTGCCTTTGCTTTTATTATTACCTAAATGTTTACCTTTTTGTTGGCATACATATTCAAATAGTAGTCCGCATTTCATATAGTGCAAAATTTTTCTATGCTTTAAATATATATATTTCTGTGTAAAATGAAATAAAATATTTTAAATATTAAAATTATGTGCTGTTCCAAGCTGTGTCGGTGTGCAAATACCGCTGTCGACAGTTCATTCCACAATGCTCTATCTTCTACTGTAGAGGTTTCTTTCGTAGTAAGGTAAGATATTTTAACCATATTTAGTAAAGCGCACTCTCACATACAATGGTATTTTATTTTATATATGTATGTTCTCGGGTATCCAGTATAAAATTATTAAACAGATGAATACAATAAATTTTAAAATGTTATCAAAATGGTTGTTTTCTTAGCATACACTTAATATCATCAGTTAAGATTAATCCGCTGCTTGGCATAGGCTTTCGTCAATGCTTTCCTTCTTATACGATCCTGAGTACTGCTTATCATCTTAATTCAAGGCTTTTAATGTTACTAAAAATGTTACCAATTTATAATTGGAGAGTCCAGTACTACTCGGTAAACTGGTCGTGGCAGAGAACCGCTCTAAACCAGCGCCATCTAGACATGTCGCCTTGAAGTCATCTTGTAAGGGTCTAATCTAAAAACCTTGTATAAATGCTATAACATATAGCGAGTAAGGTGAATTTGTCAATTAAAACCGACGAGGGCCACGCACGAAAAATCGAAGATTTCGCTGATAGTGTTGGAATATCATTTGGCTCACCCCAAATCCCATTTTAAAGGATTTTTTGTCTCAAATGTGTCAAGTCTATGATGTCTATTGTCGATGTCATACTGAATTGGTTTTTCAGGACTTTTCTTCCAAAAACTCGAATCATATTGTTCCGCAAACGGTGGTTATTCACCTGGTTTGGCCTCTTGTGACTTCTTGCTAATCAGCAAACTCAAAAGGCCAATGCGGTGAGGCTCCTCAATCGTATTGAAATACAATACGACTGAGGAGATTAAAACTGAATCGAAGGTCTTGAAGACTATTCCAGAAAAAGACTGTTTCGACTGTTTCGTAAGGACTATAAAAAATGTTGACTAGAGTAAATTTCATCGAAAAAGGATTACTTTGATGGAGATGAAATTTATTTGGCGATTAAATTAAAAAAAAAACTAACAAATCACTTTACCTTTCCACAGTATAATATACAGAAGTCTTGCAATGTTTGAAAAATGTATTTATTTTTAAGAGACAATCGTTTATGATATTAAATAAACAAATAAAGTGGTCACTATGAGATACTTTTTTTTTATTCTGTTGGACTGCGATAAAGCATTTGATTTTAAAAGTACGAATTTTATTGGAACAGTCTATTTGAAATAAAAATTGTTAAGATTACCATTCCATTAACATTTAAATAGATATCGATAAATAGATAGCGAATTTACATTTTATTGCCTAATTCACCTTACTTTTTATCACAGTATTACACTAGGCTAACACTATAAATATAGACATGCTGTTTTACTCTTTACGCTATATATACATAAACATAGTAACTTCTTAGTAGGCAACTGTCTACCCTTTTGCCAAAATTTCTTAGCACTTAAGGATTATCATTCAATCGTTTTCAATAAAGCAAGAAAAAAAAATTGGTGGATTATGGATTGGACATTCGTGTAATAAATCATAAAAAATCGTCTATGTTTTGGTGTACGGAAGGAAGTGTCTGAGAGCGCCACTCCTGGTGAAATAATATAAACTTCTTACTGTGTGCAATTGGTATTTATTCCTTGTTTTTGTTTTACAGTTTTATATGTTAGACATTGTTGCATGACCATCTGTCATTTCCCTTCTTTCCGGGTGCCACACCCGGTTCCTAACTTAACTAAATGTTTCCGCTATAAATTTTAATTAAAATTTACTTGAGTATGTCGCTTTTCGCCACATGTCCTAGTTGTGTGTGCTAGCTTTATTTTATGTTAAATCATATAGTTACATGGGATTCAGATTTTATATAAATTACTATCAAATTGGGCTCTTTTAGCACGTTTATTTTGACGTATACGAGTATCAATATTCATGACTGAACGTGGAAATTTAAAAAAATACAATCAGTTCTTAGAAAAGTCGAATAGATGTAACAATCAACACATTCTTACATTGTATAAAAGATGGGACGAGTTAAGACACCGTACACAGAATTCAGGGCGAATCAATATAAAGTCGGAAGGATGATAGCGTTAAGTGTCGGTAGACACGCGAACTCGAGTGTGGCGTGACACGACGCCCTTTGCCGGCCCGCGAACTTGTCTGCGTCTATTTGCGACCGATGTAACGCCTCTTCTCGTAACTTCTCTTCTCTTAAGGAAAATAAAACATCAAGACTATGTAATATGTGAGCAGTTAAAAGTTTCATTGTGAATGTATTTTAATTTATTTTGTAATACGACACCAGTACTAGGAAGATGAACTGTCTATTAATGTACGTACGTAATGATTGAAATAATTTCTTTTTTCGATGGCAATTTAAATCTATATGGGTCTTGATTATAAAGCTCCCAAAACCACTGTACCGCTCTTTAAGCATGCGCGCGGGGAAGCGAAGGAGAGATGGGGCTGCTCAATTCCGTTAGGCCGGCATCAACGCTCGCAGCGGCGGCGCTCGTGTACTTTCTTTCTCTATTTCCTCCTTTCCATGCTTTCTTGACGCATGGACGCGGTATCTCCAAAATAAACTTTTCTTGGCTGTCGCCTGCGCGTGATGGAAGCCCTATTTTCCTTATATCATATTCATTGTCATATCACAGCGTTTTGGGTAAGACTAATTTTATTTCCTATAAACCTGGTCACAAACATGAGAGTTTTTTTATAGCGGAATATGTTTTCACGACTGTGGGTTGGGGATAGGGAAACACAGATTCACCAAAAAATACGATTTTTAATGTTCGAGAGTTCGGGCAACGAAACTGGCGATTCGGTCGCGATTCTGCCCACAGCAGCTCTTTCCCTACGGTTTTCACTATTATAAGTTATCTTGTTTTTCACTTCTCTTCAGGATATAGACTGACTTAGAATACCCCCAGCATCGGCTTTTATGGTTGTCAATGATATTGAATTGGGCCTTCTAGTATGTAATATTTTTGATATTTGAAAGTTTGAAATAAATGATATTGTCAATTTTCTTGCAAGCCAGCTGTAATATAAAGCATCTGCAGTCGTTACAGAAGTATAATTTATAAACTCGTTCTAATAATAGATTTTAGTTATACCAACTTCTTAAACCTTTTCTAAAAATTATTTTTGTGACAGATATATTAATGTTTTCTGTTTTTTATGTATGATACTCCAATAAATAAGGAAAGCAAGAGTGTCTAAATAAATCAAAGAGTAAACACAACACAATATAGCATTTAAATAATTGATGTATGAAGGATATGAAGTATTTTTACTCGGAATGAAATACTTGTTTGCATATATTTCGCTATTATTACGATTTTATCAGTATCATTCAGATTTATGTAGAGATGTGAATAGAACATTGTCCAAAATCTCATTTCAAGTCCTTACTTACATCTTAATAATTAGAGACGACGATATCTTGTATCCCAGGAGAAAGACAATGTATATTACATTGTCTTTAGTTATATATGTAACATTTTAGTTATATATTAATATCTCAATGAAAGTGTTAGAAAATTCGTCGAAAGTCGTCTTTAGACGGCATATTTCGAAGAACTCCATTCAGTTGTTAAAATTCCGTTAAAAGCCCATCTATTTACTATTTCCACGAAAAGGGCCTCAAACTGCAAACGCTTCAGCAAGTATTGATATCGACCGACCCTCATAACAATAGCAGCCCTCTTCAATGTCATGAAATACTAAAAAGGATCAAAGGGAAAACGCCCAAAACTTTGTGATTAATGTGATTTGTTCCTATTATTAACGATATTTCACTGTATAAAACACTAAAAGTCAAAACGCCTTTAGCTGTAATTGCGTGTAAGGAAAATTGGGGTAATGGGAGTCATATAAGCAGTAGATAATATTCACTTAAATTTTCAATTAAACCATATTAAAATCAACTTTTATGATACTCTAATTATTGCACTATCAATTTTAGTCTATTTTCTTACATTTGAAATCACATATAAATTGCTATTGACTTAAAAAAAAAATTTTTCAACCACCATTTCGATATGAGAGTAATTTTAATCACTAAAGGGATAATGAAAGACAGTTTGATATTAAATTTGTTCTTTTTTTATATTATTAGAAGTAAGCGTGTATCTGTCCATTAGCTCTCCAAATAGTCTATGAAACAGTTACACTTCTTCTTTATTGAATGACATTATTCGGTTGACACTTGTAGCTTCAGAATTCCAAACAGAGATACCGTTCCATTTCAAAAAAACTATGTAGACAATCGCTTTTAATCCTTCTAGCATTCGTAAAAAAATTTGTGTGAAATTTTAAGCTCGTCTGCTCATCAGTTTGCAGTTTATATTTCATTATGTCATTTTAATTTTAAGTTAAGAACTTTATCTAGTCTAACAAAATCATTTCTATTTATTTAATTAATATTCCTTATTGTACATGCTAGGATACATTAAATAGTTTCATAGTAAAAAACAAAAGAGTACAATGGGCGGTCTTATCACACAAGGCAATATCCTACAGACAACCATAGTATGGAAAGGTAGCAGTATAAATAATGGGTAGTTAACGAGTACAATACATACATATGTATAAACAAACAAACATAAGCATATATAGACATTTTCTATATCTCCTGAAAATAAATAAAGTCAATTGAGACGTGATTTTGATGAAAATATCTACTTTAGAGACGTAAGAATGGTATATTCATGGCTTTAGTAGATCACCCCGTAGAACGGTCTCGTCTTCATAGGGCTTCAACTTTTGATAGTGTGTTTAATGAACATTCATTATCGGAATAATAAATAATGACAATTAATATTTATTCACATTACACAATCATTGCGACCGATGTGTCACCTGATTCTTATTGTCCGAATTATAGTGACTCTTACTAAACGATTATACCAAATCTTAAAAAAATAAGAAAAAAACCACAATTTGCTATTAAAAAACTACCTATGGTTTTCTTAATCGATAATTCAATCTTATATGCACATGATGCATAACTATTGTTATTTGAGTTTCATTAATAATTTACTTATTTCTTATTTCGTATAACCTTTAAATTAGATCAAACGCATGATAAATTACGCAGCGGACTTCCTAAGACAAAGGACAGACTCGAGATAAACGGGTAATCGAAGCAACGCGATCTGGTAAGTCTTTCTATTCTATTATAGAACAGATTTCTAGTTCGATAATAAAACGCTGACCACAATTTCCATCTGACTCACACCCACGACGTTTAACCATCTATGAAATTTGTAACACGTTATTTTATTCACGCTGAATAAAATTATGGTACTGTTTGAACAATTATATGGAAAGACAAACACTATTAGCACAGAGGAGAGGCAAATTAAGTGGCAGTGATTAAGGCGCTGGATGCAGGCTTCGCTTTGCGTAGACGTCCTGTAGATTAAGTTATAATAAACCAGCTGTTTAGTTTTTATATAGCTTGTGCTTAAAGGTAATTGTATTAATAATACGGATGAAAATGGTAAAGAGTGAACGACACTATTACTAATTAGAAATAGTAAGGAAAAAGGTGATGATCCAAAAGTACAAAATAGTAAAGCAAATTATAATAATAATATAACAAGAAAAATCCAAGTATTTTATTTACAAATTTAGACTTAGTATCACTAACGTTAGAACAGATTTTTTTTCATATTCTTAATAAAAGTCTTAAACACAAAAATGTTCACATGAATACTGTTAATTTATTTAAAGTTTTAAAATAAACTAGTCAACGTAAAGATATCCTGAAAATTAATGATTTATACTTTCTGTTATATGTACAAATAAAAAAAATAATTAAAGATAAACGTGACAGTGAACATTTCTATGTATATCTCGTAACGTGATAAGGACAAGGATACATAGCCGCTTCTGAATCTTTGAGCTTATAATCAAAATTAACACTAGTTTTTATTGGTGCTCTAATATTTTCATTATATTCAACTTTAGAATCGAATTCGCTGTCATATTTTCTTTCACTATTGTATATTGGTGTATAAATTGACATCTGTTTACTCGATTCTGGATTCAATCTCGCATTCCGATCAGATTTCTTCAAATTTACGTCGTAAGCGATCTGTCGTGGATCACATCTGGTGTAAAATCTGTCGTCTTTCAATATTTTACTGCTTTCTTGTTTATTTAAAACGGCTAAGGCAACCGGAGGAATAATTGCATTGTTAAATAAATACGAAAACGGGTTACTGGCTTGTCGGAGTGAATACTGATCGAGTTTGTAATTCAAATTATCGCTCTTGCTTGAAACTGTATAACCATTTTCATTTATTTTACCATAATTTTTAATAAAGTAATCATTTTTGGTGAACAAGTTTTTACTTTCGCTATTTGCTTTTACCAAATTAACTGGAATATCTGAAAAAATAGCAACTACTGTTCAAACTCTAGTAACGATTATAAATCAAAATTATTATTTTTAAATTAACTTAATAATTTGTTTATAAATACTTATGGAATTTACGAAATTAGAGCTTGATTTAGGATTTTAATTTTAATGTATTGTCAGTTATAAACTAACATTAGTATTACTAAAGAATTTGAATCATGACGAGAATATTAGAAATTTTAATAAACAATACAAACACACTTTGGAAAATATCTTGTATTTCTCAAACGTAATATACGTATAGAATCTTACCAATTCCATTTACTTCTGTATTATTAATATCTAAAATTAAATGTATTGTTTTAAAAATATTTTCATCCTTATCTCTCGGCGACACACTACTAAAATTTAAATTTTTCATAAGGATTTCTTTTAGCAAACCATTTTGTTCCAATAATATTTGCATAACTCTGTTTATTGAAATTAAGTTTAATTTTTTTAGATCCTCATTAATATCTTTATCGATATTATATTCATTCGGAATGTTCTTATCAGAATCTCTTACTTTTAAATTATTTTCTAATACTCCATCTAATGTTTCATCGTCAGTAGATTTTTTTAAATGTTTTGAATTTAGAGAATTTTCTAAAATTTTCAATAATCTAGAAATATTATCATCTAAAGGATCTTCACTCTCAATTCTTTGTTTTAAATTGTTCATTTTTTCCTTTAAATGTATCTTATTAACTTGATCGTTTAATTTATTTTCTAGAGCAAAACTCTGCGGCCTTTTATTGTCTTCTTGAATATTTTGTTCATTTTTATTCACCTGTGCATGATTTTCTTTTCCTTGGTTAATATGTTTACTAAATTTTTTACGAGCTTGTTTGGTTATGGATTGTTTAGGATAATTGTTGGCATTTAAAATATCTGTTGCAAGCTTACCCAATTGTGAAGGACTTTCTCTTGTAACTAATTTAACTTTGGAATTAGGTTGTTTTTGATCATCCTCCATTAAAATTTGTTGAATAGGCATCGGTAGGGTTGTTGGAAGTGTATTAACATCAGACAGTTTAGCAACTTTTTTGGTTAATGGGCTTGTTATATCGCCTAACCTTAAATTTAGTGATTCGGGTTTATCGTTTGATAACTTATTTATTATGTTGTCTACGTTTCTTACGGTGTTTTTAAAATTAGAATAGATTTCATCTTCATGCGATCTCTTATTTCTTATGTTACGCTATAAAAATATTAGGGACATTGTTAGTAAGATAGCGCAGTAGTGGAAGCCTTATTCCCAGAAAGAATAAAGGCCTACATCACTATGAATCAAGTAAATTGAAGAATCAAAAATCCAAAATATATGCATGAGAAGTGGGTCAGATGGTACTCTTTGAGCAACAACAAACTCGTTGGGAAGATCCAAGTTCCAGCTGTGGAAACAGTACAAAGGAAATTTTCTGATTTAATTAATATTTCAGGATTATTATTTTATTTATTGTAATTAAAGTAAAATAATGCAGTTACTTTATTATTAAGCAGAATTACTTCATACTTACAAAAACATATCAAAACTGAATTAGAGAAATGTCTTTGTTCCAAGGTTTTTAACACTATGTATTACCTGTCGATATGTTTATTGATAAGGTACCTTATTCAACCTCAAAATCACTATTGAAAAAATATCTACTTACGTTGTTATATTCATTTGCATGACAGAGAGCCATACAAATAGAAGCTAAAGGTAATATCCGTATTAACATTTTAATTATGTATTAATAATAATGTATGTAGCCAACACTGATCGGTCATGATTTCATACGGCGAATGACGATTAATCTTTAATGAACAAAGTTTCATTTGTTTATAGAATTTTCTGTTCCGTGCAGATCGATTGCGATGCTCGAATGGAATAGTTCAATAATATTGTAAAATATTTTGTGTATATTTAATATATATTCGTGTTTTAGTCATTGCGATATATTTTATAGTTATTTTAGTCGATTAGAAAACATACAGACTGCTTTCCACCGGTCTTGTTGAAAATGTATGTGGAAAATCTGTCCAGTCGGTGGACGTCCTTTGGCTGGAATAATGATGATGATATAACTATGTAAATGGAAAAAGTTAATTCGAAAGTTTAATTACGAGTGATTTATTTGTGTTATTAAAATTGTACATGTGACTTTATGAAAATAGTTAACAATTTTTACTTATTTTTATTTACACTAGGATAAAAAGCATACTTAAATAAAATACTTAAGAATCTGCATATGTCTTTAAATACTTAAAGAATAGATATAGAATATATTTTGTGATGTAATCTATCTTTGTGCATTATAGATTAACCATAATGAACACCAATTCAAGGTAATATCATAAATATATAATACAGACAGACACATATCTGTATTTTTATTCGTATGAATATGGATGAGGTCTGAAATTTTCAATATTAGATCGGTCATATATGTTGCTCACATTTCACTAGTTAATACTTAAAATACCCATTATTATAATATATTCCTTCATTGAAAATATTTTTTCTGTTCATTTTGTTCACGCTTTTTATGCATACGTACATTAAAAAAAATTTTATTTTGAATTAGATTGTTTTGATATGGCTAATTGTTTTTGACTAATTATTCGGTAGTCAAACACAAAATACCCTTTGGATTTATGCCCATGTGTATTAAAAGCAAAGTGGTCCTTGAATTTTTAAATATTTTTTTACGGTCACAATGGGGTTTGATGGTAACATATCTAAATGTGGATAAAATCCTTACTTGGAATTAAAGATTTTAAAAAATGTATACATTTATTGCATTGTAAATAATCTGTTAAAATAGTAATTCACCATTGGCAGTAAGTCCTTATCATCATGTATATAAAAAATTGAATTCCTTTTACTCTTAGTCTCGACTATATATATACTATAACTTGAGAAAGACTTTACCTATTACATCCATCTTATGTTACCTACCAACCTATTTTAAAGAGAATTATTATTTAAAAAAGTTTTTGGCTTGAATTTGTTTTTAAATAATTTGCAAGCCAGTCGTCATTTGTCCAATTGTATGTCGCCTGTTTTCGTGTGAGTAAATTAACAATGTTTTATATTAAAAAGCATTACCAATAAACAGTATTTTTGAAATAACAATTTCTTTCATTGATTTTTGGAGTGTGATTATATATTATTTTAAGTAATATTATATTGTAAAACGTATTTAGGCACATGACCTTCAAGAGATATAAGAATATTTATTGATACCACCACAAAAATGATTAAAATATATATTATCATGTTATAATATCCCTACTCAAATTTCATATTTAATGAGCATCAAGCAGACATAGTTTTATCCAAAGGTATGTTTTGTAGAACTGGATAATTGTGTTACAATTTATGGGAGATGCTAGTACTGTACTGTGGCGATGTTAAAGTTCTGGCTTGAACAGAGCTTTAGCTAGTTTAACTACGTTTACGGAACGTGGCATCTCAAGTCTGAAGCTGACGTGCATATATATGAATATAGCGCTACGCAAGTTTATGTTTGAAGATTATAAGCAATACTTATGGCTTAGATTTATACGAATAATATATATGGTGATGAAATCAATTTTTAGCGGATTTTATCGCGAGTTATTTTTATGTTCTTATATTCCAAATGTCTCGTAGCATTAATGAACACGGATTCGACGTCAACATGTCATAGTTATTCTGAAATACCTTCAACTTTTTAATAATCGTAATTGAACTATCTATCCAAATTGAGGTCACGATATTTTGTTGTCTTGCTCAATTTTGACTTTTGAGATTTTTGTTAATTTACTGCCACATAAAAATTAATATGAATTTCATTATACTTCACTAAAATTAGTCCCATTATCTGAACAAAAGTATAATGTAAGCCACACTATTATTAAATTACATTTAGTAGAAATGTTAATACAACTCTCCGGACTATGTCAGCATATTGTATTTCAGAACCTTTCTTAAGTTCCCATCGTATATTTCCAATATCTTTTCTTTCTCTCTCTATGTAGAAGATACAATTTAGAATACACTACTGCACGCAATCCGATACCTCAATTATGAATCTTTATTTAAAAATGTGTTAAAGGCGTTTAATTAATTTCTAATGTTATTTTTTTCGTAACTAAATATACTTATGATATTTATGTAATCATTAATATGATTATGTATTATAAATTAAGTACAACGTTGTAAAATGGCTTGGTTGCCAAAAATAAATTACTTCTTTACTTTAGATAAATATATCGTAAGTGTAGTAAAGGGGGTATAAATAATATAACGTTAGCTGCACAAACAGCCTAATATAGTTATATAATATAGCCTAGGCTCCTTAGGGAACACACGAGTTTTGCCGTCTATAAAAGAAGTTAGAGGGCGTTTCGGATATAAGCCATCTACACCTTCCCCGTATACGAACCCGCGAAATATGCCTTCCACTTGGGCACCAATGTAGATCCTGTCCAAAAAAGGCACAAACACAAATTTCACTTAAACTGATAGAAAGTTTGGTTTTTTCAAGATATTATTACTCTGTTATTTGAATTTCAAAAATATGTTGTATTGCAAGTTTTTTGTCGTCTACAAAATAATGTTCTTGATGTTGGCAATTATGAAATGTTTTTTTAGTAAATACTACTGAAGCAATTTTTCCGGCACATTTACCATCTTTAAAATATAATGGCGGCGTTAAAATTCGTTGATTTTATCAATCGACAAAATACTTTGCAATATTTCGACATGTGTATAATATTACAGAATGTAAAGGATATTCATTAATAAAAAAATATTTTGAATGATTTTTATTATATATTATGAATAATATCAACAACTGAATCGTACGCTTGTCGTATGATAGGATAGAACTCGAAAACAGCTGAGACGGCGAGTACAGACAACGTAATGATTCTGCTGATCCCGCGAAGCAAGTCCAGTCTGCTTGTAAGAGGTAACGACTTCCTCAAGGATTTCAGCTCGTAGAGTGATGCTTTTGGAGGGGTTACCTGGAAATATGCACATTAATAGAGTATTCATTGATATGTTGTGATGCAACTGAAGTTTTTTTTTATTATACATAAAGAACGTGTGGAATCTATTTTACGTTTTTTAAACCTTGACATCTAATTAAGCTCTAGTTAACTAGGTGTTATTTTTAACTACCTCTGCTGAGAGTCTATGTACTGTCAGAAGTTATTGGCCTATAATATTACAATAAAAAGAAATATTTCAGAGTGATCACTTCTTTAATAATTACTTTTGAAATATATTAATTTTGTAATCAATTGATTTCATTACCAAAATCTGCAATAGTTAAATGAACGAACTTCAAATAGAACTGTGAAACGGGAAATATTCGTACCGAACTATCAAATACTGACGTTTCAAGCCACTTTTCCTCTCCTTTTTGTAAATATCTTAAGAATTTTCTAAAATGTATTATCACACTTTAAAAATAAAAGAAATGAAATTGGTAAAGTCATTTATGAGTTATGGCGTGACCAAATAAAATAGGTAATCAATTTCGTAAATTTAAGATTAATGACTCCATTCAAATAGGTATCAATCAAGCGTAACTGTCGTGACAAATGCTCCTCCGTGGAACCGATGAACTTGAAACGTTTATATCATAAACAATGAACCATATGTTTGTTATATCATATATTTAGTTTAACGTTTACTTCCATTCATATGTCTTTTTCATCGTCTTTACATGCAGCAATATTGTTTTCTTTTATTAAAAGTACTTTGTTTCACATGACCTAAATTTTTTAATTCATCTGGTATTTTATATTGTTACGGTAAAAGTTAGCAATTGTATTAAAACATTTTTTTTTTTCATTAAAATAGCGAAGTCTCAACTTATGGAATAAACCTAAATAACCTATTTAAATGTATTGTACACGAAGACATAAGGACAAACGTAGATATATTGAATTTATATAATATAGTAATAATTATAAATAATTATAATTTTATTTTTAACTTATGTCCCTTATTTAAAATTTAGACATTTTATTGTTATTAATATGAATCTAATTTGCATTGGACGTTACGGTGTTAAATATCAATTTACTTCCCGTATTTGTAGGACAAAATTGTTGCATAACTGATTTAATGCAATATTTTGAATCTGACGTATTGTAACTGCCTCTGGTAAATCTAAATAAATATACAAGATATCATTATCATATCAGCATAAGCCTCGCACGTTGATCGCCACGACAACCAATCTTGCGCCTTCGACCCAACCAACCAATTGAGAACTCAACCCGTAATAAATGAAATGGAGATATATAAATAATTATAAAAGCTTGAAATATTTCACCGTCACGTTCATGTTTAGTTTTATACAAGCTTCTAACGTTATCGACCAGGTTTAAAACTATGTCGTCAAGTTTAACGGAGCGCAGCGAAACCATTAGGTTATTGGATTACGTAACATTTACTCGTGTTTACCTGAAAAACAACACCGGGCTCTATTTTATTAGGCACGCTTTTGTGAGTTTCGGAGCATGGCTGGAATATTAGATGGGAACGATTTTAACACGTAACTTATTTTTAAACACTATAACAGTAAATTACTGATGTTAGGTTGTACAAATTATATCACTCTTCATCATCATCTAAGCCATAAGACGTTTACTTCTGAGCGTAGAATTCTCCTAAAGACTTCTAAAAGGACCGGTTAGGAGAGACTATCAACGTCTTCCAAGAACCTTCACAGAGTCGTATTATCCTTTATTATTCAACCTTACAGTTGGACACACTATACTACTCTTGCTGGTCCATGATTTCAACACCAGAACCTTAATGCCACCGCGGTAATCTGTTCTTTACGCTTTGTGGCCTGCTCACTAACACATCTACTTACCAATTCGCTAACTTGTCAATTGATAGGAGATAATACCATGATACATTATTTTAATAGAGCGTGACTTTTGATAAATATTATGAAATAAAGAGAAATTACTAAACATACTTTAAACCGTTTACCTATGATGATTACATAGTCAAGACGTTCGAGCAGTGGTAGCCTAGAGGGAAGGATTGACACTTGCCATCGTAGATCACAGATTCGATTCCTGGTATACAATCTCATATTATTTACATCTTGCGCATTAATTATAGACTATTTCCAGGGAACGGGAAGCTGCCCGCATCTCCAATTGGCAGTTGGTCGGTGATGGTACATGGTGAACATGGCAATCATGAATATCCCCTCTAAGATATCTTTGGAGAAAGGTCTATCTAGCCCACAGACACTCAATGCAGGGCTTGAGTGTCTACGGGCTGAAACGTTGATGACGAATTACCTATACCTCGTGATAAAAAATATATCACATCTATCCATAGATATGCACACACGAGATTCAATCTTATATGTGAATAGAGATAAAAAGAAACTGCTTTTGATGCGATGAGACTAGATTAATCTCCTTGAATAAATGGAAAACGAATAATTCAAAGTAATACTAGTAGTAGTAGCATTGAAGTTGGTAAACAGAATTTCGTTAAAAGAAATTGGAAGGATTGTATATACTATATTAGTATACAAGCACGCTTCAGAAAAAACATAAAATTTAAAGCGAATTTGTATATAATTATTAAATCCATAATTCGCTTAGCTTTAATTAATCTATAAATGTATATATATTTATGTTATTTCTCGAGAACTATTGAATAACTGTTGAACAAAATTATGAATATCGGTTTTATTATTAGATTTTTATTTCGAATTAAAATCGTTAAAAACTGTTTTAAATGCCGAATCGTTAGCTTTAAATATACTACGCTGTTATTAATTTATTTAATATAAATATTTTTGAAGTCTAAACGTTCGTTGAGTTTACTTTGAACTGTCGATTTTCAGATTTTTTATGTTAAATTTTTTTTCGATTTCCCGACCGAATCCCAGGGACTAATCGGTTGTGAGCATTGATTCGAATGCCTTACGTAACTCTAATGTTTCGGAACTTCACCCACCTTTTCGGCGACCTCGGCATTTTCCCGTTTGACCTCGGCATGTATAGGCTGGGCGTTATTTGTCACGATGTCAAGGGCGCCCACCGCTCCCCTCTTGCGTCTTCTAGCGCTTGAGAGCTGTTGACAGACTTGAGCAGTGTTACTTCGAAGAGTTTTCGAGACACGCTCGTTTCGGGCATTATCATTCACTTGAATACTGCCTAACATCTTGTTTTTCTCTTTTAAA
This sequence comes from Battus philenor, assembly GCF_028537555.1. Lineage (NCBI taxonomy): Eukaryota > Metazoa > Arthropoda > Insecta > Lepidoptera > Papilionidae > Battus > Battus philenor. The sequence continues at coordinate 7,135,793 of NW_027181688.1, read as the reverse complement.
ACTTGAATCGCTTGTTCAAGTCAGAACGGGACCACCCTCATGTATCAAAACTCATGTATTCAAAAATAAAAGATTTATTTTCGTGCATTATTCAGAGATCGATATTCAATAAGAACTCTAACGACATCAAAGAATTTACATGGTGCTTAGTTACATATATACTTCGCAATTAATACGTGTATTTATATGTAATAAATACTTGTAATTAGGTACATTTAATTGTCTTAGTAATTTTACTGCTTACTGGAATGTTGACTCGTAGTTTAGCTACTTATATATTAGAACTGAAACCGCTGCTGTGTGTGCTGCCCAGAAAAAGAGAGCATGAGCTCTAAGCATCACCGAACTGACTTAACAGAACTGCCGATACTGTCCCTAGTCCCGCCGCGCGGATAAATACAGCGCGGTACTGCAGTTTCGGTAGCACTATTACATGCAATATACATTTAGGAACTGCCTAGCCCAATATATGATGAAATCAAGAAATATTATTTAATTTTAAACCAATATAATTTAAGCAAAACCTCAATGTCTTTATATGTTTAGTTGCTTAAATTTCTTAAAGTATATAAGTACATTAAAAGTAAAGAAACTATCTCCGATCAGTGTGATTATGTATACTTCACAAAAAATATGCTGAATATATCTACAAATATTTAATAAGTGTAATAAGTGAATGAAGACATTATTTAAAATACTAAAAATAAATAGTTATATAGAAAATGAGAAAATTATAATAAAAGAAAGAAAAATTTAAATAGTCAAATGGAAATGCAAATTATTAAAATTTTAACAAATACGGCGAAGGATGGAAGGCGATGTTTGAATGTAATGTAAATGAATGCGGTAATAATGATATAAAATATGAAGGATGAAGGAAGGAAGTAAGAAAGAAAATGAGAATAGAGAGAGAGGGTAAAAATAGTAAAGTTTGTGAAGTAATAATTGTAAAATGTATCTCCATCGCCAAAATAAGATAAAGGAACGAGAGGCCGAATATTTACGTTGTTATCATATGGTAATTAAAAAATATTGCCGTTCTCAAATGTGGCCAGAAGGACATTATCAAATTCCCTGAAATATGTCAAAATAAGCTGTTGCAATAAATTTAACATGATTTACTGGATAACCGCTAAAAATTTTGATCCGGATATACAGTTAAAAGCGCTCCATGCGTCTGTTTAATGACGAAATATAGTCGATGCGTAATTGAGGGATCATTTATAAATAACGAATGATTTTATAATATAACTCGTATTATCCTTGGAACATTTTTTTGAGAGACTTTTAGATGCGCAACGCATTTATCGTCGTTGTTATTGTATATCGTTGTTATGAGGTCACTGTAATAACAGTCTGTCGGGTTAAGAAAATAGTTACTAATTTTTGACACTTTATTTACCTACATCTCTCAATTAAAATTAGTGAGTCGTGTTTATATTAAACTGTTAAAGTAAGCCTATCAGAAAGTACACCAATAATAACGTCTCTCTTAATATCTCTACTTGCGCAAGAGCATCAACCAATTCAGTAAAGAGCGGTATCCATATAGCATTAAAAATAAAGATAAGCCTATGAATAAGCGGCTTTAAAAGGATTACACTTTTTTAGGCAACTGTGTGCGGTATTACAATACATGTAATTCTCTTAATCATGTTGTGAATTAAAAAGCTCGTTAAATAAAACTTGGAAAAAGTCTATTATAATCTGAAATATTTTTAAGTAATACAATAATATATATATATATATATATATATATATATATATGTGTGTGTGTATATATATATGTATATCGATGTCCGGTAGTCATACTCTGCGCTGGTAAGGAGCTCTTGGATTTCTTTTCATACGTATCAGGGACTAATTAAAACGATAGCGCTGTGCCATTTAAAACGGGATATCTAGTTCCTGGCTATGCATTGTTGAAACTATCCCAGGAAGCTGAGACATGCTAACGAACAGTATGGTTGTATACTAATGTTTAACTACTAAAACAAATTACTTAATTAGAACGAGAAATAGCCAGTACTTACTCGATCAATACTATGACCAAACGCAACACAGCAAAACGCTAAAATCAGAACCTTCGCTTTCATGTTTTTCATCTATCTTGCATGTTTACAACCAGTCAACATTTCAAGTAATAAAACTTTGTAATAAAATTGTCAATAAATGTTCTCTATTTCGCAATATCAATATCGAGAAATGGAAATGTATAGTTTACATTAAAATATAGATTTGTTTTGAGATTAAACATTTAGTTTAGTCTAAATCAAAGAGTCTAAATTATAGATATACCAGATATGTACAAGTTGTTAATAATATTTCTTCTTAGTTTTGTACATGGATATCAAGATGTAAGTACAGTGTACCAAATTACAGCTTACACTTTCTTACTCTTATTTTTAGCAGATGGACGGACTCCTACTGCATGGCTTAGGCCTCCCCTAAGATAGCCATGATGACCTTTCAGCGACTTCCCGCGACCTTAACTATGTCGTAGGTCCAACTAGGGTGGGGGATAATTAGTGTAATATAAATAGGAGTTAATACTATAGAAATGATAGAAAATAAGCAAAATAATTAGAAACTTAATTGTAACAGAGCCGACCGTGGGGGGGTTTTAGTCAGTAAAAGTCTGACACTGCCTGGGCCCTCCATATCCAGGCGTCCAATGAGGATTCCCCCCCCCTCCCCCGGCTAGAAATTGTAAAATAGTAAATATAGGCTCTGACTACGTTAGAGGGAAATTTGTAATAATAAATTTAAAAAAAAAAAAACTAGGGTGGGGGGGCGTACCCATAAACCCTCGAAATCAGCAAATGTCACCTGACCAGTAATCCAGTCAAAAAGAAATTTTCAGCGGGTTACTACAACGAAATTGTTTTAATTTGAAGGCACTATTAAATATATACTTGCAAATACTTACATATTATTATGACAAACTTAACACAGATTTAGATTAAATGAATAATTTTTATCAGAACCTAAGGGCTCCAGCGGCCATTGTTCTCTGCTTTTTTTTGATCCGACCACTTCCATTTCAACTTGTCAATCGACTCGGCTATATTGGTTACTTTTGTTCATCTACGGATCTCCTTAAACCTAATTTGATCACGTAGAAACGACGTCTTTCTTAAGAAAGACGTCGTTTCTACGCTATTCTCTACGTAAGTCCAGCTTTAAAGCTGGACTTACGTAGAGAATAGCGTGACTGGATGCTACAAACCTACGTTTGAGACGATTCATGATGGCCATAAGAACAGATTATAAATCTTTAATAAGATGTTATCCTTTTTCTTGGTTGAACTTTTAGTATTACCAATAAATAAGTGTTATTTTGGTTAAATATTTGAACAATCATTTCTGAAAACGAAAATCTGTCGAAATAAATAACAGAATTTATTTAATTTCATAAGTGAGCTAAGAGACATTATTATTAACAGAATCGAATTGTTAGAATATTCCCCAGTGAGGTAAACTAGCAGCGATGTTTGAATAGAACAAATTGCCTTTGAAATCTGAACGCTCTTAATGACCCACCGTCCTCGGACCCCGATCTCAGTGTAATCGTGTCTTTGACAAATGAAATTTCAGCCCCGGGCAATTAGGGGACGATACCTAATGGTGTATGTTGTATCATATACCGTCACTCTTGTATAGCTTTATTGAGTTGATACATTTTATTTATTCTGAAGTCGTTTTTGTATATAATTTTAATGAACCATTTTATTATATTCTCAATGAAAGTATTCACAATGATTTTTTGATTTAGTGGCATCATAATAAACTAAAAATTGTCTTCAAAATTTTCGCCACGGGATGTCCACTGCTCCCTTCCAATGAATTCTCATACGACAGGTAGGAAGCGGTCTACGTCCAGCGCCGACAATAATGTGGACAAGCGACATTAATAATCTCGCCAGTCCCCATTATGGGTCCTAAGACGAGCTCATCTGTTCTGTTCAAAATTATATTAAGCGATAAAATTCAGTTTTTTTAATTTAAATACTTACTCAACTCTTTATGGTTGCGTGGAATATTTGACAGGAAAGAATAATTACGTTATTTAATCTGTGGGCAAAGAAAAGTGTCTTTTTTTTCGGTTCTTTTCGCATTTTTTTTATTAATTATCTGTAAAAGAAACTTTCTCTAACTTCACAAAAATTCCAATACCATTCCGATAAATATAAAAAAGGCATTTTCAATTTTTGCGCGTAATGATGTATTTGACGATTGATTTTTATTTATAAATATGGACTGTTATACCTTTATTATCTTTTATTTTATTATCTGTCTACGTCTACAATTAATAAAAGATTAACTTTACATAATTCAGAGTCGAACGTTATACAGTTCAGAATGTTTGACAGCTATGTTAAACTTGAAAGGTCCCTACGGGGAGTTGGGTCTGCAAACATCGCTGTGAAATAAATCGATACGTTATTAATACAAACAGGCCCACGTTACGCTACTGACACCGATACATCGCGTATTAAAGTGATCAAACTTAGCAAGAAGTTTTAATACAAAAAGCCTCTCTACCGAAGGTTCCGGAACCACCGCTCCCTAAGGGATATGTCCAAATACAACAATACGAGTTCCTTGAGGCGTTTAATTTGACTATGGATGTGCCTGTTTAATTATTCAAGATGTTGAAAAATCTTATTTATTAAGATTATCGTAATTCTCTGTCTACATTAATACTTTAATTTTTATCGAATTTAATCATAAGAAATTAAAATCTTGTAAGGAATTTTATAACCGACATTAAAGTTACTTACAAATAATTGTTAATGGTGACATTAATTGAAGCAGTTGATTAACAGATATCAGTTGTCACACAAACATATGCTTACAAAGTTCCTAACCTTATTGGCTGTCACTCATCGTATTAACTTCCGAAAGAGTGTCTACGATAGTGGATTAGTATTGTTCTGGCCAGTGGTGAGCAACCTTTTTAATCAGGGGGCCAATTTAAATTTTTAAATTATTTGGCGGGCCGCACATAAAGTAACAATTATTACTTATCTTTAAAACTATATTTGTAATAGGTTTTATTATTATTATTATTATTATTATTATTATTATAGGTTTTATTATTATTAAAAAAATTGCGCATACGCATCGCGTTCGTATTGCATTTTTAACGAAATCGCTGTGTCAGTAGCTCGTTACAATAATTTTATATATAATTAATTTTATTACAATATATTGATGTGAGAAAGTCAATAAAATAAATTAATTTTGCGGAATGCTTGCCGGGCCGAATAAAAATGTTAAAAGGACCCCAAGCGGCCACCGGGCCGCGTGTTGCTTATACCTGATATATGCTATTGTTTGTCTTATAATGTCCAAATTTCAAGCTATTGAACTATTTAATATTATAGTAATTCTCGTTATTATTTCATCTCTAAATAACCATGTTTGGTTTATCACATGCCACCTTGCTAAACCTACTATCTTTGTCATCCTACACGTGTATGTAATATAAGGTACACTTTATTCTAATGTTATGAAATCATGTCTGGATAATATAACCGATGCTTATTTAAAGTCACAATTTAAAATAACCATTGTCATTTATTTCACAGTTTTATGTGCAAATATAAAGTGTTTGTTGGTTATTTATTAATAAATTCCACTCATCAATACGGTGTCATTGTGCGACGACTATAGCGAAACGATAGCGCGAAGCAAACGATTACTGGCGCCATCTATCGGTGGCGTTATAATGTACACTGTCAGGACATGTATATTTAAGTATACGAGTATGTATATGTCTCATAATATTCGAGTAAAAGATTTTTCCTCTTTATGAAGTACTTTTACAATCCCACTCAGTAAGTTTGAACGAATAAAACCTCGCAAGAAGTTAGTAAGTTTATTAAAGGTCTGTGCATAGTCATTATACGTGACTCGCCATTTACAGACCGAACTGACCGCCAAACGAGTTCAGTGTTTTTTTTTTCTGTGTTAAAATTTAAAAGAAAAAGAAAAAACTAAAACGTTACTCGGACATCCGTTCTTCCCACAGGAGCTTCGTACTTCGTACAGTAAAATCTCCGTACAGTCTAATTAACAGAATCAAATTTTTAATAAAATTTCGCAAAACTTTATGAAACTTCAAATTATTAAAATCAAAACACGTAATGAACGTAAATTATTCGATAAACGAACATTTAAATAACAAATATCCTTGGCAATGATGCGGTTTGATTATTTTGTTTTCATTTAGGATATATGAGACAGAAAATTAATATATATAAATCGGTATTGATAAACATTTTAAAAGATGTGTTGAAGAGGGGTTTCTTCTTGCTTCTTCTCCACAACCATAACACCTTGACAAGCAGAGTAGAGACCAAAACAAAAATAATTTAAAAAAAGTCGATGATCAAGACCAACCTGTTTAAAGTTGAATAAATTTATGATTATTATAAATAAATAATTTTGCGTCTTTTCACTTGACCTTAATTTGACCTGAATTCTCAACTCGTTTTAAAATTCCTTTGAAAAGAAAATTTTAAAGTAACAGGTTTCACTCATTTAATATTTAGTTTATCCGTCAACTTTAGTTAATATTTTAATGTAAGAATTTTTATTCAAATTTGTACTGTATTAATTTAAAAAATAATGATTTCAGAAACTACAAAACGATGCTGATCTGCAATCTGTACTCATGCCGCAGGAGTTGAACCCAACTTTTGTCTCGAATAAGGTAAATTTATTAATCTGTGAGTTTGAACTGTAGTCTGTGACTCGAGAATCGGGGATTCACCACAAAACTTTGCAGTGCACAAACGGCTTAAATTGGTAACGTGTATTTATATACATTAAGTGCAAAGTTAAAAGGCTTATTCAATTCAAAAGCAGGACTTACCTTATGCTGTTTGATTGATTATAGGTGCAAAATCTTTAAAAGTAAGAATATATATCTCATTTACTATCAATGAATATATATTATATCCAATGCAAAAGTCTTAATTTTCTGAAATAATAAATAACGTAATGATAACAAAATTAAAAAAGCTGGATTCGGATTACTTCATATGAAAATTAATGATTATTTATTATCTGTCCATGCAGAATGTACTCGCAGAAGTTATTGTCTTGTAGCATTGATAAAGAAAAATAAATTAATGTAGCATATTTCAATCATTATACGAGATTATTGAAAATAGTTGTAAAAGTTTTATACTTTTGCTAACAAACGATCTATACTGCCTATTAAAGCTTTGGCACCTGTTTATTTATTTATTTCGTTAATTAGAAAAAATCGCGCCAGTGCAAGAATTAAAATAATTACAGTAAGAATTTATAACAATTACAAATTCTGAAGCACTTACTTATTCAAAATGTGAACAAAATTCACAATATCATTACATTATAACAGAATAAACGATTTTTAACACAACAGCAAATATATCGAAGTAAAATCTATTAGTAATACCGACAGTAATATATAAAAATTATTGATATCGCTTAACCTTAAGGTTCTAAAACGAAAACCATGGATCGGCAATTCCAACGTAAGACGTCTTCTCACAAGGTTGACAGACGACCATGTCAATGCCGTTAACGCCGGAGGCCTAGACATAGGATGACACTGGATGACCTAAGGCTAAAATCAAGACGGTGATTAAAAGCGATATAGAGAAAAGAAATGTAACAATCGGGTCATAGATTATGAAAGATGCCTTACTGGAAAACCACTGCTTAATATTAGTCGTTGTAAAGCGCGTTACTATAGATTGATATGTGAAAAAATTGGCTTTAAGAAAGTTGTGTATTGAGTTTAAATGAATAAAAAAATACATGTTATGGATATCCATCCACAAGCAACAAACTGGTTGAAAATTGGACGTCCCTATGGCAAAAAATAAAGGTATTGATATCGGTTCAAACCGGATATTTGCTTTTCTATCAATTCTTTACGCCATTTTCCCGTTGGCATTTCGATTTCTACAAATGAGGTTCAAGATTTCTAAGGATGCTTAACTTAGACCTCTTAATAGACTTATTCAACACCCTCGGGAACCTTTATGTAATTATTCGTAGCCTAACCTAAATTGTTCTTTGATAGTTAAGCTTACAAACAACAGTTAATTGACGATCAAAGTTTTAAAGAGACGGTTAAGTAGTAATATGTACGTGATAAGTACACATAATTCTAGATTTCAATATGTCTTATTTCTCATACAAAATCCAATTAGGTTCTGATTAGGTCGTAATTCATTAAGTATCACTTACCACACATTTATTTTCGAACATATGCAACAGTATAATGCACCATGCAATATGTACGTTTTATTATTATTAATTAACTAATATTAAATAACTAATAATAAAACGTACATATTGCATTTTTATGTTGCATATACGACTGTTGATATAATAGAGACAATAATTATTAGTACGACATTGTGTTTAAAAAATAGAACCATTAAAAAGTTAATAAAACCTTTTATTGGAATTTTCAAGACGGCATGCATTTACAGATCAATCATTATAGACTTCATTAAAAATGACATAAAAAAATATTTGCTAAATATTACATAGTAATTATACGTAATTATTATTATATAAACTTATGGCCAACCATGGCCTTAGTCAGGCCAAATTTTTTTACTGGATCATTTGTTATATATGTAAAATCTTTTAAGTTATTGAATATATATCTCACAAGCTATTCATTAATGTATAGTACATCCGATTTAAAAACTTATGGTATTATTGATCAAAAATAACGAAGTAATAATATAGTAATAGATGATCTTTTTAAAAATATGATTACTACATAGTATATTTAATTATTGTTTACTATCTGTTCCTGCAAAATTTGTACTGACAGAAGATATTAGTCTGTCGCAATCTCATAGATAAAATAAATAAATGTAACATATATCCGTGCGATCATTTTATTCAGAACGTTTGGAAATAGTTATAATAAGTTATCCCCTTTAAATCTTTTAGCAATTATAACAAATCACCTGTACATTAAATTTAACATAAGTTAAAGTAAATCTCTATTTTCTTTCGAACACTCACAAAATAATATGAATATTGTATTCACGTTTCAGGACGAACCATGGAAAGCGATAGTACCAGTTCGACACCGACGTGAAAGTAACCTAATAAATGTTTTAGAGGCTTACTCTACTTTCTCAACGATAAAGTTTTACAGTCGAATACTGTCTTGCGTTGTGTTAGCTTTGTCGGCCATTATTGAAATCTCAGTTTACGTAATAGAGATGTATATTACATAATAATTACGGATGTTATTACATTAAATGAAATACACTTTTACTCTATCTTTGAAATTACTTGAAAAATCATATCAATTGTCAGTATACCTATAGTAAATGGGTCACAATGTGCTTGTGTTCTAACAGTTGTAGAAAAAGACTAGGCATGACCTTGATAGAAAACATTATTCTCTCATATTTAGTACTACTTACTCTTTTCCTATAACAATGGGATGCCAGCCAGTGCTATGAAATTTTAAAATATTTTTTCTAATTTGCAAGTTTTACATCAGACGATAATTAAATAAAGCTTACAAGCATTCGCTGAAAGCTATTTAGGTTATTCAAATTTTAAGAAATAATTACGATTTTTATTTATACGTAGCTTACCTTCTCATTCAATATACCTCAGTTCCTAAAGACGAAGGTATCCTACAAATGTGTGTTTGCAGCGATTAATTTCGGAAGTGAAACGTCGTCTCTCATTTCAGGCCTCATTGTAAAGGTTGCAGATACTCAATGAGCCATTAGCAAGGCTCCGAGCATAAACCTCTTAAAGGCAAAAGTTAAAGTGACAATTGGCAGGCCTTACTGCTTTTTATTTTTTATCGATTTACTCCTACGAACTTTGTGGATGATCAGATTTTTTTCTCTCACAAACAGAGGAAGTTTCATTTTTCCTGTTAATTGCTCGGTATATAAACATTAGACTAATATCAAGCACATGGAGGATTTACAAATATTTGCTACCACACCTACCTTATGCCATTACAGTGATTCGATTCTCTTTATCACCCTACTCCCTTTTAATATCACAAAATATTTTACAATAAATTGGTGCGAAAATAAGAAAACACAATCAATGAATGACAACTTATGAAAATTACAGATTCCTAATTCAAATGTAATATTTCGTTTATTTTTAATTATGATAGTATTTATGGTCATACCAAGTATTATGCTATACACGTATAACAATTTTTTTCACATAAAGAATGAACAAGTTTAACTACTGTACTTTTTATAGGAACTCAATAACATTCGTAAATTTATATTTTTACGACGGTAGAATGGCAAACACTTTGGTTTACTTATTGTGAAGTGAAGAGATCTACATAAAGGGTATTTAATTATATTTTTATTATTTATAGTATTGTATTCGTATTTGATTTGTATTCATAACATATTTAAATAAATTCTTTATCTTTTCATTTAGCCGGGCGAGTCACAGTGACACGTAAGCTATTATTTTATTAAAGTGTTACGGTTTAACACTATTTGACACGGATTTCAACAAAGCATTACCCGATACAGTTAATGCGCCGTTGATAAATAAAGAATTTCGTAGTTGTGATTAAAAGAGTAAAAAGAAACATGAAAAATATGTAATGTCATTTTAACTACCCTCTTAGGCTTTTTGTTTCTTTTTAGTCGATAGGCGCCCACTGTAAGGCAACGAATACCCCCCAATAAAGCCTTAATGACTGGTCTAGTACCTAGTCCCGTATCCAGCGACGACTCGCGACTTTAACTATATCGTCGGTCCACCCAGTGGGCCACCTCTACCAACTCAGGCCTAGTAATCCTTTAAGGTAACAATGACGTCACCAGGATGGTTTTCAGAGCGATGTTTTATTCTGCCATATGTGGCAAGCCCACTAAGTAGCGAGCAACTTGTATTAGTCCACTCGTATGAAAGACCTGGTGAAAAAAATAAATCACTGCAATACGATCACTTCATCATAGCACAAAATATACCATTTGAACACAATATTCGTCTCGCGTTTTATGTTATCAAAAATTTTATTTTATTCAATACTATATTCCACTGAGAATAAAATGTAATTGATAATTTATAAATAATGTTTTTACTTCTTAACTTTTAAACTTTGTTCAGTTATTATTATAAATCACATTTGCAACTGATTTATAAATTGTAATTTACTGAAGTTTTTACAATTTTTACAATCAGATATCGTCGTCGTTTTAGACTATAGATGCCCACTGCTACACATAACGCATCCCTCAAAGACCCTATGGGGGATATACCATAATCGCCTCGCTTGGCGGGCGGGTTGGCGATCACAGTGTGGTATTATGGTACGCAGAGGACGCTGCTGCCTATCCTCTGAAAACTTCTAAGCAGTGGCAATTCTGAATAGTTAATGTACAAAGTGTGAACTACGTGTGTTTTTGTTCAGGGAATCAAACCCGAGATATACGCTTGCAAGTCTCAGTCCTCTACCGCTGTGCTACTACTGCTCAGTGTAATCTGTTATATGTTATTATTATTATTTTTATTGCGAAACTGTTATATACCTGCAACATTTTCATTTATAATTGAGCTGGTCGTAGCCTAAATAATACACCTTTAGATCGTAACCTAAGTAATAAACAAAAGATTTATCAAACAAATATTTGAAAAAAAGTTCTATTACGTGTTCGAAGGATTTTAAGTGATATTACAGTTTGGGAATTTATTAATATAACTACTGAATGAAGGAGATTTGTGAAAGTAATAACAAAAAACGAATTTGTAGTGTTCAGTCCGTGTTATATACGATGTCGGGCTGCAGAAAAACCAACGTAATTAAAAAGTTTTAATTAATTTTTTATATAAAAATAATTTACGGAGATCATTTCTTAGAAAATATGTGGTCTAAACAGGTCAGCACGTCAGTACATTCTTCAATCCGCTAATTAACAAATGTGCCATTGTATGTAGCTTCTAATAAGGTATATACACTTTTACAACTCGGCAGGCCAACTCTATTTGAAACCACCAAATCTTACTAGATATAATATTTTATTTTTTTTGATAACTGTGTCATTAACATCGATAATACGAGACTGCATTATATATCATACATTCTACAATAGTATAGAAAGATCTGGTCGACTTTTATATTAAATAAGTTAAAGGCTATTTATATGTCATTACCGGTATCGACATATATAAATAATAATCTTAAACTAAGCGTGAACGTAAATGATTGGTGTTGAAAATATATATTTAAATTATTTCAATATATTACGCCTGGCGACTTTATTTCGCGGGCTTATTTAACCGGAATGGACTCAGCCATTTTTTTTTTATTTTACAATATTATATTAATCATTATCTTTTTTAATTTTTACCAGGTACAAAATTATATACACGAAATTGATATAATAAATCTTAACTACAAATAACTACTTTTTGCGAGGATAATTTCATTCTAGACCAATAAAAAAAAATAATCAAGTAAGTTCTATTAGGAGCTAGTTTGAAATAATGCATTTAATAAAAGCCAACTCAACCCCCTTGCGGGTGAAATTTCGCTAAATTCGTTCTTAGCTAATCCTGAGCTTTACTTGGTAAAAAGAAAATCCAAGCAAGCCAAGATTCCAGAAAAATCACAGACACGTGAGTTTAAATGCCCAAGACCAAAAATAAAAAATAAAATAAAATTACAACAAATACAAAAAATTAATATTACAAAACAACATGAAAGAACAATATCAAACACCTATAAACTATGGCATATGGACTGCCCATCTTCTCTATATTAGCAGACGTAAAGTTACACAATCCAATTACTATTTATATTTTTTTCATATGACATAGCGTACGTATTAAGGGTTTTATTCACGCTTATAGCTAAGAGCTAGTAAAGTGAAAATATTTACAAGCGAATATAGCCTTGTCTGCGTTTTAAACGAAGTTTGAATTAAATTTAGGCTTCGTGTTCGTGTATGAATGGCAACCATATAATGCTAAACGAAAAGGTGCAAGATGTATAGGAAATAACAATCACGATACAGTAAGCTCTCTGAGAGAAGCGGAAGATGTTTTCGTAGAAATAAGAGAGTGTCGACTACGCTAACCCAAAATAAAATCAATGTAGATTATAATCTTTACTGACAAAAATCCTATGTTTTTATTAAAAGTATCGTTAAAGATTACGCAAGTTGGGCGTTTACAAGACTTTGATAATTGTTATATATAAAGCTGAGCAGTATGTTAATTCAAAGATTTCTTTAGTACAAATATATACTTTGCACCACATCTATGCTTATATATAGCTTGACATAACGTTATTCTACTAAATATACTAGATTCGTTTCCTTTAGAGAATTCCACGAGTAGGTTTAACTCATGGGAATTCAATTATGTTTGGTAGACATATCTAAGGACGTATCCATTAGATTGTGTTAAGCAAGAGAGTGTTACCAGAGAAATATACACGTGGAAAGTATAAATATAAATCAAAACAATATATACTAATATAATATTAATTTTAGGCATATAACTAGACCGTTGATGACTTGATATCAACAGTCTTTTACTGTCTTACTATGATAAAACAACTACTATATTTCGTTGCTCTGAGAATAGAAACATTACATTCAAAGCTATGTTTCTCAAACAAAATCACTGAGTATGACATGACAAAATGCCATATGAATAAAATCGTATAAAGTTGGTCATTTTTATTTATAAATACGCATCAGTTTTAATACAAGATTATATAATCGCTTCATTATAACGGGACTTCAAAGGCAAGACGCTGAAACTTTTTCTTTTACGAATTCCGAACATACGAAATAGGTCATTATTTTTGTGAGTGCTTTTAGCAATTGCATTTAAATTAAAAATTATTTAATACTCATATTAATTAATTAAATCATTGGGAAAACCATGTGCTCTAAAATTTAAATTATAACTAACTACAAAAATACCTCTCCAAATTTTCGTGAATACCGAAACTAAGCAAGGAAAGCTTGAAAAACTAAAATCGGAATTTTGATATAGTTAAATTACCGTAGATAAATAATGTAACCGGTAAAAAATACAATCATAGTCGTCGTCGTTTCAGCTTATAGACGGCCACTGTAAGGGATAGGCTTCCCCCAAAGATGTCTATGATCCCTATCCCAAAGATGTACTATAATCTCCACGATTAGCAGGCCATCGCAGTTTGGAATTGTGATACGCAGAGGACGCCACTGTCCATCCTCTGGAAACCTTATTGTAAGCAGTGGCAAACCTATAAGATATAATATTTTATCCCGTGAATCCGACACATGACATACGATAACAAGTCTCATTCGTCTATCGCTGAGATAGCCTAACCACAGCCTAAAAATAAAATATATCCGTATAAATATAACATTTAGTACGCTTATTATAATTATGGTAATTCTACTGAGTCTTGTAGAATTATAATCAACATTTTGCTACTAACTCATTGTTTCTACGTACGTATCGATAGAGAAATCTCCAATATTATGTTATTTGACAAACTCGTAAATTACGCGATATGAATAATAATTTTAATGTAAGATGTAATTATGTACATAAGAGTGTTTAAATATGGTATGGATGTTTATGTTCAGGCTATATATAGGTACAAATAGTTAAAAAAATCATTGATGTACCAAACAGCTCCCAGTTTCGCGATAAATCATGGTGTGTCATTTATATTAGATTTATATTAAAGAGGTGTTGCCAATCGATTGGCAGGCTAAACAAGCGTTTAGCATAAGGCTTGATTTACGGGAATTTAATTGGAAAACGGTCACGCGTTTGAAATGGATCGCGGTATAAATATATGGACGGCGATGCCTCAGCCGCACACGGTACGGCCGGAACAGCCATGAATTGGATTTTGTTGCTCTGCTTGATCGCCGTCGCGCTCTGCCCCATTATGGTAAATATATTTAATTATATTCAATATCATCATATTAGCCGATAGACGCCCGCTGCGACGCATAGGCCTCCGCCAAAGATCACATACATAGTACAATACTTGTTAAATACGTCTCGTTTAAACAATATATTTCAGGGGTGTCCAATGTCCTTGTTAGTTTGAGCCATTGTTCGAAATTTGAACTATTTCACAAGACGCAATTTAAAACGCATTTAAAACACGCGAAATTTTGATTATAAGTATTTTATAAATTGAAATTATATGACAAAAGTACAAAATATGTGTATTGAAGTTAGATATGGTTTCACACGTATGTGACATCACTCCTTGTTATAAGATGCCGGTTAGTTAATTATGATCGGAGTTTGGATTTCGCTAATTTTATGATTGAATAATAATAATTATTATTCCCACCAGTAATTTGTTTCAATTTCCCAGGAGATGACATAGCTTTTTTATCACTTTTTGAAAGACTTTATTTAAAAAATTTTTGTACATTTGTGTATGACAGCGAACTAAATGCCGAAGGCTTTCTCTGCTAGTTAACCATTAAGGCGGTGCAGAGATAAATTGATGAAGGTAGGTGAAACAAGTTGATTTCATAAAACGCGAAAAATAAAATAAAAAAATGAAATCAAACTGGGAAAGAAGAAAATCACATAAAAACAAACTAATGGCTACTACATTATATAATTTTACATAAATATACCATAATATATGTATACATATTTATATACATAAATATATTTAATTATCTTCATATATACAATTCAACGAATTTGTATTCTGTAATAGGACACTAAATAATAATGTATTGTCTTGCGGTTTTGTTCCAACGTAATAAGTGATGTTATTAAGCGTAACAAAACCGTGTAAGCAAAAGAATTGTAATATACTGAATTATTTATAATATTGAGAATAAATTGTGAAATAGAATATTAGTAAGTTATAATAGTATTGTATGGATAGAAAATGAATGCTGTGACAATGATAGAAAATATAAAGGATGAAAGAAGGAAGATAGAGAGACATTGTGAACAATGAGAGAGAGGTGAAAATAGGAAAATTTGTGAAAAAATCATTGTGAAATATATCTATGTCCCAAAAAATAAGACAGGGGACGGAAGGCCTCCCAATAACAGGGGCCATAAGAAAAATTTGTAATATCGTACACAGTTGCCTGCAAAAGAGTCGCTAATGTTATGACCTCGCTATTATCTTAATGTTTAAACACATGTAACGTTTTCTCTGTAATATTTTATTTATTTTCTTAACATTTTATTACTTAGGTATTGTTTTCAAAGATATTTTTATAGTGGTAGTTCATGGTTCTTTTTAAACTGCATATTATATATTAAAATAATGTTTATATAAAATACTTTTTTAACATCAGAATTTATGCAATTTACAATATCTTTATCGTCTACCCCCAATTTGATCGCGCGTACCTGAGCAAACGTATAATGCAGGTCGAGAATCATTGGTATAAATAATCGAGTCGGAGTTTGAATCAGTGGTTTACTTGGAATTGAAACAGTTAAAACATATTAAGCGACGTTCCAAGCCAAGTTTAATCACTTTATAGACCGTGAGGTAATTAAACATAAGTACTCTTCCACCTACTAAGCCGATGAAATATATAATATGACGTTACGAGCAGGATTATTTAAGGCAGTCCTCAATCTGCCACTGTAAAGAAGGTGATAACAGCCATCGTGTTCTGCTTCGTCCAATTTACAGAAACTAACGTTTACTAGATCGTAAGTGAAACATAGAGTTTGTTACATTGTGACAATATGTTGAATGTTTAGTATTATCTGAACTTATATATAAGGCTTGTTATATTTTGTGAGAACTAGAAGCCATTTTTAAAAATACTGTAATTTTCATAAATAGTCACTTGATTCGGGCAGCGTAAGGTCGGTCATCGCGGCGATGGAGGAGACCTATGACTTCCAAAGAGCGTCTATAGGCCGATATAAAGATGATAAATCAATATATTATTAGAAAACTGAAGTGTTATTTATGCTAATTGCTACGTGAATCGTTTCTTTAGACCACTCTAGTTTCTCTAAGTATTGTGCTAGAATTACCGAAACGTTTCTTTTTTTTTCTAACTGTATATTATTTTTGTTGTTTTCTGTTGCATTTTATGATAAAATACTGGTAGAACTGAATGCATAATTTTTTATTCAAGGGCGAGGATTTCGATTCGGGCTTCGATTTCACAAGCAAATACGCCGAGCTGGCCGCCCCCGCGCCGGCCAACATCGACCTGGACGAACTGGTGGCCAGCCTCCGAGCTGCCAGCAACTTCCCTTAGTGTCCCACCCTCACCCGGCCAATCCTATTGAACCTTCCTTGAGCGTTATGTCCCACTAAATACATGCTTGTTAAAAGTTACGATCAAAGGAAACTAAGATTCTGCGTGCGGAATCTCTTTGAGATGCAGCCATGTCATTTATAAGTTATTAAAGTATCGAAGCGTGCTTTTGTCAGACTTTGTTGGAGTTTTCTTTACACAACTTTATTAATATGAGGAAATTGTTCAGAATTCTTTTCAGCCGGTTCACAAATATATATCTGATCTCAAGGATTGTATGTACATATCCTATATAATAATTATTTATTTATTAATATTATAATGGTATCCGCTGAGATGTTAAGGTTTTGGGGTAGATACCATGGGCCTATAAGCGCAGCGTAAGACGTCACACGGCGAATAGACAACATTGTTAATGTCATTGGGACGTATATGTATGTATGTAAGCTGCTACCGAACGACCCTATTAGAAATCCATTCCATCCCTTACCTTTTTCATCACTTATAAAATCTTACACAATATCGTTTAATTTTATTTTTTACAATATTTGATTTAATAAACCTTAAAAATTAATTCCAAGATAAATCAAATACATTAGATGTATATCAGTGTATTGTAATACCGTACACAGGTATCAACAGAAATTAATCGTTATATATATATATATATATAAGCAATATGAGGAACTCCGATTTTTTGGTACATAATAAGCAAAGGTAAAACAGATATGATTTTCAGTAGCTGATCACAATACAAGTAAAAGGCATATTAAAATTTTAAAACTATAAAAGTTCTTAGAAAATAAGCTATCGTAAATATATCTCTGTTATTCTACTCGTAGGAATAATCCTAGAGTTCAACATGCTTATACAATCTGTTCGTGTAAGAATACGAATACGCCTCGAATCAAATAGCTCCTAATTAGTTATTTCGTTCGTACGAAATTTTCGAAAATATGCGCTCAAATGATCTAATTAATCGACGCTAATTACGAACTTATCGCAAGCTGCATATGGGATAAAAGAAAAAGCAATCAATAAAAATAAAACTGTAGTTTATTAGCTTCTTCAAGGCTACATAAGTTCAAGATAAATAATGAGAGAAAGTAAAGATGTACTAGGAAGACGAGATTCTCTTCTCTGAAGTATCGACTGAGAGATCAGTCGAGCCACTTACGTCGCGCAGGGTATAGTCGCTCGTAGTTCAGATTGACGTCAGAGTGATGCGGTGCAGCGATGTCACGACGTGACTGACGACCTAGCGGTATATAGTCGTAAGGTACCTACGGAATCAAATACACGTGAATCGCATATTACAGTACTTTTATTCCATTAGTGCCTTATAGTAGTAGTTTAAGCTGCAAGACTTTCATTGCTGGACATAAGCCTCTCCTACAGATTTCTAACATGATGGTAGGAGATTGCTACATGGATACAGCCTCCTTCCGTCGACCGAAGATCTTAACAATTACGCCTGTTCTCTTTGTTGGTGGGAATTCATGGTTGTCTTGATTGCCAATCCTTGGTCTCCTATTCAAAAATTTAAAGTCTCAGCGGCTAATAGTATTGCGTGCTATTTAGCTTGCCCTTGTCCATTCCAACTTGCCAATCCGCTATGGCGATTTGAATTTTTTCATTCCTGATTCGATCTCGTAATAAAATTTCGAGCATAGCCTTCTCCGTAGCTAGTTGACTATAAGCTTGCCAATGAGGCCTATAGTGAAAGACAACGTTAGAATGACGTAATCACTGGTAGCAGACATTAGGTAGTGCCAATTATAAAAGTCATTGATATTTTTATAAGACCCTGAGATATGGAACATTATATTTGACACCAATCTTTTAAGTGAAAGGTTTGAGTATAATCGTACAGATCAAATAGCAGAGCTGATTGCAGACGTCTTGTATGGATCTATATCTACAGCATGGCTGCTATTATGCGATCGTCATATATTTAAACATCTATCTACTCCTAGATGAACTACACCTGCTTTATGAAGATGTGTTAAGACATGTAAATGTTTGAACTATTTATAACCATGTTAAGAGGAGCGTACTTCTCGAATGTCATTATAGTGATCGAATATCTGCGAACCTAAGCTTTGAAGAAAATATATAACATATGTGATAAGGTATCTGAGATCAAATTCTATCCGTTGAATCACATCTGTGCTCATGCTAAAAATAATCCTTTATTTCTGGAGTTGCTACCATAGATATTAACAGGGTGGACTATACAAAAACTTTCTTCAAATCCCGCCAACCACAGATATACAGTTGCTGTTTTTAAACTATAGTAAGGAGAAATAACCATGTACTTTATTCTCGCATATCGGGTTCTCGCTCCAGGCTTTCATTCCGTATCAGTCTGAGGTTGTTTCACAATTTCCCCAGTAAAAACTTATACCAGATACATTTAGTTCTAAGAAAAATTTCTTCAAGCCAAGCATTACTGCACCGCTGTAGGATAGGACTTTTAATCAATGGAAGAAGAATTCATCTTTATAGATTTACAAAGGTTACCTTTATATATAAACCATGATGGCGATTGGTACAAGGAAATCTATTACAACTCTTTATTCTCGGGTTTTCCTATTCATACTGATATATAATAAGATAATATAATGTACGCATTAGATGTATTTAAATTACCTTTTTCATAAGAAACCTTGCATAGATCACCAAACAGAAATTTTAGCGTTAAACTGACTATAATGATGATAGACATAAGTAAACATTTATATTTAGTGCGCTAGGGAGCCAGGTTTTAAAATTTGTGTGACTTTTGTGAGGATACTGCTCCCTAGGTACCGTATTAATATAGTAATTGGCTAATTAAGAAAATAATCAGAAGCGCCTTCTATTATATATTCCAGCATATCTGTACTCACCTGTGCGAATGCATACATGGTGGATAGCAAAAACAGAAAGCAAACGAAAAAAAAATTCATTTTAATTAATTCCGCGCTAACTTCTGCAACGGCCGCTGGATCTTAATTAAAAAAGTATTATGACTTTGGAATAATTGCTTCGCACGGCATTCGCTTCGCGTTGCACTAACGTATTCCGATTTACAAGGAGATCATTGATTACTTTTTTAAACGGATAGTTGACATTTTAATCTATTTTTAAATAAATTATCTGGTGTTGAAGACGCAAAAAAAAGACTTAATGACTTAATTTATATTTCAGTTACGAACGTCCAAAACTAGTCATAGGGCTACTCCGTATATTTGCAATAACTCCGGGTAAAAGCAGTCAGTACCGAACAACCACCGACGACCTTACAAGATTTACTGTCAAGGTGTATTGCCCACCTTATCAGTGGACGTTCTACACTACGCTTTCCGATCTGTGGTCCTCACTCTAGAACCTTAAGGCTCTCTGTTCTATGCATTTATGGCCCGCCATTGTCACTTTAATTTTACAGTACCTTGGTCTATGTCGGTTAATTTCATTCACCTACGAAAATCACGAGCATACCTCTCTCTTTAATGATTGTGAGCTTGCTGAGAGCGAAATGCATATCAGTACCTATTTATTATGTATAATTACTACATACGTATACTGTCACAGCCTTTACGACCTGCTTAATAACTGAGCGGTCGCATTACGTATGCGCTAATCATAGTACATGAGTATCGGAAGCCTTAGCAAGGTGATAATGAGGCATAGAATGCAAGTCCGTTTAATACAACGTGTAAGCAGAAGATTTATTCATTATTTATGTAAGAAACAGCTCAAGCGACGTTAGGAAGTTTACGTGGAATTAATGGAGGTAGTGATAAGACGCTGATAACACGGTCTGACCTACACAGAGTTTTTTATACGAAAAAACGTTCTTTTAATTAAACTCAGAAAATTTTACATATTGCAAATTGTTACTTTCATTAACAGTTTAAGAGTAGAATATGTTTTCTATCCTAACTTATTTCAAACAGTGGTTTGTGGAGTAAACCGGATGGGTGTTTCATACGGAATAATAATTGACAAAATGACATGGCGATTTATATTCTTGTGGGAATAACATAATAAGGTGTTGCGATAGTCGCTCGGCACATCAATTGGCACGCCGTTTGTTGAGATCTCGTTTTGTCAATGTGTTGTCTGTTACGGTGGGTTCCTTGACGATTAGTTATTATGACATTTTAATAAAGTAAATAAATGGTTACTGCAATGATCCTATGCGTGTAACGGTATGGATTAATTAATGAATAGGGTTTAAAACTAGAGTTTGACATTCAAAATCCTTTTCTGACTGCTCAATGCACTGTCCAATGTTATGATAATTTTCGGAGCCTTATTTTTGTAACAAATTTAATAAAAACACTTTTAACACCACGGACCAATAAAAGTCCAGCGCGTTGCGGCACGTCCGCAGGCCTATTATATATATATATATATAGGTTCACTTACATATTATAAAATAAAACATAACACAAATACACACAATAACTAAGAAATATTTGTTTATTAATTTGCCCTTTACACGTACACCATAGACAATAACTAAAAAAAAAAAAACATTTTATATGGAGGTACAAGAGGCGGTCTTATTATTTGAGGCAATCTGGAACAGACAACCTTTGGATGGAGATGAGAGGCATGCAGGATAATGGTAATGTCACAAATTACACCAGGAATTTAACGTTCACGGGCCGCCGGCGATAATAGCTTGCGTTTTGCACAGATTTACTTCTAGAGATTGTGGCCTTACTCCACTTACTGTAGATTATCATATGGATAGGAGAAAAAGCGTGTGTGTACGTATCTATTTATTACTAGTATAATTTTTGGGTTTACTTTCATAAGTTATATTACTATAATTATAGTGTACAGTAAACATATTTGTTATTACAATTGGAAATGTTTACAACTTAAACTATGGGGAAAATAAAAATCACATCGAAATCGATAAATTGGTGCTAATTATACACCAACATTTTTTTGCAAAGTATCAGAAAACAATAACATTGTCATCATTATTTCAGCTGCAGGATGTCCATTGCTATACAAAAGTCTCCGACATTGATTTATAATAGAACCGTTTACAAGTACTGGTGGTTCTGAATATTATTTCCACTTAATGCACTCTATTCGAAGGATATGTCTAGGCAGTAAGTTTTTATTGTACCAAATTTACAAGTTGTTGAAACAAAATATATAATATTATTTTTACATCTCTCTCGAGTATTCCGGTGAAATAGGTCGGCATAGGAAAAATTAAACATTATATTAGCCCTTATGGAAATCAAAACAGACGTATGCAAGCAAACATATAAAACAGGTCAAACATTTACTGTATAATATACGTACTAAAATATTAGAGACCAAGGTCATGCGGGTGATAAAATGAAACACATTTAAATGTACACGTGGTGAATAATGCTATTGTATGAAGAAATAAAATACGGTAAAGTTGAAAACGTAAATTTACTTTCGTGTGAGAGGTTGTACGAAATATAAAATGAAAGCAATAGGCACATTGTTTGTGTTAAATTTTATATGGTTCACTAATTCGTACGTAAGTACAATTGTTTAAATTGATATCCATCGTTACACACCATAGACGCCGACTGCAAAGCGTAGACGTACCCTAAAACTATCGAATATACTATTAACGTCACGCTTGGCAGGCGGGTTTTCGATTACAGTATATTTTGATACACAGAGGACAACACTGCTCATTCTTCGGAAGCATGTTTGTGAGCAGTGGCAATCATATATTATTAATGCACAAAGTGTAAATTAAATAATATTGTATTCCGGTAATCGAAACCGGTATCTACAATCGCTCGATATCCATTATTAGGAACTTTCATCAAAGACTTTGTTTTTCAAATAAAAAGTGGAGTGCGAAATCACATGTAATTTAGTATTGGAAAAATTAGATTTTTAGTTATCGTTGCAGCCCATAGACGCCCACTGCATGGCACAGGTCTAACCAAAATATGTTTATGGAGGGATTTATCATTATTGCTACGCTTGGCAGGCGGGTTGGCGAACACGTATTATAGTATGCAGAGCACGTTGCTGCCCATATTTTGGAAGTTCGTTTATGAGCAGTGGCAATCCTATATAATTAGTGGACAGTGTGAATTATGTATAAGACTTTATCTCGGGAATTGAACCCGCGGCCTACGACCGTCAATCTCAGTCTTCTATCACTGCTTGAGTTTGTAGTAAATCCTCGATAATTCATTGCACCACTGCTTTACAAGAAAATTGAATATCACTATAATATATACTATCTCATATCTATCAGATTCCCCGTAATAATAAAAAAAACATTGTATGTTTCAGGCACAACATCCAGAAATAAACGACCAATTTGATACTATACATATAACAACAACACCTAAAGTCACCGATGTACCCGAAGATGAAACGCCTGTTAATATAACTCTTCGATCTGGAACCAATGATATAAAACCTATGTCTTACATACTGTGCAATTTTTACAAAATTCTTAGAATGCAAATAAAGAGAATCATATTGGCGCCGAAAATTAAATCGGTGTTGAAGAACATAGGAACATGTATGGTTAATGGGGCCATGGAATTGATTGCGTATTATTTTCCCGCACCCATTATACCACTTATTACATCCGCAGCCGGAATGGTGATACCATTTGAACCGGTGGTGATGTTGAAGCATAGAATGCCTGTCTCTAGCTACAGACGTGCTATCATCATGGCAGTGAACACGTTTATGAAAACGTTTAATGACTTTAAAATGGATTACGATGATGATCCTTACATGACCAGAAGATTTAATCGAAGATTTATAAAGGATTCTAAAGAAAAACGTGTGATTTAACTTTAAGTGACCAAATAAATATAAAATCTATAAGTTTAACCTTCTTGTTATAGATTCAGCAACCTGTATGTTTATATTTTGAAGTAAATAGTACTTTTTTTATTATGTACGCCCTAAACTGATCTTTCCATATCTAATATATCCATCTAAAGACTGGTAGAGATCGCCTCTGAAAGATCCCCTATATAAGACCGCCTTTTGTACCCTCATACATAAATGAACTAATTAAATTTTTTGCTACATATCATTTATTATTATATTGTACGAGAAACTATAAATAGTTAAACATAAATGGATATTTTATGTCCTTCGATAAGTACTACAAATAAAAGTGTGATATAATAAAAAAACAAACTCACTTCACGTTAAAATGTATTGAATATTTTAATTTCAATCGTTAGCCGTAGATTTAAAATTCCTAAAACTAAAAACTTAAAATCCAACCGTAACGACTCGGTATTAAAATAAGCCGTAAAGGCTGGCCTCTATTGATAAGAACTAATATACTCCACGGGCAACGGCACGCTTTGTGATTGATTTAAAGTTTGAAAAAATTTTAATTTCAAAATCCCCTTTTATCGCTTCGAATTATATAAACATTAAGAAAGGATAAAAATAAACAGTGACAGAGATTTGCGATCACTTACGATCACTTCCCAGGTCCCCACGGGTTCACTTCCCAGGATACAATCTTATATAATTCACACTTTTTGCATTAATTATATAGGATTGCTACTGATCACAAATTAGTTTCCTGCGGAAGAGTATGAGGGTCCTCCGCATACCACAGTACCACACTGCGATTGCCAACCCGCCTGTCAAGCGTGGCGATTATGGAATATCCCCTATATATGTCTTTCAGGCAGACTTATGCTTTGTATTGGGCGTCTATGGGCATATTTATATTTTTATACTATTTTTATTATCACTTAACAATTACCAATAATTAATATACGTATACGTAACATTAATAAGATATTGATTATTGAAAGACTATAAGAACCAAGAAGGAGACCACGGATTGCCAAGCGTCGGACGTCAATCCACAAGGTGGTGAGACTATCAGGATAAGGTTGTGTGTACGCAGTGCGCTTCTATCCGGTCTTACTGGAAATCAGTGAGAAAGGCTGATGTTCAACAGTGGGCATTCTAGATCTAATGATAACGATAAATGACTAAGAGACCCGACACTATATGTGTCGGTCAGATCTTAGCTATGAATTACTGAATACAATCTTTATAAATAAACAGATTTTTTTTTTTCAAAAACTTGGTGTATAATGAAATGTTTTTGTACTGTATTGTAAAGTACTATTTTCTGGAGCATAAATAAATAATGTTTGTTGTTCCAGTACTGGAACAAATGTATTTTTGTGATCGATACCACAAACACTTAAAAGCTACCCCTTACCATTTTTTAGCCAACATGGCAAATACAAGCCATACTGGAAATCGCGTATTAACTATAAAACCTTTTTCTTAATGATAAGGAAACTAATTTAAAATGATGAATGTAATCGGTAAAATCGTACTCAAGCTATGAAGGAAATAAGAAAAAAATCGTTTTTTTTAAAGCCTTAAGATTGTAAAGAGGAGACGACAGATCGTCAATCGTAGTATAAGACGTTCATATACAAGGTAGACAGACGAACTTATTAAGGTCATTGGAAGAAGCTGGAGGCACGCCGTTTTCAAACCAATGTTTTTCTAAATCTATAGGACTATTTTCCGCAGGAGACGTGCTACAGCTGAAATAATAACGGTTTCCTGCAATTGACTAGAACATTTAGTACGAAATTTCAAATACACTAACTTTTTATTAAATATAACATATCTGTAAATCTATCTCCAATACAGATTTTGATTTTGCTACTGTGTTTAATCTGGTTGGCAACAAAATAAAACACAGTTTAAAAAAATTAAAGTTCATTAGCATTTAACGTCATCGTAATGACTCCAAAAAACGGACAGAAAAAGGAAGTCTTTATCACGGTATTCGCAGACACAGTACGTTGCCTCAATGCAGCTTTGAAATTATGATTAATGAGCCTTCTTTTTCTTCTTTTAGGAGTTTTTTTAACCGTAGTGGAAATTGTAACATCTGTGTTCGCCATTGTTGTATTAATATCAGCTTTTGTATCGTTTTCATCGTCTACGTCAATCTTGTTGGAATCATTTGATTTATTGGCTGCGGCATCAATTGCTTGAAATTCATCTGCTTTACGCAAACTTTCAAGTCGCGGAACAGTCATACCTTTCCAGAAATGTCGTAAGCCATTCTCATCCATAAATATTCTCTCCGATGGATAATTCGTATTATGCCTTTTCTGAATGAACTCTTTGAAGTAATCTGTCACTAGATGCAATGTTGGTTTCAATACTTTGTATTTTTGATTACTCAATGTTATTTCGTCAACCTTTTGAAAATCCATGTGATCGGGAAATTGTCCAAATATAACCCGGAACTAGAGGCAAAAGATGAAGCAGAATCTATTAGGCTTGAACTCTAGGAATAAGGTAGGGTAGGTACTATCACAGTGTATTAAAAAACGAAGATTTTTTTTAATTTTATATAGAGGTAATTACATTTATAACAGATATGATATATGATATGAGATATGATTACAATAAATGTATAAAGTGAAAAACATTAACATAAAATCTAAAAGACATGTATAACACATCTCTTTATTAAAAAAAAAATTATAAGAAAATTAATAAATATCAATTAGTTGTAAGTATCAAAATTAAGCTGATAATCCAAAAGTTAGCATTTACATACATTTGATTTCATAATTAAAATAAATTGTTTATCGACTACATACTGGTTTTGAGCAGCTATTTTAAAAATAATAGTAATATAGTTAAAACTGTCTTAAAAGTTTTAAAAAAAGTAATACTCACTTCATAGGAAATGCAAATAAGAAACCATATACTTGGCGTTAATTGAATCGACATTTTGATTTCTACTTTGAATGTTTCTACGTGTAAAAGGAAAACGATTGTGTTTTATGATTAACTGTAATTGATTTGCCAATATGGTTGTTAATCGAAAAAGAAAGACTATTTATTTGTCTTCTGATAAAAAGATGCGGACAACACTAATGTCAAGTTTTAATGATTTCTAATGCAATTTTTTGATCGGACTCAAGGAAGTAAAATAATCTGTACCTAAAATAAAATTTTCATATTGTAAAAATCTAAAAAACTGTGCGATTCTTCCTGGGGCCGGTAGGTCTGGAAGATAACAATAACACGGAGTCCGAAGTAGTAGTGTGTATATTTATACCGATGTATGTCAAGAATTATATTTCTGTGGAATTCCCCTTTTCGATGCGCCGGTGACGATGACCTGATGTAGCTTCTACACAACTATTGCTATCAATTGAAGGTACGTTTCATGGCACAGGTCCTGAATTATAGATGATATAGCCAAGGTTGTCGTATTCTTCTTATTCTCAGTCGTGCGCTCTTATCAGAGTGGTCGTGGTCATGCTGTGGTCGGTACTGGTGCCCACTCTCGCTATAAACCTTGGTGTTTAGCGAAGCGAGAGCATTAATTTGTCGAGTTTAGTAACAGTTTTAATGATATCTATTCATTTGGTTTGAATGCGTTCACTGGATCGCTTGCCTTCAATTTCACCACTAAACGCTCCGTTGAGTCCTTATTACAGCCATCATATGAGTATAACTTTTTAAGTGTAGAGATGTTCTCTATACTAATTAAAATCAAACAACGTTATGTGAAATAAACCGTATGGTTATATTTTGATAATAACAAAACAAACACCAAACAAAACAAATAACAGAATGCTTATATTTATATATGGTTGTGGATGAAGTGAGCGTTGTTTCTGTATGTGGTTCTTACAGGTTCAATGTCACTAAGTTTATGGAACTGAGTAGTCAGCGAACTTTTAAAAAAATCACCGACAGATCGCATGCCGGTTTCTGAAGATATTATACGTATAAAGAACTGTTTTTAGTAAGATGCTTGTGTCCAGTAAAACTTAGGCTATAACTAGAGGTGACAGCGAGTTCTAATCGAAAGGTATGAAGGAGTATCCCTTCTGTTTACTATCTATTGCTAGTATTTACAAGAATCCATGATTATTTATACACTTGCTGAAATAATATCATAAATTGTTCTGACAGTCGCGAGGCATATCAAATGATACGCCGCATGCTTTATACGTCCACGCAGTCTCCTGTTGCAGCAGAGCTTCACGAAACGAGATGGGGACACAAAGGATTATGGCGACATTCTTAAAAGCGAGTCGCATATCAAACAGACGGTTGTTCGATGCATGTCGTGGATCGGGGTCCGCATTTAAGCATTTCAAAGATAGTGCGTAGCTCATGCTGTGGCAGCTCAGGAAATATCCCATTTCACAACTTAACCGTTGGAGACAATCTATCCAAAATATATAACCTTTTATATGTGCTAGACAAAAGGATATTTATATAAGGATATATATAATACACAAAAAAGATTTTTTGAATTTATTCAATAGTATTTGTAAATAATATGTATAGTATTTGTATTTTTAATTTATCTGATATTAGCTGCAAAACTGTAAACAGATGTGTTATTTTATTATCAACCTGCGTTGAATTCCACTTCAACTTTTCAATCCTCTGAGCAAGAAGAGAGCGCAAGTGAACTGATGGCCGTTGGGATCTTAAGGTTGTATAGTCTCCTCTATAAAAGCTTACCAGTAACCACAGCGCAGGACGCCCACCTATAAGGATACAAGGGCAGACTTTATTAAGGTCATCAATGCAGGCCGCTTCCAACCGGCCCTATTCGAAATTTTGTGATGTCTTATCGTATTTATGAAGCCTGTATTTAGCAGTGGACGTGCAAGTTATAATGATGACGATTTAATAGAGCCGGAGACTAAACTTAACTTTTAACTAATGGAATCATTAAGGAATCTAGTAGCGAGTGCTTTCGTAACCGATGTAACAATGATTATATTTACATGTGTCATCACTAAGTGTCTACAGGCGAGTAAAACAAAGATATGGTCCGTAAGTTAGAAATGGTGATGAAATAAAAAAAGCAATTTTAATATCGTTTAATTTTATATTGAATCATTCTTACGAAAGCGTAAACCAAGACTGCTTCTCAATCCACTTTGTATTACTAAACCCAAATAATTTTCGATGAAGTTTCGTCAAAAATATTATAAATTACATTAAAAAAAGCTTTTTACTGTTGCACGAAAATAAGCGCGTACTTATATATGTTTTATAAATTAGGTAAAAAAAGCCAAACGTCAGGTCTCACACCGAAATTAAGAACAGAAATAAAACTGAATAATAATAACATGGGATCGAACATTCTAATTCGCTTTTGGAAAAGTCAATTAATATGATTGGTAAAGTAAGACGGACAACTATAATTGCTTTTGCAAGAGAGACGTCAATATACACTTTCTCTTTCACGGTATGCTCCGAAAATGTTCGATTATATTCTTATATTTTAACCCAAAAGTAAACTTAATTGTTATCCGAATATTCGATCTCCGTTAATTCACTTCGGTGTGATGATGACCAATGAGCTACAAACTTATTTGAAGTTTAACTGAATAAATGAATATATGTACAAAGTTAAATTGTCAGATGTCAAATATATAAAAAGGTAAACGTACGTGCACAATGTTAATCATGGCAATATTTACAACGTAACTAAATTTGATAAGTACCTGATATAATTTAATTTATCGTTAAAAAATCCCGTACATCTAGCAAGACTTTCCAAACACGTTGTCACTGTCAAAATATACTTTTCCCGTACCAAGAAAAACAACATCGAATAACAAATAACAATAGTATATTACTTGAAAATATATAGTAAGATCTTATTTGCACAAGTATATTGTCCCTTGATATGATCATTTAATACGTACAGGTATTTAATAAACAATTCAATAATTTATCTGTGGTTATCGTTGACATTGTTTTGAGAGGTAAAAGCCCGCGAAGATAAGAAGTTTGTTCCGTAGTATCCACGATAAATGAATTCCACTAACTCAATTATGGTTTTTAATATAAATGTCTGTTATTCAAAATTGACATCTAAACCTTTCAATAAAATCTGGAAGTTTAATTGTTTTATTAAGGCATAAGATTAATCGGCATTTCGATTCATAACAACACAGCATTTTAAAATGTGTTTTAGGCAATCATAGCATAATCTGTTTAAATAGAAATATTTTATAGATCCAACATAATCATTTTTTTCACATTTAATTTAGTTGTTAACATGACACATTATAAGTGTTAATATCATGTCGTAATTTTTTTCTAATATTCTCTTTACAGTTTATTTCCTCTTAAACTGACTATTTTTTATTATTTACTGTCTTGAAATTTATGAAAAATAGCGGACATTTTGTTCACTTCATTCATACATTAGTAGCTCATGAACGAATCATTCGTTCACTAGTAGAGTTAGAGTATTTCCAAATAATCACAAGTTAATTTATCTCATTGTATTTATAGAGAAGTTTAGCTTCCGTTTCTGTCTGACTCCTAAATTTGAATTATTATGGAATGATGATTAGAAAACAAAGGCATTAAAACCATACAGCCACTTTATCTTTTATACCATAATTTTTATTTTCGTAACCATATTTCGTTAACATAAGTATATAAAGTTGACATAGTTGAGTTCAATTACAGTCTCATAAAGTAATGGTTACCGCCTAGAAGAATTCTAGTCAACGTCGTGATTTGTAATTTGCTAAGTATAAACGCGGCCTAATAAATACGCGCTAATTTAATTTTTTTTTAATAAACATAGTCCTTTTGACTAGTCATCTGGTGGATATGTCTTCAAAATACCTAACAGCTTTGTGGTTTAAGCCTACGAACCTATAATATCTGTGTTATTATATTATTAAAGAAGCAATGATTACTTCAAAAGTATAATAAAACAAAAATATTTAATAGCAAAATATTAAGACTAGACATTCTACTTATAGATTCAAATCGTTCAATAAAGCGCGTTAAATAAAAACAACCAAATGTTGATGATTTTAATTGCACTAATAAAACATTATAATTAGTAATTACCAATAAAAATACACATAAAATGAGCCTTAAACGGACGAAAAAAGGAATTAATTACCAAAATTCTATCTAATTCATTTAATTTTATCTCAAAAATAATAAGCGGAAGAACGATATCTTAGTACATCCCCAAAAAAGTAATATTAATATTTACACTAATTATATGCTAAATATTAATATTGCAAAAGTCATAAGTCAGTGTCAAAATCGTGTCTCATACATACACACATAAATATGAAAAATATATTCTATGTCAACCGCTATTTTTTGAGTCGCATTTAAGACAGCACATATTTATATGAAAATATAAGTGATATACAATATACAAAGTATTTATTTACAAAGCTAATGTATTATTATTTATTAAAAAATAGTGAGTAGAAATTGAATACTGATTAGGATATATTATATTGATAAAAAAAACTTCACTGGAAATATTCAACGGATCAATTGTCAATCCATTGTAAAAATTAGAAAGTGTTGAATTAAATAAATACATCATTAAATGTCCTCAAATTAATTCACATTAGTTAACCCTATGTAATACTGTCACGCGGATGGTGCTATTTTTAAAATATTCGCGCCATTACGTTTGACAGCTGTCATAATTTTTTTTTATCTGTATCAAACTGTAACGCATGGTGTGTCAAAATGTATTATTTACATTTAAAATAAGATTACCAAAATTAATTCAATGTTTAAAATGTGTAAAGCATTCACTAGGTTTGTATGTCTAATTAATAGTACCAATCTATTATTGTGGTCTTATATGGTGACATGATATTTCAATCGATTAGTATCAAATTCGATTATTAATTGAAATTGTAATTGTTTAATTTCCAAATGCAAAGCCTAAATCTTTTCGCTTATTACAAATATAAAATAAATAATGAGATATCACACAACAGACAACATTTCTCTAGAAATAGGTCAAAAAATATTCAAATCTAAAATCGATTAATGTTGATACTGACCAATTATTTAACTACATTTCTATGTATATATACTTAACTATGATGCTCTACAAGTCGAGTGTATAGTAAGATCTACAAATTGTTTACATTGTATATGTAACACAGTAACAATATTTATCAGGCAAAAGATTTAGACACAGAAATTTTAGGCACGTTGTCGAGATTATAGGAACGGTAACAGTTATTGCTTTCAATGTATTCGGTGCGTCTATATCGAACCGTGTCATAAGAATATTATTTTTTACATTAATGAGATGCATATATAAATATAAAATAACCATAGATATGATATAAATATGTATATTTACCTAAAATGGCTTAATACGGAAATCACATTTATGTTAGAATATTTCCAAAAGATACGAACTACAAGTGAGACAGATATATCAACTTGTACAAGCGAGACAATTGAGCTTCACCTGCATATGTTCTGGTAAACTTCAAAAATAGTTATTTTAGTACTAAAGCCGTCTCCATAATTTCTTAGCGTAACTTAGGTAAATATGCATATATTATATTTAAATCCCACCTCTGAAAATAACACAATCGTTTTAACAAATATTTTCGAAATCGTTTGTTTTGTTCAAGAAGTTTTTACTATTTATATAGTACTACTGAAACTGATAAGGGAGGGGGGCTCTTTTTTCCGCCTCCTACCTTCCTATGCTTTCCTAAGACGCACTGCAGCGGTTTCGTTTACACTTTAATAAATTTGATAATTTAATATCCGAATAATTTACTACAGTTATTGATATTACATCCATATGTATAGCAAACATGTTATTGAGTTTGACTCAACCTAGTAATAGGCCATATATCCCTTCGTACGATCTAGACAAAATACCAGAATTGTTTTTAATGTAGTGTAATAAGTCAAATTCGGAAATTAACAATTTTTTTAAGAAACTTTCTACATTGATACATATATCGAACATCATTAAGTTTTGTAAGTATAAATTGCAATTAACGTTAAACAACTATAAGGCAACTATAGCAATTTGATATCGAAATCATACATATGCCAATTGATTAACAATATGAAAAAATTTAAATTTACAATTACATGAAGAATGTATCATAAATTACTAAACAAATTGTGTATACAGGTTGTTCCCATAAATCAACGTCTACGTGAAATTTGCTGATAGAACAAGCAGTGGGTGATATTAATTTTAAAAATATATTTAGATGTATGTTTAAATTTTCAACACGATCAATTAAAGTTAAAAATGTCAAAATAAACAAGATAATTCCGCATTTATATAAAAAAGTTGGTAGTGACATTCCACAGAAAAACTTAAAAGTTATGTCGCCCGTGAAGCTGGTGTAGTCAAAAAAGTTTTTTTCTGCAGTAAATAGCCTGTGAAGTTGAAAGTTTGACGCAAATGATATTTCTATGTTTAAAAATATTAATAAAAAATCAGAATAACAACTGACACATTTCATAGATTTCGAAAATGTAGTATATTTTTGTTGCACAATTTTTTTTGATGCACAATTCAAAATAAAAAAGTGATGAAAACATACTTAATTAGCTTTACATTTATCTATTCATTAGAATGCATATTATATAAATTACACAAAAGCTAAGTAGTTTCCGGTTTTTGACATTTTGCAAAAAGTTAGTAATATCATAATGTAATTATCATGTTTTGTTACGTCAAAAAAAGTTTTATTTTCAGTAATTATTGTCTATTGTTCAGAGGATTACTAATAGTAATATTATAGTGATAAAATTAAAAAAAAAAGAAATTTATAGTCATGGTAATAGAAAAAAAACTTCACAGCGTGGGCAGTATAAATTTTTAAATGACGTTGATTTATGGGACAACCTGTATATTTGTTATGAATATAATATACACATGATAATGGTCGCTATTTTATTTGACCTCACAGAACGTTCGTAGAGTGTATAAATGAATTGAGACTAGCATTTGTTCTGAACTTTAGACCCGAACTCGTGTAATATATCACAGGCCATTTCCAAGTCGTTCCTGGTGATGCCCAACGCTCTCACGACTATGTCTTTAGGATATCCCTCGCCGACGAGTCGGGCGATGTAGTCCAAATTGATGTTCTCGTACGAAACATTCTCGCCATACTTTTTTCCGTGCTGATCGTGTGTGAGTGGGTTTATTTTCTTTGCTGTAAATCGTTAAACATAATTGTTAAATTGTAACTTTATAAAAGAATGAGTTGTCGCGTATGAAATGGTTAAATTAAAAGTCATAAAAATGCTAAATACAGACCGCTTTCAAACAGTCTAAGAGGCCTATGTCCAACCCTAGATATCCTATGGCTTAAATAATAATGACGTATGAAATAGAGCAAAATTCATATTATTTATTACAATAGTACATAATCTAATTTAGACGCTATATTTTGGTACATTTAGTTTTTTTGTTGCTACCTTTCGAGTACCGCCTTCGATAGTAACGCAAATTTTAGTGTAAAATTTTTTTAAATTTAAAAAGGTAATCACCAATATTAATAGTATGTTTGGCTTTCGAATGTATGATGATGATGACGGTGATGATGTTAATGTATCAAAAACTCGGCTGGATAAAGACGATTTGAAGGCCATTATAGAAACGAATTCTAAACTCCGTGAACTATAATGAACGTAATTGATGTTCAATGTATCAAAGCCAACAATCTTCACAGATTTGAAAAATATTGGTGAAATGAAAATGACTATTAAAATAAATAATAAGAAAGAAATTTAATTTAAATATGTATAATTTTTACTTCATTTCATACTTGAAAACATGTCATATATTAAAATAATGAACAAGGCTCATTTGTCAATGATATAACGAAAGATGCTATTACAGGATTGCTAAATATGATTCTTTTTTATATCACATTAGCTCATTGTAAATGTAAATGATAAATACACATAAACAAATAATAAAAAATGTTAAAACACTTACGTGCCAAGTCATTATTTTCAACGCCGACGTTTTCATACGGCGGATCTTTGATATCCTCTGAAGGAAACTTTGGCATTGTCGTTGATTTGGTAGGCTGATACTCCACACCGCCACTAGTTGAGGAAGGTAAAGATCTTTGTCTGGTAGGCACTCTTTCAACCCTTGTATTGTCAAAACTAGCTCTATCTGTGTTTTGTATTCTTTCTTGTCGTTCCGGCTTATCTGGCGGTCTTTCGGGAGGCTGTCTAAATTCATTAATCATGTGTCTTTCACGATCGTTCCGTTCAGACTGTTTTGCTTCCGCGTGACGGTCAGACTGCTTTACTTCTGTGTGTCGGTCAGGTTGTCTGACTTCATGTCGTTCGGCGTATCTACCATCGTGTCGTTCTTGTCTAATGTCTGAACACCTGTCGTTCGATCGTTCAGATCTTTCATTTAATCTATCGTTGGGTATGTGTCGATCCTGTCTACTATCGTATGCTTGTCGATTGGTATGCTCGTTATACCTTTCCGGTTGTCGGGAGTCGTGATGACGGTTTTCGGAATTTGAGTGTCGGGTTTCTGCTTTGTCGTGTTTGTTTTCCGTTGATCTGTCTTCGGCGGGGTTGCGAACCGGTTCGGGCGGTGGTGCAGGTAAGGGTCGGCTGTTAGATTGCGGAGTGCATGCCCGGCGCGGTTTTTCAAATGCTCTTGGATCTGGAGGAACCTGAAAAGTTTTTAAAATATTAAACTTCGAAATCTCTCCGTCAATCACCAATTAATCCAACAAATTTTTAAGAATTTTTATTCACTGTTTGTGTGCAGTATTTTTTTTTTATTCTTTATTACAATTATAAATGTACAAATAAAAATATTTGTTAAAATTTATATATCATTGACTAGATCACATGTTCTATGTTTTAGTTACATTGTTTATTAATAATACATAATTAATATTCAACTTAAAAAAATAATTAAAGCTGTAATGAACAACATTGGCACCATAGAACGTAGTAGGATAGATTTTTATTTATCGGTGATATATTTTATTACAATAACTGTTGATTATTAAATGTTGGTTAACGCATTAGTTAAACAGTGTTTAGCTAATATTTTAATTGACTTATTACAATACCTCGGGTGAACTAGGTTCAATGACATTTTTAACAATACTACGAGATTACCGACGTCCACGTGACAGCTCCGTGGGCTAGTCTGAAAAGTCCTAGGCACAATACCAGTATCCAAAGCAATGCACATCTCCGAAGACCAGCACAAATAGAGTAACAAAGTGTGCGACAGATTTTCCAAAGAGCATCACGAACCTTAATAAGGAGGAATAAGCCGCGAAGAAGGACTTGAGTGCTGCTTATATTGTCTGCTAGAAACTGGTCATAAATATCAAAATGCTCAGGAGTTAATATAAATAGGGATATCATACCTCATGTCTGGTGTCGATTATGCCCGTGATGGTTTCTGTAGACCCGGTGATGACAGAGGTAAGGCGATGCCGTGAATCTGGTTCCGGTTCCAATGACGACCTCCGTCTAGGTTCTGAAGATAAATAAAACTAACCTTATACAGTGGAATTTAATACATAAAATCCTATTAATGTTTCTTTTTATTGCTTAACATGACTTTGATGATCTCAGATTTTCTATTGTAATTTGATTATCGCTCTTTTGTTTCCCGCTAGAAATATGGCTGCGATAATTTTTATAGTAAAATTAGAAGCAATCAACACGTAGAATAATACCGATAAAGACTTGTTCGTCTCTTTCTAAAGGACGTCCCATAAATCAGGTTTTACCTTTACTCTAGTAGAGAGTACTCTAATATAATAAAAAGTTGCTTGATTTTTATAATAATTCTCTGTTTTATTTTGATTTGAAAACCAAATTCCTTATTATAATATCCTTACTATTATAAATCGTTGTTTGTTTACAAGGTTGTTGAGAGCGTTTGGAATCATGATTCATAATTGTCAAACTTTACACTCGTCAATTCAATAAATAATTTAAGGATTTTTATACAGGCTGAAAAGTGTAAATTCTTCAAAAGGTTAAACAATGCTTTCAGAAATTATAAGAAACGTAATCATAACATAGTGAGACAAAGTGTTTTAAATATTCGGATTACTATGTATAAAAATTATCATTTACTATCTGTTTCTGCAAACTTTGATGTTTAAGTCATTGAACTGTCGCATTCCAATAGAAAAAAGATAATGTAATATAATATATATCAGAATGATCGCTTTATACAGTATGATTGTAAATAGACATAAAATCTTTTTGCTTTTGTAACAGAGAACCCATTATTGTTGTTAGCAAGCGACTTAGAACAATTGTTTGTAATCATGTAATTCTTAACTCTAAATTAAATTCAATAAATTGACTTATTATAACTATAATTAACTTCAAAGTATCTTTATTTCTTTCAATATACTAAGAAAACCAACAACATATAATTAATTAGAATACTAAAACAAATATAACTTAAACATGGGCCAATTGTAGGTTTTCCTAATTTACAGTAGCTTAGTAATCGCATTATTTATCCAATACGGCGGTTAAATACAAATCTTTATATGTCTTAGAAATTTTGATGTAGTCAGTTTTACGAGGATAACTACAATATCTTGTGTGTGTTTGTGTCTATTTCATATATTAAAAAAAGTTTGTATTACGTAAAATATAAATTATAATAAGTATTCACTTTCTTGCGTAGTTATTTCATAGGATTTTTGTAACTTCGATAGTACTAAATAGCAATAAAGTGTCAATTTTTAAAAAAATGTTTGTTATAAGTTTCTCAAATTCGTTTTAGAGTATTATTATGAGCAAACTTAATTCGATAAACGGTTAAAGTAAATAGCTTATTGACCTTGATTTTTGTTATAATTAAGCATTATGTTATATTTTTCTTTCTTTTAAACATGTAATAAATATGTTGACGTTGCGTTGAATGTAAAATAGGTTAGAATTTTGAAGTAAGTTATCTAAATTTTTATGATTTATTATTGCTAATATTAAGTGTACCTAGCGCGGTAGCTGTCGCGATGTCCTGGACACTGGAGGCGGCGACGATGGTGGGCTCGGCTGGGGAAAGGCTCTTTCTAGGGGGTAGTGGTGGGGCACGAAGCTCTCCGTACGCATTCTCCGCCGTAGAGGGCGCTCGCCTCGCCGCCCGGGGGGAGTGCCTTGGTGATGCAACTGGGGACCTCACGCCCGGTCTCAGCGAGTCTATAGTTGAGGTAGCCGCGTTGAACTCCGCCCAATCCTACGTGAATTCAAGTGTTAATACTCGTAGTCGTAGAACTTCCACTCCTTAATATAGGCCTCTTATATTTTTAAATTTTAATATTGAAATAGTAACAGATTATCTAAACAAGGAATCGAATGATCTTTTAAACTATCGAAATACTCAAAATAAATCGTTGTCGATAAAATTTCGACATCTATTCCACTATTTTTAAAATCGATAAAAATTTCTTGCGATTCGATTTCATTCTCATTACAGCTGTATGATATTTACGGCTGAATGAACTCCTTCTAGATTTCCAATAAGACCATTTGGAAGTTTGCTTTCAACTTCTTCCGACTAAAACAAGGTCGACAATTAGGGAGTGAAAGTTCTACGCTGAGCTTTCCAGTTCGTGATCTTCACTAAAGAACCTAATGGCGCCAGTGATTGTCCGTTCTGCACTCTATGTGGCCTCTCCACTGCTATTACAACTAGCAAATACACTTAATCATGATTGGTCCACGTTTTACATATCAATGAAAAATGATCACCCATAAGAATTTAAAACTTCAGGATTTTAGGTGGTTAGACGTGTAAGCTTTTTTAAATTGATTTAGCTAGGTGCCCAAGATTTAACCTAAACACTTAGCGCTTTCATCAAGGCTCTCGTGAAAAGCCTCGCGCTTATAGTGTTATTGAGTTCGCTGTACCATTCCTTAAGTAAACACGCGGTGAAACGGAGGGTGGTATCGGCCGCTCCGTTCCGTCAGTCCGGCGTTCTCCTTTTATTCTCGGTCTCTACCGTGCTTTTTCTAAGACGCGGTATAGTGATTTCGATAACACTATAATTGCTGTTAAGGTCTATGCTATGTGTTTTAAGTGCCACCCCAAGTCCAACTAAAAGTTCTATGTTAATTGATAGAAAATTTGTTTCCTATTTGTATGTGAAAAAGAAGTCATAAATCGAGAACACAAATAATAAACTGAGCTTCACCTATAATTTTAAACAGAAGTTTTCACTTCCGACAAAAATTATGTTAATTATAATTCAGATTGTTTATTACGTATAGCTCTATGTTTAATTTTATCATTAACATTATTTCAGCCGTAAGACGTCCACAGCTGGAGATAGGCTTTCTCCGACTTCTGACTTTGTGTTGGGCAACCTACGATGTGCTACATAATAACATTATTTATATTTATCTGACAATTAATAAATTTACCCTGAAATATATTTAATGCTTCCAGGACTACCATAACAGTACGTACTCAATATTTTTTTAAATACTGTTGTCTTAGCAATTGGAATTATCAAGGTTTATTACATAAAGCAATAATATGCAAATAATGAAAACATCAAACACATCACCAAGCGTATATTGTCAACATAAAAAAGTAAACTTACAAATAAATAAATTTAGAGTAGAAAATATCATCTATATATATTCTAAACTAACTTAAACCTAAGAAACAATACTTCACAATACTCGTCCAGTTGAGTAATACTCTATAATGTTCAATGATCAGAAAATCCGTTGCATATTTACCAACATGTGATAGCTTACTATGGAATAGGCTTTGTATCGAAAACATGTTAATAAGGGATATGCACTACTTATAAGTGAGACGACAAACTAAGATGTAGTTTGTGCGTAGGAGACTTTGAAAAGAGTTCTGTTAATCTCTTATAATCTCATTCTAAGACCTCTCAGTTCAGGCCTCTTTGGTGCCATGGAGAACGCTATTCTCAGGTATTTTCTACAATATCCAATCAGGAATGAGGAGAACCGTAGAGTAATGAAACTAACGAACATAGCACAGCCGATTTGTAATCACTAGGGGTACGGAAATTTCGTATTTACGAAATAGATGCGAATAAATGCGAAAATTTCTCATAAATGCGAATAAATGCGAAATGTATGGTATTTTTCTTTTTTCCAAGGTCTTCCTCAAAATGAGCTAATTGATGAATATGCACACTGTCATAGGCTAATTATTCGGTCCATTAATATAAATAAAAACCCCAATGTGCAGGACATATTGTTGGCCGTCAAATGCAGCTTTTCGTTTTTTGGCTGAAGCAGCATTACATAGTGCAATTAACAGCGTGGACGCTTAACGCTTCTTCTGCATATAAAATGTCGTCGTACAGACCAAAAAACGACGTTTAAAAAGTCGAATCTTTATTTTTTACAATGTTATCTTTTAATTAATTAAAACTGTTTGATGTTAAGACTTGTACTTTAAAATTTTGTTAAATTTTACCTTCATATTTAGCAATAAAATTACTAAACAAAAATTTTTGTTTAGTAAATGCCTAATTTACCCAAATTTTATAATTTTAAAGTATAAATGCGAAATATATGCGAAATTTGCAAATTTTGAAAAATATAAATGCGAAATTGGTGATTTTTTTTTGCGAAAATTCCGTACCTCTAGTAATCACCTGTGAGCAGAGCACATGTCCGCTGGGCACTTAAGGTTAGAGGTTACTCTTGTTAAGGGCGACGAATAACACTGGGATTATAGGAAAGGCCTATGTCCAGTACCGGAAATACTATAGTTGATATGATGAACACATTGAAGCCGCCTCCATAATTTATTGGTAAATATACATCCGAATATCTAGATCTCTATAAACTGTGAACATGCGTCATAGCTGCAGCAACAATAATATTTAAATGATTGTTTTAATAGAATATTAAATTACTTGAAATGCATTACTTACTTTAAATTTTATTACAATTTCGTTTGCAAAAACATATATAATCAAATGCATAAAATAAAAGTCAACAACATAACAATGAAGCATTCAAAAAATGTTTTAATTAGAATGGTATGAATATTATCATGACGTTTCAATAAAAGTTGCCATAATTTTTCTGCAAAAAATCTACTACTTTGGAAATAAATTGTTTATTTATGTATGAATATGCATTGACAATATTTATACCACTCTCAGAGTACGCATACTATTCACAATAAGCTTGTTTTCGTAACCTATATTGTTACTCAAATGTAAAGAGTATAAATTGCACTAAAGTCTTTTATTTTAAATAAAGAACGTACATGCACTGCGTAAATCTGAACACAACTCATGCAAACGTAAATAATATAACAAAGATGATTGTGATAAAAGTTAAAAATGAAATGTCTCACACAAAGCATTTATATTCAAATAAATATCAACTTTAATTAGCAACTTAATGTCTAAATTCTATTTGCATTGTTTAAATTAAATTACAACCTCTAGTATATAAATTATAAGACGTTTTCTCATTTTGATCAAAACCAATCGATTTTTTTATAAATAATATTTATTAAAATATAATTGTGTCAAACAAAAATTTGACTACAAATAAAATTTCATCAAAACAAATGTAATGATCATTAATTTTAGCCCTATAAAAGTATATTCCTCTTCTACACCCATGTAGATGAACATTTTAATAAGATTTTTAAATGAAATATGACACAAATAGGCGTGGCATACAACACTAAAGCATATCTCTGAAAAATTTCATATATATATCAAAATGAGAAACGGTCTGTTTTAATGTGCAAAAAAGAAGTAAAAAGCAGTATTATTTTATAGACCTTTAAATAATTTTTCTTAATAAATATAGGGCCATCTCATCATATATACGTATGTATAAGTACTATACTATGAAATGTGTATTAAGTTTTTTTTTAATTATATATCTCCATCAAAGGTAATTTGATAGAGATCGCCTCGAGCGATAAGACTGCCTGTTGTATTACCTCTACATGAATTGAATAATTTTTAGTTATTAATTATATATATTTCGGTATACAATAAAGTGTTAATAAAATTGATAGAACATTTATAAAGCAGTGAAAACACAATTTTACTGAATGTACAAGATATCAGATATGACTTGTATGTCATGAAAAAGTATAATTGATTATAAATTTTAAAATAAACTTTAAATAAAAAAAAAATACTAAGAAAACTTTAAATTTTGTATTATGTTATGTCTCTCTGTTGACATAAATAATTACGTCAACTAATTTACTTAAAAAATGTAATGTTTAAAAAAATTACAATACGAGTCGAACAATGTAATAATCGTATTTTTTACAAACTTAGTTTATAATTAATTCTCCAAAAAGATTCAGATAATTTTTAATCAACGATAAGAGAAATTTGATTTTTTTTTTATTAAACTATGATATATGATATTAACGGCTTAAAAATAATACTGCTTTTGACTGTCGATTAAAGAAAAAAAAACATGTTAATTCTAAAATGGAATGTCGTCACACCGCGAATGTTTTCCGAAGGGTCAAACAAAGCGCGCATGGCGTGCAAAACAAACACTTAAGCATGCGGTGACTTTCTCGCGCGTCTCTGCAAAACAAACAACGAAAATTACTGTGAGCCCGCCACATGCAGCTCCCGCCGATGACTTACTGTGCTTTATTGGTAAAACATACTATAACATTATACTTCTACTATATATACTACATCTTGTTTTTATGCAGTCGATACGATCAAAGGTAACAAAAACAAAATCACGGGTACAGTTCAAAGAATTAAATTTTATAATTTAATTCAGAAAATAAAAACGATTAATGAAAGTCTGTAATACCCGGCAAGCGATAAATACTAAAGTTAAATTTAAAATGTAATAAAATTGGCGTAAGTAATTGAAAAATCTTAACTTGTTAATAATTTTTAAATCTGGCAACATCAGTTAACAATGCGGTAAGATTACGGAACTGTGTGTGTTTATTTACTGTTATATTTATTACAGAATGTCATATATATATATATATATATATATATATATACATACATACATCAGACAGAATATTAAAGAACATAGCTCAATGAAACCCATTAATATCGAATTTATATAAAAAATAATCCCCATTCTCATGAAGATTTTAAATTTGACAGTTCCCTTTGTAATTCTACCCTCTGACAGTCCGTTGACAGTTTGCTTTATGATTCGAATTGCTTATTACTCAGACAGGATAACGTGACAGACGTTTTAGTTCAGACAGGTTTAGTA
Organism: Battus philenor; assembly: GCF_028537555.1. Taxonomy (NCBI): domain Eukaryota; kingdom Metazoa; phylum Arthropoda; class Insecta; order Lepidoptera; family Papilionidae; genus Battus; species Battus philenor. Next base: position 7,092,459 of record NW_027181688.1, on the reverse strand, counting down.
AAGCACAGTAAGTCTCCGCATGGAATGTAATGAGTTAATTAAACACAATATAGTATGATGACATAAATTGATAAATTCCCAAAAATATATCCCAAAACACAAGCATGCCCACACACTCAAAAATGCAAAACATGCTAGTATAATATATACGGTTATTAAATGTAACAAAAATAAAACATCAAGTGATATACGACCATAAATTGACGTTAAGGATCATATTGTATTCTTTTTCAATGACTTTAATAGTACAAGTCATTTGTACCTTGATTTATTGCCATACTATTAAAATTACTTTTTTTTATTTAATATATTTAGTTGTGATTTTTTTATTTATTTATATTATCATTGGATCAATTACGATGATCTCTTATATATGTATCCCCGTATAGAGCCCCTTCTATAGTCATCTTTTAATTTAAAATTGCGATGGTTCCAAATGAGTTTTGATCACCGGAGATCATAGCAAAGTCAGATGACTTAATTCCTTACTTATGCAATAAAAACCATTTTATTCTCAAGATTTATTCTTCTTATTCCTTTTAGACAAGACTTGACCTCCCTCAAAGATCGCGACGATGACTAATCCAGCGCTGCCCTCATTCAACTACCTCCTGCGACCTAACATTGTCGGTCAGTCCACGTATTGGGGGGCTACCTATACGTCTACCGGCTCGTGGTCGCTACTCGAAGGACTTTTGTGTTCAACGGCCTTCAATTGTGCAAGTATTTATCACAAAAATATCCTGTATTATAATTTATCACAAATTAATTCAGAAATATTAAATGCGAGTGTATTATAAAACCGTATACCCACATTACCGCTAAAGATTTCGTTTTAATAACACCCCAACTATTAATCAACTATGTAAAATTTAATCTATTTATGTTTTTCCTTCCCTTCCACTTCGAAAAAAAAATTGAATAAATGAACAATACCTCTGGGTCGTCTATATCGTCAGTCAGTCCATTGAACGTGGTATTTCTCGACGTCCAACCGTTCCCACTACTGTATATTACATCAGCGCCTGAAAATTTATTAAAGATAGTGTTATAAAAGATTTATAACATAAAGCTTGCGGGAGATGAATGAAATTAATCGATAAAGTTGTAAAACACTTGCTGTTTTATACCACAAATTTATACAGGGTGATTGGTCTACAAGCTTTGAAAGGCTGAATGTATAGTACAATAGTATAATACCTTATTCAAAAATGTAAGTTTTCAGATAATTACATAATGAATAATTATGTTTCCCTGTAGACTTAATACTGACAAAAGTTATTAGCATATCACATTCCAATAGATATATTTTATATATCAGAGCTATTACTTTATATAAGGTTATTGGAGATAGGTGTTTACTAACAAATGAGCGACATAGTAAGTTTTCCATTTGTTGAAGATTGTTATGGAAAAAAATTGTATGGGCGCAGAAACTAAAAAAAAATTAGAAAAATATACACTTATAGAAATTGCACATTTGTCTTTTAGTTGTGATCTAATAGCGCTTATCAATACGCGTTGTAGTTATAAAGAATTATCGTGCATATGTACACAACTGTGTCGGGTCAGCTTGTTTGAAAAAAATATGAACTGAGAAATATGGAGAAATAGAGAAAGATATATATTATATCCGTACTATAAATTAAAACAATCCTTGAATTTTTAATTCAACTTTCTTTTTAAGGTACAAAATCATTTTTAAAATAAAGAACGCTTGACTCACTTGAACCATTACACCCGGATGATCCTGATGACCCTGATGAATTTGACGACACCGGTTTCACTGCAGTCTTAACAATAGCGCCCCTGGAATAATTATATGAACATTTTATTAGTAGTAGGTCCACAGCTGGACATAAGCGGCTTACATTCAATGTCATCCGCCGACCTTAACAAGGTCGCTTGTCCAACGCTGTGTTTTCCGAACTGTAGTGTACGTTCCAAAACTTTAAAACCCCCAGAGGCCACCTGTTCTGCGAGTTATATAGCGTGCCCCCTGCCACTTAAAAATACCTTTATTGTTAAAGATCTTACCATTAATTTTATTTGAAAAGTTAAAGTTATTTTGTAACGCACCATACGCTGACGAGAATTAACAAAAAAAATCATGTGTTACGTATATTTATGTACCAACCAACGTTTCCAACATATTGCAACTAACATTTTCAGGGTAGGTTTGAGTGTGTGCTTATAAAAAAATTTAACAAGCAAAAATTGTTTGATTGTGAAATAAATAACTATTTTAAGTATGGATGTTGTATACAAGTTGTAATGCCCTGTCCCATAAATACGATAAGAGATAACGAGAGGCCCCTAATAGCGGACGCCATTAAAAGAAAGCGGCAAACATAATTCGTTCGAACTAGAGCTGATCTCTTTCTCTACAATAATCTCTAGGGCATCATATTAACGCCGGTTGAGTAGAATGGATTAATAAATTATAATATTTCGGTAGTACAAACGAAATCGAACTTTGTAACAATAAAGACAGGGTTTAAAATGTACTAACTTCGCTTCAGAAGTAGTGTTGGGCGGTCTCGGAGGCACGAAGGCGTCGACCACGACCTGCTCCGTACCTTTTATCTCGGCGCGACAGAAAGGACATCCCTGTCCTTCAGAATCCTGGAAAATAATAAGTTGAGAAAAATGTATACAACATATCCTGTAAGGTTTCAGAAAGACAAAGTTATTCTAATTAAGGCACAAGTGTTGAGTGTCAGAAATGGAATTGAAATTTAATTTTTACAATGATGGTGCCGCGCAATTTTTTTATCAAAAAGAAAATCATAAGCAGCTAGAATATTTTCCAGTTTGGTGTCTGGATTCCACCGTGATTGTTAAATAATTGTTACATTACATGTATAATGGTCACAATGCAGTTGACATATACTAACAAGAATAATATTACAAATTTAAAATAAAGATATAAAAAATACACGATTTACTAATAATTAAATGGTCTTAACTAATTAACAAAGTCTATACATATACAATAAATACAGTAATCATACAGCGGTAAAGGACTGGGGCTTGCAATCGTTGGTCCCGCATTCGATGCCCGGAATGAAGTCTTAAATAATTTACATTTTGTGCATTAATTATATAAGATTGCCATTGCTCAGTTTCTAGAGAATGGGCAGCAGCATCCTCTGCGTACCTTAAAATTACACATCGATCGCCAAACCGTCAGCCGTAGCGATTATTACACATAGAGTATATAAAAATATAGTATTTAAAAATAACTGCGCTAATAATAAATAATAAGCTTGGACGCTAACTTTGAAAGAAGAACAAAAACTGCTAGTGACGGCACGCAAAATAATGCGGAAGATCTTGGGACCAGCGAGAAATCAAGACGGATCTTGGAGGCTCCGAAAGAATGCCGAAATTCAGACTATAGTAGCACAGCCAAATATCATTGGCGAATATAAAGCTCAACGAATCCGCTGGCTTGGTCACTTGAAGCGAATGGGATCGGATCGGAGCGTGAAGGTAGCGTACCTGGAAAAACTGAGGGGTCGAAGACGAGTGGGTAGACCCAGGTATCGCTGGATCGATCGCGTTGAGGCAGACTTGCGCGAATTGAATGTCAGCCAATGGCAGACGATGGCGCAAGATAGAGGAAAGTGGAAGTCTCTCGCTTCGGAGGCCAAGACCCACTTTGGGTCACTGAGCTAGCGGAGTAGTAGTAGTAATATACGTACGATCTGCCACGCAGTGAGGCAAGGCGTGCATAACAGATGACCGCAGGGCTCTATCCTGATATCCTTGTCGTTCTCAGCGCATATCTTGCATAGCTGGAACGTGCTTCCTGTAAACAAAAAAAAACATTAGAATCGTTGAGGTTAGTTACTGATAGTCTTCTTTAACAAAGAACTAAGTAAATAATCTGTTGTTGTTTTGCTTACGTTTAATAATATATAATTAGTGGTCTGGGTTGACAGAAGACAGTGCAAGTTGTTCAAACATTAATTAAATAGTATATATACATCTCGAACAAAATGCCCAATACTTACTAACATACAGTACCCGGCGATAAATATTATACATCGACCTTTGGAAAGAGACAATCGGCTAATTTCGACTTCGTAGAGTGTTATCTCTGTCGCACGAAATACTACGACTGACAAGAAGTCACATAGGTAGGTAGTGTGGGTGTGCTATATTTATCGCCGGGTACTGCATTTGATTTCCCGGCATAACAGTTCGTGCTAATATATGATTCTTTGAAACCTTACTCAATGGAACGAAGAGTTGGATAATAAGAGACTAATCGACGCCGATTCATTATTAACATGTTCCGTGCCACGGCAATTTTTGAAGGTTTTCCGTTAAGGCCGCGCGGGGCGTATACTGCCCACATTTTACAAAATTAAAAAAGCCGTTTAAAACGTATGCTTTACACTTTTTTAATACTGCAAAGCTATAATTAGCGGAAAAAATTATAAATTATAATATTCATTACGTCCGCGCATAGGTGATGTGAAGATATCTATATTCTACCCAACAATTCATTTTTTTTAAGAATCGTTTGTTTTTCAATGAGAACTGCAAATGGCCTGAACGGCAAGTACAGCAGAGGTCGTATATGTATTAGACATAGTGTCATGGAATGTGTTAAATAATTATAATGATATAAGCATTGCTGATATAACGTTATATTTAAAGTCACTATTGAGAAGTTATTCCATTAAGAGAGAAGCGATCGCTTGATCAGTACTCTGTATTTTATACATTGCAGTTAATAGCTAGTACATTATTAAAAAATATTAGTTTTACAAGCTAAGCATAGAATATGTCGTCCTTTGATAAACAAATGACGAAATATCTCAAGGATTTAGTGACGAAAAAGCGTTATTTTTCCAGTTACGACTTGTTATACAAAACAAATTTGAATAACGCACCCATCTCACAGTACAGCTCATATTGCTCTTGAGTGACGGTGATGTGGTCCTCGGCCGGCGATATGATCGCACTGCTCAGGTCCGGGTTAACATCTCTGCCGTCGGGGTACAGGTAACTGCAGGAAGAAAGATTACTATAAATACTCATAAATAGATGTTAATTATACCTAAACCAATACAATTTTATATAAAAGTCAAATTTTTGAGGACAAATGGTATTAACGTAATGGGAATGTAATGGTTAGAAATTGTTAGTCTATTAATAATAATTAACACTATCTCTTCCAAAGGTGTCAAAAGACTCCTTTCAAAATTTAAACTTGAAATTAATTTCAAAGTTTAATATTTTTTTCTCAGTTAATGTTATGACTTCTCGTATAATAAATGGTAAAATTATTTAGCAATTTTAGTAATTGGAATCTAATTTTTAAGGATTATTTGTTTATTAATAATAATTAAATTTTCGAGTCGTAACAAATCTAAAAATAATAACATTTTTACTAGAAGAGATGAAAACGAGAATAAAGAAAATTTCTTTATCTCTAAAATTTTTTTTTATTTTCCTTGGGCTATTTATGATACAGATTTCGTGAGGTAAAGACTACAGACTAGTCAGATATTTTAATTTTAATAATTATTTTCGAGAAAAGAAATTGTGGGTTGAACATAAGCGTACAAAAAGTATTGTGCAATTTCAATGATATCAAAATTAACTACACAGGATATTCCATCACTAAATTTTCCATATGGAACATTCTAAAATTGCATTAAAATACAGAGACTGGTCCAATATTTCGATAAATATTGGACGGATATTAGGTACATTTAATAATACTTACAATCCCTCCCTATATCCGTCGAGCAGGGCCTGCACTAAGCTCTTGTTCTGCGGGATTGTTTGTAATATCTCGCCGTCAGCTGTAACGTAGCCAATGGCCCACTGGCCTAGTCTTGTACACGACAATCTGGAAGATTTATTCATACTGTTACGTACTGAGGGTTCTGACTTGAAATGAAACACCACTGGTTCACAAGGAATCCTTTATTCACAAATCAAATGGTCACCCTACTTTAACACAGAGTATACTTTCACTTACTCTAAACTATGCTTCCAAATCGCTCAAGGAATCACTGTTCAAGTAACTTGCCAAAGAATCAATTTGTGTCACTGATCGTAGATCTTATAGAATTTCCGAGAACCGTACACAGAAAATTATAAGTAACTTCAAGGGTACGACTTCTTGATCCTAGTATTTAGTGTTTATTGTTTAGAATGTTCTATAACACGTGCTTCGTAACAATACTATCAATCTGTTTTTTCTCGTTCAATATCACGCAACGCTTAAAGACGATAGCCTACACCCAATGTGTATTTCCAATGATGACTTAAGGTACGAAAACGTAGTCTCTCGACTGTGACCTTATTGCGAAGCTCATTGGAGGGCTATACTCGGAATTTCTCTACGAGATTGAATCGGGAATGAGCATAACAAATTGGGACACATAGCTGGCAGAACAGATGCAATAAGATTCTGAAGTGTAGATCACACACAACGCTGCGCTGCGCTTGCCTGGCCTTGATTTTCACTCCAAATTCCTTAGGCTTCAGCGGCCTAGTCACTGCTACTTCAAATTCCAAATTCTCTGGGCTATGTCGGTTAATTTCCTTACACCTGGCTCAATCTTCTAGAGAAATCCCGAGTATATTTGTAGTAATATGTACTACGTATAAACGACCTTAATATATACTATTAATGATATTTTTAATAATAATCAAGGTCATCTGTAATGTCTGAACTATTTTGTTTCGACCTTGCCTAAGGATTATTACACGTATTTTTAATAGCAATTACGACACATATCTTATCTATTACGCATTATCAAATGTATATCATATCATATATGTTCCATTCATAAAGAAAAGTAGATATGCTGACAAACCTGAACACATAACTGCCAGTCTTATGAATATACTTTTGTAGCCGCGCCTTCACCTCGTCGTACGTTAGGAAGGCTACGTAACCAGGATGGGTGACCGCCAGCAGCTGCCAGTTTCGTAACAACGTGCTCCAAGGCTGAAATAATCTGAAAAGGCGTAATTGTAACATGTTATTTTATATAAGAGTAATATTCTACAATTATGGATTTAAATTCGGAAAGGTTTAAATTATTCATTTTTACTGTAGGTCTACCGACACCGCTGTACCGCGCCTAAGGTATGCGAGTGTCTAGAAAGGGAGGAAAGTATCGTCCGCGCAATTCCGTCAGTCTGCCTTCAAAGCCCGCAAATGTGGCGTTTATCTCTTTTATCCACAGCCCCCACTTCGTTATTCTTTTCTAAGGCGTCGTTCTGCGGTTTTAGTAAAACAATAAATTTGAAGGTGTTGTAGGAGTAATATTGCGGACATCATGGACTCAGTACAGCACTGATGTCTTACATTATCGGGAGCTCAAGATCAAGCAACACAAAGCAACTCTCAAAAGTTTACTCACTAATTTTATTATGCGTTGGTCACGTTACGTGGAAAAAAAGACGTCGCTATTGAAACTTGTTGTCCCGGTTACGGCGAATAGATCAAGATCAAGACGTCGACTGGCTTTGGAATGTGCTCCTAAAGTTAGGAGCCTTGGATGTGTGAGAAGTACCTCGACCGAGACGAAGCAATGACGAGGTATTGTGAGGGAGTCGAGAGCAACGGTATTCATGATCATAAATGATCTGCCAATAGTATACGACGAAAAGACTCCGTATTGGATTCAGAAAGAAGGAAGCCGACGTGCGAGAACAGGAGCGACGATCTTGTTCGTAGAAGTTATCGATAAAGCCGGACCGAATCCTCGTTATGTAATCCTTTGAATTTTTTAGAACCAAGCTAAGGAAAAGCTGAAGCTTAAAAGGAGGTAATTGAGAGAAATAAAAATAAGATCAACTAATAAAAACAAATATTAAAACTACAGGGTCTGGTAAGGCCAAAGAAATGTAAAAAATATTTTAAATTAGATAAAAGAGTACTAAAGATGAATAATAATAAATTAATTGTAGAATATAATAAAATGTAAGATACAAAAGTCGAAACACAAAACTAGGAAACAATAATGTGATAAATAATCTGTGATACCTTGGGAATGGAGAAAAAAGATGAAAGACGATGGTTGAATGACAATAATGTTTATGGAGTGAAAGATTTTATAACGGACGGAAGAAAGAAAAAACATTAAATATGTAACGTAACGTCCCTGTCCCACACCAAACAGGAGGAACGAATACAAAAAAGATAAAGCTGGCGGTATGCCAATCGTAAAATACTACTGACAGTAGCATCGTATTCGAAGTCGTTGGGTATAGGCAGCCTTCATCATTCGCTCAAAGGGAAACCGAACAGCAATGAGAAGTGGTTTCGTGTTGCTGTGGCATAGTAAAGATGCCAGGAAGGGTTCAGTAAAATAAACTTCGAAAAGACTATTTGGATTGCATGATGTACACTTCAATCGCAGGAGCTCCAATGCTGGAGATAGTACCTCAAATATTTCCTATAAAACTGGTTACAATCTTCTAGTTGATTCAAAAGAATTGACGTGTCATTTGTGAGCGTAATCTATAAGCATCGATGCCCATGAATTGGAACCGCTTTGCTGATCGAGATACAAGTACGAAGCAGCCTCTTAAGCGCGTAATTGGCTCGGTAACATTTGCGTTGAGTGCGTTAAAGTGGCCATTCGTCCGTTGCGCTCTCCCCGTTCGAACAACTGACCGTAACATTGCGTGATTATATTCAGCCTATCACTTTATAAATAGTTTTAAATCCAAATGATCTCAGTGTGAAATTTTAATTGATATTGCAACATAGTTCATTCGACTTGAAAATGTCTTTTTTGAATCTACATCCATCTTTGAATAGTGACATTAAAATTTAGACCTTCAGTTTCAATTAGAGGTGGCATACTCCTTTACTGTTGTTACTGTTCCAAGGGTGAATATAGATCCTATAGGCAAATGGGGGCGTTTGAAATACTCCTGTTTTCATGAAAAAACATTTTACATTATAGCAAGATTAGAGAGAGATAGAGAATTATTTTTAATTTATGATTGTTAATAGATAACAGCGACAAAAAAGGACAGACGGACATATTAAGGTCGCCTGAAGACGCTGGTGCTTTCAAAAAGCCTTAAAGGAAATCAAAGGGGAAGGCCTATATGTCCAGTAGTGGATGTCTCAAATGGTTATTATACATGTATGTATGTTTTATATTTTGTAAGCGAATCGTAAATAACATTCCCTAACCAGTACGCTGTTGCTTCTGTTTACTCCAGGTCGATGTAAAGCTAGACAATGATAAATAAATCAGCGGTCCTTGTGCACCGAGCACTACATATAAATTTGCCTTATATGGTGCTCTTCGTAGCCTGTCTATAGACAAGGAATTTCTTACGAGCTTAAAGCTGCAAGAACGGGTTTGTCGTGTGCTAATTATACAATAACTTTTTATGTACAAAATAAAATGCTATGTCAATTTATATATATATTTTTATTCATTTATTGGCTTAATAAATTGCTTTATTTTTAAAAGTTACTTGTTGAGGGTGTGCGAATATATGTAAGTCCATATGTAGTGAATGTTCGAACCGCCAGTAGGTTCGGATTTCTCAAAATATTGTTACGCTGTTATTTGTATATAAAAATATCACCAACATGTTAGAGGTGTCAAAGTTGCTGACTACCCCTTTTATAAACGCTAGTGGGGCTATTCATTCAACATATAAACCAATATGACTGTTTAAATGTATACTGATTGAAGTCAATATTCCCGTCCCGTCACTCATAAGTCTGCACTAAGCAAGATAACCAATAGGAAGACCTGAATATCACAATACATATAAAATACAATAACTACTTTTATGACTTATATTTTATAAATACCTTTACACAACTCACCTCGTAAACACGTCGAATTCAAAGTTGGATATGAAGTCGTTGCAAGTGAGGTCTATGGTCGTCTTCAACGCCATCGTCTCCAGCCCCGAGGATATCGGGTGCACGTTGTTTAGTTCCTCGCGGAAGTGTTTCCACGGGACCAGCGTACTGAAAAACCGAAACAGTACTTTAAATTGCTTGTACTTAAATTTTAATTATTTTAAGATTCGGTCACCCAGATAGAATTGGAGATGGTTATGGTAGGAGCTTTGCTATGAAAACATCAGAAATCAAAGGATACCCAAAAATCCAAGGTCACCGGCGTAGCTCGTAGAATTGTTTGTGCTGAAGTAGCTTGTTGTTCGTTCTACGTTCTATATATAAACAAACCAACGCTACTGTATTAGAGCTAACGCTGTAAAAGTGTTTGTTAAGTGAAAATAAACATTATTAAATTTTATTTCCAACTACAAAATTCATCTGTAATCTTCTAGTCCACGCATATTTGTATAAATTTATCAAAAAGAAAAAATTACCGCAACTTTACAAAAACAAAAAACGCTCTACGATATAACAAACATGCTATTTCAAATAACTTTTTTCTATCAATTTTAGGTTAATATTTTGCTAATTTTGCTGTATAATAATTTAACGGTAAATGCGTATAAAAAGATTATAACAAAATTACATATTACTTTTTTGACAAAGCTATCAAAATACACGACGCTCAGAATAGCAACCGAAATTCAAACGTTATCTTTTACTTAATTGCTGATATATCGCTAAATAATTACTTAATTATCTCAAAAATGCGTATCCATGGTGCCGGTGCAATAACCGTTGAGTGACATACCTGATAAACCGTACTTATCGGCGGTATCTCTGCCCATACTCAAGCGGACAGCGGATACGACATGCATTAATCAAGATAACATCACTTCGAATTGCAAAAACTTACCGCGAGATATCTAAAGCATCAATATCCGGATTTAGTGGCAGGAAGCAACCACTTTTCACTTTATATATATATATATATATATATATATGTGTGTGTGTATACATAAAGTTATATATATATAGATATATGTATATATATATATATATATAAGTATGTATAAAGTGAAAAGTGGTCGCTTGTAGATGCTCAACTTGTGAAAGGGCTGTAATCAGAATTACAACCACGAGGTCGAATCAGATATTCGAAGTTAAGAATTAGCGACGAAAATAAATGTACTTCAATTTCGATAATTTACATTAAAAATGCATACAATGTTTACAGATTGATAATAACTTATTTATTATAAAAAATAACCCACAGGTGTACATTAAAGCGAAACATTATCGATTGTTCAACTAACAAGCAATGATTGCAGTCGATGGCTTCGATAAAGAAACTTAAAAACATCGGACGTAAGCAAGCGATTACTGACTGCGTGCATTGTGATAACGGGATGAAGTCCGACCGATAACGGTTACCGAGTACATCTGCACAGGATATGAATGACGCGTTTCGATTAAATTACAAGATTGATTTTCCTTTTGATAAAGTCATAAAGATAAATAATTTGAAACGTTTCATTGTCAAATAACAATTAAATGAATAAAATTTTCAGGGTTTCGAAATGTAGCCTAAAAAGTTAATGAATGAAATAGATACGAATATACGGAGTGTTTGATTATACCTATATTTACACCTGTAAAAGTTTTAAATAGAGCAAATGTATAGCTCATTTTCTGACAACTAATATACAATACACCCTATCCAAAAATCGATAGTTTCAGAAATAATAAATAACGGAATGATATTATAGCATTCTAATTTTAAAAAAAGTTTCGAGTGGTCACTTTATACAAGATGATTGGAAATAGGTATAAAAGCTTTAAAGCTTTTAATTTATTCCTATCACCTTGTATACAAATGAGTAGTTAAAATTTGACAGGTGGAAGTTCAAGGTTAAATACTACCTACAACAGTACAATGCTAAAGCCATAACTTGATTTTTTGTACAAGATGATATTCAAAACCAATACATTTTTCACTTAAAGTAAATGTTTCGTTCTTTTCACCCAGTATTATCACTATTTACACCATTAGTAGTAGATCTGTGTTAATAGCTTAGTTTCATTGTAATGAGTATTTCTGTATAACACTCTTTACAAAGGTAGGCAGGGGCGGCGTAGCCAATAGTGCAGGGTGTACAATGAACACGGGCGCCGCCGTCTCAGGGGGCCCGCGGCGTTCCCTGAGACAGCTAGAGTATCGTCCAGGACCATCATGGTCGTAACTAATACCATACTGTAAGCTATACCTACTTATAAAATAGCTTGTTGGACTGAAAAAACTGTCTTGTTAAGACAACAAGGTTAATAGTTATAACCGCGGGGGGTGGGGGGTTCAGGCCTAGGGGGCGCCAGGGTCTCGTTGCACACGGGCGCTACACGAGCTAGAGCCGCCCCTGAAGGTAGGTACCATTAGTCACTTTAACAATGACTTTCCGTGTACTACAAGTTTGCACACCGGGTCCAACATTTTTTTATGTTCAATAACAACTTCTTACTTACACAAAGTCAAAATTTTTACGCCATTAAAATGAGACTCACCATACAAGGAGACCTTCGAGCCAAATATACCTTAATTCATTACAATTCTCGGCTTTAACGACATAATACTACACCAATATCACGCTTCGTCGTCTTGTTTTGTGTTTTTTCAGTTGCCACACTGCTTCATTAGTAGTAATTTCACTGTACGTAATTAGATTATCAAAGTTGCGTTGTTTTGGATTCGAGTACTTAATTTTGTTTTTACTTTAAAGATTTAAAAAAAAACTATCCTCACAAAGAAATGAAACGAATATCAAATGCTAAAGTAAATTTATTATACGACGAAAAAAAGCTGTTTAGGAAACATTGGATCGATTTTTTGTGGAAGCAGGGCGACTTACAACCACTGTGGACTCATCAGACTTGTTAATTTTTAATTTTGTTTTTCATAAATTAATTGAATAGTATATTTCGTTTATTAAATGTTTACTTTGTTCAATTTTCTTTTTAAAAAGTCGTATTTCCGTAACCCTGGAACCTATCTTCGATCTATACAGAGTTTGGTTTAAAAATCTTAATTCACTTTTCGTCGCATTTTTTTGGAACATAACCACAACACAGAGTGAGATATTTAAGTATACAATCGAAAAAATATATATAATACATGTATATATACAAATGACTACCAGGTGAAGCATACGGTTGTTTGTCGGTTAATAAACATGAGACCTCTATACATGTTAATGCACCCGGCTATACACGCGACAAGTGGTTGTATGTTGAAAACTTTACGTCCGCTAATGTGAAGTTTGCAAATTAACGGCCGGCGGGTTAATTACGACCACCCACCCGCCGAGCCCGTACTGCATTCGACATGCACGGAGCACGGACAGCCGCGAGCCTTTGACGGTTTTTAATTAGCACTATTAACAGGTGTAATTCAAACTTCATACATTATTAATGATTAACATTACATTACACTTTACCTTTATATATTTTTATGTATAATCACATTACAAACCTTCATAAAATTTTACGTATAATAACAGATTATTAAACAAATGTATATGTACATATATATTTTTAACTGCTGTATACAGGTTGACTGATTACTGGTGTAAAAGCTTTAAAAGAGTGAAAATATAGCTACTTTGATGTCAATTAATGTATAGAAAGCAATTGTCTAACAAATGAGCTATACATTTAACCCTTAAAAGCATTTACACCTATAATCAACAACTTGTTTATAATATTTTTACAAGTTATTTATATATATATATATATATATATATATATATATATATATATATCTTAAATATTAAGAGCAGTGGTAGTCTAGCGGTAGAGGACAAACTAGCAATCGTAGGTCACGGGTTCGATTCTCGTAATGCTATCTTATATAATTCACATTTGTGCGTTAATCATACAAGATTACCACTGTTCACAAACAAGTTTCCAGATGATGGGCAGCAGCAACACTGCGTACAATAACACCACACTGCGATCACCCACCCTCTTGCCAAGTGTATCGCTACACTTGTTCATCCCCCCATACTTATCTCTGGGGTAGGTTGCAGTTTCAATTATTGGTTTATCGTATTCCTAGAGAAAAAAAATACAAAACACAACACAACATATTTGAAAATGACTGACTTTACAAGAGTGTATCCCGGAAATCGAATCCGCGACCTACCATCGCAAGTCTCAGTCCTCTATCTCTGGGCTACCACTGCTCGGTATAATCAGATAAAAGTTATTATTATTTTAATTACTTACTTTTTACTATATTATCATTTTGAAAACATTTAATTTTTGGATAGGACGGATTGTATATAAATTTACAGCAAATAAGCTATACATTCATGCCTTTAAATCTATTACACCTGTTGCTAATATGTATGCTTAACAGACGCGGTGTTGGAGACCACATGTCAAGGTTTCTTGCAAGAGAGAAACTCTTAATTAATCCTGATATTATTAAAGTTTAACCACGAGTACACGAAGTATATAAAGCATTCGCTCCACCAACAAAGTTCATTAAACAGTAAGATTGAATCGAAACAATGTCACAAACTTTCGCGCTTCAAACAACTCATATAATAGTGTAGGTAGTAATAATTTCAATTGGTAGGAAGCTCGGAGCGCGCCTGATTCAATCTCGGCTGCTATTGTAAAGTGTGACACGTGTTATCTTACTCTTGCTTCGACGAGAAATAGCTAATAGGGTTGTTGCTTACAGACTATACAGGTCTAGCTAAAATCTATTTCCTTTAATTATTCAAATTAGGCGATTAAATGTTCCAGGCGGAAGTCTATGAAAAGGTATTTTTTATTCATTGAATCTATATTTTACAGCCTTTAGCGATCTTGTCTTTGTTTTTACAGATACATTTAATATTTCCGTTTATTTTGCTCACATTCCCGCATGTCACTGCGTTTACTATGCTTAGTTACTCTACTATTTCATGACTTAAACCTTAAACTATTTTAAGCTAAATTGAAGTTAAACTACAAACACATTTTTTAAATCATTGGCGTTTTGTTTGTTTTTCACAACACCCTAACAATGTCTAGTTTTCCTACAATAAGGTAAATAGGAAGCAACCAAGTCTAGGTCTGACCCTCTCAGATACCTATGAACCGGAGCTAAATGCGTTTCGAGTGACAGCCAAGCCGAGAGCTACTCTCGAAGACCGTAATGCCAAGTTACACTTGTGACAAAAGTTTATTACTTTAAGAGTCCTCTAAAATAAACAATGTAATAGTCCAGACTGATAACCTTTCCCCAGAAAACTTTTTTATGAATGGAATTTCCCAAATAACATTTACAGATTCCAGGAGTTCAAAGACACAGAATGCGCCTAGATTTAAAACTCTTTTATCAAAGATGGAAGGTTCTCATGAAAAACTCGGCTAGGACCGCTACATACAATATTTCACCTGATTGGACGGCGTCCGAGCTCTAAGATTACTTTAGCAGATGCTCCAAGGAGAGATTACCGCACCCACTAACCACATTCAGTCATAAGCGCGCACGAGAGGCAAAACCTAGACTTGGTCGGTTGCTGTATAACACTAATACCACTTCAAAAAACGTTAGCGTTGTAAGAAGAAGCGGCGAAAGGAACTCCAGTAACGCTTCCATCTAGTATGAAAGGTTGGCTTCCCTTATAATAAACAATTCGGCCTCGTTCCTAATGCAGCCCTCTAGGTAGCGAATAGATTCTGAGAGAGCTCTCTAGCATTATTTCTGTACATTGTTCAAGGCTAAACCTCTAATTAAATAAACAGTATCTGACTTACAAGTTCATTAACTATAGGTGTAAAAGCTTTAAACGTGTGAATTTATAGCTTATAAGCTCTCAAAGTATGGTACATAATCCAAAAATTATTGATTTCAAAAATAATAAATAATGTTGTGATAATACAGTAAGAAAATGCATTTTTAAAATTCGAATTACTGCTGATCGAATGCCAGTCGAATTTCAATAAAAAAATAATGTAACAAATTTAGAATTATCTTGTATAATTAGTAGACTATTTATTCAAATATTGATTTAACAAGGACAATAATATTTAATATCTTTTTAAAATTTAAAAGTGAATTTTTAAGTCAAGCAACCCTATTGCGTTTTAGGGTGTCATATTTGTTCCATCGGAAGCGCATATAGAAAACGTATAGCCAAGGTAACAACGCACGTATTTCAACGGAGTAGGGTTCGGATTTCGTTGTATCATTATGCGAGGACTACACGTGCGGAAACCGGAGGCAAAACTGTTATGTCTCGTTCGAAGTCGAGAGGCAAAAGTTTATTCATACTGTTGTGATTATGACAGGACAGGCTGCAAAAGTTTAGACGTATTAAAATTACAACGAATGTGTCATTAATGACGCCGGATTTATATGGATTTATTTACATTTATCTTCTATTTCGTATTCATACAGCAAGTCATAAGTCTGATTTATAGGATGCCATTTTTTTTGGGCCCTCTTTTATTGGAGGCCTCTAGTGTTCCCCTAACATGGGTAAGGTTAAGGTTTTTAATATTTACAATAAGTTATTCACACTCTTAATTTATTTCTTCTATCATACGTCACATTATCATTCATTCTCTCTACTGCCACACGTCACAATGTCTTCCACTCTTTATCATTTATTACATTCCTCTCTTCAGTCTTCTTTCATTCTTCACCTCAGTTCTTAATATTACAGCTATGCTAATTTACATTTTGGTTATGTTTATGCCATTTAGGGACATAATATTTAACCTTAGCCTTTTAAATTCTTATGTCCCCCTACGTAACACATAATTTTTATATTAAACGCGGAAGGATTAAACTCGCATCGAGTCCACTTTCCAATCGCCCCTTTAACAATCAAATTTCCCACTTGTGAGGCGTGATGTGAAATTTCCCCCACGCTGGGAACCACTGTCTATATCTCTTTTTATTACAGCTTTATTGCATTATCAGATTCAAAATTATTAACAGCTTTAACATGTAGATATTGTTGACCGAAAATATGATGAATTTAAGAAATATTTTCTTTATCGACTAAAGGCGCCCACGGCTGGACATAGTCCTCCTCCTTATTACCGATTGCATAACGCCGACATCCAGCGTCTTCCGACTATCTCAGCATGTTTAGGGAGGGTGGGAGGTGGTTGCAATTATGCAGCGGATCTGAACAATTAATATACAGACATATATAAGATACAAAAACCAACCATTAAATATTGTTCTATGCTTAAAATTACATTAACAGTCATTGAATAAAAAATCGCATTTAAAGTCATATTGTTCAATCTGATTGCAGTCAAAGCGCGGGAGTATAATCTCTTTTTTAATTAATATAGCTTTAATCTTCTCAAACACATCGTCAGAGTTTAACGGAAAAAGTGACGACAGGAAAACGCGTCACCGAGAGAAGTGCATTCCTCGAAACAAAATGTACGTTCGTGTTACATCCGCGTTTATAACGGAGGTGGTATGATTATCCACATCCCGTGAACGCGCTCTACAATCGAGGCTGCGTTAATTTAGTCTTTTGCGGTAATATTTTCTGGTCTCAATTAACGAGATAGTAGCTAACCCATACAGTTGTTACAGCTTTCTCGAACTCTTGCTGATTCCTTATCCGGGTATTCCGTATAATGGGATGATCCCAGGTCGTACGGCTTTCGAAATTGATATGTACATGTGATTATGCAGTTTCGCAATATTCAAAGGTTGACCTAAGATTATTATTTCTATATCTTCATTTATATAGCGGCCAATGTAGCCTAAAAGTGTGCATCGTTTTCATATCATTTCAATCGTATGACGTCTATTGCTTGGTACTCCCCCATAGATTTCCAAAAGAACTGTTTGAAGCTAGCATTTAGCATCTTTCGACGACCGTAACAAAATTGTTCACCTTGTATGTGGACGTTCTATATTACGTTTGCCGGTCCGTGGTCTCCACTTCAGAACCTCATTGTCACAGCGACCATCTGTTCTGAGCGCTATGTGGCTCGCACACTGCCATCTAACCTACCACCCCATTTTTAAGAACACTACCCATTAGACGTTTGCGACCTCATATGTCCTGCCACATCACATGCCTCAGGGTGTGACTACCACTTGCGCAAACGCTGTAATGATCGCACGAGATATGTGATCGGTGAGATGAATAGGGTGGGTGCATTGACAAGAAGCACATCAAATATTAGAAATTCATGTGTATCTACCATTCCCTGCCTGTCGGGTTTGGTTTTCAGTAATTGCACATTGCAAGGTATATGCCTCCCCCAAACATATTAATAGTGGGATATATCATTATAGCTTGGCGGGCGGGTCGGCGATCGCAGTGTGGTATTATGGTACGCGGAGGACTGCTGCCCATCCTCTGGAAATTTGTTTTGAGTTGTATCAATCCTATATAATTATTGCACATACAAATTGTGAATGATATAATACCCTGGTAATATAACCCGCAACCTACTATCGCAAGTTTCCGTCCTCTCTACCACTCGACTACCATTGCTCGGGTGACGAATAAAAGAGTTAAATCTTAGTTACTTTAAGGTCTGGACTGAGGGTCTACTCACATAAGGTTTACATAACAAAGAGCAAACAATTTAAATTAAAAAAATAAAAAATATTCTGAAGATTTGTGATAACTATCAATTTGAACTAGAAACACGTGATTGGTTATGGTCCGATGACTTTTTGTAAACAAACCAGTGTCCCGTATAAAACCATTATAAAGTTTTAAAACGATATAAAGAGATTTTGATATTAAAAACGCCAGTAACAAAAGAAACATAATATTTAAGAATATAAATATTTTAACTAAAGTGGACAATGTCTGAAACGAGTTTTCATGTTATAACAAACACAATCGTATATGTTTTTTGTTTAACAGAAATATATTAGATTGTTTAATCTTTCCATTACCTGTAACACATTATTATTCCACACACGCTGTTGCTCTGACGACATCTCATTGATAAGATCGTCGAACGCTTATCAGTACAATCGCAGCACCTAATTCAGACCGTATTGTGTTGTGAGCACTTAAGCATGCAAACAACACGAAGCGCCTTCCACTACTTATCGTTAACCCAAATCGGACTTTTAGTGTTAATTGTTACCGTAAACGTCTTTGTTTTTATACGAGAAGATACGTCTGTCTGTTTACTTAGCTCGGGAATGCGAAAATAACAAATAACGCCTGACTTAAGCAAATATTAGTCATTACAGGGTGATCAATTATAGATGTAAAAGCTATAAGCGGGTGAACTTATAGATAAATTGTTATTAATTAGTGTATGGCATATCCTTTACAATAATCAATGATTTCAGAAGTAATAAATGACGTAATGACAATATAGTGTAGTGATGACAATATAGAAAGAAGAGTGACATATTAAAATTTATCATTATTTACTAAAATTCCTATCGATTTCGTACTGAGTAATAGTGCTAACGATTCCAATACTTTCAAAGTAATTACTTTATAAGGGATAATTGAAATTAGATATAAAAGCGAAGAAAAAAGTGAAACTTTCTGCTGATAAATGAGCTACACATCCATTCCTTTAATGGTTTTACACATATTTCCAATCTCCTGTAAAGTGATCTGAAAAATGTTACTTTTATTTATTTATTATATTGGAATGCGAGCGGTAATTGACTTCTGGTAATACCGTCTACAGTTACATATAGTAAATAATAACTAATAATATCAAATGATTTATTGTTCCTGAATCCTTTTATTTTTTAATAGTTGACAGCAAAATAGCTACATTCACCCGTTAACACCTAAAACCTAACCTTTTTGGTTTTAGAAGGGAAATCTCAAGACGCCCTACCTCTGAAGGAAGGACAGGGTTATTTGGGATTCCTACCCACTATAACCCCCCAGAGATCGTCATCTGCACTATGCGGAGGACCGAGTTATCTCCCGGTCAGGAATTACCACGCGATCTTCCCTTACGCTGTGCTATTTTATATAGCTCGTCGTACGTTTCACGCTACCTTCGAAACCTTCGAGGTGCTATCACGATGATTCGAGACCACATCGACCCATCGTCCCCCTCAGAGTTGCTGAAGCTAGTGGGAATCTAGGGCCCCCTCCCTAAACATCCGCGACTCCGATAAATTTATAACCTAACCAATTACGTATAAGTTTTAAACGGATATAACTAAGTACTTACATTTATAGTCACTTAAATAATATATATGTTGTTTGCATTGAAACTTTGAAATTAATGATTTTTCTTTTTTTTGTTTAAAATTTTTATACGTACTCTTCCCCGTTGTAAAATCGTAAGACGGATTCGGGCATACCGCTAGTGTTATGTAAAGTACAATTTGTACGGCGTAAGCGATTCATTACTTAGAATACTTAGTGGGAGGTTTACGATCGCAGAGGTCATTGCCCCTGTGTATAACAAAGGGGATTTTCAAGTAACTATGTACTAAGCAAAATATATGTTAATGTGTGAGTATTCACAGAGGACAATGCAATGCATTTTCCTTCTTACATCGATCCATCGGCGGTTGAAATAAATATAAATAATATATTTATTTTTTAAATAAAGCATACAGAATGAATGAAAATATTTATTTATATATTAAATAATTAAGTAATGTACGGCTCCTTTTTTTGATTCTAATCACCTGGCCTGCCCACCTACACTTTAGTAATAGCCACAGTAGGTAATATTGCTAATCACCATCATCATTTCAGCCGTAGAATGTCCCCTATTTGAGACAGGCCTCCCCTCCGACTCATCCAATAAGACTGGTTAGAAGGAGCCTACTATATCCACCAGCTTCCGAGTTCATTAACAAGGTCATCTGTCCTTTTGGATGAAAGACCTACGCTGCGCTTGCCAGTCCGTGGTCTCCTCTATAGAATCTTAAGATCCTGGCTGCTATCAGTTCTGCGCGCAATGTAACCTGCCCATTTCAACTGTGTAGTGTCAGCTGTTGCAGTTGCTTAAGTTAAATTTTATAGAGAAATCCCGATCATAGAGCTGCATGGCCTTTTGAGTGACTGTGAACTTTTAATAAATAACATTTGCCATATTTCACCGCTGTAACTCGTAAATAACGTCGCTAGTTTTTAGCTATATTTAATATAAATCTTTCATACTGCGTTAGCAGGATATATATATTTATATATATATATATATATATATATATATATATATATATATATATATATATATATATGTATATATAATTATTTAGGCTTCATGTTTGACAACCACGAGTCATATTTGCAATATAAATGAGTAAATATTCCAGTGATACTGTATGTAGGGGACCGAGACTGGTATGTTAAGCGCGCCCTATGCGTTCTGTCCCTTCCAAAGCGGAATCCGCAAATGCAAATTGGTGTCCAGTGTAAATTCGGCCAATAAAAAAACATTTAACTAACGTACCTCGATTATTAAATATTAAAACTGTTCCGAAAAAACTATGAAGACTAACGTAACTACTACAAGGGGCTTTCAATTTAGCGCGGCCAGCTGATGAAGAAATCTCCAATCCATTTTACATGTCTAAGTGATTAGGCTCAGCGGATAACAATGGGTGGCATTAGCATGAGTCACGAGTTGCGGATCTAAACCGTGTCGCGCTATAAAAGGAAGTTTATTATGAATTCATGCAATACATCGACGCCATACTGAACGTTGCTATTTGGTTGCAGGGGTAGGTGGCGACTGTCACAAGGGCTGCAAAAATGATTTTAAATAAATTAAGTATTAGCTTCTTGTGACCTGTGACCTGCTTGTGGTAACTGATCAATTATATTTTCTCTAACATAACATTGTTTTTTTTTTAATATGAGCTATTTAGATAAAACATTTACTACTAACGATGTGAATATTCGTAGATGACTGGGTTGATCGACGACAAGATTAAGATCTCGGAAAGCATCGGGAAACGGACTCGGGCAGCGCAAGACCAGACATAGTGGCGGGACATCTTCGGGGGAAGCCTATGGCTATGCCTTGTGTTTTCAGTTTTATTGACTTTGAGATAGATTAAACCAGTAAGTAATCTTTTGCGCCTCTCAAGTTTTCTTAACGCAGGAGCCGTTACATTACATAATTTTTATCATCAACTCTCCTCTCAACCTCTTCGTTCATTCTTCTTTTCCTATCCAAAACGTCACACTCTAGAATAATCTTCGTTACAATTAGAGTACGTACACCATTATATATTCAAAAAAAGGGCGCACATCGTAACTTTAAAATTCATATTATATGTATATTGTTTAACTTATGTAAAAATCCTCTTACCTGTTTTTATTTTACTTTTTTTAAATTTAATTTTTGAAAATCGCTATGAAACACGCTATCACACGCACCGCGCACATACACTTGTGCAAGTATTTGAACAATGGGCTCATGAGAGCGAGCGGAATCATAAACAATACAATCAAGCCCCGCTACCTACACGACGGCGGAGGTGTTCTCGGGTGCAGCGGTTATGCAACACACTGAACGGTATTCCGAAATCGCGAAGAATGCAACACGTGTCACACCCACAGCGTTTCTTAACAAACTATGTGATAGACATAATTGGAATATATTACTTTGTGTTTGTTTATATATGGCTTCTTATTCTCAAACACTGTCATCTTTACATCAGAGACGCCCACTGTAAACCACAGGCTTTCACCATAGATCGCTACGATGATCTTGCACTGCCCGCATTCAGCGACTTCACGCATTCTTAACTATTAAAAACAATTTTTTTTTAATTAATTTAAAATTACGATATTTAATTTCAGTATATCATTGACATCTGTACCAGTCAAACTATATGTGCTCTCAGTGACGTTCTCTTTAAATATCTATATAATATATATGTTGTTCATTTACTCATATTATTACATGCCCAATTTAATAGAAACTACAACCAGATACAGATCCGCCATAATGACACCCTTCAAGTTAAAGCTACGGGTTTCTTTTTTATATCACTTTTAAAACATTCGTAATATAGTAATACATAAACGAGTCTTATCGTCAATTATGTTATTACTCATTACATATATTTTTACGTGAGTTTTACGTCAGTCTGGTTAGAAAAAGTAGAACACAAAATTTAAAAAAAAACATTATTCTAGTATTAAACATAAAATACCCGCTGAGTTACTCTTGAATGTTTGATTTTCTGGTACAAAAATTAGTAGCTTAACAAGATAAGTAGTAATTCAATTTTATTTTAATAAATAAAGATGCGATGCAATAATTTTGTTGAAATCTGACGACTTCACAATTAATTAAAATATTAATTGGCTAGTATGTGCAATTCGGAAAACAAGCGCATAATAAATCAATCTGAATGTGCATAAATATTAACGTCAAATTTCGCAAGAAAACGGGCAAAATGATATTGCAAATGATTGGGACGGAATAATTTATAGCCAACGGGTATCTTTCCTTATTAATTAGCCGTTCCCCTTGCCTTAGTGTTTCGAGACCAAAAGCGACCATTTACGGTGAGTGGCTTTCTTTGGTTAACTGTGAATTAAATTGGTAGTAAGGTGTTGAAACTGGAATTAACTGGACTGCGAATAGATCAGGCTAACGGATCATGGAAGAGGAATGACTCGCCTTATCCGAGTCGCTGCCCCGCAAAGAGCTTACCATTACTGTGATCTGTATAATGATTAACTTGAACAACTTTTTATGTTTCACGTGATGAGGGGCCCTTTATAAAACAGGTCATCTGATATTTAATTTTATCAAATCCCTCCCTTCCTTGTAGTCACACTGTGTGACTCCATCGAAAATATACGTCACAAAAGATATCATTAAACCAACCCCAGAACAATGGATATTCATGTAAATAATTTTAAAAAAAAAACGAAATTTAAAACTAAGCCTTATTATTCGTTCAAGTTTAGTTAGTATTATATCTTAAATTAAGAAAAAATTCTTTAATGTTCAAATGCGCAGCAATTTCTCGAATACCCAGGTCCCCCGTGATAACAGTACTGAAACAAGCGAACCAAGTAATTCTGCATACAAAAGCGTATTTCCATGTTTAAACCGTTCGACTGATAACTTTGAACTATAAGAGTATGAATATAGTTCTTGAGGATCTGGAATACCAAACTAGGTGAAGACCTGTATCTTTATATTCCAGATTTTTACAAATATAAAGTCTTTGTGAGTGTATTAAATGTGTGTCAGTGTGAATAATACGTGTGAGTTTCAAGTTTTAAAAATTAAAGTATGGTGTTATTTAACGTGATCATAATACAAAATCTTTTCCGCGTATAATCCTTCACAGGTGCAAAACCGAATTAGTCAAAGCTTCAAGCCAAGAGCGCCGTCAAATCTTATTACCTCTGGCATTCACACGACAGGATGGAAGTGTGCAACGTGGGCGGTTAATATATTGCATTATATAAACAAGAAAAGATAAAATACAGGGTGGACCAGAAAGGCGTGCCAATTTAAAAACGTAAACATTTTTCAATTTTTAAAATCTACACCAGCAGGACCTGATTCCAACAAAATGTCGCGACATTACATACATCCAGTGAGTCTAACGTCTGTAAACTAAATAATCATAATAATTATAAATTTTATTTCAGAATCTAGTGAGTCCATGGAATATATAGTAAGTTAGAAACAAAATTTACTTCAATGCTATATTAGTTATGGATTAGTATGTCATACAATTTAAATATAACACTAATTTTAATAAAGTCGCTTAATATAAAAACTTAAAATATTTTTTTAAAATGATTAGTGAACTAAAATCGCGTCTATGAAATATTTCGTGGCCTCGTTGAAGCCCAGACCTCGGGTCTTTTTTTTAACGGGAAAAACTTTAAGAAACGCGTTCACGCCAATGAACCGTTGACGAATAATCAGATCGAATACAAAATATATCACAAGCCGCCATATCACGAGCCATGTGCCAGCAAGATATCACGAATTTGAGGTCTAGATGATGCAATTAAAAAAAAAACATCCATCTGTTTACTACAGCTTTATAATTTTTATAATTTTTCTAGCTTTATAACTTTTTTTCTATAATTAACTATTCTATAATTTTAACTATAATTTTTAAAACCCGCTAACTTAATGGCTCAACCTACAAAACAGCAGCAACACTTTATTCCCGCATATTACGTTTAAATTTGAATTCAGAACAGGTTTCGAGATGCAGTCCTTGTTATCATAAAATGACGATCAATTTGCACACAAAGATAAGTAAACCACGTTCTCGTCGTGTGTGCAATTGCAAAACATTAAAGTGCCTAATAAAAAGTTCAAGCTTGCCCGAATATTCTACATATAAGGAGTTTGACCTTAATTTAGTAAACTCAATAAGAAATTATCTAATACGAAATATATTCCAACCGATCACTCAAGAGGTCTCAGTCAGATTACAAATTTACGTTCAGTTCCTTGATTGATTTTATTTTAAATCACCGAAACAGACAATAAGAGAACACAAGACTAAGTTATTTCGTTAATATACCATAACAATGTAATATACACAATTTGTACTCACATAAAGTAAATTACCGTGAAAGTAATTTATAAAAGATATCTATGCTATTTATTTTGTTAATGAAAAAAAATTCAAGGCGTGTCTTTAAACATGACATGACGTCTCTGCAGATGCAGGGGCTTGTCTAATTTAAAGGTAAATGTGATTTATTTATCATAAGCATGTGTATTAAGATAATGATAATACAATAACAGGTTACATAGATACAAAATCTGATGCATCTCTGCTTATTAAAGGCGTGTACACGATTCACAATACTATCACTTATATGAGAATAATTTTTGATATATTACAACGATCAAAATGTATGCAATTAATATTCTATACAAAATAACAATAATATGTCTATTCAGATATGTTATGCAACTTCGTCATCTCTTTTCGAGATCTGCGTAAATAGGATGTTAAAAGTTTAAAATTCAAAGTTTTATATTCATACCAGTTTAGTACCTGAAATAATATATTTACCCAAATAAAATCGTCCAGCGAAAAAGCGCGTAAACAAATCTGGCAGTCCCATTCATAGAAACGTGTGAATAACTAACTTAAAAAAGCAAAGCGCTGACTGCTAACGAATTCGTTAATATCGTCCTTTGAATGAGGCCGCTTTAATCCACCGTACCCTTTACGACGCGATAAACTTGGATCGAAATTGGTGCGGATTTCGGAAAGCATTTTGTTTAGGCTTCGCTTTTACGATTGCTAGTTGGGTGGAGAGGATGGTATTAATGTTCTTTTACGAGGTTTGCAATTGAGATATAAATAGCATAATACACGTGAGTAGAACGTGTTTTATACGCATCTCTACATTTAATCTTCTAAGGGGTTTTTATGAACTTTAGAAGACGTCTTTTAAGGCGGTTTCCAATGTTAGGAAGGTTATAATTATCACTGTCCAGTATCTTCTGCATTTCTTTAAGGGTCTTCTTAGTTTAGACTCTAGAGCAGTGTTACTCCAAGTGCGGCCCATGCCTCCACTGGAGGGCAATTTGACAGTTAAGGGGTGAAATTCGAAAATGGACTCGACAACAGTTTTACCTTTTCGCTTTGATATAAAAATTATATATGTTATATAGGCGGGCATAAGAATATTAATCACGGGCATGGTACAAACAAGTTAAAAAGTTTGGGCTATACTAACAAAAACTGCGTCTTCAAATCGTTTGGGTCGATTTCCACATGGTAGTTTTGCTACTTGTACTAATCAAGACGACATCTCTTATTTATCTCCAGTCGTTATATAAGTGATTAATTGTACATATCTTCAACAATTAATGGAACGTAATGTAGTGTTATCAACTGTTTTTCTTTCTAATAGAAAACAGCTTACAACCATTTTCTTCCGACGACCTTGATCATGTTGTCTGTTCACTTTGTGGGACGCCATACGCTAAGTTTGCAGATTCGTGGTCTCTATTCCAAAAGGTTAAGCCAGGGGCTAACCGTTCTATCCACAACTATATTAGATGGATTATTTTGTATATAATATGTAACACATTATGACTTCACAACTCTTCGATACAGATCTTTACAAAGAAAGATAAGAAATAATCGTGATAAGATAATCATTTGAAAAATTCCACTAACTCGTTTCAACACATTGACGCCCACTGCAAGGTATAGGCCTCCTCCAAAGATATATATAATACATAGAAAGATATACCATAATCTTAACGTGTGGCAGGAAAGTTGGCGATAGCAGTATAGCATTATGATATGCCGAAGATGCCACTGCCCATTCTCTGGAAATTTGTATTTGAGTGGTTGCAATCCTATATAATTAATGCACAAATTATATATGTTTGCATCCTGGGAATCAAACCCGCGACCATGCACATTTCATTAACTACTTCCTTATCAATCAAAAATATAACTTAATGTTTCTGTTATATCATTTTAAACAAACTATGTTATGGTATTTCGTAGGAAAAAACAATCATATTATTGGAGATGACATTAAAAGTACATCGATGTTTGAAAATATACTCAAATGCCTAACACGTGCCTTCTATTCAATAACAAATAGAAACGGATAATGAACCTGCATTTCTCTCTCGACTTGTATCTGCGCCACCGATCTCTCCACTATATGCTTACAACAAATATTGCTTAAGTCAGTATTATATATGTAAACTTTAGTAATATTGACATAATATTTTTTGTGTAAAAAACGATTAATTATAACTCGCATTAAAACCATCATCAAACCTTAACCAACAAAAAATCCCTTGTTTTTTTTATATTCCTCACTCTTGTTAACAACATAAAATGTTTTCATGTGTCCTCGTCTATTGACGTACATAAGTGCATATCTATACAAAATGGGCTATCAATTGAAGTAGTCAAATAGGTACAAAAATTTCCTGTGGGTGTGATTACTGTCGTATGCTGTCTCTTAAAGCATTTTGTACTGTAATTCAAATTTCAAAACTCGTATGTTTGAGGTATGGACTTACCAACTATCACTGCTAATTCCACAAGAATCGTACGCCCATAGACTAATTTACGTAATAGAAACTGGACTTCTTTTGATATTCTATCCGATCGGATAGAAGAAATCGTAGTTACGATGAGAATGTTTGCACTTGTTTCGACCATGTCATGTTTGTTATAGTGTCTTGATTTACAATAAAGAGTTAAACATAATAAATAATCAAAGTCTTCCACCTGTTTCCACTACAAATATACTAAGGATAAATATTCCTTATATAAAAGTAACTAGAGTTTCTACGGACAATACAAATATTTGTCCCGTGTGGAGAAAGCTAATAAAAGTTAAAATTTATTTCTGCTTGTTTCTTTCATTACAGTTAGTTTATAAATAATTCTACAACATTCGGTTGCATTTTGACGCTGTAAAATATTTCGTTTTCCAACTTCATTTAACTAGGAACTCAAATCTTTCCAATTAGTTCATAAAACATTAACAAATTTCAGAATCTTGAATTTTGTTAAAATCAACTTCATAAAATGGGTTAATCTTTTTGGGCCATGCATCTTAGTCATCGTCGTAGTGTCAGCTCATAGAACTGCTGCCCATCCTCTGGAAACTTGTTTATGAGCTGTGACAGTCTCACATAATTAATGTATAAAGTTTGAATTATACATAATATGACTGTACCCCGAGAAGCGAATCCGCGACCTACGGTCCCAAGTCTCAGCCCTCCGCGCTAGGCTACCACTGCTGAGCCATGTGTACTCTTTAACAATAGGATCCCAGATTACGTTCAGAAAGTTCCTATTGTAAGATTTAAAAAAAATGTTAAATAACATTTGAGCGCTTTAGATTCTTTAGAAATGTTATACTTCATTCAAGCATACCTTGGCAATAATGTCTCCGTTTCTATTTCGGTATTTATTGAATGTTCTTAAAAAATATAAGATCTGTATTTCTTTCGATTGTATTTCTCAGGACTGTGACATTAATAAACGTAACAAGCGGTAAACTCATCACGTTAATAAAAGGTGTAATATTCATTATTTTGAATATTCAGACGTTGAATTATGTTGAATAATTTTTGAAGAACTTTTAAATTTGGAGCAATGCAGAAAGCTTTTAAATGCAGTAGTGTTTAGACGGGGAACTAAAATGTATTACGTAACAAAATCTAAATGTAAAATATGCTAAACTGAACAAAGCTCTTAACGGATGATAGCCCGAACCACTGTCCTCTCGAAGGCAATTGACTTAACATATTTTTAATTAACTTTCGTTTTATTATAACCCTTTAGCATGTTATAAGATTTCACTATTATACATATCGCTTATAACACTACCACATACAAATTCACTATGAATTATATATGTAGTACTTGTACACTATGAAATTACAGCTCATTAAGTACTATTGTAAAGTAATAAACGAAACTGTAGGTAATTTATATTTTTTTCTTCAAATTTTGTATTTCCAAAACCTAATCCTTTGTAATTCAAAGGTCACATCAAAATCCTCCTTCTTCTTTTCAGCCCTTAGACGCCTAAGGTAATGCTTCTTAGGCCTAGTCCAAATAACGCTATGGTCACCGGCCGTTTAGCAGCGTCTTCCCGCAACTTCAACTATGAGCAGACCAACGCGTCTACCGGCTCATGGTCTTTTGGTCTGTCTAGAAACTTTCGGCCACAACACGGCCAGTATTAAATAAATTCGGAAAATATATTTATAGTATACTTCGCAGCTTCACTTTGCTGCTGCTTTGCTTATATCACTGGCATAATTTTGATGATTACAACACAACACCAATTCAAGACAGTTTCGGAGAATCTCCTTATATTTGACAGACAGTTTCAAAATGTCTTCAGAGATTAAAATTCAAAGACAACCCTTTTCTTGTGCAAAAGGTGCGACGTTATCAAACCACCAACAACCAATTAACATATTTTCGTCCATCCTCAAAAAAATATGTATCTACCCTACGAAAATCAATTTTCAACAATTACGTGATTTTATAAAACGGTCACGCGAACAGATATAATAATATTCATGAAAAACTCCATTGTCCGCAACAAATTCATTTGTCCTATGCAAATCATGGGCTGTGATTTTGCAAAAAGGGTTTTGTACCGCATATAATTTCATTAAACAATTATATAAAAGATTTGAATGTCATTTGAATGTTAAATGAATGCCAGTAGGCGCGTGAGAGAACAGTAGTTCACATTCCAACTAGCAGTTGAACATACATTTACATTACTATGTTTTTGCATTGCTCATATGTACTTTATTAAATTTCTTAATAATCAATATATATATATACGAGGGTGGATTGAAAAGTAAAAAAAAGTAAAAAGCGATAAAGTATATAGATTTCAAATATATATATATATATATGTATATATATATATATATATATATTATCGCCATCACCGTTTAAGCTATAGGACATCCGCTGCTAGACATAGGCCGCCACATAAATTAAGAATAGTTTATTGTATAATTTATAAAAAAAAATTATGCACCTCCGCTTATGTGAAATATTAGGGGGACCGGAAAGTAATATCGTTTCAATCGATATATTTTACAGAAAAATCAATCGATTTTTACCGTTCCGGCATTGAAAATTTATATACTAGTTAGTAAAAGGTTTTTGATAACGAAGGTGAATATTTTTTTGATTAGAAATAAAAACGAAGGAATAAGAAAACGACATTACTTTCCGGTTTCCTAACACAAATTGCGTCATATTGCAATTCACACCAATCGTATAGACAATGGTTACATTTTCATATGCACATAATACTGGCCCGTAGAACTGATGGCCGCTGGGGAATTAAGGTTATAGAGAGGCAACCACGCTCCTTAGGTTTTCATTGCGTATAAAAGATGGCGTTCGAAACGCTTTACCTTCAGAATGCGCCAATAGATGGCGCTAGCAAATGCTTGCCTCGCGTAAACGGGCTTGGGTGTTTGTACAAACGGATGCCGCTTTGTTGGACTTTCAGATGTCCTGAACTACACCATTGCGTGTTATATACGACAAATTTTATTTCACTAAAACTCCTCCCCGACGTTGACTTTTTGTAGGTTGCAGTAGCGACGCTGTCACGCGTTCGCACTGATATTATCGTGAAGAAGTCGTTAGCTGTTGCTGCAATGCAAACGCTATTCAGAAACCTCCATTCTTTTCCAGTCGCGATACAGTAGAGTGTTAGTATCGCTACTGCAGTGCGTTGCAGTTGCGACTAACACGCATTAATGTCGCGCGTACGCATTCAGCATCGCTACAAAAAGTCCTAAAGCTTCTACAGGCTTCTGTTCCACTTGCCACCCACTTGCAAGCGTTCCGTGATTTGCTTGTCAACGAGACAATCAACGCAAAGGTCAAGAGGTCATCGAATTGCGGTTTGTTTTTATTTTATTTTTTTAAAATCAAACGGGAAATGTTAAGTCTATAAATGGTTTTCCTTTTTTGTATCCGAACGTTAATTAAAAGTCGCTAGTCGCTTGACTTTGAAATTGAAATATTTTTTTCAACTTTATTCGTTAATTGGAGTACAGTTGTTTTTAGCCACAGTGATTTAAAAAAGGAATTTTCTGTTAATATCTTTTTTCTACATTTTCTTACGATTGCACCGAAAATAACACTAAAAACTTCAACATCTTCTCATAACTTAAAATATGATCTACGCTTTTCAGATTAAAGAGACATAGAAAAATAAATAATTTACACTTTTACCTATTTTTACTTTTGTAATAATAAAAAAAAACAGGTCGAAAATAATTTCTTACATTATTTACACGAATAGTACTCACTGAAATGAAACAAGTTTTAACAAATTATGACACTGTTAATTTTATTTTTACTTTGCCGTTTCTATTACGTCAACGGTAAGACAGAGGTGTTCGATGTCTTTCATCACAACCATATCTGCCTACAGACACGTCTTCTGCAAGACCTAGGGCAGGCATACGAGGATCACCACGATGTCTGCTCTTCAATTGCCTATATCCAGCAACTTCCCGCGACCTTGACCATGTTGATCAAGGTTGCTGGCGAGTTGTCCATCTAGTGCGCGGGCCCACGCCGAATCGAAGTTTTCGAGTAACGAATACGACCTGGTGGTCACGCGAGGCACATCGCTTGTACAACCACCGGACAATCAACCCCATCTGACATCGATTGTACCCCGCCCTCTGCCACTTATGACAATCAACTCTTCGAGGTTGGAAGTCTATATATTAAAATTATTCCAAGATACCTTACCTTCAAACTTGTTAATTATTGTGGTTGGTCGGATCTAAACACAAAATGAGCCCAGGGTATTTTGTAGTCAGAAGGTAAAGCGTCAAACGCGCCAAACGCCATTTTCGATATCATCATGCGTCGCAACGTACGAAGATGCGGAATACAGACGCTTCCAACCGACATCATTAGGTATTTAAGGAGAGGCCCACATCCTGAAGTTTTCGCCTTACGGCTAAAATTTTGATGACGGTGATGAAAACATTATCTAAAGTTTTGGAGCTTTTAATTTTTGCGTTTTTGTATCTAAGTTTTTAACAGTCCATGGTAAAGCGTACAATTAATTTCTCGTTTTATCATTTTAGTGTATACAAAAAGAATTACTCATGATCAGAGCACGATGAAAGCCTTGAAATGTTTTCATAGCCCTGTGATATCGACGTTAAAAACGTTCATGAAATCACATATAGATATGATATCGGATTATTTTACCAAGAAGGTTAGCGGAAGTTGGCTTTAAAGACACTATCTATAATAGAATATTCTTTACAATACTTTCCCGCAGAGAAATTAAAATTAAATAAATAGATTCAATTATCATGACGTTAACGTATAGCAAATAGCCTTAAGGTTTCTCCACAGTTGGTTTATTTAATAAATTTGCTTTATCATTTAATTTAGAGTTTGTATGAGTAATTTAATTATAGTAATAGGTTTGTGAAAGAAATGTGATACAAGTTTTAAACTAGATGAACAACCATACACCTGAGCTCCTCAACCGCCGTGGATGACGTTGATACCACGCCCTCCTCTAACAACTATTATGAGGCCTTGGTTAAGGCGCTGTGGTACCCGCACGAGATAATTCTGTTCGCGTCTTTATGATAACGGGTGGGGAGTTCTAAGACGTTGAGTCACTAGCCCACCGCCGATCTCGTAATTTCAATACAAGGTGCCAAAGACCTTGGGGTTTTAGCCATAACTAGTCCGGAGCAATGAAAAGGTTATCCCTTTCATTGCTCCGCAACTGAAAGGTATTTCTTGTCGAACATTCCGTGAGACAAAAACACAACCTAACGTCGCAGAGAAATTTCACATAAACCTGAAATGAATTCAATAACCAAGCTATTCCTATTTATAGTCGGTTTACGTCGTGAGTAATTGACATATTGCACTAAAAGCTTCGCAGATTAGCATTTATAAAGCTGCCCATTCAAGCGCCACGTCGCTGCACATAATTTAATATTTTATGAGGCCGTGATTTTTGATGCGGCGGGAAAACGTGCAATAAGTGAAGTCATTACTGGCCGCTCATAAACCATCTGCATATATTGAACTGGCTTTAGATATCGAAACGATGTTTACATTTATAAAGATGTCTATGGACGTTAACTTAAGGCGAAGGTAATTTTATTTAATAATATTTATGGCGTGAATAAATTCCGTGTGAATTATAATAAGACTATTTGTTTCGACCGAGGTCTCGTGTAGTCATCAGGACACTATGGACGTCTAAACATCATTTGTACTGATTTCGTTTCAGGATCCATTACCCGTTTCATAAAAGGTGATTAATTATAAATAAGAGTTTTAAATAGATCAATATATATCTCATTCGTCAACAAGCTTTTACACCTATTTCCTATCACCGTGTTTACAATCGTCTCAACCTGATCGCTGTAAAACAAGTTATG
The DNA here is from genome assembly GCF_028537555.1 of Battus philenor. Taxonomy (NCBI): domain Eukaryota; kingdom Metazoa; phylum Arthropoda; class Insecta; order Lepidoptera; family Papilionidae; genus Battus; species Battus philenor. Next base: position 7,058,678 of record NW_027181688.1, on the reverse strand, counting down.
TTTATATATTTTTTCAAAACAAAGTCAATAGCTGCTAGCAGTACAAAATTTGAATTGACATCTGTACTTGCAGATTTAACATCTATAATCAACATGAAACTGTATAGTTTTTCCCGGATTGGATATAAATCTTCACACACGGATATGGTATTCACATAGGTTTTTTTTTTAAAAAAAACTGCCTTAAGAGGCTTCTGTACTTTCTAGAGGGCTTACTTCAACAGGTCAATATGAACACGGCTTTCTAATTTAATATGATCTACATGATCTAGTAGCGCAGCTACGTTCAGTTACATCGATGAGTTATGTTCTGGAAACCAATAGACTGAGTTATCAAGTTAAAACGTCATTTAATTTGTAACTATACTCAGTCTTTGTGTACATCTTGAACAATTTAACAAAGACTGGCAAGATGAATACGCTATTAGCAATATGTTTAGTCATAGATTCCTCGTGCGTTATGCCTCACACATATTTAAAGTAAAACAACACAATAGTATTGTCGGAGTTTAATAGGTTTACTAGGCAATTTTGGAGACTTATTAACACTTAACGAGCTGGAGCACAAAAAATTAAAACGCTTGGATGAAAGGTAGATACAGTTTATTTTAAAAATCACCCGCCTACAACTTCCGATACTTCAACGCCGTAATAAATTATTAGTCATGCAAATGAAATTATTTTACATAAAACTTTCATCACTCAAATGTACATATTAAACATTGATTCAAAATAGATATAAAAATGGTCAGTAAGAAAAGGACCAATATATAGCCACTTCCGCACATGCAGTAGTAGTCGTGCAAACCCCTCCACGGGCCTCTTCAGGAGCCATGCCACTCCGATTAGTGCCAAACACAGTCATCATGCCCCGTGGAGGGGTGAAACACGTGTTGAGTAATTTGGTGGTAACGGTTGTGTGATTCGCATTGTTTGCCGCATACGCATTTATCAGCGGGCATTTCGCGCGAAGTGGCTAAATATTGGTCCTTTTCTTACTTAGGATGGACTTCCGCGAGGTAACGCCTGATTCCATTAAATATAAAAATGTCTTTAATTCCTTATTCAATAACAGCACTAAAGATTTAATACAAATTCACAAATAACACATACGTCACTAGATGCCGTCCGCCATTCTTATATAATTAAATATTAAGAGGCGTGTGACGTGGTTTTAACAACATACTGAATAGCGTTTTGATATCTGTGGTTATTTCGCTACAGCATGGTTGCACAGACTTATTAAGACTAGGGGCCACTCGGGCAAATCATGAATTGATCGCGGGCCGGCCGCCAGAAGTATAGGTAATTAATTTTTTTTGGTTTTATTCTGGAATAGAACTCAATATTTTTCGAATATACGAAAGTATTATTTTTGTTGTCGGCGGGCCACCAGTATTCGACCGGTGGGCCGCGGTCTGTGCATCCATGCGCTACAGTGTGTAAGTGTTCTTAAAAGTAACATTATAATTTCGGCCGAAAAACGTTCACTACAAAGCGCACGGCGTTCTCCAAAAGACCGCCACGATACCCATCTTACTGCCTTGACTATGTTGTCGGTGCACACAGAGTAAGCTCTACCCATGCCGCGTCTACCAGCACAAAACTTTTCGACTCCAACAGCAAAGAATTGCGCAAGTGATATGCTTCGCCCACTGTCACTGTAGTAACTTAAATCATCTACATTCAATTAACTGTTTACATGTCTCAAAATGTAAGTAAAATAGAAATAAATATATTTTATTACTTTTAACTAATGGCTTTATCCTTGTTAGAACATGTTAACCCCTTTGTTATCATCAAAAATTTTCACCGGTAAACCATTCAACAATCACTGTGGAGACTAGAGATATCAAACTACAAAAATAATCTTGTAGCTTATGACTAGTGCCGATAAAATAATTTGCGCGGTACCAACATCGTACATGCCAAATTACAATTACCCCAACATGACAGCGAGAGTCACTCTTAATTCGATTCTTGGAACAAATCGATACTTAAAAGACGCCATTGTGTTATTTAAATTTAATAACATGCTAATTACAATGCGCACCTTTAGCAAATTAATTGTTCAATGCGCTAACAGATATATGAGAAATTAATTACTTGTCGAGTTATTACAGCGTCGGCGAGGGAAGAAAATAAGCTTCGCAGAGAGCCGGCGTTATTTATTAATTGCGTATTATCAAAGAACGTGCAATAAGATTAGGGCTGTCGCCAAGCCGGACTTACATTTTTTTACTATACATATATGCAGAATATTCACTACCTTATATGTTATATTGGTTGTCCTCCGTCCGTGTTTACTAATTAAAAATAAAAAAATGATCATCCCCTAAAAATATTCTGGCCGAATACAAATATGAATTTTATACCTATAAGAGTTTGAAAGTATGCATTTTTATAAACACGCTCTCAATTCCCTTGCGCATAGTGTTTAACAAAATCCGTTCATAGCTGATCTCTCGCTGAGTGCGGAAGGAATATTGATATAAGCCTTATGGCAAAAATAAAAGTATTGTGTATATATGTGTTATGTATGATGGAGATAGTAGTACAAAATTAGCGGAGACATATGGTAATGGAGGTTTATATATATATATATTTATTTTTATATATATATATATATATATATATATAATTAGACAACTAATTTTTAAGTGACAACCCTACGAGAATCGATAGAAACTGGGTCGTAGCTAATCTGTAACACCGCTCCCATAAACGAGGAGCTCGAAAGCCACATCCATACATAACGAATACAACGCCATCTGGCTTTTATTAGGAGTCAAAAGTTCATGCCTATTAAGAATTTTGTCCCCGTCAATATTAAGAGAGGACATGGTCAGTGATTAATTTATTTATTCGCATTAATGTCTTCATGGATTCGAGTAGCGCAAATTACAATTAAAAATTAAAACTCCCCAGCAAATTACAGGAAAAAAGATTACGATGGTATGGCCACATTCAACGGAAACCAGATAACCACGTGGTAAAAACTGCCCTAAGCCTCCCAGAATTCCTAAGAGGGAGAGGGCGTCCAAAAGCTGCGTGGTGGTCTAATATCAGAAAGGAACTGGAAACCCTTCAACTTGATGCAGGGACAACCCAGGATAGAGTGGCCTGGCGCAAATTGATAAGGAGACCCGACCCCAAATAAAGGGAAAAGGGAAGGAAGAAGAAGAAGAAGAGATTCGAGTAGCGCAAGACGAGTTATCGTGGCGATCTTTGAGAGAGGTCTATATCTTGTTTTGGGGATCTATCGGCTACATGTTTGCTGTTATGTTGTGACCATTTGTACACGCCACGTGGTGAATACCAGAACGACATAATTTGTAGGAAACGTGCACAAGTGAACAGATCCGAACGTTACATAAATAAAAATGTGCTCGAACCTATACATTAAGACAATTTATAAACACCTACAACAACTTATCAAAAATCAACTTCCGCAGACGGAAATCGAACCGCGAATTTCCGAAGCAATGAAGTTATTTTACAGTAATACGGCATTCGCTTCATTGGCTCTTAAATTTGGTGGGCTACGTTTCGCCACTATACAGGATGTTTGTTTAAATTAGTAAATATATAACTCATTTACAGTGAATTAATTTATGCTACACTCTGTCTGAAAATCATTGGTTTCTGAATTAATAAATAACGGAATAATGACACAAACATATTAAAATTAATAACTATGTACCACTAGATGCTATTATCCCGTACCGTTCCAATAAAAAAAAATAATTAATGTAACGTATTGCACTGAGTAATAATTTTATACAGGTCGATTGGAGGATACGTATAAAAGTTTTTTGTCTTTAAACGAACTACACATGTAATCCTTTAGAGCTTTTAGATCTATAACCAACTATTCTGCATAACTATTATAAAAATGCATATAACTAGAGGTTTCCTTTGTCCGAGAATATTATCTAATATATAAAATTCTCGTGTCACGGTGTTCGAACTTGAACTCCTCTGAAACGGCTTGACTGATTTTTACCAAATTTAATATGCGTATTCAGTAGGTCTGAGAATCGGCTACTATCTATTTTTACCCCAAGTGATAAAGGTTGTTCACACTTAAAAAAAAATATATTTTTTTAACGAAATTTTTTGTTTTTATTTTTTTATGATACAGCATACAATAATACATAAAACCATAAATTTTCACCCCTCTACGATCAACCCTTATTTTTTATTTGTAAATTAAAATATCAATTTTTTTTTGCAAAACAACGTTTGCGGGATCAGCTAGTAGAAATATAGGATACCTTGACAAAATAGTCGTTTCTACTTCAAATTATATAAATACAACAACTGTACAACAGTACTGAAATCGTAAAGCAATTATTGTAAGTTGAGACTGCCGGATCGCGGTCGCAACGTTTGCGGTATTTCAGCGCGCAATTACTTCAGTCCAGAATAGAAAAGTGCTTTTCTGAAGTAATAAAAAGAAATACAATGTACCGAGATTAAATTGTTAGAATTTCTCGAAGCTTGCCAACTTATCTGTTGCGTCATATAATCTTTATTAAATTATAATCTACGTCTCTATGCTTGTTATCTTAAATGATCTTTTTTAATGTTTGTTATGCTGATATTTCTCCGGAAATATTACTCTGGGACATTTTCCACCTTGAAGTGTTGTTATATCAGTCATAAGTTTTTTTTTTAAAACATCTTTAATGTACCGTTATTGCAGCTTATCATCGTGCACAGAAATCCATAAAGAGTATTTATTACCTATTGCGAATCTTGATTTCTTGTGACTCGATCAACCAGTCGTCTATAGTTTGCATTTCGTTGTTTGATGTACAGTTATAGTTGGTAATTTCAGTTCTTGCGTTATCTTGTCTCCAAGTTTTTGTCTTCTCTACAAGTCACTAGTCTAGTTACTACAGGATTTTATGTTCTACTAATTGTACCCTGCGCGGGTTGCTACGCCACCAACTAAAAAATGTCACCCCCAACTTGAAACGTCATCATTCGTTCGCTGGTTTCGTTTCAATTCGAATGAACTGTCACGGCGATATATGAACTTAATTGAAATGACAGTAGCGCTATCTGTCGAATTGGTCATACCAACTTAAAAAAACATATATGGCATATAAATAACAAAGCGGTGACGGACTGACTTCACTCTGCACTAATCGGTGTAACATAACTCCTGAAGATGCCCCGTAGAGGGGTGAAACACGTGTTGAGTGATTTAACGGTGGTAGTTGTGTAATTCGCATAATTTGCGCATTTATCAGCGTGCTGGCGGGCGGTGCACTTTGTTGCACGACTACCGCTGCATGTGCGGAAGTTGCTAAATATTGGTCCTTTTCTTACTTAGGATGGACTTTCGCAAAATAACACCTGATTCCATTAAATTATTAAAAAACATCTTGGGCCAATGCACAATTTTGCTAAAGATGCATGTTCAAATGTATAGTTTACGATTCTATATAGGACATACATATAAACACTAATTTTTAAATTAATAGACTGTTTTACATTATTATGGTCAAAGATTTTATAGGCGAACAAAAGTAACCAAAATGGCACAGAAGATTGGTATATTGAACTGGAAGCTAGCAGGCCATATAGGCCAAGCACAGCGTTGGTCTACCTAGACATTGGACAGACAACCTTAAGTTCGTTTGAAAACGATGGATGTAGATCGCTTGTAACTGGTTTTATTGAAAATCAATCGAGGCCTAAGTTCGTTTGATTACGTTCTTCAGCTGATATAGTGGTAATGATAACCATTACAGCTGCAACACTACATCATAAAATAATGTTACGGATGTACCTTCCTTGTGAAGATCTGTATAATATATATAAAAAAAATGACATTCTATATTTTAATGAATCGAATTGTATTTATGTTAGACTGCTAGTCCCGCCGTAAGATGAAGTTCTCGCCACGACGCAAAAGCAATTTTTAATATTAAAAACCGTTGTTTATTAATTCTTCTGAAGTCTATTGCGATGAATGGATCGGCCAGCCTGTATTCACGTAGCTCACGATTACCTACACGGCCGAGCGCGAACAATAGCGCTGCGTTGGGCTTGGGAAAGCTTGTTTCGCTCATCCATTGTTTATTTGCAGCTTTCTTTATTACGAGAAATAAAGTTGAACGCATTTTCCGTTAACTTTAAAGGCAGTCAACGTGGAATGTAGTCTGCATGTTTTTTATAATTATGAACAAACCAACAATCCATCCAATGGTTGTCTGTAATAAATCGCGGAATCTGATAAAACCGACAATTGTTTTTTGTGTAATTGAAAAAAAACCTCAAATAAGACAAAACTAATAGAAGTACTAATTAAATAACTATATAAAATTAACCGTCGGCAAAAATGCGTTTTATCGGACCAGGATTACTTTGAAGGGAATGTAATTGATTTGAATAATTAAATAAATAATTAACATTTTATAAACAAATTCACTTTACATTTTGATCCCATTATTATACAGGCCTCTTTCAAACGTTGATAACAGAAATTTATGGGGCTGGTCAATGTCCAGCAGTAAAGGTTTAACGGCCAAAATGATGACAAGATATCAAGTTTGACATTTTTACTTAAGTGTCCCTTAAACTTTAGTGATATAGTTGAATACCCATTTAGTACCCATTGTTCAATTTACGCAATAATGTTTGTCAGAAAATTTTGTACAAAACACTTGCAAGTGTTACTCTTTTTTACTGTTTTTGTACGATACCAATCTTTGAAAGAATTCCAAAGTTTTGATCCTCGCGAACTAAGTGATTCAGACAGTTGATGATACCTCGTCCGAGAAGTTACACTTACTCCGATGATAAGCAAACTCAAAGTTCGCTTAATATTAAGTGGCACCTGTCGTTATAGTCCATCCCATATCAATCTTCGGTAAAGATCGTATAAATTCATTTCCTATTTTCTCATACCTACATTGTTTCGGATTTTCTGAAGCAAACGCGCTTTAGTCATATAGCTTTAGTGTAGTAAATTTTCAGTTACTTCATTGTATTGTTTACTTTATACTAAAAAAAAAATATCTAATAGATTCAGTCGTTACCTTGCGGAAGTCCAGATATTGTACACAGTATATTAGTCCCTTTCTTAGCTAAAAGAAATATTAATTACATATTCGTTAAACTAGCACTTCATATAGCGCTTCGGCGACTTTGAGGCGGACGATGGTTCGACGTGGTCTCGAACCATCGATATAGTACCAAGAGGGTTTCGGGGGTAGCGTATCCACGCATACCCCGAGACGGGCTACCGAAAAATAGCAAGGCGCAAGGGAAGACCGCGTGGCGATCCCTGACCGGGAGATACCGCGGTCCCCCGTTTAGCGCAGAGGGCGACCACCGGGGGGGGTTTTAGTGGGTAGGAATCCCACATACCCCTGTCCTCCCCCCAGAGGCAGGGCATCTTGAATACCAGAAGATTTCCCCAACCGAAAAAAAAAAAGCACTTCATATAGTAACTCATAAATTTCGTCTTCAAAAAGTCTTAATTGCTTCATAGGTATGGGGTGTACGCATATATAAAAAAGTTCTACGAGTTTGCAAAGGTTTAAACCTGAAATTAAAACAACATTATGAAATAAATCTTATTATATCATTCAAGAGTTTTTACATTTTAGAAGTTTGTGGAACTTCGGTAGTTGACTCATTTACATGATTTATAATATAATGTACACATAGGAAAAAAATGTTAAACTTATAAAAGCAACTGTTGAGTTTCCGGCTCTTCTCAATATATCAGCCTTCTGAGCAGGTAGTAGTTTACTATTTATAATGTTAAAATAATCGACCATACAAAAGCGCATGTAAGTACCTACTTGCAGAGAGATATTTTAATTATATTAAAAATATTGAATTGTATTTATTTGTATATATCGCAGAGTGCGCCTAGTCTAAGATCTCTTTTAAAGTAGCGAAGCTCGAAGGCTTTCAGGGGACGCTCAGCTCAGGCCGCTTCATACTACTATTTTAACAGATTGGGTGCTTCCAACCGGCCATATATAAAATCTTACAAGGTATATTGCTTAACAATTTACCGACGTCTTATAGCTAAAATTATGATGTTAGATATTTTACTTTGTAAGTATATTTACGATGGTTAATTTAAAAAAACCTTGTTTTGTTACAAAATTTTCTATTTATTTCAGGTACCGTCTTTTTCCCAAATGGTTAACAGGCAGCGAATTTCTTATTAAGTTCTCTTTAATACGTAGAAGTGTTCATAAATAATTAAATAATAACCTTTCGTGGAAAGAACTCGGCTCTGACGTTGTTTTGTTCCGAAAACTTATTACTTTGTAATTATTAATTACCTTATTATTTTGTATTGAACGATGAACGCCCCGAGCGAAACAGGAGTTTTACTCTTAATATACAGCCTGTTTACTATGGGCGAATTGTCCCTAATGAGTGATAATGAGGGGCGGAATAAAGACAATGGGAGTCGGACGGTAATTAGCGAGAACTGGCGGTTACTACAACGCAGCGGATCCGCTGCCGCCCGCGGCGACTCGTGTGGGATGTTTTGCACTCGCTCCATTATTACTGAGTAATATTTTCCACTGAAGTAAATTAGCTATGTTAGAATATTCGGCTAAATTCTCGTAAAGAATCTATAAGAGAAATTGAATCGAAGTGTTTCTAAAACCAGTCGACAAAGCGGCGAGGTCGGCTCTTTAAACACAGAGGACGCCAATACTCTATCATATGAGATAGAAGCGTTGTTGGAGATTCTTCCGACACTTATCCCAGCGCTAATGCTTTCCTTAGTTGTAATAATATTAGCCAAGCGATATAAACCAAGTCAAGGTTTAATAAGACACCGACGTAGCTCTTAGAATTGCTCGTTTAAAGTGGCAGCGAGCTAGGCACATAGTTCGCAACTGAAATCCGTTAGAGCTAAAACGTTCACTAGTATCGATCACGAGCTGGTATACAGGGCATAGGTAGGACTCCATTAGATAGACTGTCGACGTATTTAAAGTCGCGAGATATCGCTGGATGTAGACAGCGCAAGACCTCTCATTGGGGCTGTCTTCAGGGAAAGCATATGCTTTATATTAGGGGTTTATAGGCTGATAGTATGATGACGAAATGAAGTATCGCCCTTCTCGAAGGCACTTGTTCCAGATTACCCCATTGAGTTCTCGTCAAAGAGATATACGAGCTCGCCTCCCAATCCGGTAATAAAGTAGAAGTGGTCCGAGCAAAGCCTTTTAAGAGCTCTTTAGCTTAGCTGCTTATACAAGATGATTAGATCTGTAGCCATCTGGGTCATGCAACGTAACGTAAACATCGAATACCACTTAGACAGCCGTGTAGTCCACTTAAAAAATACCTTGATTAACCCATACTATAAATCTTAATAATTTCAGCCTTAAGACGTCCACGGTTGGATATAGACCTGCCCCATTGGCCTGCATCCATCGTCTTCCTGACTTTAATGAGGTCGTCTGACCTTGCGATCTCTACTTCAGAAACTTTAAGTTTATAGAGCCATCTGTTCAATACACTATGTGATTATACTGTAAATATTACTTTTAAAAAAGAAAGAAAAATCTCGTATTAAATAAACTGGAAGATCCAATTACTGTTATTGAAACATAAGATGTCACCGATCCCTTAAGGCAAAACGTCTTGTTTTTCTACTCGTTAGTAACATAACGATACAAGCATGTAAGAAATAAATCACCAGATATAATTTAATTTTTTTGGAAAACAGGCTAATTAACTACACAATAAATTTATTTTGACTAACAATATATTTATAGAGAGATAGAAATGTTTATAAATTTTTATGATCTCAAGGCGTATATGTTAATCCTTCCTCTACGTACGGTTGGGTGTAGTATAATTTCCGTTTTCATAACGCTCCCGTTCATTTAGATAAGGCCCTAAATAAATAACATTTGCACGAAATATCTCTATTTTATATCATCTAAATCATTTTTTTTAATTCGTTCTACTATTGAGTAACACCACATAATGCGCAAGAAGGTATCGCTGGGACTGTAAGATTCTGTAGAGGAGAAAAAAGGCCGAAAAGGTTAGCTTAGCACGTACACCCATAAGGTAGTCAGGTAACTTTATTGGTCGCCGGATGACACTGGATGCAAGCCATATAGAGAGAGTTCATCATCATAGAGTTCCAATAAGGTACGTAGGATCTTAGTGGAACTATGATATAAGCCAGTGTCCATATGGCTATATACAATAATTGGCAGCAAATGAGCGAAACTTCACACATTTAAATTTTCCCACCTATATTCAATCACTCTGCATATTCAATAGCATTATAATCAAGATAAAAAATACATAATTCGTAGCATTTGTTATTTATTCATATGCATGTAATACCTATTCCACGTAAACATATATTTAGTGATGTATATGTGTATATATGTATATCTAAATATAATTGTACATATGTATTTATAAGTATAGACCCTAATATTTTCTTTCCTTCATCTCCATTCTCCATCCAAAGGTGGTCTAGTAGAGATCGCCTCAAGCGATCAGACCGCCTCTTGTACTTCTATATGAATTGCTTCTCTTATTTTTCTCTTCTCTTGGTGCATAAAAAAGTGTACGTAAATAATACAGTTCTATTTCGGAAACAAATTTTCAAAAACCAATACAGAAGACAAAGTCAAATTGATTTTATTCTCTGAAATTAAATATTGAAGTATTGAAAGTTTGCGTACTAAAAATAGCATCATCCCCCTCGTCTGCACCGTGATGGAGGAGGATGGGTGATTTATCGCCAAAAGCGAGACGCTTACAGTAAACAATTTAATGAAACTGGGTCGAGGAAACATCCAGAGTTCACAAATCATGGGGGCCGGAATGATTTATATTTACGTCGGTACCCTACGAAAACCGCGGTCACAATCAATAAGCCGAGTTGACGGAAAATCGATGAACCGCGACTTATATTGATGCCTTAATAGTAAGTTGAAAAACAGGTGTTCATTGCACTAATCACGTCTCATGAAAAGCACACATTATTAAAATTACACGTGTGCGTGTTTTTGTAAAACCAAATTTTACTACCGCGTATGTGTGGTAGTAAAATTTGATTAATTCTATTTCAATACGTCTATACAATCGCACTATCATAGAAAGAATAGAGATATAGGTACGAAATAAATGTTCGTTAATAAATTGAATACTAACCATCTTTGTACCACAGTATCAAAAGTATACCAGGTAAATAACATTAGGGCTTAGTAGTGGATATTTATTTTATTGATTTATGCCATACCAACCACTAGTTGAACCTACGACAAAGTCAAGGATGCGGGAAGTCGCTGGATACGGGAAGCGCAAAATCAGTCATCACACAGTGATGATGATGATAATCTTTTTCTATCACACGTCATCACAATCACGAGTTTATTATTTAACAAATGCCACAATAATTTCGAAAATAAATAGTTATCTTGCGTTTCATTAATTTGGTTATATAAAGCGCTATTGAAACCGCTGTAACGTGCTTTAGATATTCGCGCGGTGATATGGGGGAGCTTTTAATGCTAGCTGTGGTCTATGAGCCTATTCTCCCTTCGCCGAGCTTTCTTAAGACGCAGTACAACGGTTCCGGCAGCATTATACCTATCCTTGTTTAATCGACAAACAAAACTGCAAAACATTTGTTATATTCTTTTGAAATATTTGCTAGCCTATAAAATATTTTTTTTTACTAAAATTAAAATATCTCACAAACACGTCTTAAGTTTCTTATAAACTATCTATTTAAACTCGAATAGCTGTAGTGTGTTGAGAGCCTAACACAAGCAAGCTATTCATTAACAAGGGGGTACATTTACCGCAGCGTAAATCGGGAGATTCATTTAATATGAAAATGAAATACAAACATTACTAATTGACTGAATTAATCAAACTTCTTGATGAAGATTAAATGGAATGAGATTGTGCTTTTGTTTTATCACAACAACATAGTGTTTCACGACGTAGATCTTAAAGCTATTAATATTATACTAACTAGTATCTAAATAATTACGAATGGAACTCTGGCTATAAATTAGATCTCTACTATACTTACTATTACAAAAGTGCTCAGCTACTTTTCAAATTTCCCGTAAAACCTTAAGGACCAAAGAACACCGGATCGAATACCAGTCTAGTTATACGCTACTGAAGAATACTATAATATAAAGTTGTATACACGTCTTTGTGAAGATCCTTTCGTACATTGTTGGAGGGCCATGTCTATTTCCTATGTCGATGTCCTACGAGGATGAAATTTTGTTGCTATTCTTATCAAAACTTTACGTGACTGAATGTCGGATAGGCACAAGAACAGAGAAGGCTACAACCGCCTCCATTTTGGCCGAAAAGAGATAAGGGAGGCCTTCCTTGGTTACTGCAGGTTTGTAGTGAATAAAATAACAGAAAGAAATAAAACTTAAACATAAAACTTAAAACATAAAAAAAACATAAAACGTAAAAACAGAAGATTTAGTATAATGTAGAAAAAAATGATAGTAGAAATAAATTAAAATGCAAATTATAGACTGCAAAACTAGTTACTGAGTATGGATGAGAGGAAATGAATAGAAGGGAAAGAAATATTGAATTTTGGAATGAGAGAAAGTAGAAAAAAAGACAATGTGAAGCATGGAAGATGAGAAATGAAATGAAAAAAAAAAATGATGTGAAAAATTTATTAAGGATTTAAAAAACCCTGTTCCAAAATAAATGGGGGTGGAACGAGAGATCCCCAAGGGCGGGGGCCACGAAAAAAAAACTAAGCTGTACTTTAGCTCCAGCTTAGTTAAATAGTGAATTAGATTGCTTTAAAAATAAATTTGCTTATAAATGTTGTGTAAAAAAATATTTCAAAAACTTTATTGTTTTAATTAACAAATTCTATTTTTATCCGGAATAAATTTGAGTTAAACCTAGATTAGCTAGACTTAGCGATACTCTGCAAAATTTTCATTAAGAAAAAAAAGCGTTACTCTTATTTAAATCACAAAGATCCTCTCAAATATTTAACGAATTTTAAATTGTTATTTTTTATTAAGCGATAAGACGAAAGGGAAATTTACCTAAAAATTTCTGAGAAATTTTGTTAAAATATACCCTGGTTAAAGACTTGTAAATAAAGACCTAGGTTCGAAAGCCTGATGATGTGAACCATCTATTAATCAGCTATATATCCAGTCATCATCATCATATCACGCTCACTGCAAGGTATATGTCTCCTTCGAAAATCACCACGATGACCGCTCTTGCGCTACCCACAACCAGCGGCTTCCCTCGAACTTGACTGACATAGTCAGCCCACCTATTGGTCTACCTACTCGTCAAGCGACGTGGGCCTATTGTTACTTCTGATGAGCAATTCTTCAAAATACACCAGTGACTTTCATTCTTCCACGCATCTCTTCATTTCTGATTGGATCTCGCATATAAGCACCGAGCATAGCACTCTCTATCATCTATAACTAATTTTTCTTCAGAGATCGCACAATCAGATGCATATTTATTCAGATAGTTATAAAACATAAATTCGAAAATTAAAATTCTTGTTATAAAAACTCTTATAGCTGAAGTTATGAACGACAGAATTCAGTTATAGCTAATCCAGTTAAAGTAACTGGATCTAGGCTATGCAAATATTTGTACGGCGCGCGAGCCAAGCGAAGCTAGACGTTTGGCAAACGGACGTTGTTTGTCGTACCTCTGGCATTGTTCAAAGGGTATTCTTAACTGTATCGAATCGATCTAGTGCTAATCATAACTAGAACTGACCGCGAGTATGATTACAAATGTAGCACGACCGGAAACAACCTCCTACCGTTCCGTGCGATGCATAACATGTATTTGTTATGCTTTGATCGTTCGATATAATAACATTCTTATACGAACAATAGAGCTATCTATAATATGTTTAATTAAATAGCAAATGAATACATCGCACGTATTTATTAAACGTCCGCAAGGTCTTAATGTTTAATATTACGTGACAGGGTGATTATAAATTGGTAATAAAAATGGTGAGTATATAGCCATTTTGATGTTTATCAATGGGCTAAAATAAATTATAATATAGTAATAAAAAGCGTTTTCAACATTCGGTTTGCTGCAAGTTTACATAATTCTTGTTTAATATTTGTGATGCAGATGTCCTGTCTTTCTACTGCCGGAAGTTATTAAGAGAGATCGGTGCAAAAGCTTCATAGCTCTTTGCTGACAAATGCAAATATCAAATATTCAACCTTTTAGAGCTTTTACATCTACAACCAAACACCCTCTAGACAATACACCTGTAAGGCTGTTCACAAACGTGTCATGATAATTTTGTTACACCAGAAAAAACTACGATAAAACAACAACAATATTGAAATTTAACATTGAAATACATCAAAATAATAATAGGAAGTTCTGTATACAAGAATCAACTGCAAAACACGAGGGGTTGTCAAGTGATTAAAACGCAACCAAAACGTAAAACATATATATTCAACAAGCATGTATGAAAAGCAGCTACATAAATATATATACGTAATTAAAACCTAACAATTGAAATCAATTTTAATTTAACGTAATAAGGTTCCAATTTGAACATACCATGGAAAGCAAAAGAATCGAGTTTTTATGACATGCAAATATAGTTCTTATCGCTCACACCATACGGTCGTGTACAGTGTGTTTGAAATAGAGTCCCGTTACACGTCTGGACAAGTTGGACGGATCAATTAATATGGTTATAAACAGTTATATGATTTGCCGCGTCTTAAACTTTACGAGAATATAACTTGGTTATTGACCGTCGAGGTGCCTTCTCGGTCTGGCTAAGCGACATGCAGTTATCGATATTAAAATAAAAACTGATGATAACGTTCAACTAAATACCAAATACGATGTTATGTTTACGATGGGCCTGCCCAAGAAAGCTCAAAGTAGCTCTATTGCCGCTGCGAGTTCGAATCAGAAATTAGGAAGATTCCCAGAAAAACCAAAGTCACCGACTGCATATCGAAGTTACCAATAGTGTACTTCGATAAATTGTGGCAAGTGGCAGAGCGGGCGAGTTACATCGCTTATGCAGCCGACGGCCAAGTCGAAAGGTTTCTTGAGTGACCATAAGCCGGCAAACGCAGTGTCGATATTTAATGGAATCGGGCGTTACTTCGCTGAAGTCCATCCTAAGTAAGAAAAGGACCAATATTTAGCCACTTCTACGTGCACCGCCCGCCAGCCCACTGATAAATGCGTATGCGCAAACAATGCGAATCACACAACCGACCCCGCTAAATCACTCAACACGTGTTTCACCCCTCCACGGGGCATCTTCGGGAGTTATGTTACACCGATTAGTGCCAAACACAGAGACTCGACTAGACTCTGTAATCTAGACTCTGGTGAAAGTCTGAAGTGGCTAAATATTGGTCCTTTTCTTGCAGTGTCGATAGATACCCTATTGGGTTGATCGACAATATAGTCACGAATTGCGGCAATTTGCCGGATGCGGTCTTCATGGCCGTCTTTACGAACCCGTATGCTTATTCTCGCCATTGTGTTGCAGAAGGCGTCTATCAGCTGTCATGATGATGAAAACCAAATTATATTAAGTCAATGACGCGTGATGAAAGTAAAAATGGCAATTGCAGATTTTTAGATATAAAGTTGGAATTTATCTATCGGTTACTACATGGTTTATTTTAAGGGCCCCGTTTTTGGTATATACTTTACAGTGATTTTATCACAAAATTTTCTATTTTCACCCCCCCTCTCTCTCTCATCCTTCATATTTTCTACCATTATCGCAGTTTATATTTTATTTACATTCACGCATCGCATCCCACCAGCCTTCGCCACATTTTTCTGTTTTGTGTTATTTTATACAATGCTATCTTAGTTTTCTCATTTTCTTGACAACAAATTCTCAATATTATAAATAACTCGATATGTAACAATGACTTCTCCTTGCACGGTTTTATTACGCTTAATTTCATCACTTATTATCTTGTAATAAAATCGCAAGTAAATGTGCCAGCTCCCTCTCTTCCACAAGGAAAGCGATGCTGCTACAAGTAATGATCTTACCCATTTCCATTTTACAAGCCACTCTAAACCCTCTATACACGGGGCAGCAAGTGATGCTACTTACTAGATATAAAACAATTCCATCATTCGCAAAAAATAATACCTCTCTAATGAATTAATTCTACATTGGCACATTTTTATATGAAAGGAAACCAATCGCCAACAATAAATTAAACTAAATACACAATTAAATAAAATTATACATGTCTGTGCGAACTCATTGTAAAATCAGAAAATTGTTGAAAATAATTGATTACTGTAGGGTAGACATATATTTAGTAAATCCCGGTTGCTTGCTCTTGCGTTGATATGGTGCTCGAACATAAGAAGATTCATCGAAACTGCATCGTATTATAGTAATAGTATTATAGTAATATACCCCATATTACTATATTAGATACGATGTTAAAGCTAACATCTCAAACTTTTTAAAAACCGGCACTGATGCTATTTCTATGACATAAATAAATATATAGTGTAATGTTAATGTTTCGTGTCTCCCTTGTATCAATGAAACACAGTTTTACTATTGTAATAAGTGATAGTGCAGATGGAACACCATGCACGTACGCTGTCGGTTTCGTAGTACGCATACACTTCAAATAGTGTATGTACTAAGTACACAAAAAGTGCGGTAAGTGTTTTTTTTACATTTAATGAACAACCCACACCTTTTACAAGAATTAAAAAAAAATCCTACATCCCCGTTTTCAAGTTAAATATAATTAAGTTTGAAAATAATTTCTAGACATAAAAAATTTTAGTTAACAATTATGGTTTTAAAATTTCGTCTGCCAACTTACGTAAACATCTATTAATATGTTCTAACGTACTCACACAAGTTCTTTGCCTGTCTACAACACGGCTTCAAAGGATGCTCACCTGAAACAAGATAATAAGGAAACATTATTAATTTTATCAATATCTCCGAAGTCTTCTATTCGGCTAGTACTATATTTTTGAAATTAAATAATAAAAAACAATCCTAAAACTGTTTTTTTTTTTGTATTCCAGAAGGTGAAACAATATCGTGAAATGTTCATAACGACTACGCATACAAATGTCGATGTTTTTATAAATATCAATTGCATTTATTACATCGGGTTTATTTCGTCAATCAACTTTGGATTTTAAGATTTAAGAGAGATTTTAAGATTAGAGATTTAATTTTATATGTCTCTTAACAAACCTTTCGGTCACATAGCCTGGAAAAGAGGTGACAACTTAGAAAATATTTCGATCAACGGGCAAGTGTAGTACGGTTACAAGTGAAGATCCGATCTCCGAACTGCGTTTGACACTACAGTAGCCGTAATTTGTGTGGTATCGCAACATAAACACGTCAAAAACCATAACTTTGTGCAGATAATATCAATAAAGAGTACATTGTCTTACCATAAAGGATTATCGAGCCATTACTACGTCGAAAGGACGCAACAATACGTAATAAAACGGTCGTCGCGTCATGATTTGAAACGTAAAACCGAAATACGCACGTATTTCCGTCGAGTCATCAAACGTAATAAGGAATGTTACGTAGCTAAAAACACAAGCTCTTATTATAACGTCTTGATTCAATCGAAAAACAATTTCACGTAGGAGAAACTATTGTTTCAAAATGCATTTAATGTGTTTTTATAAACATTGTACTTGTATACGGTCCATAGAAGGTAGACGATTTCATAGTTCAACATCATATCTACAGTTACCGACTTAAGACATTAGATAGTACATACTAGAACATACATTACTATAGTGACGAGAGCAGATATATACCAAGACGGCCTTCGCTAAGATAAATCTACTAGTTGATCAATTGCGTGTTGAAATAGAAAAAATAATACTTATCTAATAAGGAAACCCACAAGTTAGACACTCATGACTTAAAAGAGGCTTTTTAAGGGTTTATGAAAAGCGTGATGGAAGTTATGTTTGTCAGTGATGACTTGCGGATTCGAGACTTGGTCTCTTACCTTGAGCCTTAAAAAGCCAAGGTCACCCAGAAAGCAACGAAGAGAGCTAAGCTTGCAATTTGGCTGCGAGAGCTGAAATAAGGAGATCAGCAAAGTAACCAAGGACACCGACGTAGCTTTAAGAACCGCTCGTCTAAAATAGCAGCGGACGAGGTACGTCGCTCGTGCAATCGGTAACTGTTTGGGTCGAAAGGTTCTTGAGCAGCGACCTTGAGCGCGGGTAGGCCCCCCATCAGATGTACCGACTACATAGTCGCGGGAAGTCAATGGATGCGAGCAGCGTATGACATCGTGGCGAGGCAAAAGAAGCAACTGTCCAAAAGATTAAAAGAATTTTCAGCTGGGCAATATCTTGACAGATCGAACGCCTGGAGCTTCAAGCGTTCACATCCCTAATTCAAACAAACACAAACTTAAATTGGTGCATGTGACGTATCTGTCAAAGCCTCGCCTATTTATAGAGGGGATCGATTCCTGACTCTCGTGATAAGAGGCGAGTAGACTCGCTAATGACTGCCGTCGTATTTTAATGAACTTCGGCGACACTGCAAAGCTTTTAGGCCCTGAAGTAGATTGCGGGGTCGGAGTCAGTTAAGTAATACGGTATTGGAAAGCTCGTTAGATTTTTTTAAAATATGCATTTAATTACGTTTTTTTTATTTAATTTACAATTATATTTTAAAATACACAAACATGTGAGCCTTGACATGAAATTCCGTGCGTTTCGAACACGCAAGTACAAGCTGTATAAAATTAAATCTTTCTGACATACATAACGTTATATGAACGTCTGTTTTATTATATCATTTTTATCGTTATAACATTCACGTGATATAAAATTAATAATTGGCGTGAAAAATAATTGTTATCTCGTGTCAGAAATCTGCTTCTTAATACAATCATTTTATTAAAATTTAATTCTACTCGAGTGAAATATTTCGGATATAGTTTCTATAATATGCCTAGTGCCATAGTGCCGGCGGATTTTGACAGAATTAATAGGCGTGTCACATTGCAATAAAAAACATTGAATCATATTCTATAGTTATTACTTCATTTATTAAGCAAGCTGGTCAATCTCGCGAAATTCAAAACGGAAGGGTTGATGTGCCTTTACAATTTTCTGTTCCTTAAGAACTCCTTATAGTATATGAAAACGTTTAAAAAAAAATAATGAAAACTCATAGCTCGGCCGATGTATATCTAATATATAAAATTCTCGTGTCATGGTGTTCGAACTTGAACTCCTCTGAAACGGCTCGACCGATTTTTACCAAATTTTATATGCGTATTCAGTAGGTATGAGAATCGGCTACTATCTATTTTCCATACTCCTAAGTGATAAGGGTGGTCCACCCCTAATTTTTTTTTTAAACAAAATTTTTGGTTTTTATTTTATTATGATACAGCATACAAAAATACATACAAACCTAAATTTTCACCCCTCTACGATCAACCCTTATCTTACATTTGTTAATTAAAAACTTAATTTTTTTTGCAAAACAACGTTTGCCGGATCAGCTAGTATGATATAAAAGTCTGCAAATGGCCGCATTCCAATAACAACAGCGTTGATCCGATGACGTATGGTTAAACTAACGTAACAACTTGAAGCTATTCAAGGAAAGTTTTTAAGTAAACTTAGAAGTAGGATTGAAAAGCGCACTCGCTTAACTTCGCGTGCTCACCAAAGTTCCAAGCTCGTATAAATTGCAGCCAAAACTTTTCAATGCGACGCTGATGAAGTTTTCAATACCAGAAAGGAGCCCGTAGCGTAAAGACTCCTCGATAATAATACTCTAAAAATACGTCCAAGCAACTAATCAGAATCTATATAATTATAATTAAGATAGCCTAGCGCTTAAAGATATCTTATATGACTAATCTAAAATAATACATTATTACTTACAAAGATTTTTGGCCTACCCTCTTCTTTACATTAAAAAAGAATTCCCGTGTCCTCTCTTACACACATAAAACAGTTCATTTTAAAAATTATTAGTATTAATTCGGAAAAAATGCTTTTTTTTTCAATAACGCGTACATATTTTGTTCATAGCATAGTTTTCCGGACTGGTAAGCGTAGCTTGGAATGTCCACTAATAAGGTGAATAGATGACTTTAACATCATGGAAAACCGCTAAATGCTGGCTGCCTTCGATCTTATTGTAAATCTATAGGTGAGACCTATTGTTCAGCAGTGGAAGTGGCACGACTGAAATGATGATAAAGATACGACACATTGTAATACTAATATTTCAGTAATTAAATTAATTTGGTTTACGAGTTTAATCGTTAATAATTAGATCTCGTAAAGAAATCCCAAGTGTAAAGTTGCTTCTCAATCAAGTGAAAATAGAAGTTATATGTTAAGGTAGAAGTTATATGTTGCTCCCTCCTCTATGCTTTATTAAGTAAAACTAATGAAATCATGTTGAACAAATAAACAAGGCACGGTACAGTCGCAGCCAATATAAAAACCCCGCTCATCTAACACACAATGGGACAGAAAGCGCTCGCACACAAATAAAGTAGGGCGAGCCGAGGCTCTTTCAGAGTCTTTTGAAAATACTTAACGTTAAAAGCTCCGTCGACAAGTGTACGGACGTCAAGTACGTCTGACTTTATATTCATTTACTTTTCGAATAAACGACAATGCATGAAAGTTTGAACTATGCACTCCTAGCCGGGGGCGAACGCCAGACGATGTCGCACCGGTCACTGCATACCTGAATGAAATAGCCCACCGCCTTTGTATTCATATTCTACTAAAACTTTGAAACTGTTGAAAGAATTTTGAAACTTAACATGTTGCGGTTTAATAGTTTAAGTACATCAATGTATACCAGAGGTTTTAAATCTTTTTGATTTCGTGTGTGCAACGAATTTTTTTATAATATTTATTTTTTTTCTACTACTGCGATTATAAAAATACTTACATATTACCGTAACTCTTCTTGCAAACAACAGACAAAAATGTCTGAAGATTCTTGATAATTATCATATCAGCTTATAGAAACCCAGTGCAAGGCACAGGACTTCTTGAAAGATGGCCACGATGGCGGGTTGCCGGTAACCAGCGACTTATAGTAAGTCACCACTAGAGAACTTTTCGGCCCCAATGGTCATCGGTAGCACGAGTGAAGTTTCCACTTTATACGAGCAATTATTCAAATTACATCTGCGTTAGTATTGTTATGTTGAGCATAGCTCTAAAATCTTTTGCGATATTTAAAAAAATGATTTTAAGTCGTCTTGACGTTGATTTATTGGACAACCTGTCCAAAGTACGACACGTTGAATCGATGCAATCGATTGCGGCATTATAACATACGGTTGGCGAGCTCGCGTAGTTTGGCAATATATTCTCATCGCGCTGCGATTCGTGCGAGCGATGTAACGGTTTTTTTTTTAAATAGTAATCGGTCATACCGGCCAGTCGGACGGGTCCAGGAGGTGGTTTTAATTCCAACGGAAGTGTAACGAACTCCACGCGGTTATTAATACCAAAAACGAGTCGCGATTTCTTGTCATTTACGAATATATTTAGTTGGATCTGACACAAACAGAACGTCAAATTTATTTTGAGGCTTTTGTTGTATGTATCATATAAAAACGTATGCATTTTGGCTATTAATAAGAGCTTAAGAACAATGACAAACTCAATTATAAACAAAATTACAAACTCCACAGAGTTTCTATTAACTTCTGAGTAGGTGGCGGCGTTAAGAGCTAGCATAAATTTAACCTTAAGCTGACGATTGTAAATGAATGTAATGATATTATATAATGAAGCTATTTTAACTTTAACACATGTCAAAAAATAATCCGATAATAGCAACCGAAGGAGTCCGAGTACGGTCCTCTTGGGCGACCTTGTACGGAATTTCTAACCGCGATACAAATAACAGTCTGTGCTGACTACAGCTCTCCTCCTCCCCTCGGACGCTCGTATGCCTCTTCCTAGAACCTTTGCCTAAGCGACTTAGGGGTGATGCTA
This sequence comes from Battus philenor, assembly GCF_028537555.1. NCBI lineage: Eukaryota > Metazoa > Arthropoda > Insecta > Lepidoptera > Papilionidae > Battus > Battus philenor. The sequence goes on along the minus strand of NW_027181688.1, from coordinate 7,036,619 downwards.
TTCTATCCGGTGACATGTATAAAGTATTTACCCTAGAAGAGATCCATGAGGTAATCCTGAAACATCATTACTAAACGTAGCTTAGTAGAATATAATAAGGTTGTTTTGACCGAATAAAAAAGTTTGAGGTGAGAAATAAATCTCCACTTCCACAGGCGTATTGGTATGTCTCTTGCTAAGTCGATCTAAAAGAGGTCGGAATTCTGAGGAACTCTGAACTTTTACCTTTGATGTCTTTGACCGCATTGTCAAATAATTATCGCAAAGCAAACACCATTATTATTCACGGTAAACACATAACGCGATGTGTGCCACCGACGGAGGCATTTCATGTTGACTAGATATTCTTAACAGTAGTGACATGTCGCTGTGTGAATTTAAACGGTCATCTTTATTGACATAATCCAATTTGTTAACTGTTTTCATATATGCTGACGTATATAACAAGACAGTTAATATCGTGTAACGTATTCATGTGTTTGTATTGAACATTGCAATGCTGACATCTTTAAATGTTATGAAAACTATTATTCATCAGTGATCGGATAATGGAATGTGTATTTGTTAAAAATATGTTTGAAAAAGATAAAAAAAAAGTATGGAGTTTAAGAAATTACTAATATAAAAAATTACCATGAAGGACTTTTCTTGGTCTATCTGCTTATTTACAAAACCAGGTACATATTCGCATCCCCTGAAGTTTTTGATACGTAAAAGCTAACGAAGCTAAACTAAGTTGACTATAAATATAAAACAAGAATACATTTTATACGGAGTGATAGTTATAACTAATCTCTTTCTATAACATGATTTCTCAAAAATATTCTAATGTTTCATTTTTTTTTAATTGGAATGCTACAAGCCAATAACTTCTGGTAGTAAGTCAGCAGGGACTTCTATGTACATATTACTTTCGTAAACAATAAATAATTTAATTATGTAGTAATCCGATTTCTGAAAACACTTTTTTTACTGTATTATATTTTCATTATTTATTAACTTTTAGTGCCACTAGTTGTTATTGGTTGTACCATACATAAATTGACAGTAAATGAGATATACATTCACCACTTTATTGCTTTTACATTTATAACTATTCACCCTGTATGATATTAAATATACAGATCGGCTTTGTCAATGAACCAAGTTGCCCATTGAAATATTTCACGTCTATATTTTATAAAGAATGTATAATACAGTCGTGTATATAACGGAGTAGGTACATTCAATATACGAGCGATACTCTAAAGCCTCTCATTTTGTTTCCTAATCCGATACATAGAGTTAAATCCCTGTAATAATGTTGTTTACGTCTCCATTAGAGATTTAATTAATCTAGTACCGTTACGACGTTCGTAAAACTGTCTTTCGAGTGTTTTATTGTCTGTTCGTATGTATAAAGCACTTTTGTGTGCGACAGTACTGTTAGTTGCAAGCGGGCATGGAGACAAAGCCCTCTGAACTTTATTGCATTAAGATAAGGTCTATTTCTGAAGGTCTTACTTATTGGTAACGTTGCTACGAGGAACGTTATGTTAGTAATTTACGATGCACTATGCAATAAATTAAACAGTGTCGGTAAATCATTGTTTTGTTTTACATGTGGAAAAGAAAATAATTAAAATGATTAGATCGGAAGTACAGGTAAGTAAGAAAGTAAATCTACTTTCTTACTTTATTGTTCTTAATATTTAATTTGTATTTTAAATTTTATAACAAATATTAGCGTTGCATTACAATATTAAAATGATTCCTTTATAATTTACCAGAAATACTGAGCAGTGATAGCTCAGCGACAGAGGTCTGAAACTTGCGATCGTTGGTAGCGGTTTCGATTACCGTGATACAATTAAGTATAATTCATACTCACTGCTCACAAAACAAGTTTCCAGAGAAAGTGCAGCAGCGTCTTCTGGAAACTTGTTTATAAGTACGTTAAAGAAAACTACAAAAAAAAAACTTCGTACATTAATATAGAAAATATTTAAACCGTTCATCGTTCCATGCTCACCAAACTTGTCGCATTACAAATTCATAATAAACTTACATTCAAAGCACGCGTCTGTGACATCTACATACCAAATTTATCTTGTCACAAGGACGTTATCAATCCGGTCTGCGTCCGTAATTCTAAACGTATTCCGATGTTAATGCGTTATCCGCTTTAAAATGTAGCAGCCTGGCGGACTGGGTTGGAGATAGCTGTTAGTTTTACCCTACTTTGCTGCATAAATTGTTTCAGGCATAGGTTACATTCATAAGCGAAAGCGATTTTATTACAAACTCTTAAAATACTTTAAGCCTTCAGGCCTGATTCGGAAGCTCATTGTCACTCCATGAGTCATGGTGAGATTTTTTGAAAAATAATTTAATGTGGAGGTTCGTTTACGAACCAAAGTAGCCAACATAGCTCAGCTGCTTGGCAAGTTGAAGTAAGTGAGCAGGCCATTTGGCCCGCACCTATAGCCCCTTGGAAATTAAGATTCTGGAGAGGGAACTGGACCGGCTAGTACAGCGCAAAACGCCTACCACAATTTCGACAGACAACTTTGTTGAGGTCACCGAAAGATACTGGATATAGGTTGCTTTCAGCTGATCTACGCGAAGTCTGTGTCCATGATCTTCTCATTCCTAATTCGATTTCGCAGAGAAATCTCATGCATAATAAATACTGTCCGTAGCTCGTTGTTAAAACCAGTCCCAGTTAGTGACTACGTTACAATCGTGTCCAGACATAAGATCGCATCTCATTAATTCAACAACATCTTAAACTACTGCTTCTTTTATGCTTAAACTTTGTGATACCGTCATTTTATTATATCAGCCAATGAACGCCTATTGCAAGGTACAGGCCACCCCCAAAAAACCGCCACTAAGACCAGCCTTCCGCTGCCCATATCTAGCTACTTTCCGCGACCGATGTCGTCGGTCCAGCTAATGGCGAGCCTGCTAGTGCCGAAATACACAGTTGCAATTATCGGGGACACCTTTGTGCAATTAATTAAATCCATAAAGTACATGTACTTCAAATTCGTCATAAATTATATCGTCGGTTAAACGGTTTCTCACAACTAGCACGGCGCTCTTTTAACACCCACTGGAGAACAAAATTCAATTATACTGAATGCGTACATCGTGAGGAAACCTTTCAAGAACTACACGAGAAAGGCTTACAAAATCAACGCCCGCCGTGGAATACGGAAGCACTTACAAGTGTTCCTTGTGCTAGAAATAAATGCCTGTTTGCACTTAGACACTACCGTTGTTTTAATTGTTGGCACGATCATCTTCATTTAAGCTGCGGAAAAACCGCTTTTAGACTTAGGCTTCTCCCAGAGATTTCCTGTTTTCTGCACAAAACATTATGAGCGAATATCCTACGCTGCGCTTGTCGGTCCATGGTATCCCTTAAAGTCCCAGCAAAAATTGCAGTGCCACTTCCACTTGCTAATCCACTTGCTTTTGCCAGTTACTTTTGCATACAAAAGGTAGATTCCGTGATCTACTCAAGAATTTCTTTTTTATATATATTATCATATATATTTTGTATGTAATTTATTTTTTATATATTTTTTTATATATAGGGATACCACTATATGAAGAAAAATATTAGTATTTAAGAGTTAACTAAGTATGGGTGGGAGATATAACAGCGAAATATCTTTATAACCTGCTGAAAGATTTACGCCTATCAAAAGCGAACATCAGCTTATCTTCGAGAACGAGATTTCTAAGCAGCATAGTTAGCAGCATCCAAAATATTTTAGTAGAGAGAAATTCATTCGGTGAATGTGAACGCCGATGCACAACAAAAACATTTCTTTTAACGCGAGTCGTCAGCCCTGACCACCGTATCCGGCTACTTTCCCTACAACGCGATGGACCCGACCTTAATGCACGATAAATCCACGGAATGCTTAGAAGTTAAGTATTTGTATGTGTTATTGTAAACACATTTTGTATCTAATAAATTGTCGCTCAAACTGCCATAGCGTTCTTCAATACTTGAAACGTGAGCCTTAAACCACTTTCAACTGTCTTAATTATTATCCGGTTTACGTTATTCAAGACGTTGGTAGTTCTAATGTCCTTCAGACTCTCAAATGTGTCAATATACCTTTTTAATAAGTTGACATTTATATGATTTTTTTTTAATTTTTTTTTTTATTTGAATCACAACGAGACTATTAATATACGAAAAAATACTTACCCACTTAAAATTGAAAATAAAAATGACAGTTTACAACCAAGCAAAGTTTATAACACACTAGCAGACCTGAAGGACGAAATAAAAAATAATAAACAGAAATGGTTTTTATTATAATCTTTTGTGATATACAATAGTCTTACTTCTATTTCCTAAACCTCCAATATGAGTAAAAGTGAACATACTTAGACTAGAAGAACATACTTAGACTTTTAATACACTGGATACTGAAATTTATACTATAAAAAGTTTTTAAGCTATGGCTTGACCAAGAAAAACAAGGGTTGATTTTTATACCGTTATCATATCAGCCGATAGACGCCCTCTGGAAGGCATGGGCTATTCTAGCCAACTATTCTTAACTCGCAAGAGCATCGTTCTGAGCCCGTGTGAGCTTAATACTAATACCTACATGAATAAACATATTTTGAATTTGACAAAAAAAATATCGCCACGATGACGTCTTGCGCTGCCCGCATCTAGTAAAGGTGGGTAGGACCCCTATTGATATCTACTCAATATTTTTAGAAATATCTAGGTGAAATATAAGCTTTGAAACTAATATGTTTAAATAATTAATCTTTGGTATAATTCCGTTGGACGTTTTCACAGAAATAATAATCTACGCCGTTGTACCAACGAATCACAGCCATGCATAAAATACAAATCTGAATATGTAAATGTATTTAACTCCACGCCCACGCAACAAAATAGCGGTGCCATAATATTGAGAGCGCTCGGAGCTTCCGCTGTGTAATATTTAGTTAAAACTAAATAGTGCAACTTGTATCATCTCTTACATTGAGAGAATAAATGTGCACATGTTTGAGAGTGCGGTTATATTCACATATACGCGTGTACATATTTTGGCGCATTTAGAGCATTATCCTTGAATATTTAATTTATTTCTTTTTAATTGATGCTTATAAATTTGATTTGTTAACAAAAAATCTATTATTTTACATCATATTGGAAAACTACGTAAAAATAAGGCCCATCGACACCGAGAAATTAAACAAAGCATTACCCACTGACTTATATATATATATATATATATATATATATATATATATATATATATATATAAAGGCCAATTTAAATTTGATTTTTTTTACTATACGCACTGCCCGCAATAAGAAAAAAAAATATTTAAAACTTCTTAAAATTGTTTGAATAATAACACATCGAGTTTTTTACCTCACTTGTATCAGTATTTTAGGTTTCTTAAAATAAAAATGAATTACCTGGGCAACTCCTCGAACTCTCCGTGTACAGTCACGCACGAAAGATTAGCGTGTCAGGAGTAATTTTACGCTAACATGCAAAGACCTTTTTATGAAAACTACCCGCTCAAAGGGAAGCAACGCCAAAGCTTTGAGCAGCGCCCGTGTGACGGCGTAACCTCTGCTGAGTTAATGGAAACTGTGTCGAAATTAATACGAACCGATCTATGTGTATACGCCTAAAAACAACCTAACCTTACGGATTTTATAAAAATACTAGCCGATCCCGCAAACGTTGTTTTGCAAAAAAAAATATATTATTAGATATTTTAATTTACAAATTAAAAATAAGGGTTGATCGTAGAGGGGTGAAAATTTATGGTTGTATGTATTCTTGTATGCTGTATCATAAAAAAATAAAAACAAAAAATTTCGTTAAAAAATAAAAAAATTTTTTTAGTGTGAACAACCTTTATCACTTAGGGGTATAGAAAATAGATAGTAGCCGATTCTCAGACCTACTGAATACCATAGCCGTTTCAGAGGAGTTCAAGTTCGAACACCGTGACACGAGAATTTTATATATTAGAAGATATATTAAAATTAAGAGGTTTATTTATCTTGTCACCCTGAAATGTACAATCAGGTACAGCTGAAAACTCAAATTATTTAACTGTATTTGCTTGCAGAACTACATTACAGAACCCAGCTCATCTGTAATATCTAATCTTTAAGGCCAATAAAAACTACCAATTGTTATAATAGGATATAGAAGTAATGAAATGGATTGTAAAATATTAACCACGAACAATTAAATTAAACTGTATTAACTATAATAATAAAAAAGGAATAAGTGCAAATAAATGGAAAGCATTATTATATCAAATATGGCGAGGAGTAGAAGGCGATGCATGTAAAAAATGTATAAGAATTATCATAGAGTCAGAGAAAACGTTAAGTATGATAGTAGGAAAAGAGAAAATATGTCGGATGGAAGACGGAGAGAAATAAAATAAAAACCTTCAAAAAATATTGTAATACAGGTCCACGTCGTCAAAAATGATAGGTGAACGAGAGGCCACAAAAACGGGGCCATAAAATAAAATAAATAACCTTATGCGTAAAAGTGTACTATATACGTATGTTACCCGCTTATACTTACAATCTCTTCGTGTATAAGAGATTTCCACCTATATTCTGACTCATTACAATATCTCTGATAACATAAAGCTTAGATACTTGAAATTTAATAAGAATATTGCTATGGTCTACTAAGAATGAAGTTTATGAAATTCTATACACTAGGGGCGGGTCAAGGGCGTCTTAATTTAAAAAATGTATTTTTCATATCGTATTTTTCGGCTCGTATAGGTAAAAAACTTGACCAAAATACGAAGAAAATATTTCATAACACCCACATAAGGAGGGGAAACTAATATCTTATAAATATATTTACACTCTATATTGCTAATTATTACGAGTAAATTTGTATTGTATTCTATAGAATATTTAATTTTATCTTTAAATTATTTATAATGTCAATAAGACAAAAAACAGACATTGAAATATGATGATCGAGTACATTAAAAAAACCGCGCAAAACTTTAGACGACGCAGCGACGACATTGGTTAGAAAAATGTGGGGTAAACGTAGCAACACTTATTATTTATTCAACGATCGAAAGACAATTTTCACCTCTAAGTTTTAGTTATCGAGATGTGAGATATTTATTAATATGATTTACGCTCGTGTAGCTCGTGAAACGAACGAAAATTTGAAGACATATAAATTTATAATAACTTAGACAATAGAAAGTCGTGTTAGATGCGACATAGGTCCACCACTAGAAAAGGAAGAGATCCGCAGAAGAACCTAACTCACCGACGTAGGTCGAAGACTTATTCGTCTGAAGTGGCAGTAGTAAGGTTCTCGCATGGTTCTCGAGTGGCAACCACCAGCCGGGGATAGATCCACCATTAGGTACACGGACAAGACAGTCAAGGTCGCGGGAAGTCACCAGGTCATCGTGTCGATCTTTGGGGGATGCATATGCCTTGCAGTGAGCGTTTTTCGGATGACATGATAATGTGCAATATGTATAAAACTTTAACCTTGTTTTATAAACAACAACAAACAAATTTCAAAACAAAATTAAGGCACGAGTATTTTTAGATAACAAATTTTATGCAAATTTCGTTAATGTAACGACACTGGCGAAAACGTGTGAAACGGAATCTTTTGAAGATACAATATTCATTAGGGACCACATTAAAAGCCCAATAAATATCACAAGAAAGGTCTCTTAAAGTCCATTAGCGTAATGGATACCAATTAGGGCTTTACTTGTTCGATACAATATTTTTTTTTTCATGATTTGCTACCGGTTGATCTTGGCCCACGTCATATTTATCTTTTACAAACATCTTAAACCCAAAATAAATAGTAATAAAGTTTATACGATTGTTTTAATAAATCTGAGGTTACTTGAAACTAAATTACTTATTTTATTCTGCTAGGATAGAAAATGTAATAGCGAATTCTGCATCCACGCTTAATATCAAGCGCTTAACGTGAGGCTTTGTCATTTATACAGGATGATTGGTTATAGATGTAAAAGCTTTGAGGAGGGCAGATTTCGTTCGTATTTCAGCAAAAAAGCTCAGATTTCAAGCTTTATTACCTCTTTCCGATCACACCGTATAAAGTAATCATCATCATCATGTTACATTATTAACCTTTTTTTTTAATAATATAGGCCAATAACTTCATTGGCAGTACAATGTATGCAGAGACAGAAAGAAAAAATTTCATTTGTATATACAGTAATTCAACTTTTGAAAAAGCTTTCTCGTATTTTATTATCATTACATTATTCGTTATTTCTGATTCCATTGATTTCTGGATATGGTGTATCATACATTATCTAAAAGCAAATAAGCTGTAAAATAACCCCTTTATAGCTTTTACATCTATAACCATGCATCCTGTATTTACCTTTACCCGGCAATGTACACTTATTTACGAATTTACCACAAACTTTCTTTAAAAAAATTTACAAATCTTTTCTTGAATACATAAGTGCGTCATTGCTCTGATGTATATATATATATATAATAAGGCAACAAAAGTACAACTGATAAGTAATTGCTCAAACCAACAGGCTTGCAGCATTAACGTCTTTTGTGTTGGAATGTGAGAAATTTTTAACAATACATAAAAAATGTTCAAGAGTTGGCTAAGAAGCATAATGGAAATAAAGATATATACGGTTCACAAACTTGCATAAGATATTTTAGTATACGTTTAAAAATAGATTCTTGTTGATCAGCAATTTTACGAAAAAAATAAGTCGTGTCATCGGCCGGGTACCATTTTTGCATAAATTTTATGTATTCCTTTCATTTGAGAATGATACAAATTGGTCTGCGTAACGACTAAATCAAAAGCACCACTATCAAAAAATAAAGCCAAGCATCACCAAATTCAATAGTTGCACCAGGAGAATTTAAATAATTCTGTAAGTTTGGTGTTATATCATGTGCGTCCCAAATCGTCGTTATTATCTGATGCTATAATATTTCTTTTGATGTTTTGGCGGCCTAATATCAGAGTCGTTCTCTTCTGATGCAGTATCATTTTCATATTTACAAAAATTTGATTCATAAGCACTGTAACAATCAGATAAAGCATCTACGTATAATTCATTGAAACATTCTTAATTACGTTCCGTCACCGTTTTTGAATTTTTTTAAATATTAAATATTTTTACAACATATATATGGCGCCTTTTATAAGCGAGAGAAATAGCTTGACGAACAATTGCACTGCATGGTCGCCAACAGTGATAACAACAGTGATTTAAAAAAAAAATCATCACGAATTCGATTTATAAATCGATGTCTAGGCGATATCCGGTAATCGACATGTAAGAGTTTTGTAAAATCGTAGCAATTATTTTGAAAATTATTGTTGTGTGTGTATCTATCTACTACCGTGACTACAAATCTTTTAAACGTAAACTACACACCAAAATCTACATTGCGATGGCCCGATTTTGAAAGAATTACTACATCCAACTTTCAAGACAATTTATACATAGATATTTTGTTGAAATAGTACTGCTATAATATTGTTAATAAGTAATAGTTTTATTCAAACTGTTACACAATTTATTTACAATGCAGCAGGCTGGACAGAAGTGAGCACAAAATCACAGAGTAAAAAAACTAGCTGCGAATTAGGGATGTGACGTCTTAATAGTGTTGTTCATCAATAATGATTGAAAAGATTTAATACCCGAGACATATGCATTGCTAATATAGAAACTATTTTAGAACACAATCTATGTATATATATATTAGTTTACATTAAAAATAATATTAAAGGGGAAATTTCGACTTCAAATTTATTGCCACTGAGTATATTACATTGTAAATGTATTAATACAATGACGAAACTCAAAGTTGCAAACAATGCTATATTATCCTAATATGCCCCTCACTAAGCAAGTATCCGTGTAATAACTACAGAGCATCTAAACAAAGCAAGTATATAAAACTGATTACGAAATTACTATAACATTGACTTTTTCTGCCAATAATAACCGCGCGTTTGCCCAAAAGAATGCTAACTAGCAACAAAAGAAGTTAGAAGTTAGGAGGTAGGAAGAAAATTGCTTCATAAAAATTTAACACGAGTTACAAAGAAACCCGACCGCCGCAAGCCTCCCAATGTAATTTCAAAGAAATACTCGCACTTAAGGTGACCAAGAATAAAGATATTATGGAACTGTACACATTCGATACACGCAAATCCTTGATTTAACTACTATATATAACAAAGAATAACTACTAACTCCAACTTATGTCTTTTTACATATTTTAAATAAAGACGTACATTTTAAGGTACAAATTTATACTTTTAAGACCACTCTACAAACAGTATTTGTCTCTTTCTACATATTCTCGTCGATATTAGATAATCCGTTGTATGTTCCTGTAGGATCTAAGTAGTCGCTTATGGCGGACTATATGCAGCTCAGTCACCCAGAGAGCAAAGAAGAGGAGCTTATGCTCGGAGTTTCGCTGCGGCATCGAATTAGAAAGGAGATCCGAAGTAGCTAGGAGAATTGATATTTTATAGTGTCTGCGGGCTAGGTACATACAATGCTCGTGTAACCGCTGGCTGTTGGAGCCGAAAGATTTTAATTTATTTTACTTTATTTGTAGATAAACAGTAACAAAAGGCAGTAAGAAATCACACACTAAGAAATATAATATTAGTTACAGTTGTTCGTACTTGTACCTTACGACTATCGCACTAAGAACATTTTAATGAAGCAAAGTCAAACAATAATAAATTTTCGAGTAGCAACCACCACGAGCCACGAGCCACGGGCATGGCCTCCCCCAAAGTCGTCACGATGCGGTCATCTTTGGGGTAGGCCTATACCTTGCAGTGGGCATTTATAGTCTTACGTGATGAAGATGATGAATTTTGATATGCCAACATATTACCATAGTCATTTATGATGTCACATGCATAATCACATAATGTGACTATCCCATTTTCAGATCAATTCGTGTGGTCAACTACAAACGCATCGAGTTCGCCGGCAAAGTTGTCCTAATTAACGTTAACAATCCGGCGGGGAACAAAGAGCGCGTCTTCCGAAAGCGTTCCGTCAACATCACGCGATCTGGCTCACATCCTCGCCCGACGCTCGCAGTAGCGTTCCGTTCGCGCATTACTACGAACCTTGCTGTTTTAATATTATCTCACGAATATTTCAAATACGTGGCTCTAGAGTGGTACAACCATCCGGTCCAATACGATTAGTATGATCGGACAAGGGTCCGATATTTCCCTTAGAATATGCGCAGTTACTATAAGTTACCTGTTAACTCATTATTCCAAAGAATTTTTTTTAAGTATTGTAACACAAACACTAATGTATTTGCGTTGATGCTCTCATTCACTTACATAATGAAGCAAATAAACTAAACTTAATTATTACTTTTATAATGTAACTTACTAAAGTTACATTATCTCGTATTGAATTTAAATTCGACCACCTTTTGAAGTGTTTTGTTTAATTGTCAGAATCTTCACACATACTTTGACACTAAATATAAAAACAATTGCTAATAAATCATTAATGTACTTCTTATTAAAAATTGTGCAAAGAAAAATTCCAGAATTTTCTTTACGTTTTCTCATCGTTATAAATGAGATCAGTGTTACTAACTAGCATTAAAAACATGATAAAGAGAAGACGTAACATTGAAAAATTATAGTGTCGTTGGAAGTTTAAATTAATTCCAATTAACGAGAGAAACAGGTCCGCGGAGATGCTATCCTCTTGAGCAAAGTACTGCAGAATAATCTGATACTGAAATAGAAACACTTATTTAATGCTACGAATATGAAATAAAAACTCATTCTTTCCAATTTAATACCTTCAGCTTTTCAATTAAATTCAATAGAAGTACATCGTCGGGCATAATTTTTAATTGTGTTAACGTTTTACGTGTCGAATAGGCAACGTGCACAATAAATAGTGTACAATAAAATAGTAATAGTGCACAACAAAAATAACCGAAATGGAAGTTGAAATGGCAGGTGGCAAGCCATATATTGCGGAAATCAGATAGATAGTCAACGAGCTCGAAGGTTTTGAAGTGGAGACCACTAATTGATTGCAACGTAAGACGTCCGTCACATATATTGACAGGCGATGTTAAGCCGTCAGGAAATGCTATACACAGGGCGCAGCCAATTTTCTTATTGGAAATCTATCGACGATGCCTGCAGAGGATGTCCAACAACTGAAATGATGGTCAATCTTAATAAAATTAGTAAGTTTCTTATATACGAACTTGATTATTAAAGCTAGTATAGGTATTTATTTCTTGACAATTTTACGACGGTCATATTTTTTCGATATAAGACGAACAGCAACAGCGCAAGACTCTGGGTATCGTGGCGCTTTCTGACCATGCCTTGCAATGGGCATCTAGCGGCTGATATGATGATGAACTAATCTCTTCTGGAATTACTAACCAATTTCTCTTTAACGTTGATTTATGGGACAGCTTGTATATAAAGGCGACTGAAAAACACTCCATTTTAAACGTGTTCGAAATACTTTACCTTCAACACCCGTGTGCAAATATTGTACGACTTTAAAAATAGAATGTTTACTTCGCCTTTACCTTGCAGGGTATGTCCTCCAATCTCACTTCAACTTTCGACACACAAAACCGCAAATTCATTATTTATTTAGGATCTCCGCAAACTTTAAAAACACAGTGCTTTACAGAAATAAATTCAATTCACTTTTTAATTACTTTTGAAGCAACAGGGCTAAGTTAGTTGCATTGTCACTATAAGAAGACAAAACGTTAGAGAGTGATTAAAAATAAAGCGAAAACAATTGGTTTTTTTATATTTTATTTAGTTAAAGATAATTATTTGCTGATAAAATTGTAAAAAAAACAACCTATTTTTTCATGATGTCAATGGAAAGGATAAACTAACTTAGGAAAAAGTTTCGTAAAGAATAAATTTTGATAGTTCATAGTCAATCTATAATATATGATAATCTTATCTATGTGTTTTTTTTTAATATAAGGTAAATAACGATGTAGGTAAGGTTAGCAACACAAATAAATATCAGCTTATTATACCACTTTCTAAGATTCATAATTAGAAACACTTGCGTGCCGTAGTACTATACAATCCTAGGTAACATATCTGAATTATCGCGTAATATACATGAGGCTTTATTAAATAAAAACTTTTAAAGAATCTGATCGCAATATAAAGTCTCTTAAAAATAGTGATAATAACGCTTGTGAAATTGCTCTACTAATGTATTAAGATTATTTTAAAAGTAATAATAAGCAAAAAAATAATAATACCCGTCAAAGTTCGCAGTGAGCTTTTCTTAGAACAGGGCGTTTGAAACTCAAGTAAACGCCTCAAGTCGTAAGAGGATATTATCCAGTCCAATCTGATTGTAATTTCAAATTCGAGTATCTTTTTATATTTAAGTAGTATTTTTTTATTTTGTGTCACCGATAAAGAAAATCAACAGAACCATTTATACTGTAACTTTTAATGTATTAGGGCGACCGGAAAGTAATGTCCCTTTCTTAAGTTGAATTCACACAATTACACTTTAAAAAAAAATTATAATCAACTTCGTTATCAAAAACCTTTTGCCATCTAGTATACAAATTTTTAATGCCGGAGCGGTAAAACTCAATAGGTTTTTTCAGTAAAATATGTCGACATAAACGACATTACTTTCCGGTCCCTCTAATATTATTAACTTGTGTGTATTGCTGGTGTAGGTATAAATAAAATGGGCTCATATGACATTCTTGTCATTACACAAGCGGTCACTGTAAATGATCGTATTTGATTAACATCATGAATCAGTACAAAAATTAAATATACATATCTCATTTTTACCAAATATCATAAAAGAATGATCGCTTATTTTCTTTGAGGTATATGTACTTCTTCTTGGACGTTCCCTGCAAGACACAGGCCTGCCCCAAAGATCGCCAAAATGAACGGCTCTGTGGCCCGCATCCAGTGGTTTCCCGCGACCTTGACTATTTCTCTAATAGATTCAGGCATTACTTCACGAAAGTCCATCCTAACTAAGAAAGGGACTAATATATAGCTACTCCCGCTATGCAGCAGTAATCGTGCAATGGAGTGCACCGATCGCCAGCCCGCTGATAAATGCGCCCGATAATTTTTTTCTTTTTTTAAAAATTCGCTCATGTGATCGGTCACGTGACTTTGAGTGGTAGTGGGGGAGGAGGTAGCATGTAAATGGCAGAGCGGTGACGGACAGAGCTCATTAGCTAATACAATACGTCAGGAGAAGCATCTGATGTAGTTTTTTTTTAAAGTTTATTTGCTCGCGGATTTCGGATCCGCGAGCCCTGAGTCCAAGGAAGCTGTAAAAGCCAAAACGGATAACAGCGCGCATCAACATTCGAATATAGCCACGGAGCTCACTCAGTGTTTGGCACTGGTCGGTGTAACATCACCTGAAGATGCACCGTGGAAGGGTGAAACACGTGTAGAGTAAATTAACGATGGAATTTGGGTTTTGCATTGTTTGCCGCACGCGCATTTATCAGTGGGCTGGCGAGCGGTGCATTTCATTGCACGACTACTGCTACATAGCGAAAGTAGCTATATATTAGTCCCTTTCTTACTTAACTATGTCGTCGGTCTACCTAGTGGGGTCTACCCACGCCATTTCACGTTGAAACTTACAAGAATTGATTATAAAAAAGAATAAATGTTAGAAACACAAAAGATATGTACGTAGTGAAACGTGCGCAGGAACCCAACGCTCCGAGGTAATCATAACAGAAACGTAATAACGTAATTAGCGAATCGCTAAACAGTTCATCGAATGAAAAGAACTTGATCAGTGCTTTCAACTTGTTTCAGCTCCGTATTTCAATGTTAATTCGCTCACGTATTTATATGCAATGTAGTCAATTGATTCTTGTTAATACCGCGAGGCATTTGCCCGCTACGCATGATTTCTTTCTGGGAAAATTTTAACGATATATTGTAACAAAACAATTGTATGATGTTACTACACAATTATCTAAAAGAAATGTGTCGTTTTAGATAAATAATTTTATATATTGTACGGAAAATCTTTTCGATTAGTTACAATAACTTTAGAGTTGAACATATTTGCAGAAAAAAAAATGCCATAATAAAAAACATACTGACTTATTTATAAATTATACATTCCTATATATCAATAATATCACTGTAATATTAGTACAATACAATGCTCTATTGTCTCTTATTATATTGTTTATTTTAATTCATTTAGTATTGATTAATTTTTGATTGGTTTATTGTCTAGAGTTATGTGTATTGATATTGTTATATTAATTCATGGTATTTAACACATCGTACAGTGGTAGCCCAGCGGTTAATGACTGAAACTTGCGATCGTAGGTCGCGGGTTCGATTATCTGGACATCCGTTTATCCCTGCTCACAAACAAGTTTCCACAGGATGGGCAGCAGCGACCTCTGCGTACCATAATACCACATTGCAATCACCAGCCCGCCTTCCAAGCGTGACAATTATGGTATATTCTTTTTAAATAACTTTGGGGCAGTGTACGTCTAAAACAGGCAAACATATTTGAATATATGCTATACAGACATATGTGTTTGATGCTTAAATAATACTATACATGGTCATTTCATTGGTATGTGGTCCATTGCTTGGCAGACGCCGCTCTCAATGATCCCTAATAAGACGTATTACAAGCTCCTTGTATCCAGCGTTTCCCGACATTTACTAAGCCGTGTGTAAACTTTATGGGAAGACGTCATGAGCTGAGCTTCTCTGTCGTGTTCTCCGCTACAAAAGTTTGACGCCCCGGCGGCCATTTCTTAGGCGGCCCTCTGGCATTTCAGCTCGCCTTTTTGCCGGAATTCGTCGTTTATTTTCGTTAGTCTTCGGATCTCTGGTGAAAATTGTCGATGCCTTTATCTATGCATAGTTCTGTTATCTCAGGTAATGTACCATGGCCCTCAGATTTGTCATGATGATTCTTATTCCAAATCAATCAGCTAGCATTCTGGATATCATTTTACTTGAGCAACTTTTAGAACCTTCCATATTCCATAACCTTCTCTTTGGATAACATGACTTTCCCTACTCGGCAATTTTTATTATCACCATTTCAGACGTAGTACGTTCACAGCTAGACATGGGTCGTTTTTGGTGGTTGGTGCTATTAAATAAATATATTTAAAAATAATTAAAATCAAAACACGAAAGTTTTGTATTTCATAGAGAATATTCAAAGCAAAACATTAAAACGCAAAAGGAAACACGACAGCCGCTGATGCGTCCACAGAGCTTCCATCCGCGAACTCGCGATAAATCGAATTGCGGACCGTAAATCGAACATGGCCGAAGCGGAAACTGTGACGGTTGAGTTCGCGTGAACGCAGGAAACAGATGGCGCTGGTGTCACCGACACAAGATGTACTTCGCAAAACAACAGTTTTTTTTTTGTTATTAAACATTATACAACAAGTTTTTAGTGTGTCACTAAATAGTTGAAATTAATAGATCATTTCAATTATAAAACTTCATGGGATTTATCTGCGAGATCGAACCAAGAATGAGGGAATTGGCATTTAAAAAACAAATTTCAACATTTCAAAACAGGCCAGTAAAACGTAAACCCAAAAGAAGCATTAAACGGACGGGACGGGAGACGGATTTGTTAAGGTTGCCAGAAGACATCATATTGACAATCTACTAGGGAGGTCTACATGACCAGCAGTGGACGTTCTATGGCTAAAATGATAATAATGATGATATATTATTGTCACTTCAAACATTTTAAAACAAAGAAAATTTCTTGTATCAATTAATACGTCTATAGTAGGCAGATGTAGTGATTGTTGACGAGCCAAGGTATGTAAAGGTTACATTATATTCTTGTACAAGAAGCGCTGTAGATAATTAAAATAATTATTTAATACTAACATAGCCACATTTTATGAGACTTACTCTCTTTTATTCCAATATCATTGGTTTTAAGATGTTGAACTAATTGTAATAAGAAATAAAAGTTATGTAAATAAGTAATACTAATACAATTAAAGTGCTATTAAGTGCTAAGGTCTAACCTTCGATGCGAAATCGAATCAGAAATTAGGACATCCACCGAAAAACCAATATCACGGACGTATCTCGAAAAATTGCTCGTTTGCAATACCAATGGGCGTGGCACACTCATCGGCTAGCATGAAGTTGATGATGATGATTATAATTTGCTCTTATTATTTAGTCGCATAACTACGCATACACTATCCGCCATAATTATTGCTTCCGCGCCTTTTTGTTCTGGCGGGAAACACCACATCCGCGCGGACTTGATGTTTATTTTCGGAATTACGAGCATTTCGCAAAACGACGATCTCAATCAAGGAGGGGTGGTAAGACAATAAAAATATTCATATTAAAATCACAATAACTGTATTTTCATTTTGGACTGGAATTCTTTTTGAACATAAATCGATAAAAAATTAAAACCAGGATATCATAACTAAAAGGAGGTGAATGGTTATAGTAGTAAAATTATAAAGACACAATTGAAAATATAATTTTGTCCACAACAAGATTTTTTACGCCTACTTCAAAACATCCTGTATAAAATGATCACTCTGAAACTTTATTAGAATACAACAGGCCAATCAACTTCTGGCAATATAAAATCTGCAAGACAGATAGTATATAATAATTAATTTCAATATGAAGTAGATTATCTTACTGAAGTTCGATTTTCTTACTGCATTATCATTACATTATTTATGAAACTATTGATTCTCGTATAGTACTAGCAATTGTTGATAGCAAATGAGTAACATCCACCCCAGTTTTTACCAGAGTTTTTACAACAACCAATCACCCTGTACAGGTCACAGAACACCGTTGTAGCAAGCAACGAACGACCGCGTGAGAATCAACACCAACAATGGATTACAAACGCAATACGGACGTACAAAACGGAAGTACCAGGCTAACATAACCTTCAAGGAACTTACATCGGCTTAAATACACAGGTCGCAAGCAACGACCGCGTGGGACAGCGCGCCCAACCGGGACTTCGAATTAACAATTTTTTACCGCATTCGCGCCGCTTGATTGTCAATTTTCCGGAGGCAAATCACTCATTACATCGGTCATCGTTAAACAACAGTCTATGTGAGAATTGTGTAAAAACTGACAACATGGAAACTACCGTTATTACAATCAAAGTAATTCCACATGGCCAAAAGCGTATAAACTGTGACTTGGAGGAACTTAATTGGATAAAGAAGTACACTTCATGACAAGTAAAACGCAACGTACATTACAACGCTATTTTCAACAAGAATTTTTCACGTGATGCCGTTGATAATATTGTTGTGCTATATTTGAATTTTATAGTGTAGTCTACGAATGTGAAGCGGTAGATAAAGATATCTACCGCATCACATTCGTAAGAATGAAGCATATTTTTGTTCAACATAATTAAATAGTTTCTAAGCTAAGTCACACGCTGTCTTCACAGAGCAGAACTGCTTGCTACCTGCCCCAATACCATCGCGTACCAAACAAGTTTTCTATTAAAAATGTGCTAGTAATGTTAGCTTTAAAAGTTGTCCTTATAAACCGATAACAGCATCTGGTAGCAAAGATGTAAGCCAAGAGTGAATAGGTATCTTCTAGTCAAGTATTTACCATCGTAGACCTAGTCATCGCTTAACTTCAGCCGAGAGAGAGGTAAAATGCTTTGCCTATAAACAGCTTGCTCGTGCACCTTTGAATTAAAATTAAAAAAAAAACACTAAAACGGTCATTATACAAGGCCTTCATGGTCTCCTTTGAAGGTCTTGTATATATTTATTCCAAGAAATATTCGCCTAAACAAACTAAAATCTCGGTGGCTTTAGTAATAATGAATGGGAGCTGAACGAGCTGGGGCTCCTCAGGTAGCTTTTGAGCTTATTAATAACAAAAGATGTTTAGGCCTATAGTGCTACTGAAACAACTGTACCACGCCTTAGGTATGCGTGCAGTGAGAGGAGAGTGTATCGGTCACTCGGTCCTGCCAGTCCGTAAAAACGTAACGATCAAGGTTAAGATACTTCAATGCAATGAAACTTCCATTATTTCATTATTTATTAGTTTCTTTTAAAATTATTTAAATCCGTTACGGTCAAAAATTTAAATTATTGTATAGATTTATATATATAACAAAGTCAACCTGAGACGTTCAGAAAAGTGAAATTTTTAAGCTAGTTCAAAGACTCGAGAACAAAAACATTTGTTTTTTCTCTCCACTTCAAACAGAACTTTACCGATGGTAAGTAAAGTTGCCATAAATAAATATTATACCTGTCCGACAAGGCGGAGTGAGTTATTTGCAGGCTGTCACCGTGAACATGTACATGTGGATGGTTTATTTTGAAAGTGCTGCAAGTTTATTCACTTAATACGTATGATAAAATGAATATTTACAACGTTAGAGTATATTTTATTTTAATTTGAACAATTCTGTATTTAAAAGTCACCGAAATTATAATTATGCTCATCATACGTCCTTCCCCCACCATTCCCCCTTGTTATCACTCACGCGGATGGATCATCACTTGAATTACTACGAACAGGTTAACAAGTTTCATCATCAAAAATTAACCGAAGTCTATAGTGACTTTTTAGCCGACTGAGACCGCAACGAATATCATAAAATGAAATTCACGTGTTAAATCCATAATGACTCTGAAATTGAAAATTTAAGTTTCTGCCAATTTGAGATATTAAATGGCAGAATGGTGTAATGTACATAAGAGGATTAGTAACGTGTTCTATTTTTGAATTTTATTTTCTTTTATTTTTATTTTATGGGCTGGCCAGTCCTAAACTCTTTTAGTACATCGCGTATTCGTTTTTTGGGTGCATATACATCTTTATCATGTCAGACGATAGTCGTCTACTACAAGACATTGGCCTCCTACGAAGATTGCCACAGTGACCAATTTTCCGCTGCCTGCAACCAGCGGCTTCCCTGCCTTGACTATATCATCAGTTCACCTATTGGGACATCTACCCACATCACGTCTACCTGGTGTCACTTGCTCATCGATGTACCCCTACCACAGACGCAATTCAAAAATAGTAAAAAAGTCAAATCGATAGCATGAGAATAAAATATAAAAGTCAATCGGCGATATACGCAATTCTCTCACGGTTTAATATTACCAGGACAATAACACACAAGAACAAAACCGACATACCAACATAAATAAATAAAGACAACATCGTGCCCGTACCATGAGTAATTTACAAAGGCTACACAGTATATAACCGTGCGATATTCGCGATATTTCACGTTGCATTACACAGCCAACATAAATGCTCCAGTCACGTTCTAGGCAATGAACGAGTTAAGCGAGTAATGGATTAGCAACATATCCATAAACTTGTAATAGCAAACGTCAATCAATAGAGTCACCATATTAATGTATTAATAATTTGGGATAAATTACGATCGATTGTATTATAAATGAAGAAATTCGCGGAAAAACCTAGATCACCGACGTAGCTCGATAAATTATACGTCTGAAGTGGCAATGAGTATAGCATATCGCTCAAGCAAAAGACGGCCCTAGAGACGAAAGGTTTCCAAGTATTGACTTATATTAGTTTCGATTAACAAGAGTCGGTAAACGCGTGGGTAGGTCTCCCACTTGGCTAAGTGACGACAAAGTCAAGGAAAGTCGCTAGTTGCGGGTAGGGCAAGACCGATCATTGTAGCGATCTTTAAAAGAGGCCAATGATTCGCAATGGGTGTCTAACTAACATGATGATGAATAATTATGGACGTGAATGATTATAAACAATGTCCAAATTAAGTACTTTAAACAAAAACACATAAAAAAATGCGTTTTGTCGAACAACATAAAGAATGGTCACCGTACATAGCAGTCTTCGAATCGAATTCCTAATAAGATAAACAAAGCTGAAAGGAATGTCCCTTGAAGGAATTTGTTTGCAAAAACGACATATAAAAACGGGTTCAAAGATCCACAAACGCTTCGTGATTGACGGGAGGAAATGCACACATTGAATACTTTATTGGATGTTTTATAATACATGAGAGAATGTAAAATAAAGTTAATAATACAAGTATATTATTTATTACTTTTGGACGTTATCAAAAGAAATGACTGTTATTTTTAATTGTTTTGAAGTGATGGTCAGGGCATGTTTTTTCATGACTTTTTTCAAATTACGAAAACAATTTTCGATGTAGTAATGGAAATGCCATATAGTGCGCAGAACGGATGGCCGATTAGGTTCTGGAATGGAAATAACGGATCTGCAAGCATGGTTTAGGACTTCCACCCACAAGACGAACTTGAGGTCACCGGAAGAAGCTGGATACATGAAGCTTCGAATTGGAAATATATATCGGAGACCTATATCCACTGCTGGACGTTTTAATACTGAAAATCAATGCAATTTAAAATATATATCTACTTATAACAGAGAGACTCTGGGCTGAAAATCTCACATACACTTAGATGGTTACGTTACATTTTTTTATCATGAATCTATAATTGAAGTTTAAATCTTTTTTTTTCGATCGGACCGCCACCGATTCCCAAATGGAAATGGGTTGAATATGTTCGGCAAATTCGAGGCGGCAGAGCGAAGTTTCTAAGATATTTTTTTTAGTAGAGAAGTTCAGGAGCCTCGTTTCTGGCCACTCCATAATACACCGAATTGATACTACGACTGACGCTCCATGAAGTGACTCCGTGACTTGACGATAAAACCAGCTTAGCATTCCGACACAACCGAATTGGTCAAACCTCGAGAAAGTATTTATACTTCCAAACATTTTCTCAGTAATTGTTAAGAGTAGTAAAAACACAAGAGTAGAAATATTGTTTAAAGGAGATACTCCTTTCTAATTGCTCTTATTCCGTCAGATTTTAAATTTTATTTATTTATTCTTATTCTCAACCTTATAAGTCTAATAATAAAAATAAACACCGATACTGGCGTATCATGACTCGCCTGTACAATTCGTAAATACACACAAGTCAGTATACAAGACAAACAAATAAAACCTTATCACAATAATAAATTTGGCCGATTGAAAAGAATAAAAAACTTGTTTTTGTTCCCCGAACACATTTCTCTTTATGAAAGTTCAATGAAATCATTGCGGGGTAAACGATTTAGTAAACAAATACTCACCCCCCTCTCCTTCACTATAATTTGACAAAAATCGTAGAAATATGTATAGACATAGGGTGCTTCAAAAAAATTATTAATGGTTCCCGAGAAAAGTACTCGTACCGCTAAGCATCATTATGTGGGTGTTGACTTAGGATCACTACATATTTATAATTTATTAAGATACATATTTTTTATTATGGACAATTTTGTCCTTTTCATTCGGATGTACATTCTTGCTTAATAGCAATCGTAGATTCCGTAGGTTAGTGGGAGTCAAAAACTAGACGTGAATGGCGCTTAGGCTAAACATAGCTTGAGTAGCTTTGTCCTACTATAATACTAGATTAGGAAGCCTGCGAGTCCTTAGATTGCCTAGACAGACGCTCCATACAGTGAATCGGCGGAAGGGTCCTCGGCATGGGCACTCTAATATTGTGAAAAAATAATTAAACACAATTTTGCTATCGTAACTGTTTTATTTGGTCATTAATTTTGGCGACATTTTACTGTCAAAAAATACTAATATGTAGGTATTTCTAGTCCCCGTTCCTTTGTTTTTGAATTACAACTCTACTTCAAACTACTTAACACATTAATTACCGCCTGTAGATGGGCATACGTAATGTTTTGATAGTGTTTCAACCGTTATTACACCGTCTGTACTTTTGTGTTATAGTATATCACTAGTTAATTATAAATGCTTTTAGCTAACAACTATAGTTTTGCAAACTAATTAACTCTGTTTTCGTGCGTCCTAATCAGTTTAATGACCCACTAAACTCTAAATAATGTAACATCGGAGCGTTCAGGCGCGCAAGGTTACGCGACGTCAAAACGACGAATTGTTGGCATAGGGCCATTCATAGTCGATTTCATTGACACTTAACGTACGAGCAGGTCTGAAGTACAATGATTACGAGTGTCGCCTTCAGTTCATGGTAATAATATTTTCTTAAATTTAATAATCCAAGTTTAGGAATTACGTTTTTTCTTATGTAATTTAGTCATTAAATAAATTGATGTATATTTCCAGCTGTAAAATAAAATAAAAAATTATAAACTAGTTCTTAAAGTGTAATACTAAAAAAATAACACTTTAATTTTTTCTCAGTTTCACTCAATCTAGGTTATTTCTTTATGAACTTGATGTGGATATTCAGAGACATTGATTTTTTTAGTCTATATCTTACAGGCACCGGCTTACGTGCCTTTATTTGATACATCGCAAGTTCAACTTGCCCTTTTTGCTCTTCCCTCATCTATTGGCTAACGGAGACATTGTTGAAGAGCACTTTAGGGTGGCAAGGGTATAGTCTACGTCCTTGCGAATAGTTCACGACGCTAGTAAATAGTGATGAAGCGAATATATAAGCAAATCAGGGACATTGTACGCACAACCCAATATCTAACTGCCTTAGTAACAGAATCCCGCTCAATTGTTTTATTTAATGTTTAAAGTGACCTAATCAAATTTTACTTTAAAGACACGAGTCTGATTCTAGGTTAAGTTAACGCTTGGTGTCTAGACTTAGGTAAATTCATCATCATCGAGACCTTATTATATTATTATACACATCATAGTGCATAATTTATATAACGATTAATTTATACACAATAATATAAACGGTAGTAACTGACGTAGCTCAACGGATTGTCAACCACATAGCCACATTCGATAGCCTTCGGAGCCTTAAGGTTCTGGAGAGGAAACCACGGAACGAGAGCAGAGTAGGGTGTCCACCCTTAAACGCCTGTACACCTAAGGTCGACAGAAGATTCTGGATGCTGGTCTCTTCCTACCGATCTTATTCGAAATTAAAAAAATGGGTAAAGCCTATATCCCAGCAGTGTATAGATTTAAAATGAATTAGGTGTCTAAATTATTAAAAAATTTGTAACAGTAACATCGAATGTTATCGCTTAATTTATATTCCTGAGACGGGCTCTTAAATGAAGAATGATTTGTGTATACAAAACAAGAATAACAAACAAATATTTTGCTCCGAGGTTGCCCGTTATGTTTCGTGTTGCTATAACTTCGAACGGTCTATAGATGGCGCTGCTAGTCGAATACCTCGCGATATCGCTTGACACACAAAACGGACGGACGTGTCGTCAATTAACAGTCTTTAATCACTGTGGCGTACTTTTTTAACAATGCTCTGATTTTTAAACCTTATTGTCTTCAATAGCTGGATGAAGAGGAAACCTATGTTGTTTTCTTTAATCCAATTAAAACAAATACAATTGAAGATCCAATTGTGGTAACAAAAAAATATAAATCGAATGTATGAAAAGAATTTTAAATTTATTATGAATTTATATTTTTTTATAGATACAATATTTAAAAACCATATACGTATATGAGAGATGGTACGAAATTGGCCGTAAAAGTGTAGTTTTATATTGTTAAATAAATCAAATTAAATTTGAAAGTCAATATAAAAGAATATATTCTCTCATCGTAGTCTTCTATCAAGCCTCTATCTCGTATGATACTTTCATCTGTCATAATAATCCCCTTATTTTTAGGGATCTTGTGTAGGCATATTTATCCACATATGAAGTTTTTTTTTATTTTAAATGTTAATTAGCGTTTGTAACTCCCGTTTACACTATGAATATTTTAAAAACAGTTGTAGTAACGTCGTCATAATGAGCATTCTTAGCGATGTAATATTTTATGAAAGTACAATAAAACAGCTACGTAATGAGCGCGTATCCGAACGCTCGCAAAAATGGCGCCGACATTAAAAAAAAAACATAAACGAAAGGACGTCAACAATCAAGCTCTCCCACGCCGCGTACGGGGCTTGTCAATGACGGCATCCTGGACGAGGATAATTTATGTAGACCAATGTTCATCGGAAGTGACGTGGATGGGAAATGGATTGATTCGAAAAATCCGAATTTACGACAGTTTAGCCACAACTGAATTAATAACAGACTGAATTAACCTTTCTCAAAACGTTTACATTAAATGCAACAACCACGTCTCACTTTTAAAAAACAACAGACAATTGGTCTTTGATTTGAAGTAAGGCGTGGTACAGAGGTTCAGGTCGGATAGAAGACCACGTTTGAAACTAAACATTTCAAATTGAGTAATTGAATTTCCGGTTATATCACACAAATAAACAGCAACGTTAACCGTTTATCTAATTTAATTTCACATTTAAATAAATACTATTTTTTTTTTATTTAGTATCATTAAAATCGAAATTACTGACAGAAAAACGTAAAATACTTTTAGTGTTCACTTTTACTAATACGCTCTTTCATCGCGTGTCATCATGAAACGTGTAAACATTTTAGAATATAGTTAGAATTTTTTACACTTGAATTTTAAATCGATAGTATTTGAAGACATTTTACAATAGTCGCATGATGCTTAATTGGAAACGAAAAAGAGGTTAATTTTATCGAACCTGTTTTTGACAAATGTGATTATAATATTAAGAATTTTTTTTTCACGGATGCGAGGATTTAGGATGCAGAGGGCGCTTAGCCTATAACCACATTTAAGGTAGCGAAGATCGATGTCTCCCTGTGTAACCTCAGCTCGGGTCTCTATGTATTACAATTTTGCATGTTTAGAAGAATATATCGTGAAAGCGTTTCAAATTTACATTATAATTTAAAAAGTACATTGATCATCAACATTTATCACAAAATTTATTTCTTAATAAATAAAACTATAATATCTAAAATACGAATGAAGATAAACAAAATTATTATTTGTATTGGAATTCGACAGGTCATTATCTTTTGACAGAAATAAAAATGTGTTTGTTGGTAACAAAAAATTATATAAATAAAAGTAATACTGTAATTAGTTTTAATTATATTTCTATTTATAACACGTATTATGATGATGCCAATCGATATGATGAATAGTAAAGAATAATATCTCGTTAAAATATCCGCGTAAAAAAAGAAAAACTAATTTTTTGTGAGAAATTTTCAGAAAATAATATTGCCTGGCTTCTGATACATATCATCATATGTGCTTCCTAACTATTACATTGATGGCTTTGATTAATAATATTTCGCCTAATAAAGTACCTCCAAGCACAGGTTTTTTGCATCATAATTGAACTAAATAGATTACAAAAATGTAGTTTTCTCTACAAGGTTCTCGAGTGGAAAGCACAAGCCAGTAGAAGCGGTGTGGGTAGGTATCGACCTGGTGGACTAACGAAATCGTCAAAGTCACGAGAATCCGCTGAATGCAGGCAAGACTAGTCATTGTGGCCACCTTTGGGAGGAGCCTATCATTTGCAGTGGGCGCCTATTAGCTGACATGATGGAATATCGAAGATATTTAGTGATCCAGAATTGGAATAACATAAATCAACCTGTATGCTTGACATTGACTTTTTTTCCTCATAAGAAATAAATCAATAACAACTTTATCGGTGTAGACAGGAAACGTACATCCACAATCACAGGATTATTAAGACGATCATTAAGTAATACGAGATAAGACTACAAAAACAGAGTGTAAATCACAAATTAAACGCTGCTTCGGTATTGATAAATGAACTTAAATAATGATAATGTAATGTAACAAATAGCACCATTCCCTAAACGTAATATGAGTTTAAAGAACTAACATTGTAATTCATAGAAAAAAATTACTTTTTATAGTGAAGATACCAACAAGGTATTGGTTCTCTAGTAGTTACACTGTAATCTAACGCTCCTCCTCACATTCATATCATCCACAGCCCCTCAATAAAAAATGAGTGTAAATTTCGCAACCGCGTACTAAAGATATCAGAGATATGATAGGCAATCACTATAAGGCCTCCTCTAAAGATGGCCACAATGGCCGGTCTTGTGCTGTTCTGACCCAGCGACTTCCTCCTACCTGGACTGTGTCGTTTGTCCACCTAATCTGTGGTCTTAACACCCTGTGACCAATTTGTGGTCGCCACGGGAGAACCTTACGGTTCCAACAGACGTCGACTGCACGAGCGATGTGCTCTACCCATTGCCACTTCAGGTAGACAATTCTTTAAGTGTCGAGGTCTTAAAATGGTGACGCATAATTTATCTAGTCCATTAGTTCCCGAAGTGGTCCAGGTAATTATGTCTTACGTCCACAATAATTTATTTGATTTCTATAGCGAGGAACTAAAATATTGGCTTGAGCCTATCAATGCAGGCAGGTAATATTTTAAGAAACTCGGCGACTGTTAGTCCGGATATAAAAATCTGGGAACCTCTGGCCACATCTATCTCCGGGTCTTAAATTTTGAAATAAATCATTTTGATTTATTTAAAAACAAAAACATTACTGACAAAACACGGTTTTCGATTACGATCGAATATTAACTGAGGCTATTCAATGAGACAGAACATCACGATATCCAGCGAAGCGTTAAGAGCTACGGATCAGCAGATTGTGTACGCATCAGATAGCGAACGAGGCTAAGGTGACCAAGCGCGAAATGAATTCGCCGCTGTAAATGACTGATTGCCTATCGATAACATCCATTCAGAACTAGCGACGTGACGCGAAGACATCGATAACGCTAAACCTTAATATAGCAATGTATCTAATATTATGTGGACGTATTTAATGTAACGTCTCTGAATTATCGTTCAAATTTAAGAAGTCGACTAAACAAAAACTTGTAAAATTATCCTATAATACTGTCAAGGATTTTCAATAATAAAGCTTGGGAAATATTTGCTTTACTACTGTATACCTACACCTATCTAACTACCTAACCTAACCCATTTGCATCGTATGGAAATATGAAAAAAGACCCACATCATCGAATTTGTGTGTTATTGTTTAAAAATGAAATCTTTTTTAATATGGGCTTCATAAAGACACTTCACAATTACCACAACGGTAAACAACTTACTTCTTTTTGCTTTTAAGTAACGAATAAACTCAGTGCCAACAAGAGAAGTAAAATGACAACGTATCAGTGCTTATCTATATGGAATCATATTTTAGGCAGTGTTTTATTATTACTTAAATATTTTATTATCGCAGCCGTGTATATATACGCCCCAGTGATAGGAACCAGGAAAATTGAGTACAAATATACACATGATACAAATGTTGTAAAAGTAAGCACAAAAACCCGTCAGTGTGTTGTGGGCTCTTTTCGAGTCAGGACGCCGATGGAACCGTTGAAGCTTAAGTTAAAAGATGCCATTACAAGGAATCTCACTCTGATTCCAGATTCTTGCAAATCGGACTCATCTGGCATTCTGCTCATGACGTGCATAAGACTATCAGGTGTATCAGCTCGGGTATTAATTGAATTCAAATAATGTATACACTTCTTGTCGCATTATATTTAAAAAAAAAATAAGATTTCTCTGATCGACAATATATGCAAACATGACCGTGAAAAATAAGTAAACATTTCAAGACGTTTCTTATTTTAAAAAAAGAACTAATAATTTCCTTATAACATTCAGTTTCGAGACATTAATTTTCCTTTTCTCAATGGCCGTGACGCAACAGACTACCTCGAGCCTTATCAATTACTTTGTTTACTCTATTCGCATGATAAACGGTACCGAGAAATGTTTCGGTTCTTTAGTTTCGTTCGCGCGTGGATTTCTTCTTGTATAAGCTTCTGAAGTAAACAACTGAAGTCATTTTTATTATTTATGAATGGAAAGCTACTAGACTTCGACACTTGTTTGCCTTTGGCGAGATATTTTACTTGTTTAAGGGTAGAAACTCATATAGAACTTACTAATACATTTCTCTTTTTCGTGCAACCTTTATTAACAACAAATTTAGTGTAGGTAGGTTTATTTCTTTCAATTTTCTCTTTTTTTGGCAGAGGGATTCCAGTCGGTATAGTATATGATATGGTATAACAGCGCTACTGCTCGCCACTCCTGTAAATACTGTTTCTATCACATTTGGGACCTTTCCCGTGGCTTTTCTGGCACCTTGTTTCAATTAGACGCTTGTACTAGGATCTTGTTTTCTAACAATGTGGCCAGTCTAATTCAATTTGAATTCTGTCACTCTAAAACCGATATCTCTAACTTTCCTCTAATTTCTAAGCCCTTTATTGACTATCAGTTTCCTAGCGTGACACCTCTTGGCTTCCTCTCTCTTTTCTATTTGAGCCAATCTCAATTAATTTATAGTTTCTTTCCATATTTCTATCCCATATGAAGAATGACATATTTGTAAACAAATATTTGAGATAACTATACTATATTATTGTTTCTTCCCTTGATTGCATTACAACCCTTTTTAGGTTTTTAACTCTTCTATAAATTTTGTTTGTTCGTTTACAAACATACAACTTTGTGTCATCCTATTATTTTTGTCTGGTTTACCGCCACATAAAATATTTTTAGTGTTCTAATAATATAATTTATAATGCGTCTAAATTGTCAAAAATCTGGGCATTGTTTTTATGTGTCAACTATTAAATAGAAATAAAATCCAATGACTATAATGGGTCCGTTAGCTTCTCCAGCAAGCAACAGAATTCAAAATTTTCGGGGTTGATACTATTTTCTTCGGATCCTAAAGTCTCCTTTTGATGTAAGGAGTGGAAAGGTTAAGTAATAGTTTAAGGTTAAGTAATAGTCTTCTCAAATGTCGTGTGCGTCTTGTCAATGCACCATACCCGCTGTACCCGCTCACTTAAGCTATGTCTATAGTGTTCTCGTATCAGGTCTTCTCTGGAAATATGTGCGACAGGACAAGATATGTAGACAAACGTAAAGTAGTAATTTTGCTCAAGTATCTCGTGTGCATCTTGTCAAAATGTCGTAAATACTCGTAGTATTTCCGCGCACACTTAAAGACAGTCGAGACATTCAAGTCGACATACTTGACATCGTTTCTCCGAGTCGATTGAACCTTGAACACAATCGATTCCCAACACTATCAACCCAGTGAACTCGTATAAATAATATCAATTCCAATATAAATCGATACTATCGCCGAGTTATATAAGGACGCTACGCGCGGAGTTCTCGGTGGATGTTCTAGCGGCTTAGATATAAATACACCAGACCGACGTCGCTTGGTCATATC
This sequence comes from Battus philenor, assembly GCF_028537555.1. Classification (NCBI taxonomy): domain Eukaryota; kingdom Metazoa; phylum Arthropoda; class Insecta; order Lepidoptera; family Papilionidae; genus Battus; species Battus philenor. The sequence goes on along the minus strand of NW_027181688.1, from coordinate 7,006,329 downwards.
AATGAAGTTGCGGCTCGATTCATAAATTACAGAGTGCGCGCGCAAAACGACGAATGTCGCGCCAAGGGCGTTTCATACAGTATATTATCATTTTCTGAAATTCGTACAAATTTTGGTTTCGATGTTTAGATTAATGAATGTCCTTTTTATGTATATTTTTTGACAAATGAGTTATAAATTCACCAGGTACAAGATACTATTTATAATCATACTGTGTAAAAATATCACTCCGAAACTAGTTACTTTGATTTTTATTTTACACACTTTTATAGTACAACGTCACAGGCACATATAGTAAACAACAATTTGTAATTTTGTGGATTGTAGCAATTCGACTACGAGCAGATAGACGCGGCGTGGGTAGGCTTCAACTAGCTGGGTAGACGACATAGTTAAGATCGCGGAAGTCGATGGTAACAGGCAGCGCAAGAGCGATCATCGTGGCGATCTTTGGGGAAGGCTTTTGCCTTGCAGTAGGCGTCTATCGGCTAAAAATAACAAGAAAAAGAATCTGAATTTTTTCAAGGTTTTAACTTACTACCATTTTGTTACTCAATATTTCTAAAGCCATTGCATTTTTGAGAGGCTATACTATGTATAATATCTAAATTATCTTGTATAAAAATACGGCCTTTATAACAAACATTATTGTTTGCTAAGAACGTGACATCATCAGCCGAGGTCCCCCTCGGGGACCCTTGCGCCGGGTTGGATGAAGCGCCTGCCCAAGCTAATTGAGAGCTCGAGGACTTCCCAATGCAGTACCTAAAATAATACATAACGGCCTGAGCCAAGGCCTGAGGTGAGAGCCCTAGAATTTTGCTATCAAAAACGATGTTTAGAATACCGACATTTGAGCCCTGGGTATATAAACCCACGGATTCTCTTTTAATACGGCAACAGTGATCCGACCTTCACAAAAAAAAAAACAATTCTTCAATCACCAACACTATTAAAAATATATGTACAAAAAAATTACATGACGAAAATTTTGCTCCCGATGTTTAAAAAAGCACCAAACGAAAACTTTTACGAATATAGAAATGTACGAGCAGGTCATCTTCGGAGGCTTTTTAAACATTTTCTGGATTCATCATCTTTTTAACTGATAGAGGCCTCCTCAAAAGATCGAGACGATGGCCGATCATACGCTATCTGCATCCAGCCACTTCCCGCGATATTGACTATGTCGTCGGTCCACCAGGGACATAATGCCAAAATAAATTATTTTATCTATATTTAGTCTATAGTCAACACAATTTTGCTATTATATTTATTAATAGTCTACGCTAGCCGCCTACAAGTTTTTTTTTTCACACAAAACTAAGGTAAATGTACATTATGTTTTGTTGTTAGCGGTAAATAGGTTTATTTGAAATAAATAAATCGATTTCAAAAAACAACTGTCGCTTCTTACAAAATCTCCTATCTACGGATATGGAACGGGGCAACAAGAACCTGCAAAACATTTATAGTGCTGACTAAACAAATTCGTCTACCTCGGCGTACGTCGCGAATTGGAACACAGCCAATATTTTGTAAAAGACAACGCTACACGAATCTAAAAGTTCAGAATAACGCCTCGAAAGATCACTACAATGTTAAAAGAAACAGATAAGAAGAAACACAAGGCAAAAGGGAAAGTATCGAGGCTATGAAATCGCCTGGCGTATGTCCAACTTTGTGCGAAATGCCCGCGAAGGGAACGAAAATAAATCCATTCAAGAGATTCGAGGTAAAAATAACATCTGAATGACACAATCGGACAAGCCGTATTGCACCTAACTACCAAACAAATAGAGCATAAAATCGAATAAGATAGCATAGTGAGCCAGTTTTAACGAATATACATGTGTGAGCATAAACAAAATTTATGTCGTGTGACGTAGAGTTGATAATGGATTGGGAGGTGTAACAACTTGCCGAGCGGATCGGTTTTCACAAGGGTCAAGTTCGTGCAAACAAATCAAATAGTTTCATGGGGTGACGTCAGACTACAATTGAAATTGAAGTAAGCGTTTCCTTCCAGTTTTCTTAAAATAAAAAAAACTAGTTGCAGCTAGATGTGTTACACATAATAAAGAGTTGAACTAAGTACTAACCTTTTTTTTGGACCGGACTCTAAATACTGCCTTACTTTTTGCAGATTCCGCGGCAGGGCGCAGAGGGTGGTATTCCAAAGATCTCTTTTAAAGTGCTAATCGATCTGTACAGCTTATATTTGTAATAACCGCGTATTGTTTAATTTTAACCGTCTCTAAATCTTAATTGTAGGTAAAAAATGACGCCTTAGAAGATTCATAACAGAGGTGAATCACCACCGGCTCGAGTACTATACTTATGTATTGATATCAAACTCAGATGGGTAGCATTACGTCGATAGCGGAACATCTTACATTCCAATATCCTTTACTAACTTAAGGCGAAGGTCAATGACCAATGTCTAACGACAGTGAAATGTAGTCTTTTAAGTCCTCATTGGCAAGCTCATGGCCGCTCAACGAGCCATGGAGAGGGCCATGTTCGGGATTTTGCTACGACTAATCAAGAATAGTTCCCTAGACGACTGAAGCCAAGGCTATAACGCACACAGCAGATTGTCGCTGCGGCCATATCGTTCTGGAATGGAGATGGACTCTGCCAGCGCGACGTAGATGTGGATATGATTGGAAATCTATGGTGGAGGCCTATGTCCATCAGTGGACATTCTGCGGTTGAAATGATGATGATTATATTAAACGATATGATGATAATTATATAGCTTTTAAAACTCCACAGTAGAAAAAATAATGATAACGTATTATTCATGCCTGTCTTTCGAAATGTGATTTTCTTAGAAACTATAACATGTCTCTAGATTCTATATGTTATGGATAAAATCAAAATAGACGTAGGCGTTTAGAGTGCTATAAAACATTTCAATCTCATATAGTCGATTGCAATGTAGTAAAAATTTTGATGTATTTTTTACGACCCTTGCATCACTTTAAGCTTAAATTGAAGATTACTTATACTATTGAAATAACATTCCTAGTTTGTAAGACGACATTTTATTTATTATCAAATCCAAAGCTCAACATATCTCCGGACAAGTAAAAGTTTTTTTTTTGTTGTTTACTTTTACATTTATTATTACAACAATTAAATATATAGATTTAACAAATTAGTTTCTAAATACAAAGAGATATTAAAAGAATACTAAATATTCGTTACGTAATGATACAGTTTATATTGTACAAACTCACTATGTATTAAATTAAAATGTACTCACAAAAATAGTCATTTTTTACGGCTCTTTTTAGAGATTGAGAGGGTGAAGAGGGGTAAATAGCGAAAGGCACTTAGCCTAAACCTCAGTTACGTTATTTAGCTTGAGGGCTAACTCGTGATCCTCTTCTCGGGTCGGGTCGTTACATCAAATGCAATATTACCGGATTGGGAGACCGCCGAGCTTTTAAAACGCTTAGGCGAGAACTCCATGGAATGACTGGCGCAAGGGCCTCACGAGAGATGATATCGTCTTGTGCCGTCACTGAAAAGGCGTTTAGCATTCCAGCTCTAAGGGTCCGAGACGACTAAATATCGACTAGGTCAGTCGCTACTGTCTGGCTGAAATACTAAGTTATATAAAGAACTTGTAACAATTCTATGATGACAGTAAGAAAGACAGAGACAGGCTTATTAATACTGACGCTTAGTCTGATTTGAGGCCGCTCGAGTAGGGCCAACCTCCACTTGGTCGGCTACAGCCTGACTAACATTACTACCACTTTGAAAAGTTTTAGCGCAGAAGAGACGGAAGAAACTCCAGCAACGCTTATATCTTGGATGTTCATCATTATATTCATTAAATGTATATACGTACGGTGAATGAGTAAAGTTTGGCACCATGCTTTACCTGAAAAAAAAAAATTTCAAATAAGAAAAGCTTTCACGAAAAATGAAATGAGTAAAACTTACAAGGCCATTTATGCCATAGCACCAAAAACAGTCAGTTCATGCTTTTAAAATGAACACGAATTAAAATAATATACGCATTGGGCTTAGAATTAAAATAAATGTCAACACATAAGCCAAGATTGAAAAAAAAATTAAAAAACATGGCGTACAGAAAAAAAACTAAACCGGTACAACACATGTCGCCATTGTGGGAGCAAGAAAAAACACCTTTACACCCCGAACTACAATCGAGGCTTCTTAATCTAGGGGTCGCAAACGCCGAGGGGAACGTATAACAATAATTTCAACGCAAATGAAAATACGTGCTAGTACAACGTGTTTTTAATTTGTCTCGGGCAGGGGTGTTGTAATTAAGGGCTGCTTGCAATAGCTTGATAAGAAAAGCAAACTAAAAATAGAACGTATTCATTACGAATTAAAAGATTTAATGTAGGCACTATGTTTTTACATCGAAATTTTAATACTGTTATAGTTTATTTTTACTACGAATAAATTAATGGATATATTATTACCTCCCATCCCCTTTATGATTGACAACCGCCCACATGGCAAACAGATGACCTCTATAAGTTCATCTGATTATGCGAAATTTTAACGGTAAAAAAAGATGTATGAGAGGCATATGTAGCAGTGAACGACCTATGGAAATGATGATGAAATTGTTATAATCACTTATGTGTTAATTTTATAAAAACTAAAAACATATTGAAAATTGTTATACAGTGACGACACCCCTTTACTTAAAACTGAGAGAATAATGCGTCAGGATCTTAAGAGTTCATAAACTGAGACGAGTTTTTTTTATGAGATCACTTTCACAGATGTCCTTAATGTGGTATTCAGAGCAAATTATTCCCAGGCAGTATTATCACTTATGTTTATAAATATATATTAATAAATATAAATATATATTAATAAATATATACATATACACACACACACATATATATATATATAACTAGCTGATCCCGCAAACGTTGTTTTGCAAAAAAAATTGATATTTTAATTTACAAATAAAAAATAAGGGTTGATCGTAGAGGGGTGAAAATTTATGGTTGTATGTATTCTTGTATGCTGTATCATGAAAAAATATAAACAAAAAATTTCGTTAAAAAAATAAAAAAAATTTTTAAGTGTGAACAACCTTTATCACTTAGGGGTATAGAAAATAGATAGTAGCCGATTCTCAGACCTACTGAATACGCATATTAAATTTGGTAAAAATCAGTCAAGCCGTTTCAGAGGAGTTCAAGTTCGAACACCGTGACACGAGAATTTTATATATTAGATATACATATACACACACACACATATTTATATATATATATATATATATATATATATATATTTGTATAATAATTCTAGTATATTCTAGTATATATATATATATATATATATATATATATATATATATATATATATATATATATATTGTATAATAATTCTGAGGCTATTAAGCTCATTGAAAAAGCTTACGCAGTTACCTACATCGGTGTTCTAATTTTGTCAAGCCGGAAAGGTATAACAAACTTGTATGTTTTTAGTGTACCTTATGTACATCGCTATTTATAAATATCTCGATAAGGTTTTTATAGGGTGATTATAGGTGTTTTAAGGAAGTAAAAGTGTAGCTCGTTTTCAGATAAAATTATTATATAGTGACTCGGTGTTTAGCACTAATCTGTGTAACAACTCCTGAAGATGCCCCGTGGAGGGGTGAAACACGTGTTGAGTGAATTTACGGTGGCGGTTGTGTAGTTGGCATTGTCTGTCGCATGCGCATTTACGAGCGGGCTGGCGGGCGGTGCACTTTCATGCACGACAACCACTGCATGTGCGGAGGTGGCTAGATATTGGTCCTTTCTTATTTAGGATGGACTTCCGCAATGTAACGCCTGAATCCATTAAATTATTATATAGTATTTTTAATCTTTGTATTACTGTGTATTAAATTTAGTTATTGTTTACTATCTTTCCCTGCAGACTGTACTGCTAAAAGTTGTTGGCCTTTTCACTTTCCAATAAAATTCCAGAGTAATTGCTTTAAATAGTACGATTTTAAAAGAAAATGGTATTAAAGCTTTAAAGATTTTTCCTGACAAATTTCTAATCAATCAAACTGTATATACTTTTTGCCTTTGTTACCAAAAAAGAAAAATTATGCGTATTGGCATATATTTTAAAATTGCATAATGTTTACAATAATCGATGTAATTAATGATCAATTATCGATTATTTTCCAAGAGACGATTCGTACGGTTCCGGCAGACTGGCCGCACGAAATGTCGGCGAATGCACAATTTGACATTTAACCGATCACGAAACAGCCGACATTTTATCTTATGCGTCGCCAACTGGTTTAATAAGGCATGGGAATCGATTTGTAGTTCCGTCTCGATGGTCTTCTAGAATGTTAGTATTTCGTCACAATAGAAGTTAGTGTCGGTAAGTGTGGCTGGAGTATTTAAAAATAGAAAAATATTGGGTTTCTTGTTCTTTTAAATCTAATGTTGCAAAACAAAAATAGCAGTACATATCATTTATATACTCTCTTTACTTTCGCTATTTCTCCCTGGATCACACGGAATTTATTTTTCTGGTAACTAAACTTATACTGTATTTCAATGTTTCATCATAGAAACCCTCTAGTTCACTCAAGTTCACAGCGGCGGGTACTACACCATCGTATACACTTTTCGATGATCATGAAACGGATGTAACAAACTTTATAACAATACTTTTACAAACAATTTTTAAATGAATACCATTGTGTTGAACAGAACGATTTCTATTAATATCTTTCTAAATATAGTGTGAACTATATTGGAACGTTCCAATGAAGTACAGTTCCGCTCACCGCCTACTCTTATGCGGGCAATTAAGACTTATATTATAAAAAAAAATCTATCATCAATGTTCGTGACTGTACGTAATTAATGCTTACCGTCGTGTATATTGTTTTATTTCAATTTTAATAATTATTACAATCGCATTGTAGTAATAAAAAATACAATTAATATTAATTAACATTTCAATAAATTATATTTCCTTAAAGTAACTATAATAACTTGGCCGTTTAATTTTTTTTATTACTCTTTTAGTGCTGTTTAACACTGCACACCAGTCTAAAATGTTATTTCAATATAATTCACTTTACGGCATAGGATGTGCAGAGTATAGTGTTTTGTTAAACAGTACATTTTATTCTAACTCTAATGTTATGGAAATAAAACTTATTGTTATTATTCTTAACAAAAAGCGAAGCCTTTTGATATATATCAAATCATTCTCGAAATCGCTTTAACACACCCAAACAGTTTCTATTTTTAACTAAAGTTTGCTGAAATCGTTCTTACTAATAATAAGACCATCGTCCAGTATTTGATTATAAATATATTTAAGATAGGTCTGTACCAGTTTGGTACCATAAAATAGAACAAATATTTTATTGAAAAAATACTATTTTTATTAACCTTACTAAATGAAAATATTCAGTTTACCAACGAGTGTTGACAAACTATCATTTGCTATTTCTGGTATCTGTTTAGTTTTTTTTTTTTTAATATTATATGCCTTAAAACGATGCTCTACTGCCACTGAATATTACCAGTGATGACGTATGGTGTTGAAACGTAATCTCTTACTCGAGACTTCATTGCAAGTTGACAGTCGCTAAACGAGATATATTGAGGGCTATGCTCGGGATTTTCATAGGCTAACGAAAGTAACTCACTTATCCCAACGAATTGGCAAGAAAAAGTGGCAGTGGCAGGCCAGATAACACGCAGAACAGATGGCTGTTGATACCTTAAGGTCCTGGTGTGGCCACGGACTGGCAAGTACGCCCCTTCAAACTGCAGGCTGCTTCCAATAAATCCTACTTCTAACAGCCTATGTTCAGCAATAGATGTCTTAAGGTTGAAATGATGATGATGAAAACACGTACAGCCAAAGAACTATAGGAAATCATCAGTAATTCAGACAACACTTCCCACGACAGTCGTATTTATTTATAGCTCTGAGAGCCTCATTTCCTTTTACTGAGAAACTAGTTATTGCTTATACCACATGCTGCGCAGTAATGGATATATACTATCCGGCAAGTCGCACACCTATCTTTAACTATTTATCTCATCCTTTCCTAATCCATTATGGTTTAGAAAATATAACAGAGAACCTTCTCCATAATTACAAAAGACGCGTAATTGAATCTTGTTCCATAGTTCTCAAAGCGTTAAAGCTTTTCAAAGTGATGTAACAATTTTCGTAGAAGTTAAACAGCAATCAATCCAGCGGAGATTACACCTCTCTCAGGCACCCTCGGAGCCAAACACTAAACGAGTCTCGAGTCCCTTAATGCGAGAAGCATCCGCCCAAGTGACACAAGAGCTTGACGTCCCCCTGTTTCATTGAAATCACTTATTTAATTTTTTTTCATTAACATTAAAAATATTAGGCTCGCAAAAATAATGCGGAGGTAGACCAAAAAAAATATACAAAACCGTGCATTCGCATTGAAGTCAGCGTTCAGCAGTTTTCCGCTAACGATCCTATTCAGCGCTTTCTTTGACGGTTAATAACATAACTGTTTTTTGAAATATTCTGTGCATAATCTGTCTTAGTCTGTGCGTAATAAATTTCATAAAATATTTTTTGAAATTTATTTTTGTGTTTGGAAATGAATTGTTCTAATTGTAAGGAAAAATTTTCATGATAAAATCATAAACAAAAAATTACAACCCCCATTGAATTTCTTGTTAGTTCTAAGTAGGTGGCGCGTTACGAACCAATATAAATTTTAAGCTGACGATTACTTAATCTTGACTTATCTAATATACTTAGATGTGTGCTCTAGATAATTTTATTTTAGATATTATTTACTTGTGTATCTATCTCTTACAGTAAGAACAGTGGGCTTCGTTGATGGACTAAGTTCACGCTATACTTTTTCTTACTTCTTCGATCTTATGTAAGATCTTGCCAGTCTACCTAAAGACTGTATTACAGTATCACACTATGGGAAATGAAAAATAGCAAAATTAAATGACTTATTGGGCCAAGCAGCTAGACTGGACGAGTTTTGACGGTTAATAGTGACATTCACTATTCGTCTAAAAACTGACTCATGTTAGCGGATAGGCCCCCACTGAAAAGCCTCCCTTCTAAGATCGCCACAATGACCAGTCTTGTGCTACCCGCATCTAGCGACTTCTTGATAATGTCTCCGGTCCACTTAATGGGGGGAGGGGCCACCCACGCCGCTAGGTGTACTACAGTTCTATGGTATAAAAGAAATGACATCAATAAACTAGAAGTTATCATAGTATCAGTGTGAGGATGCTTAAGTAATCACTTTGACTATATACTTGCTTTAACAACTTAGAAAAAGAATAATATCGTCTCTAATATACGGGTGGTTAAAAATATACATTGATATATAATAATCCGACAAGACAGAGGTTGGTAGAACATTTGTCTGCATCGTAGTAAGACAATGTTTAAACCCTACCGCAATGAACAAAACGAGCATGCAAAAAAAAATTTACACACGAAGGAAACGAAAAAAAGGCACTAGGAACTCAGAAGCCAAGTAATGGTTGGCAAACAAAAAAGCGTACAAAACGAAGCTATCGCCGGCGCGCCATCCGTTGCTCGGCATCCGCTGCACTTAACGACCCAATTCACTGCCCGCTTTGTGCACCCGTGACGTCACAGCCTAACAGTACTCACGGGCACCGAACGGGATTTTAAATTAATTAAAAACTGTATGAATTCATCTCGTGTTTTCAGGGATACGAGGGCGGGTACCGTAACTTGGAAAATAGTATAATAAGATATCTTATACCCCAAAAAGTTTAACGCAAGTGTCGTACCAAACATACTCATTTCAAAGCTCTAGACAGCATCAGCTAGGTTCCGTAAATATGTACCGTATGTACCGTACGTTATATAAAAATTCAAAGATCACCTAGAGTCATCACGATATCTCTGGACTTAGAAAACTTATTTTTTTGTTAGGAATATTCCTTCCGCCGAGCATAGGTGAGCTAAGAGCGGATTATACGAAATACCATCTCGTAAGGGGTTGAGAAGAGAAAAGCGTTCATTACAGATAGTTTATTACAAAACATATTTCACTTACATTTAGGAAACAGATATAAAATATGTTAATATTACCTTTAAAATATCCAAATCTATCTCGAGCAATACATCTTTTCCAAAGTGAAGCCAAATTATTTACACTCAAATTGAGAGCAAATCAAAACGTGCCTATAAATCTCGTAATATTAAATAATCATGCACGAACTTTTTCACGATTATTGACTTGTCGAGTTTTTCATCTTGTTCAAAGTTAGACAAGGTTGTCGACTTGACTTTTATAAAAGTACAACAATTATACTTCCTACGAAAAAATTAGCCATTCTTATAAGTTCGTACACGTAATTCAGCTTTTATATGCTACAAATAATATATATAATTGGTATTATTAATATTAATTGGAAACGATTTTTAAATTTACTCTACCGTCAAATTGTGGTTTCGTTTATATCTACCCTATCATGAAACTGATTTCGACCCCAAAAGATCGACTTCTTGGGTAGTCTCTGATATAAAATATAAATCTGTGATTTGCGTAGTTCCTCTACGCAAATCACAGATTTTTTCAGCATTTATTTCTTTATCTATAGAATCTATTAAAGAAATAGATGGCGCATTGGTAATCTACAAATGTTTAGAAAAGTAGATGAATGAAAGTCACCGACAAAGCTCAGTGGATTGTCAAGTTGAAGTGGCAGTAGACCGGTCATCGAATAGAACAGTTGGCTGCGACGACCTTAAGGTTCTGGAGTGAACCACCGACAGACAAACGCAGCGTATGATATCTTCTCTCTCCTCACTATAAGTAGACATATGACCATGTTAAAGTTGCCGGAGTTTACTTAATTAAGGCGCCTTCCAATCCTAATAGTAATCAATAGGGGAGGCTTATATCTAGAAGAAGAAGCATTACGGCTAATTAATAATGATGATGAATTCAGACGGTTACTTTAGGTGAATTAAATGATTTTTGACGCTTGCATTTCAGATCCGTTACACTTCTGTAACCTGTTATGCTTATTTATATAGCTATTAAATATGAAAACGAGAATCATTCGAAAACTAAATACAGGTAAAGGTTGAAGAGCGCTCGATTGCCTCGAGTCGAGCCTCTCATTGACGTCCAAGTGGCTTAATTTATGCATCAATTGAATTTTGTAGGGTTGCAGATTCTGAAATTTATGTAATAAACACTATGGGTATATATATGTCTGTTGGCACACATACACAGAACGTAACACGGATACCTTTCCGTAAGTAACAATTAAGAAATGTTTTCATGTTTGTGTTTATTTTGTTTCATGTATTTGTTTTGTGTTTTCAAGTTGTAATTATTGTGTAAAATAAATAAATTATTATAATATGTAGTGTACATCTAAATTTTAGAATCATTTCATGCAAAAATAAACTTTTTGTTGATATATATGACGCAATTAATAGAAGGACAACAACTAAAGAAATGAAAGTCTATTTTAATCGCATTATTTTACTATCGTTTTAAGTGCATTGCATGGTTCATATGTCATCATAGTTATTTCGTGGCACCTTTTTAAATATTTTCGTTGATTCAATCTACGCAAAATTAGCTCACTGAATTTTGAAGTTTTCCTAGTCTGTAGAAAATTAAGGTTTTTTTATCAATTTCAATAAATACAATTTTCATTTTACGTCGCTTATAAAGTTTCTTTCACTAAATATAAATTGCAAATAATTTGCTAAGCCATTTCTTCTTTATTTATATGTATTTGTACTTTTACGACTTTCAACAAATAACACCAATGTAACTTTATTTACTTATAAAGTTACCTACAACAAACATTACACGAAATAAGGTCCCAATTACTTTTTATTAGGTGACCTTAATGTGCAGTAGACTTAATCCTGTCACCGTAATTGACTTTTTAGGGAGCAAGGGAGCATCCACTTACAATTTACCTGACCTTTTGACCCCTACGAACCTTGTGCGTCAACATAAATCCTTTATGTAGGCATTTAATCCGCAAATACAATAGTCGTTTTTACTTACAAAAGTATATAATGTAATAAGGTGGCTTAAATTCAGTTTATTTATTCTTTTACAAAATCTATTTCTGGTGACATGAATCTTCATTTGAGAATATTATATACTATAAATGTATCAAAAAACCTTTTAACCTTTGCAATTGATATCTCACTAAGCATTCGGAATAATCTTTTTTCCAGAATAGCCTTCAAGACCATCGATTCGGTTTTTATCTCCTAAATCGTGTCACAACGGCGTCCCCACGTTGGCCTTTTGTGTCGAATTTTTTACGCTTTTTTCTATAAAAAAATTGAGCTATTTTGGCTCTAATTGAGACACGATACATACCTCAAAATGATTTAGAGTTAACTAAATGATATTCTAACGTCGAACAAAAACACGCTTGACAGTCCTACCAACCTAGGAAAAAAAATTACTTGCCTAATAGCCAAGCGTTTTAAATGAATATTTCACCATAATTTTTAATTACAATAGTAACTCGATATCTAGGTCTGTCCACCATCTGAACTCTCGTTATCTTTCTCTATGTCTTGTACCGCCCACTGTAATCTTTTGTCAGAGCCTTCGAAGTTAGTTCAATTTTCAACAGCCATTTCAAAGAGGTTAACAATAAATTTGAATAACATTTTTAATCATATACTTATTTTTATGACGTATCCCCCCTAACTAAGGATCGCTACCCTTTATGGAAAGATTGTCGCGCAATATGTTAAGCCATCTGCGCCGGTCTGTGGTTTTGAGTTGATCCGACCAACGCAAGGGGCTGTGGCCCCGTGATCGCCAACCGACCACTTTTTACAAGTTATCAGATTTATTTACTTAATGATTGTGAAATATATCAAGCGGTAGATAAACTCGAAGAATTTTTTTAATATAATTATAATATTTTCGAGTACGTTTTACATTCAATTATATATTGATACGTCTTAAATTTAAATGTCATAGGCAAGAAAAAAGAATGGCAATAATAATATAAAGTTTTGAAGTATTTGATATTCCATAAATAATTTCGAATTCCTATATCATAATAATTTTTATCCACAATATTTAAATACCAAGATAGCATACAGGTTAATTAATTTAAGACGTAATAGCTTTAAAATGGTGCATGTGTAACTTATTTTCTTGTACTTGATGTATTTTGCACCCAATCCAGAAATCAATGGTGCAGGAGATAATAAATAACGTAATGATAAAATTCGGATCATTACACATTCATTATTGTTTACTATATGTCCCTTGAGACTGTACTGCCAGAAGTAATTGGCCTGCTGTATTACAATGTAAAAATGTGTACATTTTTTAAAGTGTTCTCTTTATATAGAGATATCGGATAAAAGCGTAAAAGATTAATTTTTTTGGTGTCAAATGAAGTATACATTCACCCCTTCCAATACTACTGGTACATAGCTACAACATACCTACTACATGTCTAAAAATGTAATAAATACCTTTAATATTTTAATTTTAAAGCTTATATTTATAACCTTTAATATTAAACAAGACAAGATAGAGACGTCTATTAATCTGTCAAATACCACACTGATCAAAGACGTAACCTTAATTAAACCGATAAGAATTATTACAAAATGTTAAAATTATTATTGTACAATTTTTCTATTATGCCTTTGAGGTAGACATAATGATTATCGGGTGATCGGAGACGGGTGAAGATATAAACAGTCTATATGTGTTTCATTCATTTATTCATATCGCCAGTCACATAGAATTATTTAATGTAACCTGCCGTGTACTTCATGAGAATGCCATAAAAACCCAATTGAAACTAGAATCAAAATGAACTCTCTTGTAATGGCGTCCTTCTTAAAGTTACGAATGTTTCTCCTAAGCAAAGAATACACTGGATTGCGGTAAGTAATATTTCAAATATTACTATTGTAAATTGTTTTGTGAGTTTGCGACTAACTGAGACATTATTAAATTATATTTCATTTTATTCATATTGTCATTTACAGTGACCATTTGTATTATGAATGAATGGTGGAAGTATCCGTTTTGATAGAAACTGAAATCATTCAACTTAAACCTAATCCGCTCTGATCTATCACCTTACAAGAAACTCGGACGTGTTCACTAAATAAACAAGTTTATTTCTATTCCAAAGTTTACACTAAAGGTGTATGTGACGCGGTCGTTCCCTTAGCTCACCTGTCGGTGTCTCCTTTCTTTGTAACGTGTGACAGTTGGCTAGAGGTTAACAACCGAGCTAAACGGCCTTCCTGCACTCACTTCAACCTCACATCTGCCCAGCTGGTCAACACAAAGGTCCGGTTATTTTTTTTACAATCGTGAGAAAACAGAAAAGTAAATTTATTTAAATTGATTAAAAAAGAAACAAATCCGAATCCAATTTCTCGTCAAAAACCTCTATTCCAAAGAAAGAGATCGGATTATGAAAGCGACACGGGAGTTAATTCAAAATGGAGACGCTCTCAAAAGCTAACCGACATTATTTCGAAATTTTTTTTTATAATTTTTTTGTTCTTAAACCAGAGGTTTCCAGGTTTTTTTTTCCTATTACAACACTTTTATTTTATTCAGGTCTGGTCCCCCGTGGCTACATTTTTACCTTATTCCCAAAAGTCGACAAAAATTTGAAGATTAGTTCTATGGAAATTAGCGTTGCGGCTTTTCTTTTCGTAATACGGGACACAAATGAGTAACCTCTATTTTTGGCATTCCTATTAATAATAGTAGAGAATGAAACAAGTTCATGAAACTTAACAAGCCCGTAAATCGTATTTCTTCTCTTTCCATGTCCAAACGGTCATTTCGGATGGTGTCTCTTTGCAAGTCTTGATACTAAGTGAAAGTCGAAAAAGCTTTATTATAAAAGTTAATTACAATCATCAATGATCGACAGTGTAAATTAAAGTTTAATTAGTTCTTAACGCCTTTACTATTGAGTATAACTAACAAGAAACTGAGCGGGGTTTCTAATTATTTTTTGAGGATTGTATTTGCAAAAATAGGATACGTTGTACTGAATATGAAATATGTAATTTTTACCAGTCTCTAAGCTTCTTAAAATGTTATCTTCCCAGCTTAGTTTTTTTTAGACTCTCACTGCTGCCCAAATGACATTTGCAGATAACCCACATTCGAGGCTACAAGGCGCAGAGGGCGCCTAGCCTCATTAAAGGTAGCGAAGCTCAAAGGATCCCGGAGAAACCTCGGCCCGGGTTGCTACGTAATACTACATATTGTATTTTATCGGATTAGTATATGGATATGTGAATTCCAAACAACCGTTTAACTAACAAAATAGTTTCACTAACGTAGACCCTTGTAGGCTACCATGGACCCTCTGGTGTCCACCTGAACCACTTTGCGAAATAATGCATAGATTATGAAAACCTTCAAATAAAACACCGACATGGATTCAACTGATCATATAACTTTAAGCGAGGTATGTTTTTACGGTTCTCTCTTGTTGTAATGACGTCGAGTCACACCCTTCTTTCAAAATACTCGATGAAAATTCCGCCGAAGCGGCCTTAGAACCTGACGGACGCCTTAATTTGGTGCAATAAGTTATGTAACTAAACGTCTTCGGGACTCGGCCACCAAACTAGTGAAGCTGTGAAATTCAAATGGTCAATGACAAAACAATTTTTTTTATTGATTGTAAACAAATACACCTACGTTTTATTTTATTAAAGAAAATAACAGAAAAAGCATAATAATTTTTAATTTGCGAAAATAAAATCACACCAAATTACCGTAGAACGCTAAATTAACATTGAAACATAATATAATTTTCATTCGTATTATAATTCAACTTACATTGCCAAAAAATTGCCCCCGTACTCCTATTAGGAAACAGCATACAGTAACATGCATAAGAGGGACGAAATAAATTTGAAAAGCAAACTCCTTAACCTCCTTTATAACGTATGAGACTTATTTCAGATGCTGGCGATGACGCGATAAAAGTTATTTATTTTAAACTGTATCCTTTAATACGCTTTTGATAGCTTTCAGCGACGATAACGCTATCTAGGGCTAATAAATAAGAAAAATGAAAGCACGTTTTACGAGACGTATATCACAATGAAAACAGGTTTATGTCGATTCTTTTATAGCAACATAGTTACGCTTATTGTGAAGTAACATGCGTATGTTAACTTGCATGTCAGTTTATTTTTTGTCTTATATTTTCTCAATTGTGTTTTTTAGACAAACTGTATGTAGTTAAAGAGGCAGTTCCACGACCTTTTTTAAACTCCCGCCATTTCTTGTACAGGGACATTCATAAAGTGAAGCGTCTTCTAATCTCTCGGGCGCCATTAAGTCGGAATGCTAATAGGGTATTATCGACGAGTCAAACTCGAGGTCCTCTCATGGGCCCTTTAGCCTAGGCACTTCATGGAGCGTCCGCCGAAACATTTGAAAAGCTTTTTGGCTTCCCAATAGCGTAAAGTGTAGATGTCCGAGCCGAAGCTCCCCAGGGTTCGATCTTCACTATCTTAAGAGTTTATAAGGCGCTCTCAGAGCCGTGACCCAACGAAATCTCTAAAATCTGCAAATTCCACTTGGGCAGCAGTGTCAGCCAGGTCAGAAAATTCCAGTTCTGAATTCAATACTATTTACTCTTCCCTGAACAACCATTCCTATTGCGTTAAAAATATTGCAGGGAACCTTACTTATTTTCGTTCATTCTTTCATGTTAGCCGATATATGTTAACTACAAAGTATAAACGTCACCAAATGATCACTTTCAGCCCCGACGACTGCCAGCCACACAGTCACTTCTGACACTTCATTTTTTAGTTCCCACGGGGCTTTTGCAGCATTAGCAAACATTAACTTTGGACTTCTTCGACATCTTTCCTTTCGTCCCTGATAAGACGCTGCGTTGACGGTTGTTTCTAACAGTACTTAGGATATTTAAAACCGTTCCTGGGGCAAAATCATATAGCTATAATAGAAGAATGTCGTTAAAGAAAGTCCAATTCGCGAAGGTATTTATTTCTTTTCCTATCGGAATTAGAGCCGGCGAAATATTATATGCAAAAAAAGAAGATTCAAACCTTTTTGATAGAAGAATAAACGTAACTTTACTCTAATTGTATATTAAATAGTCTAAGTGCATATGTATGCAAGTATAATTTTACTATATATTATATGCTCTTATTTTAGTATGTATATATTAGTAATTAAATAATATGAGATAGTATTTATCATGTGGACATAGCAATTAGAAATAAGATTTTAAAGTAGAATTCTATTGAAAAATATATGGGGCAAGTTTTTTGTCCAGCAGTAGATATTCTTTTGCGGAAATGCGGAAGATGATATAGCATATAGTATTTTATGTTCTGTATTATTTTTCTCTCGCACTTTAACAACCTACTTGTCATTTCTGCATCACTTTAGATTGAGTGATAGGAAATACCTGAGGCAATAAATCCTTTCCAACGTGTGTAAAAAAAGCAAATAAATACAACAAAAACAAAGGCTGGTAAAGCTATACCTGCTATTCGAATATATATGACATCATTAGATCTTTCCAACTGCGGATTCGAACCTGGCATATCGTTATCGGGTCGGAAACACGATCGCTCTGGTTGACTGAACACAGATGAACGAACAAATAGTATGGGGACCCCATCTGCATGCATACTATTTGTTCGCTCATGTGTGTACTGTGCTGTATTAGTGTATATACGTCAGTGTGTGTGTCTGCATCTGCCTGTGTATTCGTCTCCCTCCGCCTATGTGCCTTAATTACTATAACACATGGTTATTCACGTGTAGTTTAATCTTCTGTCCATTAAATACACACTAATGGTAGTATCCGTGAATGCCTACACCGGATCGTGCGTTTGCTTAACGATAAAGGATTTGTGAGTAATGTAAAAATTATTACAAAATAGCTTTTGAATTTCGTGCGACAGAGATAATGCTCTACGGAGCCGAAATTAGCCGATTGTCTCTTTCTAAAGGTCAATGTGGAATATTTATCGCCTGGTACTGTACACACAAACGTAGAACGCCAGCCTAATCAGTCAAAAGGACGATATTGCTAAGGTCGTCGGAAGACGCTGAATGCAGACCGCTTTCCGCCGGTCCGATTGTAAATCTTTAGAGAAGGCTTATGTCCAGCATTGAACGCACTTCGGCTGAAATTATGATGGCATTCAATTTTTGTACAGCGCAAGACTTCTGTTATAATATATACAAATAAAAATAGAATGACTATTCGTAAATTTAAAATAACCGCTTTTTACTATATGCATTTGAATAATATACGCTACATATAATTTTTTTTCGGCTAATCTCTGAAATGGCCAGGCCGATTTTGACGGGACTATATTACACTGGTATGTAGCTGATGCCATAAGGAGTAACTTTGTCCACTTTTATTTAAGAAAAATTATTATATGATAATACAATGACACCCACAAAAATCAGTGCGACCCACGCGAAGCGGGCAAGGGACAGCAAGTGGAATCATTTTAATTATAATGCCTTATGATACACGATATTTTCTTTTGTTCGATTATAAACATATTGACAAACCTTCTTGATTTTGACTCACGCTTTAATTCTTTAATAATCTAATGCTTTAATTCACTCTGTACTTATAGGAAAAGAAGAGCAATATTTTCACAATTTTCATCATAATTTTTCCATTGCCACTTTCGTTGTGCACATAATGTGGCAAATAATTTGCCGATTTGGTGAATTTATAGTATATACACAAGACTAAAACAACTTTTAACTGATATTAATAAAAAATTATCGTATAAACACCTACGTATCTCAAATAAAATGCTCCGAATAGACAAAAATAAAAAAAACACCCAAACATTGTGGACGTTTAGATATAAGAAACAAGATAAAAAATCAAAACATTTCATTGAATAACAATCTAATTACGGTTGAGACTATTTCCTCCTGCTTATCGCTGTTAGCAAAAAAAAAGTGCGTTGTAAAAACAACGAGCCATACACAGGAAACGACAGATAAAAAACACGCAATGTATTCGCAGAGTTTTTTTTCGATATCGATATCGGTGACATGCCGTTATTACGAATCATCGGTTAACTGCGTAAATAATTCGGTGATAATTTTTTCGTAAATTTTAAGAACCTACATACTTTGTAATAAAATTCAAAGATTTATACGAAAAACTCTCATTTATCATCACCATCACATCGGCCGCTAGACTTCCATAGTAAGACATAGGCCGCCGCCTAAGATAGCCACGATGATACTGTCACGGTCATTGCCCTCATCCACGTAAAATAAATGCTAAATACTCATTAAAGTGTAAGAAATCGCAATAAAATACTATTTTCTCATAATTTTATACGAAGGACGTCAACTGGACATAGGCCTCCTCCATTAACTTCCAATATGACAGATTGATTGTAAGCGGCCTGCGTCCAGACCGACGTTTAAGCATGATAGAAACGTTGCTGAAACCTTTATTCCTCCAGTAGTAATCAATCAATAGCTTTAAAAATTGTCCTTCAAATCTGATAATATTAACCGAAATAACTAATTGTTGATCCCCTCAGTCGCATTACATTCTCAGGTGCCCTTGCACTTAAATCTTGCTATCAGATAGTACCTTAGCGGCCTCTCTGAATAACGCAAAAAGCCCGTGTCATGGATTAGAGGAAGCTTTTGAGTTTAGTTATAGTGTTACCGAAACCGCTGTACCGCGCCTTATGCGTACAACAAGACGGAAGTATCGGCCGGTCCAGTTCATCATTGTGCCGTCATCGCTAGTGTTAAGAGAAACAACAGAAAAATATACATCGATATTTCGATATATCGATACTTTTACTCACAAAAGGACTCACTTAATGGATATTCGCGTTTTGATTATTAATAACATATATACTTAAATGTATAATGTATGTTAAAAAAACTAATGTTTAGGTTATAAATTTAACCAATGGTTTCTTAGTCAATCCAATATTCATTAGATGTATATATCAGACACATTCTTTTAACACTTAGCGAACGAATGCCGCTGTACTCGCGACATTCGTTTCGCTAAAGGTTTATGCACCTTTTCTCGCTCTGGAAATAAAGCACTATTTTTTTTAAATCCGTCGACCAACTGGTCATCGTTCTAGAAAATTCCGTTCGTTCGTTAAAGATTAACAAGAAGTTCTTCGAATGATACAGAGTCTTGGACGACAGCGCTTACTTTAGTTTTTCCTCGATGCGGTACAGCTGTTTCAGTAGCAATATACCGTAAATTGGTGAAGTTGTAACCTCATAAATAGCGACGTCATTGATTAAAATATCATTTCTTAATTAAACTTGAATAGCTGGAACGTAACTGTAAAGAATTAAAGCACCAAACTCGCTTATCAAGTACATTCATAATCCAATTCGTGCATTCAGAACTGTTAATCACTCCATTCACTAGAGCGCAATACTGGCGCGCTATGTTTATCTCTATATGAATGAACGCGACGAGATAACGATTTGTCCACGCAATTACCGGCCACTGATAAAGCACGTAATTCAACTGCCGGATAATCCGTTACCCCCAGCAACATTTTAGATTTAATGTAAACACTTTCTGACTGTACACATGTGAGAGCAGAGTATACGGGTTCTACCACGGAACGCCCCAAGGCGGGAGCGGATGTATACGCATAAGATTTCTGATAATATATATACAGATTTCTTTGTACTGATACATCTCTTTATATCTGTCTCCGAGTAGATATAAGCTATGAACGGATTTGACGAAATTGCAACCGCATAATAATGCATATTATTAAACTATAACTGTTAAAGTTATATATTTTTTTGCAGTTACAATTTACAATATGAAATTACACCCAAAGAAGAGATGGCTAGAATGACATAATAGAAGCAAGAAGAAAAAGTTATCACGTATATTGTGACAATAAAAATTCTATCATGTCGAACATACAGTTAAATTGCGATTTCGTTTTCTATGTGAGCTCCATGCCGATACTTGTATGGGTCATATATTGGCAACGTGACCTTTGAAACCTGAGCTAGCCATCTTCAAGACTCAACGCGATCCATTCAATAGCTAAACAAAGATATCTAATGGTCCATACATTAGCGACATGGCCGTGTCAAGTAGACTACTTCATAGAATCTTTCTCATCACTTAGGGTGGTGGCCAAACCAGTCTTCGCCATTTTTCTTCAGGCTTTTCTATTTCATGAAACTTTTAAAGAACCTTACATGATGGTGTTCTGCTGCCTCAGTCCAACGAGTATCTTTTAGCCTTCCGAAAAATAACTTCTGCCAAGTTTCCGAGCTTCTCCGCGCAACGTGGCCGAAGTAATTGAGGATTCATCGCAATCAAACTGGATAATCGAGTTCTTAATGACCTTTCAGAAGTTAGACGAATTAATACGCCGTGCTGTACACGAGATTCATAACATCCGGCGCCAATACCACATCTCAAATTCTTTTATCTTTTGACTTATGTGAGACTAAAGGTCCAGTTATCGCACGCCTATCGAAATATAGAAAAGACGAATGCATGTAGATCATCTTGTTTCTCTAAGGGTGATACAGAATAATTTTAAATTTTATTTATTCAAAAATAAGACAGGCATGTCTATGTCATTACTGATTTTTTAATTAATTTTAACATGCTGCGGTTAAATCCCTCATAGCTACATATTGAAGGATGCTATCGTAGGAGAGTACACTTTCTTCTAGTTTATATTAAATTGGTCTTATTAGGTCAGCTGGTCTTATTATATTCTTCTCAAGATGTACACTTTTGAATGCTGTAAACTATTCTAAGTGAATAATAACATGAATAAATATATGACAACTCATCTTCAGTGTTGTTAACCTTTGATCAAAGAATGAAGTCATACATGTAATACATTTTAAGTCATTTAAAATTTACAGTCCTAAACCGACTACTTCCCGGGCATTTTAAAAAAACAATATTCATGAAATTGCAGCTACCTTGAAGCCGACACATATGTGATTGTAAAGCTTGGGAATGAATTGCATTATTATTAAATAAATTACATTGAATTTGACCATAAAATAAAACTCCTTGGAGTTTGTTTTGATCTGATAAAAAAAAACATCAATGGTGGACTTGCTCACACTCTGATTGTAATTAAGTTGAAAGTTCATGCATAAATCAGTGCCAAAGAATTTACAATAACAGGATATTATGTAGTGCATTCCACTGTGTTCTTTGCTTAGGAGGATGTTTTCTTCCAATGCATTGTCATTTACAAAGCAACAACGGCAGGAAATTTACATAACCAGAAATCAAAACTAAAGTTTGTCAACATATATCGTGCAACATCCTTAAATGTGATATTTAGCTCTATCCTTAAATTAAACAACTGAATAATTTAAGTTGAAGCTATATGCTAATTAATTAAAACTTATCCTAGTCAATTAAAGATACTCAAGGAAGTTTTAAGCAAAAGAATTATCCATGCCGCTTGCCTATTGTATTATATTGTCAGGATATTATAGCATTGGAAATCTCTGGAACAGGCCTATGGCCAGCAGTGGACCCCTTTCAACTGAAATGAGGTTGATGAAACAATAGACATAACAGTTGAGATGGATTCTGTAACCTAGTTCTGCAATGAAATACAGTTAAACATATAGTTTGTTATGATTGATAATCAGTGAAAAAAAAAATGTATCAGGTATCAAAATGAAGGTCATCAAAAAGAACTATTTCAGAAGTTTCCCATCATTTTTAAAATAATATGCATCTACCTATTTGTCAATATTTAATAATTAAACTCATATCTCTACTCGATCTTCTCTGCAAGATCAAATCAGAAATGAAAAAAACTGCAAACAAAACAGAACCATCGCACATTTGTTGGATGTACGGAAAGCAAGAACAGTCATTGTGGCAATCTGCTCATGAGGCCTATACTTTCAGTGGGAGTCTAACGGCTTGCATGAATTAATAGTAAAACTAGTTAACGGGATGGAACTACCACAATACCATCCCTCATTCATATTTTACTTAAAAAGTGCAATAGTCATGGTTTTTCACATTAGCTTTTTTATGAGAATTTAATGTTCAATACATAACAAAGACATTACTAATTTTTGACATTACTTTTCTTCTTATATACAAAGATATAAATGCATACAATACTACATAATATGATATAAAGTTTTCCTATAAAGTACAGTTGTTAATTAATATGGGAAAGAAGATTTGCAGTAGCATAATCTTTCTAACCAATATTTCTTAACTGTCAGGGAAACCTCTATACAACCTGTTCAAGTTCTGTCAAGAGAAAATATCAGGTCATTTCTGACAAGGAGTTTGTAGCTGTGGTGCATGTGATCATTTGAAATTTGGTTAGGAAGAGAGAGGAGTCTGGTTGGTAAAGGTCAGTTAGATGAAAATATATGTTACATATACAATAAATTTCATAAACCTATTCATTAGATACAGTTTCTTTATTTTATAATTACTAAAACAGATTTTTACATTGAAAAAAATGTAAAGTTTATAAATAAAACATTTTATTAAGAATTTTTTTTTTTTGATTTGTTTATTGATACCTATTCAGAGATTTTATTATCTACAGTACTGGTGGAACATTGGCTTGCTTCCATCATTTCTTATACAAATAGTGATTTACTTCATTTAATAAACAATTTTATTATTGTTTCCATATTCATTAAACCTACTGTTTACAAAAATTTCTCTTACACTAAATATTTAAAATGGTGTAACATGCATCTAATACCTATGACAAAAACAATATAGAATGTTTTATACATTATTAAGTACCATTACCACATAAGAATTTATTTATAATAAAATTATAAACCAAAATTAAAGGTCAAAATAATAAACCTATTTTTGGTTGAGACTCGTTCTTTCATGTTCATAAATTATGTTAATTCTTTTTGCAAAAAAATACATAGGAACCTGATTACTAATTGATTATAATGTAAGGAATAACTTTACATATTTTGGAACCATAATACATGAAATTTAAGTATCATTGGAAATTATTACAAGCTTAGTTATAAATGACATTAAAAAATCTTAAGGTAATTTCTCAAGAAAATGTTTAAAACTCATTAAAAATCATAAATTTGAATAATATGTAGAATAAAATAATATAACATAAAAAGAAAAAGTAGACATTTCAGTTAAAAGCTTCATGTTAACAGTAGTATAAAGCATTATTAGCATCCAAAGCTAGAAGTGATCACTTACTCTTCATGTTAACAGCAGCAAAAAGCGTTATTAGCACCTAAAGGTTACCAAATCACTTATTCTTAGTGGGGCACCAGTGATTTGCTGATTTTATTTACAATTTAAATATTTGTGACAACTCAAAACTAAAGTTGAAAGGATAAATTTTAACTATCTTACCTGTTACCGAAATTAGTTCGCCAAAACTCCGCTGCATCACTTTTGGTTATACGGAACTGGTCGCCCGCGAAAGTGCCATTCGGAAACATCGCCTTCAGTTCACTCAGCATATGACTAAACACAAGACTTAGCTTCGTCAAGTTACGTCTGTAATGCGAGTTCTCGTCAAACATTTTCTCCTTTCCTTCTTTGAACAACTTGATAGCCTGCTTACACTTCCGTATTAAGTTTATAATAAACATATTAAAATGTTCGTTATTGTTCAACTCCTGCATATTATCCTCATATTTCGAGTAAATTATGCGCAACCGCTGATATGTATCCGGTAAAATATCAAGTATAAACGGCGGGCTGTTTTTCAAGTTCATTTTGTGATGTTGACATAGTTTAACAACTTTGTCCATTAATTTCCAAGTCTTGTCCAGGGTTCTCTTGTCGGTCGCAAGCTTCGTCGGGCATACTGCATCCGAAAAAGCACCGTGCAGCTTTGAGAATATTGAGGATATATTTTTCTGTTGTGATTTGTGACGGGGGGCCGCCATATTGAAGAGTCCGATGACATACAAGTGAAAATAACTATTTTTAACAAGACACTGAACTTAAAACACTTTCATCACTTTATAATTAGATAGTCCAATATGTGTTTTCTCATTATCACGCTAGCGCACCACATTTACGACACAAATATATAACGCTAAGCGACGAACGGTCGCGCACTGACACATCTCTGTCGCGAATGACAATAATGTTTGACAAATGACAGCACCGTGCTCGGCAGTTTTGAGGTTGTTTCGGTGCTGATGTTGCCACTATTATATTTCAATGCATACTGTCATAATAAGAAAGATGTAAATTTGTTTATATTGTCTCCAATACTTCAATATGACTCTACGACTGTTATGAATTCATAAAGGCAACTGCGTATATTGTTCTTATATTTCAGTACATGTTGTCATCCAGATTTGTTTTTATTGAATAACAATTGCAAGGGAAAGACCAGCAACAAAGAGATAGAACAAATAACTTTTGATTCCTAGGTTATTAATGATAGTTGAAAGCGTATAGTATATATATTGTGTATAAATACCCTTGGAATATTTCTTGACCTGATCATTTTCAAAAACGTTTATTTAGAAGAAAGAGGCTAAAAAATATTGTAAAATTTTAAATTTTCAACAATTTTTCAATTTTTTGTAATTTTTATTCAGGTGCTACATGCATATGTTTGCCTAAAACACGATAAATAATTAAAATATTTATTTATTTTCTTCATATAATTTTTACAACTTGTTGTTTCTTTATTTATGTTAGAGACAGAAAAATTAATTTAATAGCAATCTGTTGGATATCCAATACAAGAATTTTTTATGGTGTAAAGTAAAATTAGTTTATAAATATGTTCATAGATGGCGCATAAATTAAAAACGTTTTACTATGTTCCTGTTTATTCATTTAATTTAAAATGACAAAATTAACAATAAATATACAGTTCAGTTAAAATATTGATAAAGTTGGTTTTAATTTAATAATAGAACAATGATATAAACAATTAACAATTTAATGTATAAATTATTCTTTTGTACAAATGTTATTCTTCTTCATCATCTGCAGCCTCGGTTGTTGTCGTAGTTCGTCTTTTATGCTTACGTCTTCTGCTGTGCCGCTTTCCTTTTTGATTCTTTCTAAATCAGGAGTATTATCAACTATCATTTATTGTAAAAAGCATGAGTACATATTTTTTAATTTTTTATACTCTATAACATAGTCAAAAACAACCACTTTAAATATTAAGGATAAAACACTTATTACTGTCACATACGAAATCGGCGTTAATTGAAGATGTATCAGATATTGCAATTTACCAACATCGGTTAAAACTACGAGCGCGCGTTGGTACGAAAAATAGTACAAGTCAGAAGTTTACCAAAATATTATTGCACTGAATTTTATGTTCGTAAATCCAAATATGATGAAATCGGATACATCAATAATTAACGTCGTCATAATATGCAGCAGCAATATGTGCTTTGAATTGGATGTTGTGTCTGTTTTAGTTTACTATTAAGCCATCAGAAATTGAAATCAAGTTGTTTTTTATTTAACCTTACTATCTTTGGTTTGAAAAAAATATCTTGCCTACAGGCTAATTTTGTTTAATATATTTGAATAAAATGTTCTTTTAGAAGTTTCGTAGATCATACATATTCTTTTTAAGATATTTTTCATATTTAATTAGACTTACCCTTGTTAAACGTTTTGTTTAGACAACTCTTAATACACTTTTTTCCGAAATCATAAATACATGGTGATGTCACATTATTAAAAATAAATTGTGTCTTTCACCATAGTTTAGTAGTTAATAAAATTAATTAAAAGTTAATCTTATGAATACTATGAGTTAAAATTAATGATTAATTACATAATAAACATTAATAATTAAGAAGTAACATCTTTTATTTAACGATGTTATGCAACAACTACTACATGATATTTAAAAAAAATTATAGAAGACACATTCGGACAGTGTAAAGCACTAAATGTCTTACGTTATCACAAATTATTATTTTAGTTAAATGAACACACAATTTATTAGGTAGAATTATTAATATACAGTGTTTAATAATATTTGACGTAATAAATATAACGAAAGATTAATAATTAATAGAGATTAGGCCAATGGATACACAAACCACTAACATTTATTTTAACAGTATTTACTTTTCCTCAGGTGAACAAGGATTCTTCTCGAAGGCGTTAAATTTCAATAAAGCCCCTTTCACACCGATCAGCACATTATCAGCTGCATCCATCGCGAATGAGTTTACACCGCTTACGCTGAACGAACCTAGATGTCTGGCACTGGCATTATCTGAATCAATCACGTATAAATTACTGTTTTCATCCATAGCGTAAACTTCATCAGACCGACTTATGAAAATACCGGTCATTTTGTCGCTTGGCAACCCTTTTATCTTAATAGGTATGTTATATCCGTTCTTTAAGATGTACGATGTTTTAGTGGCAACGAAATAAATATTGTTTCTTGTGTCTATAGTTAGACCATGGCCGTTTGGAATGGCAGGGAACGTTTCTTGTTTTTGACCGTCGCTAGAAATTTTATGAACGCGGTTTTGCGGCCATGTTGCTACGTACATGGTGCTGCCGTCGCTCGTTACAGCTACGTACATAACGTCTTCTCCTAAAGCGGTGTACAATTCTATAGAGCCGTCATCTTTATATTTGTAAACACCGTTGTCAGTTGCTAAATAAACAATATCGTTTAAATTGTCAATGCAAGTCGATTGGCCCAGTCCGGCAACTTTGATTAAGTCTATCTCTCCGCTTGGATGTAATACTTGTAAACTCATTTTCATTTCGTCGCTTATAAGCGTAAAGTATACTTTTCCGGTTTTCCAATGAACGCTCATGTCTGCTGGTACGCCGCTTACGTTCTTTTGTCCATCGAGAGCGTAAAATAGTTTATTGAAATTAAGAAGGTTTGCGCAAATATGCTCTCTATCCGCTTTACGCATCAGACTCTGTCGTGTCATCACCGGATTACCTTCTATTATTAGTACCATCGATAAAAGAAGGAAAGTTGCAAATCGTGCCATCTGAAAGGATAATCATTATTAGATTTTGGAACTTCTAAACTGTATTCACCAAAGACTCTTTCGAGAAACTACGAAATGTCTTCTCAATATCCCTCAGTGCCTAAAAACGAAGGTCTACAACCAATGTGTGTTATTAGTGATGACTTAAGGTACAGAAACGTTATCACTTCTGACCTCATTGGCAAACTCTCGGTTACTAGAGGAGCCATGGAGAGAACTATGGGATTTAATTGTCGGGATTTCTCCACCATATAAACCAGAAATTAAGAGATCCATAGACGAACGACAGTAACTGACAGTGAGCAGGGCACATAGTCCTCAGAATAGAATAGAGATCACGGATCAGCCAGCACAGCATAGGATGCCCACCTACACGGTAGAAAGTCGTCTTTATTTAGGTCATTAGAAAACGCTGGTAGAAAAGTTGATGGATGCAGGCCGTTCCCAACTGGAAGAAGACTCACGGCTTAAATTATAATTCATTTAAAAGTTGATCCATTAAAATGCATAACTATTCTCATTGGTAACGAGGTAAGGATGCGTTTACATGGGATTGAAAGTTAGTCTAGAAATGTAATTTGTATGTAGACTTGATGTCTTGATTTTGACTGTTTTTGTTTATCCTATGTTTCAAAGCATTTATGTGCTTATTTTCAACCTGATATTGGACATGCCCAAAAAAAGTTAATAAAACTAATGTTTTAGTGACCATTAAGAATTAAATTTTGACTTATTAAATTAACTATATATCTTTTATTAATATATTATATGTACTTTATTTATAATGATAAATAAAGTACACATAATATATTAACTGATAAAATGAGAAAGAAAATAGTAAAAATATTTCCAAGGATTTTCGGTTTAACCGGTATATTTTTGTGGTATTGCCGGCATTATTGTTACATTGTGTCAACCGATAAAACCAAGACTAAACAAAAAAAAAGCCACATGTTAATGCGTCTTTACCTTTCTTTACAATGTGACTACTAATTTTACGTTTATATTTTACTGGTAAACATATTGAATCTGTCCAGAAAATAAGGCGTAGGATTGTTACTACAGCAATGAATTTTTTCGTGATAATAAACAATGGTACCAATAGATGGCGCTTAAACCAATTTACAAACTTGATGTATCATAAAATTGCATATAATCGAAAATGCTATAAAAGTGATTATAAAATGGTACTAATAATTAGGACACATTTATAATTAACAAAGTTTTTTTTAACATTATTTTAAATACAGATTTTTATTTTTTACAAAAATTTAACCTATTAAATTTTAATAATTAATATAAACGCTACCATACTTATTATTAATTAATATAGTAACATGTTTACTTACGTAAAAGTCCAATTATTGTTTTAAACAAAAGAAAGAAACCAATACCGCACAAACAGTCGTTAATAAACAAACTACACTGCGGTGAAATCAATGTCTAAACATGAAATGTGTCTATTTGTTCGCAAAGGTAAATAATGTGATTAAAGAACCATGACTGTGTCCGAATTTGTACGATTTAACAATTTCAATGATACGTGCGTATTGTTTACTAATGATTTTGGAATGTTTTATTAATCATTGACGTTATTAAAACGAAAACACATGATAAATATTAGTTATCGGAGAATAGTGGCTCATTGCACTTATACGAAGCAACAGAAAGAACTAAGATCAAGATGAAGTCTGGAAATGTAGTTTTGTTCGTTTTACAGTAAATAAAATCGATTGCTTCGCCGAAAGGATTTTTAATATAAATCCGACACGCTTATATGAACACTGTCCTATATCCATTACAAATGATTTAAATGCTTGAATTATGCACTGTTTCTAACATATGATATGTCTTATACGTATTTTAATTGAAAAATTAATATGATTTCCAAAGTCAGATATAGTTTAAGCTAGTAATCCAAAGTATATAAATTATGGCTTCATAGATAATTAACTCTTTTATGGGCAACTATGTATTATATGTTATTACAATATACTCTTTTTGTATTATCTTGTAATTAATTTAAGTCATTGAACAAAAACTTGGAAAATAATCATATAACAGTGTGAAGGATTTTTAAGTTATAATTAAATGTAGGATTCTATAAAACAGTGTTTCAAGCCTCTACATTATCTATTTCACTCGATTGTAAGGTCCCCAAATTCTTAGGTCTCTCAGACGGATTGATATATTCTTTTTTAACAATATAGCTATGAAACAAAATACAGTCAGTTTTACGGCTTGCTTTATGGTATTTAATAATTAATGATCGGCCATGAACTATATGTTTTTTAAATACGCTTTCCTCCATCTCATTTTCGGGAAAGGGATATATACCCTCCTTTTACCTTCCCTCTCTCATCCTTCACAATTTCTATCATTTAGAATACATTCAACATACAGCATTCACCCACATTACATCCACGCATCGCCTTCCATCCCTCGCCACGTTTCTCGTTACACAGTTTTGTTTTGTCCAGCGGATTGGAATGATAAAATAGCATTGGAAAGAGCCTTAAGGTTCTGGAGTAAAGACTACGGACATGTTTGGACATGACAGATGACCTTGTTAAGGTCGTTGGAAGACACTAAGTACAACCTAACCTGTAGCGATCTTATTGGAAGTCTATGTGGTAGGTTTATGCCCAACAGCGTACGTCTTACGACTAAAATAATAATAAATCATGAATATACTTAGTGTAGTATAACAAGAATTTGATAAAAGTTTGTATAGATCAAATTTACTCTTGCACACTTGTACACGCTTCATTATCTCCGTGTTGTACATTTATTTATTTATATAGAAAGTAAATTAAAAACTGTCACGACGATTAAAAAATATGAATAGTTTTGTACAAAATTAATGTGTACTGTTTTTAACTATTATAAAAAAAATGTAATGAGCATAGATAAAGATAATGTAACAGTTATACATACCATAATTTATACACTAAATATTATTATTGAATATTATTCAAACTTGTTTCTAATCGAACACAGCACCCGTCCGTCTCGATGGAGCGACTATCTGTCGTATTATCACAGCGTCCCATATATATCGCGAATGTTTATTGTAAACATTTCATTTGTTTGTTTACGGTACATCCCGATCTGGTGACTAGATGCGGCCAAACAATCATTGTTTATATTTATATGATATTAATTAAAATACGAATTACTTTGAATTGAGTTATGTACACTGATTGATTTTGAATTCAATAAAACAAATCGAGGAAAATCTGAAATGTTAACATACAGTCTGCAATTTTTATAGTAATTTATTTATTACAGAAGAACGTAAAAGTTATCTCTCACTCTGAGTCTTATTGGCAAGTTCATAGTCGTTCAACGAGCCATGGGCTTTGCTCGAGATTTCTCTAGGAGATCGAATCTAATATCAGGAGATCCGTAAACAAATTAAAGTATGTCTGTTACGTTGCTCAGTGGATTTGTGCAGAACAGATGGACGCTGAAGCCTTAAGGTCCTCGAGTGGAGAACATAGACCTGGAACAGCATCTTAGGATGTTCACATACTAGGTTGGAAGACGATGGATGCAGTTCCATAGCTGAAATAATGATGATAAAGCTCGAATTTATTTTGAAATGCTTCTACGGAATCGACGATCAATTAGACAATACGATAACACGGTAAAATGTAACTGTCTGAGCCGAAGCTCTCGTGAAAGCCATCGAGCTTAGTTTTCTATAAAAGAGATTTAGTTTTAATGCCATGCCATTGCCTTATTGAAACCAGGAAAATAAATATAATTTGTGCAGTATCTCATTCTATTTCTATTCTATTCTCAGTTTTCCTCAGTATTAATAGAGAATCCAGATATTTATTTGCTATGATCGCATAGTCTACTTTTCTCACAACCAAAAGTTATCGGGTTGTTTTCAGGCGGTTTGGCCAAAAAAAAAAAACTAAAAACTCTCACGATGGTAACATATTGTAGAGACCCAAGTATATCTATATATAATGCGATTTATTACGTAGTTTATTAAAAGCCTTAAGAGCTACTATATAATTTAATAATACGCATACTAAACATGTTCTCGTATGTTATCAAATTAAAAATAATGTTGTCATTGGCAAATTATGTTTCCCCTTGACATTTACATCAAAAACTTTTTTTAGAAAAATATACAGAGTTGGGCGAAATAAAATATTAAAATAGTTTATACTATACTACGCTAGTAAGCAGGCTACATATCGCGCTGAACAGATGGCTGGGAAAGCCTCAAAGTTGTGTAATAGTGACCTTGAATTAGCGGAAATTTTGAGGGAGGCCTACGTTCAATAGTAAATGTTTGATCATCTGACGCCCATCGCCAATCCTGAATGGTTAATTGGTTGAATAGCCTCGTGCATTATTTTCCCTGTTGTAATTTGTCAAAGAAGTGTTTAAATAAATTAATAGTAATATAGTCAAGTACTATTGGATTAAAAAAGACAAAAAATAATTATTACATTTGCTCAACATTATTATTCCATTGTGAGGTACAGTCGAGCAATAATGCGGTGGCTTAAATAAATCTCTCGGCTTGTAAAGGCATTTCGAGTAAACGTCAACTTCGGAACATCAGTCGATATAATTCATTTATCAGCGTTGAATTTTACATGTCCGATGCTTCTGTATTATTCATATTAATGACCTCATGTTGTGTTCTGTTGACTTATTTTCGGAGAAATGTTTGACTTTAATTATTGATAACGACATACGTGGTTCGCTAAATATTTTGAATTCCCTATTTTATACACGTAAACGGCTAACAATTTCAAGAAAACTTATGCATGTTGAAAATAACATAGTAGACATGCAGATTTTAAGTCTCTGAATTTAGTTTATAAAGCTGTTTAAAATGATCATCTTTATTTATTACAAATATATTATAAAAAGATTATTATAGCTCAGTTTAACATCGGTTATATACATAAAAATCCTACTTTTAAAAGAATTCAATGGTTTTAAAGAGCTTAGCGGTAGAGTTAAACTTTGATCGTCCTGTCTTTGCTATGGATTATTTACTAAAACTGTTACGGAAGGCAAGTGTTGCGCTGAGTTATACGCGAAGCCCCCCAGCCCAACATCTTCTTGTCCCGCGCCTCCAGTGATTTTCCGGAATGACCAGATGGCAAATATTCCAACAAGCTTACTAGTCGCGGTAAGGCTCGAGTAGATATAAGTATTCGCGTGCCCTGAGTCCGAGGAAGCTGTAAAAACACTAAAGGCTAACAGTGCACTAATCGAATTTAGACTATCATCTCCAACAACCGTATCCACGTTCATTCTCTTTCAGATACGGTATCTAGTAACAAAGTAATTTTTTGTATAAATTAGTTTTAGTTTGAATATAAACCATTTGTAAGCAATGTTAATAAACCTACGAGTTTTTTTCTGTATTGTCCTGCGAGTTTCTTTGGTGTGCAAATTCCACATGTAACTCTACACCATGGATGCACAGACCGCGGCCCGCCGGTCGAATACTAGTGGCCCGCCGACAGCAAAAATAATACTCTCGTACTTTCGAAAAATATTGAATTCTATTCCAGAATAAAGCCAAAAATATATATGTTCGAAAAGTAATTTGAATCCCGCGCGCGCGTTATTTGAATATAGCGCCCAAAAATGCTAAGTCAAGTAACATCGCTTGCCGCCTTTATATAAAGTTCAAAATAGTAGAGAAAGAATTCAAGAATTTTCTAGCGCGGCGTGAGCAAGCGAGATAGCAAACAAAGTACTGGATTCCCGATTGCTCGCGTAGGTAGATACATGAAGCTTCCAGAGTCGTATGCGCGGTATAAAAGCCACGCTAACCGTGAACTCATACAGATGAAGCTGTAAAAGCCGCAAGGTTAACAGCATTAACTTCTTCAGAAACAGTACAGTACAGCGACCGACGGTTTTAATTTGAGTGAAGTGTCAACAAAAAGAAATAAGCGCGAAAATACAAAGCGAAGTAATAAGTGATTGAGAATAAGTGCTAGTATTGGGGAGGCCATAGTTCTAGTGTAGATTTTAATTCGACTAGCCGGTGTTATATTTTGTTCCACATTCAACGTAGATTTCCTGTTGCAGTGTTAACCCGTTCAGTGCCGTGTATAATTGTGTTTTCGAGCTTGCCCTGAATCTAAATTTAGTATACTATCCAATTTTCATATAGTCAGCATAAAAATAACCATATTAAAAAAAATCTAATTAGTCTCAATTCATATATATTTTTGTAGTTTACCAGTAACATAGCACACAGTCGTTCAACGAGCTATCGAGAGGGATATGTTTCGAACTTCTCTACGAGATCGAATTGGAATCGAAAAGATCCATAGGTGAACGAAAACTGAGATATTTCAGCCGATTCATAAGATGAAGTGTTAATGGGTAGACCCCATGGTAGAATAGATGGAGCCTTATCGTTCTGAAGTGTAGATCTTGGATCGTCATGTGCAGACATCCTTTTTTTTTTTTGTTTCGGTGGGGGAAATCTTCCGGTGTTCAAGATGCTCTGCTGACAGGGGTATGTGGGATTACTACCACTACCCCCCCCCGGGGGTCGCCCTCTGCGCTAAACGGGGGATCACGGTGTCTCCCGGTCAGGGGTCGCCGCGCGGTCTTCCCACGCGCCGTGCTATTTTTCGACAGCCCGTCCCGGGGTATGCGTGTATACGCTTCTCCCGAAAGGTGCAGACATCCTAACTCAAAGTGGATGGACGACCTAGTCAACGTCGTCCGTAGACGCTGGATACAGGCCTACTGGTCCTGCCTGATATATTTTGGAGACACGGTATCCGTCTTATGACTGAATTGATTATGATGAACGTAGTTTCAACCGTATTTGTTTTACATATATTTGATGGTAAAGTCAATTTTAGGTCCCATAATCATTGCATTACTAAAATCGTTTGGACCTTGTCGAGAATCCTGTATTGAAAATCACTATCTACACTTGTACGAAGATATATTAAGTAAACACGTCGCATCCGTGAAGTATAAAGTTGTTTCCGATGGTCAACCCTGTAATTTATTTAATATTTGGTGCCAAAATAAACGAATTTGTTGTTCTAAATGTATTTTAATCAAACTGCCTATTCATGTTATTTATGAGCGCTTGTAATTAGACAATAAGATTTAAATATTTATTGATATAACTTAGTTTTTAACGTGCACAGGTGATCAATATAAATAAATAATATTAATTTCATCTGTTTAAACTGATATAGATAAATTTTATGGATACGTTAATTCAAAGTAAAAATTGTAAATTATATCTTAGGGAAGTATATATTTTAATGCATCTCCTTAATAAAAACCACAAAATATATTATTACCTATAGTACGGAAAATAAACCAAGTAATTAGTAACATGTATAAAATCTTAAGGGGTGAATGTATTGCCCATTTTCTTTCAATTAAAGTATAGTACATCCTATCACAAAATCAATGGTTTGTGAAATAATATACAATTTAAGGAAAATCGTTTACAAAATACATATTGAAATAAATTTTTGTTCACATCTGTCGCTAATGACTGCACTACCAGAAGTTATTGGTCTGGTGCATTCCAATAAAAAAAAATAAAGTCATCACTTTGCTGATTGGAAATGGGTATAGAAGCTTGAAATATTTTGCTGACGAACAAACGATATATTCATTCTTATGAAACTCTTACACCTATAGCTAACTTGAAATATTAACATTTAAAAAAAATCGATGAAAATTCGTATTCAAATTATTTGTCTACAGAATGACTTATTAGCATCATTGCTAAAAACTTGATAATACAAACTTTAAGTCACCAGCGCTGCCTAGTTTTAAAGCCAGGTTTAATATTGTATTCTATTAAATAGAAGATCTTATAATTTACTTTCTTGAAACTGAAAATTTAGTAATTTCGTCATAAAATAACATGATCATATTACAATAAATAGCTTTTTCTATAATAATGCGAATATGTATATAACTTTATATTGCTTTTACATTTTTATATTGTTTTTTGCAAATTCCGCAAGTTTGGGCCTAAGGCCTCTTTTGAGGTAGCGAAGATTGTGTCCTCTACAAGAAGCCTGAGCTTGGGCCGCTACATACCACTATTTCATTGGATTGGAAGACCGCCGGGAAAGAGAGGATTACACCCGTTTAGAATTCGGAAACAATATTTCAAACCGCATTGATTGCTTTACCTCTACATCAGGCGCTCTTTGTAATAACTAAGTAATAAATTTTTATTTTTATTTAAAATAAAGAAAGTTTACATATAATATTTTTTTTATATATAAATCAAAGTTTATACATAAATCAAAAAATTATATATAATTGACAATTTGTTATGTGCAAGACTGTCCTGATATCTGGTCTTTAGATTGCAATATATGATAACATTGGGTTGCACTTTAAGATGTAATACGATATAAGCCTAAGTCGAGGCTCTTGCGGGAAACTTCGTGCTTCTGTTTTCTTGATGATGTTCTTGTTGTTAGCCTTGCGGGCTTTTACAACTTCGCCGGACACAGGATGTTTTCGGCGGGCGTTTTTTAATGCCTTTCGGGGTCGGAGCGTCCTCGTCCGGCACTGCGTGGCGTGGCCTACGCTTTGTTGAAACTTCGTGATTCGCTACCTTAAAATCAGTCTAGAGCTGGGCGCCCTCTGCACCTAGCCGCTTAGAACTTTTCGAGTCTGAGTAAACAACGTCTAGTAGGGTTTGTTCACTCGTAAAGGGATGATATAGTGTTCACGTAAGAACGCTTCATCTTCTTATCATTTGTTATTTATAATTGTATAATTATTAGACAGGCGTTATACCAAAAAAAGTATACAAACAACGTGTATTAATGATCTGAAGATCGATTAATAACTTTTGATCATAAATTATATATATTTTTTAACTTTTATAACTCAAACATGAAAGATAAGACTAGATAATAAATACCACGCATCACTAAATATGCCTGTATCGCAAAGTATTTGTAAATAATAACCCTGTGCACTTTGCAATATCTGGGTTATTTAGTTAATGCGCTCATCGAAATGTTACACTAAAATGTTTGCGTAGTTAATGCTTGCGTAGTGATACTTCCAAATTTATGCACATAGCTGAATTTTGAGTTTTTCGGTCACAAAGCTAGGGAAAATCGGAACAGCATCATCGGAAAACTTTGATCACTGGAAAGTTAGATGGACGGCAAATATGAGCCTCATGTGCTGTTCCGATTAGGTCCAAACCATGATCGATACTACAATAGCTAAAGCAATACATATAGCCAACACTGGCATAGATGGCGTAGTACGCGATAAACTTTCCAAAAATATATTTTTTGGACCTGACTGTCACTGCTGCCCAAATGGCACTTGCATATCCCGCAGGTTTAAGTGGGTAGGACGTATAGTGAGCCTAAAAAAGACTTCTTAATAATGTATCGAAGTTCGATGGATTTCGAGGAAGCTGCGGCTCGTGATGCTACATACTACTATTTCACCGGGAGGCTGCTAAGCTCTTAGATATCTTCGGTGAAAGCTCTATGGGGTGGGTAAGTAGGCTCAAAGTCCCACAGGAGGGGACCTGGGCTTGGGTTGTCACTCGTAGATAATATCCACTTAGTATTCCGACGCAAGAGCGTCCGACAGGGCTGAAGTTTGGCTCGGTCGGTTGAGATACCCTGGCTTATATCACAACATAACTTCGGAAAGCGTCAGCTCTGAGAGAAGAAATGGCGTAAGATCTCCTGTGATATGCAAAAATCCGACTTCGCTTATAACGAAACCGATTCGTTACCGAATGGCATTTCAAAAAGAGTCATGATACTCAGTAAGAGATGCAAGGCAAAGAAGAGCAGTGAAAGCAGAAAGAACAGCATTTAACGATATAATTATAGACCTTCGTTGTACGTACCTATTCGGATTTCTAGAAAAAACACTTACTCAAGGTGAAAGGGTGAATAAATTTAGTATATTATACTTATAACTTTTGAAACTTAATATCGGTTATTAAAAATAAGATTGGATGTTTTGTAAAGGAATATAAGATTAAAGAAACAAGAACATTTTTTGATTCCGAAATCGTATTGATATTGTTTACAGATGTTGTAGAATTGAACAATCTTATTTTTGATTGCAACGAAATTCATATTGCAATTACTATACGTCCAAAGGTTTATTTTACGAAATTTGGATATTCGATTTTTTGACTTTTGTGACTTAACTTACTTAAAAGTAAAACACAGTTACCTCAGATAAATTTTAAGTTGTTTGATGTATAGGGGAAAGGCAAGGAATTAATAAATATTTGAAAAATTCTTGTGTAAAAAGACATTATAAATATTTTAAAACGTGTTTATAGATAAGATCAATTCAAAAACAACCATTTCGATTTTTGCATGCTACCGAACGAGTGGGGAATCTTTAAAATACTCATCGGCAAAGAAACCGCGAGATCGTTTTGCTGATTTTTCCTTCAAGTTGACGTAGCGTATTTGGTTTATGGATGTAGATAGTCTCTTTAACTAACGCTATAAAGAGAAGTCTACTGGAGATAAATGTCGCTTCGTCTAGAAGTCAGTTTTTTCATAAACATTTCTTTGACTACCGACAGGGATTCGTTAGATGCTTGACAAGTGGCTCCATCTTGCTGAAACCATGTATTACGTTTGTAACCAGCGAATTCCAGCAGCCGTGTTGCCAAGAACACGTTCATCGTGTTTGCTTGGTTTGTGAGATTTAAATGTTATTAAACATTATTGTTCTTGATAAAGGAAAGAGGTGTAACGCTTGGAACTTTATCAATGATATTAATGTACCACAAGTGGCTTTGAAATAAGAAGCTCTAAATCTTACCAGTGATCAGAAAACCACATTAAATATTATTTAGTACGAGGGTGGATATTTTCGTCCGATGAAACATATTAAATAATGATAGTTATAGATTAAGCACAAAGATGTTAGACACGGAACGTTGTCGAAAAACTTCAATAGGTTCCTCTATATTAAGTCGCCGTAGATCGTAATTGCAACGAGAAAACTACATTGGAAATTATTTAGTAAACCTGTCATTATTATTATTTCAGCCAAAGAACATTTAACTTACATACGGTTTCCTCATAGATTTTCAATAGAACCAGTTGGGAGCAGTCTGTGTCAAGGCTATGCCAACGACCCCAACAAGGTAATTACAGTGTGGGTTGACGTTCTTTGCGATTGTCCGCGATCTCTACTCGAGTCTGGAGGCCCCAGAGTCCTGTTAATTTAAGTGGTTGATATTTTTGTCTGATAAAACATAAAAAATAATGATTGTTCTTTAAGATTAAGTAGAGAGATGTTAGATATAGAATGTTGTCAATATTATTACTATAGAAGAAGTAAATAAATAAATTCAGTCGTGTCAATGACTCGGTATTTTTATTTGCACTAAGCATAATTATCCCTATATCTTACATTTGCAGTCATTATCATTATGTCAGCCAGTAGACGCTTTCTGTAAGGTATAGGCATCTCCATAGATTGTTACTATGGCCGGTGTTGCCCTGCCTGTATTCAGCGACTTCGCGTTCCGATGTCCGATGAAGCTGAAAAAGCCAAAACGGCTAACAGCGCCCATCAACATTCGAATATAACCGTAGCGTTACCTTGACCATGTCAGCCTATCTAGGGAGGGGACTGCTTACATCGTATATATCGGCACGTTGTCGATATTCGAGAATCTTTCGGCGTCAGTTGCACGACCCCCTATTGTCACTTCCGCCGACCGACCGCGAAATTAGATAATAGAATTAAAGTTTATTATTAGGATAGAAATTTTGTACCAGAAGGTTTGAGAAATGACACCTTAATAACGTCATTGCCATATGTATGTATTAGTATTATAAGCGTCATTGCCACGCGTGTGTTTCGCCACATATGCGTCATTGCCACACGTGTGTTTCGCCACATATGCCTCATTACGACACGAATATATTCTCCACATATGTCTCATTGCTACACGAGTGTATTTGCCACATATGCATCACTGTCACACGAGTGTACTCCCCACATATGCGTCATTGCCATACGAGTGTATTCGCCACATATGCGTCAGCTACACGGGTGCCCTTGCCTTTTGGTTGATACTGCTATGCGCTTTCTTGTGTCTGGGATGTACATATTACACGCTCGTGTTTAAATTTTACATGTCAAAGTGAATTTATGTTCAAATAAATATAAATAGCTTATTTCAAAGAGCCGTTACTAAAAATACGTAGACATTTTGTATGTTTGCGACGTAAATGTTTGTGTATTTCAGTACGCTTGAAGCGATAGTTGAATGGTCCTTGCTGTCTCTTCTCTTGCTAGTTTTTTGTAATTACTTTTGTCAGTCATACTTACAAACGAATTTCATTAAAGAAAAAACGTACCTGTTATTTTGGTAATAATCTTATTATCAGCGATTTTTTTTAAATAACTTACTTTGATACTAATTTAAAACAAAAATAGAAAAGAACTAGCCGTCTTTCGACAGCTACGCGTGGCTCTTTTTGTGGTTGTGATGTGATGTGATTTCATAAAATCCATATTTCGTAATTTTTACCAAGTAGAAAAAAATCTGGTTAAGTTATATATAAAGTTGTAGTTTGAAATTATTCGTTCTTTTAATAATCGCCTCCTTAACCCTATTGCGGAGAAAATTATGTTAAATCCGCCTTAAGCGCGGATGGGCAATTTGAAGGGGCAGTGGACGGACCATATAGCGCTTGTAACAGATGTCCGCTGAAGTCTTACGGTTCTGAGACGTCCAACCATAAGGTGGACAGAATAACTTCTTAAATATTTAATGGATTCAGGCGTTACATTGCGGAAGTCCATCCTAAATAAGAAAGGACCAATATCTAGCCACCTCCGCACATGCAGTGGTTGTCGTGCATGAAAGTGCACCGCCCGCCAGCCCGCTCGTAAATGCGCATGCGACAGACAATGCCAACTACACAACCGCCACCGTAAATTCACTCAACACGTGTTTCACCTCTCCACGGGGCATCTTCAGGAGTTGTTACACAGATTAGTGCTAAACACCGAGTGATCATTTATGTAATTCTATGTATAAGTGCATTTTAAACAATACACATCGCTGGGATCGTGGGACGTAATATCTGTACGTGCATGAGCCGTGCTGGACTGATGATCGACTGAATGCGGTGTGATTCCTCCTTTCTAAATGACAGAGAAATAGTTCTTCTTCGTATAATATCGTCTGACGGGGGGTACTTTTTTTACTTGTGTATGTTATTTTCCGATCATCTGGTACACAAATAATAACAATTCTGTTATATTATTAATATTTGTTTTTTGCTAGTATTGTTTCTTATAAACACATTCATCTGCAAAAAAACGTGTATAACAGATGCACTTACCTATTTCCTCCAAAGTGGAGCTGGGCAGGTCACGTGGCGAGGTTCGCTGATAATAGGTGGACACAAAGGGTTACGGACTGGCCCACGAGATACCAGAGCGAGAGGCAGATCTAATGCCAGATGGGCTGACGAGATGGTGGCTACGGCAGATCACGGGTGGCTCCAAGTTGCCAAAGATAGAGAAATATTAATAGATTTGGCTTTTACCCTGAGGGGGTTCATACAAACTTAGTATAAAATTATTAAAACTATTATTTAAAATTTAAAATAAGTAATTTTAAGTCATTTGTATAGAACGAAATAGAGCTTTATTAATACTATTGTTTCTTATACTTATTTTCTTAGATAAATAAACATTAATGCACGTCAAGAAGATCAAAACACTTCACTTTAACATAAATTTCCGAAAGAAATATAAAATTTAAAACGGATATTTCAAACAGCATTTCTATCTATTCACAAACATCCTTAACATTTAAAAAGTAATCACACATGCTGGAAGTTATTCTCGAAAGAGAGCTTGACCGCGTTTCCGCGAAAAGTTGTTAAATTAAAAACAACTTGGAAACTATCGCTCGGCCCGTCGAGTTACAGTTTGTGGATCGAACTTGTTTATTTTCGACGTTCATTGGCTCGGGATATAAATTTGATTACCTGATGGATGTGTAGCAAATTGTAAAGTGTTTTAGATTCTTTATCTTTTACAAACACCGTATTGTATGATCCACTTAGCAAAAACTTTATATAAGTATGAACTACAGCTCATCGGATTAACAGGTTGTATTAGCAGTGGGTCACCTATATACCACTTGGATTAGATGGCCGTTGGGGCGAGGGTTAAGAAGTGGATTCTACGGACCAGGAAAATCAGCATAGAACGATCCACTTGGTGGCCATATGACCTGGTTATGGTCGTCGAAGAGTACTGGATGCCTTTACTACCAGTCGTATTGAAAATAATTTAGGGAGTTACATAGTCAAAACTAAGGATAAAGATAAAATACGATTGTTCAACATAAGAACTTTTAACAAAACTATTATTGATCTTCAACTTATTATGTATATATTTTTAAATGTATTTTATTTTTGGCTTGGTGTTATAGTCGTGGAGAATAAGCAGGAAGAAACTCCACAACAACAAATCTTTTAACAAAGTTTAACACAGATTTATACATATAAACTTTATCTAATATAGCCTTAATTATATCAAAATAATCAGGCGATCACTGCCAAGGATTCTTATCACTTAAATATTCGTTTATCGAATAATAAGCTTTTTCCGTCAAGTTATTTTAATATGCATTTTGAATGTTATTCGTATCGTCTTGTCGCGTATCTCCTAGGCAGTCATTACAGTCTTCGCCCTGTAGCTGAATGATAAAGAATCCCTATACGTATAATCTTAATGTATTATCATAAAGAAAATACTTGTTTACTAAAAGATAAATCTCGTTTGTTAAGTAATTTGGTTAGATTTAGTC
Source organism: Battus philenor (assembly GCF_028537555.1). Lineage (NCBI taxonomy): Eukaryota > Metazoa > Arthropoda > Insecta > Lepidoptera > Papilionidae > Battus > Battus philenor. The sequence continues at coordinate 6,963,400 of NW_027181688.1, read as the reverse complement.
CGAGAGATTGTATAGGATATTTGCATTATTTTTTACTAACTCTAGCAAGGATCACTCGGATGGATTGGAATATGGGGTGATATACATAATAAATACAATAACATGCAAATGTTCCGCCGTCCTTTTAAACAAGGTTTTTTGTAATATAGAATAATGTAGGAGCTATCGTAGACTTTAGCCAACGCTAAGAAACTTTAGCCAATAGCATTGTAACATCGTAACTTATCTATTATATAATATGAAGAAGATGAACATAAATATAATGATAAAAGAAATAAAAACTTCTCGTTATAATATTTATCAATTATAAAAAAAAAACCTATGGTAATTTTATTAAAAAAACGTTACTGAGGTGTGTGTTGTCTAAAGGTACACTTCTATCCTCGAATCTAGACCGCAAATTCTTCATAGCTGGTGGGATAGTGGACATGACCTCTTTGAGTTGGAAAATGGACATTGGCTTCTTGACGCTAAAGCGGCTCCTAAGGTATCTCCCAGAGAAAATATCCATTGAAATAGATCTAGAACCAGGGTGACCACTGAATATTCCTTTGATGCGATATCAGTTTTCTACTAAACGTTTTGTTTATAACTTAAGGTTTAGATGTGTGGGATGTTGCGTTGTTAACTTAGAAGGGTTCTGCTTATATGCTTCAAAATTAGACAGTTGCGATAGTAAAAGTTTCCTAAAATTGATATTCACATGCCTTTCTTGGTTATCCTGTATAATCTATTTCATAAAGACTTCATTTAATAAAGTATTCGTTATAGTAATTGTAATAAAAAATTTTAATATTCTGAATCGAAAAATGTTTTTATAAGAGAAAGGAATAGAAAATAAAATGTTCATTGTTTGCCTCTCAATACGTGTGTAAATATTATATATATTTTCATTGTACGTTCACAAAACCGTTAACGATTTATTCAAGAAGTATTGTACATACGATTTATATAAATCACACATATGTACACCTGTGACCCTTTTACATCGTATAATATATTTTAACTTATATTATAATTTTACATAGTTAATATTTTTTCAAAACAATGCATACGCTTTACAATAAAATCAGAGAATTTTTTCAGGTTTCTCGTAGGGCTTCTTGTTTTTTTTTCTGTCGATGGAAGCCTACTGTAAGGCAAGGAATTCCTAAAGATCGCTACGATGACCAGTCCTGCGATGCCCGCGACCTTAACTATGTTTCTTCTTCAGACATTGCGTTATTTTGGGCGAGAATTTTCGGAGCTTCGCGAACGCTTTCCATCTGTGTTGGATTCGGCGAGTGATCTCTTTCTCGAAGTTTGAGTTACCAAACTGGAGGGTTTTTCCTAGTTATATATAATTTCGCGCGTGGGATCCTCCCACAACTACTAGAGCAGGCACGACATGGACATTAGACATCACTCTTAAGACTTAGTATACTGTAAATGATTTAATGGATGGTACAACTTAGGGATGCTGTGCTTGTCACCAAACTTTTTCAATGTAATTAAATAGACTATATTATATTTTTTAAATATATTTTTTTCGCTAAGTTTGGCAGATTGACATTTATTTTCCCAATAGATAGTAGTTTCGTTTCGACGTTAATAAGATATGTATCTTATCCAGTGTTGAAAACAAATTAAATTTGAATTTTGCTTTGTTATGTGGATTTAGTCAATAATGTCCCGAAAATAATACAAGATATGTCTTCGCACCCATTTGTAATTTGTTGTTAAACCTGAAAAAGAGTAATTGAATAGTCGGAGGGATAGGGTCAGTAATAATGGTGCGTTAAACGACGTCGTATTTTCATCATCGAATAATATTTTAAAAAAGTTTTTTTTTGTTTTCTCTCTTTTCTTTGATTCTGCGCTGTATGGCGTTTCTTGGTGAACTTATTAAAGAAATGATTCTACGAAGTAAGATGTTACTGTCGTAGAGTCCAAATGAGTTTCAAGTACTATATATCTATCTACATATAATTATTATCATTTGAATCGGTTTCTCTTCGCCATCCTCTGGGACCGGTTGGAGGCGGTCTGCAACTAGAGTCTTCCGACGAACTTAACAAGGTCGTCTGTCCACCTTGTGGGCGAACTTTCTTTTTTGCCTTTGCTGTTGCCTTTGCTGTTGTTTTTGCTACTTCGACCTTTCAATCCGCTGAGTGATAGTAGTTTCCTTCGTCTACGAATCCATTAATTTTCGATACGATCTCATATCTACATATAGTAGGTAAAAATGAAAAATAATAAATAAACAGGTCCGTTCAGCTCCGGTCGGAGATTACGCCGCGTTTTGGATGCTTCATTTAATTCCAGTTTGCGCGTTAACTGATTTAAATTTCAGTTGACGTAGCGGCGAGTTGGACTGAATTAATTGCAAGCGGGGCCGATTTACAATAATTAAATTCGCCGCGACGGTCGACGGCTGGAGAAAGGAATTGTGCGATATTTACTGCCGGCAGATCCCTTTTGTACAGTCATTTAGTCCCGGGTTTTTTTAATAAAGAGATAAAACGGTCCTATCATACCAGGCAAACGAGGTATCATATTCAGTGTACAATTTCATGTGGTAGACACCTGGCGACACAGTGCATAGAACAGATTGCTGCTGTAGCTTGAAGATATGAAGTAGAGACCAGGAATCTGCAAGCACAGTTTAAGACGTCCATCCAGGATGTGGAGAGACGACCTTGATAAAGTCGTCGGAACAAGCTGGATGCAGAAAAAATCCTATCAGTCGTATTAAAAATATATGGAATAGACCTATGTTCAGCGTTGGGCGTCCTCCGGCTAAAATGATGATGATGATGATAATTCGTAGATGATAAACTTGTGTGCGTTTTTGCCTTTTAAAGTCTACGAGGTGCCGTGATGAAAATGGCAGGGGTCTGTAAGTCACATTGCAACTTAAATCATTACTACTGTACTAGGAGCACACGACTAAAAAGGAGCCGTCATTGTCTATTAAAGAGAACCTAAGGAGGACAGCAATATTATATGGTTTCGGATCATCATAGCTCAGTGAGGATGCTAGGCCAAAGTTCAGCCTTTAGGTTTGGGTTTAAAGAATTTATTCTCATAAAACTTACACATAGCTATTTTAAATAAGACATTATATTATATTACAATATTTTACCTAATTTTAAAACCGATCGAATGGATATTCCATAAAGTAAAACATATGTAAAAAAATTTTAAAGTCTTTTTTCAATCATTGGGTAGGATATTGAACATATGTAAAAACAATTTAGTTTTTTTTCCGTTGTTTGTTCTGACATTAATTAATTGTGGTTTGTGTCTGTTATTTGAAATACAACAATGCTGTGTTTTTGTAAAATGTTTATAAGAGTAAATGGATATCAAGTAATTTCATTATTGTTATATGTGGTCAATATGTGTAAAGTTACTTTAACTAAATGTTTGAGTTTTTAATATGATTGTGTAGTTGGTATATGATAGTGGTAGTTATATAATACTCATAATGATTTTATTTTGAGTTCTTTTCTGAACCTGTGTTCAGATTAAAAGCAATAGCCGATCCTCATATGACTACAAGAACTTTCGCAAGTTGGCTTTTTTTAAGCCCCCGCTATTGGAGGGAGGCTTTACACATTTCAGTGTCTTGCAACGGTATTGAGAAGCGCAGGTATATTACGTAAGATTCCGGAGTTTCTTCAAAAACTGAGGATGACCACTCATGAGGTTTTAGTTCTCTATCTTCAGAAGGCATTATTCCGCTGAAACCAAAAAAGAGTTTTTCTTTATAGGGCCGTCGAGGAAACTTGCTCTGTCGTAGTAAGTGTTGTATTTTGGTGTCAATATACGTAGACCTGTGGTTTTTTTTTAAATAATATTAAAATGAAAACTAATTTGATGAAGCAAGTATCCATTATCCTGTTAAAGGTATTAAGAAGATATAACCTGAAGATTCGTTAGCAAGAGGAAATTAATTACATTCTTCTTTATCTTTATCTGTTCAACTGTGAAGATGGAATAAAATTGCCAAAATAGTTTGATGAAATACTTAAACATTTTTCGTCGTCATTATACGTCTTTAAGCGAAAATTAAATGGACACTTAAAGTTACAATCAAGCCGCGTAAGTGTAAGACAAAGGTAAAGCCATGGTCAAGCCAAGGTCTACATTAACTGTGTCTATCAATATCATTCACTTCATTAAACTTTCTCTCAGAAAATAACATAGCTCTTTTCTCTCATTTTAAAATTTCTTTTATCCAAAACGACTTATTAGCTCCTACATACCTAATACCATTGGTATTTGTAGGAATAATAATGAAAAATGTAATTTGACAGTCAATTTAATGGCGCAGCATTTTTTTTTTATTACTCTTTGAAATAAGATAGAAGAGGTTGTTTAAAAAATAAACACGGCGTCGTTTAATATGACAGAGTACAAATTCAAATACATCGGCGAGCGGACCTTTTACGGCATTAATTGAATATTGCATATATGAAAGGGGTCACTCAATGAACGGTGCATTCAATTTCGAAAATAATTAATCCTTTCAATTATCATGTGTATGCCGTGTAATCACATTACGGTGCATAAGAACTTTATATCGATATTATGGAACAATTGTTTATTAAAAATTATATATAATAAAGGATTTTGTTTACTAACACGATGCAATTTTAGCCGCTATGTTAGTGTAAAAGTTTAGTACTTTTGTTTTTAAAAAAGTGAGGAGTTTTAAAATTACTAGATTAAAGAATCATAATATGTTATCTGTCAAAGTAATGAACGCAAATGATTTTTGGATGTCTTCGAGTCTATTAAGGTTATTAATAAAATATCTTGATGTTTCAGCGCATAGACGCCCACTGCAAGATATAGGTTTCCCCAAAGATATCTTTGAGGGAATATACCATAAGATGCACTATATGTTATACCATAATCGCCGGTGTGGTATTATGGTAAGCAGAAGACACTGGCTATTTCCTGTAAACTTGATTGAGAGCAGTCGCAATCCTATTTAATGCACAAATTGTGAATTATATGTAAAACTGTACTCTAGATTACCAGGAATCGAACCCGTGATCTACGACCATAAGTCGCAAGCCTCTACCACTGGGCTACCACAGTTCTAATTAAATAAAATACAATCTTTCTTACGTTCTTAAAATCATTGTGTTAATAAGATTTTTTTTATCCGAACGACAACGTAGTTATAATATGTATTAAAAGTTATATCTTTGTAGTACATAGAAGATAATTGTTTGTGCAATCTATGAGAGCTCAAAACACACAAAAATAAGTTTCTTCAAAAAAACTTATAGCATGTAGTATAATAAATTTATTATCGAAAATAAAGGTAAGTTTTATGCCTTTCTCTGACATCCATAAATTTAGTAATTATGTAGTGCGCAAATGTGAAATGTCTAAAAATTCATTACCGTGTTATTTATCTGAATTATAATATATTCAAATCTTTTATCGAAAAGAAATTAAGTTAATTAAGTTAATTTTGTCAGAAAACACTGGATGAAGACCGTTTATTGAAGGTCTTATTTGAAATGTATGGGAGAGGTCTATTTCTAGCAGTGAACGTTTTACAAAAGCATGCCAATAGACAGCAATGAACGCAAGCTAACACTGCGTATATTTCGAAAATAACCTTAAAGGCTTTTACAGTTCCATCGATCTTAAGATTAGGGGATTAAAGCTTCATGCAATCCGCATGATGTCGCTTAAGTAAATATATTTTTAATTGGATCGCGTAATTACGAGTGGAATTTTCCCATCTCTCTCTACCTCCTCGGACTACCAATTTAGTGCAGTTGCTTAACAACCGGACACAGTGAGCACGAAACCTTTCATTTTGGACGGTAGACTCGAATTTTTTACTGTTTTCCTACTGCGTCGCAATTATACGTGTGTCGACGTAATGTCGGTTTGGAAGTATGGAAATGGCTTTTGTTTTATATTACTTAAATATTTTAAAACTAAATCTACAAATCAGTATGTACCAGGATGATAATTTCAATCAAGCTAATTTTTGTATAATACAGCTCTAGATTATTTGTTTAATTATCTCTATCTTAACGTAGAATTTTGATCTAGGCTGCCTCGCCAAAAGAAAGGCAATTATTATTATTTTAACGGTAGAAAGTTAGCTATTATTTTATATTAATTATTATTTGTATATTTTTTTATTAATTATGCAACTATTTATTTTTATTATGAGTGTGCTATAGATGTCCAAAGTGTTGCTATCGTGGAAGTATTTGTAATAAGGATTTATAAATAAATAGTTAATCTGGGGATTACAATCCAACTTATAGACAAACATTATTTTTATTAATAATTATTATTATATATGTACACCATATATTCAGATATATAGATATTGCACCCATAGATTCTTGGATAGGGTGTACCACAGATTAATAGACAGTAAATGAGCTATATTTTGAGCAGTAGTGTCCCATTGGTAGAAGTCTGGGCGTTGCGATTGTAGGTCGCGGGTTCGTTTCTCTTGATACAATGTTATGTAATTCAAATGTGAATTAATTATTAAGGATTGCCATTGCTCACAAATAAAAGTAAAGTGTAATATAATTTATTATTTATGACGGTTTTTTTTAATATACTAAATTTACATTACATTTGTGTGTATCGGCTACTTATATATGTTATATTAAAATTTTCCAAATATTCTTACTTTTGACCTTAATTAGATAACTAAATTTAATTATTTATTTTGTTAAATAAAACTTCGAGAACGATAATTTGATGGTAAATAAATATTAAACATATGTAAATAACGAACAGTAGTAGACTAGCGGTAGAGGAAAAAGAATAACGATAGTAGTTCGCGGGCTCGATTCCCGGGATTGTTACTCCCAACACACGTTTCCGGAGGATAGGCAGTAGCGTTCTCTGTATACCAGACTCGCCTGCCAAGCGTGGTGATTATGGTATATCCTCCCTTGCAGTGGGCGTATATGGCCTAATGAAAAAAAGTAAATTATTGTCATAGGTTGTCATATTATCTTGATGCATTCTTGCATGATTTTTTTCGATTTTCAGTTTTTTAACTTCGTCATTAAAACATCTACCAATAAAAAAATTACGGCACTGATTACAGCAAGTTTTTCTTAAAGTATTTTTTATTATAACTTTTTACCCTTGTCTGTCATACTAACTAATGTTACTACTACGTATACGGAAACTTTTATTAGCCTTACTATATGTTTAAGTATTTATATAATAAATTGTCAAACGTAAAAGTTGAAGGTTTAATAAAATAAAAAAATAAACAGTGCTTTATAGGAATAAGTTTTTATGAAGTCTGCTTCCATAGTTTTGTAGCCAGCTATCACTCATCGGGCCGTGTTTCGGCGCAGCATCCGGTGATTATATCCATCTGTACCTACCGGCTCACGCGTGTGTTCGATGAAACATCACCGTCCAGAACTGTACGAGTTATTTGCGTTTTTGTTTAACGTGTAATATGATTCCTATATGAATATTGTATCACATTATTGTCCACACCACTGCATTATATAGTACAGTCGAATTGTAATAAACTTGTTATACCTTTTTATATAACTCTTTTTTTTTGAATAACTTTCTTTTTTATAAATAACTCTCGTTTGCAACTGTGCATAATATCACAATTCAAATTTGGAATATTTATTGTTCGTAAAGGCATTTACACCTAGTTCTGAATCGTCCATTACTTGAACATTGTAAATAGTAAGCTACCACCGGCTCGAAATGCTGATCTGACAAGTAATTAATTTTAAAAAATAACTTTTAAATTTAATTTACCAAAAACTTGTAAAAGAATACGAAGGTTTTGTAAGTAATTAAGGGATTTTATAAAAGTAACTACAAAAAAACCATCAATTTGTTGTGGGCTCTTTTCAGATATGGGTGCCTATGGAACCATCGTAGGTTTTTTATGATGCTATTAAAGAGAAGGTGACCCTGATTCTAGTTTTATTCAAATCGGACTATTCGGGCATTTTTCTCATAATGTGCGCAAGATGTCACGTTTAATGATCTTATGTTGTTAATAATATGAACATATTAATAAATGAACTTCTTTGTTAAGGTTCCTGTTCGTCTAATCTACCTTAGATATATTTAAGATTTCTTGTATAGTAAGCTATGTATGTTTTAAACCAGTGGTTTTTAAAGTAGTTGGTATCAAATGAAATCAGTTTTCCCGGAATCTGAATCCCGAAAACTGATGATGAGTATTGATGAAGTCAAAAATAATCTACAGTTAATTCATAGGGTACTTATTTGGAAATTTCAAGATACTATATATGTTGTGTTACGTGTACAATTTTAGCAGTATCATTGTTGGATATATGAAAAACTGTTGTTTAGAGATAATGACAAGTTAACCACACGCGAATTTTTTTTATTCGTAAATATTTTGTATCAATAGAAAAAAGAATCGTAAAAGGATTTTTGTAGTGATGTGGGAATCCGAGGCACTATTTTATTTTGGAAAAGATCAAGTTTCGAAACGATGTCCATAAGGTTTGAATGTTAACGTAATATTTTAACATAATATGACAAAAAGAGAGAGACAGGTTTAGCTTGGTATATCCTATTCACAATTTAGATTAATAAAGAATTGTTTCATTGGTCCTGATCTTTATTGTTGCCTTATTGATATTTAGAGAATCCGTGGGCCTGATAGCACAGAGCGTGAAAGACGCTCATCTTAAATCTAGCTTAAGTAACTTAGCACGAGAGCTTCCTCCGTTAAAAAGGCAGGCCATTAAGCTCTTAGAACATTTCGGCGAACGCACTATGGAATGACCTAGTGCAAGTGCCTTCAGAAGTTGATCTCCGAGCGACGATGAACGTCGCTCTGCATTTCATAGATGTTGCAGTGAGATAATGGAGGAGTCTATAAACAGGAATAAATAAGGTCGGGTAAGAACTAAATATCTAGTCAGAACATAAGTCAAATATATATAATAACATAACAGAGTATACCAAAAATAAATTTGTGGTAAGAATTTAAATGTAAACTTTTATTAGTAAGGTGATATACAAAGTAGACCAAAAAATTTAAATAAGAAAAAAATGTAATTGCGATACTGTGGAAATTGCTGAGAAGAGAGTTAGGTGAGTTATGGATAGAGGAAAATAATACAGACAGACGAAAAGAGTGAAAGAACATGTGATTCATAGAAGAAGAGAATTAAACAGAAGAAAAAGCTGTCCCTGAACGAGAGGTCCTCAATTACGAGGATCATGAAAAAAGTTTATCAAAGTTTGTGCTATCATTCAATATGTGTGCATACCGTGTGCCGAACCGAGTCTTGTTCGGTTGCTATTGCCTTAGTTAGTATTACTATCACTTCGGAAATCGTCAGTTGTAAAAAAAGTATCTGAACCAATTCCGGGAACGGTTCAGTGATCTGAAGTTGTCTCTGTCATTCAATCTTAACAGTTCTCACGTTAGAGAATAGCTTGTTTTAGATTTGCTGCGAATTGCTCTGTAAGCTTTGTAAGCGTCTTATTGTTTTCGCTTCGTCTGGATAATCGAGAGCGCGTCTCGGCCTACAAACAGCGCGACGTTGAATAATATGTTTATGTAATACAGTTTGTTCTTTCTCCTAAATTTAATACAAATTGGTTTCGATATTGTCTTGACTAAGCTCTAAAAATTTTGTAAGGTTGATGTATATTTTAAGTTTAGGCTACAAACTTAATTTCCTTGGCGTATTTAAAAAAAATATTTGTCAAAAAAATGCAGCCCGCCAAGTGTCCTATCACCTATCAAAAAGCGATAAGAAATTTTATTTGACGACATATCTCGAGAACGACTCTATGGATTTCATTATTCCTATTTAATGTCTCCTAATTTATTGCAAAAGATCTTATGGAATAAGACTACTAAATTGGACAGAAACTTTCGCACGTCACAGTTCCCGCGGCGCAAATGTAAATTGTCATTTAACAGTTGCATCAGTCAGTATTTATCGATCAAAAAATTAATTAATTTATTTCCAGTTTAATCAATTAATGAAGATTTAATTATTCTATTAGAAAACGAGCTGCTTATGATTTCTTTTAGAACGAAGTCTTCCGCGACAGCTACGAATCGATAAGCATTTTTCAAACGAATTACTTACTTTTTTTTAAATCGATCTAATAGTTTGAAAGTTTTTAGGGACATCCTTAAATTTATTTCAAAGGTTCCAATCTCTGTTTTAATGGCGATTGATGTATTTTAAGTTGTTCGTCCACGTGTTTATAAATACTTGTACAGGCTGTCAATCCCCGGAGGCTCGGTCTTTCACGCTGAAATGAATCTCCGTACATCAAACTTTACGATTCCAACGCCTCGTCGCCTGACCGTCTGTCGGTTGGCTATTAATGTGTGTTCATAATATGGTACAGGATTTATTAAAAACATTTTTTGAAAAAAAAATATGTCGAAGTAATTGTTAAGAGCCTTGTGCACTTAAAAAAAAGTTCATATACACGTTATATTTAATAATAATTCAAAATTAAAATATCAGTTATTTGTAAAAAAGGTAATTAATACCTTTTTTATTATAATTAAAACAAGGGACGCCAAACCTCTATCATATTTGTCATAGAAGCGGTGTTGGAGTTTTATCCGTCGATTCTCCCAGACTTAATGCTTACTGTAATGGTAGTAGCATGCAACAGTAACTCACCAAGTCAAGGTTCAGCCCTCTCAGACGCTCTTGTGTCGAAATATTATGTTGGTTTTATCGTAGAGAGACAGCCCAAGTTAGTATCCTCATGGATCGTCAGCCGAAGTAATCTAAGAGTTCATCGGCTTCCCAATCCTATAAAACAGTAGCATGGAAACTAGCCCGTGATAAGGCTCTTCCGGAAGGTCTTGAGTTTCACTACCTTAGAAGAGACCATGGGCTAGGCGCTTTCTGCGCTCTGTCGCTTCGAGCCCGCGGAATCTGCTAATGCCATTTGGGTAGCATTGAAAGTCCGGTACAAAAAAAAAAAACAAATACATGTGTACATATCGTGATATAGAAGGAAAATATATGTATTATATAATTACATATAAACACATACGTTTAAATAGGAAGACAATAAGTACCGATACATACGTACGTGCGTATTATTTAGTCTATAAGTATATTTACGATATAGTATTGGTTTTTGTATTAAGTATATCTAATTTAAAAATGTTGAAAATTTTCAAGATATTTGTTTTAATTATTGTTTTAGTTTTTTCATAGTAAATGTGTCTTTTTAAATTTATTAAAAGGTCTTTTGTTATTTTGATAAAGGTCATTATTTACTTATGTTACCATAAAATTGTAATGTGTACATGTGGTATCCTACAAGCAAAGACATGATGATTTTTAATAAACTTGCATTTAATTAAAAGTAAATTAATAAATGCTTATTGTTACGAAATACACAAAGTAGAAAAAAATATTAAAATTAATTAAAGAAGTTTTCTTGCATATTTATACCTATATAATTATTTCTATCTTGGTAACATTAGCATTGTTTTCTCTTTGTCGTTTCAGCCCATAGACCCTCACAGCGTGGTACAGGCCTCCCCAAAGATATCTATGGATGGGGATATACCATAGTCACCGTGCTTGGTAGGGTTAACGATATCAGAGTGGTATAATGGTACGCAGAGAACGCTGCTGCCTATCCTCTGGAAACTTGTGTTGTGAGTAGTAGTAACTTTATATAATTAATGCACAAAGTGTAATTTTTTTAGGTTGTATCCAGTGAATCGAATCTGCAACCTACAATTTCAAGTCTTAGTCATTTAGCGCTAAGCTATCACTGCTCACATTTTGTTTTCTCTTATAATAATTTAAATTTGTTGACATTGCATGGATGTTGATTTAATTAACGATTTAATATTTATAATACGATATACGCCCAATAAATAAGATTATTTTCATAAAAATTGCTGATATTAGTTGGAGAAAGTTGAATGTTAATATACATTACTCTCTTTCTCATCATTCTCTTTATAATTTCTCTCTTTTCAGTTGATAGTCGTCTACTCCAAGGCATAGGCCTCTCTGAAATGTATGTATGAAGGGATATTTCATAATCTCCACGCTTGGTAAGTGGATTCGCGATAGCAGTTAGATATTATGGTACGCATAGGACTCTGCTGCCTATCCTCTGAAAACTTGTTCGTGAGTCGCGGCAATTCTTGATAATTAATGCACAAAATGTAAATTATATTAATTACGATTGCAATCCCCAGTCCTCTACCGCTGAGGTTCCACTGTTCGACATTTGGAAGTGTTATTTCTAAACGGTATCGCAGTGCGAACAATGCGGAAGTTCGGGCGGCGGTTAAAAGTGCTACAGGGAAACAAATATTGTTGCTATGCCCTCCCCGCGGACTTATACCGCCCGCAACGTATATTGTACCCGCGGTGAGCCATATTCTTTATTTTACGAGTTTACGTGCACGGAATGACATGATAAAGTTGCGAGTAAAATGCGTTACGTTTGATGGAACACGTCGGAACATTTCGGCGTTCGTGCCGCGTCAGCCGTTCCATGAATCTAATTAAAGGTCATATATTTTAATGGCGCCGTTGTTTTTTACAATGTACACGGTATGAACGAAGTTGAAAAAGAAGTGTTTGTGTGAAAATCGTTAACGCATGCATAAGTCGTGTGTTATTTGATGTAGCGGTTTAGGAAAAAAAAACTGAAAAGTATTTTGTACATAAAAAATGTACATTGGTGTACATGAAATAAATTGAAACTGTCTAGAACTAACATTAGCGTTGTTGACAGTATCCGATCGATACTACTGTAGCAATTAAATATAATTTTTTGAGTAACTTAAAATATAAATAAATGCCCTAAAAAGGGTACGAGGTCATATATTCGTTCAAGGAGGTGGTTCACTTCCTGTGTAAGCCTTCTTACTGTGGAGAGAATATCCCGAAACAGGGGAACATCCTGTTTCTAACTCAAACCCAAGCCGATAAACAAGTTCTCATTATCCAAGGCTACAGTACAGAGACAGGTCTAAGGACGCTCACCATCTACAAGGCTTAGAGACTAAAGAGCGAGGCGGTCATTGCTTAACATACACCATGTTGCGCGACGGACAGAGTAGAGTAGCACGCTTACTATGAACAACTCTTAAATACAACAACGAACTTTTTACAAAAACGTAACCTGTGACGAAAGACTGGCAATCAAGCTCAAAAAACCAAGCCCATCAAAAAAGACATTCGGTTCTGCAATGTTTCCGAAAATGAAACGTCGGATAGAGCAAAGTGGAGGCGAAAAACGATGAAAGCAGACCACAGTATCATATGGGAATAATGAATGTCAAGGAGAGACAGAGAGAGGAGACAAAAAGTGGAAACAAGTATATAAGAAGTAGGAACTACACTTTTCTTTGCTTACTTAAACCATAGAGTAAATTAAAATAATTGTCATAGCTGTAAATCGAAGTCATAGAAATATGTGTTAGGATGCTATAAAATATATCGTGTGCCAATATAATAACTTTGATCAAAAAGTTTGTTAAATTTGTTAAATAAATGTTAATGTAAATCAACTTGTTGTTGCTGTCTGGTTATGAAATGAGTTACCAGAACCAATTAGATTTAAAAAAATGGTTCGGGAGTACTTCCTTCGCCTCTCAAATAGGATATTGTGTAGCATCTCTTAATTATTCGTATTTATGTAGTACCCTTCCTACTTTAATATTTATATATATACTAATATTTATATAAATACATATATATGTACAATAGTGTATGTATTGGTATGTAAGTACACCCTAAACTGTCCTCTTCTTCATGTATCTCATCTCCATCCAAAGGTTGTCTGGTAGAGACCGCCTATTGTATCGTATGAATTGTTTCTCTTTTCTCTTATTTATTGTCTATAGTGTACAAAAAAAATGTAATTAAATAAATCAAAAGAATATTTTGGCACCAATCAAGCCTTGACGCGTTTGAGACACAAAAACACCTACGAAATGGTTTGGACTGCGCCAAATGATATTCCAACTATTGACAACCTAGCAAAAAAACTAACAACTGTCTTCCTAATGCCGGGAGTTTAAAATGAAAATTTCACCTTCCTTTTTGATCACAGAACAAGTCAGGTAGCTATATCTGCTATATGTGCTGTTATGATTTTATTCTATTATTGTTAATACTAATTTAAAATTTTGTTTCCCGTTAGAGTTCTATAAAAGTTTATTGTTAAGTAGATCTATTCTACTACCATCATATATCTACCTACTAAAACTTTTTTCACTATATCCACGTGTGTGTGTACATTGACATCTATGAAAGGCAAGTCATCAAAATTCAATTAAAATTTGTTTTTTTTTTTAGTTAAATTCTAACGGTAGAAACATCGAGAATATAACTCCGTTGATTGCAACATCCCACAACAATAATACTAATGGCAATCTATTTCAAGTGGCTGAACAGCATCCAGTCGACTCGCTATTTCCATTCTATTCGATTGATAGCACAAATTAATCGACAAATCGATATCCACATGCATCGCCCGCTGAATGTCGATAGTGATTTCTTTATCAATATAACTTGTTTGAATTCCACGCTTGAAATTGTATGTTACCTTTTTTTTGACAACGTAATTTTTCGGAATTAGATCTTAAAGATATTATACAAGTAATTATTTAATTGGGTAATATCAGCCCGGTTTTAAGTATATTTTTAATTATTTTCATTCGAATAATTTATTAAATACTAACACATTCAGGCTTTGTCACGTCTTAGCTATGGAGAATCAAATCGAACCTTAATGAATAAAAATGGAATGATTAAAAAAATTGGTTACTATGCTTTTTGAAACATAACACTGTTAGTTCTATTTTATAGTGTAAAGACACGTAAAATCGATGCCAGGTAGTTCAATAGCCATGTGAAAAACATGAATTTTGAAGATTGATACTACGACCACTCAATGAATGCTGTCGTGATGATATAAATCGTCATTAGATAAGCATACCGCACTGGAAATTACAAGGAAAGTTATAAAAACTAAGTAAACAGATAAATCAGTACCTAACCTATGACGCGATAAAAAGAAATAGGGATTTATTTCATATACCTATGTATGTATATATCTAACTGTAAGTCACATTCGCGCTATAATTTGGTACATTTAGTAGAACTACGACAGTAAATCACAATAAAATAAACTCACATCGCAGCCAGACAAAACCCATCGTCTCACCGGCGGGCATAGATATACGTACCGAGAAGGTTTTCTCCAACCAAATCACGTTTCAAGTGAAAGTGATGGTAACCAGACTCCGGCAAACGGTCAACCCTCGACTTGATCGATCACTTGTCCTCAAATCTTCCAGTCACACATGAATAGGAATACTAAGCGTCTACTCTTTGTCAATCTAAGCCAAGATCTGATCCGAGAATCCCAATAGAACCCATGAGTTTGTTTATTAAATCCGAGGCGTATATGTATATATATAAATATACACATATATATGTATATATATATATATAAGAATAACTGTCATCATCATTATTATTTTAGCCATAAGTGGCTGCTGAACACAGACCACGTCATATACCGATCGCTAATCGGACTGGTTAGAAGTGACCTGCATTCGGCGTCTTTCGATCGCTTTAATAAGGTCGGCTGTCTTCTTAGTGGATCGATGTCGTATGCTGCGTTTGACGGTCCATGGTCTTCATACCAAAATCTTTAGGTCCCAGAGGCTATTAGTTCTTCTAGTGGCTTTCCTACTGCCACTTTAACTTACCAATTCGCTAGGATTTGTAGTTTCGTTCATCTACGGATCTCCCTTTTCCTAATTCGATTTCAAAGAGAAAACGCGAGCGTATCCCCTTTATCATCATGTCAGCCGGTAGATGCCCACTGCAAGGCATAGGCCTCAGATTACTTTAGATAAGGATAAATAACATATATATTAATAATTATTATACTTTGATATTTCATCGCTGGTTGCATGGTCTGGGATTAAAAAATCCCAGGACCCGACTTCTACATTCCTCTATAGGATAGTTATAAAGTAAATAAAAGTATTACCACTACAAGATTTGTAAGAGAGAGAGCGCTAATTCAAGCAATAACTAAGCGGTATACAATTTTCAGTATCGATAAAGATAAATAATAGAATCTTTAAATCAACAGTAAGCTATTTTAGTTGGTAGAACTGAAAAAAAATATTGCAAAGTGGCTCCCGCATCCGAATCACGCGCGCCGTATATCCGGCCTAGCATAAGCTCCCCATGCTCTTATTTCAATCGATGTCTACTTTATTTGTCTTTGCGTTTATCTATAAAACTGCCTCGTTCATCCCTTATCACCGAATTGAATTGCTATGGGACAAAAGGTCTGGGTGGAACCGCCTAAACAAAGTAGGGTTGTACAAAATATTATTTTAATTTTTAAAGTTACATATTTATTAATACACTAGCTATACCCTGCTCGCTTAGCGGGGCTCTCACTGATTTTTGTTGTTGTTATTGTATCATTATATTATAATAATTTTTCTAAAATAACAGTCACCAAGTTACTCCCTATTACATCAAATGTAACCATTTCAAAGATTAGTCGAAACGAACAGACAGAGAGACAAAAATAAAAAAAAATAGATTTTATATGGTATATATATTCATATAGTTGTAGTAAAAAACGGTAATTTTAATATTACAAACTGACATTCTTATTTTATTTATTTGAATTTTTGTATAAATAACAAGTGTGTTTCTTGGGCATTTATTTTATTATCTGCTTAGAAACTATAATATTGATCACTGATGTACATGATAAGAAAAACAGAAAATCCCATTTTGATTGAATTTAGAATCATATTGAGTTCCCCTGTATTAGCATCACACAACATAAAGCCTCTATTGTTTGAAACCACTGTCTTCATCTGATAACAACCTGCAAAAAACATACATGGGATTTTTGTTATCATTTTTACCATACTTACTTCACTTGTAGAGTAATTCTTTCCCAGGGTTTATTATTTATTCTTAATACATACATTCTGTTATCTTTCTCACTAAAATATAAATACTGTCATAAATTTTCCTCACGAACTACAGCAGTATTTGTTTTGTTATAAATTCTTTTCAAGTCGCTTGTCATAAATTCTTTCAAAGTCGGATTTTATGAACTTGCACTGTATTTTTGTATTAATCTTATTATTACCATGTCAAAAGTAGGACGATCATTGTTGGTCATAGGTGTCTTCGATAAGCAAATGTAATAAGTACAGGCTTTGCCAAAAAGCGTATCGCTCTACTTGAAACTTTTGTCAGGATAAAGATGCTTGACAATGAATTGTTCTAATTATAAGGAACCTTTTATTTGTATAATGCAAATATCAAAAAAATTACAAATTCCTCTAAGTTTCTTGTCATTTCTCAGCAAATAGCGCGTTATGAACTAACGGAGCCTTAATTTTGATCTGTCGATAATAAAGCAAATTTGACTTTAACTTTTCAAGGTCCTTTATAAGACGATATGCATCCAGCATATTCCGATGATTTTAACAAGGTCGCCTTTCCACCTATTGCCTTAATATATATGAAATATTGTTAGAATAAGCAAAAATATGTAAATACTGTTTCCAGACTTTACCTAACTACAATTAGAATACTTTGTTGCTTATATAGGTGTTCTGTTAATTATGTTAACCTTTCTAAATCTAGTGTTATCAAACTTAAGTAATATTTATTAAACAATTTAAATAAAAACCGAGATAATGAAAAGTATAATGTAAGCATAATAAACTTCGAATGTAAAAACGGGTCAAGGGTAGCGGCACTAAACAAACTTTTCAAACTCTTTATTAGATGCAATATTCATTTACGTTACGACGTTTTATTAACATACGGTTCTGAGCTAGGGTTGACTGTTTCACGTCCATTACAATTATGCTTAATAGATTGATTTGTGTCATGTTGTAGTCCAAAGGATTGGCAAGTTGACGTGGCAGTTGGCAAGCGACATGTGCAGAACAGATATCTACAGGGGCCTTTGGGTTCTGTAGTGGAGACCACGGAGCAGCGAACGCAGCGTAGGATGTACTTCCGCAAATTGAACAGACGACTTTGTTAAGGTAGTAACGGTAGACGTACGGTAGTACTATGTCCTGCATTGGATGTCCTAGGACTGAAATGATGATGACCATGATGATTAAAAGTAATATTTTATAAATTATGTTGTAATTTTGACAGTAAGTACACATACATGTACATATATGCACAAGGAGTTTTCACACGCTTTTCGATCATTTTCCTGAATGTTCCATATCGTAGAAAGCAACTAAAATAGGTTAAGATTTCGTGTTAAGAGCTAGGGAAACCCGGTACTAGTGGAAGTGGAACCAGCTACCGAGACGTACCTATGTTAAGATCTAATATTCTCAATGTTATTTCCAAAGAACTACATTTAAGAAATAAACTCTCTATTGTTAATTCTTAACGAATCCACATTAGAAGGAAAAACAACGTGAATTTTATCAATCACTGTTATGACTTCTGAAAGGCTTGTGGCGTCATGCAAATGACTAATCCTTTCTGTACACTAATATGTCATGTTAAAATTTGAACATCATTATCATATCAGCTGATATATGTCGACTGCAAAGCACAGGCCTTCCTCAATGAACGGTATAATACTGGTCATATTGCTTTCCCCACATCCAGCGACTTCCTGTCACCTTGATTATGTCATCGATCCACTCAGAGGGCCTGGACTACCCACATCGCGACTGTTGGTACGTAAAATCATATATGGTGTGGTATATTAGAGAGGCCAAAAATTAAAAAAAATAATACATAAATTTTGGTAACAATTTGACAACCCTAGCGCCGACCTGCTTATCTAGCGCATGATTAAACTCTCAAGCAACTTCTTGCAGAAAATACAGGAAAAGCTCCCACTTTTCTTACTTGCACTACTTTTTTATACTATATTACTGTATGTATGGTCAGCAAAACAAATCAATTTAAAATTATAATATATTAATTTAAATATCCTGTCTTTTTAAATTGTTCTCCTAGGCGAGTAAATAGTTTGTGTTTAAGACACTACGTAGTTTTTATTGAGGAATCAATAGTATAAATATAAATATAATTGACCGACTATTTAGAGAGACTCATATCTCTAAAATTGACTAGCCTACAAGAGGTTATAGGAAAGATAATATTTCAGATTGTTTTATGTAAGACTTTTGTTAGAATCGCTATAGAGTTACATTGAAAATTAATATAGCCTTGATCTGGACAAAAGTTCGTTAGAAAACGTCGTAAATAAACATATTACATACGAGTCAAATAAATAATAAAGATAGTTCGTAAAAATTGTATATAGCGTACAGCTTTTTTGAAAAAAAAATGTTTTAGTAGCTTTGCACAAATATGTTAGATGGATGGATAATCAAATAAAAATAGAAGTGATTGGACCTTGATAGAGGCCTATACCAAATATAGTCGAGAAAGTCCCTAAAAGAAAAGAAAATCGTATTTTTGCAGATATAATTGATGCGTGGCAGTAATAGCAACTATAAAAGGAACGATAAAAGTCTGCAACACGATGTTAAGATTTTTACAAGTTTTCCTAACATGTATTAGAACCCCAAAGAAGCTTTGTATCTAGTTTACGGAACCTTCCGCTGCGTGAACTCAGTACCGATGAAGCTGTAAAAACCTTAGGGCTAACAGTATTAACATCTTTCATCACAGCTTTGAGGTGAATCCGCGAAAACTACAAATACGACTCAAATAGCAGTGTAGTGGGATTAAAAAATGCATTTATTTGAAAACTAGAATTGAATTCTAACATCTTGGAGTGTGGAGTGTTGAACATTATAGAAATCAACGCAGTGAGAGTTTCATCCTCTACGCCAGGGGTAACAAACTCTCAGCCCTCGATGTTGCAAGCGATCGGAGGATAACATTTTTGCAGCCCTATCTATATATCTGTTGAGTCAATTTTAATAGTAGTCTGGACTAATAAAATTTCTTCCGATGTAGATTGAAGAAATGTGAAATAGCAGGACATAAAATAATATTTAAGTTTATTACAATGCACTAGTCAAAACAATAACATTTGTTTCTATAAACATTGTTTTTTTTTACGGCGCTTGCTTTTGACACCACTGCACTATACTTTCGAATTACTCTATGTAGTTTTTTTAACGATGTTTATTACCGTATTCCATTGTACATGATACTTTAAATTACCTACCAAGGATCGTCTTTAAAAGCGCTCGGCATAGAAACGACTACGCAACAAGTGTCACTTCTGAGATGTATTAATTTGTTGTCGTTCTAACGACAGGTTCTGAACTTCGCTACAACCTATAACCAAATATAATAGTCACATTAACGATTTACTTATCTATGAAAAACAATTAAAGTTAAATTTTTCTGCTGACGTTACATTTTAATATTTTGATGCTTGAAAATACCTCCGAAATGTCTAGATAGAGTTTGTTACAATGGCCTTATTTCTTACATTCTTACATAAACCAAAACCTGTTTGTTAAGAGAAAAAAACAGTCAATGTTTGTTCTTTATCTGAATCGACTATATAAGCGAAAATTTATTAGAACTTATTGACGCATTAAAAGATTAGTATAAATAAATAAGACAAGGAGTATATATACACATAAGCTTGAAATACCTTTCTTTAGATTTCAACAATAAATACCTAAACATATACGTATGTACTATTTAGTATACAAGTAAATTAACGATTTAATATTGGTTTTTGTATTGACTGACTATACATGCAAAATATATTTTATTTAAAAATGCTGAAAATTTTCCACATTTTCGTTTTAAATAGTGTTTTAGATTTTTCATAATAAAAGTGTATTTTAATTTTGTTGACAAGTCTTTTGTTATTTTGGCGATGATCATTATTTAGTTATTTTACCATAAAATTGAATTGTATATGTGTGGTATCGTACAAGTAAAGTAAAGGCATGACGATTTTTAACAAACTCCCATTTGATTATAAGTAAATCAATAAATGCAATAACTTATAAAATACACAAATTAATAGAGATATAAAATCACGATAATAATGAAACAGGTTTTTTTCTACATTTACACCCAAATAATTATTTTAAATTAGGTAATGTTTGTGTTGTTTTCTCCTTGTCTTTTCAGCCCATAGACGTCCACTGCGAGGAATAGGCCTTCCCAAAAATATCTATGGGGAATATACCATAATCGGTACACTTGCAGACGAGGTGGTGATATACCCACTTTATAAGCCATAATCCCCTCTCATGGTGGTATTATGGTTCGCAGAGTATGCTGCTGACCATCGTCTGAAAAGTTTTTGGGGAGTAGTAGTAATCCTATGTAATTAATGTACAATTTGTGAATTATGTAAGATTGTCTTCCCGGGAATCGATGCTGCGACCTACGATCTGAAGTTTCAATCCTCTCCCGCTGGGCTACCACGGCTCTATAATAATTATCTCGCGTTTCATTTCATACTAAGTTTGTAAATTGAATATTAGTAAGTTTGTAACAATTATTACTTAAAGACTATATTAGTAAAATGCTATAATTTCAAAAAAATAGTATTTCGTTTATCTGAACTTAACCTTAACGTTATTGAGCAGTAAAAATAAACTGACTTTTCCATGCCTGCTTTCTCTACCGCCAAGCTACCACTGGTTTATGTAATTTTCGCATGTGACGATAGTCTATCTAGTTATAAATTTATTAAGTTTATCAGAGATAATGTTATAGAAAGTCCTATTATGTGAAGGATTTTGTTGAAAGCTAAATTGATCTGCTACTGTTAAGGATAATTGTAAAACTGACCACAAAATTAAAAACCGTTTGGAGTTGTTGTGGTCGCTTCCCATATTAGGCCGCGTTTGAATTGTTCAATCTGCTTCTAGTTTTTATCCAATACGCCTTATTCTAATGAAGTACACAAGTGTTCATTGTAAATGATCCAACATAGATAATTACATAAATAAATGGATATATACTTTTATTGTTTAGCATTTCGTTCGAACCTTTACTGTCTTTTCCGACCGAAATTCCAGCTTTCTACAATCACGTCTATTGTTTGTATCTTAGAAATCTTCTTCTCCGCATTGACTAGACGTATTCTGGAAAGGATTTATACATATATACTAATAATAAATAGGTGAATAATATTGGTTTGATTTTGAGATGATTTTGTCTTTACACAAGAAAGGTATAAGATAGTTTGATATCTAGACAATTAACTTCTGAATTTACGTAGTATTATTATAAAAACGTAAACGTGTATGATTGTAAAAAAAAACATCACGTGAAGAGATATCAAAGCCGTTGCATGTAAACCTCTATGCGTATTTGTTTTATTAAAAACATATTTTAAAAGTAATAACGGTAAAAGAAACGTTAGTGTCGCAGAATAAACGACTGCAGCATATATTTTAACTTTATTTAACTTTTCACAGACTTATAAAGAGGCAAAATGAAATTAATTCTATCTTTGAAATGTGAGTACAAATATTTTGAACTTTTTTCATTTCCAGCGCCAAAGGTGAACATGGGCCGGCGTGCATTACGAAAATTTGTTCCGTGCAAATTGAAAATTCTTTTTATTCCTCCTTTAGACGACCGACTCAAATATTTTTTTATTAAAATAAAAAGTTCGATGTACATTACGATTCTTCCGCAGCGCTTATTTAGCATAACGTGAAACGGGCACGCGTATTGTAAGGAAATATCAAAATTATAAATATCTACAAACTTTTCTTAAAATTTCATTTTCACTAATAAAATTTTAAGTATTTTTAAGCCAACTAGTTAACGCCTGCATTTTTCGAACCCAGGTTGCTAGTTCGATTCTCACTGACGAGCTTTGTCTTTCAGTAACTTTTATAAGTTCATCTGTCCTCGTCGGGGGTGGACGGACGTCCGGACCGAAAATTATGAAAAGGTTAGAATAGGACTATTCTAACCTTTTCATAATTTTAATTAATCCAGGTTCTTTTATTGGTTATTTAATTTATTCCTTTACATAACATAGTAACTCCTTATTAAAGGAAAAGGATTTTTTATAAGTCAATGGACAATCCGTATAATTTGTAACAATTACCAATCGGCACTAAAAAGCTTGTCATTTTTTTTTCAAAGTTTTTTACATAAGTTATACCGGGTCTCTCTGTAATGTCTTTTTAAAACATTTTAAGATGCAAAATATAACTGCTAACAATATACGTCACGATTGAACATACTTTATTAGTTTTTCAAGTGTTACATGACGATATTTGAGTACGATATGGCACCTTTCTTAACTATTTCTAATTAAACAATAATTTAGTATATTATGTATCCTTAATATCCATCTATACATACATATATACCCATATATGTTGCTAAGCAGAGCAAAAATGATTAGAACAATTCGGCCAATTTTTTTTACATTTTTGCCAGAAGCCCAAGTTTTTGAGGAAAAAAACAACAGATATATTATTGTACAAACCACAGAGTAAATTAAATCTGTCTCTAGCTGTCAAACGGGTGACGTAATTCAAGAGCAAAAAAAAACGTATCAGGATGTTATAAATATAATGTCGCAAGTAATTAGATCCTTGTGAATATTATTCATTTGAATATAATATTTTTTTTGAAGCCCTATGACGAGGTCTGCAGCAAAACACTTCTGATTTCGGGAACATAAAATATAATAAACTTCTAAATATTTTTTTTCAAAATAATATTGAGTATCAAAGATCATTGCAACGAATATAATATTACTAAACTATTGTAGTTTACGAAATAGAAAATTTATTTTGTAAGACTTCGTTATTTAATATTAGGATATGATATACAATGTGATGACTTTGAATAACGTTTGTTTTTGCATCGTTTCTACTAGACCACGAAAGGCTAATTATTCCGTACTGTATCTATTATTGTACTACTATAATACGCAGCGTGTTAAAGCAGCTCAAACCCCGTCGGCAGAGGTTCGTGTCACTCTGGACCTCCGAGCAGTCCTCGCGTCCTAAACCTACACTTCCTAAACTAATTCAGTCACAACACTATTAACCTACACGGCTACGTCCCCATACAAACGTCATCTATGTAACTTGAATACAATTTGCCAGAATAAAGTTTTTAGCTTACGGATCTCTGTTTCCGTGAGATCAATTTCCATGAAGCTGCACAAAGCCTAAAGTGTCTAGCTGCGTAACATTATACACATCACACAGATAGATAAAGCAGTGTGTTAGAAAATTTGTTTTTATTAATAAATTTCATGAAGTATTATTTATGTTACTTCTAATACAAAGTAATTTATGTCTTAACATTTTATTTCTTCATTAAAGTTGTCGTGATCCCAGTTGGATCTTATGACCACGCTGTTCGCACTATGCGTCGCTATGTAGCTCGATGTTTGGCGGAGAGAGAGCATTCATTTACTGAGTTTTTATTGTTACTTTAATTTATTTTAAAGAGTATTATAGCATGAGGATTTACTAGTCTAATTAAAATTTAGCAATTTAACAAAAGGTGTGCTTCTTACAAACACGTGGTGTAATTTCTATGTATTACATAGATACACTAAGCTAACCTCGAAACCCTCGCGTTGTAGGAAGAGGACTTGAGTGCGGTGATCGGGGCTGACGACCTTGCAATGAATAGGCGTTTATTTTATCGACCAGTTTTCTCCATAGCTGAACAAATTTGAAAATTGATGTTTACTCTTGAAAGATCTAAATCCTTCAGCAAGTTATAGAGACATTTCGCTGTTATACGTTTCGCTACTTATTTCGTTAAATAAAATGAAGTGATTTTATGAATAGTCCGCAATTTCGAAATCAATAAATTTCAAATGTCAAGTTTGTAAATCGATCTCTCTCTATAAAGTTAATCAGTTGGATAAATAAATGTAAGGATCGAACCTCCAGCACTAACGCCTTCGTATCTCGCTGCGATCTCGCTTCTTCAAGGATTATTAGTGAGGTATAGAGTGTGGTCTAAGTGATAAGCTTCTTACTACCTATTTTACCGAGAGAAATTTAAAATACATATTTATCAACTCTTTAACACAACTATTTTGACTCCGTAATTTAGATAGATTACGATTTGAATATTCAGAGTTAAGAATAACATCTGTCAGCCAACTGTAACTGAATATAAAATACGACTAATCATAACGCTTCATCATCATCATTTTAACCAAAGGACGTCCAAACTGGATATAGTTCTCTCCCATAGATTTCTAAAAGGATCGGTAAAAAGTGGCTTGCACCTTCCGTCGACTTTCAGGCTCCAACGGCCGTCTGTTCTGCGTGATATGTGACCCATCCACTACATTTGTTGGTCTATGTATAATATTTTTTCAGCAGAACGAGGATTCAACCTCGTGGAGAAATACAGAGTATTGCCCTCTCCAACTTATCATCTACTATCAACCTATGTGTAAATTTTTTAAAATCAAATGACAGAGACTTTCATACAAAATAAGTCAAAATTCAGAAGAGAGAATAGGCTATAAGAAGCTTTATCATTGCGTAAACAAAATGTAAATATTTTTTGGAATGAGAAAGTCCTGTCAATATCAGTAACGCTGACTTATGAATAAACGTCGCGGATTCGGTTTCCACCATATTGAGAGCACTTCATTTAAATATAAACTAGTTATTGGTCGTCAGATCTTGTGGCACTGGTTTAACGTGGTTTCCAACCACCCATACAGTGAGAGGACGTCGCATACCCCGAGGCAGACTATCAGTTTTAAATAGCTTAGCTTTTTCAACCTCTCATCAGTACCAGAGAACAACCAACGGTTTCGTGGATGAGAATTCCTAGAGTATTTCAGACCTTTTGGAATGTCCACTGATATAGAAAACAAACGAAAAATGTTACCGCTCACGACTTTGACTTGATGAAGGAAAGCTGATTACGGGTCGCGGCTAAGGTGTTGCCAGGTTTCGTGCGAGCAAAGAAAGCCAAGGAATTACCGTGAGCCCGTCAATTTCATCGGCAGACACTCTGCTTAATAAACACTGTCGTGTCTGATTTTTTATCAACTAACGTTTGATGGATATTTGCTAACTGGCCCGTATTACTTCATCACAATTTTTATACAGATATTGTTTAAAGATATAATCGCGAAGTTTTCGAAGGATTAAATATATATTATTTGTATGCCAAAGTTTAACGAACTATGAAATATCGAGTGATGACCACAAGTCGGTAGATGATGCGTGGTTAGGCCTTCTACTGGGAGAACCGACGACATGACTAAAGCATCGGAAAGTCGCTGAATGTGGTCAGCGTGAAATTGATCATCCTGGCGATTTTTGGGAGAGATATATGCCTTGCAGTAGCAAAAGGCACGTGATAAATACAAGAAATAAAAATAAGCTCGTAACGCCTAACTAAATTTCGTCTTTAAAAAGTTAACAAATACATCATCATGTGCATGTTATAGATTTGGTTTCAGAAGATATACCAGATCTTCCTATTCCTCGTTTTAAATCTAAAATTAAAAGTATATTATAAATTAGATCTTAATATAGTATTTACGAGTAGTCGATTCATTTGCAAGGTTCATATTTTAATTTTTACATCAAACATTGTTAAATTTTATTTAAACAGACCCATGATTTGTGTTCCTGACCGGCACTTCTTAGCAGATAAGTATTCCAATACTGAACTTTTTATAATTTTATAATAATTAGTTGATGATACAAAAGTGGGTATGTAAATGACGAATAAATAAATTTAAATTAGAATTTGTGCTGTAAAACTTTTTATAAACATCTTACAAGCTGTTTCAGTAATGTTTCCTTTTGACACGTGGTATTGTAGATTCGTATACTTCTTAATAACATTTACAGTATATAAATAATGTTAGAAACAATGACACTTTATATTTACCGTACATTATATATTAAAAATATTTTAAAAAAATATGTTAAAACAATATTTTTTGACTCAGATATATTGTACACATCTAACAATGTCAAATTTCATTTGATAAGAGCAACTGTCAAGTTCCCGATCGGCTCTTATCAATAGATCACGGTTCCGAGTCGGTGGTAGCTTACTACTTATAATGTTAAATAATCGACCATTCAAAAGTACGAATCAATGTCCACTTGAATAAAGATATTTTGAATTTTAATAAAATGTATTTAAAATCTTAAGTCAAGTAAGTTAAGCTAAGAGAGACCAATAATACTGTTCGACCAAAACCACCGCATCTCCTCTACTGTTTTAAAGTTATTAAATAAGTAACTACAAAAAATACACATCTAAGTTTATTTCTTCTCAGATCAAGGTATGTTAGAAACGTACTTAGCTTTCAAATTGGGCATTCTTTTCATTTCCTCATGACATACACACGTGGTCACTATAAAACATAAAGATAATAATATGAATAAGTTTTCATCGACAAAAATTATAGTGTACATACAGGTTGATTGGGTGTTAGTGTAAAAGTGGATATATCTCATTTATGATCAATTAATGTATAGTACACTGTTCAAAGTCAGTAGTATCAGAAAAATTGATACTCGTAACATAATGATATCGCAAAAAAGTGTTCCCATAACTCATAAATATGTATATTAATAATTGTTTACTATCTTTTTCTGCAAACTTTGTAATAAAATTAATTATTATAATATATTTTAAAGTGATCGCCTTATTTGGAAATATATCTGTATCTAAATATATCTATAATTAATCAGGCTGTATAGTTTAGTGAAATTTACCTTGATTGTGGCAAATGGAACTCAAAAATTTTGATTTTGTAAATAGTTTATTTAAACGTAGTAGTATCTATTCGCCTCATTAATAACGACCATAATTCGCCTATTCGTTTTCTTTGCTTAAAAGGAAATCGAGCCTTCTTTTTATTTTATATTAATAAGATAAGCAAAGTTCTTTTTTATTATAATTAAGGTTTTTATTTCGCTTGAATGGTATAATTTTATTAAAAGTATATTTTTTCTTTTAATTTCTATTATTATCTATAAAAAATGTGGTTAATTATAAGTAGAAAGTGAATATAGAATTTGGTGGAAGTTGATGTATTTGATATTTTTTCTATCGTTCTATCATAACTTAAGTAAATAGAATATTGTTACTTCATCATCATCATTATTGTTTTCGCTGTAAGATTTCCTCTGATAGATATAGACTCCCAGATTCCAAAGGAACTGGTTGAAAGCCTCCAGCATGCAGATTTTTCGGACGACCTCCTTTCTGCATGAGGTCCATAATCTCTACTTCGGAACTTCAAGGATCCTGCAGTTGCTTTTACCGTAAACCGTAATTTTTTAAAGAAATCAAAGTCATTATTTTAGCTATGAAAAGGGGAAGGAAATTAAATAAATAAACGTGACATACAAAAATCTACAAGCATAACAGTCCTCTAAACATATTTGGGTTTATTGTAAAAAGCGTGTCACGGTAAATACGAAATCCCGATAACCAACTTGTGTAGTTTAATATCATATCGTATCGTAAGCAAAGACATCAAAAATATTATAATAAAATTATTATATGTTATTGTGAATGTAATAATGACCATAATTTCATTTTTATCATGTCCACTGCTGGAGATAGGCTTCCCCCACAGATTTACAAAACACGTAAACGAGTGGTGTCTCACCGCCATTCGCAAAACACTTACAGGTTTTCATGAGTCGTCAAAAAATTACGAATAATATTTTATTTTTACCACAAAGAGTATTTATTATTTAAGATTGTTTGCTAATCCAATTAAGACGTTACAGTTCTCTGTAGGCAATACTTTGACTTTTAACAAAGAAAAATAAAGCGGAAGCCGAGTTCTCTGTTTAATGAGTGAACTAATTACAGTCTCCTTAGATCTATGTTCTTGAGGACTCCTCTTCTTTGAAATGAAATATGCTTTGAGAATTATCTTGCCATTTATTATTTCATTATTCGGTTTAATTTTGTTCCGCGTTTATACAGTGAGATATATAAATTCAAAACAAAATGTTTGTGTGTCTTACATATCTAATGGAGGTAATTATGAACAATTTTGTGGTTTGTAAAGTGTAGCGAAAGACGTTCATCCACAAGGTGGACAAAAGTCTGTCATAAGGTCAACGGAGGACACTGGATGCAAGACATTTTAAACCGGTCGTATTATAAATAAGTGGAGGACTATATTCGATGATGGACCTCATACCGCTGAAATGATGATAGGTTAGGTAATAGACAACGACAAAGGCAATAATAATAAGTAGACATGTTTTAATATTTGCCCGTCACCTTCCAAACAAAATAAACAGTAATGAAGATAGAAGCAATCCGACTCAAGTGCTTCCTGTAGTTATGGACTCCTTTTATTCGTTCCGATAAAAGATAAAAGTCTCGTTCCGTATAAATATTATTTCTATGTGCGGATCGAAATCCGCTTCGATAACGTAATCAGAGTAACAATGTCACTGGATAAACTCCGTGTGGGGCTACGAAGTTGCGTTTCGGCATAAAATTATCTTATGATGTGTTTGATTGTGGAAACTTTGACGTAGTAATAGATGAATTCTTAACAGATGCATGTATTTTTTCTTTTTTTTTTTTTGTATAAATCTACACAGTTGCAGCAGTTACAGTTGAGCGTTGGATTTATGGGTTGGTTTAAATACAGGTTAAGAAGGACGGCAGAAGCACGGGAAAGAAACTTCGGCATGGGCCGTTTTATTACAAGTTGCTTCTATTGTTAGATTTAATCGAAAGACGAAATCGAAGAACGTTAGAGTGCTAATGATTACTATAATGTAAATTACTTTATCAAAGATAGCACACCTTAGAATTGACGTTTTCGCCTTCATGGTATTTCATTATTAATTAAATAATTAATTTTGATTTTTTTTTTAATTTATAGTTCCGCCAAGTTTTTTTTCGCGTGTTCTTCTTAGGCCTGGGGCATTTATCTTCCGAACAGGTAGCCATTTCTACGTTAATAAGAGATGAAATCCATTCTATATATTATAAAAAAGAACTTTTGAATTTTAATCGCAAATTGAATTTGCAAAAAAATAAATGATAAATGAAAAGTAAAATAGAAATGTACAACGGCCGGCCATGTTGCTAACTTTTTCTTAATAAGCTTGTTATTATTTTAGTATAAAGACGAAATATGTACGAATCTACACATCGTAGTTTAAGCCCCAAGTCGCCTACTGCAAGGCATAGGCCTTCCCCAATGAAATCTATGATGGAATATTTCATAATCGCCATGCTTGGCAGGTGGGTCAGCGACCGCAGTCTGGTATTTTGGTACGCAGAGGACGCTGCTTCATATCCTCTGAAAACTTGTTTGTGAGCAACGGCAATCCTATATAATTAATGCACGAAATGTGAATTATTTAAGTGGAAATCGAACCCGCGAAAATCCGTTGCAAGTCGCATTTCTCTTCATAATGAAATATATATACAAATTTATATATATATATATATATATATATATATATGTATATGCACACATACATAAATGAATATAGATAAATGAATAAAGAGAATAAATACAAGTTAAATAAAGACATTAGAATCACAGTTAAAGACAAATAAAATTGACTTAATGGCCCAACGAAACTCCTGAAATCATCGAGTCGGCTTCTCAAATGAGGGTAGCTGCGAACGGTTATGTGTTCTATGGGAAGCGATGAGAATATTAGCACCCAGAAGTGCCCCGGAGACAATAGAAATAAACGGGAACGTGACCCAAAAGCGAAACCAAATGTGCAGCCCCAATGTAAATATGTTAATTAAATCTATTATAACGTATCTGTGTTAAGATAGTTACATATTCTTGTCAGTCAGCTGATATACGAAGTGTGCTTTTCTAAATTGGATTTTAAAAACCTCCGAATTTTCTAAAACATTTACTTTATCTTGCCAATGTGATTACGTCATTCTAATTTCAAAATCATTATTATTTTTAGCCATAGAACGTACACTGCTGAACATAGTTTTCTGATAAAACTGGTAGGGAGCGGGTTGAATACAGTGTGCACTGCGCTTTAATGTTCCTGGTGTCTACTCCGCAATCTTAACCATTTACTATAATTTAATTGGTCAATAGCTGTGGTTACTTATGCTTAGTGGCAACGATAATTAATTATTTTCTTGATCAGAAAAGACCAAAGTTTTTAACTAACCCTAGACCTCAATATACCATGGACACATTCTGCCTAGAATCACTTGAAAGGTAAAAACTTAAATATTTGAATGTCCAACACTTTAGTACCCGACACCATAGGTGCTGCAAACCTATCGAAATGTCAGGAACATGATGATATAATAAAATGTGATCTTATTTTTTAAAAGTTAGTTTTATTTCAATGAATCGCTTTTACAACTTGAGTAACTTTAAGTTGAAGAATAGGAGTCCTATTTGAGCTCCTATAACGGATAGGATCTCAAAAAGGACTCTTCTAGCAATCTAATCATTTAAATACGTTGGTAACTCTTTTGTGGTCAACTGTGTATTTTCTATAGTTTCCTATGTTATGTCTTTGATTTACATTGTAATAAATTTAAAGGCTATTATTTAAAGGATTCTAAAGTGATAAGAAGTAAGTGAATAGTGGTAGCCAAGCGGTATAGGACTGAGACTTGACATCGTAGGTTGCGGGTTCAATTCCTGGGATATAAATATATATAATTCACGCGTATATAGGATTCCCACTACTCAAAGACTGGTTTTTGATGAACAGCAGCGTCCTCTGCTTACCATGCGTGTTGTTTATGTTATATCCACCCGTCTATACGCTGAAATCATGAAACTGATAGTAAAGGTCGGGAATAAATTGTTCTACAAACGTTGCAGATATTGCAGATAAAGTGACGAAAACAAAACCGTAGTTTGTTATGGACTTTTTTAAATCGGAGCTCGTTCAGTTCCTAAAGATAAAGATTGCCATTATAGGAAAGCTCAATCTGATTGTATTTTTTTTATTAGATTAGTGTTTTCTGACTTTCTCATGACGTATACATGTATTTTAAAATGATATTGTGTTGAAAATTACAGTTAAAACCAGTTGGGTATATAACGTCATTCCCACAGCGACCAGCTTTCGACTATTGCCCTAGCAAGTGACCTACAAACGGTTGAATTACCGTCCCTAACCAGAAAATCAATCAACTAACTTCACGCCAACAAACTCCGCCGCAAAACGTTTTACTAGAATAAACCCTAATTGTTTTACCGTCATTTGAAAACCGCTCTTTAACGCTTAAATATCTTCATTCAGCTGTTTAGTCGATAACCAAATTATTTTCCAACTACGTTCACACTGATGACTTTTATCTCTTAAGGTATAGGAGCTGTTTTGCAATATTATTTTCTTGCACAAGAGAACTAGATATGTTTGTAAAACATAGAACATTATTCGAATTTATTATCTATTGCAGAAAAAAGAACTCTATCCTTAAGGATATAAGTGATGAAATCCAAAAAATTTGATGATTTTCACTAAAAGATTGTTTTAATCGTTCACTATAACCGCTATGGGGTAATCGAGATTTCTTTTATTTTAATTAATACCGATTAATTGCGTCGCGATTAGTATGAAATGATCAAACACTTTCTGTTGTGTTTTTACGAAATTAATTGGGCTACAATTACTTTAACATAAAATGGATTATTCGTATCTTGTTTAATTATTACGTTGAGAGACGTTAAATATTTTTATTTCATTTAGTTATAAATGTTTAGACATAACCTAGCATAACGCTGACCAGGGATGCGTAAAGAAAATGTATTTCATTTTGCATTTTAAGAAAAGAAAGTTATATAAACTTATATACTGCTATAGGCGAGCCTACTTAAAAAAATATGTATTTCAGCGTGTATTTGCTGAACTTATGAACTAAGAAAAAAAACGGTTGGTCCTTTCAGCCCTTAGATGCGAACTGCATCACATAGACCTCGTCTAAAGATACCTACGGGGAGATATATCATAATCGCTACGTTTGACAGGCGGGTTCGCGATCGCAGTGGGGTTTTATAATACGCAAAGAACCCTGCTCCTCAGGTAATTGGTTTATGAGCATTGACAATCCTATATAATTAATGCATAATTTTTGTACTACTTACTCATTTATTCATTACTTATTTATTCAAGTAGGCATTTGCATGTGCTTTTGAATCGTCGATTATTTAAACACTATTAGGAGTAAGCTACAACTGGCTCGGAACGCCGATCTTTTGAGAAGATTCGGCCAAAGACACAACAAGACTATGTAAAAGAGTCGATAAATCAAGTTCCACACATTTCGATCAGCTAATAACTTTTGAATGTTATAATAAGTTTTAATTAATATAATAATACATTTTTATTCTTTAATTTAAAAGTGAGAAACGGAAAATGTAAGATATATCGTGGGACTTTTTTATATACGCGTACCCATATCCATGAAGGATTTATTATTTTTATTTATATCATATCCTCTTTGTTGCACATTAATCAGTCTAAACTTAATTAAAATGAAAGGAATGAAAATTTGAATTGAAGGCGAATCTCAAAGAATCGAACCGTGATCACGCATTAAAAAGATAGATGACAATATTTATGTAAACAAATAATAAAAACAGAAAACATCGCCTTCTTCCGATGGCCATATCAGTCAGGATTTGTCTTCCAAAAGTTATTATTTACGTATATTTATCAGTAAACTGCAGATCAGTACAGGCAGTTTAAAATAGCGAAATAGTTCGTTTACAGAAAAAAAAATCAGATCACATTATTTCTTACTTGATAATATTTCACGTTTTATTTTATAGTACATTACAACAAAGAAATAAAGCTTCTGGTAGTGACTATAAAAAAAACATGTCACAAGAGGTTTCAACGCAAAATATTGTAAACTTGATTCGCATTTGTTTTTGGAAGATTTGTAGGCAAGAAGTCAAAGAGTAGTTTACCGTTGCTTAAAAATATATTAATGTATTGAAATGAAGTAACGTTTTAATATAATATATATTAAACCAGTCAGTGAAGTTGCAAATAGCATTCGCGGATTAATAAATTAGCAAATAACGAAATGATTTTTAAAATATAATGAAGCAGAAGCGAAAAGCGTTGAAAATAGCGGCAATCGGGACGCCTATTTTATTTTCCTTTTTTTAATGCTATTTTAATTAAATTTTATTTTAAATTCAAATATGATAAATCGAATTTTATTTTTTTGTATTTGCATTTTTAGTAGCTAACTAATCTAATTATTGGACATTTATATCGTGATTAAACAATAATTTAAAAATATCATTCTTATATTACCACACGAAAGTATGCGATTTTTTATTAGAAAGATAGCACGTTTTAACACTTTTTGGAGATAGAGGAAAAATAAACGTGAGTGCTAGTTCAGCATCATATTTGTTCAGGAATTACTGACTCATTAAGGATACAAACACACACAAAACCCCCCCTTTTTTTATTGGCCACTTTGAACGTCCGTTTGCAACGTGCACAGACGACATTGTTAATGTCGTTGGACGATGCCGAATACAGGGTGCTTCTAACAAGTCATATTGAAAACCTACGGGAGAGGCTATGTCTAGCAGTGACGAGTCGAGACGAGACGAGTCTTATGGCTAAAATGATAATATCGATTGTCCATTAAAATTACATGTGTACGTCACCAAAAGAATACCAGAAGAGCCTCCTTCAGAGAATGGCATCATTCAACTTAAACCTTCGTTAACGGACAACATGCAGCGATTAATAGTCTGAAATAGAATTAAAGAAAATGTTTACCAATCTTCTTTTGTTATCGCAATTCCTCACACAAAAATTCTGCTGATAAATTCACCATTTTAGTTCTACTGAAGTCGTCTTTGAACAATATTTTTGAATTAGATGAAATAAAATATGTTTTGTACTATATTCCGCAAACACAGTAAACATATTACTCTTTCAACTACACTATTGTTAGCTAGTGAAAGTGATAGATGATTGTAGTGGTTGTAAGGGACTGTAAATATATTTACGCTAATGTTTCTAAAAGGTACTCAAGAAGCAATTTATATTTATATAATACAAAAGTATTCTATTTACTGATTCATTGTCAGTCAATAGTTTCTTGTTATGATCTGTTATGGTTTTAGGTAAATCTTCTTACTTCTTTTTTCTTTTCTTTCTTTTTTCACTACTTCTTTCTTAGTTTTTAGCGGAGGTTTACATGGTTCAACCGTAAGTTAAATCGATATATTTGAGAACCTGAATCGTAAAGAAGGTAAAGTAGGTCTAGGCACAGTTAACTTAAAAGGACGCATCCGAAACAGAAGTAGATATATTACAGCCTTTATAAGGTATTCTTATTTAGTTATTACTAGCAACGAAACAGGCGCATTTTCTAGTATAACTTCTGTCCAGCGAATACAGAATATACGTACGTGCGTATACGTTTATTTTAAACCAAGTGAATAAAATCGCGTGTTAATTAAATCCAGAGTTCGCTAAAACTTACAAATATTTATTACAGGGTTTAGGAAGAAATCTCCGAGGATCCTAAGAGATTGAAAATCCCCGAGAACAATTTTAATTATAATGTATGCTAAGTAGAAAGTTTTCGAATTCCGTTAGTTACCTCCAACTTACTCTCTAAAGGAAGAAGTGCCGTTAGTTTTAAATTGCATGGCGTCGTAGTGTGTTGATATAGTTTATCTTAAACGAGGCCGATCTGGTTTTTGGCGCAACCATTCGAATGCTTTTTCGTGGCGTTAGAGCTTATTAATGTGTAATGAAATCATATAAAATGGTTTTAGGATCTTGATGTTTCTATCCCGGTACTGAAGTGCAAGCATATTCGCCTAAGCAAACACAAAAGACTTCTTTGTAATTTTGCGCACAACTTCGATGATCTACAAAGTATGGGCTAGCTCCAATTGAATGCTGAAGATGATTGCTGGCTAATATGACCTTACCTCTTTTGTACCACCGTGAGAAATTAGGTCAAAGTAAATTTAATAATTAAGGTTTTGATTTTTTAATTTAAAATACTAACCTCTTACTTCATATGCAGTTTTTAAAAGAAATGGACTTTCTGAAGATGAAATAAAATTGATATTATTAATCGTGGCCATGTCTTTGCTAAAATTAAGAGGAATCTCAGGTTTTTGCTCCGAGGTAGCTTTATGAGTCTACTTTAGAGGTGAGCAAGTGGGCTGCACAGTAAAGAGAGCTGTGTCTTTATACGATTCATCAGCGTGGGAAGAGTAGTGGAGAGAAAGTTGAGTTGGTACTTCGAAGGGGCCTTATCCCTGGGACTAGGAATTCCCGTTAAAGTCCTAAAGGGACTTTTATTTTGACTCATATTTTGAGTACTGGTTTTCTAGTTTTCTTGGTTATATTTGCCTCTGGATGATGGAATTGGGGGGAAACCTGTTGCCCCTTTTCTGTTTCTTAGCTACATTCTATCAGAGCAATTGTTGACACGAGCTACAAAAAATACAAATTGTTGCCAAAAAGTTCATGCCGGCCATGTCAGCCAGTATCACATATCATACAGTTGTTCTCGAACTGTGGTTAAAAGCATCACTGAATATTACTCCGCAACTTTTCCCAGTACTAACGCTTTTAAGTTAGTTCTGGGAACAGTTGCTTTTATGGTTTTGCCTTCTCGAGGCCCTTGAAAATACTCTCTCTATGGATTTCATGAGCATGGACTGAGCCCGACGGGCAACTTGTCGGGCAAAAAAATCTATGAACCCTTTTTCATAGAGAAAGCCTGATATATCTTTTCACTAAACAAAATTTTAGCTTTTTATAATGTTATAAAATACAATGTCGATATTTAAAAACAAGATTTAATTTAGCCCGTAGATAGGTCGTCATATGAGAAATTCCTGTCGCCATAG
Source organism: Battus philenor (assembly GCF_028537555.1). Lineage (NCBI taxonomy): Eukaryota > Metazoa > Arthropoda > Insecta > Lepidoptera > Papilionidae > Battus > Battus philenor. Next base: position 6,926,542 of record NW_027181688.1, on the reverse strand, counting down.
TGTGGCTTCATTTATTCGGGTTGCGAGTTACGTCGATGCTCCAGTGTTTTTCTGTTGGAATTTTGTTTGCGAATTTGGCAGAAAAGCTTGCACAAAGCCAACGTTATTCAATAACATAGAAAACAAAATGTTTTTAGTTATACATATGATTATGATGTCGTTCCATCTAAATGTTGTTAGAGATATGAAATTTATTTTTATATATTCTAACAACGATACTTTTAAGGTGAAATTTATTTAACTTCTTGCGAAATAAGTCATTATCTGTAAGATATCGTTAATATTATCAGCATCAGAAATTTTTTTGACCAGTATCTAAAACATGGACATACCCAGTTTTACTGTAAAATAAATTCGAGTTTTCAACAAAGTCAGTGACATAGTTTTTGGCTTATCCTCTCCATTTTAAGATCTATTACGTACAAAGCTCAATTAAAGTCTTTGAGCAGCGTAGAATGTCGACCTACAAGATGAACAACCGCTAGCAGACACTGAATGTGGGCCGCTTCTACTATTGGAAATCTGAGGCGAAGGCTGATATCCAGTAGATTTACGGATAAAATGATTTAATTTCCAGTAGACCCGGATGGAAACGGCCTAAGTCGATTGTCCTTCGACGACCTTATTGAGATCGTCTTGTGGGTATCCTTGGTGGTCTATGATCGGTACTCAAGAACCTTTAAGTCCTATTGGACATCTGTAGGTTACGTTGACAACCCTAAAATATAATCGATCAAACAAAATGAGTCAGTGGTGACCAATCCGTGTCTATCTATGATCAATATATAAGATTGGTGTTACGTATTTTTAAATTAATACACTAACCTATATTTAAGAGGAAGTAAAACGCGTAATTTCAAATAGCCAAATATCATTATTAGATTTCGCAGATGGCGTTGTACACCGAAATGAAACAAACTAATGTATTTAATTAGTTTGATAGTAGTTGCAAGCGCACCGCGTTTTTCCGCCACGTTGTTGTTTAATAAAACTGCGACAAGTTTTAATTTCGCCCCCGCATCGCATAGTTAGCTCGATATGAAATTCCTGCGGTCACGATTAAGCTTTATTTAGCCGCCTTATGACTGCGGGCAGCGTTCATTATGTAAGTTATTATTACGTCGTAAGATACACCCTGTGGATGTTACGTTATTTAGTCATCTCGAATAGAAGTAGCTTGTAGTTTTACTCGCCACTATACAGAGTGATTGGTTATTGATGCAAAAGATTTACAGAGATAAATGTTTAGTACATTTGCCGACAAAAATTTCAAATCTTTTACGACTATTTCCAATCATTATGTATTAAGTGATCACTCCGAAATAAGAATGTATCTTTGATAGTATAGCTCATTTGTCACTATAAAGCTTTAATGCTTTTACTTCTTTTAGACCAGAGTTCCCCAAACTTTTTTGTGTCGTAGACCCCTTGCCATGTTTTTCCGTGTTGGGTAGACCCCCTACTTACCTGATATTGATTTTTTGTAAATTTCTAACTGTAGTGAAGTTTAGTGTTAAAAACTTAAAGTAAAACACATGTTAATTTATACATTTATTAATTGAATTTAAATTAAAACTACTCAAAATAAAATTTTGTATCTGTTATGTAAAATGTACGTAACATAAAATAAACTTTAAATAAAATAACATAAGCAATAAGATGAAACTGATGCTTTAATAATAAATTACTAAGAAATAAATAGCACTATCGGGGACCCCCATTTTCATTTCATGGACCCAAATTTTTTTTCGCTGACGTAGACCCCTTGCAGGTTGTCATAGATCCCTAGGGGTCGATATAGACCACTTTGGGAATCACTGTTTTAGACTATATCCTTGGATAATGTTCTCATTAAAATATTAAATTCTTGTCTTCGAATATCTCTGTCTATTGACATATTCGCGGCAGTTTAGTCTATGTACCTAAGAATATAAATATATGAGAAAAATACCAATGTTAATAATGTTAACCCTAAAAATAATGGTAAGCATATATCATTTTCTAGGCGCCATAATAGAAGTAACTCTTTTGTGGGCAACTGTACAGCATTTCTATATACTCTCAAATAACGTCTCTGAGTATCATATAATAAATTTAAATTTTTCATTAAATTTAAACACCAACTTTCCTGTTACAGTATGAAGTATATTTAAAGTGATGATACTCTGGAATAAATTGCTCCACAACTATATAAAAGTTATTGAAAATTGAACAAAAAAAAAATTGTGTTTTTTGTTGGCTATTTTCATATTTTTTTATCGCCATCGCCACCGACGGCCTCTCGTACTCCTGTCTTATTTTTGGGATAGGTACTTTTTTTTAAGTTTGTAATATAGTACTTTTATTTCCGCGCTCTTCTTTCATTCATCTTATGCTCTTTCGTACATTTCTTTTCTACATTTCTTTCCCTTTTCTTTTATTCGATCCTTCCATTCCTCACCTTGTTCTTAAATATTACATTTCTCTAATTTTTATTATTATTTTTACACATTTTTTCTATTTATATTTTACCTTTTGTTTCTATTTATTACTTTTATATTACTCTTACAAAATTAAACGAATTTTGGTCTTTACTCTTCGTCAATGATTAGCATCCTCGCAGATGTGTCCGTGCCTAACCGGCATCCGGATTCGACTCGGAACTATTTTCATATTAAGGTGCCTTTGGAACTCTCGAAGCTTTGTGGATGGCCTTATAGGGAAGCTCAATCTGATTCTAGATTGATGACGTCATTGATTAATATCTTAAGGTTAACTATTTTTGTTATATAAATAAATGAATTATGTGTAAACAACAGTTTGTATCACTACAGTTGGTCATAACAGATTATTTTGATATTCTGTTTCACGAGTCGTCAAGCGGCAGTTTTTCATTTCGCCTGTGGCTTTATTTCGCCGTATCATTGCTATCAAATCGGGTTAAACTGTTCCACTTGCCGGCACAAAGTGACCCCGTTCTTTTGCACCCAAGTGATGTTTTATAAACAGTACACTCGTGGACTTTGGTTGTGTTGATTCAGTAACTGAATATAAAAAAATTGCGTTATTGTGAATCTCATATCTGTTTGTATTTGATATATATTACTTTTATTTTACAACACGTATCTTTAAAGTGAAACGAACAGAATCCCGATTTACCGTACATGTATAGAAATAAAAATGTTCAAAGCGAAATTGTATTTTCGGTAAATATTTTTGTGCAACAAACTTTTCATTCAAATGTCTAAATAAATATATTAGTGCCGTATACAATTCTCCTATGGTGGAACTTACAACCACCAATAAAAGTTGGCACAGACTTTATATATTTCATGATCGGACCACGTCATTCAGAAAAAAACAAACTTATATAGTTCTTTTTAATCTTTCATAGTTCCATTCCTGTTTATTATTAGCAGTATTTTTGATTTTATTTTGAGTAAATTAAGTTAGTTCTCGTTTTTCTGGTATTTTCAATGAGGATTATATTTTGGTGCATTTAATTGAAATGAAGATACAGCATCTTCATTTCTCTGCTTATCTGAAATTAATGTAATGATAAGTTTTAATATTAAAGTTATTTTAGAATGTGTTTGTATTTACATTGTTGGCGTGGCTTATAAAAGAGTTTTTTTTTTTTAATTATTTTGCTAATTTAAATTTGTAATATTAACCAATAATTTCTTATTTAATTGTTCAAACCAACTTGAGGTTGACTTTATGAATTTCTTTCATTAATTTTCAATTTTTGAGCACCTTGTATAGATTCTTAATGAAAAAAATACATATTCTAGTGCGGTATGCATTCGCAATGTCGATAAATAAATCGTTAGGCGCCAGCCCTTGTTTGTTCGTAGCATCAATCTTAAAAATTCATATTTTCCACTTGACCGATTGTATGTCACCTGTTCCCGTATTGGAAAAGCATCAATATTATTTATATATACCACAGAAATTAAGAGCAATAATATAGTGTATTTAAAACCATTAAAATATATTTTAAAATTTCAATCTAATTATTCATAGCTGTACGTAACAAAATTATTTTAGTTTCCCTTTTTATACATAGATGGCGTAGATATTAACTAAGTTGCGCTAGTTTTTTTTCTTCACGTTTTATTTGACCAAACAATCATTTTGTCGCCAGTTAAGTCCAATTATAGCAATTTATTTAGTCGAGGTACCACCTATCAGGTAAATTAGAATCGGAATGCGTTGTGTCGGTCTAAATTGAGATCTTTTCTCGGGAGGCTTTTTGTTCAGTCACAGAGAATCTGTCCAATCCGTTGTAAATCTTACATTAAGACTAGAAATAAAGGTTCTGTGGGAGCTCCTCGACCGTGGTTATATAAATGATGATTCAGACTAAAGGTTCTCAGCTAAAACTGAATGCCAATAAGGTTAATTGTCACCGAACTGCTCAACATTCCCAAAACTTACAGTGCGAATGTCGGATCTATCACGTTGTTATAAGACGGGTCAGGTGCAGTGTTAGGTCCTGACTGAGCAGTATAGAAAACTTATTGATACCTCCTTACAATGTATCACCTTCACTAAACAGAATCATCTTTCCACCTAACCAAATTTTAAATGAACCTTCCAATACTGATTTGAAAGCTCATTCCAGAACTCATGCTGAAACTCTTGATATTTCTAAATACTACAAATTGTTAGTGAAAGATTTCGCTTCTATACCTCGTGGTGCTACCTCAACCGGATACAACTTCTGTGTCCCGCTTGTGGTGCGGCGAGGAAAAACATAGACTTATTTGTTATGCGCAGAACGTTAGTAATAATAATTTAGACGAAAATCCTTATTTTTTAAACTTAGCGGCAAAAGAAAGCATTTCAGTCTAATAAGAGCGATGGGATTCATATGACCTAGTATCGCTACAATGCCTGGTTTAGGACAAGATTCATAACGTCCCGTACTGCAGCTAATTGAAAATATAGCAAAATCAGCGCCGCTGGAAACGTCTTAAGGTAACAGAAAGTTTTATTAGTACTTTACAGTTTTGTGTTTTCGAAACTAATATAAAATAAGTCCAATCTTGAAGACGTTACCATATCAATATAGATTTTTTAATATATTTAATACGTATTTATTATAAGTGTCTAATCAGTATAAGTAAATGCGCATGAATATGCACTATTATTATTATATATTTATTCTTTAAGTAACGGAGAAAAATTCTTATAAATAGAAACTATTTTACTTCGCGAATATTTATAACTGTCGTCGTCTTATCCGGTCTACATTTCTAACAATGTTAACTAGACGAAATCATATTCCGTTTGAATTCGTTCTGCATTTAGATTTACCCGACTCCGTTCTTTTGTGGACTACCTCACAGATAACGAGATCCCTATTTATATTATTTAGATATTCTTTTGTGTTATAAAATATTATATATCGATGAAACATCGATATTATTTTTATTTGTTCTTAAATCGGATCTTGGTTACGGTTTGTTAATTGTTATAGTTGATTGGAATTTTTTTTTATTTATTTTATTTTATTGTAGACCAACATCTTTAATAATTACATAAAGCAACAGTGTAGTTAAAACAAATATAAATATTATAACTGTTAAATTGTATTGTTGCTTATGAAAAAAAGTCACGATGACTGCCACCGCCCCAACTCGGCAGGAACCGATCCGTGAGAATGATCGGGGGGGGGGAGGAGGTTAGGTTAGGATTTAAAATTAATTAATGCTAACTGAAATTAGTAATAATTTATTTATTTATTTATTTATTAATAGCCGTTGGGGCTGAAAGGTTCTCAAGTGGCGACCACGGACCAGTAGAGGCAGCGTGGATTGGCTCTTCTCTTGGTGGACCGACGTCATAGCTATATATCACACTCTGTGTTTGGCACTAATTGGTGTAAAATTACTCCTGAAAATGCCCCGTGGAGGGGTGAAACACGTGTTGAGTGATTTAGCGGTGGTAGTTGTGGAATTCGCATTGTTTGCCGTATGCGCATTTATCTGCGGGCTGGCGGGCGGTGCACTTTATTGCACGACTAGGGCTGCATGTGCGGAGGTAGCTATATATTTATCCTTTTCTTACATAGATATATTTATAAGGTTGCGGCAACTCGCTGGTTGCGGGCAGTCCAGGACTGGTATTGATTTTTGGGGGACCCCTATGCCTCCCAGTGGGCGTCCATCAGCTGAAAAAAAGAAGAACTAAATCTATCGATGTCTTAACTAATATAAATTATAATTATACTCTCTCGTTACTGTCACCTGTGGCCGACTTGGAGTCTGGCAGTATTGGTGTCCTCGAGATACTAAGATAAAAACCTTACCTGCTTTAGTTGAACCTTGCAGTAGTCTAGTCACATCGTCATATTTAACTTCGTATCAATGAAATAAATTGTAAAACCACGATAATTGTTATCTTAAAGCTTATGCAATAATAATAATACGAAAGAATAAGTAAATATATACAATACAAGTATTAATTTAAAGGAAATTAGACTTTATTGCTTATGGAATTAAGACTATAATTTTAAAGTCTTGTAAATATGTTCGTGTTGTATTAAAGGCATTTCTTACAGTGCACTGGCGGCTAGGAAGGCAATTCCAATTTCCGGAAATGCAGCTGTTTCCGATCCATTACTTCTGGGCCGCTTGTAATTTGGTTAATCATGTGTCTTGGCTATGCGCTGCCGACTCTGATGTACGTCTCTCTGTTTCTCTTTGTTTTCTTATATATTTATATATTTGTTTACTATAACTATAAATAAATAATTTTTTACACTTTTACTAAGATTTCTAGATAATTTTCATATTTAAATTTTCGATAAACTGCCTCAGTTCTTAAAAATTACTGATTATCATTATTAAATCGTGCCCAAATATGACATGAATGCTTCAATTTGTAATAACTACTTTAAAATACTGATAATCAATATGTGTAATGTCTTTTTCATGACAGTCGTACCATGTAAACCTTTTAGAGCTTACAAGGTGCGTTATCGACAGCATTTAGTTTATTATATGTATTATCATCATCTACATTTCAGAGTTTGGATGTTCTCTGCTGGATTTAAGCCTTCACTTAAAGATCTTAAAGGATTCACTTTAGGATCTTAAAGATTTCTAATATGGCTGGTAAGAAGTGGTCTGCATCCAGATGTTCAACTTCGCCGCGCTTACCGTTCCGTGGTCTCTGCTCCAGGATTTTAGTACCCTAGCGGCCATGTGACTTGCCTGTTGACATTTCAACCGTCGACGATAATAATGCTATATATACGAAAGGCCATTGATGAAATTACTTGGCATCTACATCACTAAAGATATATCTCAGTTCGTACTGAGATATATCTTTAGTGACGTAGTGACGTCTCTTCGTCGTGAAGAGGACAAAAAAGAGTAGATAATCATTCTACAACGTAATTGTATTGACATTATTACGTCATTTTAAAGAAATAAAAATGAATCACGCGTGACATATTGGTATATGTACGTAAAAGTTTCTATCACTTTCATACAAAACGTAGTGACGCAAAGTGCAGCACAACAATACGAACAGCAATGTCGAGTAGAGTTCTATATGCAGAATGCATATTTCATAGAGCAACGTTTAATATATCGCGAGTATATTTCATTTAGTTCAGCAGTAAATGTTGTTCATATTTTGTAATAATCACGCTTGGATGCATTCTAAAATGATTGATACCAGATCGGTAATTTCTCCGAAGGAAATTGAATTCTATTTCTTTACAGGTTTGGTTCATTTTTCCGTACACTCGCTGCACATAACAGGAGATGCATATTCTGCAAAGATTACTCCGTAAGGCGAACTTCTTACGGAGTGCGCTACAAGCTTCGAGCGATCTTTCGCAATATAGTTTTTTGTGTATTTTTAAAGTGATTTTCATTTTATTGGGTAAAATATAGTTTGAAATTGTAGAGGATATTGACTCTAAATTCCTGAGAAAGTAAGTAATTAAGCTATGAATTGGATCCTTAAGTTTCTGGAATGAAGACTACGGTCCAGCTATCGCAGGGTAGTAGAATGCTGTATGCAGGCAGCTTCTTACCGGTATTATTGGAAATCAATCGGAGAGGATCACCTTCGTTATCAAAAACCTTTTCCCATTTAGTATACAAATTTTTAATGCCGTAATAATCAATCAGTTTTTCAGTAAAATATGTCAACAGAAACGACATTACTTTGTGGTCCGCCTAATATAAATAAAATTAAAATTGGGCTAAAGAGAAAAATAGATGAACTTTATTATGAATAACGTACTCAAATTAACATACATTGATAGCCGCTAGGACGTTAAGATTCTAGTGTGGTGTCCACGAATAAGCGTAACCAAGGACGTAAGAAAATTTAAACATTTCTTAGGCTGGAAGTGGTTTATGCTCGGCATCTTCCGAAGACTTCAACAGCAAAACCTTGTTGAAGTCTTTGGAAGACGCTGTGTCGCTGTGACCTTAAGATTCTCAAGTGGAGACCACGGGTCAGCAAGTGGAACGGAGGCCGGCAACCATATCATGACAAGTGACAGACGACTTTATTATAGTCGAAGAAATACATTAGATTAGATTAGACCTGTATCTATCAGTGTACGTTATAGTACTGAAACGATGATAATAACAAACCTCCGTTCACATCAGGGGTGTGAAACTATAAAAAAAATTACTTATGCCGTTTTTATGTTCCACTTTCATTTGGGATAGCAACTTCTTTATCGGTTTAATTAGTTTTTCATTTTGTTAATTTTATTTAATTTATATTTTCATTTTCCATACTTCACATGATTGATTTGTTAATCTTATTTTATTCTTAACAGTATTTGTTATTCTTAACATTCTTTACATTCCTTTCAGGAATCGCATTTCATTACTCACCATTATTCCCAAGGTATCACAGTTTTCTTAGAACATTTTTATACAGTATCACAGACTTTCACACTATTTAACAATTTATCTAATTAGTACATCGTAATACATATTATATATGTGTTAAATTATTGTTCACATCTATTATCTAATACTATATTTTTTATTTTGTAAGAATATTTATTAGCCGAGGCTGCTTTCAAAATTGGGACGCACGTGGGCCACGTGTTTAACTACCCCTGGTTTATATCTATGTTATATCTTGTTATCGGTGTTATAACGAAGCTTTTATCTATTACGTTAATTACTAAGAAGGTTCGTGGGGTAAAATTTTTAAGTAAAATCGCAACGACGCCTTCAGTTTTCGTTAAGCGGACAGTTTCATTTGTATAGCTCCCTAATTGCTTCATTAACTTTTGTTTAGGAGTTTCGGCAAACGAATCTTCGTCGGCGAGCATCGTTGTTAATTGCTATTATATTTTGAACTTTAATTTCAAGCGCATAACCTTTAAAATAGAGCGGCGCGCTTTGATACATTACCTAGTTTCATAGAATTAAGAGGTAAATTTTTAATCTAAATACCTTATTAATTTTGTGGCATAGTATCAAAATATGTGAGTGAATATTCATTAATTCTAATTTATATTGTAGATTACCGGTAACAAGCTCTAATTAGTAGTTATTTAAGATAAAACAACTAGCACTAAACATTTACAGAGACTGATTTTTTTTCTTGACGAATAGATAAACCATCCCGATATAGTTTATTTGTATCTATGATCATTTAATAACCTTTTATATTTTAGGCGGTATAATGTACTTACTTTGTAATCTTTATAATGAATAATGAAAGTTTTTCTTGGAACGGATTGTTACTGCTACCAAATGTCAGGCAGATTACTTGGGTTTGAAGTCGCAGGGCACAAAGGGCACATAGACATAGCAAAGCTCGAGGGCTGCCAGTAGAGCCTCGGTTCGGGCCGCAGTATACTACTATTTTAACGAGCTCTTAAATCACCTAGGTGGACACCCCAAGTAAGGACTAGTTTTAAGGGCCCCCACCAGGGTTCCTCGGCTTGAGTTGTCACATTAAGTAGTCCATTATACCCTCTAAGTATTACCGCATACCTGTGGCACATGTGGTAGTACTCTTCGATGGATCATTTGTAGCTCGCGATAAATGCAACCAAATTCAGTTTTTTTTTTAATTTATGCAATTATATTTTTGAAGAAATTCTGTAATTTCGTATGTGTTTCTAAACTTCTTTGACATTACTCTCGTCGTTTCCAGACACCGAAGGCAAGGCTTATGCCTTCGCCAAAGATATCTATGGGGAAATATACTAGCCACGCTTGATAGCCAGGCTAGCGTTCGCAGTGTGGTATTTTTACTCTGAAATTTTTTTTTGAGCGGTGACAATCCGATGTAATAAAGACTGTATCCTGGGAGTCGAACCCGTGATCTACGATCCCTTCTCAGTCCTTAATGCCTGTGATATTAATAGCATGACATCTAAAAGCAAATGTGATTATATGACTGTATTATATTCCTATATGTCACTATATCTCTTATGCGTCTCATTACTGCGTCGTAAAGTGTATGTAATATTAACGCACACCCGTCTACAAACAATATATAGGTGATAGATTCCCCGCGGTTCGTATTACAAGCGCATGCAGATCTTGCCGAACCTGTTCTAATTAATACAAAGCGTAATTGATGTGTTCACGCAGCGGATCCAACTTAGCTAATGAATACAATGATTGACGCCGTGCATTCCTTGTAGCGCGTATTGCGTCGCCCGTGTACTGAATTGCCATGTTACGGGAATGTACACTTGCTTGCAGCGAAAACGGGATTATTATTTATTTATTTTTCTAATTCATTCATGTCAGCCGATAGAGGACTACTACAAGTCATTGACCTTCTTCAAAGATCGCAACAACGACCGGTCTTGTGTGTGTTATCGGTCTGTCCAGTAAAAAGTCTATCTATGCTGCATTTACCGGGATGTGGTCGACCCTCGAGAACCTTCCACGGCTACATGAGCGATGTATCCCACTTTCTGTCACATCAAAGCGAAAATTTCATTGAACTACGCCCTTTTCTTTGGTTCTAATTTTATTTTAACAATTTACTGTTAATCGTAGTCTGTTAGAAATATCTGAAACCTTGATTTACTTTGCTAGGTAAGAAATGTTGATGTGTTAACATTGTACAATTAGGTATGCATAAATATATCAACAAACGAACACACAAACTGGGACTACAATTATAGTAACTTATTGTACAACATTGCTTCTTGCTTGGTATGTCATCTCTATAAACTTTCTAAGTAATATTTCAGGAGGCCAAGAGAGGCTGATAATCAGTAGTGTGTAACTACAATATTATTTAAATAAAGATAAAATTGTTTCAGCCCAAAATATCAGAAAATACATTCAGAAATTAAATGTGTCTTAAAATTGCTATTTTATATTATATTAAACTTACCATTACGTAAAGGTCTTGCTAATTTAATGTTTTATGCTGTAGAAATAAATAATTTTAGTATGCTAAATAGCAGTGTTACATTTAGCAATTTAAAAAAAGTGCTATAATTGGACACGTCAATAGATTGCTCAACCGAATTTATAATTCATATTTCAACTTGTTATATACTCGTATTTCGTAAACGGCAGCAAACTTCTCGACTGCCAGCCCAATAGTTCCCAATTTGTTTTTAATTTAACAACTTTCCATGGGAACACGGTCAAGCGCTCTTATTCGGAACTACCAAAATATACCATTTCTTTTTGAATGTTAAGGATGTTTGCAATAAAGATTACACTTTATATTATGTTAGCTTAATATGATAGAGTAACAACTCGTTCACTTTATAAAGCTTTAGGTCAATGCTCACCTGTCTGTTTTTGGTAACTAATACCGGCCGAAACGATCTTAGAGCTCGTCGGCCTCCCAGAACGATGAAACAGTAGCATGTAGCGATCTGAGCCCAAGTTCCTCCGGGAGCTCACGAGCATTGCTGCCTTGAAAGAAGCGCCTGCCACCTCGAACCCCTGAAATCTTCAAATACCATTTGGATAGCAGTAAGAGTACAGTTCAAAAATAAATAGTATTTTTAATATTAATGTAATCTACGAGCAGTAGTAGCCCAATGGCAGGAAACTAAGACTTGCAACCGTAGGTAGCGTGATCGATTCTCGGAATACAATCTTATATTATATTAAATATATGTTAATGTATGAAGTGTGATATATTTATATTTTGTGCTTTAATTATTTACGAATGTCACTTCTCACAAATAAGTTTCTAGAGGATTTCACAGGTTTCCAGAGGTATCTATGAGCTGGAACTACTAATACATTTTAACAATTTTATCAAAAAAAAAAAACCGTTTAGTTTTCTTTTGTGCCTAATGAACAGAAAAAACCTCCAATGATATTATTTTAATAATATGTTTAATTATAATTAATAATTTAATATATTATAAAAGTTTATAATGTTTCATTAATAGGTCAATCTATAGATTGTATGTATCCCTTTAAGATCTCATACATTAATTACAAAAAATAAATATTTGTTTAGATCAAACAAAATGTAATGCGCGCTACATTTTTGCTGTCACCTAGTGTACAATCAACGCAATTTGTCGAGATTAGTGTCATCTACCTGTCAATAGTTGCGCTGCACCTGTAAGTTATGATGTGACTGCATAAGTATTGAACGGTTTTAGACGGTACGATTTATCGTATGCACATCGTGATATAAAAATCCAATGACGTAATTTTTAAAAGTTTTGAGCGTCCGTTATTTTTAAAGCAACAAATTTTTATACTTTTTTTAATAAGGTCTGCGTATGCTTTGGAACATTTATAAAAGATCACTTGCGTACATTATAATAAGAATTCTAGACGAGCTCAGTTTGAAACTAGAATCACGTTGAGCTTCTTTATGTTAACTTGTACTTAAATTATAACTTTAACTTAAAGGGTCTCAGATGCGCCCAGATATAAGAAGAGCCAACAACGAACTTTTTTAGTGATCACTTTTACAGACAACCATCATACAGCAGTAAGAGAATTTTTTTTCATTGTTTTCAGCTTTGTTATCACGTGAAAAATCTATAAAATTAATAGACTTTTTAAACCAATTTTTATTTTATTACCGTTTTTTATTTTCTCTTTGAAAATTTAGAGGCATCAGAAGGGTTTTATAGACAAAATCGTATACGGTTGTCTCAAAAGAGATTTCTAACTAACCTTTATGTATTTTGACAATTTTGTTATATTTATGCTTTTCCTTATGTACATAGATGGAGCTCTTAGAAATAATCAAGAACATAATAATAATAAAAATAGAAAAAGCGTTTTTGATATTCGGGTTAATATATTAAAATTACTTATTGTTTACAATAAAATAAAATCAGAGAAATCATTTTTTACAAATAGGTTTAAAAGCTTTAAATTAATTTTTTTTTACTTATAAATGACCTCTTTATGAACTCACTTAAGGATTTTACATTTACAAGCAATTATTCTGTATATGTGGTCTATGCATTTTCATAATTTTTACTTAACTAAACTTTTTTTTAAATTCTAAAAAGTAGTGTAAGTGTAGTGTAAATACATAAAGCATTGGTTCGTGTAGGATTACATAAAATCAATTATTTCAATAAACAAGCATTTAAAGTTATTAATGTAACGTGTAAACTTTGTATCGCTATAAGTTATAACAAATGGGGATCGGTGTTCTGTGTGGTCATGTCCAAAAATGGAACAATAAATCTTACCATTTTTGGATTCAATCCCTCGGCATCGTTTGTTAAACAAAACTGACCGAAGAAAAGCAAGCAACGTAGTATTTGTAAATACTTCGAGCTGCGTATTAAATAAACATTTTGAGTACATTCGTTAACAAATATACAAATCGGGAAACATTTAGTGAGGATATTCAAAAATTTATTATTAAAACGTGATAAACAATCACTGATTCAGGAGTTTGTATCGGTATTTGAACATTTGGTTCGATGATTGACGGTGATCGACGTCCAAACAGTGTGTTTAATTGTTACCAAACGATAGCAACTTTTAAAAACAACCGAAGAACCCACAACGACAGAGCTTAAAATGTTATTTAAAATTAGAATACGTTTCGGTTATTCACCGGCATATATATTAATTTATTTACTCTTTACTATATACTGTTTATTTATTGTACTTCATCTTTTGCTTTATCATATTAGGACATAAAAGGACGGTCTTATTGTAAACGGGGATGTCTCCTAGACAAACATTAGATGGACTTGATTAATAAGGAAAAGCAGAGCAAGCGATCACACATTTTTGTCATTTCAACCCATATACGTCCACTGCAAGGTACAGGCTTCCCACAAGGGTATCTACACCACTATCGGTAGATATACCATCATCGTCATGCTTGGCAGGCGGGTTAGCGATTGTAGTGTGGTATTATGGAACGCAGAGGACGGTACTGCCTATCCCCTGAGAACTTGTTTTGTGAGCATTTTCAATCCCGTATAATTAATTCACGAAGTGTATATTATATAAAACTAGCTGATCCCGCAAACGTTGTTTGGCAAAAAAAAAATTTAAGTTTTTAATTAACAAATAAAAAATAAGGGTTGATCGTAGAGGGGTGAAAATTTAGGGTTGTATGTATTTTGGTATGCTGTATCATAATAAAATAAAAACCAAAAAATTTGTTTTAAATAAAAATAAAAATTTAGGGGTGGACCACCCTTATCACTTAGGAGCATGGAAAATAGATAGTAGCCGATTCTCATACCTAATGAATATGCATATAAAATTTGGTAAAAATCGGTCAAGCCGTTTCAGAGGAGTTCAAGTTCGAACACCGTGACACAAGAATTTTATATATTAGATTATATCCGCGGAATCGAGCCTGTGACCTGCGATTGCAAGCCAGAGTCATATACCATTGGCCTACCACTTATACGCTATATACCATATTTTAGATTACTTATAATAAATCAACATGATTATTATTACAGTCGAGGTAGATTTTCAAATACATCGATTGGAAGCGGTTTACATGCATCGTTTTCCGATTATCTTAAAAATATCATCTGTCCGCCTTATGGGTTGCTGCTCTTACGTTGCGCTTGCTGGTCCGTGGTCTTCACTCCAGAACTTTATGGACTCGGCGGCCATCACTGCTGGGTGCTATGTGGCCTGTCTATTACTACTTCAGCGTGCCATACGGTTGAGCTATATCACTTTAATTCGTCAATGGATCTCCTCATTTTTTATTATATCTCTATTATATCTCACTACAGTTATATAGACTTGGTTAATAAAGAAAAAATGACCCGGAGAGGTCATCGAGTAACAGAAGGCGTTCGAAGTAAATGTACATATATATTACAGATTACTTATATGCCATCGCTTTATACAATTACGATACCTAAATTACACAATTCACGTACAATTAACCTTACATGATCTTGTTAACGAACTACATGACGACGCTTAGCGGGAGCTTCTGAACCAACTGGGGCATTAGCACGCCCACTCTGATAAGATTGTGCAAATACGAAGATCTTGTTCGTAAACAATTAAATGTTTATTATTTCTAGCTTTTTATTAATAATTAGTGTGCCTTTTATTTATTTTTATCAATTTATTAATGTTTAATTGTAGGTAGCCCAGCATTGAACGACTGAGACTTGCGATTGTAGGCTGCATATATATATATATATATAACTTATACTTTGTGCATCAATTATGTACAATTGCCACTACTCGCACACAAGTTTCGAGAATATCCCCTACTGTTATACCATATTGATCATAGTATATATTTATATACAGATATATAGCCAAAAGCCTGCCAAGCGTAGTGATTATGATATACCCTTCCCTAGATATCTTGAGAGAGGATTATGCCTTGCAGTGGGCGTCTATAAGCTGAAATAGGTCAGATCTGTGTACAACTATAGCAGTAAAACATTTTAAAATTTTTGCAGTATTATTCGTATATTGCTATGGTGTATACAAGTCATGGCAGTTATGTTAGCATATATCTAAACGTTAATAAATGAATAATAAAGGAAAACAATATCAAATGACTCTTAAAGTAATAATAAAATAAGACTCTTATAATCTATGGTGTATCAAATAGAGATAGGATTATATAATGTCGTTACAGTGACTAGAAAAAAGTTATCACAGGTCAAACATAGACTGTCTGAGTAGACATTGATAGAATAAAACTCAACACTTGAACATAAAACAACGACGAGACTACATCGCTAATGACAAATAATTTAATACGAGAGTGGAAGAGCGTCGAGAAAACGGCAAAGGTGCAGTTTAATTAGTTACTCTACACAGGTGGGGTACGACCTGCTCTGCCATAGTGTTTCTTAAAATAAGGCTGATTGCACACCTAAAATATCACATAAACATAATTAATATTTTAATCTTAGTAAGGTTTCTAATTTCGGTTATAAAGCAAATCAGATTTATTTGGTAAACATACATAAAAATGTATATAAGACATATGTCCTCAAAAATGAGGAACTGTCTGAACAGAATCGGAGCAAATACTTTTTGAGCAATAGAATGTATGTCATACGTATTCATATTAGTAATCCATATATGTTAGATGAAGTGTATATTTAGTTTATTATCCTTTTTAAAACACTATAACAATGTCAAATGTGATGGTTTAAACGTTTGAAATGTCAGGGAGATAGACGGAGTTGGAAGATCACGCTTTGAAAATTAAAATAAAATACTATACATTTAATCGTTTTCTTTACTAACTATTCCACATATTTGTGTATGTAAATCCTTAATTGTCTTTGACACTTGAGTAATAATTTTACGATTTCTTTTATTAAAAGAAAAATTATAAAACTGCGCTACTACACTTTGAACTTCGCAAATTAGAAAAAATGCTGCTAATTTAAAATGTTTTTTAAAATTTTCAATTGTGTAGTTGGAAACGTAGTTACAAGTCAACTAATATGAGTTATAAAATTGGATTTCACCGTTTGTTTTATAGAACTAGTTACAGCGTTAGCGATAGCGTTCAGTGACGATCTGAATTTACTGCCACTAGGCTACTTATTTACATTACCCTTGTATTATAGCATGAAACAAATAGAAGACAATTAAACGAATACGTTTGTTATAATGTGTGGTATTTATTTTCGATAGATGTCGTTAATATTTTTTAAATAAATTTTTGTAAGTCTTATTTAATTTTACATAATTTTATGCAGTTATTTGTTTCATTAAATATTAATAATAAAAACTTGTATATTCCAGGAATATAATAAATGGAAGAAAAATTTAATTTACAAATGTTTTATATTGCTGAATTGCAGGTGATATGTTTGTGTTTACATATAAAACTGTAAATATACAAAAGAAAATCTGCTGTTATAATAATTCAAGTCCCTGACAGTTGTGAGTTGAGGAAAAAAAATCAGATTTAAGCAAAAATTCGCGAGGAATGCGTGTGCCACGGCTTAAAGTAGCTCCTTTTGCCCGGGGGACCATAAATCTGCGAGGAACGCGGACCGTGCGGTAATTATGAACCAGTATGTCCTCACAGAGGAAATGAGTATACTGCTCGTTGTCTACAATGTGGTGTTGATGACACGTGAAATTGTTCCGCGAAGTTATTTACGTGAATATACTTTTAAGATGTTAATATTTTTTGTTCCTTTAAAGAGAAGAATCACCTCATGCCCTGGAGGAGCAATGACGGACTTGCATAGACAAAATTCTCGATTTTTCTCATCATAACAAGATTACGTGACCATGGGAACGCATCTTCTAATCCTCTAAAACTATACGATATTACTGCAAGAAAACAAATTCCTTTTTGTTACATAGGATTAGTTATAGGTGAAAAGATTTTAAAGGGTAAATATAGGATTCATTTACCGTCAATTATTGTTTAGTACATTCGTTCAAATGTTTAGAGAGAGAAGTACTTAAAGAGAGAAATTATACAAAACGTAATGAATACATAGTGTTTATTATCAATCCTTGCCGACTCTATAATACCAGAAGTAATTGCCCTGTTGCATTCAAATAAAAAAAAAAATGTTGCATGTTTCAAATTTGATCACATTAAATACCGGCTCCTTTATGTCTCTCATCTCCATCCAAAGGTTGTCTGGTAGAGATCGCCTCGAACGATAAGACCGCCTATTATACAATATGAATTGTTTCTTTTTTTCTTCTTATTGTTCGTGGTGTACAAAAAAATGTTTATAAATAAATATAGTGTATAAATTTATAGAATCACACTAGCCAGACAACTAGAATCGTCTTGGTTTCACCGTGGGTGAATAAGTCACGCCTACTACGACAAGAAGGAAACCAGGGAGACGTTGTTTATCTTATGGCATCATTGTCCCGACTTATCTATAAATAATATCCAATTTTCCTTCTCCATTCCTCAATGCGGAAAATAACGATTTACACTGAAGTCCCGAGCAAACGAACGAAATTCAATGCTAACAGAACAAGATCCGTAATTTTATACAAAATCCCCATCCAATATACAAACGGAGTCCTAATCAAAATCGGGACTTACATAAACAATCCAATAACCAAGATAGAGAAGTCATAATCCTAAATAACGATCGCTCCTAATCTCACCCGGTATCTATTTCAGCATGGCCTCCACTGAAGAGCGCCCCGTTTGAAACCAACATCAATTTGGAGAAATGCCTCGATTTAAATTTCAAATTTGTTCACATTCAAATCCGGAGACGAATAAACGGGAGATCTTATTAGGTTAGGGGCACAGTGAGCGCGTGGTTTTAATAATTTTCTTTTATCTGAAAAGTTTGATTTGCTGAGAGCAAAGATGCTGTCCTGCGATTCTCTTTAAACAGGCTAGCTAAACGATTAAACTCTATTTTGCTATATTCATCACTTAACTATAACCACTTACTTTCTTCTGTCAGGATCGATCTGTTTTGCCTGACTATCAGATCTCTGGCCTGAAATTCGGATTACTAAGAAGTTAGAGAATCTTTGTTAGATTTAAATTTTGCTTCCCTTTTTCTTTAAATATTTATATTCAATGCTCTACTGAGGTCTACCATCTAAGACCATTCCTTCCATTCAAAGCCAGAATTTTATTGAAATTGCTATATAAGCTTTAAACATCGAATAAACTTAGCTTTCATAGTTGGTATGGAACCGTACCTTTTCGGTACACTGGTGGAGTTTTTTCACATTAGTTTCATTATCACCGCTATCATAAATTAAGCTATACTTTGTGATTTTAAGTCCGCTAAAAAATCTTCGTAATGGTCCAAGACTCCCAAAAGACTTCCTGAGGTTATTATTAAGAATTAAGTGAATTAGATTAGGTGCTCTCAGCATCCTGCAATTCTTTTTCATGGTATCTTTAACTTCCAATGATACATACAGTGGATTGTTTACGATGTTATGATGTTGTTTATGAAAATTAAAAAAGGTAAATATTAAATTTGAACTCATTGTGCCACTGACGTATACGTCTCGAAGACTTGTTACGTTTTTCTCGATAAGTACGCGGGGCTGCAGAAATATGTGCCATTAATTATTTTAATATTGAAGTAAGCAGGAGAATTCAAATTAATTGTTTTCGATTTGTGTACTTCACAATATATAATTGAACGCATTATAAATTTTGGAATCTCTATTATTTTGTAAAGTTTGAGTGAGCGACAATTTCATTTTTTTATTTTTGTGTATTTTATTCTAAAATCTTATCATATATTGCGATTTGCAATACATATATATACAAAAATAAACTGGGTCCCTTCCATATAATCAGCTTTTTTTCTGCAGTACTTAGCTGGGAAAGAGTTGTTATATATATATATATATATATAATTATATAAATAATTATATATATTTTTGTTTGTTTTTTTTTGTTTTTGCAATATTCAATAATCGTTAAATTTCATTAAGATTTTTTTTGTATGATCCCACATACATATCATTACCCTGTTCAGTGTGTGTAGTGCTTTAGTCAGTGTAAGTGCAACATAAACTGTCCTTTCCTAAAGGTAAGTGTACGAATTTACTTTATTCATGTAAAAAAAAGAAAATCCACCATGAGGTTCCCACCGTTTAAAAGGAAATGTAAAGCAAAATAATATATGCATGCATTCTGTCTTCACGTACCAAACACCCGGTCCGTTATGCAGCGGAATCTATTTAATATTCTGAATTATTTAGAATTTCGTGCTCGATTAAACAGAACGTCTTGGAGTTTCGAATTGTTTCTGTTCTGAATCGGACCAAATTGTGTGTCATAGTTAGAATTACATGTGTCAACACACACATAGTTGTTTTTTTGTTCCTGTTGAATCTTTCGGATGTCTGAGATGTTTTGCCTCTGGTGGGATGACGGGTTATGTGTGATTCCTATCCACAATAAACTTCTCGGTGTTCGCCCTTTGTGTTACGTGAAGGCTTCAACCCAAATTTTAACCTAGTCCAAAGGTAACGTTTATAGTATAGGGTCAGCATTCTCCCGATGGCTATCACGAAGCGCACTCCTGTGCTATCAATACTAGCAAACACTAGTCTGGGTTTAGATCAGAACTAAGTCTCTTTAACCCCGCGATGAATCGTGGTCACACTTTCGGAAAAAAACCGACGAGTTTATAATTTTGTTCTGCCAAAAGCTCTTTGCTCTCAGTTAGAACACTCAAGACTTGGGAAACAACGCCTTGAATCAATTCTACAGACGTAAATAGCGTTGGACACAATTTCGTGATAGCAGCATCAAAGTGCACGTAGTTTTAAATATCTTCGTATTTTCTAGTCACTTCATTGCTTGGTAGAAGAAAGATGATAGTCTTTTTTGATATACTAACTCCTAAAAATGTAAATTGATTTTCAGTATTTATAAGGACATAAGGTATTTTTAAAACCGTAAGTAACACTTAATATCCGTACAGGTATCCTAGGAAGCCGTAGAAGCCTAGCTAAACTTAATCACAAAATAATTTGCTGTTACACCCCTTTTCGAAGATTAAGACGTAAGTGGGTATTAAGGATTAAGTTACGGCTAAGTATATTTTTAAAAGGGATTAATTCTTGTTAACTTTTGCGGGTCTTCTCTACGGGCCGAAGCGGTTCTAAAAGTAGAGTAAAAGTATAACCGGGAGTTAAGCAAGGGCAAAGTTTATTTATTTTTGTATAATTCCAATAATTTTTTTTTAAAATTTTGTAACAGACATACATAATAGGATAGGACATGTCTTCAGAATTATCGAATTACAAAATAAAATTTAGAAAAACCGATGTTATACAGATGACTGATGATCGCTTTACGTATGCTTATTTATCTATCTACTTGTTTTCAAATTCAAACTTAATGATAATGCAACTAATGATTAGATTCTCTTGTTGCCCTTACCGGTGGTCAACTTAGATTAACTTGGATGGATTGATATGCCGCCAGATAGCGGGTGCGTTAGTAACACACGATGTTTTAAGTTATATGATTTTCTATCAAATAGAGTTCCCCTTCTATTTTCATACATCACGTAAAGAAGTGATCACTATAAATCATTTAAGTGGTTAATAAAAGGATCGCCAGGATTATTATTATTAAGTATGAAAGAACGATTAAATGAAGAGAGACTAGGAGATAAAACTTAGAATTGTCTCGTTCACACATCAACAAAGCAATGGATTCGATTAAATCTTCTAAACTAAACACCGAAAAAATTTCAGCGCTGAATTGTATTATTTCATGAAAGCATCTCTGAGCCAACTGTAAATTCGCACTTGCACGGGGTCTCTTTGCAATTTTTTCCACCATTAGCCCGACAAGGACTCGCACGAGTCGCTCGACGTCGGCTAGATATTTCTCGCCGTAAAATATTTTGCGCCAGAGCTCCGACCGAGCGACTATATTTTCATTTTATTCATATTTAAAGTGACTATCAGCGTCGTCTTTGCAGAATTTCTCATGAATGTTCGAGATGGTGTTGTACCGACGTATGTATTCTTATTTATTTATATTAAGGCTTTATAAACAGTGTAAGAAAACATGTACGTAACATGATCACAAAATAAATAAAATGACAGTCAAATATCTTTAGCACACTTAAAGTAATTTATGGTTTTTAAAAGTCATTACTGTTTTATTTATCTTCACCATTATTTTTACTGACGATATTAACTGGGCCGTGTGATCACCCCGTGGATGGACATTCAACGTTGTGCCTGCCGGTCTGTGGTATCGATTGACTATTCCTCGTTGTGGAAGCTAATGCCAGACCATGTTTGACAGTCGCCACTGCCAACACATTTAAACATAGACTTTGTCTCAAGGTACAGACGAATATTGGATATATATGTGAAAGAATACTCGATAATAAGCTGTCGGATTCTAAATATTTAATTGTGTTCAACTTACTAAATATTAAAGCAGGTGTTGGAAAAAATATGAAATCTTTTTTATATGTGTATTATTTACATAGATAAATATTATATTAACTAACAACCCCTAACACTATGGTTTATTTATAGTGAGACGTTAATCATGAGAACTACGATATATTACCTTTTGTCTTATTTACCTAAAAACAATGTTTACTACCGAACGTATTTCTTTCAAATTTTTAAAATCATTTTCTATTTTATCTGTAGAAATTTAGGATAAAAAATGTGAAAACATTTCAAGTAAACGAGCGTATTAAGTTACCCAAAAAATCGAATAATTGTCGGTAGACCGAAAACTAATTTAAATAGTAGCGCGGAGCGCGGTTGTTTCTTAACAAAAGACTTTTGCCGACAAACTAAACTGCGAACAAAATGGTAAAGAGATTTCGAACAAAGAACGTTCAGCGCTTCGCAATTTAACATTGATAGAATTAGGTTAATCCAGTCTCTTTGTAAAGCTTTTGCGTAGGCAAAATGAGCGGTGATGTGCTAAATAGACGCTAATGGCTCTTTATATTGGCGAACTGATTTTTGTAATTTATTTAATTACCGAGATAAAGGATATGGGCCGCAGACTTGCCTTGCTTGACAGGCTGAGGTCAGTGTACATGGCTCACTTGTAATATTGTGTACCACCCTTTTACTATTTACTTCATGTTACAATTTTGTTTGTTCACTATTCTTAACTTTCATCCAGTTTTTTTGTACATTCTATAGCATACAAAATGTTTGCTTGTAATTAGACGTTTACTGGTCCAGTGTGTATGTTTCTATTGTTGTGTAATAGGAATAACTAGACTCTCTAGAAGTAGACCACCATCTATTACATGTTAAATGTCGACGCTGTCAGCCTTGTGGGGATGTTACAGCTTTGTCAGTCTCTATTTCTGCCCGTACTCGTGCGCTAATTGAATATTATGTTGCGTGTCTTCGGGACTCGGCTACTCTGATTCTTCATCTTTCTTGTTGTTGCTAGGGGGAACAGTTTTCCGTAATTCTATAATTTTTCTTTCTGGTAGCCCTCTTCTATGGTCCTGTATAGTCCGTGTGCAAACTCATATTGTTCGTCTCCCTACTTCTAGAAGACAGCACTTGACTCCTTTCAAGATCGCTGCGTGTCGGGTAGTGGTAAAGCGTGGCGTGGTCGATGGTTTGTTTTAATATGGTAAACTTTTTGGGCGCGGCAATAACTAGTTTATTAGGGTGGCGTTCGGCGTCTACGAAGTATCTTCTTGATGCATTTCTGATAAATTACCATGTCGGGAGGTTCAAACCGCTATGAATATAAATATTTCTTTGGAATCTACTAGAGGTGTAAATGTTCACGGACAAATAACTTATCCAGGATTGATTACTGGGCTAACATGAAGTATAATTTTGTCTCCAATACTATGCAATATCGAAGTTTATTTTGTTATAGCTCCATTTTTGCGGCTTCCCGTTTCTCCTATCATGGCTTGTAGGACAGGAATGTTACAATCGGTAATTATTTTTTTTTACATTTTCCTTACATTCTTTACAATTTCTTCGCTACTACCTTATTTATCTTTTACCTCATCATACTTCCTTTCCAAATATATCCTCTTCCGTGTATAGCCTTCCTTCCGTCATCATTCCTATATCAGTTTGTTTTAAATGTTTTTTTATTTATGTTTCTAATATTTGGTTAGCACCTATAACATAAAACAACGTTTTGATAATATTTTTTTTATTTTTTAGGTTTCTTGTTTGCTTATGTAATATATTATAGTTTAATTTTCCCTTAGGGCCTTATTCGAAGTATTCGTTTATACCTGATTCTTAGGCGTATGATATTTCGTACCACCTTCCCGCAAAACTTTAGCAATTTTTGGCAAAGTTCTGTATATTATGGAATGGTTGTATCATTTAAAATCAATTGACAACGTGAATTTTTATATCTGTTACATAATAAATATTTAAACAGGCTAGGTTAAGGAAATCCACATATGTTTTTAGTCATTACATTTAGAGACTACAGGGAGACTACTCATGTAATGATGACGATGATGAAGACCGGTTAGACGCAGCCGTCTGTCCTCTATATACGCAGAAATCATATGCCGCTCTTGACAGTTTGTTTTTTCCGCTTCAGAATCTAAAGGACTCAACTGCTACCTGTTCTGCGCGCTTTATGGCCTGCCTACAGCCATTTCATGTTGGCTTTAATTAAAATAGCTGAATTAAAAAGCTCTGTTCTCTTATCACGTCTATTTCTTCTTAATCTTTGACCACAAGACCAAGGAAGAAGTTGTTTCGCACCTTCGCGGAACAGTTCGGAGTTAAAAACACACATTTGCAACTTTGCACGCGGCCCCTTTGTTCGGAGCGCCGCTGATGTAAAGCTTCGTAAACGGCAAGCTTCTGCTGGGCAACTGATTAAGCTTTGTACTGCTTTTGTGATAATGTTAAACTTGAATGACATTTCTTTATGTTTTTTTAATGATCTTAAATGTAGATAACATCGAGTTTTGTTTAGTAAAGTATTTATCGCAATATATATGTAAGTATTTATATTGTCTATATGTAAAAGAATATTAATAAATATAAGAATACTTTTAAAAATTTGGCACACAAGGTTAGCACTATAAATAAATATAAGCTTGTTATATTTTTATCTAGCCTTCAGAAAATCAATAAAACTTTTGTAGGCAACTGTGTACGATATTAAAATACACTTTCATCTAATACCTCTGAGTTATCATGTGATAAATTAAAAAGTTTATTAAAAAAAACTTTAAAAACTCCTATTACAGTGTGTAAGTTTTTTAAAGTGATAATAAGGTATGAGACTGAATTCCTGTACCAATATTTTAAGGTTATTATTGAAGTGACTATAAAAAATTTCGGCCTGAATTTTTGTGCTTGACCCTTGCAGCTTTAAGTTAAAGGTTACCATTATATAATTGCTCCGTCTAATTCTGGCCTGTATAAATTACCACTGTACAGGCATTATTTTCATAATTCACTTAATCTGGTCATAAATACTGTGATAATAATAAAAAAACATTACTTTTTAATTTAGAATCTGCCATTTTAAAATGATTGTTTATAGCCCTTTTTATTTTTGCGCCAATGTATTAAGTATTTTGTGATATTAAAATGGAGTGGGGTGATAAAGATGATCAAATCGCTGCTATTGAATTACTATTGAATAAAGTAGGTGTTGAGGTAAAGATTATTATAGAAACCCTCCACACGCTTGGTATTAGTAATTTTTTTGTGTACCGATGTTATTGATAGGTACAACGAAACCTCGTCTGTCTGTGACAGAAAAAGATCTAGCCGCTCACGTAGTGTTCGTACGAAAAAGGCTTTAAAAGCAGTAAAAGAAATAATTCGAAAATGTCCTGTCTGAATGCAAAAGGTTTTATCTCGGGAGATGCATCTAGTAGCATCTAGAACCATGTCGCGTATTTTAAAAGATGGCCTAAGATTTGGAGCCTATAAGAGACGCACTGGTAATTTCTTAACTGAAATTTAACAAACAATAGGGTTGTAAAATCAAAAGAACTACGCATTACGCTATGGTAGGTCACAGAAAAATTTTGATTACGGATGAGAACATTTTTGCGATTTAGCATTTTTTTAATTAAACAAATTCAAATTTTGCATTTTTGCAATATACAAACAAAATGACAGTATTTGAAAGCTCTAATAAAGTTTCCAATTAGTCAACGTAGTACAACGAAGGGATTATTTGACTTCAGTGATGGTTTGATGGAGTGTTAGGTATGAAAGAGTAACTGTGCCATATCTTAATGAAAAATGTATCAAAACATCGGCACAAGTGTATATATATACTATTCTTGAGAAGGTAGTGAAACCTCTTAGCATCATCATGTTCAATAACCAAGAATAGGTCGTAGCAAAACTAGGTGCCTGGTCATAAAGCTCGATCCACCCAATAGAAACGAAAAGTTCCGGGCTTTATCAGAGCTGAAGAGAGGCCGCCATCTCGTCCTAATATTAATCCACAGGTTTATGTTTTATGGTCAGTTTCAAAGAGTTAGGCTTGCTTCAAACCCAATGATAATTTGGAGTTTACGTATTTTAATGACTTATAACACAATTTTAATGTTTTTATATAAAATGTAAGTGTATTAAATTTTAAGGGGAGTAATTAAAATGTTGTTTTTTATTGTAATAATGTTTATGGCAAGACGTAGTATTGTATTTATTATATTATAGATATTAATACGAATAAACTGATTATTTTCAAAATTGAAATATTTATTAAATAGGCGCAAATTGGATTTTGGATGCGAATTCCATAATCAAATTTAATAATCACATTAAACCTAGAAAAATTTTCAGCCCAAACTGTTACAACGACAATTCGTATGTTATAGGTTAGATTCTGAACTATGGCACTTTAGGAACTTTACAAGCTTATGTACAAAGAAAAGTTTCATATTTTAGCTATTCAATTTCGTGAAAAGAATATAAAAAAAGGATTGTTCAGTCAACGACGGGAAGTTTATTGATACATGATACACAATCATACCGATATCTGTATCAAGATCCGTTTTTCCCGTCGCACCAAAGAGTACTTTTAATAAATAAGATCAGCGGTTACTTCAAGGTGTCGTGTACGGTTAGCAAAAAAAGTTCTTAATACAAAATAACGTTGTCAAAACTAGTGTGACATTGAAAGTTTTTGGTAATAAAAAAAATAAAACTAAGTATCAAGTTTTAAGTGATTTTTTTCTACTTCTATTATCGGAGACGTCTCGTACAACCCCTGACTTAGGTTCACATGGACAGTTTTGCATAATTATTTATTCACAATTTTTTTTTCTCACTTTTCGTACGTCGTTCTTAATATCTCCTATTCATTCTTCTTTTATCCGTCACATTCTATTTCTATCCATTTCTTTACCTTTCATACCTTGTCTTTTATCAATGAGCGTTCCTCCTGGATTACTATTTTACAAATTTATTTCATTTATTTCACAATTTGTTATATTGTAAATTCTTATTT
This sequence comes from Battus philenor, assembly GCF_028537555.1. NCBI lineage: Eukaryota > Metazoa > Arthropoda > Insecta > Lepidoptera > Papilionidae > Battus > Battus philenor. The sequence continues at coordinate 6,899,227 of NW_027181688.1, read as the reverse complement.
TTATTGTTTTAACTTATGTCAATATCACAGTATTATCATTTAATTTCCCTATCACATTTTGTTATCATATTTGTTTGCAATTACTACTGCGTTTTATTATCTTTTATTACTTTATTTACTTTCTTCCGGTAGTAATCCAGTTTATGATTTCAAAACAGTTGTAAAATGCAATACCATTGTAAAATGCAGTAGGCCGGCATCTCTTTAGAAGCCGCTTTCATGGCGTTTTCGAACGCAAGCATCGTTTCTTCGACATTTTGAACCGTGTTATAAATTGTTTTATTTTATTTTTGGGCAAATAATAATTCCTCACCTGCCCTAATAGTTCAGTAGGGCAGGTGAGGAATTATTATTTGCTCGGCTGTGTTCGTTTGACTAAGTGCGCTGACAAGTTACGATGAAGATATACTATACTACGTGGATGTATTCCTAGAAATTTTCCAAACCAACCGACAAACGAAAACAATTATTGTACAATAGCATGTCCAACCAAAGTATATATGTGTTATAATTATTACGTGTTAAATCTCTTATAACACTTAAATGAATTTTTAAGTTGCCAATAATTTTTTTTTAAAGAAGTGACAAAATAATGCAGTTTAGGGAAAAGAATCGCAGAGTTCTATTAACGATTATAATTTAAAAAAAAAAATTTTTTTTTCAAACGAAAGTTTTTTCAAAAGAAAAGTATTTTCAGTTAACATATATTCGGTTCAGTATATTCTTTGCTTACTCCTCATACAAGTTTTATTCAATAGCTAGTTTATCAAACACATTTTCATATAACGGAAATGCAATATAGTAGAAAATAATTTGTTAGATAGCTGATGCTAACAAAATGTTTAAAAAGAAAAGTAATCGTATAAGCTACACTATGATGGAACCTGTATAAATAAAAATATTTAGTTGTAAAAACTAATACAGACCATCAAATAAAATAAGATTTGCAAAATAATGTACAAAGTGAATTTAGTATCAGGGTATAATAAAATTCTCGATAAAAGATGGCCAAGTTACAATGCCTTTTAAGTTACGAAGGAAATTCATTTTGCAGTGACAAAAGTTTCAACACAATGATTAAATATAAAATTGAAGTTTATTAAAAGTTGCATTTCGCTTTTAAGTTGCTGAGGAGCTTTATTTATTAGTCGTTTGATATCTAGCTAAGACGTCTGAAATTATAGTGTGCATAAAATGACCATTAGTATAAAAAATTTCTTTTGATATCCACAACTTTTCATTATAAGCTTTGTTTGTATAGTCCTCGAAAAATCTACTCAATTTTGATTCCGTTTTGTTTTTTTTTTGAGGGGGGGGGGGTGGAGGGAGGGAGTAGGCATAATTCTAGTTGGCATTTGATGTCAAACAATATAAGGGGGAAAATCGAGCTCGACTTTCACGGGGGACTCGCTGAGTATCTGCATAACTTTAATCTCAAGAAGACTCCCTTGTGCATATGTGACCGTACGTAGGACCTGACCGTGGTGCACGCAAGTACTAGGTGTTCCAGATTTGCGAAAGAAAGATCGAATTGCGAATTGAAGTTAAAAAGAAGGGTGAAGAGTGATACCATGGCCTCAAAGAAATCCGCCACATATTTTTGGAAATATTGTTATAAAATTACTAAGGAGCTTAAAAATAAAACTTAAAACGTAAGATCGGGTAAATTAAAATGCAATGAAAGTAAAAAAAAGGAAAAAAGTTAATAAAACTGAAAATCGTAAACTGCGATTTCAAAGACTGGCTAAAGAAGAGAGGTGATGTGAAAGGATTGTGAAGAAGGAAATGAAGAACGAAGGAAGAAATAAGAAAATAGAAATGGTGAAGAAACAGGGAGCGTGTGAATAAAATGTACAGAAAATAATATTAAGTAATAAATGTCTTTGTTATTTTAAGAAAAGGGATGAACGAGAGACCCCCAAAGAAGAGGCCATTTTAAATGAACAAAAACAATACTTCAGAATTACATTAACGGTAGTCTAAACGTACCTTTCTATGTTAGAAATTTTCCTCGCCACGTTCCGTCTAGTAATACTTGGCGTAGAGGGAGTATCAATCTTCTATTTATTTTAACGCAAAGATGTAACAAAGATTCCAAATAATCTTTGTTATAAAAAGTAAAGTCTAAAATGCTCAATAATCTCTCAAATCTAAAAAAAGCTCTGTTAAATATATTGTGGAAATCGTACAATCAAAACATTTTTTAAATGGATGGTACAGTGAAATCATAGCAGAACATTTTGTTATTAATAAAATAAACCTAGAAATTTTCAACCTGAAATCATTGAAACTAATAATGACGAATATTCTGAAAGTTTTTGTAAAAATATTTTTGTTTAATTTAATTTATTATTACAAATAGTCTATCATAAATTTTATCTAACAAAGTTGCACTACCTTTGATGGAGTAGGCACGTGTGAAAGTATCCTAATCTTCATGATACATACATGCAAAAATCGAAAAACAATACAAGGCGTACGAAACAAAAGAGCTTGTTGCATTTGCCATCGGTACAAAGGTAAGTGCTGTTTTAATATGCTAATGGTCCAAAATAAATTCGACATAGGCATTTTATGGAAAATGAGGAATAAATTCAATTTTGCGAGTTGGGAAGATCGCGGACGGGAGTAGGGGGACCCTTTGCGTCTTACTTAAGCGCCGGGGCAAGTTTATGCCCTCAAGATAATCCTAGTTTATGGGTTTTTGTCTTTATTAACGCATGAAACGTTTCATTTTTAAACAGACTACTCGATTTCGTTGTCTGCAAAAAGTTAAACAAAGGAAATTATCATAAAATTATTCGTTTAAATTTTGATTAAATGCAAAATAATAGAAGATTTATGAAATATTGAAATTATTGATTATACTTGTAATAAATTACTCTGAGTTTAATTGGCTAGTTTAAGACGGCTATGATAGGAATTTTTCTACCAGATGCAATTGGGAATGTGGAGATCGGTAGACAAACGAATGTAATCGATGTAGCCTTGCAGATTGGCCATGGGCAGGGTATATAACAAGCAGAACAAATGGCCGCTGGGGCCTTAAGATTCTGGAGGAGAGACACTCTGCGTTTGGCACTAATCGGTGTGGCATAGCTCCCGAAGATGCCCCGTGGAGGGGTGAAACACGTGTTGAGTAATTTGGCGGTTGCGGTTGTGTGATTCGCATTGTTTGCCGCATACGCATTTATCAGCGGGCTGGCGGGCGGTGCATTTTATTGCACGACTACCACTGCATGTGCGGAAGTGGCTAAATATTGGTCCTTTTCTTACTCTGGAGGAGAGATCATAAAGTGCGATAGGTCTGGTTAAAGTCATGTTGATATCAATTAATTATAATTGAAATGAGATCCGCGGATAAAACAAAGTCACAGACGATGCTCAAAGAATTGATCGTCTGAGGTGGCAGTGGGTGGAGCATATTGCTCGTGTAGACGATAGCCGTTGGGACTGAAAGGTTGTTTAGTGGCGGCCATAACTGTACACGTGACATGAGTAGACTCCCCTCCAGATGGATTGACGACATAGTTAAGATCATGGAAAGTCCCTGGAGACAGGCAGCGCAGATCCATCATCGTGACGATTATTGGTAGAACCCTGAGCCTCGCAGTGTGCGTCTATTGCCCCAAAAGAAGAAGAAATAATTATCAGAGACTAGGAGAATGTCAGTTCGCTTCGTAAGACAAATTATAATCACACATTTATAAACAAATTTTTTTATTGCAACGCATTGCATTAATTAACGCTATCATATTTCACGTAAAAATTTTACTCCTCATATTCTACGACCCTTTTAATCAATTTCCACTACTAGTTTTTTTTTCATGGTTTCCGTGGGAGAAAGCTTCTAGATGTACAAGATACCTCGTCTCTGAGGGAAGCATATCAAAGTGATATGCCTACCTAATAAAACCCTTCGCTGGTCGCTTTTTGGTATGTCTTAGGGACTCCGGTAACTCCATTAGGTCCTTTTTTGTGTTAGCTACAGTTCGTCACACCGTGTTATTTTTAAGATTACTTTAGCCCTGTTCACAAAAACATAGATTACACTGTGAAAATGTAGACAAAATCAACATCATATTAGTCAAAGGTTGTTCACTGGACATAGGCCTCTCCTATATATCTAGACAGCTTTTTAAAAAATTGTAGTTCATTTAATTCAATCAATCTTAATATGTTAACTACATGTCAGCAAGAATAGTTAGAGGATAGTTCCTCTTTAACTATATATCAGTGGTATTAACGGCAGTTTAGAAGTTTCGATCAAATAGACTTGAGAGTTCGAAGTTAGTGTGGGCTGAATGCTGATCAAGCTGGAAGGAAAACTCATTGAAGTCTTGACACTAATTGATCAGAATTTATGCTTACTGGTGTTCATTTACTATACTACAGATGTAATCAACATACATATAAGAACAGATGCGAATATACATTTATTAAAACTTTTTTTACACGCTCGTTACGTTTCATAGAAAAGCGTGTGAAAAAATTCGCGTTAAAAAAAGGGACACAGTATGTTATAATTATTATATTCCCGATATGTTCCACACATTTAAGAAATAAAAACTAAACAATTAATTAAATCTATATAAAATTACTATTATTAAAACAAAAACAGTTTTTTTTTAATTAGGTTCGTGTACAGTCAAAAATTCAATTCATAATTACAGAAATTAAAAATTAAATTAGAAATGAAATATTTTTTAAAAAAATATTACTACTTGTTTCAATGGTATACGTTTATAAGACAATCGTTCGTTTGCAAAAACTTCGTATACGACAAATTATTACATATTTTGTTGCTATATAGACAAGTGTCTGTTATCTCTGTCAAAATTGGAATTAAAATATTAAGGATTTTTATTAAAACAAAAATTTGTGTAAAAAATTGTATTTATTTTCATTAGAACCGCTTTGTTTTGAAATTGTTAAAAAACGGTTGGATGTAAATGTAACCTAGATATACCGTCCTAAATGCACAATAAATATTACGGTTTGGATATTTTTAAATTGATTATTTCGACTTTATTAAAACAAACTTAAGTATTCGGAACAAACAGATCTTAAATTATGCCAATGATATTAATTAACACTGTATTTTAACTATATAAAAAATAATAATTTTGATTGAGTATGATTATTTAATAATCATGATTAAATCAAATAGGAAGTATAACACCTCTTTGTTATTTATTGTCAAAAGTAAAAGCAAGATGTGTCCAATAATATAAATAATGTAGTTAAATGAACAGGAATAAATATTTTGCAACGAGCATGCCTCTGATCCTGTAAATGCGACGTGGGCGTGTGCTGTTGCAACGAACTTAAACAGGAGCTAACAGTAGCTAACAGGTTAACGTAAATACAGTGAAACTACGTAACAGAATGCCTCGTCGACAAGTCATGCAGTGTAGTAACAGTTTGCCCACAGTTTGTGAGCATGGCGCGTGGTGACCACGCTAGTGATGTTAACTAGGACAGTTCCACATCTTATATTTTTCAACATACATTGGTCAATTTTAAAATATACCATCTTTAATAAAACCAAGCATTAAATAAAACTGCCTGCAAACATTTGACTTAATAATTACGCAGAAACCTAAGCCGCCTTAACATATTTCTAGGGTACAGCTTCAAATCACTTCCACTAATAGATTTAGGTTGAGCCAAAGAGAATAGGAGAAATAATAATTGCATTTCAAGTTCGCAGAGTATCTTAAGATTCTGGATTAGAGATCACAGATCAGCAACCGCAAGGTAGAACTTCCACCTACTAGATAGACATGATTTTGTTCAGGTGTTCGGAATGCAGACCCTTTACAACCTTTCTTATTTGAAATCAATGGAGAAGGTCCATGTCCAGCAGTGGAAATATTACGGCTGAAATGATCATCAGCTTGAATGACAGTCATCGATATCATCGAAGAACACTATATTTGTGAATAACCATCGACTGTCAACATTTCTTCAGCGCTAAGTCTTTGTCTGCCCAAATGTTACAATTCGTTAAAAAAAGTAGTATGTACTTATTCGAGCCGAGGGTCTCAAGGTACCCCAAGGTAATCTAAATAAATTGAATTGAGCTGAATCTACAAATGTCAGTAGGGCTAAAATTATCATCTGCCACAAAACAAATAATTGAGACATAAAATTAATTCCTTTTATATTCGCAATTACTATTCTCCGAACTTCTTCTTCTTGACTGATGTTTTCACATATTGACTTTACCCGAACGAATACATATTGAAATCGTCAATCTACTGCCTTTGTAAAAAAAATCGTTACATCCATGGACATGATTTCCATTCTATTTCAATTAAAGATTCTTTTGTCCTGTTTTTTTACATCAATGAACAAGCTACCAATAGAATACGGTCTTATAAAAAGTGAATTCAAAAAATATTTATAATAACTTAATATAACAGATAACGCAGGACTTACAGGTAACATGTTTATATACGGTCTTTGATACTACGGCTAATATTTAAGAAGAAAATAGTTCTATACAACGTGAGACTGATCTTAACGCGTATTTATCTTTCTTAGAAGTACAATAATTTAAACAGAACCCAATTGAAATAAGACTGCAATGAGTTATAATTGTTATCTATAAGTATCTCGTCAAACGGTTAGTGTGAGAATGACTTTATAATAAGGAAAGATTTGATTTGTTAATACGTGTGGATAGGCTTTTCATAATTCTCATTTAGAAAAATTGTCATTATATAAATGTGGATATTTGGTGAGTTACTATCCAATTCACTGAATAAAATTGCAAATGTTTACAAATATCGAACTTGACCAATATTTTTCTTGGAAGGGCATGTCGGTCGACAGCAGTTTAAGAGCATTGAGAGTTTTACAATAAAACATAAACTATATCAGTTGCAGGTTCTATTCTTAAAGTTGTTAACTAAACAGTTTGTTTGTTAAGCAGTGAAACTAGGAAAGTCTGACTTTGAGAAAAAAAGTCAATCGTTGAATTGAAATCGTCTCGTCTGTATTCGGGAAACTATGAAACATCTTCTCGTTCAATATCCCTCCAGTGTCATAAAATGTGGGTTTACCATTTATGTGTGTTATTGGTGATGACAAAGAGTAGTGGAATATAGTCTCTCACTTAGTAGAGGATTTTATGAAATTCTCCTTGCCATGGGTGGTTACGAAGTCGTTCATTAAAAATCCATATTTTCAAACTATAGCTCTAATAATGTATACTGCAGTAACTTGGCTACTATGTTTTTTGACGTGTTAAAAATTACGATAAGTGGATTTTATAAATCACCGTAACGTAAGGCAGCGCGGGACACGCGAAGCAAGCGGTTGACAGCTGGTATTAAATCTTTTATTATTTCAGCCGTCATGATCATTACTTCAGTTGTCGGACTTTCAATGTTAGAAAAAGTCCTCCCATTTAGATTTCCAATAGTACCAATAGTGAGAGGCCTACATCTAGCCGGTAGTCTGTAATATATTTTTATACTATTATAATTGAAAACGGTAAATTATCGACATTATTTTTCAATAGCCTACCTATATTCAATATTAGATATAATAATTTACACTGAAGATGAATAAATGAAATGTATATAATTAACTTATTTTGATTAAACTAACAATTAATGTATACCATTTGTTTGATGTATTTGAACTTCATACTTAAATGTTTCGATAAATATTGTACCTTATTCATAATTATCTAGTAAAAACGAAGTTTTAAACACTTCCATTTTTATTTCAACATCATTTAGGTCGTAGACCGGTTATTTTCATTCATCTCATTTTTTGCAATTTGATTTCATAGAGATATCTCAAGCATCCCTCTCTCAGTAGTTCATTAAGTGATTGTAAATTTACGAATAAGGCCTGGTCTTCTTTCATATTTCAATTATATAAAAAATAATTATTAGGACGTAGGACGTATCCTATATTTATTGTAGTTAAACATGGTTACCCTGTCTTTGTCTCACGAGTATGGTCTGCGTCGTCCTAAATAATGTTTCACGACCTATTTAGCTTAGTCGCTTAATACAACTCGCATGGGCTGCGTTCAGGTGGCTTTATGTGTAGGTAAAGTTGTTTGCTAGCCTACGATCGATGGTTTTGATGAAGCTATACTTTTCATTTGTTTGTTTAGGTTTTACGCTAAAAGCAATCATGTCTTACATTATCATTTGTTATTAATTATTCTCATAGTTCTACTACAAGAGCAAAGGAATGTTTGAGAATGGGAAATATTCAAGAGCTTACTAGTTTTTGGTGAAAATTATCACCATCGTAATTAATCATCATCATTCAGCCATAACATGTCCACTTCAAATAAGAATTGTGAATTAATTCCTCAACCTACTTTTTTTCAACAGACGTCAATTGACACGGATTCGTGACATTACGGTTAAAGTGTCTTCAACACGCACTAAGCGTTTTGCTACTATTTAAAAATAGTCGCAAAACGTTATTAATAGCTCGAACAGTCAAGAAACGGAATAACCTACTGGCTTTGTTATATCCTGCTACTTATAACTTGAGTCTAAAAGTCAAGAATGAATAAGTATCTTCTAAACAAGTATGTACCAACATAAATCTTGTCATTGCTTACTATCAGGCGAGATAGAGGTCAAAAGCTTTGCTTTGCTTATAATAAAAAAAAGGTCTTGGACCTTGACAGATATAACATTTTTTGTATAGCTCATCTTTGGTTTTGTCAGTTACCAGACATCATTTATCTATTAGTTAGTGTAAGTAGTGATAATTCTATATAACTAAAATTACTGAATCAGTTACATATTTTACATATAATTTTTTGTATATTTGCCTGTGTGAAACAGAGGACCATGTTGGATTTCACTGATTAAAATCTTACAACGCCAACATCAAGGGCGACCCACTAATATTCTTCGAGGAGAAACATTTCTTCTCTTCTAAAAAATGTTCGTTGTAAAATATAGCGCTCTCTATTTCTCGGCTTTTTCAATTCACGAATGAAAACTGACACTTTTCAATATCATACCCACAAGAAAATGACATGTTTGACAGACTCCTAGAGCAGATTTATTCTAACTGATACCAATATCGTGGCAGATGTTCCTTCTCCCCTTCAAACACAGTGTCAGTATTGTTGAGCGCCGTGCTCTATAGCTTCCATTTTCTTTGCTGAAATACAGTTAGTGATTGGCGCCTTACTTTACTAAGTTAGCTTGCTCCTCTTAACTGGCCTGTTGATCTATTAAGTCGCTCATTAAAACTACTAAAGGCAGCTGCCTCCGAGCTAAACATTTTCCCCTTTAAAGCATTGACACCTATAACCAATCACCTTTCTTATTGCGGATCTCGTCCCTTGCGTTTCCTTAACGATAGCCTTTTTAAAATCTTTTTTCATCTTCACATTGTTGTGGTAACTCCACGTGTTTTAACTTTTTTGTATTCGTTATTCTTGGGTTAGCGGACGTGCCCTAATACCGTAACTTGCCGATTCACGTCAGCATAATTTCCTGTGTGCGGGAGAAGTGCGGTTGCGAATTTTCTCATCACACCACATCCAAGATGTATTATATTATATACATATTATATTATGTTATATTATATTATATTATATTATATTATATTATATTATATTATATTATATTATATTATATTATATTATATTATATTATATTATATTATATTATATTATATTATATTATATTATATTATATTATATTATATTATATTATATTATATTATATTATATTATATTATATTATATTATATTATATTATATTATATTATATTATATTATATTATATTATATTATATTATTTTATGTTATATTATATTGGCACCCACCGCAAGGCACACGCCTTCCCTAAAGGTTTCCCTCTGCCAAATCTATTGGCTACTTCCGCTATGTAGCATTAGCCGTGCAATGAAGTGCACCGCCCGCCAGCTCGCTGAAAATTGCGCATGCTACTACCACCGTTAATTCGCTCAACACGTGCTTCACGGGCATCCTCAGGAGTATGTTACACCGAATAGTGCCAAACACCGAGTCTCTCCGAGTCTTGGTTGCTACTCGGGTACCTATCGACCTCATATTAATCCGAGTAATATACATTATATTATTGTATGATTGACAGTATATTCCTGGAGGAATAACGGAGATTGTAAGTTACTTACATAGAGGCCATAGGCCAAGATTATAGAGGTCTACAAAAGTAACACAATCATCACCATCATTTAAGCCATACGACGCCCATTGTTTAACATAGGCTTCCCCCAAAAAAAAGCCCACTATGATCGGTTGGAAGCGGCTGCGTACAGCATTTAAAATAACACGATACAGAAAGTGAATTATTTATTTCGTTCAAGGACAAGAACATGTTATACGTAACGATTATGTATATCAATACAGTAAACCACGGTGCTTAACGAGTAATGTAATTGCACAGATGTGAATGGTATTTTAAAATGATATCAGAAATGACATCTGAAATGTGTTCATTCCCTTTAATCTTGTGACATCTGGTTATTAAATATTAGAAATCCATTTCGATGAATACATTTTTAACATTCATTTCTTTTAACATATTGCTTTTTTAGCGCTTTGAAATATTCACATACGTAACGTATCATATGCGAATATGCGAGGGGTAGAAAAAACCTATTAAAATCGTTTTAGTTACGGCGTGGAGAAATCGTACCCCGCCAAGCACTTACAGAGCAAGCACATAAAATCCGAAAGATAGATACGAATTGTTTCAGCGCTTCTCAAAGTTTCGCTGTTAATTCTTTTATGTTTGTTTGAGAAAGGGGAAGTAATTTATATATTTTTATTTTCACTTAAATAAAGACCGCTTTATAGAACTAAACTGTAATCTAAATATTACAATTTATTTTATAAATGAGTGGGCGGGGCACATTGTTTTGCATTTGATTACATTTGAAGTCTTTGATTTTTTCTTTGATTGTGCTGTTAGCCGATTTAGGCTTTGTGCAGCTGCATTAAAATTGAGTCCGCAGAAACAGGAGGTCCGCGCACTAAAAATTTATGTTGGAGATCGTACCCTAGTTACATCAAAGACGTATGCACGAAGGGTGTACCCAGGGACAACTGTACCCGTGTAGGTGTATAATGTAGTGAATGTGGTGTAATGTAAGTTATGCAAAGCGAGGATTACTCGGCCTCTCCTGACCGCCCTCGCTTGAACGCGGGCTAACACATTGCTTGTTTGACAACCACGAGCCGGTAGACGTGGGTAGGCCCCCCAGATGATATTGTCAAGGTCGCGTTAAGTCACGACACATATGTGACGCATGCATGCCTATCGGTTGACATGATTTCATCACCATGAATCTTGGTGCAATGTAGAAAATAATATTATGTATATAGACGGGAATGACCCAAGACTCCTCATTTCTGGCATTAAAATCAGGAAGGAGTCAATAGCCTCCCTGATAGGCGGAAAGGATACTAGGGAAGAATTCGTCTCATACTGCAAGGATATAATTAAAAAAGTGAAACGAAAAAAAAATAAAAATTAAAGAAAATAAGAAAAATTTTAAATAGACGATAAGAAAAAATGTGATAAAATGTAACACAAAATGTGATAAATATGTAAACGAAAAGAAATAAAGATAAAATGTAACATGTAATGAGGGAGGAATGAAAGGTCACAGAGTAAAAGGGAAAGATAGCAGAAATGTGGCATGAAAGAATAGATTGAAAGAATAAGTGAAGAACGAAAGGAGAGAATGGAAATAATAAATAATTATGTGAAAAAATAAATTGCCCGTAAAGTCCCTGTCCCACCAAAAATAGGGGTACGAGAGGCCCCCAATAGCGAGGGCCATTAAAAAAAAGAAAAAGACTCCTCATTTATTTGTTGTTTAAAAATATTGTTTGATAATATGGCTGTGTCCCCTTATACCCTTGGTTATTTTTTATTTTCTCTCCATTCCTTAATCTTTTGATGAAACTAGAACAAAAAAAAAACACAAATGTTAGACGTAATGATAGACTCCCATGTGGTATAAAAGTATTTGTTCACTATTTATAACTCTACGTAAATGTTACCATTACAGGCAGTCAGTCGTACTTAAATAAAGAAGTAAGTATTTAATGACGATAGTTGATATATTCTTAAATAGAGTTTACGCTACCACAAAATTAAAAACAGGCTTTTAACAAGCTGTCTGTGCCATGTACTAGAATTTTCCGAAAACTTTGAGCAATCGATGGCGACTGGAAAAGTCGAGGGCATACGTTCGAAAGGTCGTAGTTCCATCTGGTTAGACCAAACATCTTTGAGATTTGTCCCAAAAATTGTCCTTGTGCGTAGTAAATTCTATACTCTGTATTACATTTTTATGGACACCCCGAATTGCACCTTGTGATATTCCAAGCATCCAATGACTTTTATCCAATTGTTTGGTAGACATCGTCTTCAGTGATTTCAATTTGTTCTACCGACTACATGCATTAGTTGTAAAGTGTAAAATAAAGTGCAAATAAACATATAACGTAGTATTTACCGTCACGCGAATAGAGTACTTCGCTATGACCTGATTCGAAATAAAAAGAAGCGAGAAAGCTCTACAGTGTTACATAAGGAAACATAAGAACGCAATAACAGCGAAATATCCAAATCGTTTACAGTTGTAGTCGAGTGCCCAACGCTTTTTAGATCTTTAAAAGCGTTTCAAGGCTAAAAGACAGAGTTCTTTGTGAAAGCTTTCACAGCGCCGAGAACTCATCTCAAGACAAACGGGTTCTCGGGTACACTTTGAGAAACTCTGGCATAATAACCCAATTTGAATTTAAAAATGAACCTGCGAACGATGTAGCTTAGTTCGATTCCACGAATTACCGCTTCCTGAAGAAGATATTATTTAAATTCGCGGTTGGAGTAAAACCGAATAAGTCTGTTCTACGGTTCGTGTAAGGAATAAAGGTATTTAGGAACAAATTTTATTATTTTATTACTTATTTAAATTTAAATTTCATTTGGTTGAAATTGCATTTATATTCTTAGACCGCAAATTATACTTTTTAAAGCTCTATTTTTTTTCTTTCCGATATAATATATACAGTAAATATTAATATTTTAACTGTAAAACGTCTTCTGACAGATATACACCTCCATCAGATATTTCCAATAGGATCGGTTGGAAGTGGCCGATATCAGAGTGTTTCAACGACCCTAAAAAGGTGGCTATGCGGACGTTCTATACTGCGCTTGCCAGTCCGAGATCTCCACTCCCCCAGCAGCCATCTGTTTTTCACGTTATATACATTAAAGAGTAATAAATAAAATTTTGGATCTGTTTTTATTTTTTGTTTATTTTACAAAGAAACAAGCAGGCGTTTAATAATGATATTTTAAAACGTTAACGATTATAAAGCCATTCCTTACAGATAAAATGCGTTTGAGGAAAATGGCTGTTATTATTATATGTTGTTTTATTTACATTTTCAGCTTTCTTCCATTTTAATGTCAATTATTCTTTCTTTTTTAATTTGCCACCAGATTTTTTATTCTTTTTTTTTTCGTTATTCCGTTTATACCTCACCTCGATTTTGTCGCCTTCCCTCACCGAATTTTATAAGTTCTAACTAACTTTAATTTGGGCAATTTACTTTTTTATACATAATACATTTACTTCAACGTTATTGTTTATTTCTACTTATTTATTTTCTTTATATTCTTAGTACTATACTACAGTTCTATAGAGATTTTACTTTATTTGTTTATCCCATCTATTTGTTTAACTTTGTACACTATCCTCTGACGTTCCTGCCGTTTACGGCCACGCACTATGCATATTTTTTCTTAATATTCATAGGAGCGTTAATGGAGTTTCTTTTGGCCTCCCTTTTCCTGACGCTAACACTTTTCAAAGTTTTAGTAATTTTAGCTATAACAAAATAATTATTATATTCCTTTTATAATAGCAAAACAACTATCCCAGTGTAACTTCTTCAAATACTATGTTTTCCGAAATAAATTGTAATTATAAATATAAAAACAACCAATATTATTGAACTTTGAGAGGACTTACCCTCGGGCACAAGACAATTTACAAAATACTCTAATTACAGTGTGACACCTTAAGACGAGGTCCTGTCTTTGAATACCATCGCAAACCGGTGAAGTAAATAATGTACCGAGAAACGATTCCGAGCCGAGGTTATAAAATCTATGTACCTCTAATCAATAAAATGATAGATTCATTTAACTCGAAGCCAGTGGATCCATACCTTTTAGTTTCTTTCTATTTTATATCAATTAACAGGACAATGTTATATAGTATGTTTGACACCTTCCATAAAACATTCACTAAAAGAATAAATAGCTTAGCTGTTACATACAGGATAATATAGCTTGCTAATAATGATAAATAGCACACTTGCATGTACTATTCGGATTCTGAGTGCTTTCCGGAATCGTCGATATTTACGATATGCGAGTATTAAACTAAGGAATCGTTTTATTGTTAAAGAGTTTCAATCGCTCAATTGCAGTTTTAAAGTATTCAGTTTAACATGCAGAAGGTTGGTTGAGCCGTGTGTAATGATGATTCCATCGCAGCGCATAATGTGCGGTTTCAGGATACATTAGTGTCGGCTTTCCGTACCAAGTGGCCGGATTGAAACCGGGCAGACTAACGCAATTACTGCATCTGGGGATGCGAACGGAGTTGTCGATAACGAATATTTTTAACAAACGATTGGAAAGAAATGAGTCTTTTACATCGGTGGTCAAATAACATATCTTGTCAAAATTTAGTAAATTAATATATGACAAACACTCAATGTATCTCTAGGTCATTAATAACCGATGGTATCCAAGCTTCTCCTTTTTAGTCGTGCGACCTTGGTAGATAATCTTACTTATATCGTTGCATGGTACAGTACTCTCAAAGAGGATTCTGTCCATTTATACATGAACTCTGGATCTATTCCATTCACTTTACCCTGGACAACAAGTTTGTTCACAGCGTCGTCTTCCTTACGCAATACGTAGTACGTTGACATAAAGACTGCTTCGTTTTTATTACTTGTTTAATTTATTTATTGAAAAAAATGCAATAGTTTTTAATTTACTTATATTTCGATTAATTTCACAAAATATTTATGATCAAATCATTTATAATTTAATTTTTTCGTAGTTTAATCACAGCGCATCTTGTAAATAGCTTTAATGTACAACTATGTAGAATAGCTTCATTGTTCCAGAATTTTCACAAATAAATATGAATAACACACTAACCCTTAACCGCTCTCTATATTCTAATACGGTTGAACCAGCAATATATCTAAATATGTTAACTGTCAATATGGCCAATTATTTCAATATCCGAACAATCTAAATCCTTTCGAATATTTAAAAACGTGTAATGTTTACAAAATAATAATATTAAAATTAAGAGTATAAGGTAAATATTTACAATCGGCATAATTTGGGAACAAATTGTCTTCGAATGGTGGGTGGCTACGAGCCAGTAGACGCGGCGTGACTAAACCCCCCACTAGGTGGACCAACGGCATAGTAAAGCTCGCGGGCCGGTCACAGTTACGATCTTTGGTGGAGGTACAGACCTCCTCATCCTCCTATCCTCCCATCAAGGCCTATGCCAAGCAGAGGATGCCTGTCAGCTGAAAAGATGATCGAGTAAGTAAACGACTTGACAAAAATTTCCAATCTTAAATTATTATTATTACAATAGCAATTGAGTACTTAAGTAGTTTATTTAACTTAAATTGCTAAATCGAAGAACCTAACAGGATTCAATTAAAATAGTGGATATAACTAACAAAGACAGCTTTTGTCTTTGTTAGTTATATCCACTATTGTTTGTCTATTAAATATTGATCCAATTTTTATTTCATTTTAACGTAAAAGCTCCCATTACTGCGGTATCAAAATAACATCAATTACCGAAGTATTTTCGTATACCAAGTTATTTATAAAAATAGTTCAATAATGTTTCAGAATTTTTGCCATCGAATCAACGTGCGTCAACCACTATCGGTAAATTGAAAATATCTGATAATTATCGATACATCGGCAATTAATTCGAAATTTAAATCCTGCGGTTTTAGAATCTTTTAACTTTAAAACTAAAAAATGACAATGGAATAGTAATCTATTATGGATATATAGAATAAATAGGTTGTAGATGCCTTCGAGATATGGTACAGGAGGAAGATGCTTCAGATTAAGCGAACAGCATTCTGCTAGAGCCTATTCTACGTTATCTCAAAATCAACACCAGGCATTTTACAATCTGCCTGCACCGAATATCAGGATTTCGCAGCCAAACAGTCAGAAAGAATTAACAAAACTTCAAAGACCTGTTGATGACTGTAAAAGTGAAGGGCAAACGTCTGTGTGGTCGTAGTCTTATCAGTTGTTCGGTCCAAATCTGCAACTTACTTGATATCAAACTTCAAGTTACACTCCAATATACCAAAGATGTAAACAGAAGGCACAGTCTAATAATGATTAAGATTTGTTCGTTTTCACGAGATCAGAATCCTTAGAAACTTCATTTAAATTTAAAATTTAATTTGGACTATTTTTTACCAATGAGACATATTTATTTATTCTTGTCATTCAGCTTATGCCAAAGTTTACGCTTATGCTTTTATTGAGCGTCGATCGTTTGATACGATGACGGTAATGATGATAATTTTTCACTTTGAATTAATTATGTGTGTACAAGAGAGTGAGGGTTTATCTCAGAATAACAGGACGACATTATAATAATATGATAATATTCTAAGAGTCCAAAAGGTGTCCGTTCAAGTTAAGCAAAAATCATCGATAACATCGAAATATTAAAGACTATCTATCGATATTGACGCCATCACTAGAGCCGAGAAAGATTTACAAGGTGGGCGTTTCAGTGGCGCTGCTTTAACCTTTACTCGCATTAACAAGATATCGATCAGGAACCTCACTACGTTTGCAGCTCATGCACGCTGACGTAAGTTCGGAATTGTTAGCTCGTGCTGCCTTCGGATTACTTGCAGTTGTGAACTTGCACGAGCTTGAGTTATTACTGTTGGAAACGGTCACAGAACGTTTAAAAGTTTAATTAAGAAAATGTATATTAATTACCATTACTTTAATCATAAAAAGTTCACTGCTAGACCTAGGGACTGTTGATTTCCAATACATATTACCTAATTATATTACACGAAAGTAATCATAGTTCGGCGGATTGGCAAGTTGAATTAGTAGTGGACAGACCACAACCGAAGAACAGATGGCCGCTATGGCCATATAGTTTTGGTTTAAAGACCACGGTTCAGTAAGCGCAGAGTAGGTGTTCCCCATAAAGAAGACAGAAGAAGTTGTTAAGGTCGTCGGAAGACGCTGCATTGGGACAATTTCTAACCTGTCTTATTGGATATCTCCTGAGAGACCCATGTACGACAGTAAACGTCTTATGGCCGAAACAATAATGTCGATATTAATTACTTTTACAATTTAAAAATGCCTGCGACTAAGCTTGTATTTAGTATTCCATTGCTTACATTCCGAACAGCATTCTTTCAGCTTCTATATTAAACCGTTATGATAAGGTAAAAAAAATAATAACTGGTTAATTTTTGCTTCATATACGTTAAGCCGGTAGACGCGACATGAGTTCGCCCCCTACTAGGTGAAACGACGATACTTAAGGTCACTGGATGCTGACTGGCGAAGAAGGGCGATTTTAGGGGGAGGCCTATACCTTGCAGTAGGTGTCCATCGTATTTTATGATAATACACACAAAAATCATGAAGTAACTATAATATTGGAAATCGTTCGAAAATATATAAAAATGGAAGAATTTTTGAGGCGCCATACTGTGGTATTAAGGTACCGCACAAGACGCTGTTGCCTATCCTTTGACAACTTATTTGTAAGCAGTGGCAATCTCACATAATGCACAAGGTTTGACTAAGATTGTATCCCGGGAAACGAACTCGCAACCTACCATACGATTGCACGTCGCAGTCTTGTACGGCTGGGCTGATTTTTTTTATTAGTCCACAATCCATAGATAAGATTATTTAAGGTATAAGTTATCGGTAAATTTACGTAAACGTACAATAAGAACTAACATAAAATTGCTTTTTTTAATTTTTTTTCTTAAGTAAATATATCTTAGTGAACAAAATTTTTGACTCCGACTATCAATAGCTTTGATTTTTTATTCTCATATTTCACCCACGCAGCTAAATACGTAAAATAATCACAGTGCGAGTGTCTCGTTATGGCATATAGTGGTAGTATCAAAGGTTTAGCGTGAGAACTGGGCGGGTGCTATTGACGGGTACAGAGTAATTACCTGTCCGTTGCGAAGACACTTGAATTTTTTCCTTAGCTTGAAACGTAACGGCTTCTATTATGTGTTGCTCTGTGCACATTACCTTCGTTTATAGTTGTAGGTTGTAAGTTTGTCTGTGTGTTTTTATTAATATAAGAATTTTACGATTACTAATTAATAATTAATTCTACAATAATAATATATTCCAATTTCATTTTGCAAACTCTTGTAAAAAAGAGAAAAAAGAAAAGTTAGACTTAATTTAGACAGATAAGATTAGTTGGCGTCAACATTTGCAACGAAAATTATGGATGTGTTTACATGTGGCTAATTTAAAAAAAATATCCTTTTATTTCTTTTATCATCGTCACCGCGGCTGTTGAAAAAAATTTTTGTTGGTAAGCTTTCTAACGTAGAATACATTAAATAGATTTAATACTTTATACAGAAGTCTAAAGACTTATGATTCAATTACGAAAACATTCTAGGAAAACGACAGTAATCGCGAGCTATCACTAGTCTAGATAATAGTCTTTTGTCTTTCTGGTATTTAGGGTAGCAGTGTGGGAGTTTGCATTACAAGTCACTCGACTTTTGTGCTCATTTTTCATACTTGTGTTAATGTTTACAGTTGTTACGTATGTGTGTTAATTGGTTAGTATTGTTGAAGAATAACAACTGTTCCGTTTTGTCAGAGAACTGATTTTTAAAGTTATAAGCATATGGAATTGAATGACGGGTTTGAGAAAGGACTAAACATCTCTTTATTTGGTTTCCGAGGAAATGTATTGTACGCAAAATATTTGTTCCTCGCGGAAATAGTCTGTGTGTGTCTGTGTGATTCCTATCCACAAAACTCTACTATTATCGTTCACTGGCACTTTTCTTTTCCACATCTACCTGGATTTCTTACGAAAGTCACACACGACTCAGAATGTATATATATCAAGAATATTAATATCTTAATTTAATGTAAATTGCCTATTCCCTAATATTGATTAAATAAATCAAATTTATAATTTTGATTTTAAGAAATATCTGAAGTTTGAAGTTTTTGAATTAATGATTACCGAGGCAGGAGACTGAAAGGTCGGCTACAAAGGCGGTTGAACGTGCTTATAATCGGGAATTTGAGAAAGTTGACCATTTGCAGAAGAACAGTCGAAAGTTTGTGGCAATTAGAAGAATGTCGTAAAGCATAACTGGACAACTGGATTTGGTTATAAAGTTGGAGTAGCTTTACGACTAAGCAGTACCCCGAATGCTTTATATTTATTTTATAAATCATCAGAGTACTGTAATAGAAAAATTAATGTGCAGTATTCCACGGATTTATGATAGAAGTGCCGTAGAGGGAGGAGGCGGATATGGTGCTAAGCGCTGACAATTCGCGTGACTGTTTTAACGAGATCTCCTTGCACTGCTGAGATTTGAGCTTGTTTTAAACTTCACTAAACGACTCCTACCTATCCAATTTTTAAATGATCCCACTAAAGTTCTTGGAACGTTCTGGAAATTACCTGATTTTCGCTTTTGACAGGTGTAAATGCTTTAGCAGCTTATAGAGATATTTCGCTGCTATAACTGACGTTCCTACCTCTATCTATATTACTGAAAGAGAAATAAATAAAAACTTACATTTGTTCAGGACATCATTTCTTTGACGTATTATGAATAACATATCTGCGTTAGATTAGTCATAAGACAAATGAAAGATTCATTTTGTAATACACCCATTTCAATTCTGTAAACTCAATCCATATATTATAAATGGTATTACAACTTACTAGGCCACATGTAAAGCATCGAGGCTTGTATTTGATGATTTATCATTCCCAGTCCGACAATCGGCCTTCGATTTCATGATACGTGTCGCGTTTGACATGACAGCTGACAATTACTAAACCTATCTATTAAGCGAAAACTGAATATTATTGCGTAGTTTCCTAACAACGTGTCTTTAGTAACGTATTTGGACTTACTTTAATCTGCTTATACAGAGTGATATGTTACAGATAAAAAAGCTTTAAAATGGTGAATGCTATAGCTGAGCTCATTTGTCAGCAAAAATCTTAAAAGCTTTTACACCAATTGTTAATCACCCTGTACGAAGTGATCGTTATGAAAAAGATTGTATTCATTCATATTTTTTTTGCAATGCAACAGGCTATTTACTTTTGGAAGTACAAAATCAGGAAGGACAGATAATAAATAATAATTAATATTAATGTAGTGATCTCAATTAAGTGCAAACTTTTTCTTTTAAACATACTTCCAATAACCATGTATAAAGTGAAATATATTACATTAATTATTTTATGTATTGAAACGCGATAGGAAATGAAAACACCTTTTTTACTATATTATCAATACGTCATTTATCATTTCTCAAATCTAATATTCTTGAATAGTGTGTACCATATATTGATTGACAGTAAATGAGGTTTACATCCACCCATTTAATGTTTTAAACAGCTATAGCGAGTCATTATGTATAAAACGTCATTATGACCATATCTTATTAATAGAGAAATTCCTTAAATTTTCAATGTCTTGTGGGTAAACTCCCAAAGAATTCTTAACAACTTGAAATTAACCCTTTATCCATGTATAATATTAAAATAGAGTTCAATAATTAAATGAACTATGTAAAATAAGATAAACATCTCATAGTTTCTTAATAACAGTAGCTACATTCCGAGACCTTTGAAATATAAATATTTAAGTATATATTGTTTGTTTATTTAGTTCAAGTTGTTATGTTTCTGTTGGTTGCTATATTTTATAACGACAATCTGTTCGGATGAAATACGTAACTTTATCGCCCACAGAACCGCATTTTGCAAGATGTGTTACCATTTGAACAGTGCTCTTATTGACGAGAGGCCTTAGACCAGAACTTATTTAAGATAGCAAGGCTCGAGAGCTACCTTGGCAGCCTCAGTTCCACTAATTATTATTTCAATTATTAGATTTGGTGAGGTTTTACATATACAGTCCGTATTTTGAAACCGCCCAGACAATAGCGTTACCAGGAAAGCTAGAGAAGGGTATAGCAAGCTTCCTTTATTTCTAGTGCTACATTTAATAGAAAATTATCGACTATTTTAGCTCTTATATTTTGACAGCCCAAACAGCTCTCAAAGACCGTGAAGCGCATCGTAAGATTTCAATTCGTCAACGAAATATTGTTGTAATAAACGGTCACACTGGGTTGATATCTATAAAAGTCTATAATTTTATGTATGGAATTTAAACTAGGCCTTCCCCATAAATTTCCAATAAGACTGTTGAAATTAAAATAAAATACACGAAAGTACCCGATATAGCTCGGCGAATTGGCGTGTTGAACAGATGGCCGCTGTGGCTATAAGGATTTGGAGTGAAGGCCACGGATCAGTAGGCGCAGGATAGGTTTTCATTCTAAGAATTGAAAGACAAGCTTGTTGAGGTAGTCGGAAGACGCTGGTTGCAGAGAGCTTCCAGATAAAAGGAAAGTTTTGAAGATTTTCCTTATGTTAATGTAACATAACCAACACGCTCGTGTGGAGAAAATAACAGTTCTAGGATTATACCTATGTCTAGCAGTATCCTAATCCTTTTCTATTCTTTAATGTCCTATTAAAATTATGATGATTAACGGATTTTATAGATATCCGCAGCATTACCATAAAAGTAACCTATATCAATGCAGTTATTTTTTTAGCTTTTATAACCTGTGTCAATTATATACAACCAGTTTCATCAATATCACTACGCCACTATTCCAAGCAAATCTATCCCGCTGTGACTCTGCGGTAGTATAATTGCAAGAACTGTCATAATTATTTTTTCGCCTTTCATATTCGTTCACTCCGAACTCTGACAAATTAATTGCATAGGTGAGTGAAATGTCAAATTAAGTCAGACGCAACACCGACGGTTTATTTCTGTTTTGCTCATATATAAATTACTCCTGTAACAACCGCTACCCGTTGATTGTGACGTGAATGGACAGTATGAAGTCATTTTACTTAACGATACACTTGAGAATATTGATTGTAAAATGCAAATGAATTTGAATTCTATTACCAAAGCACCATGGTTTAGTTTCGATTAGTTTAACTTAATTGCTGGATATATTTAAGAAACATTTGTCTCCGGTCAATCCTTTATATAATTTATGTAATCTGAAAAAGTTGTATAATCACTTTGAATGTATTTTACTCGATGTTCTGAGACATTTTCATATTTCATCGACTTTCGATTTTTTTGAAATAACCAATTTTTTTTCAATTCCTATTTTTTCTTTACTAAAGGTTTACGAAGTTATCTTGTTATTGTTGTCGTTTAAAAAGAAATGGCAGTGGTTTTTAATAAAGTAATAAATTAAAAGTTTTCTTTTAGTGATGGATGTTTACAGTTACTCTATATTGCCTTTTGCGTGTTATAGTAATAAAGTTCAATGGATCTTACAGGAATCGCGGCTGAAGTCGCTACATATTATCTTATCACCATTGGGAGATCGCCGAACTCCTAGATTGCATGGAATTTCTATGAGGTGGACTGTAACAAGGGCCCCCAGAACGGATTTTGGCTCGTACTGTCATCCAGAACGATGTTAAGGTTTTCGAATCAAGGAGCTTCAAAGAGCTAAACCTCGATTTGGTCGATTACCTACTGGTTAATATTGAAACTAATTTGAAAAACGTTAGCGCTAGAAGTGACGGAAGAAAGAGAAATATGTATTTTCAGGAATGCAAAAAAGTTTAGCTTGCTTAAATTGTATCTTATTGTTTGCAAAAACTTGCATTTTTAACAGAAACAGAAAGAACGAGATAAACAGAAGAAATACGAAATTATTTTTTTTATTTAAATTTAAATTCTTTATTTCAAGGAGGTCTACCTTCCTGGTACTTATAAAACGTCAATAATATACACTTTTATATATTTTTACTCCACCACCGTTTTCTGAAGGTAAATATGCGCCGAGAAGAAACAGCAAGAAATTAGCTCTTTTAACAAAACTCAGAATGTTACTTCACATGATATATTAAAACTCGTGGGCAGAAGCCGATGGTTCCAAAGGATCATTCCTCTATTATAAAAATGTTAAAATTTGGAACCAAAACTAACTACTAAAGTCTTTGACATTTTAACCAAATAAAACAACGCATTGTTGTATTTTAAAATGCCTTATAATATATAGTTAAGTGCATTGTTCTTTCTTTCATCGTTTATTTCTTTTTATAGTACAAAATAAAGCCTCTTTTCTCTGTAATAATTAGTTTCGGAAGTAATTAAACCAGTTCTCCGAGTTTCCGCTGACTCAATTGCATTTTAGCGTTATCAAAGAAATTTTACGAAATCAAAATAAGCTCAATGGTTTTATTAATCATTTATATTTTATGAGCGAATGTTAAAAGTTATTTAATGGAATCAGGCGTTACCTTGCGGAAGTCCATCCTAAGTAAGAAAAGGACCAATATTTAGCCACTTCTGCACATGCAGTGATAGTCGTGCAACAAAGTGCACCGGCAGCCACCCCGCTGATAAATGCGTATGCGGCAAACAATGCGAATTACACAACTGCCACCGTTAAACTACTCAACAGGTGTTTCACCCCTCCACGGCGCATCTTCAGGGTTATGTTACACCGATTAGTGCCACACACAGAGTGCTCTGTGTTATATGTTTATAGTTACTTAAGAACAATATGTAGAAGTCCTTATCACATCAGCCGAGTGAAGCTTACTGCAAGGCATAGGCCTCCCCTAAAGTCATCTAAGTGGGGAATTGCCGGGATTGGCAGGCGAATTGGTGATTGCAGTGTGAAATTATGGTACACAGAGGACGCTTCTGGCCATCCTCTGGAAACTCGTTTGTGGGCAGTTGCAATAGTATATAATTAATGCACAAAGAGTAAATTATATATAAGACTGTATCCCGGGAATCGAATCCACTACCAACGATCGCAAGTTTCAGTCATTACCACAGGACTAAAACTGCTCATTAAAGATAAAATAAAATTCATTTATCTAACATTGGGACTTTTGACACTCTTATTGATCGTCAACTTATTATCTATTAATTTTTTAATCTATATTATTTATGACTCTCCTCTGCTTCACAAGGTGTGTAGTTGTCTTTTAATTTTGTTAATGGTGGTCCAATAATGTTTTACAGCATTTTATTTAAAAAATCTAATTATTTATTTTTTCTGAAAGATTTAAATTTAAATATATTAATACTCACATAACATTTACGTGGATTCGAGTTTCGATTAATTTATAGAATTACATTAGTGTTTTTTATTTAGGCTACGTATAAGAAACTGTTATTATCCCTGTTTATTAATATTTTGCATTATTAATAATAGAAAAAAGGTAAGGGCGTAGCACCACTAGCGTTCTACCAAATCTGGTGAAACTATAAATGAGTTGGCGTATTAGTGAAAGATAAAAAAATACTACTGTCTTCTCTTTTATTTGAGCGATAAAACATTTCGTTGTTTAGTATGCGCAGTTTGATTATAGTGGCAGAGAATTTTATGCCTTGATCATGCTGACAATACATCTAGTAAAAGTGAGCTGAATTGGTCGAAGGTAATTTGATTCTTTATGTGTTGTGTAGAGCTTGTAAAAGACGACTAAGCGATGCTGAATGAACTAATCAGTAGTATACGGCTGTCTGTTGGATTGTGTATAAGAGTGTAAGTGTTCTATTTCATCTTGAGTAACTAGCATGATGTCACAATGTTCATAATCATTAAATTCGGGTTACACTTGACTTCTTGCGAATAAATAATAAATAATCCTCGACTCAAAAGTTACTTTCTTTTAAAATGTTTACGCTGTTTTGGCGGAACTTTGTAAACAATTTTTATTTAGCACTAGCAGCCTTGACAGATATTGTACTGTCCAAAGTTTTTGTCGCATTTCAGTTCAATAGAAAAAAAAATTACATATTAATCGCGTTACTGTATTTTCATAAAATGTTAATAACAAATTCAAATTCAAAATACATTTATACGAATAGCCATTTACACGCTCTTTTGAATCGTCAATTATTTAATTTTTTCTTTATAATTCCGGCTATAAATTCAACAGTTGCTTTTTAAATAAATTAATATTTTTATATGTACCTCATAATATCAACAAATCCAAATATTTCGATCGACTGAAAACTTTATATGTTGTATAGATATTTATTTAATAATATGCTCTTAATTTTAGATTTAAACTTTAGAAAAGGTAAATAAATGGATAAAGAATACTTAAAAATCCAGATTTTTATTTCATACACTCCAACACTATAAATAATGTGATTATAAACGTAAATGTAATGTTGAAATCTCAAGGTTATTGAATAGCGACCAGGAGGCTTTAGACGCGGTGTGAATAGGTCCCCAATAGACGGCTCGACGATATAGTCAAGATCCCGGGAAGACCCCGGATGCAGGTCTATGTGCGTTTTACTACTGAAATTATTATGTTTATGATAACATATAAGAATCACTTTTTCACTTTAAACTAATTTTATATTAATATAATCAATAAAATTTCAAAATCTTTACAATGATTGTAAGAACATATAAAATTCCACGGTAACATTAACATCGAATAACAGCAAGATTTACAAAACGATTTAGCAGACGGTTTATTTCCAGGTATAATTATTCCGCGTGGAAACGACATTAATAATTCTGATGTTAAAGCACAAAACAGACGTGTAGGTTAAATCATTGTCACTGTAATTCGGTCTGTCAGTCTTCCAGTTTAACTGCGAATTAGATATTTTACACGAGAAATTAGAAGTTAATTTCATACATTTGTCATTAATTTAAACGTATGTTTTAAAACTTTTATTAACGCTATTGTTACATGGAGGGAATGACGTCATTCTTAAATTCGCTAACGACCGGCAGATCACGTTTCGCATAAATCTGATGACAGGTGAGAACATTAAGGTTCTGCAGTGGAAGCCACAACTCCACCCAAAGGTGAATGGTTGATGGAACAGGTTGGATGCAGGCCGCTACAAGCCGGACTTATTGGTAATCTATAGAGGAGGCCCATTTTCAACAACGGACGTCTTATTGCTATAATGATGATGGTGGAGGTAATCTTCTTTTTAGGTATCTTCTAGATGGGTAACCATTACAGACTTCATACCTTTAGCCCACATTGTTCTTCGTTTAAACAGCTGTTGATGTTGAAATGTTTAGTTTCATATCAAAAACCATGTTGTCTAAAAGAGGAAAATACAAATGATTTGATACATAAAAATTTGAACTGAAAAACTAAAATAAACATGAAGTTATTTTTTTAAAATTCGATTATCCGCCACATGTCTGGATCGAAAAGTAGGTTATTTACGCGTTATTTTTAGGTATCCTGATAAAAATGAGAAAAGTCATGGTCACTATCGGTCAACTAATTCTCTAAATAATTGTTATATATAAATTATTAATGAATGATTAGTTAAAATAGGATTTATTTAGTAAATTCTTATATTATTGTTATTTACAGTAAAAAATATTTTTTTGATATCTTGTGTTTACAAATGTAATGTCATGGTTGCCTCTAGTGAGACGTGAAAGAAATTGAATAAATTATAAATAAGCCTGAAGATTGACTGATAAATTAAGGGATCTACCTATCTCTTTACTTTTCAATTTAACTTTATAGTTAATACCTGTCAAACAGAGTCTAAAACACCTCGCTATACTGTTCTTAGGTGCAGTACAGTGGTTTCAGTTGCATTGTAGTGCTATGTTTGAAATATTTTTGCTTAAATAATTATAACTAGTTTAACAGGAAATATTTTTTCTCCGGAAAAAAAATGATTTTATGAAAAAAAAAAACCCACAAAAGTGTCAACTTCTCTAAGTATCTTCTCCCTAACGAATTTGTATTTTGTATAACAGACATCCATCTTTTGCCGTATTAAACGTCAGCCTGGATGGCTCGGTATAATGACATTTAAATTTATCGATCTATCTGGTTTGTATGCGAACGTGAATCGTACGTGTCTTTCGTTTTCAATTACAACTTATGCAAACATGACATGCTTCGTGTTTTGTTAAATCTTAACATTTGTTATTTCAACTAGAAAGGGTTACATAAATAATTAAGGATTAGTTATAATGCCTTCATCATTATTATCCTTTCAACTGTCTCAAAAGGATGATGTCCACTGCTAAACACATGGCTTACACGTAGATTTTTGATAGAACCATTTACTAGACTTTTTCTTATCTTATTCAAAGTTTCTTAATACTTTGTAAAAGGTTTTGATAGAAAAAATACGAAATCTAGTACGTCTTGTGTTTGTGGTCGATAGATAAATCACAGGGGCAGTTGTTGATTATTTATGACATCAATGTTTGAGTTCCATGCTGTTTATATGGCAAATTTTATTTCAGTTGTTCCGTTTGGTGTTTGTTAAAAAAGCATCGACGTTATATATTTACGCATCAGAGATTTCTTAACAATGTTGTGTTTCAAAGCTGCTTAACATAAAATAATCGATATTGAAACAACAATTTTTTGTTTACCTTTCGAATTGATTATTGATAGCTAAGGCAGGATGTTTCTCGGGTCAGCTAGTACACAATACAAACTAATAAACTGTTTTCAACAGTCAACATTCATTTATTCAGTTTATTATGCATATAAGTTGGTTTACGTTAATCACCCGAGTATGTAAATCATAAGAAAAAAGTCAGAATTATTCGATTTGATACAAACTAGAATCAAATTGAATATCTCTATATTTTTTCTTTTAACCTATTGTTTCCAAGCGTTAGGGCCCTTGTTCCACGGGAAAACAATTTCATTTTTAAGGAGGGCAATTCGAAAGTCGATTCGACCCGAGTTTATTCTTTTCGCTTTAATATACGAAATAGATATATATTACATAGAGGGGGCGTAAGAATTTTAGAAAGCTTAAGGTAGGGCATGGTACACAAAAGATTAAAAAATACTGCTCTAACATAAAGATACGCGGGTTCAAACGTGGCCACAACAATCTCAGATGGCATATCTGTAATGGGTAATAAAATAATTCATTACTAGATAAAAATCCTACACGATATAATAGTTTTTATTCAACAAACTTCTTGAATTTGTTACAAGATAATTCAGACACATGCTATATAAACACTATGTAATTCCATACATAACCTTTATTTATTTATTTATTTATTTAACAGTTTATTGTACACAATAAAAACATTAAAGTAACAATACAAATATAACTGACACAACAGGCACTACTTATTTCTAACCAGAAATTTCTTCCAGTAGGCCTACGGAAGGAGATTCATAAAAAGTAAGGCAGACACAACGTGCACAATAATTAAATTGAAATATTTACAATAGATACGACTTTTGACCATAATTACATACTTAACATGAACATAAATGTATACTTACATATTATATACTTACATAAATAAGCATAATAAATAATATATATACATAATATAAGCATAAATACATATATAACATATATAACTAAAAATATTATATATACTAGACAACTAGCGATAAATAGTGCTCTTTGACTCGCCTTTGTTGTTTACTACTGGGTAAAATATTCACTGAACTTCACGTATGTTTGACGGTCTATTGTAGCGTTTTGACTCAACATTTCTAATCCGAGCAGCCTGATTATGGAACAGGCTTCCGTCTCTCGAGAATTATAACCCTGGTCTCTTCAGGGTGAGAAGGTAGGGTTCTCAGTATGCGTACTTCATCACGTCGTCGCTTTCCATCAGCTGAATTGGTGAAATGCGGACAAGAAAGCAAAAAAAAAATGTTTATTGCATAAACTAAAGAATTTTTTTGTATCTCATATTATAGTACCTGAGTAGTCTCTTATGCATTGGTACTTGGCATACCTTGTTTCGTATACCGTACCGTATTGCTAAAGCTATATGCAATAACCTGCACCCAGTGACATAGCGTTTATTAAGAGTTTATTGTCTGTGTATGTGCTATTAATATTTGACCCGTTTGTGAAGTTAGGTTGGTGCGATGATGACTTCTGGTGTTTTTTTTTAAGTATTTAACTTTTCCAAGACATCTTCACGTTGTAGGAATATGAAATGTGAACGACAGAAAACGGAAATGTAAATATAGCCGTAATGAAGAATCTTCGGTCTAGAACTATTTGGGTTGGGTTTTAGACTGATTTATTTTGAGATACAGCTTCGTCGGCAGTCAACGGTGTGCTGTCTTCTACTTCTTTTCTGTCGATAGAGGCCCAATACAAAGCAGATTTCTCCCTCAGAGTTCGTCTCAATAATTGTTCTTACCTTACTCCGCGTCCAGCGATTTTCTATGTGACAGTATGCTGTTATTGAAAGCGAAATGCCTTTAAAATTTTATATCGGAACAGAATGCGGCGAATATAATGGAAAAGTGTCACACTAACGTCCCCGTTTTTCTGAAACTCAAGTTCAAACAAATCCAGCAAATGAGCATTGTTGTATTTATACAGATTTTAATTAAAACTGTGTTTTTACAGCAGCGTCAACTCACAGAAGGGTCAACAGAAAAACGATGAACGAAACTTGACGATGAATGGATAAAGTGAAATACATCGAAATTATCTTTAAATGTTTAAAATTCATAGTTGAAAGAGAAATGTCATGAGATGGTACATTTTACCATATGTACACAATTAAAAAGAAGTTTCTTTGGTACATTATGTATAAATTTTTGCGTATCCAAGTCTTCTAGAGTATATTATTTATGTGTCGGCAACTGCAATAGTTCTATACCCAAGCGTCAGAAATAAACAATGACTTTATGCAACACAAAGTGTTTTATTACACTAGTAACTTTAGTGGCTAAGTCACGATTGAATGCAGCATTGCTTGCGTACAAATTTATTAAACAAATAGTATTTCTCATATTATTATTATTTTTATTTTATTTTTACGATAGCTCGTATTGTTAGATCTTAAAAAGTCTAAGTACTTACGATTATCAGAGTGTAAATGACATTATAGATAACAGAACTCGTTGAGAATGATGTATTCGCAAGTCTATGTCAATGTCTATTTATTTCCTAATTTTTTATTCTTTTATAAAGTATATTCTTCCGCTGCAAATTTTTTGTCTGTGTTTTTTAGGTTTGAATCATTTATAATCCGAAGAGATTGTAGAATCATCTCGATTTCAATAAAAGTTGTCATTCATTCTATTTAAAATTGAGAGTTTTTGAATTAATATTAGAATTGTCTTGAGTGGTTGAAATTATTTGAAGACAAGCAATTGGTATTTATTTCTCAATCCAATGACGATTTAAATCATTAATCGAATGCTAAACAGAGTTCTTATACTAGTACAAGGTTTTAAGGGTAGATTCATTGAGACGTTCGGTGGCCTCTCTTCATAAAGTGTCATAACTAACGCGATCTACGACCCACTAGCGGACGGGGCCTGTTTGAAACTTCACTGTAAATATAGTTAAGCCATTTGAGAGGTGCTGGCTTAAAACTGAAATTACTGGCAAGGGTGGGACACACCAAGGCCAGGGACGATTCATTCTTTAATGGAAATATTTTTTTAAACTTATTGTCCCATCAGATTTTCTACTGCCAAAAAAGAAATTGATCTGTCGCAGTCTTATAAAAAAAGTAACTATATAAACTTCATAGTGATCACTTCATTGTCAAAAAACTGATACTTACCAAAATAAGTATCCTGTTTATATAGTGTAGGATTGTAGTAATAAAATTATTCAATATTTATTATAGTGGATTGAGAAGTTGAAGTGAAAATTAGAAGGCCAGAATATGGAACAGATGGCCAGAAGTATGACGTCCATCAAGGAGGATAAACGATTTGTTAAGGTTGTCAAAAGACGCTGTGGATCCATGGAGTGATATTGGAAATTTAGGGGAGACGAATGGACGTTCTAGAACAGAAATTATATAGTGATGATATTGAGTTGCATCGTAATGTTTTATACTCATATTCCTATTTATTGGTTTCAATTGACCTTAAATATGTCACAGGTAAGAACAATTGTTTTAATTTATAGTGTTTCCAGGAAAAATATTTTTTTTTCACTTGTGATTTTTACATTACTTTTCTTATCTTTAAAAATATTGATCGAACCTTAAAGAAATTGTAACAAACAATTCCTATTTGCCATTACAAATATTATATTATAAAGCCATTCTCAACTTATTCAATTAAAAATGCTATAGAAAACTATAAAAGTAGTTATTAAAAATATTGGTAGATAAAATTTAAGAGTCAATAATACTTTTAAAATATGTACCTTTCCAGCGTCCTCTGCATACCATAATACTAAACTCCGATCGCCAATCCACTTGCCTAGCGAAGCGATTATATTTATTATATCCTCGCATATCACCCATATCTTGTGGGGAGGTCTACGCCTTGCTTATGCTTCCATAGGCTAAAATGAAATGCGATTTTTTCTGTATTATTTATCAATTATGACTTAAGCAATTTACAAGTAAAATATAAGTCTATCTGTAAAAATGTCAATAAATGATGTAATCTTTCGTATCTATTATTTTGTTGTCAATTATGATTTTAAACCTTATTTATATTTTTGATAACGTTTGATTTTTTATCCTGCATAACAATCAGGGATTACATATAGCGAGATATAATATAAAAAAATATTATTAGAATGTAAGAGTTCATCTTATTAAATTCCTTTTAGATAAATAATTAAAATTAATAAATAAGTGTTATAAGAAGTAAGGAAACCAAAAAAAAACAATTTGTGGCCACATGTGTAAGAATAAAAACTTTGTCACACTTCACAAAACATCAACAAAGATCCACTTCATCGCCAGGAAGTGTCTGTCCAATTTTTTTTTAAAAAAATTTCTTCATTAATCTCTCTCACTGTGACACCAGCCTGAAGCACTGACTAACCCGCCACGGGGGTTCTATCGAGAGCTTACGACCACTAAATACGACACTGGCCGTTCACAAATATATGGAAATTATACCGTACACGGACCCCTTTGTTTGAATTTAATCCGGGACTGTGTGGAGGATTAAGCTGACGCTAAAACTTGGCAAATCGCTGCGTGATCTTGTATGAGCCGCTTGATTGGTTTTTTTTCCGCAATGTTTGCTTCATTTTTAAACTATATGTACATATTTACTATGAAACATTAAAACTAAAGTCACATATTCTTCATTACCGATCAAGGATGTGAATTATTGCTACTTCAGAGAGATTTATTTTGACTTCATTTTGTTCCTTATATTATAATTATGTATAGTCTTTATCTGTTAATTAATACATGTTAAATCCTTACCAAAAATCAATTGTTTCAGAAATAATAAATAACGTATTAATAATACAAAAAGATACAGTGTCATCAAAATTCGGATTAAGAAATTTTAAAATTAATTATTGAACACTTATTATCCCTGCAGACTTTTTACTGTCCGAACTTATTAACCTGTCATATTTCAAAAGAGCTTCTGAGTGATCACTTTATACAGAATAATTGGAATAGTTTCAAAAGCTTCAAAGATTCTTGCTGACTAAAAAGCTATGCACCTATATGCAATCTATTTGTATATTTAAATTATCAGTAAACTACGTTTATGTGAAATAGGTCGCTTAGCCAAATAAACGATCTGAATGCAGCCATTATTAAAATATACTTCATCTTAAATCACGATACTGTACAGTAATTACATTGTTTTGCATTGATAAATGATGTTTGGAAAACGGTCGTGACACGCCCCGAGAATAAACCTACCAAATACGTACAAATAGGCAACCAACGATTGTCGAAATAGCGCCGAATCGCTGCAAAGATCTCAGGTGCGCGAAGGATCGTATCGCCTATATAGGGTTGCCACTATCTAGAATTGCAAACATAAAATTTGAATGCGTATAGTTAAATTGTTTATAATTCAATCATTGTTTTAGATATTATAATATTACTGGATAAAAGTTAAAGTGTACCAAAATATTCGATACATTTTTAGAACAAATTTGGGTGTGAAGAATAAAATTGCTATCAGCCCTATTGCAACTTCAATATTGCAGGCACGGCTGCAATCACAGCTTGCATAACTTTTAGTATTTACTGCACACCTCATCGCGATCTCGACGAGGCACCGTGGGAATTATTTATTTGCATATTTCCAACGGGCCTACATTTCGTGGAAGCTGTCTCATGCTCTTGCATTGACGTATCATGCATACCAATAGCTTAACTTATACGCTAACTATAGCTTTTTTCGTTGTTATCTTAATCAAAACACGTCACCACCATCATCATTTTAGCTGTGAGACGTTCACTGCTAGATATAAAAGCCAAACTCATAGATTTTCATTAAGACCGGTGGAAGCGGCATGCCGGCAACGTTGACCATTTACCTTGTGGGTGGAAATTCTGTGTTGCACTTGCCGGTCCGAGGTTCCCACACTAGAACTGTGGCCTGCTCACTCTCTCTGCTACTTGCCAATGCTCTGGCTTATATCGGTATTTACATTCGTCAAATGGTCTCTTCATATATGATTTGATCTCATATAGCATAGTTAGACATTTAGCATAGCTCTCCCCATGGATCGTTAAGCAGCTGGGATCTTGCTAATGAGGTCCGGTGTGAGAGACCATGTTTAAGTGATATTTAATATTTTTAAAGTAATCTCTTTATTTCTATAACCAAAAATTTTTTCCACAATGTTCAAGAATTGTGTACGAAATTTTTTTTCGTTGTCAGAACGCCAATGTAAATTGGTTTACTTCGAGGGCTTCTGTAAGCCTACGACACTCGAAATATCTGATTATCGTAAACATTTAGAAATCCCCGCGGCGTATCCAATATATCTTGTTAAGTAAAAAATCCTCTTAGCTCTAGAACTGAAAGGCAAAGAAATGTCAAGAGGTGATATAAGGAAATGTCTTGGACATTTTGACTTTTTGTTTTATGTTCGTGTACAAATGTTTTCGTAACATATGGTGTTAGAAATGAAGGGCTCTTGAATTAAGTTTTTATTTACCGGTGATAGATTGGCAGTTTCTTTTCAGATGTCAATGCGAAACGTTTTTTGTGACCGTTTGTCACTGTTTCCTTACTGGCACAACCTAAATCTCAATTTTGATAGCAAAGCTTGAGGCCTCTTTCGGAGGCTGTGATCGGGTAGAAATTTTATTGGTATTTTGATTTCGAATTGTAAACATTTTGTGTGTTTACTCGTATTATCGTGCTTATGACTAAACTACAACTAACAAATAATAATTAAATTAAAAATAACCAAGTTTACGAAATAATATGTTTTATAGCAATCGATTTTTAGATCAGAAACACAATGCTTGCGACTATCCACACCGTACAAGAGATACCACCAAGAAAGGTAGGATTTCTCCGGTCATAGAAACGATGAGTTGTTTTCTTGAGTTTGGTCCGCTATATTTTCTACAAGCGCTTTCCGAAGTAATAGTAATGTTAGCTAGGCAATAGCACCTAGTCGGGGATTCGTCAATTTGAAATTGCGAGTTGGAATGCTAGACTTGATTCATGTGACAGGTCAAGCTTCTCAAAGGCTCTTGCGTTCAGTCACTTGATAGAGCATTGTTAATTAAAAACTTGGTAGCCACCATATCTAGTAAAATGAACTATGTAATTGCTTAAGGAAGCCTTCCAGCTAAGTTACTATTTTCAACAGTCTCATTATTTTAAATTATAATGTTTGTAATAATATTCTCATCATCTTTTGAGACATGAAAGGTTATTATCAAATTGAAAGTGATAGGTCCTCTTAAATAAATTTGACATGATTTTGGAACATCTCCTCCAATATCTTTTAATGCTTTGGATGAAAGACTAAGACCTATGTATGAAACATTGAAGCGTGGTCACTCATCGTGGGCTTCATTGTCGCTCTGCAAGCCTCTCTCACTAATTCTCGGATGATATTGATGCTGTTAGCCCGGGCGCTTTCACAATTTCATCGGAACTGTGATCAAGTAGCGGAAGGGTCCTTGATCTTAAAAACTTAAAAACAAGACAAAAGCTGTACGAACACGTTCCACTTGTATCAAGTCGTTCGCTCGTAACAATCCGCTCTACCCGAGTAGAGATGTAAGGTGTTAATGTTGTGATGTGGTGAGTAGTTTTGTTCCGTTGAGAATTGGTTTGTTTGACAATTATGCAGTGGTTACTGGTGCTGTGTGGTTCGCGCTTGCAATGACCATGAAGATATATATGCTATATGCTCAATTTCTCTCAGACATCGAATAAGGAATGTGAAGATTCGTAGACGAACGAATGTAACCGACAACGTTCAGGTGACGTGCAAGTTGAAGTGAATGTAAGCAGGTCACAAATCGCACAGAGCAAATGGTTACTAGGGCCTAAAGAATTCGGAAGTGATGGCCATGGATCGGCAAACGAATTACAGGACTTCTACTCATATGGTAAATAAGCGATCATGTCGGCAGAACACCTCCGATGTTATTGAAAATCTATGGCTGTGACCTGTGTGAAGATTTATTTTGTCATGTGACGAATAAAAAATGAACAAAACTAAATTTAGTTTTTTTACGGTGTTATTGGGTTTCTTTATCTTTATAAAAATTTCGCTTAATAGCTCTATTAAGTATCTACATTTCTTAACGAGTTAGAATAAGGAATGAAGGGATCCGTAAAGAAATGAAGGTCACATAGCTCAGCTGATTGATAAGTAGAAGTGAGAGTGGGCAGACTACACGACGTGTTAAACCGGCCGCTCCGTCCAACAACTTTCTGGAGTATTGAATATGAAACAGCAAACGCAGCAAGACTATCACCCACATTGTTGACCACGACCTTAAAGACTCTGGATACTGGCCACCTTCAATCTGTTCTATTGGACCTCAGTGAGCTTATGTCCAGAAGTTCAAGTGAAGATGTTGATAATGACTTCTCAATAAATAAATGAAAAAATCCCATAAAAAGTTTTTAATCAATTCTTTTTTCTTGAAAACTTGTGTTCAAAGGCCTGTGTTAAAAAATGTGGTAAATAACTAAATCTGTTTTAAATTCTTTAGTCTAGATTAGTCTTTTCAAGACTGAAGCGCCTTTGAATTGTTTATTTTGTTCGAAAGTCTTTTAAGTAGACCATATTATTGCTTTTGATTTTTAACGTAAAATAAATATAAAACATTTGTTAAAGGCCCACGTCGCGCCAACCGTAATATCGTTTGGAGGCTCGATTCTTGAAGGTATTAACTACCACTTTATACCTGGGAAGAACAGTCAAATTAGTAAGTCTGATATTCTACCAGTCAATCATAAGTTTCATGTAAATACAGAAATATATGTTTTTTAACAACAGGTAAAATAGTGAAAAAAAACGAAACGAAATTTAGTTGTTTTTTATGGTTTTATTGGGTTACTTGCACGTATAGACGTCACCGTTACGAATTTACGACACCTAAACAGTTTACGGCCAACTTTTCCCGAGCCGCAAATGTTTAACCAATTTGGATAAACTATTTTAGCCTTTAGATAACCAGTTTTACGAGGCGGGGTCAAAGTAAACAAAGTTCCAATTTTATAGTTTACGGTTGCTGTTTCAGACGAAATTTATTCGAATACGGAATGGCTGTTAAAATGCAACATAGTGTAAATGGAAACATATATTGTAAAGGGATATTGAAACATGAAATTTAACTTAAATTGTTATAACTTTAAATTCATCATCATTATTTCAGTCGTAGGAGTACTATTGTTGAACATAGGCTCACACCATAGATTTCCAATAGGAACGTTAGGGAGCGGCTTGTATGCAATAACTGTCAACAATCTTAACAACATTATCTTGGCTTGGTTTCCGTTGAAGTTGATGCTGTTAGCCGTGAGTTCATGGAGTAGAAAGGTCAGTGAATTTAAAAATAAAAAAGAAGCTGGACAGACGCACTTCAGTTGTAAGTTCGTAGTAAACCGCTCTACCTGAATAGAGCTATGGGACGGCAACATGGACTACAGGCGAGTCAACGATGGATCCGGATTCATCCTCGGTTTGCCTACGCTGTTCGCGGTTAGGGAGCGGGTAGTCGCCCACTAAGAACGGGTGTTTTGTGTGGTAAGTAATGTTTTATTTGATTGTGAATGACGCGATGTCCTTTGCAGGACAACAGGAGAGTCACAGTTGATATGATTCCTGGTGCTGTGAAGTTAGCGATTGCATTGTTGTCGTCTATTCACCTTGTGGTATCATCTAAATAAAGTTAAACAATTTAATCTCTAAAGTATAAGAGCAGAAATAAACAGTACAGCAATGAACAAAATAAAACATGAAAAAAAAACAGTTTTATAGAAAAAAATGAATGAAGTTAAACATAATTAAATAAAATATAGATTACGGAATAGAACAGGAAAGAATTGCACAAAACAGAACAAATGTGAATATACAGACCTACTCTTAAAACTAAATGAGAAAACAAATACATAAAGGAAAGTTTTTGCTAATAGCAAGTTTTTAAAGGTAATAATTAGATAAAAAGGTTTTAAAAGGTAAGTAAGTGGTAGGCATTTATATGACTATAGCACTTATAAACGCTATGTAGCCTTGTACGTTACGTTTTATATGCGTGCTATACCTGATATTGATATCTATCTTTCGTTAGCAAGTACTCGGGTAATTTTAATTTAAGTAGCTTAGAATTACGTCTTAAACTGTGACACCGATAGCGATGTTTCTATTTTATACGAGTTTTGACTCTGGTTAACCTTTCAGTGAGTCATTATTTAATTTAATTTAGTTATTTAGCCAATATTGCCAAACGTATGTGGGTGGACTTAATGCCATAAGCTAGTTAACCTTGAAAGGTATAAAATCTAATTTGTTGTTAAGTACCCGGCGATAAATATTGCTCATCGACCTTTGGAAAGAGATAATCGGCTAATTTTGGCTTCGTAGAGCATTATCTCTATCCCACACTACTTATGTGACGTTCAGTCATGCGACAGATATAACGCTCTACGAAGTCGAAATTAACCGATTGTCTCTTTCCAAAGGTCGCTGTGTAATATTAATCGCCGCGTATTGTATGTATATAGGTAAAGAGTGACTGAAAATTGGTAGCCCAGTGGTAGAAAATCAAGACTTGTGTTCGTGAGTCGTGAGTTCGATTCCCAAGATATTATCTTATATAACACACTTTGTGCATTAATTAGAGGATTGCTACTGCTCACAACAAAATCTGTAAAATGGTTAGCAGCGATCTCTGCGTACAATAATATCACACTGCGATTGCCAACCCGTCTGCCAAGCGTTGCGATCATATATCCCTCCTAGATATCTTTGAGGGAGGATAATGTTCTGCAGTGGGCGTATATAGGCTGAAGCCATAATGATACAAATAAACATTTACATAAAATTTGATAAAAAAAAATTATCACCTCTACGTACACTAGAGTAAATATTATTAATTATTATTTTTCTGTTAAGGAAACGAGCGGAATAATATATTTTATTTATTATTTTAACTTCTATTAATACAAAATAGAAATATTGCAATAACATTACAGAAGTACATTTAGCGATTTCATCTGATTTCCGATTAATCCCAGACACACCTAGATGAATTGTAAAACATTGATTGTATTTATTTAAACACTTATACATATAAATGACGACGGCGAAGTTGTCACAAGCAATTTCTATAAAATATCTGTTTGAATAGTGCAAAAATAAATCATTGAAAGTAAGTGAAATAAATAAATATAATAAAAAAGAAAAAAGACTTGAATATATTAAAAAAAACATCTAGCAATAGTACACTAATGACTACTAACTAAAATGGTAAATAAATACAATATAATACGTATATACAAAATATGTAAGTAATGGTGAGCCAGCGGTAGAGGACTGAGACTTGGGATCGAAGGTCATCAGGTCGATTCCAGGGATAAAACCTTATATGATTCACACTCTATTCATTAATTATATAAAATTGGCACTGCTCACAAAGATTAAGGAAACAAACATAAAAACATTTCAAATTTAACCTAGACAAAGTAACAGACATTCAAAAAAAATTCAATAATAAACACGAAATTATCAATGCTTTAACATGGATTTAGAAGAGGAAATGATATGGAAAAAAGACTATATATTTGCTAGTAGTAATAAAATTAATATGTGTTAATTTAGTACGTGTCTTATAATAATTTAATCAATAGTTGTAGTCTTGTCATGAAGAATGCAATTTTATTAATGTTGGTTGCAGATTTAGTCCCCTTTATCATCACCACAGCAGTAGAACGTTCATTGCTGGATATAGCCTACTTCAATATATTTTCAATAAGACCGGTTGGAAAAGGACTTCATTCAGCGTTTTCCTAACATCTTAAAGAAATCAAAATATCTTTATTCAAGTAGGCATGCACTATGACATGTGCTATTAAATTTTCGATTGTTTTAGCACTACAAGCAGTAAGCTAGCACCAGCTCTTAACGCTGATTTGTTGAGAAGAGACGGCCATAAACAGTTGCGCTTTTAAATTTAACGATTATTATGTGTCTTATTATATCGATTATGTAAATGAGTTATCAAACCCATCTAGTTCCAGAAACGTCGATCGACTAAAAATCTTGAATGCTATAAAAATATTTACTTAATAATATACTTCTTATTTTAGATTTAAAGCTAAGAAACGGAAGGTCTCAGATATCTTTTGAAACTTTGTTATACATGCGTACACCCAGACTACATTACTTTATCAAGACGAAATGTACGGGTTATGAATTTATTTTTATTTCTTGCATTTATCACGTGCCTGTCACTGTATCTCGTAAATGATTTGAAACTATGGCGCTAATAACATGTTATTAAAAATGTCTAGCAAAAAACCCGATAGGATATTAATTTATTTAAAAATATCTCTCAAGGAATCTTTTTGTATGTTTTTAAGATATAAATCGCCCGTAAAGTTCTTTTCTGTAAGATATATAAAGAATTAATAACAGCAACACTGGTCTGTAATAAAATACCGTAAGAGAGTTTTGCAAAGCCTTCGTAACATCGAAGCATCGGTAACATATAAATAGAATATACTGCGATATGATTAGTATATTTATTCTCTTTTTTATTTCAATCACAGAATTTTAGAATCATCCGCGTGTTACAGTTTTAATAAACGATAAATTTCACACATTTTTATGACATTTGTTCAATACTTATGATAATATAGAAGATAAGTCTTCTGTTTCGTCTCGCCCATAAGGCCTATAATTGATAATCAAGATAGGTACCAGTTTGATAATTTTAAAAAAGAAATCTCGCGAAGGAATGTACTTGTGCCGTGGAGCTGTTTCGCACCTGTCACATCTCAATACCTGTTTTAAACGGATGTGGAGAACGTTCACCCAGTGCGAACGAGACGGACGTATAAGCGTGCCGGACGACTGAGAGAAATATATAAATAGGCTATGTTAAAGACAGTGATGGGGATATCGTCGCGTGGCGGTAGAGCGGGGTAGCTGCGATCTGTGATCCTGCAGTGCTTGTTTTATTTAATAATCCAGTTATAATAAGGTAGCGTGTACTTTAGTTGGCTTCCGAAGTCGTTCGTATTGGCTTGAGAGTAGAGGTCTGCGTTCATGAGATGCCTCGGCGTCCAGACCCTATAAGGCGAGTTGGTTGATTCGCCAAACGATCGACCACATCGTGTTAAGCTTGCCAAGTGGAATTGTTTTTGTATATATCAGCATAGTCGTTATGCGTATAAAAATATTCTGAGATACGTAATTTTAATTCTTTTTTTTTTCTGCTCTTTGCAACTGCAATTATAAACACAATCATGATAGCTTTCATTCTTGGTGTCATTTACAACATCAGGGAGGGTCAACCTGCGACTCGCAAACCACATGCTGCTCTTTGAACTATATTTTGTGTCCCTAATGAATTGTACTAGAGTTTTTGTATAAAAAAATATTATCGTGAGATTCTAACATTAATCCATCTTAACCAACCAGCACTTAAAATAATTACAGACAAATCTGCAACTAATTATTAAAATAATTTTAAAGAGCTATAAAGAGAAGTATAAAAACCAGTTTAATTATATATAATATTTTAATCCATTACACACACACACATATATATATCAAATTTTTATTAACATGTTTTCAAAGGTATCATTTCTATCTTTTTTATAGCTTTTACGTATTTCTTTACATACGTGTTCTATTGCGGCAGAAAAAATTTTCAAAATTTGCAAAATGGCTCGGACTATCAAAGACCATAACCACATCTGTACTTGATTTTATTTGATTGTTAATGGTAATCCATTTGCGTCAATTTTATTTATTTATGATATTCAAAATAAGAGTATAGTGGAAGGACATCGCTTATATAATAATAAGCATTTAAAATATTAGTAGTGACAGATTGGTCCGTCAGGCGAAATCGATATCTCGTTTTTTGTATGTATGTATAAATGCATATGTATGTATAAAAGCCTTCGTTCAAACGAGTTTTGTGTAAGATAAATTAATAATAAAGTTCTTACAATCTGCACTTATATTTAATTTAAATTGAATTCATACACTCCATTTAATAATAAATAAAATTATTTAAATGCCAAATAAATCGAAGGGCAGTCATATGGTAAACGGTTATTTAATAGAGTGATAGGTGTCGGATATAGACGTTCATGCTTATTGCAGTTTAATATATATATATATATATATATATATATATATATATATATATATATATATATATATATATATATATATATATATACATATATCTTTCAAAGCGAAGGCTCGCAAGTTATTGCTTGACAAACTGACCAAATTATAACCATTTCTTATTTTATTTAAAATATTTATATGAATATCATATGTAGATGTGTTATTTTATGTAGCAAAAGTCGTTTTTTTTCATTTGCTTTTGTAAATTAATTTAACGAGCATTAACAATTTCGTGTTTATAATTGAATTCTTTTGTATCCGTTGTCTTCTCTACGCGTGTGTATTGAAATTTTATTGGAATGTGTGTTACTTTGTCTATTATTGTTCTGTTTGTTTCTTTAATATATATGAGCAGTATCAATCTTATGCAATTAATGGTTAAAGTGTGAATCGTATAAGATTTTATCACGGGAATCGAACCCGCGACTTCCGATCACAAGTCTTAGTGCTCTACCGCTTGGTTACCAAAACTTACATATATTGTATTATATTGTATTTTTATACCATTTTAGTACGCAGTAGTCATAAGTATATTCTCACTACGTGTCTTTTAAATTTTTTGTCATATTTTTTTTTCTTTTTGTTATATTTATTCATTTCATCTAATTTCATTAATTTATTTCTGCATCGTCCAAACGGTTACTTTGTAGAAAATGCTTATGACAATTTCACCGTCACACTTGGCATGTATAAGCGTTTAAATAAATACAACAAAACTTTTCCAATTCACCTACATGGGTCTGGGAAAAATCGAGGAATCCAATGAGACCGCTAATTTTGCTTCAGTACTGTCATTGTGATATTTTTATGTTGTATTAATAAGAGTTAAAATAATAAATGAATTTTCTTCGCACCCAATAACATAAAAAGTAAAACGCCAGTATTAAAATTATTATATTTAAATTAATTAATTTTTAATCGCATGCATGCTATCAAGTGGCTGGGTTAACGCATGGCTTACGTTTAAGCCCTTTAAATAAAGCCTGGCATAACGTTACTTATTAAGCAAGCAATTCTCTGTTATAATTAACTACCATTGCATAACTACAGTTTCGAACGCTTCTCAATTTCACGTTCTTTCCTATTACCTTTTAAAACTTATTGTTTTATTGACAATAATAAAAAGCCAGCAAGCATAGTCAGCTATATTTGTGGCTGCAATATTACATCAATCAAACAATCAAAAAAATCATTGTCTTTATTCTGTTGAGGATTGATATAATTTAAACTCACTATCGATCATCATAAATAATTTAAAAACCTGTCCTTTCTATAGTTAAATCATAGAATAATACACACACTAAACTAATTATTTTTTTACATATACGTAGAACATTTTGTAAAGAATTATGTTCACAATGAAGTCATAAAAAAAGACAAGTTGAAAGTGGCCTTAATTCAACGTCTACCAATGACCTTAACTATATCGTCTGCTAAATTTATGGGTGGACGTAAGACCATGCGCTCGTTGCTCCGTGGTCTTCACTCCAGAATTTCAAGGCCACCCAGCTTCGTTCTTTAATAACTAGGTTAGCAATGGGAGCATAGGTAGCTCAGCGTAAAGAAAGAGACTTGCGATCGTGGGTCGCGGGTTAAATTTCCAGGATTCAGTCTTATATATCTCTCACTTTGTGCTTTAGTTATAGGATTACCACTACTCACAGACAATGACTGACTTTCCAGAGCGTGAGTAGCAGCGGTACCTGCGTAATATAATAACACACTGCGATCCCAAACCCACTTGCCAAGCGTGGTAATTGTGGTATTTACCGTAGATGTCCTTGGGGGAGACCGATGCCTTGCAGAAGGCATCTATGGGTTGAAACAACGATCTAGCGCCAAATTTAGAGCTAATTTATTCAATCCTCCTAAAAGCATAAATTATTATGTCGTTGAATTAATTAATTAATTTAAAAAAAAGATTAACGAACAACTTATATTTTTTTAACTAGATAAATAAATATAAGACCAGAAAAAAATTCTATAGCAGATAAACTACCATAACACTAAATTTATATATTAGTTTGACTATACCGGTGCTACCAGATGTAAGATTTGAATTAAGAGATATAGATCACATACACGATTCTTATTACTTACAAAATTTAACAATACAATGCCATGTTTGTTTATCAAAAGGATCCTTATCGTTACAGGCTTAGGACTTTCACTGCTGTGTATAGGTATCGACTATAGGTT
The DNA here is from genome assembly GCF_028537555.1 of Battus philenor. NCBI lineage: Eukaryota > Metazoa > Arthropoda > Insecta > Lepidoptera > Papilionidae > Battus > Battus philenor. Next base: position 6,855,027 of record NW_027181688.1, on the reverse strand, counting down.
TTTTTAATGGCACCCGTTTTTAGGGATCTCTTGTTCACTCCTATATAAAGACTATGTTTACAAGGGTAAAGGATTTTTCAGTTTCACTTTTTATTTGATTTTCTTTCCTCGTGCTTCATATTTTCTTTTGTTCATCGTCTTTCGTTATTCACAATAGCTGTCACTGCTTAAATTCAGAAAAAGTTATTCTCAAAATTTTAAGTAACTCAATATATTATAATGTCTTCTTATGGTTTTGTTACGCCTAATTATATCACTTATTACCTTGTAACAAAACAGTCTGTCCTTTTGTTGCACAAGTTTAGGAATATGAGGCGATGCCGCCCAATGGTACAGGTTTTTTTTTATTTATTTTACGGTCTTCGCTTTTGGGGGCATCTCGTTCCTCGCGTCTTATAGCAACAACAGGGACTCTTTTTGCAATTATTCTTTTATTTATGTTTATCACCATTCTCTCCTCGCGTCTTTTTTTCATTCTTTCTTCTTTCAAACACTTAATTTTATTACCTTCTCTTCTCTTCTATTCACAATAATAGGACAGGTTGGCAGCATGCAACATACAGCATATATAGCATGCATAGCGGCATGCATCTAACGTATTTTGATGATCTTAACTAGGTAACTTGTCCACTTTATATGTGGACGTACTACGTTGCGCTTGCGCAGACCTCAAAGGCTCCAGGTAATCAGCTCTGCGCGCTATCTTACCTTACCACTACTACTGCCTTGATAAAACAGTCTGTACGTACATATTTAAAATTACGTTTTTAGTATAATATGATTTTGCTTAATAAATCACACATTTAAGAAAATCTATTTAAGTAATCCAAGAGTGGAATTTGAAACCTGGACTATAATAGTAAAAAATGTGGAGATAACAACTTGTAGGTATCACACCTTATTTGGTAACTAGATCTAATGATCTCTCTTTACATTTATGAGCAAACAAATGAAGAATTTATGTGGTCACTATACTGCTTTTTACGTTTATGTAGAATGACCGGTTTATTCATCGGCTACCAGTGATACAGTTTTAACGTTCTCTTAAGTATTTCGATAAATGTTATAACTAATGAGTGTGTTGTCCCTGATAAAGTTATTGATTTGTATCGATTTTAAAGCTTATATTTGAAATGTCAGTACGAATGTTTGAAAGGAAGATATTTCAGTGTATTCCAATTCAAATATATTACGAAAAATATATTGACCTGATTCTTATAAAATACAGGTTGATTGGTTATAGTTGTAACAACTTTAAATAAATGAATCTATACCTCAATTGTCAAAGAAAAAACCTAAAAGCTTATGCACCTATTTACAATCATCCTGTTCAAAGTTGTTGTATGTATAACATGTCATTTATTTTTTCAGGCAGTACAAAGTTTGTAAGGAGAGAAAATAAACAATAATTATTTTTAATACGTAGAATTTTATAAAACCCTTCAACGTTATATTATGGTATTTCTGTAATCATTGATTTTTAGATAATGGGTACCATACAATAATTGATAGAAAAATTAGTGAGCTTTTCACTCCTTTATATCTTTTACTCCTATAACCAATATTACATAGTTCCTTTTGTTAAAACATAGTCTAGTTAATTTTAGTAATTAATTAAAATCATATATATGACCTATAGATATTTAAATCCATTTCTTATAAGGAACGGCGATGCTATAGAAGAGAACATTGTGTATTTATAATGGTTACATATCTGGTAGAGCCAGTCTAGTCGATCTATATAAAGTTAGTATTACGGTAGTTTTTCAGTGATAGAACCTTCTCTGGTTTTATTTCTATATACTACTTTTAAGACTATAATTTGTTTGGTCAGCTTCACTGACTTCTCATTTACACAATAATCGGAGCTTTTTTATGAATTAAATTAATTAAAACTTGATGCGTTGATAAAAAGCAAATGGCCGCTGTGGCCTTAAAATTCTGGAGTGAGAATCTACGATAAGCGCTGCATAAGAACACCCAAAAGGTGGACAGATGATCTTGTTATTGTTTTCGAAGCGTTGTGTTAGCCGGTTTCCAAAGGGTTCTGTAGAAATCAGAAAGGGGAAATCTATGCCCAGCAGTGGACGTCATTTGGCTGATTTAATCATATCTTCAATGTTTTGCAATAAGATTGACATATTTACTTCATATTTTTTGGTTTTTAGATGTGATTTATTATGTTTATCGATGTACAATAAAGAGTAGAATAAATAAAAAAAATATCCTGTATTAAATTGAGTTCATTGAATTGTTAATTATTACGTCGCAGTATTGTTTCTTAATAGAAAACAAACAATTTTTTGTCTCCTCCTGCCGTGGTAATGAAACCCTGTCGGTTTTCTTTTTATAGTGTTTCTGTCTCTCTCGCTCTTACGTCGTGATAGTCAGCAGGTGCGGCATTGTTTAGGGCCGGTCAAAGCGAAAGTGCCTTGGATGTCGAGAGCTGATTTTATTTAATCGAATCGCCTCTGAGAAGCCGATTAACCTATTATGAAAACTACTTTATGAATATTCAACATGTATAGGGTTTTAATAAGAGCTTAGTTTTCTAACATAAATATTTCTAACATGATCTTGTAGTCAATGCCATATTTAGTGCACTGTAATTAAATCGTGTCATATGCCAAATAGCTGTCGAAACCTGTGAATAATGTATAATGAATTTTATAAATAAAAATCATATGGCATTTATTAAGTAAGAGCTTGAACCATTTTAATATATAAATTAAGTGTATAAATTTGTTTAATTTTAAAATTTTATGCGGAAAAATAACACACAGACTTATATAAATATTAAATTATTGGAAATCTTCTTTCTTCTTTCCATAACTTGAGAACAACTACACCGATTTCATTCATCTACTTATATTTGTTTTTAAATACATAAAAAAATCGCATGTATATATAATAATGTAATAAATATTTTGTGCATTTTACTGAAGTCGTATGTTCAATAGTTCACTATTAATTTTACGCTTTTGAGAATTCACGCGCTGCAAATTTATATTGTCGTATAGTACCGATATCTATCAATATTAATCATTCGCATAATTAATATACTTATTTCATATTAAATAAAAAAAATAATGCTATCACTCTGAAATATGTTTATTTATTTAATATTTTTATTGGAACCCGACCACTCATTTTAAGTTCAAAATAAATAATTAATTTTAATACGTATTAATTTGAATTTTGAAAACCATTTTTGCGCAGTACGTATTACATACATATATTACAGCTAGTAACGTAATAAATAAGATATAAAATGTGACATTAGTTAACTAATTTCAAGCTTATATATATAATTATACGAGTTAGATTAAACATCCAAACTTTATATATGTGATGTACATTGACATACACTTAACCTTTAGTGGTGTTTCGATGGTGCGTGAAAATATTAACAAAATTAACAACATCAGAATGGTTTATAATAAAAAATCATTGACCAGTAAAATCATTCGCTTTTGAGCTATTCATTTTAAAAAACAAACCGGGCGTTTGCTGTGCAGATAAAACAAATAGTTCGTTCGAAAAACCGAATAAACAAGTCATCTTCGCAATTCAAATTTTAATATTCATTTCAATATTCAAGTGTTCAGGCGCTATTGGAAGTGCTGGTGTTGCCAATTGCCTTAATTAATTATTATATACATCTTGAATAAAATTGATATTCGTACTGTATCAATTAAACAATCCGGTTGGCAATTGGTAATGAATTTTTCATCAATCTAAGGGCATGAGCTGAGTAAAGACATATTTTTCTATGTTGAATAGTGTTGTGCATACATATGCGATATTTTGTTAAATAATTAGCTCTACCGATAAACTTTGTACCGACAGAAGTAATGCCCGAGGCGTTCTCGGAGAAAAAAATATGTAATTGTTACATATAATATTTCAGAGCAATCACTCTATTTTTCAAGTGTTAAATAAATAAAATTATTTTGGAATGAATATTATTCATTCACAAAGTATCTTTTAAAGGGAAATATAAATTAACTTCGTATGAACTTTCAAACGCGTACGCGGTAGATGGAGCTTTTTTGACCCTTTGACCCGACGCTGTCTTACTGAAAGGATCTTTCTTAGTTTTGGATGTTATTAAAAGAAAGCTTATCCATTTTATTATGTATTGAATTTTGATATACCTATGCGATGTATTGTACACTTTTTTTAGGATGTCTGATAATTTCTATGTTGGACTTATCTAACTAATTAGGTACCTTCTACAGAGTTTTGGCAGCGCCCAGCGGTAGAGAACTGAGACTTGTGATCGAAGGTCGCAGGTTAGATTCCCGGGATACAGTCCTACATAACTCACACTTTGTTAATTACTAATAAAGGAGGGCTAACAAAAAGTTTCCAAAAGATAGTCAGAAGTGTTCCTGCATATCATAATACTACACTGCGATCACACCTGCCGTCCAACCGAGGCGATTATGGTACATCCCCCATAGATATCTTTGAGGGAGGCCTATGCCTTGGAGCAGGCGTCTATGGTCTGCAACGACGATAGAGCTCTGAAAATAAACAGCCATACTGCTTGTTAAAATTATTGTTCAGTAGTAAATTGTTTTGTATTACAAATGCACATAAGATGATGCTTTGGCTTTTCAAATACAAAATCCTGCGATATGTAACCTCAGTAGTATTTATAGGTCTCATGTATGTTTAAATTTGTTTGAAGACCTAATTATTAAGAGAAACGTCGTGAAAATTTATTTAATCTGGACCACTAATTGTGATTAATTTAACCATGATTTTTTAGTTTATTAAGGCAAAGTCGTATAAAGTTTTAACGTAAATATTTTAAATTTAAAATTTAATTTCTTATATTTCGGTTTTACACGGTGTTTTTATTATTGAAAATAAATGTAACACAATATAACAAAATTAAAAAAAAAAATTAGCTGAAAAACCAAATGAAAATCATGTACTAAATGTTTTAAAATAACTTGAAACTAAAGCCTTTGAGCTTTATATAAACTTCTGTTGAGAAACCGTACAAGTTCAGTCTAGCTTCTTTTACTGTAGACTAACAGAACACAATCTCTTTTTTATCTCTTTTTATATGAGAAAAAACTGAGCCGAAATATTTGCGAAGTATTCATAGTGGTGGAAATGTATATTCAGTGTTGCTTCTTAATGAGGGATGATAAAAAAAAAACTATTGTTCATACTTACAATACGTTTGTGACGGCATAAATTCAGATAGAATGTCATTAAAATAAAAAAACTGACCTGAATACAGATTATAAAAAAATGTATTGATATATTTTAGTGTAATATTTGTATTATTTTATAATTTCTTTGTCCACCAGTGGAAATATTACAGCTGAGATGACGATGATAATGTTTATCGCGACGTCTATGAATACATTGAAACAGCAACCATGCATTATTTTGTTTCAGTATAATAGTTCCTTAGAAAATATAATTTTCGTGACAGTGAGTGATTCCGATTTTAGTCTGTAAACTTCCCAAGCATCCTCTATAGCGGCTATACTTAGAGGTCTCAAAGTAAGTTATTCGCATAATAAGTATCATCGTAAGACTAAGATCCTTTTCAACGCTTTACAGCTTATACATCGTAAAACATCAATGAAAAAAGAAAATTGCCTAACAAGACATATTATGTCATTTCTTGAAGTAAAAAACTCAGACATGATTTGCAGTTATTTCAATTTTTAAAAATAAAACAATATGGTCAGAAGTATACAATTATTATCTTCATCACTTGAATCACAGAACGTAAATCGACTGACTTGGGATTTCCATAGAGATTTCCAGTAGGACATGATAGAAGTGGCTTGCAGCCAACGTCTTGCGATGACCTTAACGTAAGATTAACTGTAAGGTGTAAGGTCAACTATGATTTGATGATTTAAGTTAAAGTACTATATATATTTTGTTGTTTGCCGCCATAATTTTGCTTTGGGGACTTCTGTATCGAAATTTTCTTCCATGTGTGCATGTATTCGCACACGTATATACGAATCTATATATTTTATAGCATCCGAGTTCACTAGACTTTTTAGTTTCATTTATTTTAGGAAAAAATTCGCCTTTATCAATGAAATATCGATATATCCAGGGCATTGGCAGCGCATGTGTACAGAACCTAAAGCGTGAAAAATAATTTGTAAGCACACCCAGTTGAATGGGAATAGAATTTCAATTGGGACTACATTTGCACATCTATGAGGCGAGGTTTCGCTCCCGTATAATATTTGACGTCGCTGCAAAAATTTTTATTCGACTTGATACGTACGTCAATACATCGGAATAGTGGTTTTGTGATAGATGATTTTATTCATACGGAGTATTGAAACACGAATGATTGTATGAAATAATAATATTTTATTAAATCAACATAATATATTTGTCGGAGAAATTGCTTACGAAGTATTTTTCACGGTGAGTAAGATAGAATGGAGATCATGGAATTAGAAAAAAAACTACGAAGAGGACCACAAATGCATAGGGAGATATCGTCGTTAAGGTTGCGGGAAACAATTGGAGCTTCACTGATCGAACCAGATAAAAGCGGAGAGAAATCACGAAGACCTACATAGAATTAAATAAAGAGTAAATGAGAATAGTAGTAGTAGGCTCTGGGTTTAACAATGGTAGTTAGGTGGATGAAAATTGTAAGTCGAGGGTTCGATTCCGATACCGATGGTACTGGAGGTCTTGACTTCAATCATGGTCGTACTCTGCGACGTAGCCAATCAAAATATTCAAGTTGGAAGTTATGCGGATTCGGTCACACTAGCGCGTAGGACTACGAACCCTTGGTCGTTTATAATTGTAAAATAACGATTGTTATAATTGAGATATAATACTTAACAAAAACCAAAAGTTATACTAAATTAATCAAAAAAGTTTGTGACCTCTGCCAAAATATTTTACCGACGCAAAATATAAACGAACTCTGTAAATACCCTAGAATATCAGTACATTAAAATAAGAGAACGTAGTAAACCAACAAGTAAAATATTCAAAGAAATATACCAGCGTAGCTTCTTTGTTTGAAAGTTATTGAAGATCTTTCCCGAGAACTCCCATCTGTCAATAGAAAGGTTCTTGAAGTTTGAAGTCGAGGAGTTTTGCGATTATCGTTTTACGTGACCTACTAATTGGAGGACTTCTCAGCTGTTGGAATTAAATATTATTATTATAATAAATTCTTCATTTGAAATAATTAATAAAGTAAAAAATTATAACATTTGTTTTTTCTATCAATGTAATTATCTGTCGGTTAAAAAAAGAGCAATCAAGTTCCCAATTCAAATTTAAATGGAACGTGTTCCGCGATATATATTGATTGCTGTTAATGTATGTTATTGGCAGTCAGTTACAATTTATACATACGTTAAATGTTAACCGACTTTAATAAAATTGGATTGTAAACCTCTATCGATACTCTTTGGTAAATAAATAGATGATTTAATGAATTAAACCTAAAACTAAATGATTAGTTTTACAGTCGTAACTAAGTCTTTAATTTTTTTTCGAATGCTATTCCTTTTTAATATGGAAACATGTTACGACAAATATTTGTTTTAATTTTTTTTTTAATAGTGGTAATACCTGGCCACAAATAAACTTGTAGAAAACTGTTTTTGGTATATGATCATAAAATGTAAAGTCTATGTAGCGTAACTTTATCACAGCGATGACATTAGCTTAAACATTGTATGAAATCCCTTTTTCGACGCTATGGTAAGATGGTTCTACCATAAGTTAGTAACATACTGGATTCTTTTTCATATTTCTATTTATATAGTCTATCTTCTATATAAATAAAAACAATTCGCCAAATGATTTGGTAAACACAAAAGTCGAGCATTATTTAAAGGAGGAAGTTTAATATTAGTAAAACTACATTTATTTAAAGTATAAAAATAATTATTAAATCATTTGAATTATTTCTTAAGTATTAGTATAATACAGAATATTTCTTGCAAGTAATCGATCGAAGAAGTCGCTGCCATTCAACATCGCAAAACCGGTCAGAAGGACCGCATGTAGAATGACATGGTGATGATAATGAAGAAGCAGAAGATGTTTCTAAAAATAAAGTGATCAAATTCAAATCACGTTTATTCAAGGAGGCATACGCAGTTTTGTATTGACGTATACGAGCATTTTAACAATTTAAGCAGTAAGACGACCAGAAACACATAATTTGCTCTTTTGCAAATGAAATGTAATAATGTTCGATCTATACACCAAGTGCCACACATTTCGCTCAATTAAAACTCTTGAATGCTATAATAAGATTCATATAACAATATACTCTTAAATTTAGATTTAAAACTAGATGGATGGATGGAAAGATGGTCCAGGATATCCTGTGGAACTTTATATACGCGTACACTCAAATTATGAAGGATTTGTTAACTTTTTGAAGTCGAAATTTGAAATACAACCTTTCGGTTTATTTTTGGTACAGAATTGCTAAAAACCTGTTGCTTATGACTAAAAACCTGTATCTTTTGACAGTATGAAGTCCATCGGAGCAGTTGTTGAATAAATAAATAAAAAAAGGATATTTCGAATTGCCAAAATGCGTTCGATGCGGACGGCGGGCTTATCAAGCATGATGCACAAAGGTTCGTTGCAACGCCGCTTCTACGATCCGTCAGTGCATCGAGTTACCTCAGTGCGGTGTCAACTTGGCGCCAAAGCGGACGTCTATACTCTTTGATCTTTTGTTTTGACATTTTTGACGTTACATTCGAAGGTTATCGCGCCTCCGCTTTTTCGTTCAAAACTTTTCGTGGCCTGTGAGTGTTGTGTTGTGATTTTATTTGTGCTTAACGATTGTAAATACTTTTTTTATTTGGATTGTTTCCGTCTTGGATTGTGTTCCAATTTCGTTAATTAGGTACGTGACAAATAATTTTATTTATTTTTATACGTTAACTAGATTCATGTTTTGAAACTAAATAACTTCTCGTTTTTACATAAAGTATATCAACAATGTTTATACAATAAAAGACCGAAATGAAAACTATACATCATTTCATTTATAATTCCTTAAACAAATTCACGTGTTTACTCATCTCAAATATCGGTTATATTTTAATAACATTGACAATGTTTTTTTGTTTAAATATGTAGAATACTAAAAAGTATTTTATCGGAAAAACGACAAGAATTTGGGATAATTTAGATTTTTGTTACTATAATATAGCTATAATATATATAAGTAAATATACGAGTATATTGTAAAAAATAATTAGTTTATCCATATACGAAGTACTATAAACATTGCCTTTTTTGTATTAATATAAATTTTGTAATATAGTATATGCGTGTTTATAAATGAATTAATATAAACGGTAGCATGTACTTGCCGTACGTTGATTTTCTCTCCCACCTCACGTACCGGCGTTCATACTGCTTGCATGGTCAATATTTACTATCCACTGAACAATTGAATATGTATTTTGTGTTTGTGTTATTACTTGCATCGTTACAACGACAAATTTTATACAACGCGAAATTGAAAATGTTAAAAATATAATTCAATTCCTTATATAAAATATTGCGGTATTTTTACTGTTTTAATATTTCGTTTTAACTTCGCTTTGAAATGAAACTCCTTAATATTAACTAAATGTACTAAATAAATAAAAAAGATTTTGTACTCTAAAGTTAGCCTGCTGAAAGCGTTACTAGTTTGCTTAAACCAGACTCGGTCGAAGGCGCGATTTTGCTTGCATTTGGTTTCATGGAGAATGTTTTGCAGTTTGCTATCAATTACTATGAGGTACATATACATTATCCAAAAATAAACAAATAGTTTCAGGAATATTAATTTGGTGAAGGAATAAATTTCAATTCGGTTAGAGGTTAACAGGCTTTAAAGGGATGAATGTATTCTACATTTGTCAGCAAAATGTTGTAAAGCTTCTACACGTGTTTTCATTCACCTTATATATAGTGAACATTTTTAAATGTGGTACATTAATTTATTTTTCTATTAAAGTGTGACGGGCCAATAAATTCTGGTGATACAAAATCTACAGTTACAGATAGTAAATAATAATTAACTTTAATATGTAGTAATCCGAATATCTCAAACGAAGAAAAAGCTTCTTACTTTATTATCATTACCTGGCATTATAATATTATTTCTGAAACCGTCGAGTTTTTAAATATGGTGTACCATACCATAAGATGTACATTATAAATGTTTCTATAACCAATCAATCTGTACAACTCAATGTTATAATAAATGAAATATTATCATATACAGGTTTAAAGAAGAAAATGTTTGTACCTGATTTAGGTCAGATATATTCTTAATTGTAACGTCTTTTAATTAAATTTTAAATTTCAATTAAAATGATATAATTAAAGTTCTCGGATACGTTTTTTAGCAATGACTTTTTTAGAGACGTTAAGTTGAGAGTTATTATATGAATAGACGGACGACATTTGAATCTGGCATAACCTATTTATTTCTAGTGCTTGGTTTTATTCTTTAAAAATGCTTGGAAAATGGAGCGTTCTTTTTTTAAATAGGGAAACAGTTATTCTCTCGCCCAACTTGGGTGAGCGGACAAAGAACGCGTTGACAACGTACCGCGTTGTTTATCGCGTAGGCGTTAGGGTATTTGACTTGGGTTTTTTCAATTTTGTCTAAGCTAAATTTAAATATACCAGAATAACGTACTACTTAAGATTTCTATGGATGAATAAGTGAACATTTCATTGATGAAATATTAATAATGATGGTGACGTAATTAAATAATACTGTTTCAAATCTTCGTGCTTTTATTTTAGGGCGAAGATGCATATTACACTGCATAGGTCTGAAGACATTTTTCTTTTGTTTTTTCAATTTAGTCCTGCTAAATTTTTATAGATTCCTATCAGTTACTTCATATTACTGCTAATTTTATAAATAATACGTAATTATTTAATATTTATGACAGTTTTTATGAAAATACTATTTAGTAGGATATTTTTGGAACACAACCCGTTTGAAACCTTTTTAGTTTTATTTTAAGGTGGTATGCATTTATGGTAACGGGTAGGGATATCGATAGATGCGCCTCACATACATCTTTGCCACCGATAGCTCGTCTTTATGATAACGGGTCGCGGACTCCAGCTTTACCTTAAAACGTTTACTACTACAATAAAGGAAACAGTTACAATAATTTTTGATAAGTCGCGTTATAGAAGACTGAGGTTTTAGGCGGTACCTGTCCAGTATAAACTTAAAGGAATCTCATGCAGGATTTCCCCAGGAGACAAAAAAGTGTGACATCAGTTGGATTCCAGTTTCTTTCAAATTAGGCTCTTTTGACTTTCTTCTCCTAACAGACGCAAAAGTGAAATATGACAAAGAGGAAAGTAATATGAATATTATACATATATGGTGTATTTTATGTTTTAATTAACTTTATTTCTATAGTAACAATTTATAACTAAGTTAAAAAATGTTGTAATTGGTTGTCTACATAACTTCATTCTATAAGATTTCAGTTATTTCGATGATGTTATATATATTGTTTTCTCGCTTCGTTCCCCTCTATGCTGAGAGTCGAAGCCCCCATCCACGGGTCATCTTTTTTAACGATGTTTTGCTACCGGTTGCGGTTTTAGGCTGCATGTATGGACTCACGTACTTTATCCAGTCTGCGGATTTGATCAGCGCGATGTATTTTAAAAATATCATACCTCCCTAATGATGTACATATACATATATATATATATATCTATATATATATATATATATATGTATATATATAAGAATGAGAATCCTTTTGCTTTGTCAATTAAAATATTATTGATCACAAATTTCAAAATTTACCAGTATTTCAATAATCCAAGTGTAAAGCAGTTTATGCAGTTGGAGCCTCTTAAAAAGGAATATATATATATATATATATATATATATATATATATATATATAAAATTTTGTGCCATGTATTATTTTTTATATTTAGAATTTTTTATAATTATATCATTTAATATATTTTATAAATTATAGAATTTTTAAAAATGTAATTAATTTATTTATTTATTCAGAAATCCCTAGAAAATCAAGTTGAATATTTATTTGCCAGTAAAATATTAACGGTAAAATAAATATTTCACTTTTTTGGTCACGTCAATAAAACCACTACTATTATATGGTAGAGAGCATTCATAAGAAAGAAAAACACTTTTTTTATAACAGCAACATAAATATGTACAAGTTTTATTTATAAATTGATCTAAAATTTTGGAGACCTCTTTTTCCCGGTACCATTGTTAAACAGGGATTATTTATATAATTTATGATTTTTTATTTCATTTTATTATAGTCATGGGAAGCGGCGCGTGATCCCTTTCGGGGTCTGTACGTCCGGTAGTGGTAAAACGACCGATGCTTTGTTTTAGAAGGGTTAACCTTTTGTACGTAATTGACTGCGGCAACAAGTAGTTTGTTATCGTGCATGTTATGTATTTGTGCACTGTTTTGGTGGTACTCAACATAATGTTGTGATGTTGTGCAAATCACACCACAATGATAATGTTTATTTATCTATGAAGCATCAAAACTAGCCAAGCAATAACAGTTATAAAATAAAAAAATATTCAAAATAAATGTGGTATTATACATTCACACACACAAATGTTCCAAAGTACACATAGTATAAACTGTAATTACACTCGGAGTTTGGAATTCCTCTATTCATGTGTAAGTATAAAATTACTTATAAAACATTTTAGTGTTTTGTTTAACAAAATTGTATAGACTTAAATATTTGTACGATGAGTGATGGCATACGATAGTGAAACGTGATCTTTCAAAACGGTCCTCATTGGAAAGCTTACAGACGTTCAACGAGCTATGGAGAGAGCTGTACCCGGGGTTGCTCGTCTAAGTTGAGTTAGGACGATGATCTGAAGACGAACTATTTAATATATATAAAAACCGCTAGGCTATGTTTGGCAAGTTGAAGTAGCAGTAGATAGGCCGTAGTACGCAGAAAAGATTGATTTTAAGATATTGGAGTGGAGAATACAGACTGGCAGTTGCAGACCGACGATTAGATGTAAGGCGTTCCCAAATCTATAGGAAATCTATGAGGTGGGGCTTTTGTCCAACAGTGAACGTTTCAACGGCTAAAATTATAATAATAGATTTATCTCAAGAACACTTACGTGTCGTCTGATTACCTTACTTGTCATGTATTACAATATATAGAGTATTAAATAATTATTATTATATCTATTAAGAGAATCACTTTATAAAGTTCATTACGTCTTAAGGCTTCCTTTGTAATCGTTAAGAACTTATTTACTTACATTACTATGCTACATACTTTAACAAAATTTAGATATGATAATTTATTGCTCGGATCGTAATTTGTAATTCGATTACATTCGTGCTAACATTATTTTAATTAGCCAGCCGGTTATTGTCAGGCACTTGTTACGATATCGCTGTACGCATGAGCAGCAAAAACTATTTAGTACGCGGAATAGATATCAAAACAATATTGTTCATGTCTCAAGCAATTTGATCACCGAAGGTATCGAAGAGAGTGTTTAGTAATAAAATGAAATTTGATATCAATAACAACTGAGTAAATATTATCCATTATTTTTTTAATAGCACTTTAATAGTTAATATAATAAATATAGTTAATTGAAACTAAAACTTTTGTGAAACAACATTCTCTAAAGAACATGATTTAAATAAAAAAAATATATAAAGTGTTATGCGATTAATATTTAATGGTTATTAGCAAACATCGCAATATTTTAGCACATTAAAATAAACAGAAGTAACAAATTTTAAGGATGTATATGTGCATTGCAGTACTTGTTTGTAAAAACATGTAATTAATTTAGAAAATAAGTTAATAATAAGCCAATAAAAGAGACAATGGGCTGCCCACATAATACGCAGAACAGATGGTGACTGGAGCCTTTAGGTTGAGATTAACGATTCGCTAGTGTAGCGATGGTAGTCCACAAGATGGACTAAAGACAGAGATATAGTTCTCTTCCAGTCGGTCCAATCATAAGTCTATGTCCAGCGTTGGACGTGTTACGGCTTTTTTTATTCGTTCACCCCTATCTTGAGAAGTATGGAGTTTTTTACAATTCAATAATTCTTCTACTTCTTTTTCTATTTTTATTATCAATTTTTTCCGATACCATCTCAGTCATACATTCTTCTATTTTTCTTCACAATATCTCACATTCCTCCGGCCTACTAGTCTTCTGACGATGATGTGTCAGTAGAGACGAAACTCAGAAGATTATTGAAGATATCGTTGATCCTTTTCACTAGAAAAAACTATAATTTTAAAAAAATATTTCTGTAAACTGTAATCTTGAGCAGTGGTAGCTTAGCGGTAGAGGCCTTGCGATTGTAGGTCGCGGATTGGGGATAATATTATTATATAATTCACATTTCGTTCGGTTAATTATATAGGATTGTCACTACTCACAAATAAGTTTCCATACGATGGGCAGCAGCGTCCTCTGCGTGGCATCATACCACATAGCGATCGCAAACCCGTCTACCAAGTGTGGCGATTACGGTATATACCCCATAGATATCTATGGAGGGGGCCTTTGGCTAGCAGTGGGTGTCTATGAGTTGAAACAAAAGCTTCGAAACTGAAACCAACAAGACGAAATTTAGGATGAGATATTTTGCAATCCGGTATACTAGAGAACTAAACTATGCATTTGAGTTTAAAATTTCAATGTAAAGATTAAAAAGAACAAAAGCGATACAATGAAGACAATTACGATCATTATATATTAAATCTAAAATAAAAGTAAATCGAAATATTATTATTTATATATATATTTATTTTCATTATTATAGACACAGTAAAATTTTTATTAGTTGTTAATATTGAAAAACGCCATAATAACACTGAAGAGGAATTATTTTCTCGTTATTTTCACAAAAAATGTTAATACGAAGCATAACTAATGTAATATAGTTTAATACGAATATCAAAGTATAGAATAACAACAAAAAAGTATCTGTTTGTAAGAATAACTAGATGTTTTTTTTTACTCGTACAAAAGCCCGCAAATAGCGCCCAATAAAAAAGATATTATAAAGTAGTCGGTGTCCAGGAAAAAAAGCGGACGAGATGAGTACAGAATTACAAACTTACGTTTGCGTTTAATACACTTTTACTATACACGATTTAGAGCTTTATTGTGTTAATAATAGGTGTGTTTATAAAGTTTAGAGATTACATTGTGGGTTTGGGTGCTTGTTTTTGTGTGTGTGAACAGGTTTGATGCGTATTCGTTAGGTCTCGTAATTAGAGCAGGTGTTCGATGGACCGATCTTATTGCGTTGTTCTATGGTTTCATTTTATTTTTGATACCTCGTTCTCTAGCGGTTGGGGTTTCGGGGAAACTCTGATATGGTAATTAATTTCTCATGTTCTGCGTTCAGTGTTGATAAATATAGTTTAAGTTTATTTAGTTTAGCTATTCTAATGTTTTATGTCACGCACGATTCAGGTATGGTAAGAAAGTGACATTGTAAGACAGTTAGGATGCATATATGATCTACGACAGTCGCATTCTCTGTGAATTTATTTTCAATTAGCTATATCTGCGGTAAGACTAAACATCTGTCCAAGGCGATCGTTAAAGATCGTTACAATGATTGGTGTTGTGCTGCTCTCATACAGTGACTCCGCGACCTTGACTACGTTATCAATATACCTGGTAGGGGGACCTATCTACGCCACTTCTACCGGCTTATGGTCACCATTCGAAAATCTTACGTCGATGACATTGGTTCTCCTGCGGATCTCCTCATTTCTGGAAGAGTAATAGGCACAAGAAAACATTTGTTAAGGTCGCTGGAAGTCCGGTCATTGTAGAGATCTTTGGGGAAGATCTTTACCTTGCAGTGGATGTCCATCGGCAGAAAAGAATATGTTGGTAGATTATAAGATATTTCCGGACAGAGTTTCCTACTTATTTCGCGACCATAGTTTTGGAAAAGATACGTGAAGCAGTTAGAAAAAATATAATGAGTAACAACGAGCTAAAGATACATCAAATGCCTTATTTTATCTTAGAAGCAGCTTCGAATTGGTCATTTATGATGAACACGTTTAAGAAACCGTAAGGAATTCAAAAGGATATAGCGGTGACGTCTAGATCGGTTGTTATTATTTTCAAATAAATTAAAACGTGTAATATTAACGGTATTTATTGTTTACCGTAAGAAATTATAGCAAAAGACCACTCTGCTACTACGTATCAACGATATGGATAAGAGTAAAGTCATAATGTGTTTATATGTAGAGAAAATAGGAATAGAATATATAACAGAAAAATCTCTATATTCTTGCAAAATGTAGGTCTGCTAAGAGCAAATTTCAGTTTAAATAACGGCTTTCTCAAGGAGCATTAGTTTGATCATTTAAAAATAGGTTATATAAGGAAATGAGTCTGATCGGCGAAGGTGAATGCGGGTGCATTTCAAGTAAAACTTCTTATATCTACTTCGAATGTAGTCAGTCCCGGCACATATGCAGTTAATTCATATAACGCTGTGAAGTTACATTTTTATTTATTTTTTTAAATATTAGGGGGACTGGAAAGTAATGTCGCGTTAAAGTTAAATTCACACAACTATATTTTTAACTAGTTTTTATTTCAAATCAATAATATATTCACTTTCGTTATCAACAACCTTTTGCCATCTAGTATAAAAATTTTCAATGCCGGAGTGGTAAAAATCAATCGGTTTTACTGTAATATATTTCGACAGAAACGACATTGATTTCCGGTCCCTCTAATATAATATTCAAATAAATTCGGCTGTCGAAATATAGTAAAATTTTAGAGTAAACAATAAAAATGGCAGAATTATTGCTTAAGATAAAGAAAAACTGATGATTTATAAAATTAAAACCATCATAATATTTAAATTGTCTGATAATAACTTTATATTATTCTGCGAATAATTTGCAATGGAATAACCGGTTTAACCTAACTAATGGACGGATATTCCAGTCATTGACAGAGCACGGACATAATCCCGTTGACGCCAAACCGCCCACAGGTAATCTTAGACAATTGCGAATCGATATCCGATGGCATAAAATCAGCAATTGACATTTATCGGTCGTTAAAATTTATTAAGCCGATTTATTGTTTTACATCATAGTTAAGGCAGGCAATAAAAAAATCAACGGTTCGAATTTTAAAAAAAACTATCTGAGGCGATGTAAATAAAGACAAAAATTGTATATTTGTGAATAATAAAACGGCGCCAGTATACCCACGCGATCGTAACACAGCCACAAAAGAATCTACGCGTGGCCATTAAAAAAAATAACAAAAGAATTCACGCATCAATTCTACAACGACCTCCGTCAAAATCTGTTCCGTACGTAACGTTGTCGAATTTCGGTATCTAATGAGCGGGTTGCGAGGTCTTTTTATATTGGTAATTGATGATCTATTGTGGACGAAGTGGATAAAACACATAGTTCGATAAAGCAATTTAAAAGGTGATATGGGTGAGTCTTGTCTTATAGAGTCAAATTGCAGAGATAATAATCCTTTTTATAATCCTATAACTAAATATAATATCTAATGGCCTGGTGCGGATTAGAATGAATATTATTAATATCGTGCTAATTTTCACGTGATAAATATATGATTTATAAAAGAAAAAATATTGTAAATTGAAACCATAAAGATCGATTCCTATTAGTTGTAAGGTGATCCCACTGTCTCCATAACTTTTTTTTTATTTTTCGAATTGTTAGGATCATCAATATAGTGTACACCAGGGATGTCTAACTCAAAAGCTACCTTGGGACAATTAAATAGGCCGCATAAAATCAAGGTTCACAGAAACAAATATTTTTATTTGATGGCCGCATGCGCCTGGCGGGCCGCGAGTTTGACACCCCTGATGTATACAATTATAATAAAATACAACAAACAGTAATTAGAATTAAGGGCCTATTTGTATTAAATATAAAAAAGTAAAATAATGGTCAAGCAGTTATATTTAGAACAAAACACAATCTAACTTATTTATAATTTAATTTATTATATAAAGTGTAATATATGGTCAATTTTTCCTTTCAACATCTTTCCACGGGTTCATCATCAGGTCAGCCAGTATAAGTCTCACTCAAATAGCGCAATGATGAACGGTCTCGCGTTGTCAGCATACAGCAATTTCTCGCGATCTTGACTATATTAGCGGCTCACCCAGTGGGCGGTTTATCCACGCTTCATGGTCGTCGTGCTACTGGATTGTGGTTGCCATTCTAAAAGCTTACGGCCCCAACAACTGTCGATGAATAAAAGTTAAAAATAGGAATAAGTCTAAACAATAAAATAGCAAATTAAGCAAAATAAAAATGAAATGTACATAGAAAAAAATGCATAAAATAAAATAAAGAAATATAAAACTGAGGAATAAGTTGAGGAATGAATGATATCGAATGAAAGAGAAAGGCTGCAGAAATATGGAAAGAAAAATAGAGCACGAAAGTTTATAAGAAGAATGCAAGAAGAGCGCGCAAATAAAAGTACTGTGAAAACATTATTAAATGAATTATAACGATCCAGTCCTTCCCAACATAGGGGTACGAGCAAAAAAAAAACAACTGTCGATTTATCACGCCCCCTGCCACTTCAGACGAACACTTCTCCAAGATACGTAAGTTAGTTTTTCGGAGCTCCTTTTTCTGATTTAATCTCGCAGCAAAGTACCTAGTGCTGTACTACTTCTTAATTGCTTTCTGGGTAACCTTGAACCATCTTTAATGTCCCATCGTAAACGACGAAACAAAATGTAAAAATTCAAACATTTTTTAAATTAATTACTATAATACTACGTGGCGAATATAATGTATAAACTGCCGATACAATAACATTTAATCCGTGGACCAAGTATTACGTAGTTTTAGACGTGTAATCCTATATTTGAACGGTAAACTTAAAGCTTAGGCTGTGTGTACATTTTAATTCCTAGATTATACACTCGGCTATGTAGAAGAAACTTTAATTTTATATTTTATATTGTAAGTATTTTGTATGGATTACATTTATAACAATTGTTATACGTGTGTTGATTTAGGCTTGTGTACCATAATTCAGTGAAAGTAATCATATTTTTATGTTCACGTTTTAAGTTACGTTTATTATGTAAATTTAAGCTTAAAATTATTAAATACATTCTAAATATACTTCTATGAACTACCTTATCACGTTATTTCTGGACTCATAAGTTAGAGATTTGAAATTTGGTAGAATTTTGCCTTTTAGTAAGTAATGGTCAACCAATAAGCATATCACAAAATTTACGAGTTTTTCGAAATTCGACCTGCGTTAGGTGTGAGGAGGGCAATGCCATTTTTCCCGGGAATTGTCATTTACACAAATACGGTAGAAACATTCGTCGAGTTAGCAAATATTTCTATAGGCCATGTATTTGTTTTTACAAATATATCCCAAACAATATTCACAGAGCTCCCTTAGTCAAATTAAAAAAAGACAAAAAACTATAAAAGAACAATTGTGTGCTAAGGATTAATACATTATAAATGAGCAGTGATAGCCTAACGGTATAGTTCTAAGGCTTGCTATCGTGGTCTGTGGGTTCGATTCCTGGGACACGATCTTACATAATTCACACTTTATGCGTTATTTATATAGAATTGCCACTGCTCACAAGCAAATTTCCAGGTTGGACACAGCATGGGTATCATAATACTACACTACGATCGCTAAATCACCTGCCAAGGGTGGAGATTATTGTATATTCCCAATAAAGGAGGAGGCCTTTGTCTTGTGATATTATATAGGCTACCGACGACGACGAAGAAATGACTTCATATAAGACAATACCATGTGTGCGCCTATAAACTATTTCAAGGTTAATTAAATATTTTGATAGAATATTTCATAACGCTGAGTTTCTTTCCTCTGTTCTTTACAAATAAGAGGCATTTATACTTCAAACTGATGGAAATTAGATCTTATATGGTGCCTTACAGCATTTTGGTAGTAGTACCAAAATTGTGCAATAAACAGTATAAGATGATAATTATAAAGAAAATACGTGTTAAATATTTGAACAATAAATATAATGTTGCAAAATAAAATAGTAAGGAAACCTAGAATGTAGTGGTTGAGGATGGATGTATGGCTAATGGAATGAAAGAGAAAGACTGGGAAAATTGAAGAATGAAAGAAACAGTACGACAGATAAGATGATACATGAAAGAGAAGAATGATAATAATAAAAAATATGAATAAATTACTAGAAATAAAAAGTCCCTGTCCCACACGAGAAAGGGGAACGAGAAGTCCCCAACAGCGGGAGATCATTTAAAAAAATACTTAAAAAAAATACAGCATTTTTGTTAATATTTTTGAATACAAAGGTATTGTAACATGTATAATTATTAGGCTAGTAACCTAAACCCTTTTTATTTCAGTGTTCAATGCATCGTAGACTGAAACGGACAGTTTATATATCATACTATAATGTCTCTTTTTTGAATAGAATCTCGAACAGAAATACGTGAAATAGTAACTATTACACGGCGTTAAAAAAAACATTAACAGGCGATGCAACTCAATTTCGCTGGAATAATGAGCCGTCAGATAATTACCCCGCGTGTCAGTCAAGGCATATCAGTTGCCGTAGTTTTAACGATAGAGGTCAGCACCCTTCAACTGAAAGCGATCAATTTACTTCCAACAACCCCCAATCGTATCTATTCTCACACAAAACAATTTTACCGTCTGAATTGTCTGTATTTTATATGATTGACAAATTCTGTGTTCCTGTTCATATTTTTAGCTTCACTAAAACTGATGGTGTTTGACCTGAACCCTTCAAAGGGGATCTCGCCAGGTTTTTCACTGGATACGTTATTATTCCGCTTTGCTGAAGCTTGCAAAGATTTGTTGCCATGGAGCCTTATACCCAGTCATCATGGAACCTTCCTTACTAAGGGGCTTGACGGTTTTAATTGCTTTTATGTGCATTGTTATTGTGGATTTCTATTCTTATATAGTGGAGAAGCTGCCCAACATGAGTTTTATGCTGTACAGTTTTGCGGCGTACCGCCTAACGCATACCACCGCACCCACCTAGTTTTCAATGAGACTGCCGTCGGTGTAAATCACCAGATCGGCAGCCGCGGTGGCAAGTCGGGCAGCCTCCTCTCCTTCCTCCAAGCAGTAAAAATCCATACTAACCTGACCAGATGGACGAGGAAGGCTGTAACTGTTTAATGTAGCGGCTCATGCCATAGTTCTTGGCGGAACCTTGAAAAATAGTCATCGGATCTTGTGGCAGTAGGCAAGCTAAACTTTAGAATAGATAATTGCTGAGGCTTTATGACTGTGGATTGAAGACCACGGATCGGCAAGCGCAGCATTAAGTGACCCAAAAGTTGGACAGAAAGTCGTTGGAAGACTCTATGAAACCGGCCAATAGGGCTTATCTATGGAGGAGTCATATATGCAGCAGTGGATATCTTACTATTGAAGTGATGATGATACGTATTTAAGGTGATAGCCTGAGTCAAAGTTCCAGAAGAAATTTTAAAGCAGGTGAATTAAATTTAAACAGAATATACTTATCAGAGAGCCAGACAAATGTGAAATCCTATACACAGTATTGCAGCAAAAATTTGAAAGAGCTTAATGTCGAAAGTGCATGGTACGAATTACCGGCTATATTACGCCATACGCCATGCACGAACGCCGCGAATGTTCAACAGTTTTAGAGAGGCGAAGTGGTCTCGTCCTTAGAACGTTTCACAAAGCGTAAACTCAAGCATCCTACAATTCAGGGGATAATAGGTAAAGCTTAAATGCAACGTGTTATTAACTTTGTTACCACACCACTGTTCACGAGGGCGCTTCAAGATTCTACGCGTCTCGTCGCTAAAGCAGGTCTTTAGTTTCTTTGTTTATATATCTTATGACTTAAATATAATTCCGCTGCTAAGAATACCCCTGTGTTTTCAAAACGATTTTGGTGTTTATTCGTATATGAATAAATGTAATCCATTTAAAAAACAATATGCATTCGAATACACAATGTGAATTTATTAAAAAATATTTTTAATTTTACATGACCTTAAAAGTATGAAATCGGCATCTAAAAATATATTGACAATTTATATGTACTTATTTGCAGTATGTAGGCCCCGTAGCAAGTGAATAGAAAGCAGTCCGGGTCGAGTAAAATCGCTGCATACGAGCAGTGCAAGACCGGTCATCGTGGTCTTTAAAGTTGATTCGCAGTGTCAAAATTAAAAAAAAGTAATATTGTATTGTATTAAAATCCAATCCATCCTAATATAAACCAACATTGACTTCAATTATTTTAGTACGTCAATAAGTTGGCCTGTAAACTTTTACTTATATATCAGAGTTTTGATGCTAAAGTCTGGAGTTTCAGGGCTATTATCTACGCAACCTATTTAATTTATTTATTTAACCTATGCAAGTCAGTTTGATGTTTTTATTATATTAATAATGTGTATTATATTTTATTTTTATGTATGTATGTTAGTATAAGTGTGTTTTGTACACGTTAAAAACCGATTATTTATATTTCTACTGTTTCCTTTCCACCTCTTACTATGGTTGTCTGTAAGAGATTGGCTCGTTTGATAGGGACCGCCTATAGTACGTTTTTTATTTATTATTTTGAAAAAAGAAAACTATTATATGTATTCTAGCGTGTATAATAACGAATATGATATAAATGAATTGTTTTTCTATATTCTATATTTAAACTGTAACAAATTAAGGAGTGTAGCGTTAGAAAATTTTGAAAATTTTCATTTCTAGAGCAAAATCTTTACGGCTTTTTTATATAATTTCGTGTCATTATCATCATTATTTTAGCCGTTAGATGTCCACTGCTGAACGTAGGTCTCTCTCAAAGAATTTCAAGTGGGTTATAGATGGACGCTCTTCTTTGCGCTTTCAGGTTTGTAGTCTCCTCTTCAGAAACATAAAGTAATAACTGCCATATGTTCTGTGCGTTACATAGCTTGTCTACTGCCATTTCAACTAGCTAATCTACAGCGGTTTGCGGTTGATTCCGTTCGTCTAAAGATATCCACATAGCCGATTCGATCTTGTAGTATCTCATATATTCATGTAAGAAAAAAAATATCAGCAATACTTTTACAAAGGTTTATGGTAATAAATACGTCAAATTTATTAGTAATATTTGCATTTACAATAAAAAAAAAACATTTAATATGCTTCGAACCGGTCTTTTATCGTATAAACTATAAGCAACAAAAAGAAATAAGGCCTTCACACTAAACTGGCGGGAGCGAACGACAAAACCAGACATTTTCCGGTTTCATTTTTAAATCGGATTTATAAAGCTCGTTATGAATTAAAATGAAAACCGAGTAATCCGTACGACCACAATTATTCCATTAATTTCACATGAAATGCACAGACAAACAGTCAGCGCATTATGATTAATACAGAGGACAATTAAAACACTGGACTCGCTTTAATTTAAATTTCCGAACGCGTGACTCGCGCTGCGACCGTTTCCGGTGCAATAAAAATATTTGGCGGTTGACTATGAGCGGATGTTTTAATACTAGGTCTTTTCCTTTTTGGTTATAAAGCCTTATTTGAAATAGAGAAACAGTTTTTTTTATAATAATTTACTACATGCCGGATCAATCTACGATCTATGTGGAGACGGAAATATTCGGAATATCTCAATTAAATCGAATTAGGAATGATGAGAATGAGGCAAGTCGAAACGATAGTGGGGAGGCCAAATAGCGTGTTAAACAGCTGGCCGTTATAACCTTAAGGTTCTGAAGCCTTCCGGCAAGCTTTCATCCACAATGTGAAAAAACGACCCTTTTAATAACATCAGCAGAAGTTAAAATTCTTTTCAAAACTTATGGGGGAAGCCAGTGTAGATCCTACGACTGAAATCATGATGATAACAAATGTAAATCGTTTTAAGTTTCAGGGTTTACTTACTTTTTAAATTATCTTGAGCGTTATCTCCTGTCTAATACCTAAGAAGCTATTGGTAAAGGTAAATACTTACTTATAATGTAGGATATTTCGTAAAGTAATATCAAGTTATTTAATTATTTATTACTGCCAAGAATGGGGGTTTAAATTACTCTGTGGTTTGTATAAGAAAAGAGAAGAGCTCATTTAATATTTTTCTTTGCATTTTTTTCCTTTTTAATCTGTATAAGAACCTTCATCGTGGCTACACGTATCATACACACATATATATACATAATTAATTTTTTTTCAAGCAACATTGCTTGCATTGCAACGGGTACATACCCGTCCTCATGTTTTGCGATTAGTAACATATTAGGCGATTCAAACTATTATTATTATTTTAATTAGGTGTCTTTTAACCTCAGACTTCGTAATTGTTTGTAATAAAAAATGAAACGTATTATGGATGTAGGCGTATATGAATTTAGACGTAACATATCGCTGTGATACCGTCACTATTGTTTATAGAAAAATCGATACAAATTCCAGGCACGCATTGTGGCTGGTGAGTTCACAAAACATTGAGTATTAATCACGACGCAGAGGGAGCTAGCAACTAACATATCACGAGCAACTTACTCCCCTGCGACCACTGCAAAATGCCACGATGACTGAAAGCGGTCAGGGGACTTTATCAAATTACCCTAACTTGATACTTGAACAATGTTACCTTTGTATGTCGTGTCGGGATCGAATGCTTGCTTTAGCTAGTATGAAATATCGGAAATTATGCAAGCATTATCATAATGATTGAAGACCTGACGTAATTTAATAATAATGTTTAACATTATTTTTAAATACGTGTATGTATAGTATGTCCATAAAGAGCACACAGAACTGAAAATATAATTTTTATAAGCTACGATGACCGTTCTTGCGGTTCCAAATCCAGTAGTCTTTCGATCGTCGGTATACCTAGTGGGGGCCTCGCCTCATCTACCAGCTCGCGGTAACCCCCTGAGAATCTTAAACATACATGTCGAACACTAAATGACTCTGTGTTTGGCACTAATCGGTGTAACCAACTTCTGAAGATGCCCCGTGGGGTGTAACACGTGTTGAGTGATTTAACGCTGGTAGTTGTGTAATTCGCATTGTTTGCCGCATTTATCAGCGGGCTGGCGGGCAGTGCACTTTGTTGCACGACTACCGCTGCATGTGCGGAAGTGGCTAAATATTGGCCCCTTTTTTACTAAATGTACATACACATCTCAGGCTCTTAAAACCTTTGTAAATACTTGAGAAAATAAGAGTTTGTAATAAAATATTATTTAACAATTTAATATCGAGAGATCCTTCTTCAGGTATCTCCATGTGGCGCCTGCCCGAGCGAACTTGAGAACTCAGTTGGCTCCCAATCCGGTATTGAAAGTAATATTTAACTGACCAATATCCCGAGTGAGTACTCAAGACTTACATAAGGTCTAAAGGTCTAGGCTAAACGCTGCTAATAAGAAAACAGTTACTCTGGATACGCATCATCAATACATGTTCCATTTTATCCATGATATGGGTTTCGTATCAGTAATGTGAGAATCTCATTAACATATGTTATCAGCAACGCAGCTGAAGTTGCGCTAATGTGGAATAAATTTTATTTTTCCAGGAAGTAAATTTTTTACCCAAAAAATTTGTTAATGTTCCAAATCCTATGACATAAATCTTTCATTTGATTGTTTTTTGAATGTTTCAAGAACTGGTTCAGAGCAGAATTCCATTTTATTAATTTTGGAGTTTCATATATTTTTGGTACACGGAGTTGGTCTCGATTAAATAAAAAAAAAGTTAAAACGCCTTCAGCTACAGTAGCGTTAATAAACACGTACCATATTTTTAATATGCGTTACATTCTTGAAAGTATATTCATATAAATACGCGAAAAGTTATTCTTGAAAATGTACATTTCAGAAATGGACAAATATTAAAAATATATTATTACATAGAAGTGTCTTAGTGTCTCATACTATTGTTCAACCGTTCCATGAATCAAGGCATCTCACGGCTTCATTCTTTGAATTCATTCAACAATGTGACCCACATTTTAAGATTAAGCATTCCTGCATTGTGCTGCGATAGAAAACCAGTCGCAGTAATGTAGGTAGATTTAAATTATTCTCCGCACGCTTGTACCGCAATAAGTTTGCATATTCATTTTTAAACATGTCTATGGACTTGAATAAAAAGAGCTCTGCACGGAATTAAAATACTATCGCCTTCAGTTTCGCGGTTGTAAGTGTTGCTGCGTTTTAGATATAATAATTTAATTTTAATTGTATATTACTGAATACATTATTGTAATATATACTTCATATAAGGCCTACCGTAAGTGTCGACGTTGGCTGTTGGGGCTAAAAGGTTCTAGAGTGGCAACCACAAGCCGGTAGATGCGGTGTGAATAGGCCTCCACTACATAGACAGACGTCAAAATTAAGTTCCCGGAAAGGTAATGAGAACAGCACAATACTTGTCAACTTGGCAACTTTTTAGCGAGGCCTTTACCTTGCAGTTAGCTGTATATAATTTTTTTTATATGACATGTAACTTAACTCCTAAATGTATATTGTTAACAATTGTAAAGGAATAATTTCGATTAATTCATTAAAAAAATCGATGTGTCGACAAAAAATATATAAATAAGTGATCGATTTTCTTTATGTTAACACTCAAATGTTGATATTTAAATCCGATTAATTTAGATTGAAATTAAAGTTTTGAAATCGTTATTGTCAAACATTTAAGGATAAAGAAAAGAAGAATATTTTTAATTGGATTCATCATTATTATTTCATCCATAGTACGCTCAATGTCGGTTATATACTTCGCTTATAGATTTCTAAAATGATTGGTTTAAACGGGCCTGCATTTTATCATTATAAAGTTGGAATAACTAATACTTAAGTAAACCATCTGATTACTTTATGTATACTACATGTTTATCACAACCTGACGTTCATCTTCGCTGTCTACTGTATGTAATGTGGGAATTATTGTAAAATTACCCTTATTACGTTAAAAATTAAGCTGATATTTCTGAACTGATAATCCTATCATTTATTAACATAGTATTAACTAGCACGGTAAAGAAATTTATTATATATGTATCCAGGGCCGGATTTAGGCACAGGCGAAATAAGCCTAGGTCCAGGTCGGCATATTCTGAAGGCAATTTAATGATTTATTCCTTAAAAAAATATTAATGTTATAATACTACTGTATATACCTATGTTTGACAAGTTATAGTCGCAATAGGCAGGCCGCAATACAGATAGCTGTGACTTGGATTGCTGTGTGGACATCGTGGACAGGCAAGCGCATTATAGGAAGTCCATCTATGCCATAGATGCACAGACCGCGGCCCGCCGGTTGAATACTGGTGGCCCGCCGACAGCAAAAATAATACTCTCGTATATCCGAAAAATATTGAATTCTAATTTTATCAATTCTTTATTGTCTTTAATTACCTATACTTCTGACGGCCGGCCCGCCATCAGTTCATGATTTGCCCCAGTGGACCCTAGTCTTAATAAGTCTGTGCAACCATGATCTATACAGTAAATAGATCTTATTTAGCTCAGGTAAAGACGTTAGATTAAGACTGTTTCCAATCTGTGCTTTTTGAAATCTATGGGATTGGCTAATTTTCAGAAGTGGACGTTTTAACGCTGAAATGATGATAACGTTTATATCTCCAAATTATTTTTCTATTTAAAACTGAAAATTTTATTTTATACTCAGTTAATATTAAGTTAATATTATATTATACTAACTGCTGTGGACAGCTTAACTTTGCTAACAGCGTCCCTCTCCAGAAAGGAATAAAGAAAAAAAAGTTAACTTATCTTTTTTTTCCGCAAAAAATCAAAAGCAATAAAGATATTTAAAATAATTAATATTAAAAAGTTAATAAATGGAGATTATTGTACATAAATTTATTTCACGTAATCACTTGTGTCGTCGCATTATTATGAGAACGGTGTATCGCATGCCAGAAAGTTGAACGTCCTGTTTGACTTGTTCGTAATAATTTTAAGTAATAAAAACTAAGTCCCGCATATGCAGTAAAAGCTTGTCTTCAAATAAACATGTTTTATTTGTAAATGCATATAATGTAAACGAAGGAGACTAAATTCAAGTTTAAATATAATCCTTTTTATTATTTCTTTAGAATGAAAAACGAAAATTAATAATATATTTATGTACAACGCAGACGGCAAAACTGTAGCAGGTGACGGCTTGTACCGAGGCTTCCCAGGTGGCCTTCAAGCTTCGCTATCTTAAAAGATATTTTAGGATAAGCGTCCTGTGCGTCCTGTCCATTCGAACCTGCAGAATTTTCAAATGGTTTCAGAAGTAATAAATAATTTGATGATAATTTAAAAAAAAGGTAGATGATGGTCACCGCTTATAAAATGATTATCATTTAATGGAACCAGGCGTTACCTTGCGGAAGTCCATCTTAAGCAAGAAAAGGACCAATATTTAGCCACTTCCGCACATGCAGTAGTAGTCGTGCAACAAAGTGCACCGCCCGCCAGCCCGCTGATAAATGCGTATGCGGCAAACAATGCGAATCACACAACTGCCATCGCCAAATCACTCAACACGTGTTTCACCCCTCCACGGGGCATCTTCAGGAGTTATGTTACACTGATTAGTGCAACTCTGTGTTTGGATTGCATGCTTGGACGCATTTATCAGCGGGCTGGCGGGCGGTGCACTGTGTTGCACGATTACTAATGCATGTGCGGAAGTAGCTAAATATTGGTCCTTTTCTTACTCATTATCATTTAACTGGATATAACGAGTAGTTTGTTATAGGTATAAAGGTTTTAACAGGGAGATTGTATAAATGACTTGCTGTCATGTAATGTATGGAATAACCTATCCAAAAACGGTTTGAGAAATAATGAATAACGTAATGATAATATAGTACGAAATAGCGTTTTCAAAATTAGGATAGTATTAAATTTAATTATGGTTTACTGTATGTTCGTGCAGATTTTGTACCACCTCAATTTATAGTCGCATTTCAATAAAAAAAAAACTAAATATTAAAATTTTACTCGACAGAGTAAATATTGCATAAGAATTGAAAAGATATTTATTACAAAGGCAGTGTGTGTAGGCAGCCGAACGACATGGGAATTTTTTTATTATGAATAAAGTCTCGGAGTGCTGTCAATTATTTTATCAGAGACATGCTGATATGCATAAAAAGCCATTTCATAAAATTTTAACAGCGCTTAATTGACAATTCCTGTACAAGCGAACTACGTTGGCCACGTCATTTAGTGATAAGCGGATGCGAATAATCAAAATATTAAATGAGCATTTTAAGCAATATTTTTTAAAGTCTCTATGTATTTGAAAATTCGGTCGATTACAATGAAAAGTTGAATTTTTATTTAAAATTTTATAGTACGTTTTATTTGACACATCAGAAAGGAAAGCAAGACATTGGACAACTTGGGTTCGGTTTTGTAGACCGCTGTCTTTATCGCACAGTGCTCCGACGGTTTGAAAATTGCGTTAAAGATCACACTTTCACCAAATGTCAATCAAACAAAGTCAAAGCCAGGTGCCATACTTTCATATACAATGTATTACATTTTTAACAATTTCATATCGTAACAAATGTCACAAATTACAAAGTAGTATGTGATTTCCTCTGGAAATGGGCAGTAGCTTACAATAATACCACACTGCGATCACAAACCCGCCTGTCAAACGTAGCGATTGTTGTTTATCCCCCCCCCCCCCATAGATATCTTTGGGAAAGGCCTATGCCTTGCGGTGGGTCTGTATGGGTTGAAACGATGATGTGATTTAAAAGACCACCTATGTCCGTGGACGTCATATCGCTGAAATGATGATGATCATAACACTATTTAATTTTAAATAAGTAAATAAACAAAACATAACTTAAACATTACGCATACGTTGATGTTTTACTTTATTAAACAAACAAGTGAAAAATTAATTTACATCGAGCGTTGACTAGAGTTTTGTTTAATAAATCAATTTGGCGCAGTTATTTAAATAAAATAGTTGATAAATTAAGACAAAATTCCTTTGATATATGATTAAAGTAGAGCAAAATCGCTGAGCGCTCTGAACCGCTTCCGCTTCCGCTTGCTAATGTATCCGCGCACAAAACCGGTCGTCGGTATACGCGCCGACAAGTGTCAATGTTTTTGTGTATTTATTTCATCAATTCCCGTTAACTCGACGGCAGTGGATTTTCAATTTCTTCGAATTAAAAAAGCACACACACAGATATTCGAATAAATTGTTGTCACGATTCCCATCTACACGAAGTTTGCATTAGACTCTATTACGGTAGAGTTTTGTTTAATATTCACATTTTTATTGTTTGAACGTTGCTAATCATTTGTGAATGTACTATTATTATTTGTTCTGAAAATGTGTAATATTTTTTTTGTTTTTATTTTTCGTTTATTGTATCTATTGAAGATAATGGTTCAAATATAGATGAAGATTACAGGACACTTAAGAGCCGAATTTAGAATTAATATAAAATTCAGTTATTTTACAAAGACATTCCTCGATGCTGCAAGGATTTCTTAAAAGATTTTGTAAAACTAATTTTGGCGATTTATGATTCATACATTTATTTTATTTTCCATTTATTGATCATTTTCATACGTAATTTGAGCAAGAAAATAATTTAACACGAAAAAGTACAAAAGGAGATCTTATCACTTTAGGTGATTTCTAACAAACAGTCATAGTATTGAAACAGAAGGACAAGTAGCTAGTTTCCTAATTCAGAATTTCACAATAACTTAATTAAAATTAGACTTCTTTTTCTAATGGCATTCGAGTTGGATAACCGTAGTTCATTTTGACGTCAAAGACACCTGTGTTACGATGTCTTGATTCGATACGTGCCGTACCTTACCGTTACTGTACAGTTCCTTTGTCACCAAAAAGCTTTACAGCTTTTTCACCTATATATAATCAGCCTGTATAAAGTGCCTACTTTAAAGTATGTCACATTGGTTTTTTTTTTCAATTGAATGCAACGAAAAAATAACTTCTGATAGTGCAAAGTCTACAGCGTGTAGAAATTCCAATTATGCTAGAACGATTTTTCGTAGTCTATTATCATTACGATAATTTTTGAACATTACTAAATAGAAAATGAGTTATAGGTTCTTCCCTGTAAAGTTTTTACACTTATAACAAATCACTAGGTATATTCTATGATATGACAATCATTTGATAGGCGATGAACATCATTTAACTATATAATTCAAGTTTGTTTCAGTTTAAAAAAATAAGGTTGCAAATGTATATTTTATGTTTATACTACCAAACTACCGCTAAGAAGTTTAATTTGAAATTCACGTCACAACGCCGCCGTAAGAAATTTTCAGCTCCGATAATGTGAGATTAATGCGCACTCGAGACGCTCGCAAATTTAGTTTCAAATTACTTTAAGCCACAAAGGCTGCAACGGCGGATTTTTATGGCGCAGTCCTTCGTCGTTTGGTTCTTTGACTCATTTATATCGAACGTTTCTTTTAAACCTGGTTCGAGGGTATTCGAGAGATCCTGATTTATTTGCTTTTCATTGCGTACTTTGGTAACATTCTTTTATGTTATAAAGTAAGGAAACGAACATGGTATTTTATCATAAGCGATATGCTCTGTTTTGTTCATTATTTTAGACTTTTGTCCATATTAAGACAAATTTAGTAATCAAAATATCTCTACATTAGCAAGCAAACACGAATTTTGGAATATTAAATGCGTATTGAATAACGGCATATAGTATATAACAAATGGTCGCAGAGGCCTTTAGGTTTTAGAGACAGGCAGACAAACGTAGTAGTAGTACGTCCACGTAAAAGGTTGACAGATGACCTTGTAAGGTCGCCGCAAGACTGTGGGAGGCCTATGTCCTGCAGTGGACATATCACTGTCGAAATTGTGACACGATGATGAGTCCTCTTTCGATGGCTTTACGCTTGATTACTCCATCATTATTAACAAAAAAAAATGTGCTTTTTGTTTTGGTATGAATTATTCATGTTTTAATCTTAAATTAGTGACAGCTCAAGTCGTGGTCTCGTTTCCGTGGCCTTGCGCCAGGTATATGAAACTATTTATTTAATATTATTATTCAAGTAGGCATATACTTGCACTTTTGAATAGTCGATTATTCTATCATTATAATTGATTAGCTACCACCGGCTCGGAATGCTGATTTGCTGAGAAGAGTCGGCCAGAAACTTAACTATTGCCCTTTTTAAATGAAGTTAAAGAATTTTGGATGTGTACATAAAAACATCAAGTAAGTAAACGAATCAACGACCAAATTTTATATATTTCGATGACTCAAAAACTGCAATACGAAAATAAGAATTATTTTATAATATACTTCTTCAACTTCTTTTTTTTTCTTCAACTAAAACTTCTT
Source organism: Battus philenor (assembly GCF_028537555.1). Classification (NCBI taxonomy): domain Eukaryota; kingdom Metazoa; phylum Arthropoda; class Insecta; order Lepidoptera; family Papilionidae; genus Battus; species Battus philenor. Next base: position 6,822,497 of record NW_027181688.1, on the reverse strand, counting down.
CTTAGTTTTAAGAAAAGGTAGGTACGAGATAACTTAGAACTCAACTTTTATGCGTACACTATGAGGTATTTGTTGACTTTTTAAAAATAAAATTTCGGCGTTACAAGTTTATTCTTATTAATTGTATCTATCATTTCACACATAAAACGAAGTTTTGGCCACTCGAGATATACTTACACCCTGCTCCCAAACACCCAAAACTAAAAACAAAATTGATTATTCATTTATCATGAAATGAGTTTTAATAATGAACGAACGAATGTATCGACAGTAAAATTATAAGCTGATTAACTGAAAAACTTGCATCTTAATCTAATCCTGCGCCTTTGTTTTTTAATATATTATATTTATTAATGTAGTATTATATATATTAATGTAGTATTGCTACCTATGTAGCTGAACTAGTAATAGAGACAATGGTGATACGTTTCCTTAGTTATGTACTCTAGAAAACAGTAAACAGTGGAAAATTCATGCTTTGCACAGGCCTTATGGTGACAAAACAATGAAAGGTGACCTACCACGAGTTTAATTAAAAATTACTTACTGACTCGAAAGATTTCGTTCTATCAAAAGGTACAGACTTGTTACAGTGTAATATAAAAACCGTGTTTCATAATGATCAATTTATTTTTTATTATTTAATTCAAAACAAGTTTTTTATTTCTTACTTCAATTAATAAAGTGATTAAATTTTAATTATAACACTATGGTACACGACGTATTTTTATTACATTCTAACACGATTTCTTTGGTTTTGATTGACGTCAAATGTTGCTTTTTAACTTACAGTTTTCATTCTCATATAAATATGTGACTTAATGAACAAATGACCAAACCTGAAGAAATATCCGAATCAGTAGAGCCGTTCTCTACGAGAGCCTAGCAATAAATTATTAAAGTAATTTTCAATTACAGATAGATTAAAAATTATTAATCGTGTTCAATTCGACCCTATAAGAGAGCCGGCAAATTTATTTTTATACACATCTAATCAAATTTAAACTCCAAAATATACGGAGTAAAATCTAATTTCGTTTAAACTCTTCACACAGAGGTGTAACAAAGGTGGCAGTTGAATAATTAGCGAAGCTTTTAAAGCAAATCGAGTTAAGCAGTGGGGAAATGAAGTAGAACTAATAACTCATTGTGAATGCAACGGAGCACTAAAATTATCGTTTGACACTGTGGTATCTTTTTTATACAAATTTGACTCGGTGGACCTTTCATTACGACGTTAGTTTAAAGGAACGCGAATAATTGGTAAGGTTAATTGGTTTTTAATACAAATAAGTAAGATAAGAAAGAAATTCTTCTGAATATCTCACTACGAAGAACATAATTTATTGATAATTTGAATGTCGCCCTTTATTAGTGTCGAATTAATGTAATAGTTGAATTAATAACGTATAAATGAACACAAAAGTTGAAGAAAGCATGGAATTGCTCGGGGTTTAGTTGCCAGATCTAATCAAAAATGAGGAGGTCCGCAGAAGAACCAAAGGTATGGACTTCACTCGGAGAATTATTCTCCTGAAGTAGCAGTGCCCGGGGCATATCGCTCGTGCAGCCAAAGGCTGTTGTGACCGAAAGGTTTTCAAGTGGGAAGCTCGAGCCAGTAGATGAGGCGTGGGTAGGCCCCTCATTAGGAGGACTGTCGACGTAGTTAAGATCGCCGGAAGTCGCCGTGTCCAGGTAGCGGAAAACCAATTTTTGGAGGAGGTCTATTAAGAATAAGAAGATTCGATGTACCCCAACGGAATAATACGAGTATAGTCGAAGTAAGAAAAGATCCAATAATAGCTACTTCCGCCATAATAACACAGAGTCTGTGTTTGGCACTAATCGGTGTAACATTACTCCTGAGGATGTCCCGTGGAGGGGAGGGGGATTTAACGGCGTTAGTTGTGTATTTCGCGTTGTTTGCCGCATGCGCATTAATCAGCGGGCTGGCGGGCGGTGCACTTTATTGCACGACTACCGCTGCATGGCGGAAGTTGCTATATATTGGTCCTTTTCTTACTTAGGCTGGACTTCCGCAAAATAACGCTTGAATCCATTAGATATGATATAGTCGAGTAGCAGAAGGCAGGTCGTTATACAGCGCCGTAGACGATTGCCGTAACCTAAGGTTCTTGAGCGGAGATCATGGACTAGCAGAGTAAGATGTCCACCCGCAATGTGGGCGAGGGAAGATCCAGAAAGCAGGCTTCAAAACCAGTCCTCAACTATAAAGGAGGCCTATTTCTAGCAGTAGGCTCATCTAAGAAACCTTGAAAGTCTAGATCTTTTCACTTTTAGTAATAAAATATATCAATAATGTTAATTTAAAAATTTGAAATCGTAATTTTTTGTCAGATAACCTAACAGCTATCTCGTGCGCAAACTAATGAATTTGAATTCCTCGTCACGGGAATAACACCGTTCAAGGTATTTCGCAACGATGGCGTTTATTTCCTGTATTTATTTATTTTACACGCTCTATAACTAATCTACGTGTTTTGTTTTACGTTTCGTTAAGATTGACTTTTAAAAATATTTTACAAAAATTCCATTAAAGACAATAAACTTAAAGTCTATGTACATCGGATGTCCAAAACATGTGATATAGTTCTAAATCCTATTAAATACACAATATGAACTATCATATAAATGCTGATTGGTAGTAAAAAACTGTATAGAGGTGAATGTATATCCTATTTGTTAACTAAAAGTTTCAGAAGTACAAAGTCTGCATTGGTATATAGTAAACAATAAATATTTTGACATGTTATAATACGAATTTTGAAATCGCTTTTTCTTACTATAGTATCATTATTTAGTATTTCTGAAACTATTGATGTTTGCATAGTATGTACGGTACATTGATTACAAATGAGCTTTTACTTTGAAGACTGGTAGCTCAGCGGTGGGGGATTGAGATTTGTGATCGAAGGTCGCGATCGTAGCAGCGTTCTCTACCTACCATAATACCTCACTGCGATCGCCAACTCGACTGCCAAGCGTGGCGATTATGGTATATCCCCTTATAAACTTCTTCGAGGGAACTTTGCTGCTTTGAATGGGTGTCAGTGGGCTGAAACGATAAAATAAGCCTCACAGCTTTCGTAACTATAATCTATCACCCTTTACATGTATTTCCATCACACGATGCATTTAAAATGACCCACACAGATCAAAGTAATCTATCAAAATTAGGGGTAAAATTAACACAAATATTTCCTATACTTAAACCGGTTACGCTAAAACCTTACTAGTAACTGTCAGATGCTCATAGACATTTAAATTGTACAACATTACGAAGCTTTATATTATTTATTATGCTTAACTATAAGCCTATCTAAGGAAATAGACAAGAAGATAATAAAACAAAAGTTCAAATCCCATCATAATCTAAAAGAACAAAAGGATTAGCTGAATACGCAAAATTACGACAAACAACGCTTCTATGACTCATTGGCGGTGTAAATTGAAGTAATAGCCGTAATTGCTATCGTGCTTCGACCAACAAACGGAGATCGATTAAACCGGAACGCAATCGATACTTCTCACGGTCGTGACACTAATCGATTTTATCCACAAACTGTTGTCTTGCTGACTACGTAGTGACGCGCGTTATCGATGCGATTTGTTAAGGGATGGCCACACGCGCACACTACTTTCGTGTCGTAAGCACGAAGGCACGTCGTTTACGCGATTTTATCTCTTTCAACACCGACGGCTTCAAATTAATAAAACTTGTTACGTTCCTAATTAAACACTGGGCAAGTGTAAAATGTTACTTGTTACATTAATTCTCATAAAAATGTGAGGGTTGTAAAAAAGGTGATAAAGTGATACGCAATGGTGTGATAAACTGAGAAGACTGTTTAGTATTCATTTTAACAGGTTAAAGCTTCTTACACTAGACTAGTGCTAAACATATGGCCGCCAGTACCTTAAGGTTCTGTATTGGAATCCCCGGAACGACCAGCGTAGAGTAGGACGTTCACCCATTAGTCAAAATCATTGAAATACCCTGGACGCAGACTAATTTCAATCGGTGCTTTTGCTAAAAGGGATAATAGTGCCCAACTGTGGACAATCTACTTCTGAAAAGATGACGTACATGATAAAAATACTTGTTGACACGATAGACGTTTGTACTGTCTTAGGTATGAATAATGAATTAGAACCATGCTAAATTAAAAAAAGGTACTTCATAAACAAAAGTTTATTGTAATGATTTTTGATACATTACATTGTTAGTTATATTTCCAAGTATCTAAAAATATAAAGTTTATGCTTTTATAACACGAAACCAGACGATATACAATTGGCCGTATTAGAACATGTATTATAAAAATTTATGTCACAAACACTAGATGACTGTTCTTGTGATATCAACATTGTAAATACAAGTAGCTATTATTATTAGTATTAACTATTTCCAATAGTATTTTTTCGACAAACCTTCAAAACAGTAAAATCGTTTTCATGTTATAGCATGATCAAAGGAAATACGATTCATTTACACTTGGATAGGTAACCAGTAATAACTCCACCGCTGAAATCATGTGAGTGCTCGACCGTTCCGAGGAAATAGTAGTATGTAGCGGCCTAGGCCAAAGCTCCCTCGGTATCCCTCGAGCTACGTCACCTTCAAGGAGGTCTTAGGCCAACCTGTGGAATGTAGAATCAACAATTGAGACTTGAGCAGCAGGTAAAGTCGGGTCAGAAATGTAATAACTCGACTATTTAGTTCCTATTTAATGGAATCAGGCGTTACCTTGCGGAAGTCCATCCTAAGTAAGAAAAGGACCAATATTTAGCTACTTCCGCACATGCAGTGGTAGTCGTGCAACAAAGTGAACCGCCCGCCAGCCCGCTGATAAACGCGTATGCGGCAAACAATGCGAATTACACAACTGCCACCGTCAAATCACTCAACACGTGTTTCACCCCTTCACGGGGCATCTTCAGGAGTTATGTTACACCGATTAGTTACTAGCTGATGATAGTGATATCTTTCAATAAATTGTAAAGGATAATAGATGAATAGATACGATGATGCAAATTTGAATAGAAAATAAAAAATTAAACACCATCATTATAATACTAGCGCATACATTACCTGTATTCGCTATAAGTATCACGGCATGCTTTCGGCGTTTCTCTCACAAAGCCTGCTGAAGCGAGCGGGGTCAAAATGCTTCCGACGTAAACGCCGTCTTTTACCTGCAAAGCGAATAAAGCTCTTTGAGGCTATGCGAACTTGGCTTAGGATTTTACAACGACAGAAATATTAGACGTTACAGACCTTACTGGAGTTGTAAGTATATATAAAATACACCATGATGTCTTGGGATATTTAAACCACGTGATTTGTTATCAAAAATATTTGCAAAGCTTTTCTGTGTCAATAAACAAGATGATTCATTGTAGGTGTAAAAATTGTAGGTAAATAAGATAAAGTGCTATACTTTTGTCTGCAAATTCTTTAAAGTTCTTTCACCTTTTTCCAATCACTGTGTAAGTATGTTACATTAATTTACTTTTTTCTCGGAATGCGACAGGCCAATGATTTCTGGCACAAAAAAGTCTGCAGTGACAGTTTTAATATATAGTATTCCGAATTTTATGCGCGTTTTATTGCTATATTATCATTACTTTATTTATAATTTCTGAAGTCATTGGTTTTTGGTTAGGGTGTACTTAAAATTAATTGACACCAAATGCGCACTCCTTTAACATACACACACACACACTCACACACAGACATATATATATATATATATATATATATTTGTGTCTCTCAACTTTGGTTTAACTCTAGATATATGTATATCTTCATCATAACCATCAACATTTCAGCCGTAAGATATAAGACTTCTCCTGTTGGACATAAGCCTTTCTTTCGCAACGCTATACTTTATGAACACAGAATGTAGTTATTTTTTTGATACATGTAGTACGAGAGGTGGTCGAGCAAAGATAGCCGAGAGGCAGAGGATTGAGACTTGCGATCAGAGGTCGGGGGTTCAATTTCCGGGATACAATCTTATACAATTAACACTTGGTGAATTAATTAAAAGAGATTATCGGTGCTTTAAAACAAGTTTCCAGATGACTTGCAGCAGCGTCCTCTATGTACCATAACATCATACTGCGATTGCAAACTTGCCTGTCAAGTGTGGCGGTTATAGTTTTTTCCCCCAAAGATATCCGTGGGGGAGGTCTTTGCCTTGCAGTGGCATTAGTGGCTTAATTCATTAATCCATCAGATGATTAAAGGTAAGAAAAGGACTAATATATAGCTACTTCCGCTATGTAGCAGTAGTTGTGTAATAAAGTGCACCGATCGCCAGCCACAACCACTTTTAAATCACTCGACACGTGTTTCACCTCTCCACGGGGCATCATCAGAAGTAATGTTATACCGATTAGTGCCAAACACCGAGTTTGTGGTTTTCGCACTTTTGATACATAGCGGACGTAGCTATATATTGGTCTTTTTCTTACTTAGAATGGATTTCTGCAAAATAACGCCTGAATCTATTATATAAATGATTAAAGAAATCGTCGTTTGTTTTTGAGATAAAAACGTGGTTTTTTGCGTAACACAAGGTGTTCATTTTCGGTAAGAGTCACATGGCGCGTCAATGCCACGCCCAAATAATATTTTTGTTTTATTAAATCAAATATATTTACAAATAATCTCTGATTTAAGGTTATAGTAAACGCCTAAATATGTAATTCCCAATTGTACTGAATTATATAAAAAGATAAATACACATAATATACGATAATTGTGTGTGTTAAAAGTAAACAACAACAACGCCAACTGCGTAATATCTATTGTTTCGTAGTGCCTTTGTGATAAGAACGGCCTATTGAATCGTTCCATTTACCGGTAAGGTAAAACTTGAAGCAATCAGCTTTCCTATGGTTTCTTTGTATTTCTTCAGAGTTAATAAGATTTTGACATTGGAGAAATATTTATATGGTTTCACTTCAGCAATGCTAAAGTTGGTTATTTGAGAAATCTCCGAACGAGTATTAATTTCGTTGCGATAAAAATAATATCCGCTTCTAAGTAATTGGCAATTCGTTTGCGTACTTCGATGTTTTGATGTCCGTAAGTCTTCTCAAATTTTGCTTATGAAACTTCTACGAAATTTAACTACAGAAAATTAAGCATAGATTAGGGAATAATTTGCGAAATAGATTGTACAGTGATTTTTGAAAGTTTATTTTAATAGTTACTTTTTATTATGCATGTATGTAAGAAAGAAAAGTAGAATCTTATGACGACTTAAATAAAGTACCACTAGCGATTTATCATTAGGATTATCATTATCATATTGGAGGATGTTTAATATATCTTACTATATTCTTCTTTCAATAGCTCTATCATAGACAGCCATGATGAATGGACTTGCGCTGTTCGTTCACAATGTCGTCGGTCTATCCACGGGGAGAAGGGGAAGGTGCCTTCCTTACCGTGGTTTTATTTTTCTATTAGTTGCACTAGCGATGTGTTCCACCTATTGCCACTTCAGATGAGCAATTCTTGGAATTAAGTTTATGACTTAAGTTTTTTTGCGGGTCTCCTCACTACTTATCCGATCTCGCTGCGAAACTCCAAACATAGCTCTCTACATTGCTATTTGGCCTTTTCTTAACTTCTTATCTATCTAACCATATTATTATTAAGTTATTTATTATTTACAAAAATAACTGGCATGACTAAGTAGAATTCATTGTATGAATTTATTGTATGTATATTTGTGTATTTACTGTATACACTAATTATTTTTTATTACTCTTTTTATAATAACAGATATTTTTAAATGAAATTATATTTCGCGGAAACCTTAATATAAGTACGTATCTATTCTTATGTTTATGTACGCATTGGCATGTTACGAATAATGTTTTGAAAACACACATTTGGATATCTTTTTTTGTAAGAAAAAAGTTTCAGCTATAGAACAATTGTTTGAACGAAATTTATAAAACATGACAGATGAAGCGATGTTGTTAATATTTTATTAGCGGCTTTTTAACGTACCGGGACATGCATAATGCAGTCGGGCAGTGCTCGGTATAATGCAATTTGCATAGATACGGAACGCGGGGGGGCCTCGAGAATGCGCTGGTACGATATACCCGACAGTAGTTCGACGAACAAACCATAAGACAATGGCGTCGACAATATTATTTTATTATCATTATAATTTTTTAAGGTTATTATAAAGCCCACTGCAAGGCATAGACGTTCCTAAAGCGAATACACAACTACGGTGGGTAATTCATATGAAAATAACTAATCCAGGCAGCTGCTTTAATATTATTAAAATATCGAGCATCGAGTTAAACCACAGCTGATCGATGCGGGCTGGTTACACTATTACTAATTGTGAGTTAACAGTCGACTAAACACGTTGTACTGACTTTACACCTCCAAATTCCTTCGCAATACAATTTATTCTTCTCCGGATCGTGATTTTCCGCGATATTAAGAAAATAAAGAATCACCAACTACTAGCGCCATCTATCGGGTTCATCGCTAGTTATTTAATTTTACATTTATATTGGTTGATTGGTTAAACATGTAAAAGTTTTAAACGGGTGAATGGATGGATGACTAATTAGCGGTCAATTAATATATGTTACACCATATTAAAAAATAATTGATTTCAGATATAATCAATAATGGTTAGTATAGATTAAAATTAATTATTTGTTTACTATCTATTATTGGCTCAAAAACTTTAAAAACTTTTTGCTTAAAAATGAGCTGCACATTTACCAACCACTTTAAAGTTACTTACACCTACGACTAATCATTCCGTACATTTAATTTAATTTGTTTTTCTATTGCTTCTCTCTTTTTATTTTTAAATGTGTTTGTGTTTAGTTTGTGCTTACTATATAGTTCCTGAAAATATTTTTAAAAGTAATCATGGCTCAAATTTTTTCATGTCTTTTGCAAGTGTATTATGTTATTCTTGGAAAAAGACGAAACGACATAGTTTCTTTTCTCAAGTCTTATTTATTTTTTGTTGTTTCAAATCCCTTAATTAATATGATACGACAGCGAAGATCACATAATTAGGGACGTATGCCCATATTAACATATTTGTTTGACATTATTTAACGTAATTATGTTTAACATAATAAATGAAAGATGTCAGTCAGATGGATAAAGAAAAATGAAGAAACGAGAAAATAATATAACACTTGTACAAGCGACATTTTCTTTAAAAAACATGAAACGTGTCGTATTATGAGTTGAACAAACTGTTGAAGATAAACATTTAGGAATTACTTAAACAGGAGTCATGCGCTTAAAATAATGAGTTTACTGAACCCTGTTCGTATAAAGTCTCCTGGAACTTCACAGGTTTGCTTTACACAATTATATAGGAATTACCGTGTTTGGAAAAGTGTGGTAAATATTTAACTTCCTTTTTTTGGACCGGAATGTCACTGTTGTTAAAATGGCTTTCGCAGATTACGCGGGGTTGAGGTGATAGAGCGCCTAGTCTGAGATATATTTTAAAATATCCATGCTCAAGGGCTTCCAGGGGAGCCTCGATTAGGGCCGCTATAAATTACTATTTTACCGGATTTGTAGGCCGCCAAACTCTTAGATCTCTTCGGTGATAGCCCTACGGAGTAACTAGCTAGCCTCAAGAACCTCCACGAGAGGATCGCAGCCTAGGCTGTCTCATCGATAATAATAGCTTAGCATTCTGACATAAAGGAGCCTTAGTGGAACTGAGAGGCACGAACCTCGGCGTGATCGGTTGCTATTGCCTAGCTATGAAGGTACTGGATTAATCAGGTTTATTGTATCAAGACGGTGAAAACACAGTGTTAAATCTTTTCATGGCTTAGTCAGTTATTCTTTGAGTTCATATTTTTTTTAATTCTCACAAAATATTTTACATGAATGTTAACGATACCGCATTGTTATATTGATTTATTGTTAAAAATATTTTTGTATGGAAGCGATATATTATGTAAACACTTAATTGTTAAAAAGTGTTAAGAAAGGACGAATCTATGTGGTACGGCACATTAATGTTCGTTGTTTCAACCACTGGAGCACTTTGATATCTTAAAGATTCTCAATACAGATGATTAAGTAGAGTTAAAAGAAAAATTACCATTTCTTTAAAAAAGTAAAACCGTTTCTTTAAAAGATATACCGGTAGTCGTTTCCTATAATATGTCAATCTTAGGTAGCACGTATATCTGTTCACGAATGCTTATAAAACATGATTGACAGTGTAATAAAATTTTATCATGCATATCTTCCTGTTACAAAAGAAATTGGAAATTTCCCACGTCATGTGCCAGAATCGTGAATTGGATTGTCTCGATAGTCGAATATTTACAACGTGTGGCGGTATAAAGCATGCGAGACGTTTTGTTTGCCTCCTCCATTCTGCGGTGGCGTGTTAAGTGGCGGACAAGTATGCAATTTGCATGTAAATAAAACTCCGCAATCTTCTACGATTTTTAAAACGAACGGCCGTTTTCAACAAAAATTCGTGCTCAAAGTTAATTGCCCTTTTGTTAGGTTTAAAGGCTCGTTTAACTAAATATTAATCATTTCTACTATAGTAGTAGTACTATAGTACAACGATTTATTAATTTACATAGTATATTGTACATCGAGACGCAGAAAAATGAAAACAAATCGTGAAAATCAAAAACAAAAAGTATGATTGGCGGCCTTATCAGTAACGAAATTTTCTTTCAACCATTGGATTGACTTAGTTACGAAGAAAAATAGAGCGGGCGTTCATCAAATAAAGAGATTGTAAATATAAAAATAAAAATAGAGTACTTTTACACGATATATCATAAACATACTAACTTAATACTGTAATATATGAACAACGTAGTTTCTGTACATATCTATCCTGAGAGAAATATAGAAGTAAAATACTATAGACACAAGTAGTGAAATTTTACACATTTTTGAAAATAAGTAGAAATTTAGCCTTTCTTACCGGCATAGGCAACTTGTTTCACAAGTGCAGTGCCTCAAAATAAAAAGTTTTATGTCAATATATTCAAATACCACTAGGTGTTTGCTATCATGGTCCATATAAATCAAGATTACCTTATCTATTGGTTTATAAAAAGATTTGTGAAATAGCAAAATAGGTTAATTTACAAATTAAATTCTTGCAAAAATTTTGTGAGTATGAAGAATTATATACCTTCAAATTAACACTAATGTGTTTTTCTGATGATGACTTACGACACTAAAATTTAGTTTCTCAATTTAGACGTCATTGAAAAGCTCTTAACGAGCCACAGAGAGCAATGCCCGAGATTTCTCAGTAATGAGGAGATTAGTAGACAGACAAAAGTAATCGATATAGCCTAACGGATTTGTAAGTTTAAAATGTAATAGGAAGGCAATATAGCACATAGACCAGATGGCCATCGGGGCCCTAAACCGAAAAATAACACAGAACAAAAAGGTAGACAGACGATTTTATCAAGACAGTCAGAAGACGCTGGATGCATGCCGCTTCCAACTTCTCCTATTGATGTGAATGAAAGAGGAAAGAATGTAATAAAAATAAGTGTTTGAAAGAAGGTAAAATAAAAATAAGAACTGAGGTGAGAATGCTAATAAAATATGTTTGCTTTCAACCAGTCGTATAGAAAATTTATAAGGGAGGTCTTTGTTCGCCTGGCATTAGACGTTCTTTGCCTGGAATATTGACGAAGACGATGACAAGAATATATGGAAATTGAGAAAAAAATAATTTTTCAGACAAATAAATAAATGCGGATTCAGTGCAGTTGAACCAAGTTAAGAAGATACTTACGCATTAAAGAAACTAAAGCTTTCCTGTTTATAGACGAACTTAATTGCGGTAATTTCTAGCAGAGTTTCGTTGCTATTTGCCAAGAAGCTTTAAGTTTGGAAATTTATCGCTTGTCTCATAAACGTTCTGTGTTATTTTGTCTAATAACGTTAATAGTTTCGCTACAAATGCGAAGCTATTTAACGTCGCTGGTTAAAATAACTTTTAATAAAACATGCCAGTACATATGATGTAATTGTTGTCATTAAATTTTATCAATTGGTATAGAACCTATTTAATCCAAAAAAAAAACAACTTTACTAAAATAATAATTTAATTTAGACTCTTTATTTAACTTTTTACTGTATATTTTGACAAGAACACAAATATTATTAATAATAATTAAAAAGAAAATACTAATGGAGATCTTATCTTTCGAACTTATACATAATTTCTTCAAGACAACCTTCTGGATATTTTTTTAAGAGTGAGAGACACTAAAACTAAACAGACAATGATTATTACATAAGTCATTTTTAATGCTGCTCGTACGTATAATATTTACCAGTATTAATAAATTTTTTTTAATTATACATATTATAATATAGTAAGAGTTCTCGTTCTAACTCTTTAATATTCTTTTCAAACCTCTCAGTCGATCATTTCAATTATTTCATGATAAACATTAAAGGTATTTGGGACCATCAGAGAATCCGCCATTCAAAACACTGGCGCATTCTTCTTTGTTCACGGCTAAATATTTTTCCACACAGGTTGTTCGATCGTGAATGCGTTACCGCTAAGTATAAAACGTGCTAAGTAACTTTATATTTTTATGAAAACAGTTAAGACATTTTCACTAGACCTTTGATTTTTTATAAGGTTTAAGGTTTTTCTTTTTCTGTTTCTTTATTCTTTCTGAGACTAGTGCGATTCATGTTAGTTTAATGTTTTTGTTTATTATGGTATTTACATTTATGTATTATACTGCATGTTTATTTACCTATACGTTTATGCATTTACTTATATCTCTTACATCCCTCATATGTTTGTCAGGAAGAAATTGCCTCATGGGGTAAGACAGCCCATTGTACTTTTCTTATTTACTATTACGTAACTGTGTACATATTTTCCATTGTGTACAAGAAAAAAATAGTTCATAATAAAAATATTACTTGTGTAGGTCAAGGAAGAATGCCTTGACGGCCCAAATTGATTCAAATGAAACATGATTCTCCAAACACATATAAAAGAAAAACTAAATTCTACAAATATTGTTATTTATCGTTTGCATGTTTTTCTAATTTTCACGATCACAAAGGTTGATTAACAATGAATCCCTAGTTGCATCTCTTTAGCTTTTTCTACAGATAATAAATTTGAATAATTAAATATTTATTGCGACGTGCCATCTTACGTTTCAAAGAGATTTTCATTGATAATGCACAAACAACATAATAATATCGTCTTAATTATCAAGCGCTTTCTGGAATAATACGTCCAAAATAATTCAATGCAATTTTTGATGCAAAATCATACGACCCAGTTATTTTCAATCCCGTAGTATAATATGTTGCAGCTGAGATTAATAGTGTGTGGATTCTGCGATGTGCGATGCAGTAATTTGTCAGCTGCCCATCATCCCGACAGAAGCGATTACTGGAGGTAATGTCGGCTTCTAATCTCGCAATAACCGATTATTCTTCATATACACTTTCACTGTAACTCTTAATTTACAAATTTATAACATAGCTGTAGATAAAAATACTCATTGATGATAATATTACCGCACAGGCCGTTCGATTGAGGGATGATTTACCACTGAATATAAGATGTGCTAGCTCACTACCTATTTTTAAGAAAATGGTTAAGAACTATTTACTAGACCTGCGATTTGTTCTTTATAAGGCAAGTACGATTTAAATCACTATTATATTTATAATATGATTTACAATTTTATATATATATATATTATTTACTCATGTATGTATGTTTATGTATGTATGCTTGTATGTATATGTTTTGTACACGTTAACTTCCTATTATTTATACTTCTACATTTATCATACTATACTTGTCAGTAATAGATTGCCTCGTGTGATAAGATCGCCCATTGTACATTTTTGTTATTTATTATGAAACCATTTAATATATCCTAAATTATAAAACAAAGAATATAAAAAAATAAAAAAATACGTTTCGCAATATCAGCCGATAAATGCCTACAGCAAGACATAGGGTTCCCACCACCTTCGCCACAATGACGGGTCTGAAACACACATTCTTCATCAGCCGACACTCCTTAGGCTTAGGACACCCTCAAAGATCGTCACAATGACCAATCTCAAATACGCATTCACTATCAGCATATGAGCCAATAGTAGTCTACTGCAAAGCAAAGGACTACCCCAAAGATCTCCACTTTAATTATTATGACTATCATTATAAAGAAGACTGCCACTTTTTGATAGAAAATATCCAAGAAACTATCCAAGTTCATATTTGTGCTAACACAGATGTAATTAAATAAAAGAAATATGAAATTAATTAATTTAAAATGTATTTAAATTATAGTAAGGAGTAAATGCCGATAAGTTTTCATAAATATATATAGTTTAACAAATTTTTCAAAATTATGTTTATATTTACCTAATTTAAACTAAAGAAAAACAATTATCAAGTAATCCATTACCGTAATAGCCTGCGAAGGAATTAACAAAGCAATTAAGGTTTCGTCAGCAACTGAAACCGGTCGTTACCCCCTACTGAGCAGGTCTGTTACTTGTTAATCATTTCCATGATTGTAATTAAACACGCGCTGTATCTTATATATTCACGCTTGTTACTTTAAGGGGGTGTGTAGTAAACCAGAGATTCTGAAGATTTTATCTTTAACTCTTTTTAAAGACGGAATGTATAGAGGTTGATTGATTGTAGGTGCAAAACCTTAACAAGGATTATTAAGTACTGCATTTGTAAACAAAAACCTTTAATGATTTTAAATCTTTCTCCAATCATTCTATTTTTTTTTCATTGCTTTGAAATCTCGCAGTTGCTCTCTAGGTTATTTTGTCAGAGCCCTGGATTCGTAGCCATATGTGATGCAAGGAAATATAAAAGGATAAACAAATTGCCGAATTGGTTTCAAGTATTTAGCTTTTCAACACATTTTAATTGTAAGTTTTAATAATGTATGTCTAATTTAGAATTTTTTAACAACTCTCAATTTATTGATTTCATTTTTTTATTTGTATTTCATTTACTTTTTATTTTATTTACTATATTTTATTTTTTCACTTTATTGTACACCATAGATTATAACTAAAAAAACATAACAATACTTTTGAAAATAGCGTGAATAGTCATTTTAGCGAAATATAAGTTTGCAATTGCTAGTTGCCTCCTAAGGTATGTGATTAGCAGGACGAGGAAGTAGACGAACGTCAGGCCATCTGTTTTCAAATATATCGTGTGCATCATGTCTCTCGCGACCCTTTCCTTTCTTATAGCTCACATACTGCAATATTCCTTGCATAGTTTACTACTCTACTTTTAAAGGCAGTCACAATAATAACAATGTAGATTAACCAAAACCACTGCTTTCAACAGTTACTACATTGTAAATAAGGATTAAATGTAGAAAATTGTAGACAAGCTTTCTATTTTTAAACGAAATCTCTTGAGTCAACCTATACTTAAATCTTAAGCGAAAGCAGAAATTTCAGTAAAAATAAATAAAACATTTCTCAAGATTCTTAGAATTTACGGCAATTATAAATTAAACATAAGCTCGCTACAACCAGAGATACCTGTCTATACAACATAGTAACTTAATAGTCTGCAGAATTAAATGAAAAATGCGATGGCGATGTCTAGTTAAAAACAGGAATAGCGAGTATGGACATTTGATTATTTAAAACAAGTTTAATGTTATGGTCTATGAATGCTAGGTTCTGTTGAGATTGTAGGAATAATTTAAATACGTAATTTTCAAAAGAATGTTTTTGAATCACAAATAATTAAGATCGAAAGGTTATTTGAAAACTTTGTGCAATAATTTTAATACTGTAACGAATATATTTTTAGGGTTAAACATAAATTGTAGCTGTCAATTGAGGAGATTTATAATTTACCTATGTTTTTAATTTTACTAATAATTTATTTTTGTTTTATTTCGTAGTAGTTAGTATATAAAAGGCTGTAATTCTGTGTAGCCAAAGTATAAAAAGATTTGTGATATAGTGCTACCGATAGCTCAACATTATTTAAAGTTAAATGATGGTGTTAAAATGGATCTGAATTTTAGTTTGATCAAAACTGAAAAATTAAGAATACCAAAATTTTTCTCCTAATAACATATATACAAGTGATTACTTTAAACGATTTAAACTGGATAAAAAATAATTATACGAATAAATGGTTTAAATTTTTTTACCGTAAATTAGATACGGTAAGAGGAAGTCTCTATCTCCCCTAAGACCAAATAATAAAGATCGCACTATTAATATTAACAGCTATTTATTATAATCAGCACTTTTCTACCCCTTGAAGTATACGAGCCGGTGGGATTATTTAATGTTTTATGAGTTGTGGCCTATTAGCTTCACCTTTTTCTCAATATTCTTTTTTTTTAATTAAAATCTTATACGTTCACGTCGGCTACGGCAAGAACTGGGTTACGCTCATGTTCATAGGGCAATAATTACTTCCACTAAAGTACTTCTAATGCTCAACACGATCTAGTTTAATTAACGTTGAGGGTTTTTAGCGGGGCTTTGTTATTGTAATCCCTTGGAATATATCATATAAATATTTTATACTGTATTCTGTAGAGAGTTAAATATTTATATCATAATTTGGGTTATGTTTCGTGTAGGTAGAGAGGTTTTTTTTTTTTATAGAGAATATAATGTAAACCTAAATCAAAAAGTAAAGTGGACATGATATACTCGTATATTTTATTGTATTAGAAACAAAATTTTATTTTTGTAGCTTGTATACTAATAATAACACTTAAAACCGGCCCTGTTGAAAATCTATGGAACACCTACATCTAACAATGGATATCCTATAGTTGAGATGATAATGATAATGATTTACTTACTAAGAAACTTCTCAGTTTTAAATGCCGCCGTAGGGTAGCAAGTGTGTCAATTTTTTCCAGGATTGATTTTGGGGGATACGTTGTGGAATTTTACAATCTTATTCCATCATCCTCTTTTTTATACGACAAGTAGAAAGTCTACTGCTACCACCCTTATACTGTGAAATTTCTTTGGTAGCGTACGAAGCGTTTGCGGACTAGAAAGCGTTAAAGTAATGTTGTTGAAGTGGACTATCTATGGTTTCTTTGGAAAGAATAATTTGTTGTTTTTAGTCATAAAATTAATGGTTTGAATTTAAAACATTGACTGTTTTATTTCACGTATAAATAAATTTGTTATAAAATAAAATACAGCATTAATAATTTTTAATATGGTAATGTTTTTTTCCGACTACCATTTAGCTTTATAAAAACTTCTTTGTACATTCCAATTTAATACTAACCAATAATAAAAATCGATAGTTTAAAATCACTGTCCGCCAAAAATGTTATTCGTTACTATGTTAAAAAAAAACTAATAAAATATAAAAAAGAATAGAACTAATCATTTATTTAAAAACTGCAAAGTCGCGGGTTCGATGCGCAGCAGACGTGTATTTGCTTATTAATTTTATTACATAGTATTCTGCTCACATACGGTTAAATATATACTGGGTTAAAAAAAGAGTCCGTACTAGCGCATGAGAGGGGACCTTGGTGTTGGCTCTCACTTTTTTGAGCAAATGTACAACGCACTACTGTTTTTATAGTGATAACAAAATACTTTATTGAAGTAAACGCCTCTAGTCGCCTACAAGCAATGTTCAACAAAGAAGAATGTTGCCAAATTTATAAAAGCCCGTAAATTTCGATTCATGCGTAACTTGACACGTAATTGAACTCTTTACAAATCGTTCGGTTTAATGTGTTTTCGATATAACACGTTAATAACAATGATATTATTTTTAGTTTCGTAATTTTTACGATAGTAGCAGGTTAACTTCGTAAACAAGTTCAATGGACTGAGGAATTTTGTTATTTACGGTGACATTGTTTATACTGAATGATATTGTACATCCGAAATATTCCTTAAATTCTAAAGGAAAAATTGTTAAACAATCGACAAATTTATTAAGTTTTTCTTTGCGACTACCTTATTAACAGGATTGGGGAAATGTTAAAAAAAACTTGACCCATTTTGAAGTGCACTTTTCTCAAATTGTAACAGATTACGAACTTTATTGTTAGACGCTGGAGGTTACTGAACGCCAGAAAAGCTAATATTGATACTACTGTCTATCAAGTAACGTTTTTCATTTATATGAGACATCACTACAAATTATTTAAAATTGAAAATATAAAATAATTTCAAATAAATATTAAAATTAAATAACTATTGTATTGTACATCTGTTAAATAAGAATGTTTTCATTGCCGATATGGGGGCCGTTGCACGGACTTTCTCAATATGCCTCATCCACTCCCCCTTCTTGCCCTTTTGCACACATAGATTAGTTCCCTAGCTTTATCCATCGATCGAAAAATTGAGTGGCTTCTATATCTCGATCAAGCCTCTTCATAGCTTCGTATAAAGTGGCTTTGGCTTTGGACTGTGATCAGTCTCTCGTCATGGATCCAATTTATATTTCTTTATATCAACATACAGTACTCCAAGTTCTGAAAAATAAATATAATATATTAGAGTTTTATACTGCTGCTTTTTTAACTAAACGACTTTCATATATACCAGTACCTTTAAATTAGTTGTAATAATTTTAGTTCTGTATATTGCTGGATGTATATGACCTCCAAAGAAAATTAAAAAAAGAATTCCAGAAATATGCGATGCTTTTTTAACGCCTTCTTGTTCGCGTTTGACCACCAACTCGCCTGATTGAAAGCGACAATGTGGTCGAAGATGAAGCACGCAGACTAAGCAGGTATCACTTCACTCTGACCCTGAAGATACCTGGGTTAAATTAGCGAAAAATAAGAAAGCCGCTAGATCGTTACATACTCGCGCTGTACGGATCAGAAACGTTCAATAAAAACCTTTGTATTTAATATTTATACCGAAAACAAATTAATATTTTTTAAAATAAAATTCTACTGATTTGTGAAAATTGTTAACAAGACAGAGTTAATAGGACGTGTAATATTTTAACCGTTGCAAAAATATAGTTCACACTTTTTGAGTAATTTAGCAAAAACGTCGGCCACCTACAACTCAGTCACGTCAACTGGCTGGTAATTACTTTTAAAAAATCATTCACGTTTGGCTGTAGCGGCTCAGTGCGTTTGACTGAATGTTCCGTATATTTAAAAAAAATCTTAACGCAAAATTTTTGATGAAATGATTATTTGCATTTAATTTAGTAACTTAAGAAAACAGGACGTTCATATATATGATCATTATCCTAAGAAAGGCGGTCATGATTTTCATCTGTCTGTATTCGTCCATCAATGGTCAAAGGTCTTTTTTAATTGCATTTGCAAACAAAGAGTTTTGTGCACTGGTATTATATAGTTTAATTCTACGATTTTTATATATATCTGCATTAGTTAAGTAAAAAACAAATAAAATGAATTTTTATTATTTATTGATTTATCAACCTTTTAAAACATCGAAGACTGTTATTATGAACATTTAAATACAAAATATAAATATATTTCATTCACAAATATTATTACACAGGATCCCTAAACCAAGAATGATTAATTTAGCAACACCCAGTATCTGGTAATAAAGCTCGATCCACCCAAGTTGGGAAAGAACGTTAGAGACTTCATCATAACCGAAATCTAGTCGCTATCTAAAAGTTCTGCACCATGATTTATTGTCGGTGTTACAGAGTATTGTGTGAACCTAATTCGCGATACAAACCATAGCTGGCCTCAACGTTTACAACAGCCATTGCACCTGTGACACACCGCACAGGACACCGTTTTTTACGCAACAGGACAAAACATTACTCACCACAACAAACGCTCCGTTATAAGGGCAGCCTTTCGCCTCCTAACCGTGAACAGCCTGGATAATCCGGGGTAGAATCCGGGTCTTCCTTGGTTCGAAGAATGGCCCAAGATGCAAACACACGAAACACACGAAACACACTACATACCTCTACTCGGGTAGAGCTGTCTTCTACGTGCAAACGTCTTCTACGTTCACGGACTCTTTAGCTCCGTGAACGTAGAAGACGAAAAAGAAAAGAAAGAACGAAATTGAGTCGTTGAAGCTATAAAAGCCCCAGGGCAAAAAGCATCAATATTAACAGAAACCAAGCAAAGTCAACGTTTAAAAACAGTATGGTGACCAATAAGTATATTTTTGATGGGCTTCTTATAATTTTAATGTTTTTATTATTAATCTATAAACTAGCATATATTACTTTAATTAATGTTTTATATAAAGAAATGATAAAGCATTTTTCGTAAGAAAGAAAAGGACCAATATTTAGCCACTTCCGCACATGCAGTGGTAGTCGTGCAACAAAGTGCACCGCCCGCCAGCCCGCTGATAAATGCGTATGCGGCAAACAATGCGAATTACACAACTGCCACCGTCAAATCACTCAACACGTGTTTCACCCCTCCCCGGGGCATCTTCAGGAGTTATGTTACACCGATTAGTGCCAACCACAGAGATTTTTCTCAAAGCATTTTTTTGAGACAACATTTATGGTTTGACTATTTCTCTCGTAGCACACAGAATAGAAGGCCACTGGCATCTATTGGTTCATTATAACCTATACATGAAAACATTTGATTCCCTGGAAGGAATCTAAAGGTTTGAATGTTTAGTTTTAGGGTCGTAGGATTATTAGATACAGGCCACTTCCAAAATTTCTGAGAGAGGTTTATGTCCAGCAGTGAGCGTTTTACCATTCAAATTAGATAAAGACGACAATGAAGTATTTCTATATTCCAAATAAAAATGTATTTTTGTTTTTTAATAATAATTTGCTTGAGTAATTATTATGTACCTATTTTATATTGAAGAGAAATGGGTTTTCCGTGCATAAAATATATATGAATGTATACAGGTAAGTATGTATGTATAAATGTACATACGAGTATGTATGATTCCATCAATTGGCTTTTATGTAATGACTAAGTGGATTGTATGATTATGCTAGTGTTACGGCAAGTATTGCCGGGTTCAACTTAGCACATGTGTGGTTCAAGAGAATAAATTTCCTCTAGACATTACTCATCAATAATGTCACCAAATCTCCGAAATTCAATAGTAAAATTTTAAACTTTTACTGTTTGTTGAAAATCGAAGATTATTTTCAAGCAAACATTTTTTAATACTGTCAATTTGCATTATTTTTCGTGTCAAACCTTTTGTAATATATCATTCCAGTAGTTAAAACATAAATTGTATGAACATCAAACAAATGTCATTTATTAATATTCATTTTGATATCTACTTAGCATAATTTATAGTGAGTTCTTGTATACGATACAAGAAGAACTCTAAAAGAGCATAATTTAAAAGAAATAATAATCGGATTAAACTTATTATTATTCTTAATATTATTCTTCAACTTAAAGCATAGGCTTAATAAGCCTACAACAAACTCAGATTGCTTTTATTTTGTGGTTATTTAATTTTATTTTTAGCACTGTTTACAGTACACGTTAGAAAATATATATATTTCGTAAATGGGAGCAACAAACGAAAGCACGATGTAAAATACTACTGGTGACATCTAGTGTCTAACAGATAAACTTCAAGTCTTGTGTTAACATTTAACAGCTTAATACTTCGTATGTTCTAATACATTATTTAATTGTTTATATCATTTTTAACGTATTTTGAACTATATCTTTTTAGATTTAAGATACTCGTTGTCTTGTACCATATTTACAATGTAAATCTATTTTGTTTGTGTAATAATTATTGGAGATTTTATTATAATATAACGATAATTTGTTATGTTGATTGACGTGGGAATGTATTGAGCAATGACAACTGCTAATTATTGCAAATTGTATAAGCTTTTATATCGGATTTTTACTTATTATTTGAAATATAGATGTTGTAAAGTGAATGTCGACGTGTAGGTGTATACTTTGTTAACGCCTTTCGAAACGGTAGACGGAGGTATCTATGTCAAATGTTTGTCTTATAACACATAAAGCCGAAACAGATGGACCATTTGAAAACCAGATTTGTATTAAAACCGGGTACGGGTTTTAATACAAATCTGGTTTTTAAGCGCTATTATAAAAGTGTATCGAACGGTTTACTAGATCATTATCTCAAATATTTTTATCTAATTCAAAATATTGTAATTAGATAATTATAAACGGTGTCCTGGTCAGTGATACGATTTTAACTTTAAATAGATATATGAATATCAATTATAAATTACATTTTGCGTGTATTTTAGTAGTTTTTCTTCTTCTAATGTTCTGGTCAACTCTTATCCTATTTTGTACTCTCTTTCTCTTTTTTTTGTTTTGTGTGGCGTGTAATCATAGGTTACGTCAGATATGCACGAAACAACATCAGCACGTCATTCCTCTTATAAATCTATAGTCTCAACAACGACGGCCGTCCATGCAGGTCAGAAATGGTACAGATGGTGCTTAACCTAAACATTTATAGGTAGTAAAGCTCGAAGGCTCTTTAGGAGCCTATGTTCGGTTACCTGACTGGATAACAAAAGTGTAAAATTTTAACCTAATTAAGAATTGTATCAGTAAGAATAACATTAGTAAAAATAACTTCGGTCAGAAATTAAGTCATCTAAGTTTGTGGTTTAATTTTTAAATGTTATAATTCTTGATTACGAAAACCTTTCTTTTTCGAAAATAAAGTAACTCGTAATCTAGCACACCCTAGTACGCTAAGAATCCAAGTTTTCCAAAAGAGAGAATAACCACTGATCTGATCTTTGACTCCACCGTGTACCATAATTCGGCTGTGAAGGATGATTTTCATCCACAGCCCCACCGCCACTTCATTCGTGGTGCAACTCCGCTTACTCGTGGAGGGAAAAGGCGGCGCATCATAATACCGACAATCTTTTGCCTCCGCGACTCTGTCTCGGCTGGGGAAGGAGAGAGAGACGCTTTCACCTCTCATTTGCGCCCATCCACACACCTTTTATGTAGGCTCATCGATCCAGCCACCTCAGAACGGGCGCCTTGAGCCAGCAATCAACTTTAAGCCAGTCATCTAAGTTGTCTTAGCCTCACTGGTGGAGACCAGACTAAGGCTTTTGAGAACCCGGGGCAATACTGGAACCTTTTCGGCCAGTGTGTTCCATTATTTTTTTTATTAAATCTATCATGTAAGATCTTATAACCAATCACTCTGTAATATATCATTTGCAATATTTATTCATATAATAAGGTAAATATTGCAAATGATATACAGGGTGATTAGTTACAGATGTAAATACTTTAATGGGGAGATTGAGAGTTTTGTCGATGGTTAATTCACAATTAGTAATAGTGCGATCAGCCAGTATGGATCAGCTGCAGTTTAACTCGATATTGTTATTATTATTATATTAATAATAGAATAATAATAATAAAAATATAATAAAAAATAAAATATTATTATTATTATACTCGATATTATTATGTTATTAATAATATTCACCCTGCTACCTGAGTTAGTTATTTTCATGTAAAATTACCCACCATAGTTGTGTATTCTTACAAAATGTGGTTTAGCAGTTTGTATTTCTTGTTTTATATACATGGTAATTGGTCATAGGTGTGAAAGCTTTAAAGGCATCAATTTATAATTAATTTGCTGTTAGTTAATGTAAGATCAAATTATATAAAGATAAGGCCTTTTTATAGATGGATATTAATCAAGGAAAATTCAAAAATAATCAAGAACATAATGATATTAAAGGAAGAAAAATCGATTTTAAAATTCAGACTATTAAAAATTATAACTAATAATTTTTAATTATCCGTCTCTGCAAATTTTGAATTGCCAGAGTTTATTACCCTGTCGCATTTAATTATACAGGATGATTGCACACAGATGTAAAAGCTTTAAAGCTTTTTGCTCACAAATGAGCTATAAATTAACACCTTCTTAATTTTTACTCCTATAACTAATCAGTCTATATATATGCCAAGAGTGTATGAAAATTATTTCGTCTCTTTTTTGACTTTCTCAATAACAATACTTTACAAAAAATACAATTCGTTTTCTGTGCAGTTATTTTCACATAAACTAAAAATAAATAAAGTTCTCGACATGTAAATAACAATGCCGTAACAATTGCACTTGTCATTGGTAATAACTGCTTTCGAAAGCATTATAGGATTAGTTTTTACAATTGAAAACTAAGCGATACGGCTTGTGCATGCAACGAATAATGTATGGTTTTACGTTGTGTTTGTTTTCAACGGCGTAAGGCATAAATTTTAAGCGTTTTAAGATAATTTTTTTACAAGTAATAAATAAATAGCGGTTGTAGGTATGTAGAGCATTGGTAGGTATCGCCCTTTTAGCCTATAGATGCACACTGCAAAGAATATACCACCCCTAAGGATATTTGTGGGGGAATATACCATAATCGCAAAACTTGGCAGTCGGGTTGGTGATCGCATTGTGGTATTATGGTACGCAGAGGATGCTGCTGCCCATCCTCTTGAAACTAATTTGTAAGCAGTGGCAAATCTATATTATAAATGCACAAAGTGTGAATTATATAAGATTGTATTCCATGAATCAAATCCGCGATCTAAGATGACAAGTCATCTACCACTGGGCTACCTTAGCTTAACTGAGCTCCTTAATAAGTATGTAAATGGAATGAAATGTAATAAGTTTCAATATTTAAACACGCAAAAGTTAAGGTTGTTGAAAGACACTGGATATATGTGGCTTCCAACCGGTTTAATTGGAATTCTATAGCGGGTGCTTATACCCGTTAGTGGACTTTCGTCAGCTAAAATTATGATGATGAAGCATACTAATTAGACATAAAAGATTATTAAAAGAATATTAATATAATACGTTCGTAGTAAGTATATGGAGTTAAGCATTATTTTAGTTTAATGTAAGAACATATTATATATGTCAATTCTATATGCTAAAAACAACTAATAAAGTTTTATTTTTTATGTAATAAATGTAGCATGTTGGATTTAGTTATTATTTCATATATTTTGTTGAATAACAGTTTGTATTAAAATATTTTTTTTTTTAGAATTCGATAGGCTTATAGCTTTTGGCGATGAAAAATTTGCTGAGAAAAGTAGTGAACAGTAATTAATTTAATAACACAGTCATACGAATTATGTGAGTGCTTTTGACTATATTGTCATAAAAGATTATTATTTCTGAAACCAATGATTTTTGTATGAGATATATCACACATTGGATAACAGAAAATAAGATATACACATCACAATATAATATATTTACGCCTTTAAAATTTATACACGTATAATCATTCTATATGTATATCGTGGCTCCCGCTCACAAGATATGAAAGAAAATATTGTAAAGAATCTGTTTATTTAAGAGCAATTATTAGAAAAATAAGTTGACATACATACAAAAACTAAGATTTAGTTATTTAAATTATATATTTTAAAAATGTATTTAAATATGAATTTTCTCAACGAATTTTACTAGCCACTCTTTTTTTTAATTCAGTTAATGGCAGTGTAAATAAGAATACAATAAAAAAATTCAAAACAAATTCTTTAAGCAAATCGCCTTTCTCTTGTACCTATAATACGGGGTGGCCCATAAGTCCTTTGATATGAAAAAAATTTATTAAAATAAAACTAATTACATTATGAATTAAATTTTTATTTAGAAAAAAAGCTTAAAAAACGGGAATTATTTTTTCAAAATAACGTCTTCTAAATGTAATCCGTTGCGATCACGGCACTCTTGCAAACGACGTCTAAAATTGTCGATGACTGCGCGGCACGTCACTGCTGTAATGCTTGTCATTTCTCTGCGGATGTTTTCTTTTAGGGCCTCAATTGACCGCGGGTTTGTGTCGTATACTTTAGTCTTAAGGTAGCCCCACAAAAAAAATCCATCGGGTACAGATCTGGACTACGTGGAGGCCAGGAAATGTCTCCTCTCTTAGAGATCACTTTGCCAGGAAAAAGTTGACGGATAACGGGCATAGCAGTGTTAGAGGTGTGAGAAGTGGCCCCATCCTGTTGAAACCACGTCCTGGCATTAAAGCCTGAAAAGTTTTGCAATTCTGGTATGAAAAACTCTTCGATCATAGCCACATATCGCTCCGACGTAACAGTAACTGTGCGCCCTCTGCCATCCTCAAAGAAATAAGGCCCTAGGATACCATGGGCTGACATAGCGGCCCAAACAGTCACTTTCGGACTATGTAAGGGCTTCTGATGCTTAAGTTTTGGATTGATGGGGCTCCAATAGCGGCAATTTTGTTTACTAACATGCCCGTTAAGATAGAAATGAGCCTCGTCAGAGAACATTATGTCATTGAAGGAAGTAAACCGATTCAACATTTCATTCGCATAATTTTGTCTTTAAATACCGTCAGTTTCCTTTAATTCTTGAACCAACTGAATTTTGTAAGGGTGCATATGTAAATCTTTCTTCAAAATCCGTTGTAACGATGTCCTGGATACGTTTAATGCTCTGGCGCGCTTACGAGTTGACTGTGTCGGATTTTCGCGAATAGACTGTGTCACTGTGTCTATGTTTTGTTCCGTACGTGACGTCCTTGGGCGACCCAACCGCGGTTTATCTAACGTCGAACCGGTCTCCTCGAACTTAGCAATCCAGTTCTTAATCGTTTGAAGAGTTGGAGTGTCGTCAAAGTTGTGTAAACCTTTGTGTTCTCGAAATTTACGCCGCGCGACGGTTGCCGAATTGTCGTTTTTATAAAACTCGCGCACACAAAACGCACGGTCTGCTCCGGTAA
Source organism: Battus philenor (assembly GCF_028537555.1). Taxonomy (NCBI): domain Eukaryota; kingdom Metazoa; phylum Arthropoda; class Insecta; order Lepidoptera; family Papilionidae; genus Battus; species Battus philenor. The sequence goes on along the minus strand of NW_027181688.1, from coordinate 6,795,678 downwards.
AACGCTTCATCGCGACTAAATTCCCAGAAACCGAAGTTACTCCCCCCCTTCCCCTGCACCGCTCACGCGCGCCCTGTTCGTTTTATTCAAATTTTACTTTTCAAAGGACTTATGGGCCACCCTGTATAACATATTGTACATGCGATCATTCCAGTTGTGTTGTACAAAAGCGATAATTATAATTTCAATTTTAAAAAGTCATTATTGTAATTCCTTTTTTAAAATTAACTCATACAGAAAATATGTGTGGCGGCATTTACCGGTGAAAATAAATTCGGAAGCATGTTAACGTTTACTTAAGTTACATTTACAAATATTTATTGTAACCTTGTTTTAAGGTTTGGAAGATTTCAGGCCCTTTGTATATTATCAATTTGAATAAATAACAAATTATTTGATATTTTTACGAACCATTACACCAGCTCCTCGCTTTTCAGTCTCTTTCTTTTATAATATTCTTAAGTAATTAATAAATCTCATGAAATGGTATCTACAAAAACATTTTCAATTTTTGTTCATAATTTTACTCACGAAAACTTGGTCTTTTATATGTTTTTCTTTGTTTTCTATTTAAAAAAAAAACAGTTTCGTTTTTGTTTTTTTTTCTACAGACGACCACTGCAAGGCAAATGCATCCTTCAAAGATCCTAAAATGACCGGTCTTGATCTGCCCGCGTCTAGTTACATCCTGCGACCTAAACTATATCTCGGTCCACTTAGTGAGGTTGCAAAAGCTCTGTGCAACGCCCACTTTTGAAGAGCAATTATTTAAGCTACATCGGTGATCTTGGTTTGTCTCTAGTTCACCTCATTTCTGATTCGATTCAGCAGCGAAATTCTGGGCACAGATCTCTTCATTGCTCTCTGGGTGACGTTGACCCTTCTTATACTGTATATGGAATTTAATAGACATTTCATCACTTATCTATTATACAGGTTTTATAATATCTGTAAAAGCGTTTAAGAGGTGAATTTATAACTTGTTTTCTGTCGATTATGTATGCTACACTTGTCCAAAAATCAGAGGTCTCAAAATTCGGATCACTACATATTAAAATTCATTCTCTGTCACGTTTCAATATAAAATACATTTTTTTAGAGTAATCAATTTATATACACTGATTGGAAAAGGATATAAAAGCCTTAAAGCTTTAGTATGAAAAAATATCTAAATTCATCCCTATAAAGCTTACCTATAACCAATCGTCCTGTACAATATTAAAATGTGTCAATAAAGTCTTTAGCACGGTAGATGTAAGTAACGATATTTTAAACGTTTATTAAAATGTACTTTTTATAGTTGCAACAATGCACTAAATAATAATTTAATTTTGTTTCAGATCAAAGTGAAAATCAATCGGTTCGTTCTTATGGTAAGTAATAATAAAAGCTTTATAATATAAAACTAATCATAAATTTCATATCATGGTTAGGATATCGTTTTTTCAGTATTTAAGGTTCTTACATGCAAAATCGACTTTTGTTTCAAAATTATAAAAAATCAAATAAAATAATTTTATCGTATTGATATAACAGTTAGTCTTATTATTATAAAAATAACACTAGACAACATTATCATCAGATAGCACAAATATTTGATCCTTGAGTTCTATCCGTCTTATCTCGAAATCCAAGAAGAAATAATGTAGACTTGAAGCCAACGATTGCTTAGTTCTTAAAACGTATTAAACTGTCATTTCTGGTACTTACAAATACTGTGCGCTGAGATTAAAATACGTACCAAAGTCCATTGGACGGCAAAATAAAATTAAGACGAGGTTCACACAAAACGATTAGCAGCCATTAGAAAACTATCCGGCGTCGTCAGCGCGGTTGGTTCGATTTCATGTAGAAGCGTAGCTTGTGATTTTTCCGCCACTTCTTCTCCCAACGCGTCAGAACTCCTCACTTTTGAAGTGGAAGTAATGTTAGCCATGAAAAAGCAACCGATGAAGTCGAGGTATGACTCCTTCGGGCGCTCCTTTGTCAGAATGTTAAGAGGGCATCGAGTTCCATCCAATGGCGAAGTTAGTGCACCAGGCCACTCCATAAAGTTTCCTGTTTACCTTTTCGTGACCTGGTAAAACAGTATGTAGCGACCCGAGGCTTCCGTGGAAAGCGTTGAACTTAGGTATCTATAAAAGAGGTCTAAGTTAAGTGCTAACTGTACCTTGCCCCCTCGAATTCACGAAAACTGAAAATGGCACTTAGGCAGCCGTGTAGTCTAGGTTAAAAAATCTATTTTCATTTTCATTTCAATTTGACGCAAATAAAAAACCAAATTGCTGTCGCTGTATGACGTAGCTCCATCTAACTGCAATCATTGTCTTTGTTTAGAGTCCGGAATTTTTTGTGATTAAGTTCGGGAATAACGACAACGTTGGTGTCTAAATTGAAATATTTATTGAATTTATTTTTATAAAGGGTACACGTAATAGTGCAATATTTAAAAGTTTTTTTGTATTAAATAAGTGAAGAATTTAGGTGTTTTTGGAAGCTGTTAGCGCAAGGCCAGTCATTGTAGCAATTTTTGGGGGAGGCCTTTATCTTAAAATAAGGTTACCCCACTGTTGTGGGCATCTATCACCAAACATGATGATAATAATGAATCTAAGATTTATCCCTTACTATATATAGAAAGGTTCAGTTAAAGTTTTTTTTAAAAGGTTATTGAATTAAATTGTAATTTTATTATTTTTAACACCTAGGTTTATATGGGTAACCTGTAGTATAATTATTGTAAAGCCTATATATTCTAATAATAGAAATAAAAAGTTATCAACAGTTGCTGTCGTCGCACTTTGATATCAAATAAACATCGAAGGAATCACGTCTTTGCGGTCATTAGTGTAGGTGTCTATACGGATTAGTCGAACGCGAATCCTCTGTGATTAAACGGTTTAAGTGCACGCTGGTAAATGTGCTTACACGTACAGTTGGGTAATGCATTAACAGGATTCCGTGGTACCGTGACGTCATTTCTACGTACATTTTACGTTAAATACATTAATCTTCTTAATGTCTTAGTGAAAAGATTTGTATATTGGTCATTATAAAAAAATATCATCTCTATTTTAGCCGCTTAACGTCCACAGCTTGGCATAAGCCTTCCCCATATATTTCCAAGGGGACCAGTTTACCAGACCAAACATTGCCCTTCCATGTTTTTCGACTACCCCAATACGATCATAAATAAATAAATATATATATATATATATATATATATATATATATATATATATATATATATATATATTAGATATCTTACATATGTAATAACCTTTTGTTATTGCAATAATAAAATATATTACTTTATTAAAAACAATTATTAATTTATTCGAAATATTTACTATGTTAACTGTACTTCTGATATTTTAACGTTTATCTAAAAATTTTATATGAAATTTCTCTTCGTCCTTCTGGTTTTGAAGATTCTGTTGATTTAAGAGAGCAGTGCGAAGATAGCTTTTAACTTACACGAGAACTCCTCCAGGAGCATCAGCTCGTTGTTACTTTATTACTAAATTATTGAATTTGGCTGCTTGATTTTTGGCTGATTGAATTTGTAAGTTTACCAATAGCCTGTCTTTAGCCTCCTGTAAACACACGTTTTTGTTTCGTGAAATGCAGTGGTTAATTGGCTATTCATAGACACGGTGATCAGTGTTAGATAGGTCACTGTGGGAGTTTTTTACAATAAATGGTGACGAAAGTATATGGAGCCATTGCAGCGTATGAAGTGCGTTGTTTTCTTTTATATCTTTTTTTGTAAGGATTCATGTTGAGCACCTCTAAAGATTAGCGTAGAAAAATCTTAACTAAGCGGACCTTTGCTTTGTTGTACGTCTAACACTGTTGAAGAAAACGAACAGTGAAAAAGATACTTTACTAGTCTTAATATATAAGTCGTATAGCATTCTAGATTAAAAAATATAAATTATTAAAACTCAACCTAAATAGTAAATTTTAGTATCATTACGGTATTTCCTTTGAAATCATTTAAATGAGTTTTTTCATCGATCGATTATAAATATATAAATTAGTATTACAATGGTAATTTATGATACAACTTAAAGCGGATATCTAATCTTTTAAACTTGATTCACAGTTACTCATGTAATTGGTTAAGAAGACACAAAGCATTTCATTAATTTGAACTGTATTACAGTTCGTAATTTATAATTGAACCTTTTTTTGTACATCAAACGATTCTGTTCTAAATTTTTTTTAATTAAATTTCATTAAATCACGTCATTGAATGTGGTTATTTCTGTTTATGCTAATTTAAATTAAAAACGATTAAGACCATGTTCGTGTTGCATGGGCGGTAGCGGATTAAAATTTATGAGAGTAGTATTTTTAATAAACGATTTCATTCTTGTTCAATTTATTTCCCACTAGTGTTGTTCTTCCCAATTCTGAAGCTGACCTCCTCTCACTAACTTTCATTATATAATGTCCCTTAGATCCCGTCTGTATGGCTTCGAATAAAGTGGTGAAAAGTGTTATGATCAGACTACCACATTAGGTTGCATCCACGTGCACTTTGCTCTCGCTTTTTAGGTGACCATCAGTTTTTCCAGACTGTCGGACATTTTTCTGTCAATTTCCGTCTCTTCGTAAAATAAACATTAACTCGTAACGCCTAAATTTTGACTTCAAATAGGTAACAAATTTATTATAGGTCTGAGTGTATATGTATATAATAAAGTTCCACAAGATATCTTAGATATTCATTTTCTTAGTTTTGAAGCTGACATTAAAAGTAAAGTATTAAATAAATAATAAAAAGTAATCAGACCAAGAGGGCGATCGCCAATCCGATGGGCGGACTCCGTGCAGGTGGTGGCCAGCAGGCCAGAAGTACTCAGAAAAGCAGGTCATGGAGACCAGTGGATGAATATATGTGTACACTTTTACCACACCAACGAAAAAATGTCTCATATTCCTAGATAAAGTGCAAAATTTTTATGAATATTAACTTTTTTGTAACGTATTGCATGAGACAACGATGAATTGAGTAAAATTTAAAAATGTTTAGGTTTAAATTTGCTCGCTTTCTCATGTAACAAACTCGCTACCCTATGTTTCAAGTCGTAAAATGCAAGCATAAATTTCGACTGGTTCAACGTCCAATTAGCTTAATTACTTTGACTAGTTTGCCATGTTAAAGTCGTAAAGAAATCTTAAGTTGCTAGCAGTGTACGGTTTCACGAGTACAAGTCTAAGAGATCTGTCACTAATAACGCCGAATAAAGGAGAATGTCGTAGAACGTTCGAGATTAAGATGGTCATTCGCCTGAACCAAAATTGCAAAACTATGATTTTAAAGATAGCGAATTGATTCTTAGTATATTGTGCGTCGTAAAAGGTCATTGTAACTTTTTGCGATGTTGGTCATTAACCTTTAACTATGGACGTCAATTTTTTGTCACACTACCATGGACTCGCGGTCTCTCAGACCGCTATGTTCTGAAGTCCAAATATTACGTAAATATTCATTTTATTTGTACACTATTGTACTTATTGTATTTTAGGTATATTGAAATTAAATAATTTCGAGGCCTTTAATCAATCTTTCTTTATTTGTAAATAAAATAAAGCATACTAACAAAAAAGGCACTTTTTGGCATACATTTACTAGAGATCAATTTTAGGACGAAAAACTCGAATGAATTAAACTTTTTAGAAAAAATAACAATGAAAACTATAAATCTACAGTTTAACCTAATATAAAAACGAATTAAGTCTTCTCAAATTAAAATACAAAATTTTTGACATTGGTCCAATTGCTTAAAATTATTGGCAGTACTTGCACAAGGGTTTGGAACACTGTAAACATATGACCTGCCTACAACTTATACAAGTGTAATTGGACTTTCTCTTTAGTTTTGGCGGACAAAAACGGCATGTTTTTCGCTCTAATGAATATCCCTCCTGGCTAGGGGGTTCATCTAGGAGCATATCTGCCCCTAATAAAACTAGCCTCATTGTCATTTTCAATTAGTTTGAAATACTTGGTTTTATTGCTCCTCTTTGTATATGCGGAACGACTAAAGATCGTGCTATTTTTTTTTTAGGAATACTCCACTTTCTATTTTTTTGCTCTGGTGCTCATAGTGTAGTACATGAGCATTTATACCACACAAGTCAAGAATGCGATATAAAATGAGCATAGGCCATCTTCTCGTTCAATATTCATTGACATTTTGAAGGAAAATAACATAAAACAATCAAATTAAAAAAGTCACCGTTTATATTATTTACGCAGGAAACGTGGACGTGCGGTCCGACAGACCGCGGTCAAAGTATAAAGTAAAATAACTCACCTAATTTGGGGCCGCCGACACAACCTATCATCTCAATATACGTTTCGACGCTAAAACTAAAGCTACTGAGAGCATTAAACGCGAGTAGCAAAGGGAAAGGGGTAAACACAAAAATTACAAACTGCAAGCGGTCTGTGAGACCGCGCGTCCACAGTTAAAGGTTAATAATGTCCGTTTTTTCTCGTATCTCACAAGTAACAAAAATAAGCTTGTATATATATCTTTGTCTATGCTTCATGAAACTAATAATACATTTATTGGCATCCGCGTTCAGTTTTATAACACAGTTCCGTGTGCCCAAATTATCACGTAGCAAATTTAAAGATTAGCAACTGTAGCCCATTGGTAGAGGACTAAGCTTAGCTATTGTAGGTCGCGGGTTCGGTTCCCACTATTCAATTTTATAATATTCAAACAGTGTATTAATCATATAGGATCGCCACTGCTTACAAACAAGTTTCCAGGATTGGTTACAGCTTTTTCTGCGCGCCTTAATACCACACTGCGATCACCAACTCGTCTTCCAAGCGTGTTGATAACGGTATATTCCCAATAAATATCACTTAGAGAGGCCTATACATTACAGCGGTCGTCTATGGGTTGAAAGAACGAAATTAAAATAATTAAATTAACCAAAATTTGAAACTTGGCTATTAATTCTCTATTAACGATATTGTGACTACAAAAAATATCTAAATTTATTGTGGCTTCTTCTCATATTAGAGCGCATTTGGTACTCTTGTAGCATCAAGTTACAGTAAGCCGCTTCAGGAGAGCTCAATCCGATTCAAGTTTATAACAAATTAGTCTCTTATGGAATTTTTATCACGACATACACAAGAGATCATGTAAACGATCCAATATGGATAGTGATATAAATAAACAAAACATCATCTGCAATGAGAGATTAAAATTATAGCTTTCGTTGTAAAAATTCGTTAATTGTAACAGTAAATAGCTCTTTTCTTAACTTATTTATATAGGTTTCGAAATAGAAACTCTTGAAAATAGTTGTAATATTACTCGTAAAAAAACTGTAAAATGTAACTCGTGGAAATATCAATTTTAATGGTATATTTATTTTATTATCATATCGTTTACATTGAACACTTATGTATAACAAGAAATCATCAGTACATAAAATGTAAATGTAAATGTAAATGTTTCACTATCATGGCAGGGCACGGGGGATTCTCTGAGTACCTTCATAGGTATAAGTTCAAGGCGGATCCTTCGTGTTTCTGTTAATCAGGCTTGGCCCAGCCCGTGATCCACCTGGTAGACTAATGTCCTGCATTCGGAGGGCTCCGGATAGGGAAAAAGGACGAGGAGGCGACTATCGCTTCCTTCATAAAATAGGAAGAATAAACATTCCTCAACTTCTGCAGAAAGGTAATAAAAGATGTTATACATAGGAATAAGTAAGTTAAACATGTAAGAATAAAAGATTAATTAGAGGTAAAATATAGTAACAAACAAACTAGGTGTAAATAATAATAAAGGTGTTACTTTGATAAAATAAAAAAAACTGTGATCCATTAAAAAATTAAAAAATCTGAAGTATTGTAAATTATAAATAGACATAAATGCAATTATTGAGGATGGATGACAGTAAATAATGAAAGAGTAGCAAGATAGATATTGTGACGAATAAAAGTAAAGATTAAAATTAAAAAAAAGAAGGAAAATGAAAAAAATATTATAAAATAAAACCCCTGTCCCCAACCAGATAAAGGTGGAAAGAGAGATACTGTTTTGAGATTACTATTTTAAATAATCGATAGAGATAGGGGTTAATTTTTATCGTCGTAATTGTATGTTTTTTTCGTACTAAAAAGTGTCTGTTACTGTGATAATATTAACATAAATATACTTCAGTTGTAATTTGTACATTCTCTAGCTTTTATTGTGTAACAATGAAGTCTCTTCTCGATATTGTTGGGATTTAATAATAGATCTATTCTCTTTATTGTATCCGCGTTTATTTTTATTTACATATCCCGTAGCGATTTTTTATCAAAAAGGGTTTTCATAAAAATCGAAATCCGTAGTTTTTACACGAGAAAAGTTATCAAAGAGCCATATTCATCAGCTTGTCAATCACTTAAAAACTACGGAACCGGGTCGGGCCGGGATTTCTATTCGTCGGGGCAAACTTTTCCATTCGGCAGTCAATGTACGATCAGAAAATATATTTGTGTTTGTATTTTACCCGGGGTCCTATTCCTGACGTTTCGTTTAGTGCGTGAAAAAAAAAATGTCGCACGAAAAGAGACGAACAAAGATGTGGGAAATTTAGAAGCGAGGTTGGAAAGGTAAAGTGAAATACATTTTTGATTACTAAGTCTGAACTCAGTCCATTCGCCGGATTAGAAGTTACGTACTTGCGATCAAATAGTATACTCGGCGCACCTTTTAAATTTTCTGTTTATCGCTCAGAGCTTTTTCATTCGGATTCAAAAAAACTTTCAATGTAATATTTTAAATTTTTTAATCGCTTTTTTACGTCAAGTGTCACAGTTTGCGTAAAGCGTTCTGGATGTGAACGTAATTGTCATCGTTATCATTTGAGCCGTACGTCTTCTATTGGACATAGGCTTTCCTCTTGGATTTTAATTAGAACCTGCTAGAAGGTCATCTGTTTACTTTACGGGTGGCTATCCTTTTATACGCTTGTCGATCCGTGATCTACATTCCACAATCTTAAGATCCTAGCGGCGATAAGTGGCCAGCCCTCTGTAGGTTCAACTTGCCAATTCGCTGGACCATATTAGTTACTCTCGTTTTTTGACACATATCCTCCCTCTTAATTCTATCTCGTAGAGAAATCCCGTGTATAGTAGTCTCCATGGCTCGTTATGCGACTGTGAGGTTTCTAATGAGGCAAGAAATGAACATTACCACATGTTGACATAATTTTTTAACAAGATTAAATCTCTTTTAATTATATTTAATGCTAAATTGTTTAAAATTTTCTTTATTCAGGTATTAACATAAATGACATCTCATTTAAATGTATAAGCGTAATAACGCGGAATATCCTTTTTAATGCGATGCCTCGTGAGATAATTAACGCAGTGCGTCTTAAGTATCTTATATATGGATGACAGGTGGCGAGATTGCCGTCGGCGGTAAATTTCTGTCTCCGTACCTCAGGATCCCCGGAGACGCGTTAAAAGGACTCTTTTACATTTACTTTGAATTGCCTTCTATATTATTCTCTACCTACGTCGGCGTCGTACGCAAAGTAAAATCTCTCCTTACTACACTTGCAGTACGAATGCCGAGAGAAAAGCTGTAATCAAAATGTGTCTACAATGGTACGAATATCAGTCGCTGTAATTAATTTTTTCTACACTATTTTAAATAATTTCAAACACTTATACATCCCTTTATTCAGACAGATAAATTAAAAAAAAAAATTATTCTGTTTAATCTGTACCCTGTGCGAGTTGCCACGCCACAAACTAAAACGAATTTGAAGGAAAGACATTACACAAATATCCCATTCATTTTGTGTAATTTTTTGTTTAAGAAAACTATCTACTTAGAAACCTTCGTGGGTTTATACATAAGTTTGCTAAAAATCATCACATGATCAAATGCATAGTTCACGATTTTATAAAGGACTACAGAGTAACATTTCGTCTATAAATATATATATATATATATATTCTAATTAATTTTAAAAAGACGATTGTACATACACACATACATATTCGTTCTTGAGATATGACTATATGGTAATAAGCTAAGATAGCATAATTATGACCAGGGCTCTGTGCTCCTACAATCGGCAAATATAAATAAATTAAAATAATTTTTATAAATTTTAAACGTGTTTATGTATGTAAGTATATGTGTATCAATCTGTGCGGTTTGTGTGTGTGTATGTATGTTTGTTTATGTGTGATAATACGCAATATTTTTCTAGAAATAAAATCATACGACTTTCAAATTCGCGGCACCATATAATATCCATGTTTTAATATGAATATGTCATTCTCTGTAAAGTGAAAAAGCTTAAAACAACTGTGCATACGAATTCATGAAATATCTCCCAGAATTAAAATCCTTAACATCCGAAAAAATAAAAAAAAACATATGCTCCGGATACGTTTGAATAATCTTAATATAGACATCATTACAATTTTACTTCTACTGCCTTGTTAATAACGGCGTATATACATTGGAGATACATTTTTAAAGGACTGTGCACCCTACCTCCTTAATTACAGAGAAAGGTTTCCTTTGCACGGCTCCTGTGGTGCATTTGTCGAGTTAGATTTTAAAAAAAAAGTACAGTCCGTTGCATTGCGGACAAATTTAGCGAGAGACGGTCAAAAAGCGGGCAAAAAGGAAATTCAGACGTTCGCACCCTTTTTTAAAAGGTAAATTTTCCGGGCTATATCAAGAAGCGAGGTGGGTGGTACACTCGGCATGTAAAGTTGTTTAAAAGTTTCTTTTTTAATTCGTAATATGCGATTTTGATTGAAATTTAAAAGTAAATGCTGATATTGCGATCGTTGAACGAAAATTTTTAACAATACATGAATCTTCTTAGTAATGGTGATGGGCAGTAGCGTCCTCTGAATACTATAATACTACATTGTGATCACCAATGTATTGTATTGTATTGTTTCTGAAGATGTTAATGCTGTTAGTCCTAAGGCTTTTACAGTTTCGTCGGTACTGAGTTTACGGAGCGGGAGGTTCCGTGAACTAGATGCGATCACCAACCCTATGGTTTATTCTCTCATAGATTTCTTTAGGGCAGACCTATGCTTTGCAGTGGGTGTCTACGGGCTGAGACGACAACTAAATCTTAGAGTATAACACGATAGGCCCTAAAACTAAATCTTCGACCTGAGTCTCGTGTAATCAAAAACAAAATTTATATTTGTAAAATAATCCATGATTAATAATAAAGAAAATCCTATAAATAAAGAACAGCAAATAAAGAACATAGAATTAAATATCTATAAGTTGCCAGACCATAGGTCCCCGATCATAGGTTGCGAATTCGAATCCCGGTATACAATCATATGTAGATTACACTTTTTGTTTTAATTATACAGGATTGCCACTGTTCACAAACAAGTTTCTAGGAGATATACAGAAGCGTTCTCTGCGTACTGTAATACCATTCTGCGATCGCCAACCCGCCAGTCAAGCGTGGTGATTATGGTATATATCATATACTCCCATATATATCATTAGGGGAGATCTGAATTTTGCAGTGTGCGTTGCGTAGAATGTCCATCTACAAGATTGAACAACAAACAACCTTGTTAGTGATTAGAAGAAACTGGACGCTGTCGGCTTCCTACCGGTAGTACTAGAAATCTATGAGGGAGACCTATGTCCAATAGTGTATGATGATATTATTTTCAATAAAGTAAGTAGTCGTGAATCCTAAACCGTGGTGCAGGTTGACATCTTTCGTTGAGTGAGAGAGAAATTAGAGGGTCGAACATAAAAACGCTAACAGGGAGAAGGTAGTGGCGGTTGAGACAGAAAGAGATTCACTTTCAAAGGTTTTAAAATTCGACAATAAAGTGACCGGTGGAGATTGATGCAAAAAAAAAAAAAATTTCCTTCAAATTAAGAAGTCACGACCTCCGAAATTGATGAAACGACTTAAAAGAAATGTCTCTACAATGATTATAAGGTAGGAATAAAAACATTGCAGGGTTGCTAATTGTTTGTTTAGCTAATTTTTAATCATATATCTTTAAAGTCACTACACCTATTTCCAATCAGCCCGTATAAACCGATCACTCCGATTTATGTTACACTAATTTATTGCGATAGGCCAATAACATCTATTATTACATAGTCTGCAGGCACAGATAATAAAATTAATTAATTTTGATATATATTAATTAGAATTTTATAAACCTGTTTTCGAACTTAATTGTAATGATTTTTTTAATTTATGGGATCGATGATTGTTGGACCCTTACTGCAAGTTATTGAGCTATATATCCACACCTTTATTGCTTTTACACCTCTAATTATTGACCTAGAATAATATTATATATGTAGCCTTTACGCTCCGTAAAGCTGGCCACTACAACCATAATAATTTTGTGTTAAATGATTCTTCCATCTTTGAATCTAAATTCGAACACCGATTTGAATTCGGACGCTGCTCTTGTTCGTGTAAATTGTAAATACTCTTTATACATATGTGATTAAATCTTCGATCACTCATGGCATCACTTCGTGTATTGGTGACCACAACACGTATTTTTATTTGGCTGTAGTGGCCAGCAATATGAGTCATTATTATGTAAACGCTACACATATTTAATTATTAAATATTTATAAGTCGTGTATTAATAAATAAGATAACTTTTATGTGTATAGAATTATATTTATATAAATTAATGTATGGGAATAATTTTTCATTATCTTTTTACTCAAAACGGACTTACTGATCATCTTCCGGTAAAATTAAATGCTACGAAATTGAAATATACATTTTGTACCTTATTACAATTTTTGATATATAGTTTATCCAACTACGAGCGAGACTATAAATTGTGTTAGAAGATTTATGGTCCGGCGTTTAGTTAAACTGTATTGCAGTTGGATAAACATGGGTTTTATTAACTTGATATACGATTTGTATAACGCGACGAATAATGTTTTATCGCCGAACGACAGTTCGGATGGTCGTTAATTTTACTGTTTAATAATTTAGTAAGATGTCTGTTATATTTACGATTGGAATTTTGCGTTCCTGAAACAAATTATCATAAGATTCTAAAGAGAGTGTAGAGTACAGGCATAGTGGTTTCTTTCTCTAGTGACGGTAAAGGGGACTGCTATATATATATATTTTTGTATAAAAAGAAAAGGTCCTATGAGTGTATATAAAACAACAATTGCATCTCTTAAACTAATGTTATATTATATTATATTATGTTATATTTTTGAAATATGTTATTTGATACAAAATATTTATTTATTTACCTAACGAATATCTTCCACACCCTAGGAAATAAAAAGACGGCATTAATGTAAGAGTAGTACATCGAATTTTGATGCTGTGAATAATGTTTTACCGATTATTGACTTGGTATACGTTTATCAATTTCATTTTAATCTAAAACACAACGTATAAGATTTTTTTACACAATGTAAAATCAAAATCCCCTAAAAGTATAACAATAAATAGCGACGTTTTAAACTATATTGACTCCACAGCTTTTTTGTGTCACAATTGATTCGCGAAGCAGAGTTGAGTCAAAAATAAAATAGTTATAAAAGAAGTTGATATCAATAAGAGCCCTGTTAAAAGTTCCGATGTTGAGTATATGAGTTTAGGTATATCTTTAATTTTTTAAGTTTTTGATGTACGATTATCTATAGTTAGGAGGCAAAACACATGTCACGGTAAGGTATTGCTATATCTACAGCTTGATTTTAATATAATTATTTTTCTAATCTGTTGACTCACACAAAAAGGTTAATGGATTATCCTTGACATATCGTCTTTGACGCCCCTTAACAGAGTTTCCGAGGGATGTTTAAAATTGAGAGTACACGCCTCATATCTTATAAATAGTCCATTCGACCCTAACTAACGTGTAACACCCCCGAAATAAAGAACATATGGTCTAGATAACAGACGCGATGACATATTGCTATAGATAAAAATACATTTCAAATTTATCTCTTTTTGAATATGCTATATAATTATGGACAGGCCGATTTACTTCTGAAGGTTTTAATACATTTAATTCAAAATGTATTTATGTTTTAAATTATCCTATTTCAAATCCTACTTTTTAAACACGTTCGAACCCAAGACCTCTATATATATGGTGATGTTTAATTTTTAGCTTCTTCAGAACAGTCGTAGTTAGTGTGATTTTTCTAGGTCTTTACTTCTTCTTATAGATCTTTTATGCTAGTTACCTAGATATGATCATTGCTGGAGTTTCTATTGACACTTTTTCCCAAGCTACTAACCTAGTCAAGGTTCGGCCGTCTTTAGTGCCTTAGTCAGACCGCTTTCTGTGGCTCTTACTGAAGATCCGTAAATAGTGCGCTCATCTGAGCGATAATCTAAGCAGCCTCCTTAATAAGTAATATTGCAAATGATTTAATGTCCCAAGCCGAGGTTCCCTAGAATGACTTTGAGCTGTGTGATATAAACGAAGTTTAGACTAAGCGTCTACCGCGCTTTGTCCCTCCAATCCCACGGAAGCTGTAAATTGCAATAAAAAATCACTGTACATCTAGACCTAATCAACAAAATCTTCTCAGTATAATATGTCACTTATATAATACAAAAAAAGACATCTGATTGTGACAACAGATTGAGCTGAACAATAGATTGAGCCGTAATTTGAGAGGTTCTTCGCCTATTCATACAATAATGTCCGTCTAAGTGAGCTAATATGTGACGGTCCGAGCCAAAGTACTCGATATATCCAAATAAGATATAGTTTAGGCTAAGCATCTTCAGAGATCTACCAGCTCACGTCTCGTCATCATCGTTTCAACTCACAGACGCCCATTGGAAGACATAGGGCTCCGCCAAAGATTTCTATGGGGAATATGCAGTAATCGCCACGCTTGGCAGGCGTGTTAGCGATCTCAGTATAGTGAAATTATAGTGAGTAATGAGTAATAGTGTGAATTGAATAATAATGCTTCCCGGGAATTAAACCTGGGACCTACGATTGCATATCTCAGCCGCCTCTGCTCACATCTAGTACAGCTATAAATTTAATCAGGCAAATCCATGTAAAAAATTATAATTTTATTAAAATCGTTATAAAACAATTATCTACACAAGTAAAAATTGCGTTATTATGTTTGTATATATGTTTATGTTCGGAAACCTTTAACGGCCGTAGACTGCGTACAATGAAGTGATTACATTTTATTAGCAGCTTTCTCTCCTTTCATTCCTTGGTATAATCCCACTTTTATGATAGTTTGTATTGACCATAAGCTCCGCCTACCAGTTTGCTAGGTATAGCCAATTCATGTATATGTTTCTGTTCATGGCATCATTATAAGAAATTGTTGTGGTATTAAATTAGGTTTATTCCAAATCAACTAGAGTACTTAACCGTTAGTATTTCTTTGATATTTTCTTAAATATTATTAATACTTTTATAGTCACTGTCATATAATGTTCCATTTTTTAATATAACAAAAAACTTAAGAAATTTGTATAACTAAGTTCAAGCTAGAATTAAGCCTTTGGTGGGTTGTTATTTATTCTCAACGATATATTGATTCGACTAATATCAGGAAAAGCGAAGGAAGTGAGGCGATGTATGGAAGGAAATAAAGTATGAAAAGGAATGAAAGAGTTGGTGATGGATAAATGAGGAAAGAATGTGTGACATTGAGACTGATAAAAGATGAGTGTGAGAATAAAAAAAGTCAAAAAGTCCCTTATCACCTCTAATAAATAAGAGAGATCCCCAAAACGAGGGCCATATAAAAATGGTCAATTTATTGTAAAAACATTTTTTTCAATTTCATTATCATAAACATTATCGCATCATTTCCAACATTTCCAACAGCTGGACATAGTCCTCTACAATAAATTTCTAATAGGACCCTAACAAGGATGTCTGTCCACAACTCGACTATCAACATTCTACGGTGCGCTTGACTATCCGTAGTCCACACTCCAGATTCTTAAGGCTATCTTTTCGTCCACTTTCAATAAAATCTACAAAAATCATCACCATCATCATTTAAACCGTAAGACATTTAAGCCTGACGTAGAACTCTCCCGGAGTTTACAATAGAACCTTTTAAAAACGGCCAGTATCAATAATCGATTTTTATCGTATATCCGGTTTTACAATGTGATCACGCAGACAATTATCGTATATTTAGATTTATTAGTAAAATATACGAATTTCCGAATCTCTGATCGCTTTTAAGAATGTGGTAGGTATCCGTCTCAATCTTTCATTATCACTTATTCTTAGCAACTTATTCACAAACAACACTTCTGCTAATTATAATTCCAAATATTCGAAATTCGAATTTTGGTTATAACTGGATATGTTTTGTACCATATACGTAATAATTACTAGTCTGTTGGTACCACGTAACTAACACTGTGACAAACTGTATTGATCCGTAACAATAAGTTCAATTTCCCTTGCCGAAAACGTCTGTATATTTTATAGGCGATGAGTTTTATTTCGATCACGGCAACCGTATTTCACCATGTGTTTTCGTACATTAACCGAAGCGAAGACGTAACTATGATTCATGAATGATGAGAACGTTATTAAAAAATAAGAATGAATCATCGAACTGAAACGCGAATGAATTACGCAAAGACGTTACGAATTTTGATTGGTTATAGGAAATCTATTTATAATAATATATTTAAGTTAACAAATCCTTATAGGGTCTAATTTTGCACATTCATAATAAACTTACACAAAATATTTTAAACTTTACTTTTATTAGTTTGAATATAAGGGTATATTATAAAATAAATCCTATTTTAGCATTCAAGAGTTATAGTGTGATCGAAATATATCGAGGAGCTTGGTTCGAAATAATTTCGTTATCAATATATCAGCCGGTAGTCGCACATTGAAAGGCTCTAAGTATCTTCCTGCATCCAATGACTTCCCGTGACTTTAACTTTTTTGTCGGTTCATTAGTGGGGGACCTCTCACGCCAGGTCTACCAGTCCGTGGTCGTCACTACCATAAGTCGTTGGCTGCATGAGCGATGTACCCTGCCCATTGCTACTCCAGGCGAGTAATTAAGTCTGTGTCGGTGACTTTGGTTCGTCTACGGATCTCCTCATTCTTGAATCAATTTCGCAACGAAACTCCGAGTATATAGATTTCAAAATTCATTTTGGCATTCCGAGCCGGTGGTAGCTTACTACGTAATCTTGTAATCATTATTGATACTAAAGTGCGTGTAAATGCCTATGTGTTTTGAATTTGATTTTTTTTCATGTCTATGTAATGATGTAATTTTTTTTTGAGTAAAAGTCGTTTGCCATTGCCATTGCAACAGAAACATAGCAGAAGCCCTCCAATAGGCAGACGTAGAGTTTTCATGAAACGGCGCGAACTTTACAACAAGGGGGCGTATTCTAAAAATAACACCGAGGAACATCTAAGCGCACGTTTTCGAGTTCGAGTTAGTCACGTCCCGTCGGCGCTCTCCCGACTCGTCCGGGAATTTCAAAATTCGAACTCCGAATTCTTTTGTACTCTGAAAATGATCGAGAGTGTTTAAAATTCGGGCCCCGGTCTATTGGCTTTGTGTGGATTTTTTCGACTCATTGCAGTGCTAGGTGAGCTTTGTTTTTTAATTTCCAGTAGACAATGAAGTTTAAAATTGACCGCGCACGTGTAAGTGAAATTGAAATTGACTTTATGGTATGGTACGTTTTAATTTATTAAATCGTTAAAATACATTACCAAATTTTAAATTATATTCGATTCTCAATTCTGGCAATTTTAAACTGAAAATATTAAAAGTTGCTTCGGAGTTCTAAATTTAAATTTTTTCAAATTAAATCTGACACGATTGTGTTCCTATTTTAGTTTATTCATTTATTTTTGCGATATTTAGTTTTATTGACAACGTTAAACGTCAGAAGTATTTTATAAAGATTATTTCATCTTTTATTTATTTATATAACATAGAATGAACCATGCCTTAATATTTGAATATGCATATTTTTATTAAAGAACAGGATGATTAGTACAAATAAAAGAATAATGTATAGTTAATTTGCTATACACATTATTAAAAAATCAATGGTTTCGTAAATGATAAAAACACATCAGTATTATATTAAGGAAAAGCGTTCCAAAAATTCGGATTACACCATATTAAAGTCAGTATATTTTAGTATCCATACTTGCAGAACTTGTACTGCCAGAAATTATTGTCGCATTGCAATAGAAATATTAAATTAATGTAACATATTTCGGAGTGATCACTTTATACTGAATGTTTGGAAATAGGTGTGAAAGCTTTAAAGCTTTCCGCTGATATTTCAGCTGTACATTCACCGCGTTGAAACTTTTACACCTATTACATATTACCCTGTATAATGGTGTTAGAAAATACCTAACATTAAATCTATGGGCGTTAATGTTTTTCGCAGAGTTATTGAAATATAAAAAAGAATTGGCTAAGTCGGCCGACGACCCCGTTCTCCCATTTAGAATAATTACATTTGGTTTGAATACCGGTCGTAATAAATTACGTAGTTTGTTCTATTTTTCTTGTTTTGACTCGTCTACGTGTGAAAAGTGTTGTTAAAATAAAGATTTTTACAAAAAAAAAATATGATTTTGAATCAACCTTTATCTAGAAATTAGTTATTAGGATAATTTTCAGTGACAATTTGTCTACGTCATGAGAAGTATGGCGGATGAGCCTAATTTGATAGAAACATGAATCAGATTGAGCCTTCCTATTATAACATCATTTAACTCATAGCGACGAAGGTTCCATACGCTCCCTGCTATGATACGAGCCCAAAACAAACTAAAGAATTATTTCGTTGTCACTTTCATAACATTTTTAATACAGGAGTTGAGGAATTAATACCCAAACTCTACTATCACTAAAAATCCATCACAAAATAGGATTTTTTTTTTCTAGTTTTATGTAATAATTCAGGGAAATTATATAAAAATACATATTTATTTCTGGGGCTAAACTTGTGTACCTCTCTATTTTTCGTATTTGTAATATTATTCTTATTCACATAAACCCAGATTATCATATATCGACGATGTACGGTCATAATTTTTTTACGAAACTTTGGTCTCGGTGGGTTTGTTATTTAAGGCATGCATTTTAGAGAGACGTAATAATTACAATACATGTATTCGTATATACGTTTTTATGGAGTTTCAACCAATTTAGGTTTTATTTAAAAAGTGCCTGTAAGGGCAAATAAAATTATAATTTAAATCGAACCGAATGCCAACTGTTTTTACCTTCAAGATATCAAAGTCATCAATCATTTTAGATATGATATATTTGAGCTACTCAGAATTCATACGTTTGAAGTTAATTTCGTATGCAAACATGGATTCTATAACGTACCGAATGGAGTGAAATTATACCGAATTGATTTTGAAAAGTAAGCAGTTTGAGCTATTTATACCGTCATATAAATTGACTGCTGTTCTATAGATTTATTAATTTAATAATAAAATTGTGTTTGTCTATTCATAAGTCCTAAAAAGAAAATACATTTTGACTAGAGATATTAAGATAAAATTTCTCTAACAGTGAATCTTTATAAAAGTTATTGGTAGGTAGAAAACACAAAAAAAATACAAAATTTTTTATAAAACACATAGGATCGCTAAGAAAGCCTATTTTGATAGAATAATGAAAGTGATTTTTGCATACTCCAACTTTCTTTTCTACATAAGTGAAGCATTTGCGAGGTCCACGATGGTACATACTTGCGTAGAAGCCATTCATTCATATATTGAAGATTCCTGAGTTACAATTGGTAGCAAATAATGACGCCAGTGGGCTGTTCCATATCTTGGTTTTTTGCACTATAAATGCTAAATGCTTAGTGCGGGTTGGAGGTATTTAACCTTATATGGATGTCGTGAATCCGAGCGTCTTGATGTCCGACGAAAAAAAGGATTTATTTGTTGTAATGTCTCCAACTTAAAACTATAAAGGTTTTTAAGGAGACCTTAATAAAACGAGTGATCACAACAAACTCAGACTGTTTTTTTTTTGCTTCTTTCACGATTCTTATTATAGTAACTTTGTAATAGATTTCTAAACATTATTGCAACTTAATATATACTCATACTATAACAGGATGAAATTTTTTAAAAAAAGTTTTTACATTATTATATAATAGTTCAGCAACATGAGAGAGTATTGTAAAACCGTATACTGATATCCTCAGAAGATTAAGAGCTTATCTTTGTCGTTTCACTCATTGGTGAGGATCATGGCACCTGACTCCGTCAACCAGTAATGTATTTACGTTCTATTCCTTGATGTATTGCAGGAATACTTTGAAAGTTTTTTGTAAGAATCAGCTAGTTCTTCGTTTACGATTGCAGCATCTCTCCTATTTACCATCCACTTTTATGATCACTATTTACAGGTATATTTCTGAAAAAGAAAAATCATTTAATATCTTTTTAATAAAGTCAAGTTAGAGTTTAGATAAATTAAATCAGCTTTGTTATTAATTAAAAATTATATTTAAGAAATAAAAAAATGTTTTCTTTTTACTTTGGTGATAAACTTTTGACTAAATGCCTATCTAATCCATAACTCAAATGATTTCACGGATTTCAAAGAAAATTATAACAGGGCAGACTATAAACGCAGGAATTTAAAAATGGTTCGTCCATCACACTGCGAAATAGGTTAGTATCAAAATATAACATAGCATTCCTCTCCGAGAATAATTTCAAAACTGTTGCCATAGAAAATTATTAATTTTAAAATAAATAAAAATGTTTTTTTTTGGTGTTCCTATCTAAAAATCGATGTCCACAGATTTTCTTAATTCAATTCGCTAGTATCTGTATAGCAGGGTCTTCGTGACATTTTTTTTGTTACTTATTAGTTAATTGGGGCATACGAAATATCGTGATAACATTTTATTTCCCTTTGATTCATATAACAGCAAACAATAAAACAATTTATAATAGTCCTTTACATTTCTCATGGTCTATTTGAAGTGATAATTAAATTATATTGGTCTTTCTTTCACCGAGACGTGAATGTTTCCGTAGATTTCCCATAAGACTGGTTGGAAGCGGCTTGCATTCAGCCTCTTCTGAGGTCCTTAAAAAGGTCAACCGTGCAAATTTTGGATGGACCTCCTGCACTAGTCAGTCTGCGGTCTTCATCCCAGAACATTTCGGTCTTATTGTTGATATTAAAATGCTCTTTCGTAATAAATCAACATCGTATATATAATTCACGTTAAATTCTACGTAGCACTGTAGATAATTGCAGAAGCGAATGCAACGTCTTCAAGTGTTCAGCTCGAGTGGATTTGCTTAATGTGAAAGATTAATCACCACAATTACATTCTACCAAAAGCAATGTCTGAAACCTTGTAGATTTCCATTAGAGTAACCATATATTTAATTGTTTAAGGGTGAATTCGACTAACAAATGTTTGTTTTAAAGTCAGTTCCATTAATGAAAAAAATAATCACTGATATTTTTTTTGAGACAACGGTGAATTATTTATACATTAAAAATATAGCTTCACATAATCTAAGGTATTACAAAAAATCACTCGTCTTTCATAGTTGAATTGTAAAACATGTTTAATTTATTCTGTAAAGCTGCCAATAAAGACTTTTTACTGTCAAATATGACAGGCGGCATGTATATATATATATATATATATATATATATATATATATATATATATATATATATATATATATATATATATTGTATATTAAATACTTCTGACTGAACTTTTATGATATATGATTTAATATTGTAGCAATGAACAAAGATAAATAAAAAACATAAGTTTTATATTTCTAACTCTGCATGATTTTAGAAATAATGCGTATTTGTTTGTCGGGAGTTTGTAATCTCTTTTTTTTGTATTATTTGAGAAATGATTTAAAAAAAATTAACTATCACAATAGTTACATTTTATTAGCGTTATCATACAATAATTAGCATATAAAAATATTTGAACTAAAAGAGTCGTTTTTGACTTTGGAGCATAGCAACACATAAAGCGAATCATTTTTATTTATAAAGATTGTATTGGCTGTAAAAAAAAACGCTAAACTCTGCGCTATGATAAGTGTAATATCATTAATCATTTACCATCGAAGTGATGTCTGTATGGGCAATGTTCTCGCGTCGCGACGTCTCAGTTTTTCGCCAAACTTTTCCTGAAGTTGAAGTCTCAATGGAACAATTTCGTTGACCATAAAATATTGAGGCGCCGGATGTTGCGGTCGATGCGTACATTTCTCACAAATATGGAAGAAACATAACAACGTTCCAAGTTTCTAAGAATTTTTTATATCTCAATCTATCTAATTTTTTAATTGTATTTCTGTCTAGCAATTCTCTTCTTTTTTTGCATTGTAAGGCCTTTAAGGAGAATTTACCGTATTTTTATAATCGGTGAGTAATTTAATATCGCATGTTCATTTATTTTCTTTAGCTTTATAAATCTCAAAGAGACATATGGAGTAAAAAGAACATGGTTTCTTCCATCCTAGACCCAAGGGTCCTATCTTTATGGTTTTTGTCTTCGTCAATAACCAACCGTTTAAAGAGAATAATGGAAAATATTTAGCAAAAAAAAAAGAATTTAAATGTAATTTTCAGTTTACCCAGGTGGTGAATGCCTGGCGGTATTTGTTGTATATTTTTTGGTCTATTCCCGTACTAATACGGCATTAGTGAACCCCTCGAAAGTTCAACGTTCGTACACATTTAGAAGAGGATGGGAAACAAAAGTAAAACAAACTCGAATCGTCGGCTCCCTATTCCGAACGAATGCCGTGCGAGATATGTCTAATGAGTTTAGAATGTTAAAAAGGAAACCTTTCGAAATAGCCGTACATATTTATAAAGTTTTCCATTAGTAAATTAATGCTATTTGTTCATATTAATTTTATTTTTAACCACGCATAATTATCACATACATACCTCGTGAGAAGAATGATATTCTATGAAAGATATTCTATAAAAGATGGAAGAAGAATATTAGATTGGAGATCAAATTGACCTACCCTATGACCGTAATCCTTATCTAAAAACAGGTTCTAAACATGTCTTGATCAAGAAGCTTACAAACTCTCTTGATTTGATCAACACAGTTATGATTACGGTACTCGTTTCAGCCCCCAGACGCTACTGCAAGGCATAGCTCTTCCCTAAAGATATCTACGCGAGATCGCAGTGTGGTACGATGGTACACAAAGGACGCATTAACAATCCTATATAATTAATACATATAATGTGTTTTATATATAAGACTATTCCCCAGAATTCGAACCTGCGACTCTTCCGCGGGGCAACCTCTACTCTCGATATTATTCGCAAATATGTTTATAACAGTACATAGCCAGTAATATAAGGTAATATAAGAAAGTGCGAAACAATATTGGAAGTTATATTTTATCATCATTATATAGTATTTTATTAATCAACCGCTCACATACTGTAGGCGGTCACTACCACCTTCGTGCACACTTTAGAAAAAAAAAAAAAATTTAAAACTTCACCACAAGGTTATAGGTATGGTCATAGGATATAGTCGATACAATATCTCTCGATAAGTCTTTCTATTACGGAGGCAACTAAACTAAAAAAATTGATACGTATTAGGCACTAGGCAAGCCTTACCAGACTACGTGAATCAATAACCATGTTTGAAACATTAGACATCTATTTAAGGTATAAATTGGCAACACTACTGTAATAATTTATTTGTAAACTGTACTTACCAACAAGTTTTGATTTGTGTCTACACTCTTAACTAAGTTTTTTAGCCAAAAGCGATTGAATTAATGTCTCTGTGTTTTTACAATTAAAAATAATGCAATTTTTTGTCACAGTGAATGTCGTTTGCCTAATAAAATAGATACTCTATGTCCAATAGATTCTCTCGTTTCTTTAATCCTGTAAGCCGATCATCGTCCTGAAATGTCTTGATGGTCTCGGTTCTTATCATACCGTCCCATCTTCTGCTTTCCTTAGGAAAGGAGAAGCAGAGAGTCCTTTTTGATTTGATCAGACCAGCGAGTAGGTGACTGTCCACGTGGTTTTAACCTTTTCTCTACAAGTAGTATTTTGTCGAAATTATCTCATTGTTTGAAAAAAATTACCTAGGACCCATTATTAACATGTTATAAATAAAAATAAATATAAAAAGTCTGGTCTTTATTTCTCCAGTATTAATAAAAAGAATATTACTGACAAGGTAGAGTGAATGTGATATTTCGAGAAAGTTTTGTTAAAGACTTCCGAGTAATATTTTTTTGTAAAAAAATGTTTTTTCATCCACGGTTCATTATTGCGTATGTAAATATAAATATGTAAATTTGTTTTTCAATTAAATACAATTTAAAATATTTTTTAATCAAGTAGGCATTTACATGCGCTTTTGAACGGTCGATTATTATAACGTTATAAATAAACTACCACCCACTCGGAACGCTGATCTGTAGAAAAGAGCCGGCTGGAAACTCGGCAGTTTTTCTCTTAAATGATATTTAACCATTTTTATGTGACCATATAATATCAAGTAAATGTTAACAAAACAAGCTACACACATTTAAATCAATTAAAATGCTATAATAAAATTTGTTTAATAATATACTTTTAATTTTATATTTAAGAGTAAGAAACAGATAGTCTAAGATTTATTGTGGAACTTTATTACACATGCATAAACTCACACCCATAAAGAATTTGTTAAATTCTGAAGACATAAGGCTTTATAAGATTATTTTCATTTTTTTCTATTTATTGTGTCTGTCATTGTTTTTACCTAATAAGATTTTTAATTATGGCCCATAAATAATATTTACGTTAGAATACTGATTTCTATTAAAAAATAAGTGAGTGGTTTGCATTTATACGTTACGTAAGTATGGATAACAAAAAGAATATATATAATGGTAATCATAAGATAGATGTTAAGAAATTAAGTTGATTTATTTTGTTCATAAAGTTATATAACTATAAAAAGAAGTTAGAAAAGTCATGATTGATATTAGTTGTTTTATAACAAATGATGTTCGTTATTATTTATACAGATACAAATTCAAAACAATTCCGTGTCGCTTAAACCGCGATTCTAGTGAAGTAAACCTCGGAACAGGGGCGTTGTGGAGTGACATTTGATATTTTTTAATGGGACCACACGCAATCGGTGTCGTGTGTTTGAAAGATTACGTGGGCGTTCCATACAAATTGTATCGGTCCATTTAAAATTACGATTATTAATGTACCTAGTGATGACGCAATAGAGTACTTTGTGTCGTAATACTTTACCAACTGCGGGTAGCTGTTAAAATTTAAAGGTAAGTAGTAAATGTTATTTTATGAGTTCAGTTAATTTATTGTTCTAATTGTTTTTACGGTGTTAAATTGTTTTATGATCGTGCGGGTATATTTATGTATGCCTTTATTTGTATGATTTCGTGTTACAAACATTTTGACCGTTTTTATACAGAGAAATAGCGATATTTATAATGTTTGCAGTAGAAACAAACAAGCTTGATATACATACTTACTCTGGGCTTCATAAAACTTGTAAATTTTTTTTTGGAAACTGTGTACGGTATTAAAGTATACTCTAAAATAATGTTCATTAATTATCTTGTAATAATCTTAAGAAGTTCATTAAACAAAAACTTGTTAACAAATCCTTTTATATTAAGAGTTTTTAATTGATAATAAAGCTTGGGAATGAATTGTTCAAGTACTGTATAAAAATGCTGGAAAAGTAACCACAAAACTTAAATCTAAGAGTTAGTACACTTTACAGGTCACGCATTTTTAACTCTGGTGTTTTAACATTATGGATACGGATTTAGAGGAGTTAAATCTATTTGAATGAGTTATTCTGGCATTATTCCTGTGACGTATACGTGAAAGATAAATAAATAAATATAAGTTTTGTAACATTTCATATTTATTCCATTAAAAAAACGCACGATATTTTTTTTTACGGTAGTGAATGAATAAATATACGATAAATATTGAAAAGAGAACCTAAACCGATATCCGAAATATGCGACGGAAAATAAAAAAAATATATATGGAATCTCTGAATTCGAATTTTCGAATCTGTATTATTATTTTTCGCGATAATTGGAAGCTTCTCGTTTCGAACTATAGAATGTACTTCCCTATTGAAATGATCAATGATTTTGCGCAAAAAAGTAAATTATTGCCACTGCCAGCATTTCAGAATTAAAAATATTTTATGCATAAATATTTTGTCAATCACAAATGACAATCTCTTTGAATAGCGAAAATTTCCGGATTATAAAAGAGGGTGGCGAACTGTTTTATAATATTAATTAAAATATAGCGGTTGTTATCTACGTTATGCAACCAGAAAAGGCCTCGTGATAGACCATAAATGGATGGATAAGGTGATGATAGTTACGGACAGGAACTGTTCAGTTTCTACTCAAAACAGGCAACAGTGGAGAAACAACAATAATTAATGTAAAAAAGGAAAAACAAATGATATACTATCATGGTTGCACAGACTTATTAAGACTAAAGGCCACTCGAGCAAATCATGAACTGATGGCGGGCCGGCCGCCAGAAGCATAGGTAATTAATTTTTTTTGTTTTATTCTGGAATAGAATTCTATATTTTTCGAATGTACTAGAGTAATATTTTCGCTGTCAGCGGGCCACCAGTATTCGACCGGCGGGCCGCATGCGGCTCGCGGGTCGCGTTCTGTACATTCATGGTCTAGATAGATATATACCATGGACCATATATTTGTGCCATCAAACGATTATAAATAAACATTACTTTGATCTAATCTAAGGGTTGAATAGCAGTGGTAGCAAACTGAGAATAGCAATTGTTCGTCGCGGTTTTGCTCACCAGGATACAATCTAATAAAAATAACATTTTTTGCAATTAAATAGGATTGCAATTTGCAAAAAAAAAACAAGTTTCCAGAGGATGTACAGCGGCGTCCTCTGCGTACCAAAATACCACACTGCGGTCGCCATCCCTTCAGCCATGCATGGCGTGTATCTCTCTATAAATATACTCCACATATAGCTCATTTGCTGTCAATTAATCTATGTTACATTCTATCTAAAGAAATAATAGCAGGAAATAGTGTTTTTAAAATTCATATGATTGTATGTATTAATATTTTTTATTGTTTACTGTCTGTGCTTGCAGACTTTGAACTATTCGAAGTTATTAGCGCATCTAGTAGTAAAAAAACAGTATATCATATTTTAGAGTACAGAGTAATTGTAAATAGTTGTAAAAGCTTTCAAACTTTTTCTGTTAAATAAGCTTTACCTTCCCGCTTTAAAACATACGATAAAACTGTTGTGATATAAACCGGAGATCTATTTCCGAATACATCAAGGATGTTTATTAATGATTACCAAAAAGATACTCGATTATGTTTGCTGTGGGCTTCTCTGAAGAATCCACATAGCGACGTATTTCAAGTGAAAGGAAATTAAAAGCCCTACGATTGATTCCAGTTTTAAATCAACCTTCTTTATATAAACTACATGATTTGGACTCTGACATTATTATAAAAATAAAAAAAAAACATACTTTGAGATAAAACAATCTCGATATAACACGTAATATGTTTCCTAATGAGTTGTATCACAGCAAAGTTGGTGCGGTCAACAACGGGAGACACGGTCGACTACACAGCGCCACTCAGGAGCTGGAAGCGACAGACAATGATAAATTGTGGTTCACGTACAACAAATGCATTTACCGGTCGCGCGCGATGTTTGAAGAAAATAAACAGCTTTATAACTACTGTTGGACGTGCCTGAGTGTATTGGATGGGGTGCTACGGTGTTCTTACATCGGGAATTATCTAACACTTTGATTTATGTCATCAAAACAAACGTCATTAAGAGACAACGTTAATAAATCGATTAATATGCATCGTTGCCCTTAATAATTATTTATTAAGCTTTTCATACTATATCATTTCATTCTTAGTAATAAATATATAACCTCAGGAAATAATTAACGAAAGGCGAATAAAAGTTTTTAAAACACCTGAAAACCTTAGCTGCTCTAAAAAAACATCATCACATCTTGAACAAACACCTTATCTATCTACCTACGTTCTCTATAAATTCAATTTCAAACGAGTCAATACTCCATCCATATTTATAAATATATTTTTACTCACGTTTTTAAAATTACGGGTCGTACGTTCATTTCCTCATTCGTGCTCCATATTGCCATCATTAGGATGTACGCCAGATTCTGTGGCGGAGGTTTTCTTTTTAGCCATATCAATGAATGAAACTTGGTTTGGTCTCTCATTTGCATAGTAGATACTATAACATACTAAGTAAGATTTTTTTATCAGTAAATCAATTTTTATCAATAAATCAAATGATATCAATGAATCTTACGATCGCATTTTGAGTCTTATCCACATAAAACACAAATCCGTGTGACGGGATATTGCCACCACCGCGTGACGGACACTGCTATACAACCCGACTAACTTAACAAGGACTTCTATCTTAACGAACCTACCTCTCAGGCTTTATAACCTTAAGGCCGAAGCCATTTCCTGTTCTGTTCGTTGATCGGGATGCCAACTACCACTTTAACTTGCCTATTAGTTGTACTATTTCAATAACTTAATACGATAGAACAAAAAATAAATAAGTCAAAATTTAAGTAGTAACATTTTTAATTCCTTTAACAAAAACAACGCATAGTTACATACACTTACATATTACTATATAATTAATAAAAGCCTTTTTAAGTACACACACAAACAATAATTTACACACGTACTTATAAGCGTTTCTTTGTAATTAATTGGCCTTCCAGTCATTAATCATTAATAGTTCTTTATCTCTCCCACGAATAATTAAAGAGATAATTAAAAGCAATCCTTTAATGGACCTCACTGGCCACGAATAACGATGAGCCACAACTTTATAGAGCTTACCAGTTTAATTGTGTTGCGTAATGTTTACGTGTGTTATCGTGTGTGACGGGCTTTATAGTTTACGACGTGGTTGTGTGAAGATGTCTTTAATTATTTTTCTCATCTTTGATTTGGTGACACGGATGATGACACGAAGTGCTTATCCATTTCTTAAATTAATACTATCAGACTTGTTACAGTCTTCCGGTTCAGATATTGCTTGGGGTTAAAGTCAGGACTTACTTCATCATAATAATCTCTTTCAAAGATCGCCACGGTGCTGTGTGCACTGTGCTGTGCTTCCCACATACAGCATCTTCCGTGATCTTGATTATGTAGTCGGCCCACCTAGTGGAAATCTTTTGCTACTGGAGAACCTAGGATCAGGACTCAAGATAACTTATATAATACCAACTTAACGGTGCTTTAAGTAAAAAATAGGCAATAGGATCACATTCTCTTTCAATTACATAGATGTACATATGAATTATTATACTAAATATACGCGATAGGATCTTCCTCGAGTGTTTCTCATTGCTCATCACTTTCACGATATTGTGCAATCGGTCGCGACTGTCAGCATACACATTACACTAAGCTTTGTTTGGCTATGTATGTATATGTTATTATATATGAAGAGTGACAGAATGTAAAGACGTAACATATAATTTCACTTATTACTAAAAAAAAGTCATAATGAAATTTGACCGGATACCACAAAATTACTTCAGCTGTTAGTTGGATGTGGTTTATATCATGCTTATTCCTGCAGTAAATAGTCTTTGAAGCTGATAGTTTGACGCAAATCATGATATTTACTTGTTTAAAATATCAATAGGCATAATCGGAACAAAACATGATACCTATTAAACAGTTTTGATACAAATCGTGATATTTTTGTAAGATCTGATCAAAATACGATACTTCTATTTTTACATAAGACAATTAAAAAAAATTAAAAAATTATTTATCTACTCATTTGTACTAATTTTTTTAATTGTACAAAGACAAAGTTGTTGTCGATTTTTAAAGTTTTTTGAAAAGCGTCAACATGGAAAAACTGGTAAAAATCTAACTGCTTAGAAAAAAATTCTTCAACTGCTGTTTTAAGAATGTTGTAAAAATGACCCCAAAAACGCGATATAAAGTTACGACCTCTTTTTAGATCGTTTGCAGCTCTTATAGCCTTATTAAGAAGAATGAAATTAGGGAAAATCACAATCTTATTTTATTGTCTATCAAATATAGCTCTCCTGTCGCTATAAATGGTACTACGAGAATAACAATTTGAATGAATAAATAAAGTAATTTGCAAGTATATATTTACATAAAATATGAATTTTGAAAATTAAAAAAAGGATATTTCAAAAAGTATTAAGAAAAGGAGTGAGTTTTTGTATTGTGTAAAGGATGCAGATATTAGCTTTTTAATTACAAAAAACGAAAACAAAAGACCATTTCATGGGAACTGGCAACCATCTTGGCCACAGACCGCGACAATTAACCGAAGTACACATAATTATAAAAAAGTAGGCGTTAAAATAATATTTGTCTCGACCACATGCTTACTAGCGATACTGGGTAGGTAAAAACGCGGAGTGCGCTTTCCTAGAAGTGCCTTCTCGGGATGTTTGAACTGTTTTTCGAAATCCTTGAATATGCCCTAATTTTATTTAATAAAAATCTTTTTATCAATCAAATAAAACAAAAGAAGAGTGATCTTTTCTTTATTATAGAGGTATTTATATTTATAATATATAACACAGATAAATAATAACGTTATTATTTTTCCTATGGTGTCTGAAATCATAGTATATTTTGAATTGAATTTTATTCTCATTAAATAGATTTTGAAACACTTCATAAATGAAATAAATGACAATATGACATAGCAAACAAAATGATGAAACATTTATCATTTTTAATGCTTTTCCTTATGCAAGATCCAAGACTTAGATGCCTAGTATTAATAACTAAATTTAAAATATGAATATTATTTTTTACCGACTCTTAACTTTTTTGTAATCTTATTTTTATTAGATATCAATAGCATACGAAGCTTCAGTTATTTAAGATCCGTATTTAGTGACATGTTTCATGGTTTTAATAAAATGAATTAATTATAACAAAGAAATATTATAATAAAGTTATTAAAATATCATCATATTTAAACAATTTTTTAAGGTATTTTAAAAAGCCCATAGACAGCTACTAGACGCCCATAGCAAGGCATAGGCCGCCCTCGAGATATCTATTGGGGATATAACACAATCGCCATGCTTGGGTTGTCGGCGATCGTAATGTTGTATAATGGTACGCAGAGGATGTTGCTGTCTATACTTTGGAAACTTGTTTGAAAGCTGTGACACTCTCATATAATTACTACACAATGTTTGAATCACGAGAGATGATATCCCAAGTATTGAACCCGCGACCTATAATCGCAAGTTTTTTTTTCATATGGCCCACGTTATTGGGATGCTCTCGTATCTGATTTTTGAACATAGCATTCACAATTTTATTTATAATTATTTTCACATACTTTTTTAATTTATTTACTCTTCTTTCATTCTATAATTCTCTAGCATTTCTCTACATACTAGTCCTTACCGCGAAGCTAACACTGCTCAGTATATATTTCCAATATGGAATTAAATTCGTTATATAATGTGTATAGTAATAAATATACAAATCAAACAAAAACTTTTCAATCTTTTAAAAAAAATTCCTAACATATTTTAAATCAACGCCTTAAAAAGGTAAAATTGATTTCTTTCCTTTACACTCACATTTATTAATGAACCACTTCCAGCGGTTATTAATCGGTGTTCCGGGATTAACACTGTCACCACATGGCCAGCGCATGTGCGGGACATATTAGTATTATCAATTTAACATCTGCGTTACCACTCAATATTACATCGACTCATTTTAAAACTATAGAATTGTTTAACAATAAATTTGTGGCGCATTTTAATTAAGGAATATTGGCAATCAATTAACATATCTTTGTCAATGTCACGTGAAAATATATCGCCATCATAATTATCATTTCAACCGTAGGATGTCCACAAGTGGTCGTAGATCTCTCCTGTACAGTTAGTAAACAACGTATGCGCTGATTTACGATATTCTCTCTACATTTAATTATATAACTTATGATATGATATAATACAGTAATATAATTTCTAAGTGTGTTAATTATTTGTTAGCTTACCAGTATAAGACAGAGACTTGCGATCGTAGGACGCAGGTTCTATTCCCGGGGATATAGTCGTATATAATTCACAACTTGTGCATTAATTACATAGGATTACCACTGCTCACAAACAAGTTTCCAGAGAATGGGCAGCAGCGTCCTGTACGTATATATATAATACAGTGTGGTATGATTGCCAACCTGCCTACTAATCGTGACGATTATGGTATGATACCGTCTCATAGATATCTTTAGGGAAGGCTTTTTTATCTTGCGGTGGGCGTATATAGGCTAAATCGACGACATAAAAAAAATTCTCCCAAATTCTAAATTCAAAACAAAAGTTAAAAAAGAGCACTTCAAATTTAATTCACAAACACAGCTATAAACGAAAGCAATTAATTAAGATGTTTATTCTCAACGGTTATGTAGAAACAAACGGGTATGTAATTGTAACAAAACATTAAAACTAAATACCGGCGCACATTGTAAAATGGCTTTGTGTGAAGAATTATGGTAATAACGAACTATTTAGCATTTTATATTACATTCCATTGTGGATTTGCCGGGTAGAGCTCATGATAATTAATCGTTATGGCTAACCCTAACGGCGCATAAACTATTCGAAAAGCTTTAATACAAATATAAAAACGATAAAGACATAGCAAACGATAGTTTTTAAGGTTTCCGTAAATAGCTCTTACACGAAGAGGGATATGCTAGGGATTTCTTTTCGATTTCAAATCAGAAACGTGAAAAATATGTAAGCGACAAAGATCAGCAGATTGGAAAGTCGAGGTGGCAGATGGTAGGCCAGATAGCGCGCGGAACAGATGCAGAACAGACAGAGGGAAGAGGAAAGACGACCCTGAGGTCCTAAAAAGACGCAGAAGGCAGTTGACATCTCAGAATCAATATGGTGATGATGACGATTGGTCATCAACTTTTATAAAGTACTGGACAACTTTAATTCTTACTTTTTATATAATGTTTACAAAATATAAGCTGTTCGTTTGATTATAGTTGGAAGAAAAAATTATTTTGTATACTAGCTTACGCTTACATTGTCGCTTACGATGGGCCTTATAAGAAGGCTAAGGTTACCCAGAGGGCTATGCTCAAAGTTTCGCTAGCTACTTAGCACGAAGAATTGAACGTCTGAAGTTGCAGTGGGCAAGCACATCGTTCATACAACCGATGATCGTTGGGGTTGACAGGTTCTCGAGTGGCGACCAATCGCCGGTAGACGTGCCACGGTCAGATCCTCCACTAAGTGAACCGATGACAAAGTTTAGGCCGCAGGAAGTGACAGGCCTTTGCGTTGCAGTGGGCATCTTTCGACTGAAAAGAAGACATATAGTTCGTCAAACAAGTGGTGTTTTTATTTAAAATTTTACAAAGTTACTCATAGCAACGCGAAAGAGTTAATACTCATAAATCATAAAAATAAAAATTTGTTGTCAAAGTAATACGTAGTCATAGTATCATGTAGTCATATTTTTTTGCGACTACCAACTTTTTTGCTATAGCTGTCGAATATAACTTGTTATTAATTTATGAGCTATTCTGTATTAATAAAATTGTGGTGACAAATATAAACACTGCATAATTTCTGCTGACTAAGTGTAGAACAGTCTTCTAGATTGTAAATTTCTTACGCCCCTAGTTAAGTAGTGCAAACAGAAAGTCACAAGTCACGATTGTCAACTTTGTGATGACTGATCAATTCCGCCCACAAACAATACACTGTTGAACAAGATTTTTATATACAAGTTTTACGTGCGTATTTATGTTCTTATAAAGAAATTTGGCTTCTTGTTTAATCAGTATTATCAATTAAATAATTACAATTTAATAATAATAATTAGTGTATTCCCTTTAAGAAGTTACTGATATTTATCATTATGGCTTAGCTATGACTATTCAATAAACTAGGTATATAATCTTTAATATGTACGTAAACGCGTCTGTGTTTTCTGCTGAAGTTACTTTAACTGGCCATTGTAAACGCGGCTTTCTAAAGGACATATGATTATTGCGGATCAGCAAATTTAGGTGACATTGGGCAGCCTACGTTGCGTCCAGAACACATGCCGCTGGAGCCATAAGGTTCTGAAGTGGAAACCATAGTCTGGCAAGCGAATCGTGGGATGTTCGTCCACAGAGAGGGTAGATGAGGTAGATCTACCCACATTACTAGGTAGTCAATGTCGTCGGAAGATACTGTATGCAGGCAGCTTACGATCCTATTTGAAATCTACGGGGAAGACCTATGTTGTATCGGTGATCGTTCTATAGCTGATATGATGGTAATGATGATATAATAATGGTTTTGTATGATAAATTTCAACTTCAGAATGTAGTAGAAATTAAGGTCGCTATTTGCATGATTAAAACTTTACATTATTTCACTATGTACTCATTTCTTCGTACCAAAATTTTAATTCGACTTAATATTGCATAAGCGTTGTACACAAACCCAGTTGATTACCAACACCGGCCATTTGCGCGTACCAGACAGTTAATTATAACAGCGTAGTACAATTTCCTGAATAATTAAAACAACATTAAAATTATTTCATAGTCAAATGTCCTCGAATGTTTGTTCGCTGACGCAGAGTTATGTTACATTGATAAATGCACCACTGGAGCCATATGTTACATTGTATATAGATAATAATTAATTGCCAAATGTATTTATTAGCAAAACTTACGAATAACATGTTTTATTTTATCGTTTTTTTATATTTACGTAAAATGTAATGAACTCTCTCATGGAAAGAAAGAACATGAAAATGATGGATCATTAAAAACTTCGATATATATTCCAGACCTTTTTACCTTCAGAATTCCACCTGATTCAGTCTTTTGAGCTATCAATACAATGACAGATCTGTCAAAACTATTTTTCGCGTGTTTTTTTTACCAGATGTCATTATATTTTTTCAATGGCATTAAGTCTATACTTTGAATATGGAAGTCATCGAATAAATGGCACCTGTATATTTTAGACGAGTGTAAATAAATTTTGATAAAAATTTGTGTCGAATTTTTGTAAAATTCAAAAGAACTTTTTACCCGACATATTAGAATTAAGAATATTTATTTTCTCAGACAGTTATCACTATTATTGATCCATTTAGTGTGCGCGTAAATGCAATTTACCTTTTGAGGTATGTTGACAGCAGAACAGGGAGGTGGGTAAATATCAATCTATTTGTTTTCAAGTGTCTCATGTGCGTTTAGTCAATCAAGCCCTCTTCCGCTCGCACTTAAATAAGTTTAAGGATCCCTGGGAAATCTTGGTTAACAACCCATCTGATTGCTAAATAAATATACTATGTATAGATATAAAAGTTAAAGGGTGGAGATCACAGACCGACAAGCGTAGGGCATCCGCCCACAAGTTGGACACGTGACTTTGTCAGGGTAGTCATGATGCCGCTACTAGCTGTCCTGTCAACCGGTCCTATTGCAAATTTATGTAGGAAGTCTATGTTCATCAGTAGACCTATTGCTGAAATCTTTCTTAAAATTAGAATCAAAAACCTGCGATCGTCACTTTCTGTGATATCAGATAATGCCATGCATTCGTTTTTAAATTTAAGTAGCAACTATTAATAAGAATTAAAAAGTATACTTAAAATATTAAGAATGCTAGCTTCAAAGCATCGACAAAATGAATATAAAAAAACAATGAACTACTAATTACAATGAGTTACAACCATCATCCGCTGATCACAAGGACATCCTCCAATGATAAATTACATTGGACTGATGTTATAAACTTACTGTAGAAAACAAGGGACACATTTATAAAGGGAAGTTGACGTCGTTAAACACGCAGGATTCGATTGCAGCGTCGGAAATACAAGAGATATGGTTTTTACTGCGTCATTTTTTCAATACATCGAAGTATAAATATTTTTTGTGACTACATTATCGTCGACCTATATGTGTACATTAAATATAAAATTCGTTTTAAAATTTCGGTTAGCATTGTATAAGTCAATTTCTTTTGATAGAGTTATAATAAGATTCCAAAATATATCAAAGACATTTATTTTCTTAGTTATAAATCTAAAATAAAATATATAATACGACGTAAATCATCTTAAAGTATTCAAGAGTGTTATAGGTTGAACGAAATATGTGGAACTTGGTTTTTTGATTCGTTTGCAAAGTTGATATTATAATCAAGCATTGTTAAATTTCATTCAATAAAACGTGAATTTCTCCCCGGCTCTTCTGAGTAGATCACAATTTCGAGCCGGTGGTGGCTCACTACGTACAATCTTAAAATAATCGATGATTCAAAAATGCATGTTAATGCCTATTTAAAAAAAGAAATCTTGAATTTATTTATGGCAGGTTTCGTATTCACTCTCCTTACAATTTATCTGATAGGTTAGATCTGTAATAACAAAATTGTTCACTATTTATTTTGTGTAAGAACTGATGATATTTCGTTAAATTAAAAAAAATATAATGATTATGTATAGTTTGTCTGGAAGTTAACGATGTACTTTGTAATTTTTAATTAAGTCTTACTATTTTTTGTTACAGATAATGTCATAAAAACAATCACGACAAATGAGACAAAACAATTGCCCTTTACATCAACATGAGACAAAGATATAAGCCGACATGGCGGCGAAATTCAAAAGATTTGAAAATGGAATGCCGTTTATAGTGCGCCCGCGCAGGGATGATTCGAAATACGAAAATAGAACGGCGGGCGTTTTAGAGGCGGGAGATACTCGCCGGAAACAGAAATGGCCTCAGCGGCCGGATGTCGGGATTTGGTTGCTGTCGCTTGCCGCCCTTTTTGTCGGTTGCCATGGTTACCAGGAACAGAGGTTTGCAATGGAGCCACAGGATCAGGTCTGTTTTATTTTTTTTGTATTTATTGTTTTAGTTAAACTATTAAAAGACCTTCGTGGAAGGTAATTTTATTTAGTGTCAAGTCTGTGTTCTTTTTTACAAGTGGAATACGGCGTTTTAATTTTGTTCTACATGTAAATATTATTCCAAGTATACACCGAAGCTTCTCGAAATTGACAATACCTATGCGGGTGCCTATTACCAAGAAGTTTCGTGTGACACATGCCGTAGAAATTATCTTATGAATATTTATGTGTTAGATTAGCGAAATCTTGATATATATGCGTGCATAATATTAGTCCATCGCTTCAGATTTCCATGTAGTAAATAAAAGTTAACGGCCTTGTCGGGCGTTTTATCGGAGCACTGTTTTGGCCTGCTGTCCAAGCTATAAGATATGAGCTATTATTTAAAAAATATTCTTAATTAATACTCGCGTCCAAAATTTATTATCTTAAGTTTGTCGTATTTTATGTCATTTGTTGTTCATCTTTTATGAAGAAACGCAATAAAGAGTAATATGTATATAGTACCAGCACCCGTCCTTTTAGAAATTTTCGAACGAATTTGTAAAATCCGTTTTTAGTTGACCTTTATTAAGAGAAAGAATCATTTTTACCAAAAATCAAGTCTTTATGTCTCGTGGTTCCAGAGATATTGTGATTTCTCTCATTATATATATATATATATATATATATATATATATATATATATATATATATTTATATATATATATATGTATATATATATTAACTAATCTAAAAAAGATCTAGATTATAAACATGTTTCTTATGTTTAAATTTATTCAAAACTAAGGGACACCCTATTTGTTTAAGAAATCGGATTATGCTAGATTCAACGCACCAGAAAGTGCCCAATTTATCTCTCTAGTTAGTAAAAACCAGGAAAGGATGCGTTTATATAAGGGCAAAATATCAATTTACATTTTGGTCTTATTGTGGAGGTCGTGGAATTAAAAATAAATTCTACGGTCATGGATCCAGAAAAATATATTTTTTATTAATTCAAGAACTCAAAATTTGACAGCTAGTGATAACAATGATGCGACTAGTTTTTTCGATATAGAAAAATGTATTTTAGTAGTGCTTCTATGAATTTATTTTTAATTTTTATATTTGGTTACCCTATTTTTCTTGTTTAATAAATCGCGGTTGAAACAGCCGTATATAACTTTGTCCGGTGAATTTAAAGATAGTATTGATATTTCTGTATAGTATTGGCACTTTTGCATATTGGACAAAGTTATAATTCTATGGTTATATAAATTATCTTTTCTCATTGCAAAACAGCGTTATCTTTGATCACATGCGACAAAAATAGATAGGCATTAATATTTTATTGGTTGTGGAGTCAAACACCCATGCCTTGGGGAAACTTCTGTTTTAATTTGAATAATAAATTAGTTGATTTCCATAGGTGTACATAACGTTCCGGTTTATCGTACAGATGATATCGAAAATGAAAATATAAATAAGCGTACTTAAATTTAAATTACTGAATAGTTTTTTATTATTAATATACGAAATAGTTATAGCAATTTTGAAATTAATTTATGAAAATTGAGTCATAAAATGAAATTAATATAGGTTTATAAATATAATAAGACAAAAGCTGGTTTGAAAAAATACTTGAGACGACGCGAAAACGTCAAAATTAAAATGATTTGTCTTTTATGTTAATTTCGTCGTCTACGGATTCAAGTGAAGTTAATTTGGGCTAAGTACCTAAGAAAATATATATCATCATTATTTTAACTGCAGGACATTCATTCTGTAGGACATGTGCCTCCTGCCTAGGGCTCGAATATGACCAGTAGTAAGCTGCCTGCATTTAAATGCACGCATGCATGCAAGGTTGTCAGAAGACGCTAACGTATTCTGACAACCTTAACCTTTACAAAGAGGGAGAGAGAATGCTTCCTCAGCTACTGCAGGAAGGTGGTAATAAATGCAATAGGTAAAAATAAAACAAACACTAAAATATAGAAATAAAAGGAATATAGTAGTATCAAAAATAGTGCAATAAATAGTATAATATAAGATGATAATTACAGAGAAAATACGTGTTAAATATTTGAACAATAAATAATGTTGCAAAATAAAATAGTAAGGAAACCTAGAATGTAGTGGTTGAGGATGGATGTATGGCTAATGGAATGAAAGAGAAAGACTGGGAAAATTGTAGAATGAAAGAAACAGTACGACAGATAAGATGATACATGGAAGAGAAGAATGATAATAATAAAAAATATGTATAAATTACTAGAATTAAAAAGTCCCTGTCCTACACGAGATAGGGGAACGAGAGGTCCCCAACAGCGGGGACCATTAAATAAAAAAAAACCTTTACAAAGCATTCTGTCTACCTTGAGAGTGGATGTATGATTACCGTGGCCTCCATTCCAAAACTTCCAGCAGTTTATAGCCTCCAATAAACGATTTTTTAGATTTATGAAACTTTGTAATCCGCAAAGGTAGCATAGCACTAAAATATTAATGCGTAAAAATAAATTGTTCTTAATGACAATCTTTCAAAATTTGTTTGGATAGACGTAAGGCACTACAAGGCACAATTTTTAGTGGTCTTGTAATGATTTTGGGCTATTTGTTAGAATGGCAAAAGCAAGAATACATTTAACTACTAGATTTTGATTGACATCAAAAAAGATAGAGTAGTATTGTCTCAAAATATATGCAACCCACACTAATGGCAGCAGTATTTTTTTAGTTATAAATTAAATCTATAAGTGTATTATATTTTTGAAGCATTCCGCAAATACGTATTTTAACGGTAATATGATTTTGTCTTAATTTAAATATAACAATTTATTATAAAGTAACTTTTATAGTGTTTGCTTCCGTATGACATGAAAAGAATGTCAGAACGATCCAGTTTGATGATAACCAGAACCAAATTGAGATCCTCAGTAACGATACCGTGGTTTTAGCCCATAAACCTCCACTGCAAGGCATATGTCTCTCCTAAAAACATACAATAGTAGCTGTGCTTGGCAGGCGGGATGGCAATCATTGAATGGTATTATGGTAAGCAAAAGGCGCTGCTGCCTATCTTATGAATAGTGTTTGTAAGCAGTTGCAATCCTATAATAAATAATGTACAAATTGTGAAATGTTTAATATTGTATCCCGGTTATCGAACCCGCGACTTACGATCCTAAGTCTAAGTCTGTCAACCACTGGGTTACTGCTGTTCAAATAACACGATACACTTCAACTTAAACTTGGATTCAAAACACGCCTTTCTTCGAGAAGAGCTCACAACAAACTCAAATAAGTTTTTGTTGTGAAGACTAACAATTATCGCTAATACAACAGTCAGAGTATTATTCCTAAACTTTATTATCAATCAAAAATCCTTTGTTCTCTATAAGGATTTTTGAAAGCCTCTATTTAAATTTATTATGTATTAATTCAAAGACTTTGTACTGGAATATTGTAAAAGATAAAGTTTCATAATAGAATGTCTAGTTTTATGGAGCCGTGTGAAAGGTTTAATAAAATTATGTTTATTTATAGTTCTAACCATATGGACATCGCTATTTTATTTATATATATTTATATTCTTATGTACATAAACAATATATGTATATTTATAGAGTGCAATGTTATTAGAAAGGTTCTAAATATTGTATTTTTATTTCAACAGAGTGCAATAGTAGGATCGAGGGTGACGCTTCCTTGTCGCGTGGAGAACAAAGCTGGAACTTTGCAGTGGACGAAGGACGACTTCGGTTTGGGCACCCACAGGAACTTGAGCGGCTACGAGCGGTATTCTATGATTGGGAGCGACGAAGAAGGTAAATATTATACTTAATTACGTTAATTGCTTGAAAACCTCTTAATTATATATTCTTACATCAACAGAAGATGTACAAAATTGTTTTTTTTATGAGTAAGAATGATTAATTGGTCAGTTTTACATTAATATTATTTATTATCTATATATATAAAAATGAATGTCTGTCTGTCTGTATGTACTTTTTAGAATCGAAAACTATCCATTTGATAACGTGATGATATTTAGAAAAGTTGTTGTGCTTAAACACACGAGTTTCTAAGTTGGTATGACAAATTTTTAACAGATGGCGCCACTGTCATTTTAATGAATACTGCTGTGACAATCCATGCTGATTTGAATTGAAACGAAAACTGCAAACGAACGATGATTTTCAGAGTTGTTGGTGATATAAGAATTTATGTACATTGTGAAATTCATGTCTGACTCACATTGAACAGAATATATTGTTAATATTGTTATATTTGGGACCGTTTTTTGAATAGTTTTGTGTATTTCATTGTGAGTTAAATTAATTTAGATAAATAATTAAATCCAATTGAATGTTATTACTTTCCGTTGTTTAGTTGATGACATAGCAGCGTGCGCAAGTCACAGATAGTACATAATAAAATTTGCGTCGTGGGTAAGAACCCTATTAGTTGGATCCACGATATAGCTAAGGTCAAAGGAAGTCGCTTTATGCTGGCAGAAGATAACTTAGAGTTGGCTTCTATTGACTGGTGTAATTAGCTTCTATAGTAAGGTTCTATAGTTGAGACCACAGATCAGCGACCGTTCTTAAAAGTCAACGGCTAGAATAATATTAATTGTAATTTTTATATGAATAAATTAATTTTCTGCAATTGAATAGACGGTTATCGTAGATTTTATTATGATAAAAAATAGGGTAAATAATTTGGAGAATGAGTGATTTTTTGAATACCATCAAGGCTGTAAAATATTCTTTTTGTCTGTTGTTAATAATTGTTATTAAGTTGATATTAACATGCTATAAAAACTTTTA
Source organism: Battus philenor (assembly GCF_028537555.1). Lineage (NCBI taxonomy): Eukaryota > Metazoa > Arthropoda > Insecta > Lepidoptera > Papilionidae > Battus > Battus philenor. The sequence goes on along the minus strand of NW_027181688.1, from coordinate 6,753,753 downwards.
AACGTAGCAGAGATTAAAAAAAACCATGAGACGCCTACGTATAAAGTTACGTATATGTCTATTAATTCAAAAACATTTTAACTACAGAAGTGTTCCTGATCTATCCTCCAAGAGACTGCCTAATCCTCCAGCTAATCTTGGATGGGGTGTGATGTTTAAAAAAATTGAAACATACTTATTCTTATCTCGAATATTTGGTCAACAAAATAGCATACATTAAAATATTTATTTCAGAATCTTTCGTGTAACGATATTGGCATTGGCGTCTTCAAGGATGAAGTGTCATAACCGGTTGAATGAACTTTGATTTAAATTACGATTCGAAAATATAAATAACGTCCAGTGAAATTACGTGGTCTGGCCATGAGCTGGTTGTAAATAAACACCGGCTCTGGCACTATTTTGTATTTAAAAACGAATTTGGCACAACGGCTATGCGTAGAGTAATGAAAAAAAAATTAGGTGAAATACGCGGTGAGAATGTGCGTTTTGTTTCTGGGGCATTTATTTACATCTACGCATCTGTTGTGGACAACCTTTAGTTATAATTAATTATTTAATTACTCTTCTTTAAATAAAAGTTATAAAAATGTTAAAGGTATATTTATATAACCTATAAGCGTTGTGGGTCGTCACCAATTTATTTGTTCCTTCTTCCATAGCTAGTATAATGATCAAAGTCGTGTACATTACATGTATAAAAAGATTTATAATCGTGTTCTCTAAACAATTTTGACTCGGACACAATGACAGTATTAATTCAAGCAAGAATAAATTTTATACGGAGAGTTTTCATTTATACGCAAACTTGTTATTGTAAATTAAGGCACAGGAAAAGTAAATAAATAATGAATCTCAAACTGAGGTTTTATCTCAAACGGAGATTTTTTTTAGACAATGGTTTGCTATTGTCCGACCGGAATCGCTGTACTGCGAATTAGATAGTCAGCTATACCTAAAACTCAGTAAAGTGGTTCTTCGATGGTAAAAGCTTTTCGTCTCCTCATGAACGGGTCCTATTTGCCTCTTAACGTGGGTCTCAAAGGATTTGGGCAGCAGAGCGCCGAAGTCACCTATCCTTAACCGCGTTTATTTAATTTGCATGTAAGCTACCTCGAGAATCTTTGCTAGTTCCGTTAAATCACATGCAATATCACTTGATTGGAAGACCTTTCATCTCTTAGATTGCTTAGGTCGGCGCTCCTAGGAGTGACTTGGTAAGGAGCTTCGGTAACAAGTTGTACGGATTCACAACATTCGTACACGGAATTTCCTTCCATACGCCAACAACCAAGGATTGAAACAACCTATCAACGTCGTTGTTTCCAGACAATTCTAACTTAGAAGCCTTCAAGACAAGAGTGAGTGGATTTCTTCAGGGCAAGCATGTACCACCGTAAGCCTTCGGCGCTTAAGATCAGGCGAGATAAATGTGAAATGCTTCGCCTATAAAGGATAAAAAAAAACACTAAATATACATACTCCGTGCATACTGTCTATATAATATACTATTCTCTGTTTAGTTTTTTTTCTATTTCGTGTAGGTTAGCTCTCGTATTTTTTAATTTAAATTGATAATTATTTGTACTTCGTTATTGGAGTTGTTGGTCTATTAAATGTTATAATATGAATCTGTTGGCTATGAAATACTTTAAATAAATGAGTATATAGAGGGATACTATAGGCTATGGTCGATAATGTAGGTTAGTGGATTTTATTTTTTTAAGACGTACGTTTTAATTTATTGTACGGGGGCTGAAGAAGCAAACTTACGGAGTCGTATAATGCAACAGGCAACAGAGTTGATCTAGACGGATAAAAAATTAAATTAGGACGTACTGTATACCTATATGGCTTGAATCCGTTGTACTGTTTCATTCTTCAATTGCATAATTAATTTTGCGAATCAGAAAAATAAAGCTGTGAAACATTTTTAATACTAGCGGCACGAGAAACGCAAAATTAATTAATGAAATTACTGGGCTTACAAGATGTGTCAACTTATCAAAGTAAACGCGTTGATTTATGATGTTAAGTGGATTTGGAAATCCTAAGATTTTATTGATGAGAAAATCTTGTTCAAAGTTGTCAAATAAATATTTATTAAGGCTTTATAGCCATCATAGATATTTGCCGATATCAATAATCTGTTTTAGTGATTGTAACAAACTCCCAATAAAATATTTTCATTCTTCTTATATCGGATTAATAGCTCAACAAATATCATAAGAGCTTTAAATGCTCTGGCGGTTCAAGCTGGGGCTGTCACTTGATCGTTTACGTTTCAAGGGCACTTGTGTTCGCCATACCTGGACTTGGTTGGTTGGCTAACAATACATTTCCACGCCCGCAGTTACATTGTAATTCCACTATGCTGTCCTAACAACATGTATATATAGAGAATATATAATAAAGATAGTATATATAGTATATATTCAAGTAAGCATTTTTTTACACACACTTTTAAATCGACAAATATTCTAAAATTATAAGTAACTAGTTACCATCGACTCGAATTGCTGATTAGTTAGAAAGAGCCGGCCACAAACGCCGCAGTTGCTTTTAACATTAACAATAAATAAAAACTAAAAAAGGAACAATAAAAACTCTTGAATGCTGTAATCAAATTTACTTTTAATTTTAGATTTAAAACTAAATAAAGAAGGAGTAAGATATCTTTGGGCACTTTATTGTGTATTTGCACACTTAGACCCGTGAAATATTTGTTAGTTTTTGAAGTTTTACTAATATACTATAAGATTGCTAAATTATTACCATTTAATTTTAATCGATATTTATTTAAAAAATAAATTTAAAACATTTTAGTTTAAAACACAAATTTTATCATTCGATAAAATGTAGTTAAAGATACTAAAACATATACAATAACGACAAATTATGACAAAGTAAGAATTGTTTTAATATTTTAGATACAAAAGCTTATCTTGTCTGTAATTTTTGTTACACTCTATACAATTCCTGAGTAGGCGTTGCACGCAATGTATCGAGCTTTCCAAACAAATTATTTCGTGGCCTTGAAAGCACATTTCGGATTCCCGATGTGGAAAACAATCAACCTAGCTGAATCCAACCGGGCGGGGGCAATGAACTGTCTATTGCGGAAAGCTTAATAAAAGTCTTCATATACGAACCAACCGTGAATATAAGCTTTTATTCAATTACCGTTATGGGACCAGGATTAATTTGTTCAAATGCTACAACAAATTTATCATTATACCGTAGCCTATTTTATAATTTATCTCTAGGGAATACCTTGTTTTGGTATATTTATAACAACTAGGCATTTTAGATGTACGTTTTATCTATAATAGTATTGTTAAAATAAAAAGTACTTCAAGTCAATCGATAATTAATTTTACTTTGTTTTGTTTCGCTTTTCTTATTGGTTTTACATATTTTATCTATTACGTAAAATGTTAATATTACATGTATACATCAACATATCTTTGGTGGTGGCATTTGCCTTGTGATGGGCATCTATCGGCTGATTTGACGATAATTATAAAGTTGTAAACGTACATACACGCACTTGCGTCATCTATAAAATGTTTATGATTTTTTTTTGTTATAATATGATTCATATTTTATATACAAAGGCCGCTACTTTCTTAATAAAAATGAGATAGAAGAGGCTTATATCCAGTAGTTGATGCCCACGGTAGATATGATGATAAAATAAATAATTAACTAAAAATTAAGACACATAATCATATTGAACACATTTAAAATTATACTTTAACTTGATATACGTCACAAATTAGCAGTAACGCAAGGCAGGTGTTTGTGGCGGTTTTTGGGAGAGGCCTATACCTTGCAGTTGGCGTCTATCGACTGATATGATAATGATGATGAAGTCAAGCGTCGCGCGAGCGTTCTTCGCTTTCAAAAATATATATTAGGAAAGAACATAGTGTCCTAATACGGTACTATAAAACGGCTTTGTAGTATTGGATGATGGTGTGAATATTAAATTAATACAATATTTTTTTCTGATATTTAATTATGTTGACGTTTATTGAAATCCCCTGTACGATAACTTCCACTCCTTGTCCCCGACAAATCAATATAATGGGTAATTTGGCGAATTTTCCAAGTAATAACACGTAGTCGAAGTCTTACAGAAATGAGTATATTCAAGTCACGTTCTGCATCATCAGGAATAAATAATACGTTCGCTTCTAGAATTCTAATTGTGACTAATGTTAAACAGGGAGATTTACCAGCACCACCAGCATTCGCAGCTCTTCAATTGGCTTTTACTGACAAGTCTTCGTAAGGAACTTGGTTAGAAAAGGCATCTATTACCACGGTATTCAAAATGTAATTGTACTTTATCCATTCGTAATTAGAGATGCGATGAAAATTAAAAGATAATATATTCACGTACGTATAGTCAAAATGTAGTGGCAGTGTGCAGATCAAATAGCTTGTAGAATAGCGGTAGGGGCAATAAGATTCATGAGTGGAGACCATAGATCTGAGAGTGTGTTTAGCTTCGTCTGAAGACGCTTGGTGCAAGCCACTTCCAACCGGTCCTGCTGGATATCGGTGGGGTAGACCTGAGTGCTGCAGGCGACGTCGACAATAGTTGAAACAATGATGATGATATTTATGTAATCTCTGATTGTCTCAAATAAATAACAAAATAAGCTAATTAAAACTTATTATTATTTGGGAAATTAAGAATACCTGACAGTTAGCTTAATGAGATATGCAGAGGGTTATGTTTGGGATTTTGTCTACCGTAGATGAACGAAAGCTACAGGTTTAGCCCAGTTAACTGGAAAGTTGAAGAAGCAGTGGTCAGGCCACATAATACACAGAACAGATAGCAGTGCGGGTCTTAAGAGTCTATGGAGTGGAGATCATAGACCGGCAAACGCATCGTAGGACGTTTATCTACAGTTTGGACAGGGTACCTTTTGAAGGTCCTCGGATGACTTTGTGATCCCACAGGATATCAGGATGCTTAAGTCGAGCACATAACGCCATACAGCAATATTTTTCAACCTTTTCTTTACCATGATCACACATGACCTTAACATTTATAAAATGTTTACCGCCTCCTATTTAACACCTATGTCTTTTATATTAAAGCGGAAGGGTTAAATTCGTATCGAGTCCAATTTCGGATTGCCCCCTTAATAAACAAGTGGGCTCCACTCTGCGAAACACAGCCCTGCAGAAATGATGATGATAATCGTAAAATTACACAAATATATATCATTAAAAATATGCGGATATTATATCTTAAAAACTTTCATAACAAGTGTGGTATACAAGCACAATAATCTATTATTTAATTATTGCATTATTCACATTTAAAAAATATATTTGCTGTATATTCGATTTTCTCTAAAATTCCACTCGACGATAAAAATCATAGAACAAAACGTTGCATCCGTAAAACGGAAAGGTAACATTTTAAAAAGGCAAACAGGCGATTTTAGGCACGTCGAGAAACAGTAGCGCATCGACTTACACGTCAGCTTTTGTTTCTCAAATGTATACTACATACATAAATGTATACTACTACATACGCATTTTAATACTGTAGTTTTGTATTGACTGTGATATTGAATATGTAAATATATTTTCAATACTTGGATTGTGAAGTCATATCATACATACGACAAGACAGCTTGTATCCGATCTTATTGTTACTTCTAGAATTTTCCTCAAATACTTCAATTCTTTTCTTCTTTATGCAATCGAATGTTATTTTGTTAATAAGCTGCAATGTTTTCAACAAGAACACTTAATTTTTAGGCAATTTGGAATTATTGAAGTATTTATTTTATTCCTGAAGTGAATCAGACGAGAAGTGCTATTTATAGTATATATATCTTTCTAGATTTCTTTATAGAATCAAATTTAGGCCCAAATGAAAATTAGGCCCTCTACAATATGAGCCGTTTATTTTGGAAAATGGAATAAGTCACTTTTTCAAAAAAAATCGAATTAAGGATTACACAAAATACAATTAAACGGTATCTCTAATTTTTTTTTAAAAACCTCGACCTAAAATCAAAGTGACGTATGCTACTTTCTAAATAAACGACTCATATGTTACTAACGAGTCTTAAGTTATTTTAATCGCCCGCAAGTAACTAAACAACTTACCAACATTGTAGGGAAAGTAGCCGGTAAAAGACCACTAAGACGTTCACTTACCTGTTGGTCGAAGTAACTCAAGTCATTAACTAAACTGTCTATTAATGCTCTGTAGAAAGCAGAGTAAAGGACGGCATGAAAAGAGATCATCACCGATTCCGTCAGGGCGTTACAAGATGGACACGAACTTCAGTAATAAAGAAAGTAATTAGAAGAAGTTTCTTCATTATTATCATTTCAACCAAAGGACGCCTACAACTGAACATGGCCTAGCTTACAGACTTATAATACGTCCGATTAAAATATGATTAACATAAAATATAAGAAAAAATAAAATTCTTTTATTCAACATTGTAACTTTTAACAGAACTCCTATTGATCGTCAACTCATAATTTTTTTTTTAATCTGTTTTTGACACCAGTCTTCTTCGCAAGGTGTTATATGTCTTCTTCTCTAGAAACTTCTAGAAGAAATTAAATTTATTTTCATTGATCGTTTTACTTATTCAGATATTTGATTGTAATTTAAGAAGTATCTGTCTTTCTTTTCACGTCTTCTCTTTTTATAATGTGTTCATCTGAAATTTAAATGGTGTGTGCGATCTGTTTTTATGATATACTCACTTTTACTTGAATATATGAGATGAATAATTTAATTGTCATGAAAAAATAAGGCCGATATATCTATGTATATATCGTGAATATATTTCAATACAGATGTTTGATTGCAGGTGATTACTCCCTGGATATAAGGGACGTGGCGTTAGAAGACGATGGCAAGTACCAATGCCAAGTTAGTTCCGGTCTCAACGGTGAGTGTAACATAAGAAACGTTCATTCATGGAGTCATTGCAGTAACAATTGTTTTAAGGTTTGGTAATAAAAACGTATGTATAGATGGTATGGATATAACGCTTCGGAATATTAAAGTCTTTGTATAAATATTTGGAATCTTTAGTTATTAATATTATTCGTTATTTGGAAAATTAAGAAAAAATATGGTATAATTTACATCGTTTCACACAATCGTTATTGCTTCATTAACGCTGTATTGATGTATGATTAAAAAAATATTTTTTAATAAATTTTTATTTCGTTCTGTTACATATTATATGCAATTATCGTCTGCCAAATCTAAAAACGATGTTTAATTTTTGACATTTTATTAGTATGATTGATGATTGATTTATTATACGGTATAATATTAAAAAGCAAAGACTAAATGGTTTTAATTTTTGAACAACTATTAATAATATAATTAAAAATAAAAATATAAAACGAACTAATTTCATTCTACGAGAAATGTGTATTAATAAAATTTATTTAGACATTATTTTGTTAATTGAAAATAAAATAGTTCAAATTCAACATGGAAACAGTGTATATCGATTGAAAAAAGCTATCTACAAAAATAATCCCGAAGTTAAATTCAATACGCAAACATTTCCGTTGTGCATTGGAGGTAATCCGGCCGATGCATCCAATCAGCTCTGTATTGCAGGCGAACCCGGAATTCGATCACGATACGCTCAGCTCACCGTGTTGATAGCTCCGGATCCCCCTCGGATCATACAAGGGGCTTTCATTGATGCCACTGAGGACCAACCTGTGGATATCGAGTGTGTTTCAGAAGGTGGAAAACCGGCAGCTGAAGTGAGATTTTCTTTAGATTCACTTTTAAATTGGTTCCGCTACTAGTTTGGCGCAATGCATGTTCCTTTTATGAGCTTAATTCAGTATCCAGAATAATTCTAATACAATATTTTTTATAATTTTATTTATAAGCGAAATATTTATTTGAACTCTCTGAGATTAAACAGCCAGGATGTTAAACGTGTGACACGTCTAATATTATTATATGTGACGATAATGAATATATAGCATAAAAGCTACCGCCTGATATATATATATATATTGGTTTTTCAAATAATTTCCGTGTGCTTTGATAAAGATTTTTAAGGCTACCAAAATTTTCCTTTAATACATTAATTATTAATACAAAACAGTAAAAGTATATGTTACATTTGTTAGGTTATTTGTAATTTTCTAGTTATTTTCTATTTACTTTGTTAGCACACATAGGCCAAACTTAAAATAGATTTCACAGATGATCCTTTAGAATTTTTTCAGCTATGATATTAAATACGTATTTTTATAAAAAAATAATGTTCTACAATTTTCGCAGATAACTTGGGTAGACGGTAACCAGGTTGTAATTAAGAAAAACGTTGAAAACAAAGTTGAATTGTTACCGGACGAACAGAGGTTTAAAACAAGGTAAGAAATTTATAATTTTAAAACATTGCCATTAAAAATAATTTGACAAATACGAGCCGATCTATTACAATAAGAAATACTATACAGGGACATTAAAAGCATTAGGCGATGTAAATTAGACTTAGTCCGCAGCTGTGTCAAATTTAAAGGAAGGTTCCTAAAAATAATTCTTGTTTATCCCTCTGTTACGGGAGAAATTTTGAGAGAAAAGCTTGAGTTAAAAAAAAATAGAAAAAACCATTAGACTACTATAAGACAGTATTTAACTAGAGAAATTTCACTTTTATATAAAAATTGTACTTAATCCTGCTCCCGCTATTTACCAAAGAATTGTTCTAGACGTAAGCGCAGTGAGAGAATAAAGTGAAATGTAAATAAAAATTGGATTTCATTATATTTCTCACAGAGACCAGGCTATTTTTATGTTCAAGCTATATCTCTTATTTCGCTGGGAAAATTTTCGCAGTGTAAACGCAAGGGGTGGTTCAGAACAATCCGCTTGTTATATTCCCGAGATCTGATTTAATATTTAAGAATTACGACAATGACGCCAATATTAGTAACTTTTCTATCTAAAATAACAAGCTTTATTTCAAATTCAAAATATTTTATGATTATCAAGAATTATTAGACTAATAAATTCTCAGTATGAGAGGCGATTATTATATAATTAATTAAGGTTATGGGGCATGCACATGATGATACTAGTAATGACTTTTTGTACTACCACGGAGAGGGCTATACTCGGGATTTTTATACAAGATCGAACAAGGAGTGGTAAACCATAGTCAAAAGAAAGTGATCTACACAGCCAAGCGCACTAGCAAGTTGAAGTGAGAGTTGACAGGCCACATAGCACGCAGAGAAAATGACCGCTGGGGTGTTAAATTTTTGTAAAGTATACAATGTATGTACCAGGAGGCGTACCATAGGACGAAATGAACAGATAACCTTGTTAACGTGGTCAGAAAACAAATATGGACAAACAACAAAAAATGGACGTTGGTGGCTTTTAACCGGTCTTATTAGAAACGTATGAGAATTCATATGTCCATGATTACGCTGAAACAATTATGAACGTAGTAGAGATTAGACAAATAAACAAAATCAAATAAATATCTTATTTAATTTGTACCTGTAAAGAATAGACAGAATAGATCTTTTTGAACATCTATTGATTAGCTGTATATTTGTTTTATACTGGTAAGACGTGTATTCTAACGTCTAGTCGGGCATTTGGTATTAGTTTCATATACTTACATTACATTTAATGCCAGAAGTTTGATATTTCCGACACTGAGAATTATTAAAATATTTACATGAATGGCAAATATAAAAACTTTTGTTGTAAATACATGATCTATAAAACTCATTATTTATCGATCATTTATTGGATATTTATTACAAAATGTTATCTCTTCTCTAAGCTCCTAATACTGGAATCCAAATTTGTGTGTTTATATTTCGAGGAGACAAATTTCTGAATCAATATCACCATTATTAATTCATATCTATTGAAATATTCTCAGTTGTCATAAAAAAGCTGACAGTACTTGTTGTAGGTTCTTTTTAGATCGGGGCAAGTTTGAAATCTTTGTAGCCGTTTATTATTAATTATAAAATGATTCCAGTCAATTGATCGCATAAAAGAATACCTGAACAATCTTTTTTGGTATAATACATGATCACTAATGATCGGTTTATACTCAAGATCGATAAATAATCCAAATTTAATAATAATATGATTAATTTAATAAAAGATTAATGGACATTACTTACGTGCAGTTCTTTGCTCTCATAATTCACCAACTTACATCAACTTTTCTGCGATAATTTATTCAAATGGAAGGAAGATGGTTTATTTTCCTTTACTTAAACAATCTTGACTTCAAAACATTCTTAACCTTAACAACACTATTATTCTGACCAGTCCATTGATATTTCAGATTGAATATCCCCAAAGCTATATTGTCAACTTTGATTTTCCAATTAGTATATCTAATTTTTATTTAATCGGATTAAAAAAATGGATAGATAAAATAATATAGGACATAGTTCAGTCGCTTACTGTATGATTTTAACTGGTAGATTTTTCAGATTAAAAAAGGGTAAATTAATTTTCACTACAGTAACAATAGAAGCGATGACACGCAGTCCAATATGATTGAGATGTCGATAGCAGCGGTATCTATTCAACTAGCGGTTAACAGTTTTCGACACCTGAATAGATTGGTTTAAATTGTTTTATTCTGTTAAACAGATCAGTGCTGCGGTTAGTACCTAATAAGGGTTACCACAATCAGACGATAACGTGTCAAGCGCAGAACACTGCTGACAGAGCCTATAGGATGGCAACTGTCCATATCGAGGTAAGTGTAAGTAGCATATTATATACTTAGTGTGTGTCTTGTCAATTGTAGTTGAACTATAATTCTGCACACCTTTCTATATCCAATTCCAGTGTGTGTTAACAAGCATTAATAAACATTGTAAACTATATAAGCTTCATATTCTATGAAATAACATTAGCTGTTGTTATTACTATTAACAAAATTTTAATTCTGTTATTTGTGTTAAATATTTATTTTTTGTATTTACATATTTAAGAATAGGGTCGTTGTTAGCAATTGAGGTTAAGTGTGAATGGTGAATATCACATATATTTTATAGTCCTTAGATACGGGGTTAAGTGTAAAATGGTGGAAGTCGTATATCTCTCTGGTTTTTATATTCTATGATGTGCAAGGGTGCATCGATCAAGGTTACACATCTTCCGGATTATTTGGTACTTGCATACATAAGGTTAAGTGTGGATTAGTAAATATATCTTTCAGATATTTGAGTCTAATGATGTTTTTCGAGCAATTTTTTATTTAGCTGTTGCCTGTTCATTCTAGTTTCTAGTTTACGATGACTTTTGATCGACACCATAAAAACTAAATTTGACTTTTTTCTTTAAAACAGTTTCCTTTATATCTATTTCTAGAGATCGCAGCATAATATCATGTGATAAATTCACACAGATATATCGTACTAATATATAGGGCTTTTAGTTATCACTCAAGGAATATAGTTTTCAAAAATAATAGCTAAACAAGGTTGTAAACAGATGAACAAAACTATAAAAGAGTTGTAATCGACAATTTATAATTTAAACATAGGCATACAATCAAGATTTTTAAAAACAAAAAAAAAAATTTAATAAGTGTAAACCAGGTGATGAAACATGTGTTTATGCCATGAGTTATAAGCTATATGAACTTGATTGTTCAGTTACCGAAGCTATGAGGCAAGCGAAATAGAAACATAGACGACATATTCGCCATTTTTAAACATGTATTTAAATTTTTAGGTAAAGTACGTACCTAAAGTCCAAGTGGCAATCAACTCAGACACTGTAAAGGGTAGAATACCTGAAGGAACGGATGCCAGGATAGGCTGTACTGTGGACGCAAACCCTGCTGCTCAAGTCTACCGGTGGTATATCAATAACAACCCTGTGATTGGAGACTACACCGACGAAATGGTAAGTGAAAGATTTACTGCACTTTTCTATTAAAAACGACGAAGTCAAAATGTACTAAGTAATAGTTTTATAAATTAAATAATACATATAAAAAGCTCTAGGCACTGAAAGGACATTTTAAATTAAAATTCCTAATACTGCATTTCTTTATTAACACCGTTATCGAAGATATAAGAGGACCTTGTTCATAGATTTTTTTATAGGGCTGGTTGGTGGTAAGCGACCTGCGATCAGCATTTCCCCAGGACCTTAACAAAAGACAACTTTCACAAGGTCGTCGGTCCACCAGGAGGTCTTGATTATGGTATTGAATGCAAAACCTTAAAACTCTAGAGACCATCTATGCGCTATGTAGCCTGTCCACTATTATTTTAATTTGCACACTCGCGTTTACGAATCATGCACTTTAGTATATATTGCTTCTATTTTACTTGTCAATATCAAGTTACTTTAATATGAAGTTATTTCGATTAACAACTATATAAGAGTTTGTTTTTCATTTTAGACCAATGAATAAAGTCTTTGTCTGATATAAGTCAGGAGTGACGTCGTCATCATCAAAAAAACATACTAAATATTTTTTTCGAGACAAAAGTTAATTTTATATATGTTTTATAATACATTGGTAGGTAAATTATAGTAAGAATTCTTATAAATATCAACGATTACCACATTTCTAACGTCAATGCGAAACATATATATATATCTAAATATACATATATATCTAAAAATCTTTTGGTTAGTTTAAAGTAAACTAATGAAGTTGTACATATTTAAATATGGAATCCGCTGAGTAACATTTAAATGAATAAGGTATCCCTCAAGACTTAATATTAGAAACACCAGCTCGGTTTACGCAGTAATTTTTCATGAATATATTTACTGCGGCGGTGCTTTGTACGACTCGTAAGAATAATGTATACCGTAGGCAGATGCCGAGTGAATGTTGTATGGAGGTAGACGTTTAATTTCAACATCCCTCTCGTCTCGGCAGAATAAGCTGAAAGATGAAGTTATATAATCTACACACAACATATGTATGATACTCGGTATGTACTAGGTGATTAAAGTGTCATAGCTTTATAAGGGTGGATGCATAGCTTATTTGTATGCAAAAACCAAAAAATCTTTTATAAAATGATTACTCTGAAATTCTATTGAAATGCTACAGGGCTGTAATTTGTTGCAATACAAAGTTTGTAGGGAAAGAATTTTGAAAGCGGGGAAAAATATTAATAGGGTCACATTAACTGAGCTAAAAGTTCACCTTTTTAAAACTTTCACAACTATAACAAATCATTTGCATATAACATTTACTAAATATACAGTTTGTCAGTGAATTAGGTACTATGTTGTACCGCGCAAACTCTTTTATTGGAAGAAAGTCAGAAGAGGTTAGATTATTGTGCAATCTGTCTGTTTTGTGCGTCTAGTCTTGTTGATTGTCAGTGGTTTAATCTGAAAATATTTGATACTCACAATAAGGGTGACATGTGCTCATATATATATGCATGTAATAATGTACTACAAAAAAACTGTCTGAGCTTTTTTGGTCTCTACTCAGACTTAAGGTGCGTTAGAAACCATAGTAGCTTAGGTTGAACAATATTACTATAAGCGTATATATAATATGTCGACAGAAACGATATCATTTTCCGGTCCCCCTTATACATACGTCATCACAATTAATAACCCTAAGTATATAAAAATGTATATTTAATTATGATATTTATTTATTCATAATTTAAAAAATTAAGAATTTTATCAGCAACATCTACTTCTAAAACCGAACACGTTATTATTAGAATACCATATTGATATATAACATAACCATTATATAACATTTTTATAAATTTACATAATAAAATTGCTTGATTATATAATACTTTTAATATGTTATAATAATTTATATCGATGAGTTCCTCTACACATCTCACTTCTAAATATAGTTAATTAATTTATTTACTTGATTTCTGGTTTTGCTACTCTTATAGTCCAAATTGCTTCGCTCATATTGGCTTTCGTCATTTTTTTGCAATCTATATTTGAGAGAGTCAAATGAATCATCATCATCCAATGCTGGACACAGACCTCATCCATAGACCTGCGTTTGGCATTTCCAACAGCCTTAGCAAGACTGTCTGTTTAATTTACTACGAATAATTTTAACAAATATTTTTTATTCTGTAAAGGCAGCAAAAAATGAATAATCCTTATCTACCTCAACAAAATGAATAATGCATTATATTTGTTAATTTCTCCCATTAATATGGAGTAGTTCGGAGAAACGAGCAAATAAAACCAGGTTTATCTTATACGTACTTTCGACTGCAGCTCGGGATATGAATTTTTCAAGTAACCACCGTCAGCTTTATGCACGCGCTATTCTCTACAATAATTGCCAACTTTACGTTTATTGTGTTACACAGCGAAATGGAGGCAAATATTACAACACGAAGTCGTTGTATTAAATTTATTCTTGCTACCATTCGCAGAAATTACACGCTTGTGGCCAATTCGGTGGTAAACTTCAATGATATCGCATTATTTCTTGCCGCTTATAGTGACTTATATTTCAAAGTAACGTTGAAACTTTTTTTGACAAGATTTAGATTAAAAATTAAATATCTAATATAGAAAATATTTTTTTTTCGATATTATGTGCAGTTTCTGCATATCTTTATGTATATATATTTATATATCAATGTATATGTATAGCTATCCTGCTTCGCGAATAAATTAAATCTTTCTGAACCCTCCTTGCGAGTATAATTTAGTTAAATCCGAAAATACTTAACTGACCTCTACTCGGCGAAATATAAATAAAGTTTATAATATAAGCCTTACGATTCCAGAAATATGAGGATGAGTCAGTACAAGTGTGGAAATATTTGAAATATAAATTAATCTCTATTTCCTAGCTTCCCAAGGACTCTATCGTTTATCTCTCTAACATTTATCAACAGAAAAAAAGAATTCAATGGCTATTAAAAAGCCGTTGAGTGTTTGTGGTTTCAATATTGAAAATCTATATTTGTTATATGGCTAAATGTACGTCGCCTGTTCCGTTTCTTTGTACATTTAATTCTCGTAATAAATAAAAATAATAATAAGAGATTAAGTTAAAAAATTACTAAAAATTGTAAATATAGTTAGTTATGAATATGTTTTTAATATGAAGTTATATAAATTACTAACCATTTAGACAAAATCTGACAACTTCACCTTCCTTTTAGTGCACTATTCATTAGCTGACAGCAAATACACTATACATTCACATGTTCAACGCTACTATACCTATAACCTAACATCCTGTCCATATGTGACATTGATTTGATATCGAAAGTAAGCATATCGATTTTGTTTCATAAAAATGTAATATTTACGATGAAATATATCCTGCGTCTAAAATAAAATGCCCTGAACTGCAATATACCAATTAATTTCATTATTTTATTATTCATAGCAGTACGGCTGTTAGATTTAATATCTTGAGTAATTTCGTTTAAAAAAATCTCAAATAAAAACGAAAACAGTGTATATAGACGAAGTTGCGGATAAATGTTAGTATAACATTATTATTCACCAAAAGAGAGTACATACACGTGCGTGTTACAATTACGTTAGTGCATCTACCCGGTACTAGATGGCGCTTTTTGTGCTATTTAACGTACGAAATTATTCCAGCCATTTTCCTCTACTATGCGGAGCTCTACGTAGTTTCTCTTGCCGAGCGTGCACCTCATTTTGAAAATGTAGCCAGAAAGAAATTGCACGAAGCTGTTCTTTAATTTTCTTTATCTACGTGGCCTTTGTGTAGGTAGTAAGGTAAATGTTAGGTTATTCGTTGGATCAACCATCTAATACGCAAAATATATAATCGAATATAGTATATACAAGTAATATATTATACAAAAATTTGAATATATACATTGTCACGTTTGTAATGATTTATTTATTTTAGTAATTATTATTTATTTATTTATTTATAAACACATGGGTAATTTGAAATGAAATGACTTTGGCATTTTGGTTTGTTGATCTAAATTTAAATGTAAATCAAACCTAACACAATTTATTCAAAGTTAGTTATTCGTTTCTCTATACGTTATTTTACCATATTTTATTATAGCTACGTTTTCAAATATGAAAAAGTGGTTGATTTTATTCTAACGAGTTATTTCTGATATCACAGTTTTAAAATTAGTTCGAGCAATTGATGACGTGTACGTTTCTTGATCTCGTAGAGAGATTCTGACAATAGTTCTCTTCAAGGCTCATCGAGATGTTAGCTTAGATATTGGATGATTGAGCCAGGTACTAATATTGGGGTTAATTCGACAAGGGTATATCACATATGATGCTGACGTCTTATAGGATTTAAGTATCTATGTACTTATGTTGATATTGTTAGGATGACAAACATACATTTCATTTATTTAATAATATAACTTCAACGTGAGTACATTTGCGAATACAGTTTTTATTGACAAAGTTTTCAATGCCAAAGACAACACTCTAGACTCGTTAGCTCTTCAAAACTTAAGTAATAACCCAGTAATCGTTTGTAAGGATGCGAAGCGTGCTATTTATACAGAGGTTATTCAATAAATATACGTTTGACGACTGCGTTCAAGTTTCAGTTGACTTAGGTTAATAGTGTGTTATTAATTTCCAGTTTGGAAGTTTAACATCGAATATTGAGAGGTAGTTTGCTACTGACGTTGTTGTATTAGCTGTTGGGAGTTGTTACGGTTTCTAATTTACCTATGTTAATTGTTGTAAGTTGTTAAATGTGTCGGTCACTTTTTGTCATATTTATTACGTTAACAACTTATTGTGATGAATATAAACATTAATTTACACATAAATAAAATTTAATTCGTGTTTTTTTATAATTCGTCTTGATTCAAAAAACTGATGTTGCAATAATATTATTTTCTCTGTGTTTGGCACTAATCGGTGTAACATAACTCCTGAAGATGCCGGTGGCGGTTGTGTGATTCGCATTGTTTGCCGCATACGCATTTATCAGCGGGCTGGCGGGCGGTGCATTTTATTGCATGACTACCACTGCATGTGCGGAGGTGGCTAAATATTGGTCTTTTTCTTACTTAGAATAATTTTCATCCACTCGACGTGAATATAACTTATTTACCTCTTTTTCTCTCTCTATCTCTCTTTCTCTCTCTCTCTCTCTCTGTATATTTATTGTTTTTTCGTGTTGGTACACAAAACAGTTCCACTTTTTTCAATTGCTTTAAATTAATTTATCTCTCATTGTAGGCACCGATACATGTGTTAGTAACAAAAATACAATAATGGATGAACAAGTTGCGATTTTATTGCATTCCGCAGTTTTTTACAAACAAGCTTAGGATGGTTCTTTAGTGTCGACCACGTGTCAGAAACCACGGCGTGAGTAGATCTCCCACTGGGTGAACTGACCTTATTAAGTTAAGGCAGCGGGAAGTTGCTGCATGTGTGCAACGCGTGACCTTACACCTTGACTATCTTTGGGAGAGGTTGCAACGTCAGTGAGCGTTTATCAGCTGACGCGATGATCATGAACCTTTAAGTATCGATCAAGAAATTATTGACGAATCAATAACAATTTATAGTTTCCTATTTATTATTACTTATTTTTTAATTTGTTTCAGATAATCTTTAACGTGACTCGAAAACACAACAAAGCTGTGGTTAAATGTGAAGTTAGTAATGCTGTGGGTCAAAGCGACGGGACTGTAACTTTGGAAGTTACATGTAAGTTACAGCATTATGAATAAGTTATCAATAAGTTATAAACTATTAGAGCACATGCTAGAGATGAGTTAATGAAAATAAATATTAAATATAGAGTAATATGTTTCAAATATTATTATACTCGCTTTAAGTGTGAATATTTTAAAACACATTATTACTTTCTCTTTTATACATATACATAGCTTTCATCTATCTATGCAAGCTATGCACGTGCAATTCCTAATATGGATTGTCATTACATATGACTAAGATAAGATTACAAATGCTAAGCGAGTATTATCGAGAAGTGACAGCCCAAGCTGACATTCCCTCCGAAGCAATCTAAAAACATTAAAATAAAATGAAATAGAGTATAGATCGACCCGAGCCGAGGTTCCCCGGGAGCCATCTAGATTAGCTACTTTAAAAGAGGTCTTAAACAAGGCGCTCTCTACGCCCTGCCACTTTAAACCTGAGGAATATGTAAATGCCATTTGGGCAATAGTGAGTAAACAGCTGTCCTCTCTCAGGCATTCTTCTCTGACTATATAGGTAGGAATTAAACAAACCCAAGTTTAGTCACTGCAAAGAGTTTTAAGCTAACTGTCTAAGTCTTCAGCTACCTTCAAACAAAAAAAACGTTCTTCCTTCCAAAATAAGGCAATGCTTGCGTAACCACTCTTTCTGCCTATAACTGACTATAGTGATCTGAATACAAACCTTCTTAGCAAACTATGATAAATTAATTATGGTATTTTTATGTAATTATAGTAAGTACCCATTAGTACATTTATATAAGGTGTTTTATGTGATTATATTCCCTCTAAATTAGATTTTAATTTTTGTTTTATGATATCACTTGTTTCACCTATCGTTATTGATTTATCTCTGCACCACCCAGGCGGTTAATTAGCAGAAAATGCCTTCGGCTAAAAGTTCGCCGTCATGCATAAAATGTATAAAAACTATTTTATGTAAATAAATAAATAAACCGATGAAACGGTTAATGAGGAAAAAAAATTGCCAATGTAAAGTAAAAATTTTTTTCACCAGACCCACCGTCATTCAGAACCCGACCAAAGAATATAGAAGCAGAAGTTGGTGCAAGAGTATCACTGACGTGCGATGTAGATGGACAACCAGAACCTGAGATAAGATGGCTGTTCCACGAGCCTGGTAGGATCGGGGTAAGTGAATACCATGCTGGTTGACAGATTGATGTAAATATAATAAATTTTCCAGATGTTCGTTTCTTAACTACGACTAGCAATATTTGAATTTGTTAGCAAAAATAATTGTTTTTTCTTTCAAATTTAGAACATAATAAGATTTAAAAGATTCAGTAACTATTGACTACGTAATGATTTAATCACAGAAAGAGTGTAGTGAGTCAAGGATGCCTTTGTTGACTGGTAAAGAAATTGGGAAACGAAAAAACGGGAGAATTAAAAAACTTTGATTCGAAACAATTTTTAATTGATTTTTTCTAAATATTGTTGTAATTAGTACTTATTAAAGTAGAGTATAAACATTTACAAAATGGACAGACGATCTTGTCGAACTTTTCACTTCCAACGGGACCGATTTGAAATTGGAAAGGGGGAGGCGTGGAAGGAGCAATGGAGGTTAAAATGATGATGACGAAATTAGATCGGATAATTTAAAGTGAACGTGCAATATTTTCAGCAGGTTAAAGGAAAGACTGCAAACCTGAAAGTGCAGGTAAACAACGAGACAGCTGGGAGCTACATATGCAAAGCCACTGTCGACGGTTACCCAGAGATTGAGAGTGAAGCGACTGTATTTATAAAAAGTACGTCATTTGTTCTTGTACATTTTAAGTTCTATAAATATTACATTATTTTGTAAGACGTGTAATTTGTTTATTGTATTTTTTTATTGTGTGTGAAGTATATTGATTATTCTTCAATTATAAAAGGATATTAGATTTCACGTACGTAAATATTTGTATAGTTTACACTGATCCGTGTTGGTAAGTTTTTATGATAAATACAAGAAATAAAAATGAACTCCTAACGCTCGAATTCAGTCTTTCGTGTCTGTGTATGATGAACAAAAAGATATATTTTCTTAGTTTTAAATCTAAAATTAAATGTAAATTATAAAATAAATTTTAGTCGCTTTCGAGAATAATTAATTTTTTTAGTTGATCGAAATTTGGCGAAATTGGTTTTTTGACTAACTTACATGATAGACATTATAATGCATCAGAAATCGTGGTTGTCAAGCAGATCAGCATTCTAAGCCGGCGGTAGCTTATTATTTATAATGTCAAAATAATCGGCGAGGTAATATAATTTAAATTAGAATTTTGTATGTTTGTAAGTCCGTATGTCTAATGTTTCAACCTGTTGTCATATATATGTATATATACAATTGCATATATTTATACAATATACAATACAATGTAATAGTTTAAATAGATTGTCTAAAGTACGAGTCTCGTCTGGTTTGAGCACCCCTGGAAATTTGTGGAGTATGTTTGAAATTTTTCATAATTTATCAAAAAAAAATGTTTTGTTTATGTAAAAGACAACATATTTTATGCATCCTTTTATATCAATTAGATTATTTTATAACCAATTATTGATTTTTTTTAGTTTATGTATGTTCATATTATGAAGTCTACACTTTCGACTTTGAGAGACCTAATAATTTGTTTTGTTTTTAGGCGTACCAAAAATTTTGTCAAATAGAACTCAGTTCGGTTCCGAAGGTGAAATGGTGAGAATAGAATGCGCGGCATTCTCTGTTCCGAAACCAGATGACATCAGATGGTATTTTGAAGGTCGAGAGATTAGTGTTATACAAGACCCAGTGAGTATTATCATTTCATATATATATTTTATTTTAAGACAATTGCAAACACGTAATGACACATCGCGATATCTTTGAAACTATAAGACTTATAAATTTCAAATTTGATAGGAATATTAGTTTCGCCGACTAAGGTTCAGCTAAGATTGATTTTACAAAATTCTACCCTTGCTTTAGGAGGCGTTAATTAAAAAAAAATCAAGTCTTCAAATCGTAGCTTTTATGAGTCAAAAACTTTGCCAGAATTTTTGTGTAATGTAGTGAGATTCGTGAAAAAAAAACCCCAAAAACGTGGACCTCCAACATAGTTAACATCGTGGAAAGTCGCGGGAAGTGCAAGATCGATCACCGTTGAATCATTGGGAGGGTCTGTCATTGGAACGAAAATGGGTTTTTTAATTCCTCTATTAGCTAACCCTACAAGTTTTACAAGCTTTTATCAAAGCCTTCTCTCAAATTTAATTTATAATTATTTTATTTTTCCAACAGGACTATGCTACCTTAGAAGAAAATTTACCAGATGGTGTTGTTAAGTCCAGTTTAGTAATTCGTGCCAGTCAGTCGAAACATTACGGCCTTTATAATTGTAGTGTAACCAATGAGTATGGAAACGCCAATGCAGCTATTACCCTTAAACCTTTAAGTAAGTTAAACTATTATAATTTTATTAATATTTGGGTATGCCCTGTGCTAAGTAGACCGACGAAATTGCTGCGATCTTTGAAGGAGACTTATGCTTTACAGTGTGCGTCTATCAGCTAATATGAATGAATGAATGAATAAATAAGTACATGTACTCTATCATTATTAACAAATATATCTTATTTTTTAGAAACATTACCGCTATTTATAATTCTCATCGGAGTAACATCAGGAATAATAATCTTCTCCGCCTTTGTTATTCTTCTTGTAATATGTAATAGAAGAAGAAGGAAGAAGAGTCAACAAATGAGCGAGAAGCCAGATGTTACTGTTACCACGGGAGATATGTATAAAGAGAGTGACAGAAGTTCTAATATCAGTGATCTGAAGTTACAAATTGGACAAAGCGATGGAAGCTATGAATTGGTAAGTAATATATATAATTTTTTTACTCATTGTAGCTTTATTTATTTTAATATTCTAAATGAAGTCTTAAATAATATTTTTTACTTATCTATTTTTCAGTTAAATTTTAGATAGACAATTAATTGAGTTCAATAATCATTACTCTCATCACCATTTCAGCCGTAAGATGTCCAATGTTGAACATAGCCTTTTCCATTTTTAATATGACCTTACTGAAATAGTCTGCATCCGACGAACTTAATAAGGTCAACGGAAAATATTAATTTTAATAATCAATGTAAATAAATAGCTGTAAAAAATTACTGGTTAAAAATAAGAGTAAAATAATTAGACAAATAAAATAGTAATTTTCTAATAAATTATCCAATTATAGAATTTAATGAAATTACAGAATTTGATTAATTTCAATAATTACACTAAATATAAGTCTAAAATATTATTACTCGTAAACTATAATTTGCTTCAAAATTCTTAATGAAACATTTATATATGTTATTAGGATTACACAAGTTCAGATCGATCTGAAACGAAGAACCCTGCCGGGTTGCCTCTCGCTGGACCAGTCAATCTCCCTAATCTTCGACATGACGACCCTCTGATGCAGTTTGGTTATAGTAACGATTACTCCGATCCAACGTATACTGATCCATACTTTAAGGTATGTACTCTCCTAATATGGTTAATAATGCATGAGAAATGACGGTCTGAGCGGAGACAGTCATCAAGCTAATTTACGCTAACGAGGTTTAGGCAATTAGAGAAAAAGAATAATTATAGCAAAATATGCCATTAAAAAGAACAGAAGTAAATTTGAGGTAAAAAATAAAATCATGATTTGCGCTCGCGCTGCGTTTGCGTGTTTTTTGCATTCTGCTTGCTCTAACTCGCTGATTCTATTGATTCATCAATAGAATCAGCGAGTTAGTTTAGTTAAACAACAGTTTAAACTCAGAGTGCGATAGTAAATTGATATTTTTGACTATATAAGCTAGAGAAGAATGAGGATATATAATAACATTAGAAGGAAAAAATAAGAGTTCTGTTCTTAAAAGATTTTTAAGTTAGGATTAAAACGCAAAATTTTCGACTTTGATATCAATACAATATCAATGCAAATTTACGATTGAATTAGTTAAATTTTTTCATTTATTATTCATTTAAATATCGACTTATTTTTCTTTTATTCAGTGGACAGACGCTTACTATAAGTTAATCTTCTCCGAAGATAGCCGCGAAGTTTCCACAACTATGTAATGAAATATAGATTCGTTAATTTTAATAGTTATATGTTTTACTGATCTGTGTGTTTATGTTATTTTAAAACAAAATTGGCAGTTACATACATTAACTAGTAAATCTTACAAAGTTGTCATCATTTTTATGATACAGAGATTTTTGTTAAGGAAATATTATTGAATATCAAAGTTTTAATGGTCAGTTATTAGTAACTTATATTAAGTATGACTAACACAATATTTAACAAACAAACCAATTAAACATAAAACTAAACACAAAAACCTGCAATCGTAACAAGATATGATCATAATAAGCAATTATTGTTAATACACATTAGCAGGTATAATTGATGTTATTGTAGTGTGAAATTAAAAAAAAATTATAACAACCTTTTTTTATCATTTGCCCATTTATTTATAAGCCGCTATAGCTAACTAACCGTGGTTAATTGTTTTATTAATTTTAGAACCCCGCGGGCTATGTGTACGACTATCCCCAGGGATACGTACCTCCCCCTCATTTACGGGTACAGTCACCGACACAATTGGAAGTACCTTCTAATCGGTGAGTTCCGACATTTGACTTTAAAATACTTTCTAGTCTTTACATATTAGTTTGAACATTGTGATTATTATTACTGATAGGTTAAATTTAAGAAAAAAATATGATTTTAGTCGCAGGACGTCCACAGCTGTACATGGGACTCCCCCATAGATTTCTAAAAAGACCGGTAGGTAGTGGTTGTCGTTTTTAGATTACCTCAATAAGGTCATCTATTTTGTGGTTGGACGCCCTATAATGCACCTGGAGGTTCATGGTTTCTAAAATTAAGGCCCCAACAGCTTAACACAGAGTCGATTGATATGTTTTTTTAATTTCCTTTACATTATAAAAAAGTAAATAGTAAATCGTTAAAAATTGATAACACAAGAAATTACCCGATTTATATTTAATAGGTTAAGGTTGTTTTGTTTTAAACTATTTTGCGATTCTTTTTTAAAAATGAGGCGATAAAATACATCTGCGCTACCTGTGTAATTTGAAAATGATTTCTTTTTCATCTAATCGCATTGAAAGAAGCCGAATCAACTTGTTTAAAATGTTATAATTTTTAACCAGTAGTTTCTAATCTCTGGTAATGTAAAATCCATTATTTAGTAACAGTTTCTTGTAAATCTTTTTTTTATAGTTTTTTTATTACTTTCAACGTATTGTTTTAAATACCTATGTACCGGTAACTTAATTGTAATATTTTAAATAGATCTCTGCAAGGTTCATTGACTCGCAGCATCGACACAGCGTCCACTCTCCCATTGTCAGCCGGCAATGGATCGCAGAGTAACTCATTGCAACGAACGAATAAACCGTCCGACGAAACTGACGCAATCAACAACCTTGGGCTACCTGTGGGCGGAGATAGTATGTATTTTTAATACCACGTGTAAATTATTCCCACTCAAACATCTCATTTTAAAAATTTTAGACATGTTATAAAGAAAATACTTTAAAAATACATGTTTTTGGATAGAATCGAATCGATATATTTTATATCGATTTATATGTTTGGGTGTAGTTTTAAATATGATTTTATAATTTCTGAAACCATTGATATTAGATAGAGAAGCTATACATTCACTTCTTTATAGCATTTACACCTTTAACCGACCACCCTGTATACAAGCAGTAAATTAAAATAAAATAGAGTACGTAATTTTCTAACGAAATGATGATGTTATATTAGTCATACAGGTGGGCAAGTAGACCAACGAAATTGGTACAAATTTGTGTACATTTCTCACAGATCCGCCCACGCCGATTTACGCCCAGCCAAATACGAAAGCCCACGCGGGTATCGACTTGAGATACGCCGCCACTTATGGAAATCCCTATCTTAGAAATAGTTCTGTTGGTAAGTCTTTCTATTCATTTATTAGTATCTATTAACTAAAGATGATACACTATTTTCAAGTCCAATAGTTATAAAGTAACTGTTTTATGTAAATAAAAATAATGATTACATTTTTATCATTCAATTTGATTTCCATTATTCAGTTTGATTACACATTTAAGACACACTTTAAGTTTTTGTTTCATTATAAATTAGGAAGATAGACATGTATAATCTATATAATACAATAGATTATTTAATATTTTAATACGTAAAAGTTATACGTCTATCTATTAATGACGATCACGTATAAAAACATGTTTACTATTTACCTGCAAAACTTTATGTTATAATGTGATTTTTGTTTTTTTTTTTTTCAACCATTTATACTTCATAATATTTTTGTGTTTGATTAGCTGGCATACATTATTATGGTATTGATCGACATCAAATATTAGACTGTTATAGAGGGGTATTTTAAATTAGTCTTTAATTTATATGGGAAATGAAGAGTGCTTTTTTATTTCTCTTGCAAATTATTATGTTTTGTCTAAGAAAGAAACTTAGGCGTGCTGTAATAACAAATACAAAAATATAGCCGAATTGGTATAACTGACTTTTGCGGTTAGCAACAAAATAGCCGATTTAAGACTATCTATTGATATATTTCTATTTTTAAATAAGCTTCTACTCTGCTTATAATAATATATATTGTGTGTTGCAACCACATTTCTTTTCTCTCTCTTCTCTGGTGCTGTCTTCTAGTGTTGGTAATAGTACCTGGTTAGTACTTTTACTTCTAGCTTGATTTCATACTATGCTAAATATACTATATGATACATTAAAAAAGTTTTTGTTGTATCATTAATAAGTTTTGTATCTGTCTGCCATTATATTATTTAGTTCTAATGCTAGTAATACTGTGACATAATGTTTATATACACGTTAATGATTTGTTCGAATAGTATGCGCTTTGTACGATGCTAGTCGTCATTTTATCCTAAAAACGGCCACTGTAAGGCGTAGTCCCTCTAAGATATTGGCGGGGGGAGTAGGTGATCGTAATGTATTATGTTATGCTAAGTACGCTACAGTTCATCCTCTGGAACTTGTGTGTGAGCAGCGGCAATCGTAAACAATTAATGCACAAATTAATAATTATATAATACTGTAGCCCGGGAATCGAATCCGCGACCTACGATCGCAAATCCTCTACCACTGCGCTACCACTCACTTTAACTTCTTGTTGTACATTTCTTTTGATTATTTTTATTTTAGTTCTGGACATCCATATTATTTTCTTGGTCTCTTTATTATATACGTGCTCGACAAGAAACTGGTATATTTGAAACATTTTATCTGTGATATAACAGTGTTCAAGATGTATTTATTTATAATTTTGAAATCCAATTCTTTTTTATGTCCGCCTTGTAGAAAAAAACTGTTTCTAAATTATGTCAAATACTTTTTTTCAATTCGAAATAGAATGGGTTTTGCTATGAAGTAGTTAAATTTATTACTATATTATTTAGTTATATATTTATCAAACGTAAATTATGTTTACAATATACCTTATACTTAATACAATGCTGTCGCTATTAACTATATAATCATTCTGAAATATTTATCATGCTGCTTAATACCGCAATACTTAAAACCAACGTTTTTAACATGATCTACGTGTTCCATATGTACATATAAGAGAGTGACTCATCACAATATTTCTGGAACTGCAAGGCTTAGAGCCTTAACTTTAGGTAAAACTCGAAACTTTGTCCAAGTAGACGTCAAGTAAGAACCAGCTGTGTGTAATACATACTCTTGAAAAGGGTTCAGGGACGTTCATTTTTCTTTTCGGCATGTTCAAAATAACCAATAACGGATTATTTGTAATCACACACACTAAAGGCAGTTTATATGGCCCCCGTTTTTTCGGGCATCTCATACTTCCCTTGTCTGGGGTACAAGAATATTATTACAATAATAATTATATCGTAGAATTCTATTAGTTACACACTCATGTTTCTTTCACCTTAATGTCAATTTATTTTTCTATTTTTATTCCTCACGTATTTTTTCAATCTTTTTTATTTTATGCTCCGTTCATACCCCATCCCTTTTTCGCCGACTTCTCTCGCCGAATTTTACAGGTTTACATTTTCTGTTTTAATTTATTTTTATCATTTTGATTTCTTATATATTATAGGTTTATTTTAAATTTTACTTTTTTATTTATTTCTACTTTTTATTATCTTAATATTCTTAGTACTATGTCACACATAAAACGCAGTGCGAGCTATGCGTAACGCGCGAGAGACAAGTAGTAATTTAAGTTTACAGTATTATTAAATGCTTGATTGGTAGTTTTAGAATAAAAATGTCAATATGAGGAAGTTCAATTTAATTTTAATTACCGTCAAATTGGGTTCTTCCGACATTTTTCCCATAGTGTATATACGTGGTCACTATTAATAATCCTTTATGGATAGTTAAATGTTTAAAATAAAATTTATTATTAAAAAAAAACTGTACTTTATTTATAGAAAGATTCGGAAATTAAAAAATAGAAGCATTTAATTATTTAATCTGACAAATATTATGTGAAAAACATTGTATGTTATTGCTTGTTGTGATGTATGTGTGTGAGTAATAGAAATGGTTGCTCTTAGGGTACGCAAGCCAAGTCCACACAGCAAAGCCGGCTGCCACGCCTGCACCCCCACCGTACTCGGCGGTCCGAAGTTCCGTCGTCTTGCCATCAGGTACATAACTGCATACCAGCACCTATAGGTAAATACTCATACACGTAATCGAAATTTCAAAAAAATAACTTTTATTTGTTTTGGTTGAAGCCTTTTTAATTAACAAAAGAACCTATGAACGAAGTTGGCGCTCTGCTTGTATAAAAAACTTTTTTCCGTAATTATAATAATCATTAATTCAACACGAGTAGGATGTTTAAAACTGGACATAGATTTCTGTTAGGACCTGTTTTTTTAATGGCCCTCATTATTGGGGACTTCTTGGACACCATATCTTATTTTTGAGAATATGACTATTTTATCTCTAATAATTTTTTCACATTTATTTTTATTGCCATTTCCTTATTTCGA
Organism: Battus philenor; assembly: GCF_028537555.1. Classification (NCBI taxonomy): domain Eukaryota; kingdom Metazoa; phylum Arthropoda; class Insecta; order Lepidoptera; family Papilionidae; genus Battus; species Battus philenor. Next base: position 6,725,930 of record NW_027181688.1, on the reverse strand, counting down.
TCTTCATATTATCATTCATTCATTTTCTATCATACATCACAAAATCTTACATTCTCATTTATTCTTAATTTCCATTTTTAAATCGCCTCTTATCCTTTTCTCAATTATTAACCCTTTTCTTCATAATGTATCTGTAGAGATACATCAGAATTAAAAAAAAAATAGTAGCATCAATTTTGAACGCATAGTAATCATTTGTATGTGAATGTTTAGGTAATTTCTTAATTTTCGAACGCTTGTTTAGTTTTTTCTGTTGGCATCCTTGGGTCTTAAAAGCCAAATGGTATGAATATTAATGTAATATTAAAAAAATCTGCCAAGTTAAGGGTTAAGTTCGGGGTCGAAGCGGCTAGCTTATAGCGTCTTCCGATAATTTTAACGAAGTAATCCACCTTGTGGATGAACGTGTTACATTGCGCCGATCCATGGTATTTATTCCAGAACTTTAAAGCCCCAGTGGCCACCTGTTCTGTAAGCTTTGTAGCCTACTTACTGCCAATAATTTCACCAACAAAGTGGAAGACGACATTGTGAAGATCACTAGATGCTGGCGCTTTAAACCGGACTCTTGGAAATATATGTTGGAGTTCTTTGTCTAGCAGTGAGGGTTCTGGTGCTGAAATGATGATGATGATAATAGACGAATATTTCAGTTCTATATATAACCTGGTGTCCTATAAAGTACGCGAAATTTCGGAAGCATAAAATACCACAAAGCGAATATAATTTTTCGCTTTGAAAAAAAATTTGCTCTAGCGATAATGACGGCCAACATGATTATTTATTTGTCGTATAAGTATTTATTAAAGAATTACAAATTTGATTCTTCTATTAAAAAGTGAATTTTTATTTTCTTTTAATTAATATTAGATTTTTTTCTGGTACTGTTTACTAATGACGGACGCGAGCATAAGTAACTCTAAATATATTCGTAATTTTCAGATTAGTTTAGAAATTTAAAGTAAAAACGAAATAAAAAATAAGGGTTGTTATGTCGGTTCGGTAAACAATTAGAAATTAAATAGATCACTTGAACAAACGAAATGATTTTCTACGGATCACAAACGAATCGTTGTTGATTCAGCTTTTTATACTGGCTATCACGTAGACAAACAGGGGAAACGATTCGCGTTTTGAAAATTTGTTTGATGACTCATTATCGTTGTGTGGTTTGTTTTATCAATTTCCATTCAAATTACCGTCGCATCGTAGATAAATTACTGTTTATGAAAGAAAATTCACTAAAAGAATTTCTGAAGAGATTCTTCTAGGCGTATATGAATTTAAGGAGTTTCATCATCATCACCATCATATCAGCCGGTATAGATGGAAATGTCTATCGTCAAAGATCGTCAAGACAACTGTTCTTGCGCTGTCCGTATTAGGCGACTTCCCGCGCCCTAAACGCCGCCCTAGAGTGTCGTGGGTCTACCTAGTGTGGGGTCCACCCACGACGCGTCCGCCGGTTCATTGTCACCACTCTAGAACCTTCTCCGAACTATGTCCACCTTCTTCTAGCTACGTTTAAAATGAACACCCTTTTAGAGTGTAAAAAAATTTCGAAATGAATTATTCTATTTTCATATTTTGGGTGTTGAAAAAATGTCAACAAAAAACACCTCGCAGCATAAGCAGCTCAGAGCACCTTTGTAACCCACAAGGTTTTAAGTTTAAGGATACAATAATAATGAAGTAAGCATTCTTGTTCATTCCGTACTACACCGGTGAAATTACAGCATGTAGCGTCTCGAGTTCAGGCTACCCAGGAAGCCTTCGAGCAGTACTAGAGATTTTTTACCAAAGACCATTTGTGTTTCGAGCTGTCGATTCCTCGGAGTCACCTGCCACTTGGACAACAGTTTGATCCTAGTAAAAAAGAATAACGGGTATAATGTTTTCGAAAATTATATGAAATTGTAACACCGAAAACTATTTGAATAAAATGTAAAAAAAGCGAACATTTGAATGACACTGTTTACATTGAATGTATCGATTGAACTTCGACTAAGCCTTCGGGTCATCAGTAATTACTTACGGTGAATGGAACTGTTTAAATAATTGCCGCGATGGGAACTCAGTGTATTGTATGTTTGTAATATTCATGGTGTAATTAGAGGGTGTACATTGAAAATGTATGGAACCAATTAATAAAAGTTTATGATGATAGGGTACAGGCCGAGGTTTTGTCGCGTTAATTTTTGAGTGTATCATAAGGACTTTGTTGGAAATTGGTCACGCCTTATAATTAAACTTCGCGGCTATTGGTGATTTTCTGTCGTCTTTATCAAATTTACGTTTCATTTTTGCCACATGTATTAAATTTCAATTAATTTAAAATGAAAACGGGATAAAACTGATAATCGCTAACCTCGTTTCAGCCTATAGACGCCCACTTTGTACTAAAATCGCAAAGTTTGGTAGCGGATTGGCGATCGTAGTACGATATTACAGTACACAGAGGATGCTGCTGCTCTTTTTCTCGAAACTGGTTTTTTAGCAGTGGAAACCCTATGTAATGAATGTACAAAGAGTAAATTTTATATGATTGCTTCCCGGGAATCAAACCTGCGACTTATGATCGCAGTTACAGTCCTCTACTGCTTGGCTACCAATTAATCTTGTATTTTGTAATTGCTTTGTATTTATAAGTAATATATTTATATATTTGCAATCCAATTTAATTTATTGACGAGACGAATTTTATATATATATATATATATATATATATATATATATATATATATATATATATATATATATATATATATAGTTATATAATAATTTATAGGGCTCATATTTCAATTACATCTTTACTGTCTAAAATGTTTAAAATGTAAATTATTCCATCTCTACTGTTTTTACTGAGCCTTCTGATGATACATAGTTTTCATTAAACAGTAATATAAGTATAATTTCTCTCTGGAAATCTGTGGGGTGGGCCTGTACCCAGCAGTGGACATACTGCGGCTTAAACAATGATGATGTAGCAGAATATCCCATGTCTCTTCATAGTGAAACCTAGTAAATAATTGCGATTTTTCGGTTACACAATAGCTAAGAAAAAATATTTAGACAGTACGTAGTAATAAGCAAGTAAAGTGATTCAAGATCATTATCATCATTTCAGCAATAGGACTTCTAATGTTGGACAAAGACCTTCTCAGAGATTAATATAATCAAAGGATTAATTCGAAGCTGTAATTGACGTATCATATGCTAGCTGCTACGATAGTTCCAGTCACATTCATGGACAGTTCTGTGCCATGGGCGACTTAAACAGGTGTCGTCCTTGATGAAAATCTCAATTTCAAAGCACACATCGAAAGCGCGCGAAAAAAGCCAGCTTTCGTATTCAGCCGCATCTTTCCACAACCAAACAACGGAATAAAGTCGGTCGTAGAGTAAAATGTTATTGTCAGATATGGACACGCAAAAAAATATTGTCAACCAAACACCCTAGCGATAATAATTAGAATTGATAAAAAAAATTTAGACTTGCATGTTGACATGCAATAGCTAACAATCGCCCAGTTCCTAAGACGGGTATCAATTCATTACCTTGATTCTGCTCCTCAATCAACAATTCCGGATAAAATATTTGTATCTAATATGTATTTATTTTTGCTTTATTATGTTTGTGGTGTCAGTTTTTGTCTTTAGTTTGATCTTTTTAATTTGTTTTGATTGTGTCAATGTAGTGTGTAATAAACGTTTATCTTATCTATCTTTGAAATTTTTTAATTTTCAGTGGTATAATTAAAAAATGATTTTTTATTACAGGTAATAGCAGTCAGCCTTCTCAAGGAACGCGTGTATAGCAAAAGCCTTACATCGCACGTCTTGTGTAGATGATGAACTTTTTAACAGAGACATCTATGTGAAAATAGACGTCATTGTAATATATTATGTTCCTAAATAGACTTATTGTACACGGACTGAATTGTAAATAGTGAACAATTAGGCTAGGTCTACATGTACAGTTTTATAAAGTTCTTTCGACTTTTGTTTGGTTAAAAAAATATTTGGCATCTTTTTTGATTGCGTTACGCTTTTATAAATGTGTTCGTATAAAAAAATTAAACAGATTTACTTTGAAGAAGTATACAGATAAATAGAAACAGCGTAATATGAATGTAAATGTATTATTAATAATTTTATTAAATGAAATAGTTTTGTGAAATAAAATAGATTTATTTAAGAATACATTAATAACTATCGTATAGTATTGTAAATTTGCTCAACAAATATGATTTTAATGTATTGAAGTGCCCACGTTATAATATTCATTTAAACTCCGAATATTATGTGTATATGTAATAAATGAAATAAAATATAATGTTTACTATATAACTATTACGTGTCGATGGAATCGAGACATTTAGCATTTTGAAATTGAAATTAATGAAATTAGATAGAAAAATATATTTCTCAGAGAATCGATAATGTAGACAGAATATTTTCTGTGATAAATTTCCATAGAGTAAAATTAAGTTTCTTTTTCGAAGTTTTGAACATGATTCCATTTATCCTGTTCTTTGTCGGCGTTCTTTTAACATCTTCCCTTTAATGTCACATTTTTTTTGCATTAAAACGTCTGAAAGTAATTACCTTTAATATTATTTTTTTTAGATATCAATTTTTAAGTTTCATAAACCTTTCAAAATTCGTATGAGTTTTTACAGTGTCAAGCGACATGAAAACACGTTTTTAAATACTCGTCAGAATACTTTATATTTTGTTTAGCGATAAGAAATGTATAGAAATTGTTTTGCACGAAATTGTTTTAATGCATGCGAAATATTATTTGCTATAATTTTACCGTTCCCAAAATATATCTTTGATAACTTTTTATTGTTTCATTTATTACTCTTCAAAAGAAGCGTTGCTGGATTTCCTTCAGCTACTTCTTCCAATGCTAACACTTTTAAGTGTTAGTAAAGTTAATCATGTTATAGCAACCGACCAAGTTGGGACGCCCTCTCGAGCGTCTTTTAGTCGAAATGTTTATTAAGATATTTCTCAACGATGATGAATGAGGTACTAAAGTAACTGTCTGTTGAAATATCGCCCGGCCTGGATCCTACAAAGTTTCTTGGTTAAATTAAAAGTTTAAAAATAAACCTCACAAGATGACTGTTAACGAAATTCCTTGTAACCTTTTTTAAAGCATACACAAACATATTGTGACGTAATAAACTAAATATTTTCGTCATTTATCCAAAATATTTTTGAATTGTTGATATAACATCGACATTAATCTTTGTATTACCATAAAAAATCTGTTATTTTGGAACGTTTTTTTTTTAAATTTAAATGTAAATACAAAATTTTTGTTACATAAGCGCGAGTTTGGCATTTATATATCAGCTGCAAAACAATATAACGTAAATTTAATTTTTACCAATTTATAGGCATTACAGCTAATCAATGTGCCAAACGAAAAGATAATAGAAAAGATAGTAGTAAAAATTAAAGAGAGGAAACAATATAAAACTAGACAATATAGTAAAAGAACTATAGATATATAGATAAGAGTATATAACTACAAAGCTGATTAAAAAAATAACTATCACAGTAGGTTACAAATAAGATCTGCAAATCTTAGTAAGTAAGTAATCTTGATAATGAATGAGACTTGGGATTTCTGCATATAATAAAATTACGTATGAGAAAACTCTTAGACAGGCGAAAGTAATCGTCAAACGACCGCAAGTTGGAGAAGTGAGCGCGCCACATGCGCAAAAAGGTGGCCATTGATCATTCTAGAAGTTCAGTGGAGTTCTAGAGTAGAGACCACGAATCGGAAAGCGTAGTGTAGAAGACATTCATAGAAAAGGTGGAAAGGCGACCTTGACGGTAAGATCACCAGAAGACGCTGGTTGACACAGTGAGGCCTGTTCTGATGATAAGGAAATAAGACTTGAATATATTTAAAAAATATATTATGTATGTAACAACCAGATCGTTGCAAGATTTACTTGACAAAAAAGATTGAAAAGATTGTTTGTGGAAATTTTAAAAAATAAATGGTTGAAATATTAATTCATCCTAAATTAAATCTACTTGAAACTATTGAATATGGGCTAAGTTTTTAAATGTAAAACTGATGTATTAATTGCAGTTGACTATCTATAAGCACGCTACATTTATTGCTGTAAATAAAAACAAAAAACGAATCGCGCCAATTCGTTCGCAACTAACGTTCCCATCAGAAATGGAATTTCGAATTAACTCCGATTGTTTTTTTTCACACAATGACAACTTATCATCGGCTACACACACATAGACAATGTTACACGAAGCGCCCATCGCAATCATTAGCTGGACGGTCATCAAAAGCTCATTTCGAACTTTTTTTCATGTTCTCTATAAAATAAAACGAGGTGAAAGTATACTAGTACGAATTAAGACGTGTTCGCGGCCAGTTTTATTTTACTGCAGTGTTATTACTAAACAATTCCATTTTATTTTCAATTTATAATGTGAATTTTTAAAAGGCTGTATAAAATTTACTCATTGGGACATAACAGCTCAAAGTAATTGATATTTTCTCTTTAGAACCCAAGGCAGATAGGTACACATATCTATTTATACATCTGTAATATATAAAAGGCCAGAAAAAAATTGCAGATCGAACCACCACTGGTTACATAAATTTTTGTTTTTATTTTTAGTCTCGACAATTTCCACAGAGTCATCACTTCGTCAATTCATAAGTAGAAGTTAATTTTGCGAAACTAACGGGAATGTAATGTATAAGTCAATTTAAATCAATAGATTTTATCATCTACTCTTTCTAAACATTTTTTAATGAATTATTTTTTCGTTACCGTATTAAATAAATATGAATATAAATAAAATAAAAAAGGTTCTCATAATTTCTCGCCAAAGTACAACCAGACGAAATTATTTTTAATTAAAAAGAATAAAATTTCACAAGAGCGAACAGTGATAACCAATAAACCTGTACCCTTTTTAAAGTATGAAATATGATATTACGATGCAAACATTCAATTCAAAATGATTCCTGATAAAACACAAAAGAGCGGTTGCATACAAAAGGGTCAAGTTAGAACAATGAAGCCACAATAAAGACTCGTCGTAAAAGATTCGAGTGGTTCAAATCTAAAGACGTCTTATATGCGCGCATTGTCTCGGAAAAATTATTTCATATACATAAATTTTCATCTCGCACAAAGTAAAATATATCTTAGGTTCTTTGATATAGCGATGAATCAAAATGCATAATTAATTATGTATTGCGCTCGCGACCAATCTGACGGCATTCTGCAGACAGTGAGACAACCGCAATGGAGTGCTGCGGTTGGGAGCAGTCATATTTGTTACTAATAAGTAAGAGCGTTGCGGCTAACAGTTGCAATGGAATAACAGCGATGAATTGCGGAAGTTTGTGAATGCCACAAGACCGTTAGCATTGACTATGCGAGAGATTTTATTCACATATTATGATTAAAATTCTTATACGTGTAAAAAAATAATCGCCAAATATATTGCCATGCACAAAAACCCGTGAACATGTGCGAATGCTCTTATTTTAAAACTAGAAAGTGTGGTTGAGTCATACAATATAAAATCAATAATACACATAGACTTGAACATTTATAAAACGTACTATGTATACTGAACAGTCGTAGCCCAGCGGTAAGGATTGACATTTGCAATCGTGAATTGCGGGTTTGAATCCCGCGACACAATCTTAAATAATTCAAATTTTGTGCTCTTATTATTGCCACAGCTCACAAACAAATTTGTAGAGGATGGGCAGCAGCGTCCTCTGTGTACCATAATACCACACTGCAATAAAAAACCCGCCTGCCAGGCGTGGCGATTATAGTATATCTCTCCATAGATATCTTTGGTGGAAGTCTATGCTTTGCAGGGTCTCTATGTGCTTTAACTATGTTCATTATAACTAGCTGTCTCCCGACCGATTCGCCTGGCCCGCACTGCGTTTTGTGGGCGTAATTTTATAAAATAGATAATACATAACTTTTACATTTTATATATTAAAAAATATTTGGTAAAGTTTTATAAGGGTAAATGTTTGAAAATATGCGTTTTTATAATCGCCTCTACAACGCCTTGCGGAAGGAATTTCGTTAAATCTTCATAACTAATCTCTACTTGGCGAAAGCAATACACCGGCCAAATTTCACGTTTTTAAGTTTTGTGGGTGTAGAGATATCGCGGTGAGAATATATTGGTGAAAATCTCCTATATACAACATATAAATAGCTGTGTGTAGTGAAAGATGTGTAAATTTATATAACAATAATTGGTATAAATAAATAACAATACTTCGCAGTGTTACTTATCCAAACTTGAGAACGGCTCCAGCAAATCTATGGCTATTTTTTCATATTTCCGAAGAAGTCCGATCAAGGTTCATTAAAATATTCCAAAAAAAAAAAAAAGTAGTATATATACTGAAACCCCCCCAAATATAAACTAACGGAGTAAATGAAAACCTCTCAAACATTTGACGCCAATCAAAATTATAAAAGCATGTTGTTAGGCTGTACACTATAATGAAAATATAATCACGTTATTACTAAAATCGCACTATGTACGAATTAGAAAACTTATTTTCTTTAGTAATCATTGTTTCTTATTAAGATAGATTGTCAATAAATAAAGTACTCAATTAGAAATATAGGTTTTCTAAAATGATATATTTTTCATTTATGTTTGCACAGCAGGCCAATAATTTTTGAAATTAAGATGGGTATTGGAATAACTAGTATCAAAATAAATAAAAGATGTAATGGGATAATACATTGAGAGAGAAACGATGATTCTTTACAGTGATGTTTTTATACTCTAATGTCTAGACTAAGGGTCGACAAACCGTGGATCGAGAACATGTGTGACTCTTTGAATTCTTTTCTATTGTACTCAAAAAAAAAAATGGTAACAATGAAATATAAAATAATTAAGAAACTTACGTGAAAGTGAATGGTTTGGAAAATAATCTTTCGCATTTGAGAATTTCAAGATGGACGCAATTTGGATTATAATAAATGAATTTTACACATACAATATTTTACATAGTTGCTAGCTTTTTATATTTATTTACATATATATTTTATCGACAGCTTGTTCTAAAGAAAAAGTCTTCCTCTAAACTTTTCCATATTACTCTTTCATTTTTAATTCTCATCCGTTCTGAACCAACCACTTTTTTAGGGTCATCTTATCATCGTCTCAGTTATTTCCCTTTCTTTATTTTTCCGTTCCTGAGACTGAATGGTAGCCCTGTTATCAGTTTAGTCTACTGACCGTTAGTCTCATATGTATAACATGCATATGTTATGTCTCTTTCCACTTTAGTGTCAGATGTCTCTTTCGTATCTTTACATTTAGTTTTGTTTTTAATTTCTTTCAATCTTACTTTATCTTTCTTTTTTATGCCAATTACACTTTATCTATCATATTCTGACAAACATTTACATTACGGGCTAACGCCCACGTTTGGCAACCATGAAGAATAAACTTATCAATGCGTAAGTTCAATTTACAAACTTCAACAGAAAATAACTGATATTTAATTTTTTTTAGGTATACAATTTTTGTTAATTTACTTTAAGCAAACATCAGATATTTCTAAGTAGAATACTAAAGTATTTTTAAGTAATTTAAAGTGTTAGCTTATTATGGAAAGCACTTTTGTATCGAATACGAATGAGCTTGAAAACTGCAGGAGACACCGAAAATAGTTTCTTTTGTCAATTTCATCGTCATAATTTCAGCTGTAACACCTTAGGAAGTAGACTACCCTCATTGATTTTTAATAGGACTGGTTGTAAGCGATCTGCATCCAGCTTATGCCGTCCACTTTAACGCACGTGAATTGCTAGGTTTGCTGGTACGTGATGTTTACTCCATAACAAAGTCCCAGAGGCAATCTGTTCTGCGTGCTATGTGGCCTGTCCACTATAACTTCTACTTTGCAATTCACTGTGCTATGTCTGCTACTTTCATTCGTTTACGAATCTCCTCATTCCATATTCGATCTCGTAGAGATATATTGAACATGGCATTCCCCATGGCTCGCTGAGCGATAGTGAGCTTGGCACTGAGAAGTTACTTCCATTGAAGCCTCCACTATAACTTATCAGCAAAAACATCTTTATGTAACTCTCTGATCACTTTTTGGAAGTTAAATTAGTTAGTCGTGTGGCAAAATTCTGGACCGTATGTAAGCTTCATTTCTATAGGTAAATACGATTGTAAATTACGGCTCTAAATCGAGCAATATATATCAATGGGCTACAATTCGATGACAGCAATGCTTGATATTGATACAATAAATTCTAATTTCTGGCTAACGATAGCTTAGGCGGCATTCGCACTACGTCATGGCCCATTGTCTGGCCCCTTCGAATAGCCCGCTCACTCACCTCGGGTGGGTGATTAAACAATATTACTCCCTCCCAGACGGAGTGCAATGCAGTCGGCTAAACACGGGACAGCCGCTTCACGACATCTTATACGACCCAACGGTTTACTGTTCGTTTGTAATTTAACGTGAAATTGTAGACGCTGGAAACGACTCATGCGTATTCTCGGACATTCGATGTCTAAACCCAAAACTGACTTACAAACTTTGACAACTGAAAACTGAGAGGATCAGAGCGTTTACCTAATGATGATTACGTAACCTGCCTACAACAATGCCGCACTATTCAAGATTTTTAAATAAAAAAATCGTGGGTAACGTTGCGTTTCTTACAATCAGTAATTTGATACATTCAAACTAGACAAGTTCATCTTTAAAAAAGACATCAGTGGTAGAATTCAACTGGCTGGCAAGTGTTCGGAAGACCGTGAAAAATATTCTCCTGTCTTAAGATGAAATTCTTCGATTAATATGTAATAACATTGTTGACTAAGAGTAGTATTCTTTCGTGGTCTTTCACTTCTAGCGTCAGAGGGCGTCAAGAGCCCGCCCGCTTGGGATTTTTCTATGAAATCGAAATTAGAATGGGAACATTCGTTGATGAACCACAGTAACCGATGTATCCCAGGAGGTTGGCAAGTTCAAGAGATGGCCACATAACATGCAGAAAAGATGGTCTCGGTGACCTTGAGTTTCTACAGTGGAGACCACTGACCGGTAAGCTCAGTGTAGGATCTGTATAGTTGCTAGAACCAAAGCAACTGATGCAAAATTATAGTACTCTAGTAAAAATATTTTTAGAAGGATGATGTTGCCATTGAAGTTATTAACCTTAGGAGAGGAGACGTCAAAAGTATCTATTGGAAACCAGGCTATCTAGATAATGAATATGAGATGGTCGAAAGGACGGCCAAATGATGACTGGTAAAATCGAGGGCAAACTTTTAACAAATAGTCGGGAAGGCGAGTCAGTTAGTCGGACTAAATTTACTTGTCTCTGGATACCATTTTTCGTGCTTTGCTCCAAGATGCGAAAGATAGAAAAAAGTGTCGTAGTATAACGAAGATTACTCCGTATCCAGAGAATCAAGAATATTAGCTATAAGGGTAACATTGCGAGGTCAAAAATGGTTCAGTTCTGGTTGTGAGTGGAGTCAGGTTGTAAGTTAACGCTTAATTTGCTATTCAGGTCGACAACCCTGAGCACCGTACCCAGCCCTTTTACTTATAACATGATGGTAAAAATATGATTATATTCCACGTATGACAAAGATGACTAAGCCTGTCACTTCTTGTTAGCGTTTTACATCCGAGCTTTTATTGTCCAGAGATGGCCGAAAGTGTCGTATCAACAAATATTTGTTTCGTAGGGTACTTTTATGGCATGTAATTTGGTATTATTTTAGTGGATACGGTCTTGTTACGAGGAGAGCAGAGTTTTTGTATTACATCAAACAGTCTGTGGGCATTACGCCGCAATAAAAGATGGCGAAATATTGACGTCATAAAACATTACGTACGGCGGTTAGCGCGGAGTGGGAGCTTTATGTGGTATATAAATTCTTTATTCATGACACAGTTTCAAAGGTTTTTTATAAAACAACAAAAAAGTCTTGATGAATTGATTGGTGACTAGTTTGGACTGCGGTTTCGATTCGCATGTTGAATGTCATAAAAATACCGCGAAAGTTATAATACATTACACAAATAATCATATCATCATTATCATTTCAGCTGGTGGGACGTCCACTGATCAACCTAGAGATTTCCAAGAGGAACGGTTGGACGCGGCCTCCATATGTGTGAATAACCTTCCCTGCACTTGCCGATCTTGAAAGGCTGTGTTTCGTGCGCTATGTGGCCTGCACACTGCCTGTTCAACTTACTAATCCGCTATATGATATTGTTTATTTTCGTTCGTCTATAAATTGTCCACATTCTCGTAGAGAAATAGTATATATTTAATAATACTTCTTAAGTAATAGGCGTGTACTATTAAATATCGTGTTTGTTTAAAAGATCTGTAGAAACTACGTTAATTATAATCGACTTGCTAATCAGATTTACCAACATACTCCAAGTAGTTTAAAACACATTCGTGACCCGTACCCACATCAAACGATCACTCTAAAACAGTGCAAAACCAATGCCCGATAGCGTGCTCCTATGAAAACATTTTGTTTAATAGCCCCCTTAATTTGGGCTTGTTCCGTCTGATACTTGACACAGGAACTTAATATAGCAATATTATTTTATTTTTGTTCTTTTCTCTCATTCTTCATGTCTATTGCTATATCCTCTTCCATCTATCACATTTTCTTTCGTTCCCTTTACAATCCTTACACAAAAGGACTCTCTTTCTTCACCGCATTTTTTATCATTTAGTTTACAGTTTCAAAGTCCTTATTCCCTTTTTATTTTTTTATTATTTAAGCAAGGAGAAACGGACGCCAGGGGTAGCTACCTGGCAAGGACCAACAAATAAAAGATTAAGAGGTAGACTAAAGGGAAAATAGATCGATGAAAAACTGGATCACCAAAACAAAAGACAGAGAGATATGGAACAAAATGGAGGAGGTCTTTACCCGTAGAGGGGTCCATAATGATGTATGATATATAAAAACAATTTTGATTTTGATTCTTTTTCATTTATTTATCATTTAAAATTTATATACATTAAAATTATTTTTTATGACTGGAATTTATAATTTATTTTTCAAATTTAACAAAAAAATAAAAAATAATTATTCTTTATGGAAATTACAGGCTATAATAATAAAATTATGAAAGCATATAATGATTACATCTCCGATATAAGCCCATTCGTTATCGCCTTAAGTAAATTTAAAAAAGTTGTTCTACTCAGGCTGTCCTCGGTTTAAATAAATTTGGTCTATCTCTGTCACAAAATTTCATTGTATTTCCTATAATTTTGTAACCACTTTTATTTTTTTAGTACAGCTATAAACATTATTTATTAGGTAATAGTGTTTATTGTGTAGTTTTTAAGCTATTTGTTTCCTTCTCTAAATTTATTATTACGATTGTTAATTAACCCACATAAAATATTATAAAAAATTAATTAAAAAATCGAATTGATTTAAAGTTACAATAAAAAATAATAGTATATTCATATATCGTAACATTAAAAAAAAATAGACCAACAATCCAATTAACACGGAATTGCCAGTAAACTTTATTATAAAATATAAAAATATCTCCGCATCACATATTGACATCAATTGAAAACTTCTCCCCGTTTCTTGTTATTACTGATATAATTGAAAAAATCTTTTGAATGGCTTGTGTAGTGAAAATTTAAATTTATGGGCACTAAATAAGTTATGACCTTAAAGTAAGCGAGGTTAGTCATGTATTTGAACTTGATTTCATTTATAAGAACCATATTAACAAGTCTCTATGAAACTAGTTGTCTCCCGCCTGCTTCACGTCGTCCGCACTGCCTTTGAGTGTTATACAGAAAATCCATTTTTGGTACATTGTTAACAAGTCTTGTCTGAAAACATATCTTTTTTAAATAACTGCCCCATCAAGGCATCTTGCTATAAAGTTTCATAAGATCGCAAGTCTCACTTTCCTACCATTAGGCTACCATAGCCAAGTAGTGCATAGTGTACAGTAATTAATAAATAAAAACTTAACCATACCTTTTTCATTAAGTTATGCATAAATCTCTATAATCAACTGCCGTCTCCTTCTTCCCCCACCGTAAGCCTATATGAATGTAAAGATCGCCAAGATAACAGGTCTGACGCTGCTCGTATCCAGCGACTATCCACGGCCTACCCAAACCGCATTTACCAGTTCGAGATCGCCACTCTAGAAACTTTCGGACTAAAGAAGAGTAATTCTTTGAGCTACATCCTTTAGTTCTTCTTAATAAACTGCTTACTAATGCAATACTCTAGTGATAGGAAAGATTTTGAAATAAAAACAATGAAGTGATAAGTCTCAACATTATTAATAAAATAATTTAAGAACAAACATGTATTGACATACAAAACAACACACATCATATTTCATCAATAATTATATACTACTATTATTCATTCCAATAGTAATCTCCTTTTGCGTCTTTTATGTGCATGCATAAACACACACACATATCTATATATATATATATATATATATATATATATATATATATATATATATATATATATATATTTTTTTTTTTCGTAGATTGTACACATCTACTATTAATTATTATTCTTTTTGTCATGTTATGTTTATAGATTGTTTTCTATGTGTATTATTGAGGTACGAAATTCCAATTTAAAATATATTTACTCAAGTAGGAATTTACATGCGCATTTGAATCGTCGATTATTTTAACATTATTTGTAGTAAGCTACAAACAGCACGGGACGCTGATCTGCAAGGAGCCGTCTAAAAACTCAACAGTTGCTCTTTTAAATGAAATTAACAATTGTGTGTACGTTACAATACCTAACATGTAAATGACTCAATGTTTCGCAACTAGAAATTCATAAGTTTTTTTTACTTTTATACTTTTAGTTTCATATTTAAAACTAATTAAAAGAATGCCTGAGATATCGTGTGAAACTTTGTTATATAATAATAAATGTGTACTCAAATTTATTTAAGATTATTTATTTATTTATTATATTTGTTAACATTATGATAGTGGAATCTAAACGTTACGAGTTTATTTTTATTTCTTAAATTTATCACGTGTCTGTCACTAGTTTTATAAAAGACTAAATTAGGAGGCATAAATAATATGTCACAGAAAATATATATTTGTTTAGTTAATTTGTATTTTTAACGTAATGACAATAAAAAATAAATAATTATTTATCTATCTACCGACTTGTACTTGTCTTATTTCCATTTTATGGTTACATGATAGAATTTGTCACGAGTGATAAGACTATTGTACATTTTTATTATAACGATAACTTTACATAGAACTCTATAGAATAAGAAAGACGAAATACGAAACCAAAAAACTATATATAAAACAAAACTTCCTAATACTCTTATCAAAGGACTAGGACATTAGCTGAATGACAGACAAAAGTGGAAACGACCAGTATGAAAGAGAAGTATCAATGATACAATGGGTGGATACTAAAATAACTGCTGCCACAAACTGAATGATGCTCGACAAGGAAAGATTTATCTTAATAAGTCATTGCTATAGTCTAGAAGTTTTGTATATTTCCAGTGAATATTTGTGATATAGGTTATTTATAAGAAATTGTAATTAATATTTTTTATCTGTTACATAAGTTTAAATACTATGACATAATAAATCCTATATAAAAAGCTTTATCAGCTTATCAATTTGCTGTTGGCGAAATCGCAAGTTAAAGCCACTAAAAACAATATTGACATAGGTTGTAGAGAATAGGGAACTACTAGTAGAGATTTCTACCAGGTAAGATAGAATTATATTTTGAAATTCGAAAACAAAACTTAATGCTAAAAATAAAAATGAAATAAAACGCTAAATTTAAAATGTTAAATAATATTTTTTGACAAGTTTTATTAGAAACTTGTAGGTCACACGTATGCAACAGGAACGTTATGATATATTTTTCAAATGTTTTTATTATGCTATTCCTTATGTAGCATCACTTGTTAGTAAATAATTATTGTATTACTTTTTTTAACAGCCGACAGCCGTTGGGGCCGAAGGGTCCTCAAATTGCAACTACAGGCCGGTAGACGAGGTGTGAATAGGCCTCCCATTGGGTGGAACGACGACTAGAATAGTTGAAATCGAAGGCAGTCGCTGGATGCGAGCAGTATAAGACTTGTCATCGTAGCGATCTTTGGGATGTTCATGACACGTATGAAGCACTTGATTTTTTAATATTTTTTACGGCTATTAATTATTGACTAATTTTAATTTTTTTCATATTGAGTAAATATGTATTTTATTGTTCGAAATAATGTCAAATTTTACCTGAGGCGCTCAAAAGCCTACAATCGATATTGATTAAATCTCGAAAAGTTAAAGGGTGTGTACGTAAACAAGCGTTTAATTTTTTTAAAAAATAATAGTTAATTGTGAACTTTCTTTAATTCGATGCGGTAAACTACCTGGCGATACGCCAGCCCTCGACTCCGCATTGTCTTCCCAATAACGGTATTTTATAGAATTGTCAGCTGCAAACATTGTACACGGGCTGGAACAAAAAATGTTCTATTTAGAAGAAAAAAGATGCCGGTGTTTTTTAAAAGCACATCTGAAGTTTAATTATTGTTGATTCTTTATAACAACAAAATAACACTTAAATTTTATGAGCTAAAACGAGTTACCGTCGCCAAAATTTATCTATGGACGGGTAAATCATAATTGCATAAACGGAAGCGTATTGACGATCACAGTGTATTACTGTAGCACGCAAAGAACGCTGCTGACCATCCTCTGGAAACCCAGGGACAAAGTGTGAATTATATGAGATTGCATACCGGGAATCGAACTTGCGCCCTGCGGTGGCACGCCTCAGTTCTCTGCCGCTTGGCTACTAATGTACAAGTAAGCACTTTAAAGAAAGACTGTTCATTTAAATCAATTATTTCTTATGAAGGGCTGTTTTAAAAGGCCACATCGACGTCATCTATAAAGGGACATAAGCAGAAGGCGTCCTTCTTTTTTAATGAAGATAATGATCAATTAAGTAAGATTATCGTGTGGAGTTGGTAAGGCTTCTATCAGGCGAGTGTTTCCTTATAAGATATTTCTTTCCGTCTTGAGACCGATATAGTTTCAAATCATTTTGGACAACGAAGATTTCAATGTTCGCGTCAACAAAACATACCCTGGGACGAGCTTTGCAAAATGTCACAGCCCAAGACACTATTACAAAAATAAGTTTCCAATGGAGTTACTGAAGTTCCTTATACCGGCTAAAAAGCGCCCATCGTGAAGGTTTTAATACGTTAGAACCCCACATGTACTTGTCCACTCCAAAGAGGTTAGATATCTTGAAATCTGGATAATTTTCCTCGAAACCATAAAACAAAAGGCTAAACATAGTTAAAAATGCAACTATCTACGCAATAAGACTAAGAAAGCTTGTAGATTGCGAGTTTGATTAAATAAGGCTGTGACTAGACTAGACTATTTGTTATCCAGTAATACAATGAACTAAAAACCTTCGTGGTGGATCATGGTCCGTATATTTTCTCTGAGATAAATAGTAGAAACAAGATAGACAAAACGTACCAATTAACACAGTAATAAAAAAAATCACTTCGTACTAATCATCTGCAAATACTTTTGGCTAAAGCCGTGAAAAGAGCAGACTACAGGGTGATTGATTATAAGCTTTAAAAGAGTTAATGTATAGATATAATATATACATCAACTAAAAGAGTTAAAGTATTCATGCTTATTTTTAACCATCCTCTATAAAATGAACGCACTGAAAATTTTTTTTTTTTTTCCTTTTGAATTGCAATAGGCCAATGACTTCTGGCAGTATAATTAGTAACCCAAATTTTGATAACGCTTATTCTTACTGTATTCATTAAAAAAAAAACATAGAATTTTGGATAGGGTGTATCACGAAATGTTTGACAACAAATGAGCTATATAATCGTATCTAAATGTTTACCACCTATAACCAATCAATCACCCTGTGTAAATAATGGACCGTGGATATATTTTGCAGCATTAAATAAGGTAAAACGTTCGTTATCCTATAGTAAAAACTTAATAACTATTTCCTGACCATACCCAAGGGGGCCGTGGAAGCATGTCCAGGGCTGCCACTCTTTGCTGATATATGACATTCGTTATGGGATGCCACGCCCTGAGTATACAATGACCACATTAATTTGCTACAGAGCTGTTATTTAAGACGGGTTTAAACCACAGTTCGTCACGTTATTATTTATTACAATTATGTCAAAGTCAGGTAGGTTACATTTAATTTAATAAGTTGCCTTTATTGTAGCCAGAAATAAAATTTGTTTAGAAATTAATAACTTATTTGAAAATCAGAAGACTAAAAAATTTATAAAATGACAAAATTTCAAAAGTGGATACTCCGTGGAGGGGTGAAACATGTGTAAAGTGAAATAACGGTGGTAATTGTGTTTCGCATTGTTTGCCGCACGCGCATTTAACAGCGGGCTGGCGGGCGGTGCACTTCATTGCACGACTACTGCTGCATAGCGGAAGTAGCTATATATTGGTCCCTTTCTTACTTAATCACCTAGATTTTTTCTTTTTTTTATGAATTGCTGCCCGAATGGAATTAGTAAAATCGACGGGTTTAAGGTAGCAGGGCGCAAAGGCCTCTTTTAAAGTAGTGAGGCTCGAGGAAGAGCCTCGGCATAAGGTGCTACATACTATTGGACTGGAATGCCGCCGCACATGCTCCATAGAATGACCAAGCTCTAGGGCCCCCGTGAGAGGACTCCGGCTAAGGCTGTCATTCGACGTGAATAATACTTGCTTAGTACTGCGACACGAGGCACCCGAGAGGGCTGAACTTGGTCGGTTGCTATTGCTTGGCTAATATCTCTACTACCGCTTCGGAAATTTTTAGTGCCGGGAGAAGAAATGACGGAAGGAACTACAATAACGCTTCTATCTAGTATGATGGCTTCCTAGGTTTTTTTAGTATGGAAAAAATCATAACCACAAAAATATCAGGAAAATCCAACTATTTTCAATCTCTTAGAAAATGAAGAAGATGCAAGTTGCATAGCGCTGAAGGTTTTTAGCCAAGTGGTATTTGCGGTAGACAACTCGAGGCCTTTCTCAGAAGTTTCGGTATGGTTTTTATTTTCTTTAATTAAGATTTGCCTCGCAGGTCGGAGTGGTAGAGGGCAAGCCACGTAGCGTGCTGAACTGGCCAGGCAAATGGCCGTTTGCACCTTAAGGTTCTAGAAGCCCCCCAAAAGGTGAACCGACGTCATTGTTAAGGTCGTTAGAAGATTTTGGATGCGGTTGGATTGAAACCGGTTCTATTGTAAATCTAGCAGGGCCTATATTTAGTAGTGGACGTCCAACAGCTAAATTGGTGATGATAATGGTGATGTTTTTCTTACAGTTTATACTTTTTTCTAACACATCACATTTGAGGTGGATTAATTAATGGATCACAAAGCACAGGGAGTTTAATGCATTGGTCTTATTTTACAAAAAAAAACAAAAAAACATTAATTTAAAAAAATCTGAAACAAATGCCTGTCTTTTTGACTGTCTTGCTAAACGACGTGCCGGTCGACATAGTACCCACAAACATTTTAACTTTTAGGTTATTTGTAGCAGGAAGTAAGATTTCATTTTTGTTTATAATTTCTAAGATTAACATAAAGGTCGTAATATATAATATAAGTAACCTATTAATGTAAGAAAAGATGAAAATACCGATATGGGTGTACACAAAAAATTATTAATACTTTATATGTTTTTTGTTAAATGTGGTTTGTTAATTAATAAATAAAAAAAAGATATGTCACAGGGTTTGAGAAACACATAATTTATATAAATTAATGTTTTTAACAATCGAAAATCAAAGGCTCTATAAAAATTTAATAATAGTTTTGTTCACGGTGTCATTTCCTCTTCCTCAAAGTATTCGTTCAAAGTCAAAGGCATTCCTCGTCGTTGATCCACGGGTTACAAAAAGATCAAAGGTCCCTTATTACAAAGTTATTCTTCTATTCTAAGATTCCGGGATCAGAAATTTACTCAATGAAAGATATTATTAAAAATTTCAAAGCAATTAAATATTCCAAATTACATAAAATTAAAATATCCATCTAAAAGATATTCGATAATAATTTTTATAATGTTTTTTTGAATTATTCACTTTTACATAACGCCGTCCATACAGGCATGTTAATTGAAGTGACATCGCCTCAGCGACCGCAGGACTACATTTCCCCATAAATAAATTACATTTTTAATCTTCGTTAATTTTATCGCGTATCACAACCTAGGATAACGCAAATTACAATGAATTCACAATTAACCCCAATAAAGTTAAATAAGCTTATAGCATCAACAATTTTAATAGCAAATTGTTATTAAATATACCACCCATGCTGCCCAGGTTTCAATATAGCCAGGAATTTATAATAATGAATTCACTTAGTAAGTGGATCGAAGATTGTCTTGCCAAATACATAGTTTCATCCATATTGACATTCGCCTGAAATAATTGGCTATATGCCCGGGATATTAGGAATAAGAAAGTATATTCTACTTGACTGTTCTGTAATATTCGTCTAAGGACTTTTACTTCTCCTTACTTTGCTAAGTCTACCAAATCTACTTCAAGTGGAAGTAATATTAACAATAATTTATTTTTCGTATTACTGTAAACAATCAAGACGTAAGAACTGGAAATAAAATTTGATATAAAAATGAGTCATATAAAAATAGTAAATGGGATAGGGAAGAAAGGCGATCTATAAAAGATTACTTTTAAATGGGAGACGATAGAAATTGTGAAAAAAGGAGTATGTAAATGAAAAACTGAAAAAAAATCTGAAAAAAATGTTTACTCGATATGTAACATGCCTGCCTCACTTATGTAAGGGTAAAAAAAAACAATCAAGACACACAGCTTGTAAAAATATGTAATTAACTATTATTTGTACAACATTTTGTTCGTACTTCAATAAATAAGAATATCGTGATTTTAAATAAATGTTTTGAAACGTAGTAGTCTCTCCTGTGATTTGTGAAATTTAGTTTATAGAATTTCTAATTGTGCTCATATTTGGTTGTCGAGGCGAGAATCACGTCTGGCCCTTGCAAATGCTTTAGCATGCACTTGGAAAGAATAATAACATAACATTTAGTGGGTCTGTTTGAGAATTAATCGAAGAAGGTGGAGAGTGATCTTTAGATAATTACAGCTTTGTAGGAATTTAGCAAACTTTGTAGCTAAGACTATTGTCTATTGTCTCAAGTGAAGTTTTTGCTGTTAGCCTTGCGGCTTTTACAGCTTCATCGGAAACGAGTCCACGGATAGCTAAGACTTTCCTTGGTTTGTATTCATATCGGAAGATACTACATACGAGTTGCTTCAAACTGGTCCTGTTGGAAATTTATAGAGAGTAGCATTACTCTTCAAAGGTTTACAACTTACCTAGTTGTGGATGTCCCATGGCGAAAATGATTAAGAAGAAGTAAATTTCAATTAAAAACAACTAGCAGTAGTTAGAGGTTATAAGAAATTCTGCTTAATTTGTTCAATTTAAAATTTTGAATAATATTATTTATAATGCTGTATCGGGTAGAGTAAAATAACTTTTGCGTAATTTCTATGTGCATGTTATAATTAATTTTGTTTGTGGTAAAACAAGTCACTGACGAACGTTATTTTAATAAAGATAACAAATTAATAAAAATTGAATTTTAAATGCGATTTTGTTGCATACCAATGGAAATAACAGGCAAATGAAAGTGCACGAGCACTTGTGTACGCGAAACGCAATTGGGCCAATGGGTCATCAAATTTGCATAACGTATCGTTGTTGAAGCTACAGAAAAACTAACATAGCGACAATTTTTACATGTTGTGTTTGCGTGTTTATATCTAACTGATACATATAATAACTTCTTTAACAATAGTGTCGTCATTTAAAAAATATTATTGACAAGAAATAATTTCTCAAAGTAATTAATAATTTTGCATAACACGTGTGATAAAAATAAATATATTGTTATAAGGTTTACATTGCTAATTTATCGTATTTTATTATTAAGGATTGAATCCACAGACACATTGTTACCAACGACTCTTGAGATATTTTGATCACATAGCCCGCAGGCAACCAGACAAACTACTAGCTGTAAAAAAGCGTACGGTAAAATGATCACAAAAATAATCTTTATTTTATAAAAGTATACAATTCGTCAGGCGACACATTTGACGTAGATTTTTTTTAATTTATTAGCTCGCGGATCTCGGATCTGCGTGCGCTGAATCCGGAAAAGCTATAAAAGCCGAAACGGCTAACAGGCTCCAGGCACTAATCGAATATAGCCATTTTGTAAAGACTAATACAAAAATTTTTGAGGCCCTGGTCCAGGCTTCTCAACTAATTTTCAACGTAATATAGAAGCCAGAGAAAGACTACATAGGCAAAACACGCTTATCTGACCAAATAGAGTCAATATATGGACTATTTACTAAATCTGAATTGAAGAAAGCAGGTCACTTAGAAAGAGCATGTCGTCGATGCCATCGAACCAAGACTTTTCAAGACGAACACGTACTTCAGTTATGAAGAGACGATAAGGTAAAAACTATTATTGTTGATCGACAATACCATCCAGACATAATTCAAATACTTTTCTAATGAATATTAAATATATTTATTTTGTAATTATTTGTATATTACCTGGAATTTATGATTATTTGAGCAGTGGTGGCCAAACGGTAAAGGACTGATTGTAGGTTACGAGTTCGATATTAGGTATACAATCTTGTGCAAATGCAAACTTTGTTTATTAATTATAATATATGAGGTTTCAGCTGCTCACAGACAAGTTTCCTGCAGATGAACTGCAGCTAATAACACATTGCAACCGTCACCTGCCACTACCACCTGCACGAAACTACCTGCCAAGCGTGGCAATTGTGGTATATCCCTCCATAAATGTCTTTGTGCGCTATATGCGCCTGTCGAACTGGAAGGAGTATCGGTTGCTTCATTCCGTCAGTTCGCCATCGTTTGTAGTAAAGAGAGTCACGCTTTCTTTTCCTCAGCCCCCACCTCATCATGCGCACAAATGGCGCGGTATAGCAGTTTCGGTAGCACTGCATTCAGCTGCCAAAAATTTTTGTTTCACTTTCCAATGGCACGTAAACCATTGCATGCAACATTTTCTATTCTCAAGAACTGATCCGTTAGTTTGATGATATCCCAATACAAGGCAATATGAAATGTAACCCTAGCCTAGTTTACTGAGGTAGCTCTCTGGCTCTAATCATCAGCAAACTGGTGTAATAACAAGTTACAACTGTATATATCACTTAACCAAGCACATCCGTTTGCTTTTATTAAAGAAAAGACAAACTAGAAGTTGTAACTGGTGTTGATTTTAGACCGTACGGTACATCGAACGGTCACTCGTGACAAATATTTTCATAGTGACGCAATTTGAGTTCGTCTGTGTGCCCTTTGAATTTGGAAACTAATTAACAACTTGATTCATTTCGTAATTGTATACTGTGTTTGAAATTATATTTCTCTCTCTTAGTCTAAAGTGAGTTCATTGAATTTATACAGTTTTATTATACGGTATGTTTGTTTATAGATTTAAAAGCTTTGAAGATGTAAACGTAAACGTATTATAAGTATAATGATACAACCTATCCAAAAATCGATGGTTTTAAAAATAATAAATAAAGTAATGATGTAGTAAAAAAGCTATTTCATAATTTGTATTTAAACAAATTAATTAATTTTCCATATTTCGGGAGGATTAGTATATATTATTTTCGTAGCAGTTTATTAGAATTTGGTGTGGAAGTTTTTTTAAAAGATTTTCTTCAACTTTATATAAAGTTTTTCTTAAAAGCTTATAAATATTACGCTAAACTTACGCACTTATAAATAACCATCCTGTATATTTTTTTAATTAATATTATTATTTACTTTGAATCATATATAGTCATCACTTGTGTAAATTAAGAGAAGAATGTTACAAGAACTCGATTTAACTAAAATCAAATAGACGGTGTTCATGATATTCTTAAAGTTAAAATTAAGTTATGATGGCTACAAACTTCTTGGTTCTTGATATAAGAACAGTCCACAATAAATTTAACCGTTTTTTTCAATAAGTCTATATCTAGCAGTAGAAATCCTACAGCGAAAATGGTAATTAAATTTTACAAAAATAATTAACGTAACTACAGTAAACATATCTTAACACTTCTTGACTTATATGAATCTAGTCAATATATAGTAAGCCTAAAGTTTCATGTACTGCGGCTATTTGAAATTGATATTGCAGCTCTGGACTCGTATTTTTGGCCGCCTATTTGTAAATGGATTTTTCACCTCGGATTACCTTTCCATGTTTCGTCCAATTTTTTAGAAACGGTAAAGATCTTCTGAAAAACGACGGTACAACGAACGATTGAACTTATTTATATGACGACCACTACAAGCACTTTCGAATCGTTAATCAATATGAAATGTTGGCATTATTGTTCCTACAGCAGTCTACAACCAGCTCGAAAGGCAGTTTTGTTAAGAAGAACCGGCGAGAAACTCAACAAATATATTTATATAAAAAGAGTGCTTGACAATATATATCTTCTTGAAAGAGCATCAACAACATTTAACTTTGTACTAACGTCGGTATAGTATTCTTGTGTAGAATATTATGCTTCTTTTAGAAATATTTTTAATGTAGGTTTTAAATTTCCCCAGTGGCAGCTCTAAAATTGATTGTGTAATTTTATTGTACATACGTATATCTTGTGCCATAAATGTTTTATTTAATTTTTGAAGATTAAAACTAGGAGTAAACAGCTATTTTTATTCCTTGTATTAACATTATCTATCAATGTTATTTAAATAATTTTGCGTATTTCTGCTGACAAACAAAATATTATTATAGATATATTGCGACGAAATCGTAAGAATAGCAGCTTTATTAAAAACTTCTCGCAAAGAATCCCGAGCTCCCATGCAATAAATGCCCCGCACTGCTCTTTTTTGAATTACAAATATTGACTCAATATTTGCAGCGTTCCCCAGAGTAATATGTCACAGTACAATACACTATGACAAAAGTCAAAATAAAGGACTCTGGCTTTATTAGCGTATATAAGCAAACAAATGATAAATCCTATGAACGAGCCAGTCGGGGCTGACGGCACGAACATCTAAAAGGGATGGGTAGGATTAAGAAATTAAAGTAATTTGGTCTTCATTGTACGTACATTGTTTTATTGCATCTTTCACTGCAACTAGCAGGCGGTGACATAAAATAAAGTAAGGACTGCAATGGATGCTCGTTCTTCAAGTGGCTTCATTTTTTCTTCATTTCTTTACTCTCCTCCCCACCTTGAATAGAACCATCTAGAACTTACCTGGCTGCGGAGGAAGGCGAAAAGTTTTTCATCTGACGACTTGTCAGAGATACGAACCAACATCGAAGCGATAGTGGGCACTTTAAAGATTGTCGCGAGTTCGTGGCTTGAACGCTTAGAGTATTCGCAGATATAAAATATAGTTGATTGATCGCGTACTTACGAAATGGTCAGCTAGTCCATGGCTGTTGTTACCTCGGCGCCATTAATTTATACATCTTTTGAGTATAAGTGACTTTTTAATTCGACACCTACCCTGACACATTATTAATAAAGAAATTGTATATCAAAATCACCTCCTGTTTTATACTACAACTTATTTCATCGTGATTCTTATAATAATTGGTATACAGATAGAATAAGTTCAAATTTAACTACATCATTAGCTTAACTAATCAAGAAGGCATATCGCTCGTGCAATCTATGACTTTTAGGTCCGAAAGGTTCTCGAGTGATGTCCACTAGGCGGTAAACTAGGTGGATCAATAACATAGACAAGGTCGCAGATAGTCAATGCGTAAGACCGGTCATGGTGGTAATTTTTGTGGGACATCTTTGCCTTACAGTGGGCGTCTATCGGCTAAAATAATGATCATGATAATTACTTTTATTTCCTTATAATTTGTATAAATGTACTATGTGTTTTCTCGTATCCAAGGCTTTCTTTCAATCTTTTTCCTTCATGCAGGACGAGTTAGGTGTATATTTGCACTTTATATTGCAAATATGGCAAACTTCAGAGTATGTTTCTTAATATCCATTGCGGAAGTGTCGCGGGCGCAGTAAACAGTTCCACGCATAAAAGTTGATATTATTGAGCTTTATTGTTTGAAATCCATAATTTTCGTATGTTTCAAATGTGATGCAAGATTAATACGAATACCATTAATTTATAAATGTTTAAATTTATGAAATATTTGCTTTCTCCCACTTTGTAGCCTCTTTCTGCAACATTATATTTTCACAGATGATTACACCAGCGCAATATGATCTTTCATATATGTATATATATTTATATATATATATGAATAAATATATATATATACAAATATATATATATATATATATATATATATATATATATTTTTTTTTTTTTTTTGCGACTGTGAGCTTGCCAATGTGGACCAAAATGAGAAATCACGTTTTTGTGCCGTGGCTTATCAATTAAAAGCTTTACTTATAATTAATAATTTTGTAACTGTTACATAATATATATATATAATATATATATATATATATATATATATATATATATATATATATAATATATATATATATATATATATATATATATATATATATATATATAAAATGAGAATAACAATAAATATGGTTAAGAATGAAAAAAAAACTTTTATCTTAAAAATAACTGTTACAGGAAATCCTTACAAATATTACGGTATTTATTGAACAGTGCCGTCGATATTAATTTTATAGTATTTTTTTAATACAGAAAAGAGCTATGTGGGCTATTTATAACTTAAAAGCTAGAGATTCTCTCAAAGATATTTTAAAATAAATTTTATTCTAACGGTCGCTTCTCAGTATATTCTTATATTAAATTATTTATGAGCGATATAAAATCTTGTATGAAAAATAGTGGCATACACATGATAAATAAAAAAGTAAAAACCAACTAGTGACGTCTAAATTTTGTCAACAAAAATTAACAAATATTTAAATGAACACACAAAAAAAAATGTACGCATATATAATTAAGTTCCATAAGTTATCATAGACTTTCCTTTTGTTATTTTTTTATTATGTACAGCATACGATACAATATATAATAGTTGTATAATAGTAAAGAAAAAAGTACAATGGGCAGTCTTATCACACGAGGCAGTTTCTTCTAGACAAACATTATCGAAACAGTACAAGTTTCCTAGTTTTAAATGAAAAATTAAGTGTATATTATTAAATAAATATTTAAGTTTTGATCATAATGTTTGGAACTTGGTTTGTTGACTGATTTACATGATTTATATTATAAAACATGAAATTTTTTAAATTTAATTTAAAAGAACTACTGTTGAATTTCTAGTCGTCTCTTCTCAATATATCAGCTTTCCGAACTGGTGGTAGCTTACTACTTATAATGTTAAAATAATCGACGATTCAAAAGCGCATGTATATCCCTACTCGAAGAAATTTATTATGAATTTTTTAATTTCGTTTATTGTTTAAAAGTTTGTGGCGTTTATGATACAAAATATTGCCGACTATGCCTGTAAGAAACCTTTATAATAACACATTGGTTGTATCTTCACCTTCACAATTTTTTTATTATAGTTACTATTCATTGCCAGATTTTTACAATATGCCTGTATTCTAAACTATCAAGCATTCAGGTATTCCTAATTGCATAGATTTGAACCTGGACTTTGTCCAACTGCTGCCTTTATCGCACCGCCACGCCATCTAGATTAATTACGAGGATTTATTGGCATAGGCCTAACGTGTTCTAATGTATTACTCACTGAAGTATAAGTTAATTTGGGTAATGGAATAGAATGAGTAAACACTTATCTTCACAACTCTAATCCCTATGGAGTAGGCAGAATATCATAAGCGATATCAACTTATTATGTTTTCATTAATTGATATTTATTTAGTACACGGATTACTTATAATATATTAGGAGATTATTTATGCCTAGTCTTTAATTAAAATCAAAATTCATTACCATTTTACAATTTTAATAGGCTTAAATAAATTCCAGGAAATAAATTCCATGTTTATATTAAATGCGTATTTAAAATATACCTTTATATTAGTAAAGCCTTGGTTAACACCGATAAGTTAAATATACGTAATTTTGTTTTAAATCTAGCAAATTTTGAACACAATATTCCTTTGGTTACGATTATTTTACACGAGACAAAATGGTAAATGTGATTTTCTAATAAAATAGATCTTGAGTATTGTATTTTTAAATCATTTCTATTTCAAAAAGTAAATCAAATTTTAAATTGGTCGATGTTCTTACTTATTAGTGTTAATGAAAAAAATATTTTTTCTAAATTAATTTTATAGAGTTAGTTATTACCTGCCTTATCAAACAAATTTGGCTTGATGCTGATTTATGGTACATTTATAAACGTTTGTATATTAATAAATAAATTTCTTGTAACTTTTCTTCAGCACTGTACACACATTCATCGCGTATTCTCCCGAAGCCGGGCATTATTTACAGAACTTATTTGTTTCTGCCGCTCATAATTCAGTGAACACGAATTCCGGCTAAGGCGATTGGCGCTAGTATTTCGCGCACGTAATTCTATTTTCGTGATGTCTGTAACATTGTTACTGGCAACTGTAATGCAGGAAATTATCAGAGGAATTATTGTTGAGCTCTTCATTTTGATAGCAGACGAGATGATTTAATAATATATACTATTGTTAAATTAAATTAAAGTTAAACCAAATTAAATTATTATTCGTGATTTGAGCTGTTGCATGTTTACTGTTATACATAGGCCTCCTCCATAAATTTACTATAGTTCAGTTTGAAAACGGTATGCATCCAGCATGTTCTAGCGATTCTATCAAGATCTTCTTCCCTGCAAATGTTTTGCGATACGCTTGCCTATACATAGCTCTATGTTCCATCTGTCCTGCTCGCTACCTGGTGTGATGCAACTTCACCTTATCTATAGAAACTATGCTACGGATTTTAAGTTTGGGATTAGAAGAAAGCGGCTCTGATTTTATCTGAACATAATTGATTCGCCGAGAAGGCTGCGCTGAACAATCTCTTACCTTCGTTTCACGTTGAGCCTTTCTTCCTTAAAGATTCACTCCGTCTTTGGCTGCCCGACTTTGGACAGATGTTTCGGCTTCTATACCCTGCGGAAACTGTTCGAGAATCATTGTTTCGATTTAAATTTCGTTTGTCATTTTTTCTATGTCTTCTGAAATCTTCCCAGGGAGAATTTCTAGAGTAAATTCTTTATAAGAAATTTCTAGAAAAATAAATAAAAATTGCTATTACGAAAATAAAAAAAAAAATCTGTATATATCCGCTGCACCACAGGGACTATAGTTGGTTATCCACAAAATATCGGAAACATTATTAATTGGAAGCAAAAGTAATTTGTGGTAATAATATTTTTTTATGTATATCAGTAGATTTCTCTTTATTTTTAAATTATGATGACATCGTAATAATCTCAAAAGCAATATTACTTTGGCTAGGCTAACTTTAGACAAGACAGGACAAAGAGAAAAAAATTAGATAATGTTTTAGCATATATACAGCATAGCACAAATATAGCAACGATGAAAATTTTTCTACCAGTACAATCTAGTCTCACTTAATGATATCAAAAGAGCAAAACGACGTGGGTGATGTTCTAGTGGTATAAATATAGCTTTAATGAGATATTTCGTCACCGACACAAACTAATCTTTTTCACTAAAATCTCAAAGAAAGTCATGTCTTGTTGAGTACGTGAGTCGGTCCCTTATTTGATAATTTCAGCTTTAAAAATTTATCGTTCGCATGCCGCACAGTGAAATGTTCGTAACAAGTTAAGCTTCAATCTTTTCGTTCTAAATCCGTTTCTAATATTGTCTAATAAAAACAAGTGTTTTGATTTCTAATAATTTCACGTGCTTCTTTCATTTATTTGTATGTATTAAAGTAATTAATATTCTTGAATATTTTTGAATCATCTGACACTATAAATACTATAAAAAACCTATTGAAATATAGAACAGGTCCTGTTACTTTTATTGTTTAACCTGAAGCAAAGACCTATTTAGTCTCTTGCAGGGCAACGGGTCATGCGGAACTTGCACCGACAAACCCTTAATGAGGTTCTTCCATCATCGCTATGTTTAGGACCCCCGGTAGAGTTTTCATACATTTACAGTATCGTCACCTAATGTCGCTCACGCATCCGAACAGAAGGAAAAACTAACCTAACCTAATTCAACGCATGGTAATGCTTGCCTTCTATACCTAACTCAGACGATGGACTCTTGACTCCTCAAGTAGAACACAAACTAACGTGACTAAGAGAGTACTCACAACAATGTATAATTAAAAATATATTAAATTTTGGTGAAAAAAAAATCGTAACCTAAGATGAAGGATACCATTATTAGGGTTTTGATTAGTTTTAGTTTTCTATTAAATTGGGCTGTTCTGGCATTAATCTTTTTACGTACGGGATATTACAAAAAAAAAAATTGGTTAAAATTTCTCGTGGATTCTTCTCAGATGAGTGTGCGAATATTTGTAGCTTTTGAAGGACTTAGGCGAAAAGACGGGTTTTCTCATGACGTGATCATGATATGAAAAACTTTTGTATAATTTTAATTATAATTTACTAGCAGTAGAGTGTAGTGATGCATTCATTAGCTTTATTTTTATCTGAAATATCAATATTAACTTTAATATAGTTTATATGAAACTGTAACAGCTTTTAATCTAAAACATATTGATGACAAAATGGAAAGACTATTCCACAGCTATATACTAAAAAAATAAGCAAATGGTTGTTAAACCCTAGTTATTTTGTTCGTTTATATGTACGCTTGGCTAGACGATATTGATTCATGTGACCGACAGAGCGAACGTTTCAATTAGTGGTCTGACAAGCGTTTCACTCTTCCTTATCGATTTATTTGCCTAATGTAAATATATTTGTTTTTCTCTCAAAGGATTTTGCTTTTGTTCTTGCTACAACCTCTTTATAACTAATCCTTTTATTTGCTAGATTTTCTGTTTATTTTTTCAGATAATTATAAATTACATAGAGTATATTATTATTTTGGTCGGTAACAGCATTACTATGTATGTGTAACTATCTTTTTTTTATCAATCTATATAAGATAACTTATAGGAAATTTTCGAGATAAGAAAATTGTGAAATTACACAGTCTTTTTCTTCTTCTCTTCAGCTAATGGATACCCACTGCAAGGCATAAGCCTCTTTCAAAGATCGTCACGATTACCGGTCCATCTAGTAGAAGGCTATCCACGCCTCGTCTTCTACTTCGTGTTTAATGGAATCAGGAGTTACCTTGCGGTAGTCCATCCTAAGTAAGAAATGGACCAATATTTAGCCACTTCCGCACATGCAGTAGTAGACGTGCAACACGACTGCGGACTGGCGGGCGGTGCACTTTGTTGCACGACTACTACTGCATGTGCGGTATTGGCTAAATATTGGTTCTTTTCTTACTACTTCGTGGTTATCACTCACAAACCTTGCGGCTCCAATCTAGTCTATATAATATTACTAAACATAAGAAAAATAGATACGTGCATAAGGTACCTCCAGAAATTCATTTAAGCTTGTTAATTAATCTTTTTCTTTTTATAAAATTTGTAACACATTTATTGGTATAATGTATGTATGAATCATATAAAAAGTTTATTAAAAAAAGACACGAAAGACATATTAAGTGTAAAGGATTTTTTTATTAGTGATCAAGCTTAGGAATAAATTTCTCTACTATTATATTAATATGGAGAAAATAATCACATCCCAAAAAACTGGTCTGAGTTTATCGATTGCACTCATCTTAGATCTCGGAGCGTTTCGAACAATCGTGGCTTTAAGTTAAAGTATGCCATTAGAAGAGGGGCGAAGGGCGGCTTGCCTATTATGATTCTAGTGTCTGTCAAATTGGACCCTTTTCGAATTTTTTTCATGAAGTATAGCAGCGGCACAGCAAATAAATATGCTGTGACGCATCTAACAATATCACGATGTAATAAATTACAAAGTTTTGTTATATTGTTATAAAATACCATATTAAGTCAGAAAATCATAATTACTTTATGAGATATTCGAAACTGGAATTCAGTTTACAAATGACCACCTAGATATAGTATAAAGTTTTTGTGTTGTTTTTGTCGAGCCCTGTCGTTTTAATACAAAGTCAAAAATAGAATCTAAACACACATATATTATTATGATAAATGCGAGAAAAACATAGATATTACCATCTAATACATAGTGTATGTAAAATCTTTTTGTACGATAAAAGAGTGCGATAAATTAGGAAAACGCCTTTAATAACAGTTTTATGTGAAAGAAAAGTAAAAAAACAACCTTATTTGTGTATGTATGTAATATTTTTTTCGATTAACTAACTGTTAAATAAAGAGTAGAGTGAGAAAGTAAGACCGTGAGAGACGAAAAGAGAAAGATAAAGTCATAAAGAGAGAAAACAGCATTAAACAGAAGCAGGTCAAGAGCAAAACAGTGAGAGACAAAGAGAGAAATAGTGAGTGAGATAAAGAGTGTAGGAGATCGGTTGAGAGACAAAAAGAGAAAGAGAGTGAAAAATGAAGAAAGAGGAAAGATTCATACAATAGATGCAAATATAATATTTTGCGAATCTGTCATTTATTGCTAGCGGAAGACACGTTGTACGTTATCATCTGTTTATTCCTTTTTTAAAATAAACAACCTCGATAAAGGCTACTAATGTGCGTACGTCGGGACTTTATATTGTTTAACCCTTGGCTAAAGGCTACATCATGTCATGCAATGGACTGTCATTATTTAAATAGGCAGACCATTACGAAGCCGAAATAACGGCTTCAAAGGGGCTTAAAAATGTTTGCGGTGGATATGCGAGATAAAAAAATCACTTTAATTTTTTATTATGAATTTCGGCTCCCTAAATTTTTTATTGTATAGTTTATTCATGCGAGATGGTATGTATTAAAATTGATACTCGTTTACATTTCACCCGTTTATCATCAATCAATCTGCCTTTTTTTGTAATATTAAATAGACAAGCAATTAATTATATTTATGGTAGATCGGTGAGGCCTGTCCTTAAATGTGCTTAGCTGCACAAGATTTAGCAATTAAATTTTTTTAGTTAAACAGTCACAGTTGCCTTTCTAGATTTTACAGAATCCGTGCGCTATAGGAAGTAAATTGCAGAGAGCGCTTAACCAATAGCTCGTTTAAGGCAACAAAGTTGACGTGGCTCCCTTGAAAACCTCGGCTAGAGTAGCTGATTTCTAATCTTACTTGGGTGGTTGTTCCATGAATTTTTGCAAAGGCCCCGGAACTACCACTGCGAAAAGCTTATAGAAGAAGTAGTGGAAGTAACTTCTGCAACGCTGCAGGGGGTTGTCGTTCCCTGTACGGTTTGTTTTCGACTAGCTGTTAATTGTTTTTTACAAGGTTTGTTGTCCAGAAGCTCAAGATCGTGTCTTTGATGTGGGACGGCTAAGGCGCATTATTAGTAGAAACTGTCCACTCTATGTCTCATAAAGCATGGCGATTTCAAAGTCCGTAGAAGTAGGTATATAACTGAACTGCGATTTAGGATAACCGCCCTCAACTCTTTGCTTCATCAAACTTCGTAAAGCTGCCTACGTTATGTGGCAAATAGTATTTGAGAGTGAATAGTCTCATCAACATCCTCATTTCATGGATAGAACGGCTCAACGTCAGCTGGACAGGTCTATGTCCATAAATTTCGGCCTCCCCGATAGATTTCGTTGTCAACATTAACAAGGTCCTCTGATGATCTTGTGCTTGCTTAATGATCCGTAGTCTGCACTACAGAACCTTAAGGCTTAATCGGACATCTGTTCTACGCGCTATCCTTACAACGTACATATACTCGGCTACTTTATCGCACTTAGACAATTCGATGAAAGAACTTTAGAGCCACATATCTTCCCTAGATGTAAAAATCAAAGAGATACTCTAATATTAAAATATAAACAGAACACTTCAGCATTCAAAACGAGATGAAATAAATATGAAAAGGTTGATACCCATTATAAAAAGGGTCAAATAACTTTCTCGTCCGAAAAAATTACGCTCGGAAATTCACTCGATTGATAATAAATTAAAATCCATTTCATATTGTTACGTTTACGTTTTCCAGCAAAAGTAAATAAAAAGCCTCTAACGAAAACTTAAAGAAAGATTCGTTGTTTGCGAATAAAGTCAACAAGTTTATTTACATTTTAGTTCTGTAGTTGTTTATAATTAACAAGTCAACAGAGAGAATAGAGCGAAGTCTT
The DNA here is from genome assembly GCF_028537555.1 of Battus philenor. Lineage (NCBI taxonomy): Eukaryota > Metazoa > Arthropoda > Insecta > Lepidoptera > Papilionidae > Battus > Battus philenor. The sequence goes on along the minus strand of NW_027181688.1, from coordinate 6,691,417 downwards.
TTTTACTCTATACTTGAAATAAATAAAAGAAATTGAATATCTGCCAGCGTGGAAACAGTTCAAACTTTATGTTTTTTAATGATATCTCAATTGTATAGATAACTTTTCAATTGAGTTTATTAAAAATAAATTCACTTCAGGCGTCATTGGTAAGTTTACAGCCAAAAAGTCTCGGAAAGGGATTTTTCTACGAGGTCGAATTAAAAATGTCGATATTCGTAGATGAACGAATGTAACCAACATATACCAGTGAAGCAAGTTAAAGCACCAATAGGAAAGCTACAATAGACTATCGCTAGAAGATTCTTTAATTTTTTTGAAAACAAAATGTAGCTACTTTCGAAATGCATATGAAAACGGTGCTGAAATAATTTTTGTAAGATAAAATCTGGAACAGAATAATATTTTATCACCTTGTCATCGGATAGACGTCTACTGTAAAGCATTGACCTCCCACTAAAACCACCACTATGACTGGATCCATGGACTTCATGAAACCTTGATATTGCGAAGCATACATCGCGTCTTCCGGCACGTTGTTGCTAATCGAGAACCTTCTAGCCGTAGCGACCGATGGTTGCACAAGCGCTATGCACCACTGCCACTTCGTACAATTTTTTTTAATTGTCCATCATATTAAAATAATATAGATACACAACGATAACAATACAGGATTTCAATGGGCAGTCTTATAAAATGAGTTAAAAATATGTATTTTCATGAAACGGTGTCAGTACACGTAATTAAAGATTTACATAACGTGTATAGAATACAGATGTAGCTACTAATGTAATTATTATAAAAATATTTCATCTATATGTATTATTCCATAAACGTAAATTGAAAATAAAATAAATGAGAGCATTTTAAAAAGTAAATTCAAAAAAGGAAAACACAAACAATTTTTTCTCATACTGTAACAACAGCACGCGTATGCAACAAAAGAGTTAAACAAGCGAAAATAAAGTGATTGTGAATCTTGTTATTCCATACTTATTTCGTGTTCCCGACTTCAAAGAGCAGCGTTTGCGGATATTACAACATGGAACTGGCAATTTTCACATCAAAGACGTCGGACGAGTTCGTTCCTGTTGTTCACAGAACAAGGAGCTACAAAAGTATGGAGTGGGTATATTTTTTCAGAGGATTACAAATGTAAAAAAGTTACATAAAGTTAAAGTCACCGAACCGTCACTTGAATAATTACTCGTCTGATATAATAATGGGTGGGATTCATGGGTATTTATGCCACCCACTAAGGTTTACCGTCGTCGAGGTCATAGAGTCTCTGGATGCAGGCAGCCCAAAGTGGATATGATGATGATTATAATTATGAAAAAAAAAACTTATGTCTTATGTTTCAAATTGTATAAAATAAAATAAAAATTTTAAATGAAGCAGTTTCTTCGAATTTGTTTATAATTTTGAATCTTTGTATACAAATTAGAATAAACAACGTCTTAAAGCAAGTCACGTTTCCCCGTATCATCATTCCCATTGCCGAGCGTCTAGATTTTCTGAACAAGAAGCAATCTTTATCTTCATTTTGTTGCATCATCTGTTTCTATCTTTAGCATTGTTGAACGTTGCATCAAGATATGGTGACGAGCGGATTAAAGAGCATACGTATATCTGCTATATATTTGAATATATGTACATATATAGCGGATATATAGTAGACGCGGCTATGCCCACTATATGAACCAGCGACATAGTAAAAGTCGCTAAATGGAAGCCACGCAAGACCGGTCATCGTGTCTATCTTTGGGGGAGGCTTTTCATTAGGCTTCCATTAGCTGAAAAGAAGAAAAAGAAAGAGATCTTCTGGATATTTACATTAATATACGCCACGGGTTTCTAAGACATGATTAAGCTATTTAAGTAGCTTAATTTGCTTTGTACTATACTGGATTAATAACTTCATCGTATCCTATTGTAATGTTGTTCACTGTAATTCGTGTTTATCTTAAAGAGTTGTTAGCTGTTCACTTGAAAAAATTATGTACATATCGTTTACATAACAGAAATCGTTTCAGTCCATAGACAAAGCATAGGCCTTTTCAAAAGATATATACGGGGGATGTACCATAATCACCACGATTGACAGGGCGGGTTGGCGATCGCAGTGAGGTATTATGGCAGGCAAGAACGCTGCTGCCTATTCTCCGGAAACTTGTTCATGAGCTTTAGCAATCCAATAATTAATGCACAAATGTGATTGATAAAAGATCGTATCACGGAAATAGAAACCGCGATGAACGATCTTAAATCTTCATCCTCTACCTAGCGGTAGCCTAGCGGCTACTTCTGCACAGTCTATATAACTGTAATAGTTAATGATAAACGTTATATACACAAAAGCCGAAGAATAAAAGAAAAAATATTAAAATGAAACCTTTTCCCTGTTCCGTTATAATTTGTAACAATAAAATAATTTATTACTATTTTTAAGTCAAAAGAGTATTTTCTAATCATTTTTAGTTTGAATTATTTTACCTGTGGCTGGATGTAAAATACGTGAATATTTATTGACTATCTAACATCATATACCTATTAAAAATAAGTCTTTACCTTTAAAAAGATTATTATAGTTTTCATTAAAAAAAATCATATAACAATGTAAATAAAATTACAACTGCGTGCTCCATTATTGCAACATTTTCTTCCTCCTACGAAAACAGCTTCTATGAATTCATAATAGGAGGTGCTATTAAGAATATAATGTTCACAGAGCAAACTTGTTCGTGCATTCGAGTATGAAGTAATTAAATTACTTTGTGTTAAAACTATTTTAATAGCGGTTCTGTTTTGAACAGAATTTATATAAAAATATCCTTTCCTTAGGAATTATAACAATCTTACCACCGAGTAGTTTTCACTTCGTTACATCACACGCACTTACACTATTCACCTAAACGGGTCATCTTCGTGCGGATGTCTTCGGAGAATTGGTGCAACTAATTGTTCTGTTATTTTAATTTTATTTTATTTTTTTACTTTATCTCCAATAAACAGAAAAGAAATTACAAATATAGAAATATAAAACTAGTTGCAATTGTTACTCTAAAACTATTCCACTAAGAACATTTAATGAATCAAAGTCAAACAATAACACAAAATAAAAACATTACTAAACGGGGATCAATAATCCAGCGCATTCTGCAGAACAGACAGTAATAATTATGAATCACAGCAAGCCGTCATATTCGAATGAGGTTTAAATTGTATATCCAATAATTTCGAATGAAATTGTCTTTTAAAAGATACAAGAATATATCAATATCACGAATATATGAATTGCGGAGGTTACACATTCTGTATAAGGGTGTACGTTTACCGATACATGTATTTATTTATTTTTATAGTTCTGCGAGCTTATTTCTATGAAACTGTTTCAGCCCACACGTCTAAAAGCGTCGACTCCAATAGGAAGAGATCAATCTTATACATCTTCTAACTATCAGGCTCTGCATAATATGACATATATAACGAGTCGTTAAGCATGAATAGATATATAATAAAATCAAAATAGACTTTACTAACTATCGCTTCGAAGGTTATGACGACACCTTTATCTGAGAAGAGCTCAGAAAAAACTTATCAGAGTTTTGTTTTATTGGAATCACTTAACAAATATTCCTTACCTAATGCATTTAATTCCGAATTTTATTATTTGAAAAATCGTTTGTCAGTAATTTTCGGTACAAACAAACAAACAAAAATTCTTTTAAAGCAAATATCGATCAACGTAATCTAAAAAAGTAATGAACTTGCTATACCAGCTACTAGGCTGCATAAAGTGTCTCACTTATGCTTAGGTCATGTATACTATTATATAACAAACTACAAAACGACGCGGTAAATCGATCTCTTTGTAAATTCAAGAGCTATATTAAACACAGGCTATACCAAAAGGCTTATTACTCTATTTTAGAGTTTACGGTAAAGATGTTGAGAAGTGAATTGTTATAACTTTGGGAAAGGAAAAAAATTTGTTAAAAAAATAATAGCAAAATAATAAAAAACGTGTTATATCAGTTCTTATTAGTAGGTTGCGCGTTACAAACTAACGTAATTTTAAGATGGCGACTACAAATGATTGTAATGATCATGTGTTTTAAAACACTTTTGACTTTAGCTTTGATTATGACAATACCTAAGTGGTAATAAGAGTGGTGATTCTGAAAGTTAAAGAACAATAAATTGAACTAAGTAAAAATTTCATCATTGCAGCCTATAGGCGCCTACAGCAAGACATAAGCCTTTTCCAAAGATATATATGGGGCGGTATATCGCAGTGTGATATTACGGTACACAGACGACGCTGCTGCCCATCACCTGGAATCTTGTAAGCAGAGGCAATCCTATGTAATTAATACACAAAGTATGAATTATATAATACTGTATTCCGAAAATCGAACCAGCGACCAACAATCGCAAGTCAACTAATAAATTATTAATTATGTACCAAAGTATTCACTTTCACAACTTATGCATTGTGGCATCTTCTGAATTGTTTTACAAAGATTATGAAAAGCATTAAATTGATTCACCGATTGGGTAGACAGACTTCAATGTTTTAAAATTGTTTTCCATGAAAATTTTATTTGGAAATAAATAAAATTTTATAAGTTCAGTGTCACTATCGCATGAAGAGTATATAATGGAGAAAATAAACATGAAATAAAAAATAATAACATTTGTGATATCAAAAAAATATTTACAAAACAATGATTGATTTCACATAAATGTTTCTTACAAGTTCAAATGAATACATCAATTAAGAGAAGTAATTAAATATACAATTATATATATATACAAAACAGATAACTGATAATCCATAAAAACCTTACAACACCCTCGTTTCCGTAAATAACTTATATACCTACATTTAGGGGGAGATTGGATTTTTTTTGGGCACGTGTGAATTATTTTTCATTCCGAAATTCATTAGCGTTCGTTTTAAATGCTAATTCGTATCGATTCGGGGCCATCACTCGGCGGTGAGCGCCACGTTTTTCAAATAACCATAAATGGAGAAACGTCAATTCGCCGACAGAGTTCTGCACAATCACAAACGAATTTACCTGAGAAAGGAAATAACTTTTGTACCGCTGAATAAACACACAAACGGTCTTGCAAATTTCTGGTGGAGGCTTATCTAGTATTGGATGTCTTGTGGCTAAAATTATGATGATAAATATATTTGGACTAGAGACTGAAAAAACAGAATAACTTTTGATAGTACGAAGTCTGTACTTGTGAATAATAAATTAAAAAAAATTGAGATGTCAATATCACTGTGCAACTGCTTATTTAATTAAATTTAAATATCGTCGAAAGTTTACTAAAAATAGAAATAATTAAAACGCTACTGTCCTTATATTTTTGCGAAGCAACTCTGGGGCAGTTAAAAAAAAAGGACGCTGTCTGATTGGTAAAAAGGATAAAACGTTCACAGGGACGCCAATACGTGGGATTTTAGCTAACGATCTTTGTGAAAGGCGTGCGCTTAATAACAATTTTTCACGGCCCTGTACTTTGAATATATATTCAGTTTCCGCGACAGAAATAGTCATTTGTTATGCATTGAAAATAAATAAACATGTTTATTTAGTTTAATCAATTTTTATATAAATTTAAATGCAGAAACATTAGCACATTTCACCCTCACTGACTTTGATCCTAGATCTTAGATTAGTTTAACGTTACATCATACATCATGGTAAATTCCTCCATAGACATAAAGCCATGAATAGTTAAAAAGGTATAATAAACGATAGAAGGTTCTTACCTCGATTAAAATTAACTAATCTGAATATTATCTGAAACTAATGGACTCGAATGTCGACTAAAAGACAAATTTCCACACGAGTGAAAATTTCAGGGAAGCCCAGTCTGACTGCAACTTGTTCGCGATCCTTTTTCTGATTCAATGCCCTTTTAAACGGCACCTTGTGACGGTACATTAGTTCTGATGTTTTATTATAGAGAGGTCCATTTGACCTTTCTCTTTTTTTATTATTTTAAGAGGAACCTATTGTTCTTAATAGGTCGAGCGTAACTGGCAAACTTTTGTAGTGATTAAATACTGTGTGACTTGATTTTTGCGAGCTTAGAAGTCAGCTTGCGTTTGATCACCTTTTTATTGAAATTCTAATATTTAGTTGGAAATTATAGCATTACCAAGTATGTGATATATTAATAAATGTTTAACGCTGATTTAACTGTGGGGCATTTATATATGAGCATAGTAATGTCTTTTTTCTTCTCTTTTATCTTGCGTATGTTTTTCTCTATTTTATGATCTTTCTATATTTAATGTTCGGCTATCACCGTACCGCCCTGCTGGTTCTTCCTCATAATTTAATTTTCAGCCGATATACGTGGGCTACGTACTACTACAAGGCATACGCCTTAAACAAAGATTGCCACAATGGCCGGCCTTTTGTTGCCCGCATTCAGCGAATTCCTGTGACTATAACTATATCAGTTGTACGAGTGATGTGCCCCACATACTGCGACTTTACACGAGCAGTTTTTTGAGCTACGTCTGTGACCTTGGTTCTCCTGTGTATCTCCTTTTTTCTGATTCGATCTCGCATCAAAACATCAGCATATCTCTCTCCATTGCTCACTGGGTACCGTCGAGCGTTGTTATAAGGCCCAACTTAAGCGACCACGTCTTGGATCCGTAAATCATCACCACCAAAACACACTGGTAAAAGATCCTTGTATTCAGGCAATGTAGTATTTTTGATCAGAAGATGTTTGAAAGCTTCCAGAGCGCTGCCCATGGGTAACTTCTTTACCAACCGGTTAACTGGTAGTAAATGCTTTCGTAATTAAGCTTGATTTTTATAACAAGTGTCTCAATAAATAAATATTTGGGACGCATCTGCACTTTCTACCTTACCAATGTTACGCCTTACTGGCTCAGAATTTTATTAGAGCGCCATCACACTGTTAAACAAAACATCTTATTCACTGCCAGCGGACCCGCCAGACATTGCACTGTCTTTGCTTTGAATAAACAATTCGAACCTTTCTAAAACAAAGATGTTTAAATATGTACTGTTTATTACAATAAGGCAAAACGACGTATATATATAGATGCTTTTCTTAGATGAGAATGGGCGACTAATTGGCTATATCTGAACACATTAAAGTTACATATTATGATTATTGATAATAATAATAATATATTTGTTACAAACAATAGTTAAAGTAATATAACTTATGAAAGTACAAACGAAAAAAACAAAACAAAAAAATTAAAAAAGGAATATGAAATCAACACTCGATAGACACGACTTGGGAATGGAATTAGCTGGACTTAGACTGCGCGATACAGGAGGCCTATGCCTAGCAGTGGGTGTTTATGTCTCTTTAGGCTAATATGATGATGATAAACAAAGCAATAGAAAGTTTCCGTGAAAATAAAATGTATGGAAATAATAAAAAAAAAAAAACTAAAATAGAAATATCTAAATTAGAAAAGTTAAAAGAAACTATTTTATGAAATTAATTATAATAATTAATACGCCTACTACATACCCTTTGATACTGATCAATTTACGTAATGGATAGGAGAAACAATTCCCGAGAAATTTATTTGAAGTATGTAAAATTGAAAACGTAGTTTGCAAGTGTGAACACAGAATTAAATCACACGAAAAAATTTTGTACAAGAATTTAATTTGAACCAACCCTTAAATGATTGACGTCCATAGTGCCTGCGAACAGAATTTCATTAATTAAACATAGGTTAAATATTTAAAATCGAAAAAAAAAGCCAGTGTAAAATTTTCTGTATATTTCGGTGGACGATATCGTTTAACTAAAATTAAATTTTAAGCAAACATACATAATGTTATACATGGTGATTGAAAGTAGGTTTAAAAGGTTAAATAGGGGTGAATGTGTAGCATATCTGCTGTCAAGAAATGTGTGATATATCCTATTCAAAAAGAATAGTTTCAGAAATACTAAATAACGTGATGTTAATACAGTTAGTAATCGTTTTCAAAATTCGTATTACTACAAAATTGAAATTAATTATTGTTCAATATCTATCCCTGTAGACTATGTAATGCGAGTTATTGGCCTGCCTCATTTCAATAGAGTTTCATAATGACAATTTTATACATGGTTATTGTAAATAAGTGTAAAACCTTTAAAACTTTTACACCTTTTCTTTTCTTTCTTACATTTACCATAAATAGTTATAATTTTTTTACCCAATAATTCGTAAAATTTGTATGATTATTTACGAGTATATCAAATTGTATTGATAAGTAGACGAAGTAGAACTGGCATTACTTTTACAACAGTGAACGCTCTAAGGCTGAAATGATAAAGATGATAACTAAATAAGCTACTACTATGAACTGTCGTAGCTCAATGGCATGTGACTTGCGATCGTAGGTCACGGGATCGATTCCCGGGTACAGCCTTATGTAATTTTTTGTACATTAATTTCATAGTCCAGCTATAAATACTGTTATAATTAAAAATACACTAAATTTTGCTTTTGAATTTTGAATATGTTATTTTTTATTGATTGTTCGTTGTGTTTTCTTCTTTTTACGCATATATATTGTCATACTAAAATGCAATGAAATAAAAAAGAGTGCCAAATAAAATTTTAAAAAACTTCCATACGCTTGGTATTAGTCATATGTTTGTGCTTGGGGGTTTTATTTCTTGAATTAAAATAATGTTTATGTAACGTCATAAATAAATCATAAATTGTCTATTTAAATTCTTACTAGAGTAAAGATCATGTTATTGTAATAGAACATTCTAGTACAATATAAGTAAAAGATCAACAAATCGGCGCCCGGGAGTGACTCGTGAATTCTCTAATTGAAACATTAAAGCCGGCTGAGGCATTAGCTTCATAAATCAATGTCGCACGCAAGAAACTAAAATTGTAGTTAGTAGAAGTTCGCGAAAGATATAATTGTTTTATAATATCACATACAATGCTCGCGATTCATTGAAGTACTAATAAACAATATATATCATTAGATATCGTAAAAAATTATAAATGAAGATGATTCAGTACGAAATTATTATTCTTATTTTTATATAAGACAACTAGTGTTACGGGTCTTGTTAAATTTATTTATTTCATTTTACATTATTATCTATTTCGAAACTTCTACTACTTCTTTCCTCAAGGAATGCGAAGACGTGGCCACCCAAAGCAGACCTGGCGGCGAACGATCACTGCAGAAGCGAAAGCAGTTGGAATGACATGGAGCGAAGTAAAACGTGAGGCTCAAGACCGCTCGGGATGGCGATGTACTGTGGACATCCTCTGCCCCATCTTGGGGACAAAGGAATAAATGATCTACTTGATAATGATAAATGTCATTATAAGTCTATATATGTATTATATACTTTAGGCGATCTTTGGGAGATATATACCTTACTATGGGCGTCATCGGCTAAAAAGAGAGAGAGAGAGAGATAGAGATGGAGATAATTTATATAACTATAATTAAGTTGTCAACTTGTAAGTCCTTCTTGATGCAATTAATTTAGATTAATCAATAATTATGATTTGTTAAAAAATATATCATTTTTTTAATTTTAAATAATTAAGTTACTGTACCTTATTTATTATGTAATTATTATCATAACAACGTTGTAAATCATGTTTTAAAAATAGTGTTAAATAATTAAAAGATATATTAAAAAGTATAACATTACCAACACTTATGCAAAAAATAAAATTATGTTTAAAACAATATTATTGTTAAATAAGATAAAAGACTCGGGCGCGGAGGACCGACGTTCTCTCTATACAAAGCGGAGGGCACTCTAATATACTCGACTCCCCTTTTGTTATCAGCTCCGCATACACTTTAACTCGTAGTATTGTACATCGCGGCTATTGTATACGAAGTGTACCGGCGCGGTAGGAAGTGGTTATCATAAAACATTTACAGTTATGCACACATTTTGTCACACTTTATTTTATCATCTCTATTTTTTCACTATAAGTTTTTCACCTTTCTGCGCGTTGACATCATTATTATAATTTCAGCTGTCTGCTGGACACAAAGTCACATAGATGTTAAGCTAATACTATCTAAAAAACACTTCTGAGTTTCTTATAGGCTCTTCAGATCAGGCCGTCTTTAAAATCTTGGTAAATTTTACTTGCAGCATACAACTATAAAAGAGATGAATCTGATTCTCGTCGTTTCAGCCCATAGACGTTCACCGCAAGGGTTAGGCCACCCCCCAAGCTATCTATGGGGGGATATACCATAATAGCCAGGCTTTGGAGGCGCGTTGGGGATTCCAGTGTGTTATTATAGTAAGCAGAGGACGCTTCTTCCCATCCTCTGAAACCTCTCGTTGGTACGCAGTGGCTATCCCATATAATTAAAGAAAAAAGTTTGAATTATATAAAAGTATGGATTTAGGAAAGAAAAATCGAACACGTGACCTATGATCGTAAGTCTCAGTCCTGTACCGCTGAGCTACCACTGCTAATCATAATAAAGTTTCTATGAAATTGGACCCCTCATACATTTTTAATATCACGTACATAAGTGGTCACTGAATGATTATTTGTATCATGTGAATGATTATGTGATATTTAATGATATATTAAAAATTAGATTTATACTTGATGATTAATACTACATTTAGACTTAATTTTTGGATAATCTAAGCAATACTGTCTTGTAGTTTAAATGTCTATAAACATTTACACAGAGATTCAAGTTATTTTCAATATTTTTTAAGAAAGTAACAAAGAGTCGCCTAGTAAAATCCAAGTTTCCTGTGATACTTTTCGGTCCAGAAATGCGAACAAAAAGAGAGAAATAACGGAATTGCACTGATGCCGTAGAAATATGGTGCCGAAGAAGAATGTCAAACTGCCACTGTAGTGGCAACGCTGGTAGCGTAGCTTCGATTTGATAGTACGTAGCTTCGATTGCCAATCGGGTGAACTCATTTCAGTTCCGATCTCTTATATTAACCCCGTGCACAGAACTCTTCGTGGATCGTTAAGCTTCTGTGTACTTGTCAATTAGACCTGAAGTGAAGGACCACTTTCAGTTTCATAAGTCATTCCTAGTACATACGCACTAAACACACACTAGTACATACATATATATTGATCTTAGGCCTCCGTGTTAAAGAAGTTTTCACTGTGAAATATTTGACGAGATGTTTGTTGTCACGAACGATGCCGGGCGAGTCGAATTAGTCGACCGGCGTTTTATACAGCATTTCATGTTACATACAAATGTCAAAAGTTATACGTTTTGCAGCGTTTTTGTCATATAACGAGCTGCCTACCCTAATGACGGTCCAAGCGCGATAGCAAGAGTTTTAATGACGGGCAAATGGCATTAATCTTGTGTGCCTAAAATAAACACGCGTGTTTAGGAGTAATGAAGACTTTTTTGGGCTTTTAAATGGTCTTGTTCGCAGAGTTTTATAAAAAATATTTTCATGCATAAGATATGTTTCTTTATTAAAAATTTAATTTCTATGAAACATTAATGAATCTTCATATTTTTGTTAATCTATTTATGTGAAAAATAATTTCTATTTCTTTTGGTCCTTCTATACCTTGGAAACGACTGATTTTATTCAACTTTTTTACAAGTTTACTGAAACTTAACAGACGATTCTTATAAAGAAAATAAATATGGATTGCACAGAACACAGCTCGCTTTGTGTTTTGCGCATTTTATAGCTCACGCATTGCAGACTTATATTTTAATTTAACAGGTTTATCGGTCAGAATATATCAAGAAATTAAGAATCTGCCCGGCTCTCGTAGAGCACGGTTTCCACCACAGTCTTTTCGCCATCTTATTAACGACGTTGGAAGATGCTGAATACAGGCTTCTAATCGTTTTTATTGGAAACAATAGGGGCTCTGTGTCCAACAGTGGACGTCCAGTAAAACTAAATTTGGTAAAATAAAAGAAAAAATAAATGAATTGTAAAACTATGAAATAAGGTGACGGAAGAAAGGAATCGGAAAAGAGGGAAATGGAATGAAAGAGTAAGACAGACAAAATGTGGAAAGTAAGAAAAAGAATGAAATAACTTAAGATGAATGGATATTGAGTGCGGAAATAAAATGAGATGTGGAAAAAAAATTTTAAACAAAAAGAAATGACCCTGTCTTTCCACAAGTTAGACGAACAATAGGTCCATCATAACGGAGGCCGTTAAAAAGCAGGTGATGTCTTATGGCTGAAAGATTATGACAATTGACAGTTCTACTCTAGACAGATTTGCTTTCCTGAAAACACAGGAAGAGGACTGCTTACCTATTCCGACCTCTTAACGTTAACTAAAACAGTATCTATCTTAAATATTTAATGGAATCAGGCGTTACCTTGCGGAAGTTCATCCTAAGTAAGAAAAGGACCAATATTTAACCACTTCCGCACATGCAGTAGTAGTCGTGCAACAAAGAGTGTCACTCTGTGTTTGGCACTAATCGGTGTAACATAACTCCTAAAGATGCCCCGTGGAGAAAACAGTGAAACACGTGTTTACGGCGGTAGTTGTGTAATTCGAATTGTTTGCCGCATACACATTTATCAGCGGGCTGGCGGGCAGTGCACTTTGTTGCACGACTACCACTGCATGTGCGGAAGTGGCTAAATTTTGGTCTTTTTCTTACTAAGTATCTTTCTTACCTATATAAAGTGAATAAAATTTAAACATAGAATTATCTCGTATAGTAATAATAAAATAGCAAATGGATAAATTAAACATTGACATTTATCTGATTTTTCTTGCTACGTATAACAATATAAACTTTCTTAAACCTAAACAGAAACTCTTTTTATAAATAAAAACCCGTGGACGGTCTTGGAAACAATTTACCGGTCTGCGATGGACTGATTTCTTGAACAACGTACAACGGTCGTTTCTTCCGTATAATCAAAGAAAAACTTTCTTTCTCTCCACAAAACCTGCCGGCGGTAAAAGAAATTGTTTTTAAGTTAATTAAAAAAAAATAACTTTTAATAATACCAGTCAATTCTTTAATCTCAAAAAACAACAATTAACAACATCAGAATTAAAGATTTCTGGTTTCAAGATGTTAATCGTATTATATATAGTGTATCTTCTAATAATTCGTGTTATCTTAAATCACGAAGAGTGTAGAACAGATACGATGTTATAATATAAAAAAAAATTCAGTTAAGAAAATCCTTGTAGCAACACATTGTTAAAAGTTTATCGACCGTATTGACTGTTACACAAATCAGATATGCAGGCATAAACAAGGAATCAAATTAAATATTTACACATTGTTTTGATGTATTTAATTTGTTTTTCGTTTTCGCCAATATTAGTAAAATTGGTAGATTTTTTACGCTGTACAAATATGTTATAGAAATATATGCGTAATAAAATTTGCCGAATAAAAATGCTAAACTATTATTATTTAATAATATAGGTGAAAAATACAATTAACGTTAATATTACGTAAAATGACAAATTCATAGTACACGTATGACGTTCTATTTATACATCCCTGAGGAAAACCGCACAGTTTATTAAGTGGAATAAGGTAGTGATCACTCGCTGAATACGACATGGATGGGTAGCATTCAGGAAGCTCCAAAAACAACTTCTCGTTCAAAATACGATATCATTACACACAAATTAATTGAGCAATGGTAGCCTAGAAGTAGAGAAACTTAGTTAGAGGTAGCGGAGAGACTCTTGATCGTAGGGATAGCAGGATTGATTCCTGGAATAAAATCTTATGCAATTTACACTATGTGGAAAAATTATATAGGATTGCCACTGCTCAGAAACAAGTTTCCAAATGATATGCAGCAACGTCTTCTGCACAACATAATACTACTACACTGTGATCACGCTATATCCCATAAATATCTTTGGACCGACGCCTTGTAGTAGGTGTCTATGGACTCTCAGGGAAATGTAAGTATGGTGTAGTACAAGTAAAGCTACTATTGTTCATAAAAAACTTGATTTCAGCTACTCTGATATCTTTAATATAATTCTGGTTATGAATTGACAACGTAACTACTTTTTGATATTCGTAGACCTGTTCTAGCGACAATTCCTTGCCGCTGGAGCATTGTTTAAACGCCACTTTTTCAACAATTAAGTAATTTTACAATGTAAAATGTAAAACAAACAACGTCTCGTTTCTTCAAGGGTTGGCTGGTAGAGAATTTCTCCAGGAGTCATGACCACCTTCATTTAGATCTTAGTTAACAATTTCTCTAAAAACATGTATTATTTTTAATAAGAAATTATTTTGGCATTTATGTGCACTTTGTTTGCATTTTATTATAATAAACTCTCTAAAAATTACTAAACAATATAAATAATTAGTTTTTATTATATTCTAATGTATTATTTACTATTGTTACATATACATAAAACACTTTTGTCATGAATCGCGTAAAAGTCAGACGAGAAAGTCACCATTTCATAGATACTTAACACTGCCTTTGCCAGTTTGAAATCTAAGCCTTTGTTCTAGGCACCTGTATGATGTTCTAAGAAGCCGCGTTAATACGCTTGGATGTGACTTGCGTCGCTTTGAATTCCCTTGACTTATAATCTCTACATTCCACGGAATGAGAACATGACTTCATGTTTTGTACGTAACATTAATATTCGCTTTGGTATTGCTAATATTATGATTACCCTTTTTAGATGTGAATGCTTAGCAAAGCAGAAATTATAATAGTGGTCGGTTTTTCACTCACACACTCTCAGCAATACACATTACACACTAGAGGTGATCAACTGTTAAATTTGCTACTATAAGTAATTTCAAAGGCCTTATATTTATTACAAAAATTTCAGGTTTTCATAATATTTCATTAATTACGTTAAAAATATTACGGAAGAGGCGTTCTTTTTCCAAAGATTAATAGATATTCCTTATATAAGTATATATATATATATTATTATAAATATATATTTACATACATATATATAATATGAGCTAATAAAATGCTTTGCTACGAAGATCATCAGTTCCGAGCACAGTATACGGGCCCTCTTCCTACAAAGTGACAGATTCAAAATTTTATTAAAAAAAGCCTTAAATTAATATACTTTAAATGTAATTCTGTACTGTGTATTGTCATACTAGCTGCCTTCCCGAAAGAATAAGGTGTGTGTAACTGTTGACGCCTGGTTAAGAGTAGAGGCGGATAATTGAAAACATTTAAGTTACCTATTTGTACCACGTAGTAAAATCCGTTCTTAGCTTATCTTTACTTAGTAAAAGGAATATTTATATAAAATTTAAAGTCTCTAATGCTTATGGTTTAGTAGATATTTTGATGAGTCAGTACATAGGTGAAAATCTATTTTATAATTTAGAAAATATGAATAATGACTTAATAAGTTACATGTATAATATTTATCTGATACAGTGTTACCAATAATTCCCCATCCAATCTTCATTCAACATTCAATGTATGAAGCGAAAAAAGGTACTTTATTAATATATCTCGAATCCAACCATGTATCGAGAGATCCGTTCAACATGCAATTTTCACATTTGATCCGCTAACAATAGCGAATAGATTCCTCGGAAGCCTTACGTACCTTTTGTGAACAATATAAAGCACATCAATCTACCATAATCAAATATTAACGTATAAACAAGTTTGTATTAGCTCAATATCAAGTTCTGGAAGTAAATGTTATTTTATTCACTTTAAGAAATACTTTCTGTTTTGTTTTCGAAGCTTGCACCGTGAATCCATTAATGATATTGCAAGACCATCGGAAGACACTGGATGAAGACTAACCTAACCTAACCTAACTATTAGAAATCTTTGGACGCGGCCTTTGTCATGCCGTAGACGTCTTATAATCGAAATTATAAACAACTTTCTTGCACAAAAATGATTTATTAAATATTAAAGTTTCAACATTTAAAAGATTTCTTTGAATTAAAAAGGGGCACATTGCTCTAACATATGGTTAAATTTTTTTAAAAAATTGACCTCTATGTATTACAGTTAAAACCAGTTAAAAATAGGTACGATGTCTTTTAAATAGTCAGAATTTAATTAACACATACCTGTTTTATAATTATAATTAATTTATGATTAAATTTAAACATCCGTTAAAAATATTTGTAGTAAAAAAACACGTTTTTCTCAAGCAAATAGTTGTATGTAATACTGTGATTAAAAATTAATGTGAATTTGCTTACAAAATTTATATTATTTGTTTATTCCTTCAAATCGATTCCATCCTCTTCAAAGTAGTTCACGTCTGGTGAAACGCAATTTTGCCAACGCTTTTTCCAGCATTTGAAACTGTCGGAATAATCTTTTTGCGGTAAAGCCTTAAGATCTTCTAAGATTCGGTTGATATTTCCTCGATCGTGTCAAAACTACTTCCCCGCATTGGCTTTTTGAGTTTTATGAATAGCACGAAGCCATTCACGAATTCGGAAGTTGCGGAACAGTGTGAGCTGAGTTTGTGACGATTTTGGCACAAATCGATACTTGATGCGTTTTAACCCTTTCACGACCACGGGGACGCCGGTGTCCCAAGCAAAAATCATGGATTAATTAAATATTTACGTAACCATTGTAAATTATTTTTTTGTTTTAATATTTCGGAAAGTACCTTTTTATTATTTTTTACTAGCAATATAGGATAACTAACACCGTTTGTTGTTTATCGTCATCGGAAGGTTAGAGTTCTTTTGGCGCGAATGATCTGCTGTTTGGAATAAATAATTGATATTGTAAAAGTGCTTTTCAAGTTTTTACAGTGTCAAATTATCATTACTTGGTAAGTAAATTGTTATTCTAAATATTCAGTAGTAATGTATTTATGTTGTATTCTGTGATAAATCGTTATAAAGATTATGGGACACGGATGTCCCTGTCGGCGTAAAGGGATACTTTTTATACGGAATTTCTTAACTTTTGGCCTGGTGATATACCAAAATGCTATCATTCTCTTACTCATATTTTTCTCAGAATATGTTTCGTAAGGGACGTGGAGTTTTTGAACTTCGAAAAAATAAAATTCTTCAAATTTTTGTGGGCGACAATAGCGATGAGGAAGATGACTTAGTGCTTGATGACGAAGACCAAAGACTTCTAGTACAGGATGATGACCAAGGGGTATTTGATGTCGAGGTTGAAGAGACGACGACTCTTCAATGGCAAGAATCGCCTGAACCTTCAACGTCTCAAAAAAACAATCCATCTAATCACTAACCAATCATCTAACAGCAGGAATTGTTTCGCCGAGTACCACAAATAACTTGCCCTATTATATTTGTATTATTCAAAAACAAGTAAAAAAAAGTACACTAAGTAAGAAATGTACATTATTTACAACAAAACAGACTTACCAACAAGTAAACAAAAATTTAGAGTTTAAGTAGAAAGTAACCCTTCGCGACCATAGGGACATATTTGTCCCATAAATTTCCAAAAAAATGTAAAACTTTTTTGAATTTTTAGTATAAATTATGTTTTCAGGATGCCTATTAATTCATTACATCTAGCTAAATTAATTAAATAAGGTACCGTAACCTTATGGTCCTGAAAGGGTTAAACAAAAACAAAAACCAAATGATATTAAAGCAGACACCTGGCAATTATTAAAGACGGACTGTCTATAATATTCCAACCAAGGAAAAAAGAATGACCTGCCTTCCTAATGCTCAGTAGTTTTAAATGACAATTCCACCTAACTTTTTTATCTCAGCGGTATGTCAAAAAGGTGTCTTTGCAAAAATAGTTACCTTTGTAACACATAACACTCCGATAGTTTAGCATTAACTAAGTAGATACAACTTTGTTTAATTTTAAAGTTGCTTCATTGTTCTTTTATTAAATGTTAAGCAATGTTCCTTTAGTGGAATGTTATTATTTTACTAGGTATGTGTCCTAATTTTTTTTTAAATTATTTTAAATACAAACTTTATTTGCATCAGAAAATTAGTTTCTCTAAAAACTTTGATGTCGTTTCAGCCCATAAATATCTACTGCAATTCTTAGGCATCCCCGTCAGATATCCATGGGGATGATACCATAACCGCTTCCTATGGCACACTACAGACGCTGCTCTCTTACCCTGGAAACTCGTTTGTGAACTGTGACGGTTATGTATAATCAATGCACAGAGTATAAATTGTATAAGATTGTATTCCGGGAATCGAACCCATGACCTACGATCGCAAGTCTCAGTCCATTGGGCTATCACTGCTCAACTACACATATATAATATATATATATATATTTAAACTAAAAACAACAAAAATATAAACAGATCATAAAATTAGTAATTTCATATTACAATAATTGATAATATATTTATGAATACTTTGTTCTAAAAGTAAAATCCGTTTTACTTTCACCGGGTGTACTCTATTTGAAGCTAAGAGCACTTCTGCACTCTCCACTCGGTCTTTTGTTCTCGCAGCTCCAACTCAGACACTTCACGCTATGGTTAGACGAGGATAAGGATTTTATATTTAAACTGTCAACTTAGCCTTTTGATATTTGTCTCTTCTTGTCACGTTTTAGATAGTGCTACCAATATAAATAATTTGAAGTAATTTGTTATTACCTTTGATTGTTTCTTTCTATATTTTTATAGATAAGCGAACAAAATTAAAGAAGATCGAATCAGACATGAATGGATCCGTGGATGAACGAAGGTAAAATACATAGCCCAGCGGCTTGGTAAGCTAGAGTACCAGCGAGCAAGCGATATGAAGCTATGGCACGCAAAACGGATAGCACTTGAATCCTTGTAGTTCTAGAGTGGATTGTAAACCAGTAAGCGCAGAAAAAAACCCACAAGGCTATTCTTCGGAAAACGTTGGATGCAGGATCTTTCGCAAGTTTATGAGGGAGCTCTATCTAAGTGTGGACGTCCTATGGCTGAAATAGTGATGATAAAGTACGGTCTTCATAAACGTATGGAATATTTTGCAAGATATTTGAAAAAAATTTTCCTTTATAGTTCTCGGATTACAATTTGTTCCGATGTAATACACTGGCTGGCTATACATGGTGGAGAAACTTGTCGTCGACTTGTAGAATGGCTCAAGAGCCTGAAATCATTTTACTTTACAATGGTCGAATCAAAGACCAAGCTTACGCTACTAAATACTGTAGACATATTCTCGTTACATAAATATTTAAATAATTATTAAAAAGTTATCAAGTTTTAATAAAAAAAAATACTATGAAAAATATACCGCAAAAACATTTGCTCCCATGAGACTTAATTACGCACAAACTTTAGACTTACGTGTCCAAATTAAATTGACCGTGTGTTTTCTTTGATTGCAGAAATAAGCATCAAAGGCGAAACTGTAAACATTTACTTTGTACCACTCAGCACACTTCCTATAACAGCTTTTAAACGGCATAAAGACTGTGTAAATAAAGAAACGTTAATAAATCATCGTAAAGGAGAGCCGGACATGGAGCTTCATCCCGGGGGGTCAAAGGCCGGGATAAATTAAATTATTCTATTCCTTTCCCATCTGCGTTCTTCCTGAAATTCGTAATTGAGAGAGGCGAATTCCTGTACTGGGCAGTCGGATGTAATATAGAGTTGATATTACCAACATAGATATCAAAATTCATAATAATGTTTAACAGGAATTTAGGTTTTCATATCAAATAATAGAAACAATTTTCCAAATACCGGAATAACACAGCTTGCATGCCAGCTTTGCCAGAATTTGTGGAACGCTTTGGCCACATCTAAGAAGGTGGCTCCTGTGTGAGATCCCTAAAATTGCTTTGCGAGAATGTGCTCCATAACGCAGTATAGTCGATGGGTGCAGAAGTGTTTGTTTCAAAAGCACAATCCTATGTTGGAAATTCTTTCGCCGATATGTCCAAAGAATCAATGTTAATTTTTTTAAATATTTTAGTGTAAAAAGTATAGTCTAATCATTAACAAGTATGAAAAATTGTTAATAATAATGAACATAATAAGTGCATTAAGTGACGCATTATGTCGATTCTTTTATTAATAAATATTTTTGTTTAACTCAGCAGACCTCCAAATATTTCACAGGACGTTCAAAATTTGACTAAGCCCGTTAACTACATCCGTTTAGTTACGTATAACACTAAAGTCGCAATCTCTGACCCTGGAATTTCTTTCATTAATATTTCAAGATTCTGCAGAAATTTCTGGAAAATTCTAGTAGGTAGGAGATATAACGGGACGGAAGATTACTAGAGAGAAATGACAATAGACAAATGACAAGTGAGATTAAAAACGAATATAGATTTTCGAATTCTTAGGAACTGCTCAAAGAGGGTGGGTATATAAAATAATTGTGATCTCAGAGCGTATGTTTTGAGTCAGTGTAAGAAGAAGTGATGAAAATAGCAAAATATTCTTGTTTAGTTTCTCTTGAGTATTTATGATGACCAATTTAGATGAGCTTTGCCAGACTGGCCTTACTCCCTTATACTGGGACCATAATAGCTAAATAGTAGAAGTGGCCGACAAAACTCAGAAGCTCTTCCACTTCTGCGCTCAACAATCCTTAAACTAGGTACAATGACTAATCAATTTTTGTTGTTCCATTTCTTTAATAACGTTCATTATCTTCACCATTTCAGGTCAGCGGCTACTGTTGTACAAAGACTTTCCCCTATAAATTTCCAATAAGACCGGCAAGAAGCGATCTGTATCGTGTCATCGAGTTCATGATAGCTAAGAAAATTTCGATCCTGTCATTAGTAATGATGATTATTATAATGTTAATATAATACATTTTAATTTAAAACAATTATTTATACATAAACAAATTGAAGAAGTACATAAACGAAGAATCTCGCTCAAACAAAATTTTCCGATGGCATAATTTGATAAATTCATTTGACAATTAGCTGCCAACTTCCAAGTTATTAATACTAATTCAATAAGTTTTGAGAAGCTATCAAAAATAAATCTGACTAGTATTAAAAAAAATCTGTTACATAAGACAGCAAGCGTAGCATAAGACGTAAGGTCATCAAAAAAGCTGGATTAGGTCTCTTCCAGCTGGTCCTATTGAGAATTTATGAAATGGACTTATGTTCAATGGATATCTAATATGATAATGATCCATGTACACGAGTTCAACATTAAAATGATTTTTTTATAAAACTCGTGATAAATGCGAGTTTCGGCTCTATATCACGTCATTGTTCATGTGACCTAATTTAGGAGGTGGATTTAAATCCACCGTAACAAGGTGGAGGCCTTTATTTGAAAAGCTTTTTTTTTCAGTTACATTTGATTGAAGGCCTGACGTTTTTGGGACTTACGCATACAATGTCGTTTCACACTCTGTTATTGATTTAAAATTTGATTGTAACACCTTTGTGTACGTCGGAAAGAAAATTTATTATAATGGAAATGTTTTTTTATTTCTTTCACGTACATTCTTATACTATAAATCGGCTGGTTATTGCTTGCGAATATTTGATTTCAAATAGGCTTCCTGCGATATACAAAATCTCTTTAGGACCTGTCGAAGTGTTGATGCCTGTCCAGAGCAAACATCATCTCATTTACTTAGTAGTTTTCAAAGCAGCACTGGTAGGGTAGTATAAATTTTGTTTACATATAGAGATGAGTTTGGTTGGTAAAGGTAAAGTTAATGCAATGCAAGGTGGTCTCCCTAAATTTATTACACCTCCATACAATACGATAGATCTTGAACAAATCTATTAAATGTTGAGAAGTTAAATCCTTAAATTATTTTTAAATCCTTGATTATTAAATCCTTGTTAGAATGTACGCTTTCCTTCTAGAAAAGTCTTTCTGTGAGAGAAACAGAACCCTGTCGTTGCAAATAGTCGCCCACTATAAGACAGGCTTCACTCGTAATATCTATGGAAGGGTATTAAGACGATAGTACCATAATCTCCAAGCTCAACAGGTGTGTTTGTGGTCCCAGTGTGGTGTAGTATACATGGAACGCTTCTGTCCATCCTAATAATCCATTAACGCATAGAATGTGAATTATATAAGATTGTGTCCCAGGAATCGAACCCGCAACCTACTATCACAAGTTTTAGTCCTCTACCGCTAGGTTACCACTGCTTTATGAATGTTATAGTGTAGGGAAGGTCATGTTTTTTTTAAGAAATGATCATGAGACAGTTATATAAAGATGCGCAGTATTCAAGAAAGTCCTTATTCACCAAACTACTATATTTTTATCGTGGCTACTAACTCAACGAGTAATGTCAACTGTGTGATGTTAATCTAATGTGGTTATGGAATAAAAAAATGATAACCACTCGTAGCTATATTAACCAAAGATAAACGTAACAAAATTATCGAAAACAAAAATCGTTAAATATAATAGGTGATATGTCTTTTTATGCAATGTTAGTTATTTAGGTTCGTCTAGGGGTTTCCTCGTGCCTGATTCGATCTCCTAGAGAAATTTTGTGCATAACCCTCTATGTGGCTCGTTGAGCGACTTTTTTTAGGCTTCACACGTTTTTAACTATTTTTTTTATTTTAGGCAAATATAAAACTTGTACCTAGAGATAATGAGATATTTGATCCTAACAGATTACAATTATGATGTGTCATAATAGATATAAATTAATCAATTTATAACACTGACATTGTCTTCGAAGAATGACGTACATTAAAAGTAGATAAAGGAACATAAAAAAGCCTTTTAACAGGTGGATGCGTAAGCAGAACATTGTACTACATTAACGAAAACTGGACGTAAAAATACGTAAACAGGCGAGAGAAGGAGGACAAATAATGGTAGGGCATTTTTTAAAAGCAAATCACTGTTTGATAATCAAAAAAAAATCCCGGACGCTTTTATATTCTACGACGTTTTTCAGTGAAACAAAGCGGGCTTAAATGACTGTCATTACTCGACAATTATGAAAAATGACTCGGGCGCCGGTTTTACGAGGTGGACACTGATAAAAAAAAAACAGGACAAAGACCAAAAATCACCTGCCATTAGTCGCGGTGCGAAGGGTAAACACGCGTTGATCGAGCTTTTGTTATATCCACAGTTAATATTCATATTATAAAATGAATATCTAGTTAAAAAAATCAATTGTAAAGATTAACAAACCTTTTAATCTCGAATCCTGACGTTTCTTCTATACGGACAAATATTCCGTGATCGTTAACCACTGAACTTCACTTCTGTAGTTAAGCTTCATACAATTAGTAACTCTTTTGTGGGCATCTGCAGATGGTTCATCTTTATACAAAATCAATTACAGATTCGATAAGTTGTTTTCCCATGCATATACCTAAGCCAAATGAATAGACTAGGTAAGTTGAACATTGAAAAAGAGGCTGGGCAGCGTTCAGGTAAAAATTAAACTGCATGCTGCATAAAAACGAAGGCCTACAACTAATGTGTGTTATCAATGATGACTTTCGTTATAGAAACATGTTCTTCAACTGCGGATGTCAACGACCCATGGAGAGAACTGCGTTCAAGATTTCTCTCCGAGATCTAATCAGGAACAAGGAGATCCGTAAAGGAACGAAAGAAGAGCAGGCCGCTGGGCTAATAAGGTTCTAGAGTGGAAACGACGGACGTCCAACAGACGTCCACAAGCTAAACAGATGACCTTCTGCAGGACGTTAGAAAACGCTATGTAAAAAGGCTGCTTCCTACCGATCTTATTGGAAATCTTGAGAGGCCATTGTCCAGTATTAGAGCATCCACGACTAAGACGATGATGTATACAGTAATATAATACACTCCCGTATAAAGTCTGTGAATTTTTTTTCTTCTTTACTGCGACGGGGTAAAAAGTTTCGAGAGTATGAAATCAGTCGAAATAGCTATCAGGTAATATATATACAATGCATGCAGAAAATGGTAGGTGTTACAACTTGTATTGCGCCTTGTTTGGTTTACAAGCAATTCCTTTTCGAATTACCGAGCACAACGTTTGAGTTAGTTCCTTGTCGCGTCGTGAAATTCAATTTGTGAACCATCACTCTGATACACCTCTGTGGAATTTCTGAGAGCATTTCCATATTTAAATTAGTTTCTTACTTGAGGTGGCAGGGCGGAATTCTTTGATACTTAAGTGTTCAATTTATAACATTTTTACGTCAAAATTTATGGTAATGAGTGTAATTGACGTAGCTTAGTTTAGGGAAAGCGCTTACGTTATACTTTTATCGATTTATTATAATCTTTTAAGTAAATTTTGTAAAAGTGTGTACATAGTTAACATAATAATTTATTCATATTATTATTCGCTAATTAACATTTACAGCGTTCACTCGTGTTCGTCAAGAGAATAACGCCAGAAACTAGAATGAAATTCAGCATCCTAGTAGTGGCACGCAACATACAGCTCATCTCATAAAATCCTCGACAGTCATATACTCAACAAAGAGTTTTTCTGTGATTATTTTCATATTTATCATTAATATAACTGTAAGAATATATATCCAAACTTTTATAGCACCTTAAAATCCTTTACACTAATTTTTCATGTACTTGTGTTTAATATATTTTTAAACTATTTTCGTTAATTCATTCATGTCAGCTATGGGGATGGCCTATACCTTGTAGTGGACATCTATGGGCTAAAATTAAATAACCTCTTTTACTACTTACTTACTACTCCTATTAATTTTTTACACCAGTTTTTAACCTTCATTTACATTTATTTTCCAAAAAATAGCATGTAAATATCCTAAAAATAAGAATAAGTGATGTCTGCGAGACGTTACCGCTATATCGTGAATAATGTGTCCATTACAAGTGCTGATTGCAAAACAGAAGCTGATTCTTAATCAAAAAACTGCAAAAGCATAACATTTAATTTTGAGTTATCTTTCTTAAAACGTATCCGCACATTTTATATTGTATACGTACGTATGATGTGATAAAATGTTAATGGACTTTAATGGAGAAGTTACCGACAGAGACTGTAGAGACGGCGAATGTAAGACAAAAGAAAACCCTCATGTTTATTTATAAGTCATTTTCAATCGGAAGTAAAGAATTAAATTATTTGTAAAATTATTCTCAATTATTTTCATTCAAATAACATACCGAATTACGTCAAGTTAGTAAAATTTAAATATGTCATAATATGGAAAACATGATTTCGAAAATAAATATTTTGTAAATAAAAATAATAATTTTGACGATTTATTAATCAATGTAATGAGCGAATTATTACCTTCATTTTTGCGAGAAGAGAATTACATAATAATGTTCGTATAGTAATCAATCGAGAATCATTTACAGTTGTCAATAGTGCAAGTCATGTCAACGCCAAAACAAAAAGAATCCCAGGGACCAATTTTGCTCCCTTATAGTAGCATCTTTGAAATTAAGATAGAGCTACGGTTTCGAATGTATCTTTATTTGAGAAGAACCCAAAACAAAATCAATCGTCGGTTTATGTGGATTATTTCACAAACCTTCCTAATGCAGTGTCAGATCAATTCATTACCAAACGTTATAACAACTGAAAATACGATAATTCAAAGGCATTATAGGATATTAACTAACTTTATGAAGTATATAGAAAGTCATAAGAATTAAGGTATAACGATTTTTCTAATATTCATCTACATTGATATGTTCATACAAGATTATTATGGAGCCGTTTTAGCCCGCATCTATGGCAGATATAACATAATCGCCACGCTATATGCACGCTAGGTGGTTTGGTGATCGCAGTATGGTATTAACGCAGAGAATGCTGCTGCACATCTTTTCAAAACTTGTTTATGAGCAGAGCCAATCTCATATCATTAACACTCAACCAGGCAATTATGTATGATTTTGTCCTGGAAATCGAGCCTTTGACCTAAGATCGCAGGTCTCATTCCTGTCCCGTTACGCTCCTATTGTTTTACTGATATTATGTTATTATTGATTCTATATTGTCATAATTCTTTCTTTGCAAATATTTCTTTGTGGGAGTCGCATATACACCGATGTGATGTCTGAATGAATAATAGGTGTAAGATTTTGTGAGCGAGCGTAGCCGACGGGCGAACTTAGTGTGCCGAATTAGTGCAGCGGGCACATGCACGCACCTGACGCGGGCGCAGGCCTTCTGTTACTTTTGTTTCTTTTGTTTCTTTTGCGCCTTTGTTCTATTGCCCGCTTTCACTCGGTCGCAGAGCACATTTGCGCCCCAGAGTCCTACGACGAATGCACGTCCTTTTTGCTCGCACTCAAGCGCTAATAAAAATTTGTTCGTGTGTTAAATAAATTGATAAAGTGTTACAAACGTCTTTTAATAAGACGCCAACCCTTTATCTTCTAGATATAACTATTGTATTAGAGCTGTTTGTGCTATCTATAAATTTTAAAAACAGTACAAAAACTGTGTCAAAACCTACAATACTGCACCATAAAAGTAATCATCATAAAAATTGACACAAAATTTTCGTTCAACCAGCATAGTTAAAACTGCGTTTAATTAACACCTATTATGATAATTGTACATAGCTTTTCCAATTAGTAAAAGGTCGCGAGGTATATAAAAGTCGAGCATGCACTTTGTGAGATGGCAATAAAAATGTCGGCTGGGTTGGCTCGTCTAATCTTATACGCTTAGCGTGGCGGCAGTAAGCACCCTCATCTGCCGCGACAGCCACCGACAGAGGGGGAAGAAATTTCCTTAAGTAAGATATGTACACATTTACATTATGCAATTTGTCGTAGAAACGGAGATATCAGTAACGAGGGAATTCTTTCGTAGTCTTTGGGGACAACATGTCTACGAATTTCGTAGAGACCTCTACGAATAATGTTTCTGTATTATTTTAAAGCTTTTAACTACTTCTTTATCACCATAATTTTAGCCAAAGTACTTCTTCAGCTAGATTTACCATAGGATTAATTGTAAAAGACCTGCATCATGCATTCGGTACCAATTATGGGTGTTAATCCGAAAACCAAGGTTGTACCACGTTCTTGTCTAACCTCTATAACAAGGTATAATCGGATTCGAGTTGTTCCGCGATACGAATATCCGGTGGTATGAGAAGAGCTGTCTCTACTCGCGTCTTTGTTATATCGCTGATGGTCAGTTGAACATCGTTGAAAATACGGTAGTATGTGAAGTCGTTTTCTCAGTTCAAACACAAGACAAAGAAGACCATAAGAAGTAGGAGTCCAGTATAGCTTTGTTGTTATCTCCACCAATAGCAGCGTAAACTTTGTAGGATTATATCACAAGGTTATAGAAAAGTATGCATCCTAATCGAAGAAATATTACAAGTTTAACAATAACAATAATAACTCTTTTAGTTGCCTGGGTTATTTATTGTAATGCAAATATGGTAAGATTTTGTATTTTTGACATCAGAGCATATTATTTTTGATTACTTCACTATAATTATCATAATATCATTCGTATGACGTCTAATGTTAGATTTAAGGTTCCAACTATTGATCACCAATATCATCAGTTGGAAGCCGCCTACATCCAACGTCTGCCAAAGACCTTCACCAGGTCGGAAAACCATCTTGTGGATGGCGTTCTACGCTGTTCGTGACGGTCTGTCATCCTCACTCCAGAATCTTTGGGCTCCAATAGCTATCTGTTCCATATACTGTGCGGTCTGCTTATTTCCACTTACCTTTGGCAATCCGCTTATTTAACTATAGGTAAAAGGACTTGGACTTTCGCAGTTTATTTAAATCTCTTTACAATTCCTGTTCTATAATAAAATGGTTATTAGATTTCCATTTCCCAATAGGCAATTAAAACGTTTAACAACAAACTATGTAAACAAATAGTTCCAGGTTTCATGTTATTGCTGCTAATAACAATCCGTTATAGCAATTAGCTATTGTTTAGAGTACGAACTGCGACACAATTGCCATTTTAAATGTTAATTTATAAACAGAAAAAGAATTGTATTTATAACTTTATGTACATGTTATTGTAGGTAATAATGCATTGTTTAACTAATAATACCTAGTTAATGATAACATTAATGATCTCTTAGAATTATGTGAACATTCATTTATGAAATTAAACTAACTTAAGCGGATTATGTCGCGGTTTTGTTGTTATATTTAAATTCATCATTACAGCGGTAGGACAATAAACCTTCAGGACATTAGTCACCTTTATCGTCGTTATCAAGATTTAATTTTTAGTGTGTAAATTATATATATATTTTTTAAATTTTTTTTATATTCATTTTATTATTATTAAACTCGAAACTTAAATATTTAATTACGTACACTTACAAAAAGCAGGTCGTCAACATAAAAATAAATGCTATATGAACAATAACAGGGCCTAATATTTTCACTATTAGCAATATATTCGTGTTTATGAGATAACGTAATAAATGATATAGATATTCTATATCGCTACAAGATATTCTACTATTGGGGATTATTTTTTTGGATGAGCTGTCTATTGGTACATACACTGACGCGTTCCATTCGCGATATACCGCAAATTGTTTCCTCTGACACCAAACCGTGTAATTAGGTCAGCCTTTATTACAATTTATTAGATAGAGAGCGTTTTTAAAGCGAACTCGCTATTTCGAACAGCAGAAAATTACTCTACACATATCTGTTTTACTGGATGTTTCAATTTAAATTCATTTAATTGAATCATCCAAGGTATGTCAGTTGAATAGGTTTGCTAAAGTTTTTTTTATTTTTTCTGCTATTTTTATGCTTTTCCTTTCACCTGTGGTGCTTCACCTAAGTCTATTTCTTCTTCATCTTACTACTACTATAACTACTTAGAAAAGCGTAAATGAAAAAAAAAAAGTTATCAAATCCTTCTTGAATATCTAATAGATTCAGGTGTTACCTTGCTGAAGTCCATCCTAACTAAGAAAGGGACTAATATATAGCTACTTCCGCTAGGCAGCAGTAGTCGTGCAACGAAGGGCACCGCCCGCTAGCCCGCTGATAAATGCGAGTGCGGCAAGCCATGCGAAACACAACTACCACCGTTAATCCGTTAATTCACTCTACACGTGTTTCACTCCTTTACGGGGCACCCTCAAGAGATTACACCGACCAGTGCTAAACACCAAGTCCATCGTTCTTGATCACCGAATCCTTCTTGGGTATCTTAGACATTCCGTTTTAAACATATTGTTATATAACGTTATAAAAAAAACATTAAAAAAATAAAAATTATAATATTAAATAAATCTTATTATAGGTCCAAGAATTTTTAGTTGATTGAAACGTGTGAACCTTGGTTTGTTGACTTGTTGATATGATTTATATTAAAAAGTAAACATGAGAAAAAAATAATTTGCATTATAAATACCAACTTTAGCGTTTCTGGTCTGCTCTTCTCAATAGATCAGCCTACCGAGCCGGTGGTAGAATATTACTCACAATTTCAAAATAATAGACGATTCAGAAGTGCATGTCGCGATGAAAAATGCCTATTTAACTTTAAAATTTTTGAATTATGAATTTCTGCATTGGCTAGAAGGAGTGGTGGAAGACACTCTAGCATCATTTTTTTTATAACTATAAATTATCGAGCGTCGATATCCTATTTCAAATACGAACTTTCTTTGTTTCTGACAAGGCGATTGGTTTTGAAATACCCGAAAATTTCATAAGCACGAAGGGAACGAACCCGCGACCTTCGCGTTATGAATACTGAGCTCTGACCAACTGAGTTAACAGGCTCTTTTGTTATGCCAATTACTCTAGCGACTCTATTACTTTAGTGATGTCCAGATTTTTATCATTTTATACAACGCCATCTGTTAACATATTTTGAAATGAAATGAAACTTTAATGAGAAAGTTAATTATTTATTAATATTAAAAACACAGTAATTTCTTTAGCTTTGCCGTCTTTATTGAATATAACGACTATAATTAATATTACAGTTATAAACGGTGTATAATGTATGTTACATTGCAATTGAGGTAAATAAACATTTTTAAAGTAATGAAAAGGAGAGACATGTCTTCGTTCATTTTACTCCTACTTTTTCACCTACTCTACGTAATTAGGTTTCCTTTATAACTAACAAAAGTTAACTGAAGACGTAACTCAATTTTCCCCGACTATGATCCGGTATAAAGCGACTAATAACTAATATTACTGATATTATACTTCCTTTCTTTGATAACATGGGAACGAAAGAATATTTTTTCTTATCCTATTACGTTCTTTTCTAAACATTATTTGTTTTGATATTATGTGTTCGTGTATTAATAAAAAATTATGTGCACATATATATTAATATATGTAGTATATGTTATCAGTTTCTTGTACACATAACGAAGATATAAATGCGTTCTTTAATATTATATTCTTAATTTTTTTTTTGTACACGTTCTTTTGTAAGCACTATTTGTATTGATTTTTATGTATTCGTATGTATATATATTTATGTATCCATGTATGCTTGTACATGTAGTAAATATACCTGTTAGCAGTTTTTTGTTCTCGTGATGAAGACATGCATTCATCTTATGCAAGATGAGTAGAAAAATGTATTTTTCATCATCTTTTATTAATTTTATTTATAATGATTTTTATTTATGTATAGTATATGTTTACGTTGGCTTATTGTTGCAAGCAGTGGTATCACAGCGGCAGAGAACTGAGACATGCAATCATAATCAATAAAACCTTACAAAATTCACACTTTATGCATTAATTATATACGATTTTCAAAGTTTACTTAAAAGTTTCTAGATAATGGACAGCAGCGTCCTCTGCGTACTATAATACCACGTTGCGATCGCAATCCCCAGCGTGGCGATTATGATATATACCGTCATAGATTTCTTTGGGGGAGGACTATGCCTTACAGTGGGTTTCTGTGGGCTGAAACGAATGATCGAAACGATGGTGATGGCGTTGACTTTATCATATTCAATTAAGTACATCATCTGCTGAAATTTAATTTTTGTAGGAGGGATAGACTTAAGTAAATTGCTTTTTATTGAGTATAAATTACATTGTAGCGAGGGCAAAAAAAGAGTTTTCTATTTAATATCTGAAGATAATTTATTTTAAAATTGTCTGTTTTAAAATACGAAACTGAATTTAACGAACGTCATCCACAATACTTAATCGTTGAAATATAATTTCTAATCAGGTCTTGGCAAGCCCTAAGATGGACAGAGGACCTTATTAAAGTCTAAAGACGTCGGATAAGAGCTAGTTTCCATCGGTTCAACCAGTTCAGCAATGGACGTCGTACGGATGAACTGATGAAGATAATGATGAACCAAGTCTTTCCTTAACACTTCTTATTATATAACTAATCTTTTTTCTGTATTATAATACCTTTCGTCGTTGTTATTAATTAATAAAAATTACAAATCTATATGCACCTTCCTACACAGAAAGGTAATATAAGATATTATAAATAGGAATAAGTAAGAATAAAAGGAAAATTAGAAGTAAAATATAGTAAGGTACAAATAAGATGCAAATGAAAATAATGTTGTAACTGTGCTAAAATAAAACAAAACTGTGATCCATAAATGTAAGAGAAAAGTTAAAATAAAAAATCTGAGATATTGCAAATTCTAAATAGACCTAACTGCAGTGATTGCGGATGGTTGAAAGGTAATTAGAGTGGAAGAGAAATCGAATTGTTGAATTAAATAGTAGCAAGATAGATATTGTGACGAATGAAAGAAAATATGGGAAATAAAAAAATAAGGAAAATGAAAGAAATATTAACAAAATAAAATTCCTGCTCCCAACCAAACAGGAGTGGAAGGAGAGATATTCAATAGCGGATGCCAATTAAAAAAATACTATCTATATGCTGTACACTACATAAAAGAAATAGAAAAATATACCTTTTGTTAATGGAAGAGCCATTTTCCAATAGGCCCCGTGTATTGGTGTCCGTAATAACGGAAAGGACAGTAACAAACGACAGCAATCTTCTATCTCCACCATAATTAATTCTATACAGATCCAATATCAATAAAGCTAAAGCCATTTGTTTCACCTAATTTTGCTCGCGTTGATAGCGAATCGTTTTATGATGTAAACATGTACTCGTTTATATTTTAAGTCGTAATGTTTATTTAAGAAAAAAAAATGGTCAGTATTTATAATATAAACTGTTGCTTTTCGGTGTACGAAAATGTATCGCGTGTAGTAAAACATAGAAGATCAATATAAATATCAAAAGAAATGACAAATTTTGTATACGTAAGTGACGTTTTTAAAAATAGATCATGGATAATGTTAATAAGGCTTCTATTAGTGGATTTAAAAGGAAATTATGAAATTAGGTTTGTATGCTACAGATTACTGCATTTTATGTCTACAAAGGAGATTACACATCAAAGGAATGATACGTTGAGGCTATTTCAATGTCTTATTTAAAAACATAATTTTATGCATTTTATTTAAAAAAAAATGCAGTCCCGATTATCTTCAGAACAAATGGTAGAAACATTTTGACGCAAACAAGGGATGTCACCCTATAAAAAGATTTATTTAATTATGATATATAATGATCTGAGTTATACAAAGCAGTGGTCATATACGTCTCGTGTTTTTGAGAACTACGTATTGTCAATTTTTACTTTGAAATGTATCTACTACTGTTTTAGAGACTTATAAGCAATAAAAATTGTCCGTAGAATTTCTATTAACATTATATTTTAATATTTTATGAAGAACCTTTGTGAAAGTGATCGCAAAATATCACCTAATCGTGGCTGGTGAAGAATACCAGTCGTCTTATATTTGAGTTGATTTAATTTTCTATAAAATTTATTTTCATAAAATTAAATATTTCTAGTAATAGTCAACATTATATTTGATGCAAAGCATTAAAGATTATAAATAAATGAATTTAAGAATCATCATCATTTTAACTGTAAGTCGTCCACTATTATATATAGGCTTCCCCTGTAGAATTCCAACAGGATCGGTAAAAAGTAGGCTGGATCCTGCGTCTACAGATGACCTTAAAAACGTCGTCCGTAAACCTTTGGACAGAAGTCCTACTGTGCGCTTGCCGGTTTCTGTGTTCCACTTTTCAAACCTTAACGGCCCAACGAGAATCAGACCTTGTTAATAAATATATTCAGTAATTATTCATAAACGCACTATTTTTGAAGTTGTTTGAATCTATATACGTAGACATTAGCGTCCGGGGCTTTTTTCACAATTACATTTCAAATTTTTTGAAAAATTGAATTAAATTAATTATTACTATTTGAATTTATTTGTGTCTTGTTTGTTTTTCACAACGCCACAATAATGATCAGTTTTTGACATTACGGTTCGCGCAATCATTACCTCATCCTTGTTTCTTACTAGTAAACGCACTACGGAAATTATCGGGGCGTAAACGGGCGTAGCAGTGTTTGTACATGAGTTGATATTATAATTGAAATTAAGTTTTTCTGAATAATTTTACATTAAATAAAACAAAGTAAAATATTTCTTACCAGTTACTACTGACTAAACAATTTAAAAACAGATCATAATTATTAATCTCTTTTCTTTGGAATTAAAATTAAAAGGAAGGACGCTATATCTATCTCGTCATTTTTCATCTTATAAAGAAGAATTTTTTTAAATTCCATATGGCATATGTATATGCGTGATCAAGTCAAGATTTTGAAAATTTATGGACGTAAAAAGTAACCAATATAACCCCAGTGGATTGACATAAGAGTAGGCAGATCACGTAGCGTGTAGAACAGATGGCCGTTCTAAAAATATTATGATATTAAAAACGATATGAAAATTATTTGTATGCTTTATACATTTCACGATAACAAAGCGCAACAGTATGGCCAACTACTTAATCGAAGTCCGGGATTAGCTCGGTCGAATGTTCTCGAAAACAAATTATATTTAACTGGCTTAGAAATAGATAACTGTATAAAGACAGAGCCAACTAATATTGAATGCTGAACTTTACCCTGTATCGGACAAACGGCAGTTTGCAGAGCGGCTGCAGTTTCTAACAGGGGAGCAAGTTTCATTTGGTATATTAGAAATATCTTACACTTATACGAAGTTTCCCTTCGCCCGGCCTGTGCCCGGCTGTGATTTCGTTTTAAAAATAATCTTTTCAAGCGGCACCAGTAGGTTTTGTACGACTTTCAATAACGTCGATTTTAGATTTTCTAACATATTCTCTTATTTTTGTAACATACGGAATCATTTCATTTAAGCTGTTTTTACTAATAAATATTTAATAAGATGTTGATAAAAACATAGTTTTTTTTAAATTTGTTTCACAACAAATCGACTAAATTTCAAAGAAAAAAACTTGCCTAATTCCAAAAAATAGAGAACAAAACATATAGTAGCAGTGACTAGAAAACCACAGAACATATTAATTTTCACTTTACTCCGTTATTATATAAACAAAATGAGTACGATCTCCCGATAATGTCTATCGTAGTAGGTGACTTAGTCGATAGATTAAGTGAGAGTTGCGAGTTTTTCAACTTCACAATGTAAAAGGTAAAACCTACATTCGTAAAATTTAATAACAGTTTCGAGAAAATATCAGCAATGCATATATGTTGAAATTTAAAAAAAATATATTTCAGTAACTATAATATTATTCAGCGCATTACAAAATTGTCACTTTAACTATGTGTTTATCAATATTTTGTGCGGACATAGTAATAATAAGGCTTAGTAACTGATATTTAAATAAATACTTTTTTAATTAAATATTATATTTCATTATTCGAAAGAGAATCAACAAACCCTAATTTGATTCTCTACATAATCATAAAAGAGAAAACCGAGAATTAGGAATTATTTTTATTAAGACGCGTTCACTTTCTTCGAAATAAGATTTTCTCAATAAGTAGGGGCTTCTTTTATATCAAAGACTCGCAAAAATCATTTGCAATATCACATTAACAGGGTAATATCTCGGACTGCTAATAGACCGTGAGAATTAGGTTATTTTGACATTCAATTTTTATTCGACATCTCTGTAATTCCACGACTCTGTAGCTAGATGTTTCAATACTTTGTTCCAGTGATTATAAGCGTCTGATCACTTTAAATGTGATTGAAATTTTGTCTATTATTAATTATCCTTATTTTTTTAGTAATATCTGTTGAAAATATATGTCGATTCTTTATTATCAAATGTGTAGATTTTTACAACAATTTGGCTTCTTCCATACATGAATGTATCAGAGTACAGGAATATGCATTGATTATTTGCTAAAAGACAATTTTAATTCGTAAATTTACATCTACAAAGGCATCGTAGTTTCAGCATAAAGACGCCCTATATGTTAGTCTCTAGGCATATTATGGTACGCAGAGAATGCTGCAGGCCATGGTCTCGAAAGCTTTTTGTTAGCAATGGCAGTTCTTTATAATTAATGCACAAGTGTGAATTATATAAGATTATATACCGAGAATCGAACCAACTACCTACGATCGCAAGTCAAAGTCCTATACCGCTGGATTACCACTGCTAGAGTCGGGCGAATTCCATTGTATTGCAATAGATTTAAGATCGCTTGAATTGAATAGGCTTTAAAGCGTGGAAACGATAACCGCTAGGGCCTTAGGGTTCTAGATCTATTAATTATATTTTCAACAAACGACAACTTTGAAATTATTTCCAATTATGTTTTTGTTACTTTCATGTATCTAATTTGTTTGATGAAAGTATATTTATTATCTGCCCTATCAACGCCATTTGAGACTTTTATACATAACATTTTCTAACAAATTTTTCCGCTTCAAGACAACGCAAGCGATCCGTGAGGTCCGAACAAGGTAATTTATTTAAACACTACTTATACCACGTTTGTAGGCATTTTTACCAGTTAACCAGTATTGGCAGGCGAAATTCTGAAACTGATCAAGAATTTTAAATAAGCCATAGTTGATTAGCTTTACAATTACAAAACCAATCAATGATGTGATCTAATTTAATATACGTATTAAAAATTTCAATATTTAATGCCTTTTTTTGAAAAAAAAAAAATTCCGTGGTAGTGTAAAAGGGCCTTTAGAATTTACGTCATTGCGGCTTCCTATAATAAACCAAATATGAATTCTGTCTCCTTCTAACCACCTACTCCATATAATTAGATTTCTTTTATTTGTATTTTCCCCCATTATATCGAATAAAAGTAATAACATAAATCTATTCAACTTGCCTGATAGTATGGGATGCCAATAACTTCTTACTTTGAATTTATTAATATGAAGGAAATAGAAATGACTAATGAAAGTTTCTGTGAATTTGGTCTTTTATTTCGTTATAACTGAGTGAAGTGTTAATTTGATATATTTGAAATGATCATAATGAAGACAGAAACTTTACATAAATATAGTAGTAAAAACATAAAATATACGTAATGATTTGTGGTTAGAAGTTGGTTCGAAGACCCGCTGTTTTTTTTTTTTTTAAAAAAAACCACTGTTAATAGGTCTTATATAATCTTCTTTATAATTTTATCAGAGGTAGCTCGGCGGTAGAGGACTGAGACTTGCAATTACAGGTCGCAGGTTCGATTCCCGGGATACTAATATAATGTAATTAACATTTTGTATATTAATTGTATAGGATTGGCACTGCTCTCAAATAAGTTCCCAGAGAATGGGCAAGAGCATTCCCCGCAGACCGTAATACCACACGGATCGCCAACCCACCTACCAAGCGTGGTGTAGATCGTATGATAATTCCCCTACGTAGTTATCTTTTGGGGAGGCCTGTGCCCTACAGTGGGCGTCTGTGCGCTGAAACTGAAAATTTCCGTTGGAATTGTGAAGAAAATTTAATGTAGGGAAATTACAAGGTATATGGTATGTAGATTTTTATACATGAAGCCACCAATGATTTTTCAAGGAAGTCTTGAGAATAAAAATAGTTACTTTATCATCTCTATCTTTCGCCGTAGGTATTTAAGTCTAATTGGTTAAAATCAAATTTATTTCCGACATTTCTTTAAACTCCAGTACTACAACACACGCTGATGGTATCTGGAGTCAGGGGATTTGATCAAAAATAACTTTTTAATAAACATTGAGGCACTATTTAATTTTATATATTTTTTAATTTTTTATCTACCTATGTTTAATTATAACGAGAGATTCAAATTGAGCTCTATAATAGCGTCCTTCATTTTTAAATAGTCCCTAAAGAACTCCACGCTTGCAATGATTTGCTAAGAAAGACATTTTACGAGACGAAAATTTTATAAAAATGGATAAAAAGTATTTTTTTTAAAACACTGAATAAGGGTTCGGTATTTTTTAAGAAAAAAAAATACTTTTTTTTTTACTATAAATAGTGGTCACGGGTTGAGGTACAGTTTACATAAAGAATATTGCTTATTAATACAGCTCAATAGGCAAGTAGTACAAGTTGAGAAGACAAAGATATGAAGTCAAGAAAAATAGTGCTATAAGTAAACGAGGTGGCGAAAAGTGGCAGCATTCCAATGCGGCTAGTGATGTACCGCTTCAGACTTAAAATACTCAACTCCAAAGGGCTTTTGGTCTATCAAATTGGGGTCTTCCGATATTCATTCCACGATGTGATCAATATCTATATTCTGGATCATTTTAAAGTCTAATAACTTGGAATTACTTCTTGCTTTTATAACCAATAATTCCAAAAATAGGGTGCTAACATTTTCTGAAAAAAGTATGACATTGTCACTACATAACAAAATTTCTAAGGAAACTGATATTACATTCCCTTACTTGGCCACTGTAGTTGATTGCGGCTTGTGCACTCTGTACAGTATAGTGCCACAAGCATTTCCTTTACAGCAAATTAAATTAATACCTTAGTTATAAACTTCAATCTATTAATATAGCGATTCAGCCGGTTTATCAATTTATGAGGAATTTCGTGAAGTTGGTCCTACTTATTCGAAAGTCCAATGCTATATAAATTGTATGTTATTTATTATTTTCTACAGTTTAATCAACTGGTCACAATTTATAATCGATTTTTTTAATTATCTTATGTTTAATTACGTTGTAAA
This sequence comes from Battus philenor, assembly GCF_028537555.1. Lineage (NCBI taxonomy): Eukaryota > Metazoa > Arthropoda > Insecta > Lepidoptera > Papilionidae > Battus > Battus philenor. Next base: position 6,653,437 of record NW_027181688.1, on the reverse strand, counting down.
CGGTTCTTTTTGACATATTTATGATTGGATACTAATTATCAGAGGATAGATGTGATGTCGCACTACCTTCATCACTATCACTTCAGACACAGGAACTCCACTACTGGACACAGATCTATCCCATAGATTATTAACAAGGTCAATTCGTGGCCTGCATCCATCGTATTCAAGAAATCTGTAAAAGTGGTTAGAAAGTAATGCGTCTTAATTTTTTTGTGGGCTCTTTCCAAACCAGGATACGTTAGAACTTCATAGCTTTAAGAATGACGTTTTAGGTAAGGTCAGCTTGATTCCTCTTTCTATATTTGGTTCTTACCACATTGTTCTTGTGATGAAGAGCATAACACTCCATAATACTATAGTGCTTCGTATAATACCATCACCACGAGTTTAATATAACAATCTGTTGTTTTTTAAACTTTCTGTTTAGTCTTTGCAATTATTCTTAAATAGTTTAAACACAAATATCTTTGTTTAATAATTATAAAGAACTTCTCCGAAAAATATTTCAGTTAATACTGAATGTATAATCGTGAACGAAATCGTGTAAAAAGGGAAATTATTTTTTTTTATAAATTTAGTTATGGGCCGCTGAAAAAGGTCTTTTTACAGGCCAATATAAAGTAATAATGAGAAACTCAAGTTGTCACCCACAGACAAATATTTAATTTTCAAAGCACGAATTTTCATAGATACGAGACCTTTGGCAAATTAACCCAAAAGCTGTCAGGGTTAAAGGAGGCATTATAAGAATAAATAATGAGCTACCCTCTGTAGGATCACAAGCCGACCAGTGCCCTCTCAATTAATATGGAGTTGAAATTAATTTATTCTAACCAGGGGAGTCTCAGGTACATTCGTAGACCGCGCGTTGGTACTTCCAACGGGCGATTTTTATTATAATGTCCAAGAAATAAAGTAAAATTACGGATTTATAATATTTTATTATCGTGTCAGAATTAACATCAGAAAATGCTCAGGTTCTCTAATTGGTTAGTAAAGGAGTAAAGATGCGTTTACATGTGAGTAAATTATCACTACATCTGTCGTTTATATCGTTTGCTTATTTGTAAATATGACTCGGTAAATTTTTCGACATACTTAATTTGATTTTTTTTATTTGATCATTGATTTAATGAACGCCATCGACTATAACATAGCAAATTACTTAAAATATTTAAAAGGGTAAAATATCTAAAAACTGAGGGTAAATCAAATGTAAAGTCATTATCTAATTTTGAATTATAGCAACGTGTAAACACATCTATTCATTTATTTACAATGAGTTTCTCTTACTAGTTAACGTAATGCGATTGAAAGAACTTTATAATACGAATATCTCGAGCGTTGAATAATGATTTAAACTGTAGAATTGTGGAGATAAGGTAAGAAGGTAAGCCGATTTTCATACAGGGTTTTCTTCGAGCTTTTGACAATCACTAATATTGGAATACTTAATTAAAGAAAAGAGTAAAATACTTTAAATTTAAATTATAATTAGTGCTACATCGGTTCCTTAAGGTATCATAACTAAAAAATATAGCAATTGACTGTATATGAGTATATGGTTTAACATCCTTGATAAAGCGACAGCTCAAGCTAAAGTTTTCTCATGGTTTCCTTTGCGAGCAGTCACTTACGCATATGGCATTTATCCATAACAAAAAGAAGTCAGTTCGGAATCAAAGCATGTTTTTGTTTATCTTTCGACGACCAAAGATCGCCTCGAGTGATAAAACCGCCTATTGTACCAAGTGAATCTTTTTTCTTTATTTATTGTCTATGATGTACAAAAAATTGTTAATAAAGAAATAAATATTATATCATATAAGTAATTTTTACAAATCGTCTATTAAAAATTCGGAATCAACAATTACTTCTTTATTTCAGCATCTGCTACTGGACGTTAGTCTTCACCATAAATTTCCATTAGAACCGATTTGAAGTGGACAGTATCTAGCATCTTTCGGAAACATTAACTTAATCAAACAATAATACTACTATAATTTAATTTAAGCAATAATTTTAGATGGACCGAGGACATAGTCCCGGGAAGTTGCAGGAGGTGAATAGCGGAACACCGATCATCGTGGCAAACTTTGGGAGAGGCCTAATTCTTGCAGTTGGTATGATGATCAATAACAATAAAATAAATCTTCACAAACAAGCTTCATATGTTGCGTAGACACAGAGTCCAGATTTTTAATAACATTTAAATTTTTTGAAATTTTAAAACATTTTTTATGACATATAGTTATGTAATTTATCACGAAAAGTATACACGTCAACGACTGATTACTTAATGTAATATATAATAATACATTTAATGTGCATTGGTGGACAGGAAATATTTAAATTATAATTTTTATTTATACATTTTTTGATCCCAAGTTAAGCCAATTTCATTGTGGTGATATTTATTTACCCTTTAAATGCAACAGCATTGTTATTGAATAAGTATTAATATTACATAAGGTTAAACATTCAAAATTGTAACTGTAAGCCGCTATTCTCAAATAAAAAAATAAATAAATATATTAGTTTCTTCTTCTGCGATGACGTATTACTTGCATAAATCTTCTAAAGGGATCATAAAAAATGTACACGCTGTAACTCGCACCCCACCCTTACGGTTTCCTATGTGTTACTTTTTAATGTAACTCTATGTAGGTTTATTTGTAAACATCGTGACGAATTAGCTCCCTTGTTATCCTAAACAAGCATTGTTATCAGTACTTAAACATTCTTAAACTATTAAATAAAATAAATAAAAAAAACGCCAATTGTCAAAAATAAATTCCGAAATTATCCACATAGACTACCTTATGTGTAGATTTTCTGTCATCGTATGAACTATGTAGAAATTTTAATGAGTAAATATTTCGATAACAATTTAGGCAGTAACGTGAAGCTGTTATTTCAAACGCACTCGCATAATTAATGAGTCGATATCGGATACTGTTTTGCGCTAGGAATATTATAGAGTGATTAAGTTTAGCGTTAATAGGAATTTAATTATAATTTAAAATAGTGGAAAAAACTTCGATTCTTAATATTTTGTAAATACGTATTCCAATTGGATTTCGTAGATACTACAAGCGCAGACAACCATTAATCGATTTTTTAGTAGAAGAAAACAGTTTTTTTCTTCTAAAACTGCCGTCTAACACTATAGATATGTTTCTATTTCTTACGAAGTTTTCTTATTTGTTTAAATAGGGTCTTGTCTAATAAAACACATTACAAGTTTACGACTGGTTTAGACGTAAATATGCAGGATTTTTTATTTCAAAATATTTTTATAATGTTAAAGCATAATATCAAAAGTGTGATGTCATCTTTGGCTTTATATTAAGGAATGAAAATAAATATCAGAAAAATAGGAACGTACAGAGTAGTTTTACTATAGTGATACTAAAACCGCTGTACCACGCCTTAGGTATGCGTGCGGCGAGACGAGGGGGAGTATCGGCCGCACCGGTCTGTCAGTCCACCGTAACCGTAGCAGTGGTGCTCTTGTTTTTGGGCTCTATGAAATAGTAATTTCTTTGTAAACAACTATGTACGCTTTTATAATAAACACAATATCGATATATCGATAAATTTGACAAATTTACGCTGTTTGGTAAAATAGTTAAATCAGTAGTGTAAATACTTGTTAATCTATACAAATAAATAACATTGGAGTATCTGTTAGTAATATTAAAATAACCGCTTTACATGCAATTGAATGTAGATACACCAGAAATATAGTTTTTTGTCTGTCTCTTTGTTTAACTCTGAAATGGCGGGACCGATGTTGACGGTACTTTTACTGGTAGGTAGCAGATGTAACAAGGAGTTCCTTGAGATACTTTTATTCCAAAAAAAAAAATCCTTTACCAATAAAATGAACATAATATATATATTTTTTTGTTAAATATCACGCAGAAAAAGTCGCGGGCACAGCTAGCTGAGAATATAGTTGGGAAATGTATTGCTCCAACTATTGCTTTAAAAGCCTTAATGAAAGTGTATGACTATTGTGATAGGATAATACTTTTTAAACATTGTAGCTTTGATTTTAAGTTGGAGAATATCTATTTTGATGTTCTCAAATTGATATTTTTTACTTTAGGATTATACTCTTCTAGAATTCTTCTCTACTTGTGTAACACAAATTAATATACTACACAAGTGGTAATAAGAATTGGTTTAAAGTAGAAAATAAAAAGTATCAATGAATAAAGGAGAAGTAGGTGAATTGAAATGTTGAAAACAAATTTTACTCAATCTTTTAATGTCACCAAATAATCACTAATGTATCGAAAATCCCTCTATCAACGACACGTAATTCGAGCTCATGGATTCATGCAAACTAATGGATGCGTCGCTGTGAGCAGCTAAATCAGCTAAAATTGATTGACTGCCTACAATGCAGATTTGTTTTATGATAGTTTAATGTGATTACATGCGTGTGTTTTGTGTGTTGCCACATACGAACTGCAACGTCCAATTTTATTGATTAATAACTGTAATGGAAGCTTTAATAGCTACGACAATATCTCATTGTATATATAGCAGCAAATAGAGTTAGACAGTATAGAAAGAGATATAGATAGTACTGAAAAAAATTAATAAAAATTATCTACATTTAAGTAATAAGAATATGTATTTGAAAAAAAATGTTTTAGATTTGTGCAGATTTCATTTAGACAGAATAACATATTAAGTAAAGAAAATGCGATTTGAAAAAAAAAAAAGGTACAAATATATCGCAGAAAGTATATAGGAGAGGATTATGTGAGACAAAGAAGAAAAGCAAAGATTTTAAAATATTTCTAAACTTAGAGAGAAGAAAACAAGGCAAGGAAGAATAAAGTAAAATAGATAACGACTGGATAGAGTTAGATAAAGTTTTGGAAATATTAGCCCAAATTTAAGAATAGCCATAACATTGATTCATATTAAAATTGATTTAATTTTATGTCAATAGATGTCGCTCGTCACATAGGCACGTTTAGTAGGTAAATCGCGATATATTATTGACAGAATGGAAATGCATTAGATGTTCTAAATATCGTTGTATTATATTCTTGCCTACAATTTAATCAAAATACGAAATAAATATTGAGGGATTTAATTTGTTATATTCACAATGGATCTTCACCTGTACAGTGAAAGATAATAGAATAAAATAGTATAAGAAAAAACACAAGAGAAGAAGACCAGATGAACTCGTCGTTTTTCCCAGTAAATGTTAATAAATTCTCTAAGTAGCTTATGATTATTTTACGATGACAAAAGGCTTTGTTATTACAACCTAGGTATCCACTTGGTACAAATACATTGTTCTTTAACCGCCTTGATATTTTATATAACAAAAATATTATTGAATTTTTTTTAACTTGTGAAAAAATTAACTGCGTCGTAGTTTTAAATAGATTCCCGCCTCGATACAGCGATAAGGAACCCGGAGGCCCGTTCCGAAAATACCGTAAGCTAATAAAGTAAAGTCGTAACATGGTAAAATATGTCGGCTTCCCTCCTGAATAAAAGCTATTTAGAGGGGAAGTACGTTCGATTTCCTTTATTACCTTCCATAAAGGTGTTAAAGCTAGTGGATATAATAATAAAGGAGGCGTTAAGGTTCTGCCCCGGAAAGTGTTACCAATGTTTTGCTGCTCGAGCATCGAAAAATATTTATTGTGATAAAATATTTACTCTGATTAAAAATAAATATCTCGGCTTCTCTCCTACAAGATAGACTGGTTATGATAACTTATTACTTATAAAAAGTTTGTATGTTCATGTACAAAATGAATTAAAGATATTCACATTGAAAATAGTTAATTATCTTCTTCTATTTCAGCCTTCCTAGACTATAAATTTAGTGTACATCACCTTTATCTCTCTCCAATCTTTCCATGGGCAGTGAGAGTCTAGTTGCTACCTACTAACTTTATGAAGATATCTCTCCATTCCTCCGTCGCTATTGACACATAAATTTGATATTTTTTTCTAATATTTGATAACTAAGTTGGACCAATCGTGTTTTCTTTTTCTTTTCAGCCGATAGACGGTCACTGCAAGGGACAGGGTTTTTCAAAGACCTCCACAAATTATAGGTCGTGCGTTGCGTGGTGCAGCGATTTGTCTACCTTAACTATGTTGTCGGTACACCCATTTGGGGGCCTACAAGCGTCACGTCTTCGAGCACGTGGTCGCTGTGAGAAAATTTCCACTTTCCACATCGCTTCAGACGAGCAATTGTCCGAGCAACGCCGGTGGCCTTGGTTCTTCTCCAGATCTACCCGATTTTTACCCAACCACGCAATGATACTCCAAGCATAACTGTTTCCATAGCTTGGTATGTGATCAAGGCTCATGGGTCTTCTAGATCTTACCACACATTGATACTGATTCGCGAGTTTTAATCACAAAATATGACTGTCTGTCCACATCCACTTTGCTATTAGGATTTAGCACTAAGCGATTTCCGGCTGTTGTTTTTGTGAAATCAACGGTGGTAACGGAGTACATCGCTAATCAAGGAAAGTATTTTAAAGGAGATTCATCTAAACATGATGTTGAATTTAGTACGTCGTTCGCAAATAACAAACTGTTTGTATGTAAAATGAGAATGTCAAATAATGTCTATGTATTTATAAATTACTAGATTTACCCGTTCACGCGTAATCGTATTATACATCTAATTAAAAATCTAAACAAAAGGCGGCTCACAAAAATAAAATTATTAGAAATGTCGTAGGATTTTCCAATCATTTAAGATATTTAAAAGTATATCGAATATGAAAAACATGTTTATCTATGTATATCTTATAATATTAACTTTAAAAATTTGTTAAAAAAACTGAATAACGATCATTTTCTTAATTAAAAATTAAGAAAAACCTTTCCTTTTTTTTACTTTACAACACACAGACCAACAACGTACAATATTTTATAGTTTCTCGAATATCAAATTTGTACAGTAGTAGAGGCGACGAGATATTTAGCGCTCTGAAGAAACGCAATAAAAGCTGTTAATTAGGTTATGAATCTGTTGACTCCTTTTATTGGCTGTATAATGTTATACGATCAAAATGGTATTCGTAATAATTTGTGAATTTATTTCCAAACGATAAACGATATTACTTACGGTTATGGTAACTGAAATATATCACAGACTTGACTAGAATACGTTATTTTATTATATGATTTTTATGACCTCACAAAATAAATATTCCTAGTGATATGCCAGCTGATTAGCTGTAGTTGTAAAAACTTTAAAGGGATAAATGCATAGCTCATTGTTAATCAAAAAGTTTTGAATATTTTAGACCTGTCTATAATCACCCTACATAAAGTTATTTCTATGAAACATTTTCCATTAATGAAAATCTTATTTGGTAATGTAAAAGGTCAATATATAATATCTTTCTGCGACAGAAACAGATAGTAAATATTTATTTATTTTTATTATGCAGTTGTATGATTTCTTAGAAAAGCCTAGTATATGTTAACTTTACATCATTTATTGTTTTTTATGTAAAGTAATTAACTTGAAATTAATTATATATTAACCGTTTTAAAGATTTTACACTCATAATCGTGATTATTATATTTTTAATTTAAAAACTTTTTTATACATTTTTATATAAAGGCGAACTTGATGCCGAAGGCAATCTCTTCCAATTAAATATTTTTGTGATTGCATTGATAAATTGATAAAGGTAGGTGAAACTAGTTAATATTATAAAACACGAGAAATCAAATAAAAAGTAAAATCAAATTAAGAAGGAAGATAATCACATCAAAACAACTCATACTAGTGGCTACTACATAATGTAATTGTATATACATATACCAATATTTATATACACACACACACACACATATATATATGTATATATATATATATATATATATACACACTCTCGAACCTTCACTTTAAATGCGCAACGATTCCTGATTATCCTAATATCTACATAGAGGTATTACTTAGTCATAAGTAAAATATAACAGAGGCGCTTTCAAATCTGTAAATCTAAAACTGAGCGGTGCAATTAAAAGGCTAATCTTTTTTTGTTTAGATATTAAAAGTTGTTATACAATAGAACAGCTAAATATGTCGTCTTTTACTGTCATATACAATGGTATTCTAATATCACCCCTGATGTCTTGCTGAATATATTACTGTATTAAAATAATATTTTAGTGAAGTGTCTTATCTAACTGGTTAGAACAATACTACATTTGAATAGTAGGAATTTTTTCATCTAAAATAAAAATAAAAATTCAAAATGTAACTAATACCTCAGACCTCTGTTACCAAAATAAACGAGACCAAGATCAATATCTAACAAGATTTACTTACAACTAAATACAAGAGCCTGATTAACAAGCTCGTGTTCTCTCATGGAAACAAAGAGAGAGGTTTACTTGGAATTCCTTTTCGAGATTGAATCAGGAATGAGGAGCTCCGTAAAGGGACAAGGGTGACTGAAGTAGTTCTGCAAGCTGAAGTGGCAGTAGCTTGACCGCATTGCGCAACAGATGACAACGAAATGGCCGTTAAGAAATTAAATACGAGTAGAGACCTCGAATCGGCAAATGCAGCGTAGGGCACCCACCCAAAAGATAGTCAGATAACTTTTTCAAAGTCATCGAAACAGAAATACACGGGCAGTTCTTTGTACAGCAATGAACGCTTTACGGGTGAAATGACGATGTTAATACAATAATAAACTTATTTTTAAAAAAAATTCTAATTGGTTAGATACTTAAACTCTCATTTACATTCTCGGAAAACAGAAGATTTTAAAAGTGGAATAATGATTCCTCCAATTAAAATAAAAGTCATTATATTAAGTTAAGATTGTATATAATAACTTTAAAGTTTCAAATAAATTTTTAAATTAATAAAGGTCGATTAACTATCAACATCACTTAACTATCAACATCAGTTTTCGTTCAAGTCGCCTTAAAGAAAACTGAGTTCGACTTCATGCAGTTCAAATAGGACTGCCAGGTAATTTTTTTAATGGTTGTGCTGAAAGGAGTCGCATTGCATCCGCTGATCGTCAGTTCGGTCCAAACTACACCGCAAACGCCATCTATTAAACTGTCATAAATTCGCAGATCTCGTTTATGTATATTGTAAAAACAGTGTCACAATATGCACACAATTTTGTTAATTGCCAAATGTTGTTTTGTTTTTTATCTATTTAATTCAACCCAGAGTATTATTAACTTTTCAAATTTGTTGCTGACTTATAAGCAATATATTCGCACCTTAAAACTTACATCTGTAACCAACCTGTTACCCAACATATGCGTGTGATTAAAATATTAACAACATACATGTTATCCTCAGGCTATCAAATAACAGAATGTATCTCATCTGAATTGTGTAAATATAGTTATGAAATGGGGTTTACAACAGTTAATCATCTTCACGATCCGGTATATTCCACTTTGACATCACAAAATATTTCGCAAAAGACAATCGTAGAGCTTCCAGCGTGGGCACACCTGGGACCACCTTATCGCGACATGTCTACCCTACTCAAAGGCGCAGGCGGTCGACTTGTGCAAGATTAATTTCCACCGATAGTAATGTAGGAATTTAAATAAGACATTTTGTAGTTCGAGACACTTGGGTCGTAAATCACGGCCTAAAAGGCGAAGTAATCAATACGAATCCGTGTCGCCGCAAAAATAGACGGTTACGTTTTTCATAGGATTTGTGAATGAGAAATAGGGGTAGGTAGATGAATGAGGCAAATTGCTTGCTTTGGAATGAAGAGAATGACTTATTGTTACTATGGAAATAACAATGGTGTTATAAAGAGCAAAACTTTAAATAAAACCTGTTCTATTGTTTATAATAATCACCGAGGTACTCAAGAAAATAAATAAGAACGTCTACTCATTCTAACTAGATTATTTTGTACTTTAATAGCGTTTTCCTTTTGAATTTTTTTTATCTAAAGATGATCAAATATGAAATGGAAACATTAAAATTTTTAAAATGCATGAAACGTTAAACCACGAAGTATGATGTAATTTTTATACTCATCATTATAATTTAGACCACAAGACGCTGGATATAGACCTCTCCTATAGATTTCCAATAGGACGGGTGGAAGCGATCCGTATCCAACATAATCCGATGATCTTGATAACCACCAAAAAATTAGATATATTTTTCTAGTAACACTTATGCATGCTGTCGTCTATTGACCCCAAATCACTTACTGGTATTGTTAAATGTTCCGTAGCTACAAAGATGTAAGCCAGTCGCACAGGTTTCTTATAGGAACTAACAGGTGATTAAAGCGTAAGATTTTTTCTCGCTGCCTGAGATTTTATGCTAACCGTTCAAACTATTTATGACCTCTTTTGCTCAACGGCAACTTTCCTCCTATCACAACCAGACTTGGAACCGGAATCAACGGAGTTAACAATACGTAATATTCATTCATCTGTATGTACATTATCAAATCTAAGAAAGACTGGTTTACAAGGTGATCGTTTGAAGAAATATATTTTTAATAATAAAGAAATCTGTTTATGACCTTCAATCGGTCAACAATTTAAGAGTAGTATTATCAATGGAGACTATGTTCAGAGTTTGGCTGCTAGATCAAATCGGAAATGAGGAGATCCGCAAAAGAACCAAGTTCACTGACGTAGCTTAAAGAATTGCTCGTCTTCGAAGTGGCAGGGGGCAAGCACATCGTTCATGCAACCGATGGCAGTTGAGGTAGGAAGGTTCTCGAGTAGCAACCAAGAGGAGGCGTGGGTTGGCCGCCCACTAGGTGAACCGACGACATACTTAAAGCCGCTGGATGTGGGCAGAGCAATATCGGTCATCGTGGCGATCTTCGTGGAGGCCTAGGCCTTTCAGTGGGCGTCCAACAGTTGAAAAGAAGGAGAAGAAGATTTTCAATGTTTTCTTTGATTAAAACAGCAGGAAATGACATTACAATTATGAACATCGGTGATATTAATGTGAGAATCTTGTCATTAGAAAAAAAATCATAAAGCTAATTTTAGGTTAAGCCATACCTTTACCGAAAATAATATTCGAATCGGAAATCTCTATGATATTGTGAAATATCAGAGAAAATATGATAAATATTCACAAAATACAATTTGTTTTAAGAATTAACGATATCAAAACTGATATTCTATGTTTAAAACAAATAGTAATTATAATGTTTTAAATTAACAAAGAGAATTTATCATAGTTCATTTGTAAAGTTCATTTGATGTCCGTAACTAAACATGTTCGCTCATTAATTTTAAATGGCATTTTTATTAGCTTATTGCGCAAATTAATTGTCACAGTTGTTACAGTAACAAAATTACAAATGTTAATAATTCAATTAATCGAATATGTCCGCACCGATTTGCATATTTCTATTTTAATTGCTGAAATTCGGGTGCGGGTTAATATTCGACGCCGGCGAATTAATTATAATAGTGCCGTTGTCCATTTTACAAATGCGGCGCTGCTTCATAATTTAATTAGTTTCAGTTGAAGATGGAAGAATGATGAACGAAAATTTAACTTTATTTCTGTTATTAGACATTTTGCTTGCGGATCATCTATATCGACGAGTAACAGCACAAGCTAAGATCCTTTAGCGGGGGCCCTTGGACTTAGTCATTCCATAAAAGGTTCACCGAAGGGATCTAAGACCTCGGTGGCGTCCAAATCCGGCAAAATAGTAACAGGTAGCGGCCGTGCCGAGGCTTCTTCGGGAGCGCTCCAGCTTTGCCACTTTATAAGAGTTCTTAGACTAGGCGCACTCTACGCCCTGCCACCCCGTACCCGCTACATATGCAAATGCGGATTACTTTTTGCCCAGAATTTAGAAGGCTTAGAGTGGCTTTTGTTCCACATAAAAGTATATAACGTGATTATGTATTGCAATGTTCCTATTTTTATATTATTATCATATCAGCTTGTCGTTTACTGCTGGACGTAAGCCTCTCATATATATTCCAATAAGGCCAGTGAGAAGCGAACCGCATCTAACATCTTCCAATGACCTTAACATGGTAGTCCGTCCAACTTTGAGCTTTCGGTCTATGGTCTCCGCATCAGAATTTTTTTCGATCTCAAACCTTGAGAATTTGCGACACTAATAAAATTACCTCGTATCATGGTTTCCCATTTTATTATATTAAAAAAGACCATATATTACACCAATTAGAATATTGCCTATTCTATTCATTTGTTTGTTTTAGTAACCGCTTGTTTACCTTACGAAAATAAAGCAAGAGGAACTCAATTTCATAGAAACTGGAATCGAATCGAGTGAAACCTGTAGTGCCCAAAAAATTCTTCAACTTAAAGCTTTTAGGGTTTCAAAGGCGCTTTGATAAAACAAAACCAATAACAAACTTTTTTTGTTACTACAATTCATTACCAAGCTTTATTACTACATAAAATCCTCTACCCCGTAATGGAACATTTTATTAAACTCTTTAAATTTATTTTATGACGATTCACATTACACAGAAGTGTAATGTGAAATCTACAAAAGAAATAACTATTTTTACTGAGTATGTACCTCTGGTAGTATTTATTAATGCAACTGAAAACTTTTACGTTCGTCTGAATTTTTAATAAACAGTTTGAATTTAAACTAAATGTATACATAAGAACTATTATAACCTATCTAAGGGTAGAGCCAAACTAAACTATGGTACACTTTGGGTATAGGTAGGTACATTCGTTAATTCAATTCTAACGCATTTAACATGTTATTAAAGTACTTAAGTTTTGTGCTATATTCCGGTTACTTTCTCGAGGCGCATTTGAAAATAATGAACTCAAGTAAACGCCCCTCGACTCTTTAATTGCCTTGTTAAATTGGAGCAATTTGTTTTTAACGTATCTCGTGCTCGTCTCTAATGATTCATTAGTTCAAACTGAGATGATTTACGTTCGGAAACCTCGGTCCCTCGTAATAGATGTTGTTTTAAATTTATCTCTTATGTTGGGAGCCGACAACAATTTTATGGATAATTATATCGGATAAAGTTTCTTTATTGATATATCTATTGTTTGATTATTTATTAAAAAAAAATATTTTTTTTAATTACGATATTTTATCTTCCTTTACATTTACATAACATTGATATTCTTAATATTTGATAATATTGATATTTAGGCCTTCCTCAAAGATATATATGAGTAGATTTGTGATTATACATTAATTAAAAAGTATGATAAATTTCTTTATAAAACGTAAATTTACTCATTTTTCGAAATCAAACTAGTTTATTCAAAGTAATCCCTGTATATGAATAAGACCTAGTACTTAAATACTCTTGGTTTTTTCTAAACAAAATAAAAGCAAGAAAACTCATCCGTACACACGATAGATTATGTCAAGGCCTCCTTCACCACCATTACTAGCTTGTGATATAAGTTATTAATTTTCTGGTATTAACCTTGTCATGTGTTAATAATATGATATACAATAGTTGATGCGCTCGATAGATTATGGAATTATTACTCAAAAAAGACACACACCATTCAGACATTAGGGATGCTTCTGTAAACCGGGCGTAGGCCAGACCGTTGTCCACCTTGTGGTCAACTATCCCGTGATCGGTGGACTCCGAGTTGGCTCCGCATGCCGGTTAGGCACTAAGATTTGCGAGGATGCTATAGCCTCGCTTATCGAAATCATGAGATGCGACCAGAGTTTCTTAGGCCATGTAGAAAAATAGTGATAAACGCAATAAAAATAAGAGTCAAGAATCTAAGAAAAGCGTGAATAAAATAAAACGAATGTAAGTAAAATAATAAATATATAAATAAATGATTTAAAAAAATATATATAAATCGTAAAAAACTGAGAACGAGGTGATGGATGAAAGGTATCGAAAAAGAGGGAAAATGGAATGAAAGGGCAAGACAGATGAAATGTAGAATGTAAGGAAAGAATGAGATATCTTAACATGCATGGAAGAAGAGCGCAAAAATAGAAATACAAGTGGTATCATTATCAAAAAAAAAAAAAAAAAAAAGTTAATTATAAATAAGTTAGGGGTACGAGAGGCCTCCAATAGTTGGGGCCATTTAAAATAAAAAAATAAAAAATAACTATTAGGAACACAAATCATTAGAAAAATAAATATGAAAAAGTATGATAGAAAATTGTAGAATGAAAGAAGAGGAAAGAAAGATCATACTAAGAATGATAGAAGAGTACAGAATTAAAAGGAAAAGAAGGTGAAAAAAACATTAAAGAATATCTTTCTAGAGTAAGAGAGATCCCAAATAGCAGGGGCCATAAAAAAGTAATAAAAAAAACATTAGGAATACGGAAGGTTTATTAAAAATAACCTGGAAGTATAAATTCTCTTATATACAAAGTAATTGATTATAAGTGTAAAGGCTTTGAAGGGTGACTGTAACTCAGGTGCTGCCTACCCTATTCAATAATCAAATGTTCAGAAATAATGTTCGTTTTTATAATTACGATTATTATATATTAATTATTATTTACTATCTGTGCTAGAGTTTACACTGCTTGAAGTTACTGGCATGTCGTATTTCAATCGAAATAATAAATTAATGTCGCTAATTTAAAAGTTATCACTTTGTACACGATGATTAAAATAGATGTTAAAACATTAAACCGTATTGTTCACAAATATATATCTATACCTATACCTATACCTATACCTATACCTATTTAAAGATTTTACACCGTTTATCAATTACCCTGTATATATATGTAATAAATATACCTCGATTAAGGTAACCCCAGAAGATTTTTTTTAAGAAAAAGCGAAATAAAAACATACGTGGAACTCGGTTTCCATTAACACGAGGTGGAGTCGAGCTTTTACGCGATATGAATTATTTAGGCGCTTTTGGAGATTCATATTTCTAATGTAATCAAGTCTTACACCCGGATATATCATTGCCGTCTTGCTAAGATTAACACACGTCTTGCTAAAAGTAACACATTTGATTTTTAAAAAATATTTCAAATTTCTTCACATAACTTTATCAATACAGGCATACGATTAGTTATAGATATAAAAGCTTTCTAGATGTGAATTCTAGCATAAAGTTTTAAAGTCTCTAAATCTATTTCCAAACACTTTTTATAAAGTAATCACACTAATGTACTTCATGTATTTTTTTCTATTGAAATGTGACAGGCCAATTACTTCAGTGTAGCACAAAGTATGCAAGAACAAATATGTATCCAATCGACCAGTATACATCTTTTTCGCTACATTACATCATATCCTGTCTCCACCTCACTTCTCGTTGCCCGTACTGTCTTTTGCGTGTGTAACTTCAGTAAAAAATATCCAAGCTAAGTTTTATATATGTAAAAGCGATAGTTTTAAAATATGCACCTTTAAATCAATTTAACCTATTCACTTTATTACACGTGCATGGGTAAAGTCCATCTTTATACAAACGTCTTCGTTTTTATTGGAATATGATCATCGAGTATTTTTTAGTTCGCGGATCTCAGATCGGCGGGCTCAATTTCGACGAAACTGTAAAAAGTTCGAATCTTCCTTTCGAATGCGTAATGGTTCCTAATCATCCTATTTTTGAAGGGAAACGCGTTCTAGAGAATGATAGATTATATTGTAAAGGAGGAGTGAGAAAATATTATAAGTACTATGGAAAAGACATCCAAGGAAACGATTGATAAAGATAAAGATAAAATACGTTTATTCAACATAAAAACTTTTAACAGAACTCTTATTGATAGTCAACTTATTATCTATTTATTTCTATTTTTTTTACTCTACTCTTCTTGGTGGTGTTATAGTTGTGGAGAAGAAGCAGGAAAAAACTCCACAACAACAGAACTTTAAATAAAGTTTAACAAAGCTTTATACATATACACTTTATCAGATAAAAGAAATCAAAATAATTAGGTGACATCACTGGCAAGGACTCTAATCATTTATATATTCCTTTATTGTCTATGTGTCTATCTGTTTTGAATTTTTTTTAAATGGTGATCCAATAATATTTTGCAGAATTTTATTATAAAATCTGATTCCATTTATTACAAATGAATTGGAGGAATTTTGTTATCGATACTTTGGTACAACCAATTGTTCACAGTTGCTCGTGGAACCGAGTGTTTTATTGTAAGTTTTTGTAATAAGCAGAACACGAAAAATTAACCTTTTTTATCGTGAAAACGTTGAGTGTACAATATCTTATTAAAATATTATTTATTTGTCTTTATAATTGAATGTAAGCTTGTTTGATTTCCGAAAAACATGGGATAAATAAATATATAAACACGATGTAGTTTTTAAAATAATTACAACTATTGCAGACGTAATGCAACTAACTAATCCGAAGAGGGATAAAAGAAAAGCTGAACTGGACTGCATTGTATCTACGCTGCAGACTGTACTCCGTAGTAATCAGATTGCAATCAAGCCATTTATTGCCATCCAAGCTACGTAAGATCCGGAGTTAGAAATCAAACGTTTGTTACTGTTTGTAATTGCGATCTCGTTTAGTATCAATTGAATAAATAAGCTATATACATATGTATTATATATAAAGTTAACCGTAGGCTTTAATTTACGAATGCTATTTTACGTCTGAAATAATTTTAATTGATTTATTTTAATCATGAAAAATGAAACGTGTAAATAAAAACAATTACAAGTATCGTCGAACAACAGTAGCCACATGCTGTACAAATTACATTTACAGAGTTCGAGGCACAGAGGTTGCCTAGCTTATGACTGCTATTAAGTTAACGAAGCTCGAAGGCTCCTGGAGGAGACTGGAATCGGGTCACTAACATACTGTTTCACCGGATTGGAAGGCTACCGACCTCTTAGATCGCTTCGTGAACGTTCCATTGAGTGACGGGTACGTTGGCTTAGACTGTCATATAACATAGTATACAATATAAGTTGTAAAAAGATCCTGTTACATTGTGACGGATTTTTTAAGTGATAATAAAACTTGGGAATGAATTATTCTACTTCAGGATAAAGGATATTGTAATAGTAATCACTTGCTTAAAAAACTGAGTTTGTTGCGTGTTTTTTTCAGATCACGGTGCTTTTGGAACCCATATAGCTTTTCTTTAAGTTGAAGGATGGTATTATAGAACAAGGAAGAGTCAATTTGATTATAGTTTCTCTTATTGGGCTATTATGGCAATATATTCATATGGTACTCAATTGATTTTTTTAAAATAAGTATGTAAAAATATCACTAAATGAATGAACGAATAAAATAAATAACTTGCGACCCCTTTTAGTCAATGATCATTTTTATAATAGCGTTACGATATTCGTTATCTATGATCGGTGCGTCCTATTTACACATAGTAAGAAAAATATATATGCCTAAAGATCACACAACTAAAGTAAAAAGGTACAACGGTATAGGCAAAAAAATAATAAAAAATAAATGCATAGCTGATTTGTATGCGGTGGAGGAAGGAACGTGATGTATACATCATCAAAAGCGAACATCATATCATTTCTGAAACGGACTTCTAAAACAGCATTGTAGGATCATCTAAGATTTGATTAGTTATATACGAATCTAGTCGGTAAAGAAATCCCCGTGTATTATAAAGAGGCCTTCTTCCGGGCGCCGACTCACCAGCTGCATGAAGAATCCATAGAAAGTTCAGAAGTTTAATCTCTATTTAATTATAAATACGAAAATAATTTTTATAATTTTAATTTGGCTCTTTGGTTTAATTTTTTTCTTGTGAAAAGGCCAAGATTATTTCTTATTTTGCTAAATAAAGCAAATCTTATTCTACTATGTCGGTATTTTTTTTATTTTATATTATTATTTTTATTAAATAGACATATGTTTGTATATGACCATGAGTGAATACGAACCACGAGGATACTTATTATAAATACAAATAAATCTGCAATTCCTTCTTATATTCAGCCTCAGGATGTCCACAACTGGACATAGATCAATATTTGGAAACTGCCAGCCTCTTCCAACGATATGATACTATCGTTACAGCCCATAATGGCTATAGCAAGGCAAACGCCTCTCCCAAAGATATCTATGGGGGATATACCATAATCGCCACGATGAACAGGCGGACTATCGATCGTCGTATGATATTATGATACACAGAGGACGCTGCTGCCCATCCTCTGGAAACTTGTTCGTTAGCAGTGGCAATCCCATATATTTAATGCACATAATGTGAACTATATATAAGACTGCACCCCTAGAATCGAACCCGCAACTGCAAATATAATACTAAAGTTGATGTAAATAATCTTTAAAAAAATATTTCTCAAACTTTCAGATAAAATTTGTAAGAAATTCTATTAAACAACCTATTATATTTAACTGCATATTTAATTTTATTCAACACAGTCGCTTGAAGTGTTAAATGCACTTCAAGCAATATTTAACGCTATGAAGTTATTACTAACGCGTCTTGTTTGTTGAATTCGTATAGTCGTTAAGGGTTTTTAAAGTTGCCTCTTTTTTATAGTTTAACTTTGTTTAAAACGACGCAGTTTTAGCATGAAATAATTTTCTCTTTAATATTTTATGCTGATCGTAAAGAAAATCATATCTCTATTAAAAGAGAAGAAAGATAAATACAATCCGAGAAATTGAATTGTGTAAACTTGAAAAATGTACAAAAGGGTGTATAGACAATAATAGAACGACTTTACTTTTAGTACTTATCTATCAAATATATATACAGGTTGCTCGAATATAGGGCTAAAGACTAAAGAGTTAAATGAATAGCTCATTTGTCAACAAAAAAAAAAAGATTTAAAACTCTTAAACATAGTGTCAATAACCCTGCATAAAGTTATCTCTCTGATGTTACGTTAATTTTTTTAATTTTAAATTCGACTACTTTTGAATTCTGTTAAAAACTGGCCAATAATTAATGGTAGTACAAAGTCTGCATGGACAGATAGTAAACAATTATTTATTTAATATATAGAAATGTAAATTTTAGTAATTATTTTTCCTACTATATTATAATTACGGTGTTTATTATATCTGAAACCATTTGATTGAATTATCCATCATCATCCATCTGAAACCAACCAAAAATTTTATGCCATAACTAATCATGTATGTTTAGCGATTTTAATTTTAATACACATTCAACACGATATCTCTAGAACCATAAGGTTTAGAGACTTGAAATTTCAAACAGTTCAAACACAAGAATAAGGTAAAAATTATAAAGCAAAACAAGAGAGAAAAAGGAGAAAAAGAAATGATAAATGAAATGATACTGCAATGTTGAGAGAAGGTTAATTAAAAATACGTATTTTCTAAATAAGCTCTTATTTTTCTTCCTTTCAGCCGATAGATTCCGCTGCAAGGCAATCCATAGGGGTTTTGCATTGCCCACATCTAACTACTTCTCGCGACGATGTCACGGCACCCGTGCTGCCTTAACCGACGCGTGGGCGCTACTCGAGAACCTTTTAGTTCCAACGGCCATTGGTAACATGAGTGATATGCCCCGCCCACTGGCACTCCAGGTGAGCAACTCTTTAACCCTCAAATGCATAATGATGATAAACTGCAACATACCACTTAAACTTAAAATATGAACAACACTTAAAAGTAAATGCATAGTGTTGTATATCTGTAACATAAGGTTTTTTCAATAAATAAGTATAAAAACATTTTTTTTCTATTTTCCCTGCTTTTTAGTGTAATTATGCAAGATATATTTTTAAAAGTGGAAATAAAAGTCATGTATTTAAGGGTTAAGCTAGGTCGATGACCTTGGCAGTTCGATTCCACAGCAAAACTCCGGGCTCTTACAGCTTTAAAATTCGTTATTTAAAACTAATATAGAAACAAGAATTGCTTTTATGAAAGAAATCCCAAGAAATTCGTATCTATAGCATAAAAGAGTACCACATTTTACTATGTTAATAATTGTATGCTGCCTTTGTAATTATAATCTTTCTAAATTACTATGAAAATCAATATTAGGAATAATAAATTGTAAACATAATGATTGTCAATCACAGTGTAACTTAGTGTCGATTTTACTCTTTATGCATACAGTGTTCACTACCATAAAGTCGAACACCTCATTTATTTCTAATGCATAAAGTATTTATAGTTTTTGGTATATGTAATCGATGAGTTTTGTAAACGTGATAAAAAACAAAGACAGTAAAAAATAGCGTCTTTTTATATTCTTTTATCAGGTTTTTGTGCGCAATGAGGATGAAAATAAAAAAATTAAATAAAAAGACGTGTTGCGTTTTTTTTTCATAACAATTTTTTTTAAAATTCTAGTCTGGTTTTTTTAATTGACTATACTCACATTTCGGTTATATTCAAACCGGCAATACGAAAACAAAACCAATGATTTAATATTTTCACCATGGAATTCTACTATTCTATAATTCACCATTTCACTGTCACGTATGATATATATAAGAAATTCTGACTTTTTCCTTTAGAAAATCCAATTGTTTTCCGTCGTAAGGTGAGTGAAGGGAAGTCATTTGAAATTATTCATGACTTCCCTGTACTGCATATTTATCACATTCGTATTATAAAGATTTCAATATGGTTTTGTTCGAAATCAACGAATGTTATGTAAGATTTAAGGGTTATGTTTATTTAAGCATTTACATAATGTTTTATTAAATATTCTAAATACAAAATTTGTTCAGTTCCTAGGATTCTTTGCTACGCATAGACTGTGTTACAAAAATAGGAGAAATAAAAGTAAACATGTATAATAAAATAAAAAAAATACCAATAACAATAACAAAGTAAATTAAATATAAATCAGTAAAAAGACGCAGGTGCAGCATAGGAGGTCCAATGAGATGGCATACGTAAATCTTTACTTAGGTCATCGGGAGACGCTAGATGAAGTCCGGTGTTAGAACCAGCCTTATTGGAAATCTATGGGGACGATCTAATTCCAGCAATAAACATCCTAATGGTGAAATGATGGTGATGTCAGTATGTGTGAGTTTGAATAACTAAGGGTTTTGTGGATAGTTAATATAAGCATAAATCTACCAGCAATATGCATAGATATGTTTTAAGTATGATGTCTAAACTCTTTTTCTGACTCTAATCATTAATTTACAAAACATTTACTCGATTAGTATGTTTTTTTTTAACTTAACCTGACCTAGTACTCATTAGAGCTCTGGCCAACTACACACAATATACAATTTTAGAACAGATGTAGCGACATTAGACTTTAATAAATATAAGCTTAGTTTTTATAAATTTAATAAATTTCTCCGGGGACAACACAACCCAATACCACGGGTTTGTTCGAAAACTAAGAATACAAAAGATAGATTTTTTAACTTTTACATTATTAAATAATAACAATAAGCTATGACTGAATTCGTAATAAAATTATTAGTTTTAATTGTTAATAAATTTAAATATGGTATTACGAAAGAAAAATGGTCAGAAATTAAAGTTTAAAAATAAGCATAATAAAAATTATAAAAGTAAATAAGGCAACAATTAAAATATCGGTAGATTCCTGAGAATGATCGCACTAGATTATTCTTATTGGTTAACAATATTAACTCGGCACAAAAATGAAGTTCCCTACTTTTAGTTTAACAAATATAAACTTACTGTTGAGCATAATTTATCACTTTCAAACATAAAACATAATTGAAGTTAGACCTTATTTTGCGTTTGAATTAAAATACATATAATTTACATAGTAACGCAGTTGTTTTTGTCTAATGCTAAGTCAAATCCTCCTTGACGTCCACTAAGCAGACAAGACATTAAGTATCATATAACCATGTTTTGCCGCACTTAGCAGTAGACCATTTTTTACAGGGATACTCTCTGACGGAATTAAACAAGGTCAGGATACAAAACAGGTTGATTATTAATAGGCGTAAAAACTTTAGAAAAGTGAATGTATGGTTTATTTGAGGTCAAAAAATATATAGTACAACTTATCCAAAAAGCAAAGTTTTCTGAAATAATATAATAAATTAAGTAATGATAACATCGTAAGGAATAGCGTTTTCAAAATTCGAATTACTATACATTAAAATTAATCTTTGTTTACTATCTGTTCCTGCAGATTTTGTACTGCCAAAATTTATTAGTTTGTCGCATTCCAACAAATTAATGTTACAATATTTTAGACAGGTCATTTTATACAGGGTTATTCAAAATAGGTGTAAAAGCTTTGTATGGTGAATGTAACAGTTCATTTGCTGTCATATGAAGTATGGTACACACTATGCAATAATCTAAATTAATTGCTTACAATCTGTTCCTGCAGACTTTGTACACCAAAAGTTTTTTAGCCTATCGTATACAATAGAGAAAATAGTTTCTTGTAGTTAAAATAAATAAATGGTCTGATCTAACATTGACAATCACAAAGACATCAAACATAAAAAGTCTAAAGGATTTAAAATGATATTTATATGAAACAACATATGTATTTTAGAAATTCATACATTTTAATAATACTGTATTTATATAAACGCCATGGTGAACTAAATTACTCGATTTATTAAACTTTTATTTTACTTTAAAATTAACACTTTAAAAATAATTATGAGGCAAGTGGCAGTCTTCTTTATAAATTTCCGTTAAATTTTTAAGAAGAATAGGAACGTTGTTCCTTACTTTATGGTGTCATTAACGAGATAAGAGTTATTCTCAGAAAATAAGGCGATTCATAGACGAACGAAAGTAATCGAATTAGCGGATTAATAAAGTAGTAGTGGGCCTTAACATTAGTGGGTCATAACGTAAACAGTCGACCATATTAAGGTCATTGGAAGACGCTGGTTGATGGCCAGAAATCTATAGTCGTGGTCTATGTCTAGACATTCCATGACAGAAATCATGATAACAATGTTATACGTACATTTTATTTGTAATATCGTAAATAATAATATAAATCAAGTTGTATTCTTACAGGACTGAAATCGAAATAAGCTTGGTAACGCTTTATCTGGCAAATGGTTGTTTAATAAACAAGATTAAGGCGAAACCATATTACCCAATCCCCGTGCCGTGCACTAATTGCAATCAGACGTACGGATCGCATCAATACTAGCTGAATGCGAACGAGCGTATATCGTATTAATCTATGTAAAACTTACTTTGACGAATAAAAAAATGTTTTAAATTGTTTTTAGTAAACTATTTATTTTATTCAACATCATTGTAACACACAAAGATCTGGTAATGCTATGTTTTTTTATTTAAGGTTATGACGATTTTGTTTTAATGTCTTGAAAAAACGCAATTTATGAAGTTCTCATTTTGTACACGGTAGTTATGATATTTTTTATTTGATATTTATTGTTTTGATAAATTTACGTTCATATTTATATAGATTTGTTTTAGCCGGTAGACGGATAGTTAAGGTTCGGAAAGAAATGCGGGCAGTGCATGGCCAGCCATCGATGCGGTCTTTGAGAGAGGCCTATCCCTTGCAGTAGGTGTCTGTCTATAACGAACAGTCTCCCCCTCCACCTACTACGCGTTTTCCGTGCTATCTTCTATGTGTGTAATTTAATAGAAAACATTCTTGTAAATTTTTAACATATCAAAAAAAATATTTAAATCAAGATTATTACTTTTAAAAGGTATAGATAAATTTAAATTAATTATTATATATTAATCTAAATTAACGTATAAATTTTTTATACATAAAACATTAATTTATAGCTGCATTTATTAAAAAAATTAACTGCCAACATCGAGATTATTTATAGATTGCGTTCTTTTCTAGGTCGCCAACTACGAGTTATCTCGCCCAGTGTTTACTTGCTATTTTTGTGCAGCTACGATTATACTTGAAGTATATCAGTGCTAATATCGATAGACGGTTTCTGGGAAAAGAAAAGAAAATCAATGCTGGCTTGCACGATCAGAAAATTTATTAAAATAACGAAAAAAAAAATATTGATAATTATAAATTAAAAATAAGAAAATATTATAAAATTTCACTACTTTACTTTATTTTTACTAAAAAAAAAACGCATTTTTTATGCTTTTTTAATGAGAACTTTACACTAGAATCAGAGTTTATATAAATATAATGTTATTAAATCAAAATATCATAATGAATAAATGCCTCACTCCTGTTACGGATGGAACCAAATTTCAAGTCTTAGTTTTTGGTAATAGAAACGTCGTGATAAATTACTCGTAATAGATCGGTGAAAATCTCTTGTATAGGTACTTGTATATATACACGACACAGCTCTCATAACTAGAACATGGTTGTGTACATTACGTTGACGACTCTTGTAAGTTATTAAATAAGAAATAGACCAATAATTTAGTTTGAAATCTAACGTCCGTAAGTTAGGTTCAATTTGATTTATTGATAATACTCTACCGTAGAATTCGATGACTTAACGCTATTGAATAGCTCAAAGATCAGCGGAGCTATAATGGTCACTTATCAAATTAATGGTCACGTAGGACGTGTCCGATTTGAAGATCGTGATTCTGAATCACAAGAGCACTGATTGGTGTCATATCCAATGGCTTAAACTTGGAGATTAAGGGGCAATTTATAAGATAACGTTCTCTTTATTTATTACTTACTTTACAGTGTAATAGGAACGAATAAGCGAGAAATAAAATATTAAATTATGTGAGAAAAAAAAACTACTAATATAAATTATTTTGCGACTAGTATCTTTTTAACGCTCACTTGTCCGCGTCCGACCAACAATTCGCCTGTTGAAAAGCGAAGATGTAGTCGAAAGTGAAGCACGAAGATTTATTAGGTACCTTTTGATTCTGACCCTAAATAGATCGGAGGTATAATTCTCGAAATAGGAAAGCAAGCAGGTCATTCCATACTCGGGCTATGCAGATCTGAACCTTGAATCGAAACACTTGACATGCCTCAAGGGAAACTCAATGTCGGAGCGGTAGTGGTATGACTTCCTACTCGGTCGATTGTGAGGTTCCGCAGCGCATTTTACAAAATTAAATCTGTATAAAATTAACAACTCGATTACTAATCGACGATGTAAAATTCTGAGGAGTTTCTTAGAAACTAAATCATTATCACCTGTAAGTCGGACGGATGCAGTTTTACTGACGTAAGAACTTCGAGCTGGTATTGAGCCGTGCCATCACTAAGGTGGCATTGGTATTCCATATGTGACCGGAGCTGTGTTTGATACAGAGTAAGCAACTGTATCGGTGTGTAGTATGTTCAGGCATAAACATCTCCAAGTATATTCCACGTAAATCTATTGCATGAATTTAATTAATTCCAATTAAAATTTACTAAAGATTTACAGTGAAGATTTGTATTATTCTACCTCGTAATATATTCGTGAGGAAAAACAACAATAGAGGCCAATTTCATAGACAGTAGAATCAAATTTAGTTACCATATCCTTCAACGTAAGTCCACGAGGGTTCCAAACGCGCTCAGAACTCACAACAAACACTATATTTCTTTTTTCTCGTCACTTTCAAAATATATTTAATATAGTTGTAGAGAAATGAATTCCACAGCTTTATTACTTAAAATAGTGTTAATTATTTGTATTAAAAAGTAAAAAAATGCTTTTTAGCTTTTTTCACAAGATTTTGTATATTTACTTCTTAAATCTATTACATGATAATTTAGAGAAGCTTCACTGGACTCCATACATGGGTTTTCGTTAAAAAATCGTTGATAGCAGACGAAATTTTGGCAGCCATCCGTAAAACGGGAAACCAATTTTCAATTTTATGAACACTCTTAATTAAATAATCGTCGAAATACATTAAATTTGGAAAGAATACAAAATTCTCTGTAAACTATTTACAAAGCGAAAATTTATTGAAACTATCTAAGGTATTGAAACAAAGAGCCACTGTTCAAATTTATTAATATTTCCAACTGTTAAGAAATCTATAGACGAAAAGATATTTGTATTTCTACGTCGATTGACTGTATTTTCTTGCAGGATTTGAATTAGTGGGGTGGGTGGAAAGGTTTTCGATTGACGATTATAAGCAGATAGACGCGGCTTGAATGAGCCCGCATAGGTAGACCAAAGAGATAGTATAAGGTAACGCGAAACGAGGAGCTCAAGACCGGTCATCATGGTAATCTTTGGTGTAGGCTTTTGCCTAGCAGTGGACGGCTTACGGCTAAAACGATTAGTTTTAGCCGTAAGCCAAAAATCCGTTTGACTCGATCTTATCTATCTACAACTTTTCAACAATTTTGGTTAAAATGTTAAACTATTACAAAACCAAGTGATAAAAAAGAGAATTACGTTAAATCTTATCAGTGTTGCGGCGTTAGGTGCCAGTTTCATAAATTTACCTGTTGAATGTAGACCGCACAAAAAACACGTAAAGTATTTAGGGGATAGTGTGGCAATCCCAGGGATAAGCGCAAACTGGACTCGAACACTGTCGCTTAGACTTACATGTTTGTGTGTTGCTAGCTTACTTTCGAGGTTTTGTCAACATTGTACGGAATTTAAATTCGCCAATGTATTGTTAGCGAAGCACGCTTTATCATTTTATTTAAGGGCACTATTTTATCTCTATCTATTAAAAAATATAATTTTGATCATTAATAGCTATAACCATTAATAAAATAAAAAAAAATCTGAACTAATTTTATGAGTTTTGCGATTTGTAATTTTTCAGTATACGTTAGTAAGTATGAAAGTGTGATAATCTCATTAAAAATTGTAATAATATATATTGTATAACATATTTTATTGGGTAATATTCAATTAATTCAAAGTTAGGTCGAATGAAACTCGCAGGATCAGCACGTACTATATCAAACAACTGTCACCCTGAAATCAAGAGTTAATGTGGTATGAATTTTTTACCTAAATCATGGTACGAATATATGTGTTTTAAATGAATGATAAAAACAAAAATTTAATTATGATAGAAAAAATTATAACAAAGATCCTTTGAAAGTTTTTTATAAGGTTTTGTTTAACATATACCTGGTTGTGAATATCTTCAGGAATCAAGTCCGCCGTTTTCAATACTCTATAGAAAAAAAAAACTTTTGAATAGGTATAAGATTTAAATATATATATAATAGGTACATTTAGCAAATTTCCCTCCCCAATGCTAAAGTACATAAATTATGTATAAATATTGAAAAAAAAAAAGATTGTTTCTCTGTGTATCAATCACACTTGATGTATTATATACATTTAAACTTAAATGACTGATAGCCCTAATACTGAAGAATATTATGAAATATTGAAAGTCCTTGACAGCATTAATATATGGAAACGGAAATCTTAGTTAAATAAATTTCATCATTTAAATATGAATCGTTCGACAGTAAGAACGTTCGATAGTAATTATACTATATATACAAGTACATAGTATGTAGTATGATTAGATAGTAACCCTGTATTGAGAGAAGCTGACGTAGTCAACAGATTGGTAAGTGAAGCGGCATTGGGTGAGCCATATATCAAGCAGAATAGAAAGCCACTGAGGTGTTAATATTCTAGAGTGGAGAACACGGAGCGACAGGCGTAGCGGAGGACGTTCATCCCTAAGGTAGACAAAGGCTAATGTCCAGCAGTGAACTATCTCTGTTTGTCTGAAACAAATTAGTAAACCAAATTTAAATAAAAGTTTACACAAGCAATTAAACTTTACTAGGTCACCGACGTAGTTCGACTACTATTTAGTCGGATTTAGAAGAGGGCTGGGAACATCACAAGTGCGACCAACCGTAGGTGCCGAAGATTGTGGTGTTCTCGTGTGGTGTTTACCGCCCGGTAGACGCGGAGTGAGTAGGCCCCCAATAGGTAGTCAGGGTTACGGAATTTCGTTGGAGGGGGTCAAAGCCGGTGATCATGGCGATCTTTGAGCGTGGCCTATGCCTTTCAGCGTCTATCAGCTGTTAAAATAATATATATTTTTTAATAAACAAAACCAAAAGTCAAATCAGAGTGATCAACACATAATTGCAACTGTTAAATGGCGTAAAGGCGGGATGAATTAATTCTAGAGTTATTACAGAGCAGATAATACGAGCGAGATGAAGAGTTATAAGCTGGAAGTGTAGTAGAACAAACAAGTCGCATTTGTTCGCAACTCGCCGCCGTAAAGTACGGTACCGGGAGAAGTTCCCCGTACCCGGTTGCTGAGGGGCCAAAACTCTCTTAAATTTCCTTTATTTCTACAAAGCGTTAATGTGCGTTTTATGATTCGTAAATAGAACTCGTTTTTTACGAAGTTAAATGTGAAATGCTTCACCTGGTGTTCATAATTACCATTGAGGTTACTAATCCTTATATTCATTTATATACAGGGTGGTCGGGAATAGAAGTAACACCGTTAGAGCGACGCTTGTCAACAAAAACTTTTACATCTATTTTTAATCCATCTGTTCAAAGTGATCACTGTAATGTTTTTTTTCTATTGAAATGGTGCAGACCAAGGACTTCTGGCAGCAAGGATATATCATAATTGTATATTATATATAATCATAATTGATTTTGGTACGTAGTAATATGAATATTTATAACACTTTTTCTTATAATATTATCATTACGTACTTTTTTTCTTAACCCATGGATTTTTGGACAGTGTGTACTGTACATTAATTGACAGCCTTTACATACTAGTAGTATTTACTTGTTTAAAGCTTTTACACGAATAACTAATGATTCTGTCTGTCAGGTCATAACTTTTTCTTCTTGTTAACTGCCTGCTCAATCGAGAAGGTTTTTGTACGACCACCCACGCCAAATATAGTGTGAGGTTATCGACTGCCAGAGCTGCTGCCAGAGTAGCTCTAATGCCATCTTTTTACATCACGAGAAACAGAAGTGTCATTTTCACAATAGAAAACTTCTAATGTCCAATATTTTGTATATTGGATATTAAAGAGTCAAAATCCTAAAGTTTATTGACCGATTGAATTAACAGTTTTGTCAAAAGGGACAACAAAAAAACCGGACAGAGTTTGTTGTGGGCTCTCATCATACCAGTACGCTTTTATATCCCTCGTAGCTTTAATTTGAAGGAAGCTTTATGGGCAATCAGAATATGATTCCAGTTTCCTTTTTTTCGGGTTCTCCTGGCATTCCTTAACGTACACAAGCTTCCTTTAAATTATCCTAAGGTTTAACTTATTGCAAGCTCTTGAAGCATTGTACTGCACCGATTTCAGCCGTAAATCTTATCCTTAAACTAATATGCCCAATCAAATGCATAAACAATGAAATACCATTCATCGAAGGACAAAAAGTAATCTCTCCTGTGGGGTTTTTAACCTTGAAATATAAAAATTACATCAATTCCCGATTGTCAAATTTCTCCGTCTAACTAATGTAACAAAATTTTCAGACATCTTTTTCGCAAAGGCGATAAAAGTTTTCTGAGCGTTTAGATTTAATGAGTCACTTAAATGCTTTATTCGAATCGTTTTTTGCAATAATTTGTCACAACGACCCCCGACATTGGTTTCATAATGATTTTAATAAAATTCCTTTAATTTGTTCCCATTATTTATGGCACTAAATTTCTTCGTGTTTTATATTGGGAAATGCCGTTGTGTGGAACATTTACGTAATTTTAAGTGCGGTGCTATATAAGATTATGTGATACAAAACCTTTCACAGCATCTTATGTTCTCTAATCAAATCTATAAATGATAACGGTAGGCGTTTGCCCTTTAACCCGTTTTGCCCGTTTAATTTGTTAAAAATAATATTTTTACGAAACCATATTACATATAAAAGTTCGCAGTTTCTGACATAATTTGCTAGAATATTTTAATTCTAATGAATTGTAATATTGATTTATAATATAGAACATTTTCGTTAAAAGATTAAAAAAAATTCTCATAACAGTTAAGTTGCTTCTATTATAACTGGGTATCCCAGATAGGATATCTCCTCGAGACAAAAAAGTGCCACCTTATGAGAACGTGATACCGCATACGCAACTGTTTGACGAAAGTGCAACATTTTTTCCAAAATAAACTTCAATTTCCATCCACCCATTCCAATCCATCAATTTACTTATATTATGGACTTATTAGACTAAAATTATAGTTATTATTAGATATACTTGTATATAAGTGTTATATATGAACAATGATGAATAACGAAATTCGCATAAATATCAAGAAAAACTCAACGATAAACGATATTGCCTTGTCTAACATACGTAAGTCAGATGTGGTTATAGGAAACAGGATAAAGACAGAGAGGCCATCTACCAACGGAAGATGGAAAGAAGCACGCTCAACCTAAATCTATTTACTAAGGTCAACAATATTAACATGAGGAAAAAAAACTAAAACAACGAATGTGTAGAAAAGAGTGAAACTACTCAAGTGGCATTGAGCAGTACACGTCTGCATGATGAACAACACCAGATGGGCAAAAAATCTAATAGAATGGGTACCAGGTAACAGATGGAAAGAAAACTTTTACTAGAGACTCTTATGAATGCAGGAGGCCCGGGAGCATGACGGATGGAAGGCTTTAGGGAGAGGCTTACGAGACAAAAGAGGTGACTGCTACTTAGTTAGAGAAATAAAAGTCATTTTTATTTTTTATTTATTTACCATACTAACAATAGATATAAGGTATATACACTAATTCTAATTACATATCTAATGGATTCAGGCGTTATTTTGCGGAAGTCCACTCTAAGTAATAAAAGGACCAATATATAGCTACTTCCGATTAGTCATTCAGTGTTTGGCACTAATCGGTGTAACATTACTTCTGAAGATGCCCCGTGGAGGGGTGAAACACGTGTTGAGTGATTTAACGGTGGTAGTTGTATAATTCGCATTGTTTGCCGCATGCGCATTTATTAGCGGGCTGGCGGGCGGTGCACTTTATTGCACGACTACTACTGCATTGGCGGAAGTAGCTATATATTGGTCTTTTTCTTACTTAATTCTACTTACAACATTTGAAATATAAAAAAATTATATCAAATAAAGAAGGCTTTATTATAAATATCTTCTTCCGAATATATGTTTGGGAAGAAAAGAGAGGCTCTAGTAGTAAGAGCCACTTTCTTCTTTTTTTGATGGACGTCCACTGCAAGGCATAAGTCTCCCTCTAAGATCGCTACAATGAACGATCTTCCGTTGCCCTCATCCAGTGATTTCCCGACCTTAACTTTGCCATTGGTCTACCTAGTGGGTACCTATCCACGCCTCGTCTACCGGTTTGTGGTAAAAAAATATTATATTATATACAATTAAATTGCAGTTCTAAGCGATGCTATAAAATATTTAATACAGCCTATGTTGAAAGGAAATTGAATGCTACGACTAAAGTCAAATGTTCATAGTTCTGAGGTCAAATCGACCGGAAATAATCAATTTGCGGATAATGGAACGTAATGAATAACATTAAGATCGAACTGCAATAGTTCACGTGGCCAGGAGTTAATTGAATTTAGTTAGCAATAGCGTAGATTAAAAATATATAATTAAATTCTTAGTGATTAAAAAAATCTAGTTTAATTGTTAACGAAAATGCTTTAACAATACGTCTTCTACAATACAAAGTTACTTTGGTTTCAAAAGTGTTACTACTCTACTACTCGACTACTCCAAAAAAGATATTTTTAATTTTGAAAGAAAGAAAATTATATACATTCGTCAGCAAAGTTTAACATGCTGGAATAATTTAATAGAAATAAAAAAAACTTTCTCTTTATACAGTAAGTTTGTTTTTCCTCCTAAAAAGCTTACGAGTATCAGATGGGTGGAAAATATTTCGGTCGAAGAAAATACTTAATAAATATTAAATGCAGGGAAGTCATGAATAATTTCACAGACCGCGCCTCTCCTGACAAAGAAGTGGAGAAACAATTGGATACCGAAAAACGATATGGTAATATTTCATTCATGAGAAGATATCATAGGCTTTGCTTTTGATGTATTGTAAGCCTTCGGCCATGTTGGTTACACGTTTTTATGTACATTATATTAATTTTGAAAAAATTTAAACTATTTTCATACATTAAACAAAATCTACATAACAAATAATTAAATTGTAGAAGCTTGTATGAAGCATGCGATAGATAAATTAAATAATATTATTTGCAGGCGCTTGGTACTGATGTGATACTTTTATTATTCATACGACTTTTTCGAACTGAGAGCTAAAAATATACAGTACAGAAATTATTTTGTGGTATACCTCTTTTGCTCAAGATAGGTATGCTTGTGAATAGAAGTGAACAGATTATAATGATAAATAGCGATGTAGATAAGATAACAAATCAAGTTTTAGAAATTAAAATAAGCTTTTTATATATTTCTCCAAGTTCCATAGAAGTGATGGCGCGCGAAGTTAATCTCGCGTTTATGATGACGAGTGGAGGAATGCAGCTCTACTTTGAGTTGAGAACTACAGTAGTATACGGAGGCGTTCCTGTTGTTTTAACAAAGGTCGTCGAATAAGATCATGGGGTTTCGTATATAGGATTTCGCCTCGAGATAAAAAAAAAGGTTCCATATAATTAGTAATAATTTTATAGGCACCTTATAAATTTTAAAAGTTCTTTAAACAAAAAAGATATAAAAAAACGCTATAATGTACGATTTTTAAGTGATAATGTTTCAGAATGAATTGCTCTTACTACTGTATTAAGAATAATTTATAATTATCATTCTTACAAATAAGGACGCGTTTCAAAGATTTCAGGATTAAATTGAACAAGCTCAATTTTATTCTCGTTTTTATCAATTTAGGATTATCAGAACGTTCATTATGATCAATTTTTATATCCTAATGACAATAATGTATATATGTCTATTTTCCTTTAATCTTGTCATTATTTTCCGCGTTAAAAAGATATTTATATTATTGAAAAAAAAAATTAGTTTCTTTAATAATTATGTTTTTTTTTGTTGTGTGTCGCGCTTATTTAATATCGTTAAATGGGTTGTTGGCTGAAGGCGCTGTTAATAATGGTATTATGATGGCGTCCATTGCGGTATTCCCTCCGTAATGCAGTGGTTTTTTTGCAATATCAAAGTGATTAAAAAATATGGCAGAATAAAGTTTTAAGAGGAATCGACAATTTTATTATAACTTCAAATAACCTTTGTCTGTTTTCAGAACAACGCATTATTGTTTTTATTTTTAAGCATATATCTACATAGTCGAGAGAAATTGTCTTATAGATATGTAACTAAAATTACCTGAAAGGCAAAAGTCAAACTTCTGTTTGCAGTAGGAAGGGTAACTACAATACATTAATTAATTTTTCAAATAATTAGTTTCTACCACAAGGGAAATCAACTAGCCTTCTTTCACCTGGTAATAAGTCGACGCTGTGTTTGTACTTATAGAAATTTATGGATTACTAGCTGTTCTGACCGAATTTGTAATATCAGAAGTAATTTTTTTATCGAAGGACAATAGAAAAAATAAATGAATCTTATGATTGATAAATACTACCGATGCAACAAATATTAAAAAAGTATACACTTGAAGCGCGTAAAACGCGCGATTTTCAAACTAAACTAAAAAATATGTGGTTTTTTTTTAATTTTTGCTAAAATTCTCCACGTTTTTTCACAATTCTCTATTTTTTTAAGAATCATAAAAAATTGTTAATTTATTAAAAAAGGCGAAGCTGTTATCATTTTTTGGTATGGTGGAAAATAGAGATTACTAATGCTATATATCAGGGCGACCGGAAAGTAATGTCGTTTCTGTCGACATATTTCACAGAAAAATCGGATGATTTTTACAGCTCTGGCATTGAAAATTTGTATACTAGATGGTAAAAGGTTGGTGATAAGGAAGGTGAATATATTGTTGATTTGAAATAAAAACTTGTTAAAAATGTAGTCTTGTGAATTCAACTTAGGAAAGCGGCATTACTTTCCAGTCTTCTTAATATATCAAGAAAGTAAATTGCTGGTTCGATTCCCGGGACAATCTTATAAAATTCACGCTTTGTGCATTAATAATATAGTATTGTAATTGTTCACAAAAAAATTCTAGATAATGAGCAGCAGCGTCCTCTGCATACCGTAATACCAAACTGCGATCGCCAACCCATCTGGCAATGGTAGCAATTATATTATATGTTCCCATAGATATCTTCGGGGAGGCCTATAGCATGCAGTGGGCGTCTATGGGCTTAAATGGCGGTATGTAATGTCATCAATTTTAATTTTTTTTACAGAGTGATCGTGGTATTTGGCATTCCAATAATTTCTAGTAGTACAAAGTTTGCAAAGACAGGTAGTAGATAATATTTTTTATTAATATTTAGTTATTATAATTTTGAAAAAGTTTTTATTTATATAACCTTAACGTTATTTATTATTTCTGAAAGCATTTGATTTTTGGAAAGGGTGTATCATACAATTGTCAGCTGGTAGACACAAACTGCAAGGCATTTGTATCCCTCGAAGAATGCCACGATGACTGGCGCTACCTGAATCCAATACCCACGACCTTCATTATATTGAATCGACGATACGACCTCCATGATCACGTAGTGGGGAGGAAAACACACACCGCATCTACCGGCCCGTTGTCACCACTGGAAATCTCTTCAGAAAACTATTCGAATGCAACAATAATAAGAAAATCGAAGTTGCATGTAATTTAACCATTAAACGAGTGACTATAAGTGAAATTAACAGAATTATAAATAAGTACATTGAAGTTACTTTAATGAAATATGAGCATTATAATAAAACTATGCGCAGAAAACCGAGTGCAACGTAAAGTGAAGCAAACAAACAAGTCCCGTTAGCTTTAAACTTGTTAGTGCTAAATTCTGTGTTTTAAGTACACTTAACACTTATTTTAAAGAGGTTATTAAATTTAAATTCCGCTGTGTTATATTAACTTTTATCTTCAGTCCATTTTTATACCGAGCGGTTTTAAAGGCATCGCTACTTACTATAGAAACCTTAATGTTTTTATTTACAAAAATCTACTAATAGATACAGAGTTTTTTATATATACTTTCTACATATCATCATTATCATATCAGCCGATAATTGTTCACTGTAAGACATAGGCTTCCCTCAAAGTTCAGCACGATGTCCTTAGGATAAAAGACTTTTTGCAACCTTTACTAAACGTCGTTCAACCGAGTGGGATCTACCCACGCCGCATTTACCGGTCCGTCGTCCTTTCGAACCTTTCAGCCCCAACGTGTGTATATTCTGGCGTTATTACAATTAACATTTTTGTTTATCTAATATATAAAATTCTCGTGTCACGGTGTTCGAACTTGAACTCCTCTGAAACGGCTTGACCGATTTTTACCAAATTTTATATGCGTATTTAGTAGGTCTGAGAATCGGCTACTATCTATTTTTAAGTGATAAGGGTTGTTCACCCTTAAATTTTTTTTTTGACGAATTTTTTTTATTTTTTTTTTTGATACAACATACAAAAATACATACAACCCTAAATTTTCACCCCTCTACGATCAACCCTTATTTTTAAATTGAAAATTAAAAATATTTTTTTTGCAAAACAACGTTTGCGGGATCAGCTAGTAGACTATAATATTCTACTACTGTGTAAGTAAACTAACTCTATTACCGTATTAACTGTTGTGTTTAAATAGTAGGAGGTTCGGAAACTATTGGCGCAAGAAATGTAACTTTTGTCTAATTAGGAGTTATATATGTATGTGTAATTTATGTTTATATTGTATGATTTTTTAAACATGCGTTAATTAGCAATTAGATAATAAGTGTAGTAATTATCAGGTATATATATATTATAAAGTAATACACAGATGTCGACAAAAACCGCCGTTAGATTTCGATGTCGGCTCTCTAATTTGCTGTAATTGTCCAAATGTTAATATTTTTTTGTTATAGGATGACGGAAATAATTTTGGAGAACACCTATTTAAAAGACATAGCAAGTTTTTATCATTAGAATTATTATTTTTAATTAGTTGCATTCAGGCTCTAACTACTCGAATGGAAGTGATTAAAATCAAATCAAACTATTCAAGTGAATTATCCGAAATTTGAATTTGAATTGAAAAGTTAAAGTGCTAAGTCTGTGATTACTCGCAGGAACGTGGTTGAATCTAAAGAGAGCAAACGCCGCACTCCATATGCGAACTAGAACTATTCAGACGCAGACGAAATGAACGTTTAGATACTCAAATTTTTTTGAATCAAAAGTTTACAGAAACTTATTTCCAAAAACATTTTTTTTTATTATTCTAAATAATTCTTGTAACATAATTACATTTTTGTATTAAACAAATTATTACTGATATCGTCGTTTCAGTTCATAAACGCCCACTGTAAGGCATGGAAGGAGAAGGAAGCTACTAATTTTGAAGACTTCTTGTGCCAAACGTGACAATTATGGTATACTCCCATAGATATCTATGGGGGGACCTATCTCTTGCAGTGGGTGTCTGTGAGTCGAAATGACTGCCACTGGTTTGGATAGTCAACGATGTTGCTAGTCTTATAACATATTTTTAAAACTTAGCACGCAAGGACATCATATATGTATATTTATGTTTATATATACACGTAGTAGCCGATTGTATAACTAAGAATAAGATGAATTAAAAAGAGTTTTGTAACTTAGATGCGTCAGTAGAGTTCGTATTCCGCGAATATACTCGACAAAGCGATTCATGCTCCGACGATGTCCCGCGAGACTTCGGAAGGAAATCTTGCCGAGTAGCAACTATTCGTGTCAAATGACGTGTAGTTCATACGTGCTCGTATTAATGTGAAACGAACTTTGCGAGACATTGTAACAGTTTATTGAGTCATAGGTTTATTTACGAAGATTTTAAATTAATTATTTTTTTTTTATTTAACACTTGTGCATAACAATGTTAGAAGACGCTGAATTGACTATTTTTGTGTCGGTTTATGTTTGATAGTAAGAGGTTACATGGGAAAAGAGAAGCGTCTTAATGAGTATTTTATTCGCAATTTTAAGTATTTTTGTCATCATTAAAACCTCCTTCGTGCCTTAACGAAAACATCGAGTTTTGTACATATTGGGAATTCAAAATTATATGTAAAATTTCTTGAACGAGGATTATGTTTTCTTAAAGAAATTAATATTTTTAATTTAACAGAAATGTCAAACCTTGACAACGAGTATTGACTGGTTTTCTTGTACGATGATTTGCTGTTTTACCGGGCTTCAAAATAAGTGATAAAGAATTTCAGCCGAAATTTCTAACATTGCAACCATGAACATCTTGGATGCTAATCTTTTCAATGTCATTCCTATGGCTACATCATACTAATGTAAATATTAATAAGTACGCATGTTTATTAATATCACAATTAAATTTAAAATTACCTAAACAGGAATTGAATTTATTATTGTATTTAATATTCACTTCGTTTTATTGTATGGGTAATTATCGTAGTGTTTTATATGTATATGTTACTTTTACCGTCATTTAAAATAGTTTAAAAAGTATCTATATTGTCACCTGTATATTATTCAGATTATGACGGTCTATATTTTGGGTGGCCAAGCTCTTTGATAATGCGTGCCATTTTACAAAATTTGAAGTCTTTTGCGAGCCGCAATTAAATATGCATTTAAATCAGGCAAAAAATGTTTTTTTTTACAAAAGTCATATACGAGTATATTGAAATTATTTAAATAAAAGTACAAAATATGTCAATTGAAGTTAGATATTCTGCCACACATATTTGACAGCACTCCTAATAACACTTAAGATATGGTGTTTGGATTTTGCTAATTTTATGGTGGAGTAATAGTCATTGTTATTCACACCAGTAATTGGTTTCGATTTCCTAGGAGCTAGCATAGGTTATATAAATTTAAATATTGAAATTATTCGACTATCAATCGAAGCCAACAATAATAGTAAAAAGATGCGCATATGGCAAGCGAGCCGCAGTCTGGCCACCCCTGGTCTATATACTCGTACATAACCATTAGCTACATATGTCGCCTAATTTTAGTTTATAATCGTGATCGATAGTTATTTAATAAACCGTCAACAAAATTGAATCTAAAATGAAAAGATCTGTAGACGAACACTAATAACCGACTTAGGCCCAGGAATTCTCTAGTTGAAGTAGCAGTCCCCGTAGCTCGCGGAAAGAATGACTGCAGCGACTCTGAAGGTTGCAGAGTAGATACCACGGAACGAGAAGCGTAGCGTGGGATACCTTCACTATGTGGACATGTGAACAAGTCAAGGTCATCGGATAACGCTAGATGCTGGCGACATCCAATGGGTCTTATTGGAAATGTTTAGGGAAGGCCTATGCCCAGCTGTGGACGCTCTATGGCTGGAATGGTGATGATAAACAAGTAAAATGAACAAATACCTTGTTGCAATTCTAAGAGTTTTATCTACAAAAAAGTCCAGGATTTCCTTTAGTTTTTAAGGTTCTCCTTATAAAAGATAAAACAAGCTTAACGTCATTAGGTTCTCGTTGGATTTGCGCTGCAGACTGTATTTGCAGTAATCTGATCGCAATCAAGGCATTTACTGCTTCCTTGATTGCAATGATACCTATGTCGCTTGCCGGGTCTAAAGTTGTGATATTTTTCTATTAATATATTTCATTTTTAGCCAGATATATTTTTAAGTATACAATACCTTTTCGTTTAAAAATACATCAAAAGAAGGACTTAACTGAATCGGATCAGTATTAAATATTTAATTGTAATAATTTAAGTTTAATTTTTCTTATTTTTGAATGACGATTCACGAAACTAATGTAAAATAGAAAAATAATAAATACCTACTTATATAAACAAGTTCAACATTACACTTTCGAAATTTTATTTTTTCAACTACACTAAAAATAATTTTCAATAAAAATATGGTTTAATTTTTTTCTCACTAAAGTCAATGAATCATTAAAATATATAAGATCGTTTCGTATTTATATATATACATATGTAGATTGCTAAGTCAAGAATTTTGCGTATGAGTAAATATCAATCTAAATTTATTTAGCATTTCGGCGATTGTAATTTTTTGCTGTCACACACGCGACTACAACTACGTGGTATATTTAATGTTTGAAGATATTGGATTGAATGAATTGTAGTGTGTATTAATTTATATAAATACTTCAGATCAGAAATTTTTCGACTCTGAAAAAAACCCATTTCATGATGCTCTGGACACCAGTTGTCCTGGGTATCTACCCAAGCTGGACAGAGTATAGATCGAAGATCTGTTCTGCGCTGCGCTTGTCTGCTCGTACTCTTCACTGCAGGATTTAAGGTTCCAGTGGCCATCTCTCTTTTAGACACTGAATCAATAAAAATATTATTTTTATTTTCGTATTGCAACGGGCCAATAACTTCTGATATTATAAATTTAAATTTAGCTGGTAGTTTAAAACAAAATACGACTAAAAGGACTTATGTGAAGTATATTCAGTCACGGGAGATTATAACTTTTTTTTTCGGCATACGTCAATAAAATTGGCAGAGGTATTTTTTTTTGAAAAAAAGAATAAACCCGTAAAATTCTGACATCCGCGCTTTTGGCGATATATTTGCAACGTATCGATTGAAGTCGATGACCCTCGAACTTAACACCCACGGTTGGAACAAATTGACTATTTTTTTTTCATGAAAAGAACTTTAAAATACGTTGGTCAAAAAAAGTTTTATATATTTAGAAGCAAAGAAGAGGAAATTATTGTAGAATTACTTGGTTGTATATAGTTTTATATTTAAGTAAATAATGGAGAGAAGTATGCTCGGAGTTTTGATGCAAAATCAAATAAAAAATGAAGAGGCTCACATATGAATCAAGGTCATTGACGTAGCTACAAGAATTGCATGTCTTAAGTGGCAGCGGGCGGATACATCGCTTGTATAATCGATAGGACAAGCGGCTCGGTTAGGCCTTCCACTGAGTGGACAGACTATGTATTTAGTGCC
Organism: Battus philenor; assembly: GCF_028537555.1. Lineage (NCBI taxonomy): Eukaryota > Metazoa > Arthropoda > Insecta > Lepidoptera > Papilionidae > Battus > Battus philenor. The sequence continues at coordinate 6,613,540 of NW_027181688.1, read as the reverse complement.
ACGGAAATTCGAAGGATACGGGTGACTCAAGACTGGCCAACGTAGCGATCTTCGGAGGAGCCCTAATTCTTCCAGTGGGTGTCTCTCGGCTGTAAAGAGAAAGAAGATTAAATATGTGATAAAAGCAAGTGAAATTTGTCGCCTCGTTGACGGTAGAGACAGTGGGCGTCTATCGGCTGATGAGAAGAAAAAGTAGAAGGAAAACTTATTAAGTTATATTTGATATTTTTAAGTAATTTAGGTCGTAAAATGCCCACTGCTGAAAAATATAATATGAATATTAAACTTTCTATTTGTAATTAAAAAGCAGTCAATTTCAATTTTAATTAGTGTAATATTAATCATTCTTAGTTTTCTTCCTCCAGTTAAAATACCACAATCAATTTTCATTCACGTACGGAAATAAAGTAACGATAAATATGTGACCCCATACACAAAATACAAAAACAGGAGTACTATAACATTATAAAGCACCTGAAACATTACATCAATCTTTTAAGTACTTGACCAACGGATTCACCGCGCAACGATAACGTGAATTTGCATGAAAATATGCGCGAAATAAATTCACTTGACGTTTTTACAAAATGAGGCTTTGCTTGCTTTGCGGATGTTTTATGTTCTGATGTTTGCTATTAATCACTTTTATTATCTACGGGTATAAGGTTGTCCAATGCCAAGAGCGATGGCGATGCTGTAGGCTTTCGTAGGATTTTTATTGCAGTGATCTTGTATTTTTGTTTGAATAATATTAAGGTTTTTAGATTTTTTTCTAAAGAATTAATCAAATGTGAATTTCTTAAGCAATGGGTCGATTAAAACTGTTGTAATGCTGACGGCGGATTGTCTAAAGTAAAAAATTATTATGCTAAAAGAACTTAAAAATATTTGACTTGAACAGTAGTACGCCGGCGGTAGAGAACTGAGTTTATAGAGTATAGGCAGCAGCATCTTGTGCGTACGATAATACCACATTGCGATCGCCGTTTGCTATTTTCACTTTTATTCCTATCGTTACGTCCTCAACTATAGCTCAGAAACATTTGACGGATGCAGGTATGTCTTCGTCACTGTTTATCATTGAGTCTATTCAGTTCTCGATTGCCTTCTTTCCTGTCAGGAGTTCACAATCGCTTGGTATTCAGGACATTTGGCCACAGGGTGTACCACGGTCTGGTCCACCCCCGCCTCACAGAAGTACGTGTGACTCTCTACGAGCTTAAACCTGTAATGGTACTTCGAGAATCCCCTATGCCTCGTCAGCGTTTGGACCAAGACCGAGTCGAACACGATGCTACGGAGCGCGGGGTAAGCTGAGACAGCGTCCGGGAAGGGGCCTTTGGGTTCTAAATAGGGGACTACGAATCATTAAGTACTGGTCCACAAGGTGGACAGGTGAATACGTTAAGATCATCGTAAAATGCTGGATGCAGACTATTTTCAACCAGCTTTATCGAAAATCTATAGGGTAAACTATACTATACTATGTATATATATATATATGTGTGTGTATTGTTAATGATGAATTTGTATGTACTTCTTAAACTGCCTTTTCCTTTACATCTCTCACCTCCATTCAAAGGTTTTCTGGTGAAGATCGCCTCGAGCGATAAGACCGCCTCTTGTACCTATATATAACCTTTCTAGTCATTATCTAGTGCGTACAAAAAAGTTTAAATAAATATAACGATGTTGAAATAAAGTAATAAATCTAAGAAGTCATTATACTTTACTTCTATTAGTGAGCACGCAATACCTAGAATAGCGATTGATCTCAGTCTGATTATACAGAGACGTCGAAAGGCGTTTTATACTTAAGTTATTATTGACTATATTCAATGTTCAAATCCCATTACAGAACTCTTACTTACTCAAAGCCCATTCACATAGTATTTCAACATCACTCAATAGTTAATGAACTCACATCCTTATTGCTAAGCAAATAAGGATTAAAGTTACTTCAAAATAGGCAGAGAAGTGTGTATGAATGTATTGCAAATAGCGTGCATGTATCACCGGCTCATTGCCGAATCCGAAATGAGCTCCGAGACTAATTAGTATTTGCGAAATCTATTGATAAGCTATTGGCAACATTTCACCGTAGACGTCTGAATGAATCCGCAGCGAGAGGCTATAGCGACGCGGTATGCTCGGCGATGTATTAACTTCGTAAGTGAAGCATTTCTATTTACTCGCAGTGACTGAGGTGCACATTACTTACTATTACACCAATATACAGCAGTAAAATTATGTTTCTGTTTCTATTCACAATTTCGTCGTTATTATAGTATTTATTTACTTAAGTGAGGCTATTAAGTTTTAGTGCAGATATCACGGATAGGCAAGCGAAACCTTCACGCATAAAAGGATAGTCGACCTTGTTAAGTTCAACAAATAGCGGAATGTGATAAGTCCAATTGTATCGCTGTGTTGTTATTGCAATATTTCTAACTTAAGTTTATTTCTATTTTATTTTATTTAATGAGTTGCTTGAATGTATGTTTTATACAACTTCCTAATTTTTTCTACAATCTTACCGTTACAGAATATATTATCTAACATTTATATTCAGTACAGCGGTACAGCGGAGCTGTAGTAACCCAACAGTAAGGAACTGAGTCCCGCGATCGTAGGTCGCAAGTTCGATTCACTCGATACATATATAGGATTGCTTCTGCTTACAAACAAGTTTCCCTAGGATGGGCAACAGCGTTCTCTACGTGCCATAATACCATACTGCAATGGCCAAATGTGACAATTATGGTATATCTGCAGAGATTACTAAGGGAGAGGCATATGCCTTACAGTAGGCTTTTATACACGGAAACGAAAAGGACGAAACGATGTTTCCAATAGAATAAAAATAAGGTAATATATGGCATGGTTATTTTATACGGGTTGTTTGCAAATAGGTGCAAACGCTGTAATTTTTTTAGCTGAGTAACATTCGCCCCTACAGAACTTTACAACATAAAAATTTACATTTATAACCAATTAATCAGTATAAATATATAGATAAAAAGTCTTGCTATTCGATATTGGCATATCGCGATCAGTGTTAGCTGATCATATTTACACATTTTTATTCTTGTAAAAGATGGTAAATTTTCCCTGCAGTGGTCACCTAAGAGCTGAAACAGTGATATAAATGAAGTGTAGATAAATAATAAACGAATAATTTTAACTATCAAAAATATTTGTCTAAAGAAAGAAACAAGTAATAAATTTATTTTCTTATTATATTCACAGATATTAAAAGCTTCTGATAACAATTTTAAGTGACCTGACCATTAAATATTTTAATCTTCGTAAAAGCAAATTGACATTACGATGAACAAAAGTCAAAGTGTACAGAAAAACATGTTAATTTAAAATTAATTATTGGATGTACCTTATTACTACTACCTACATGTGGGCCTAGCTTCAAAGGGATATTCTATTACTGTCAGTTTCATTAATTAATTAATGAACGAAGAGCGATATAAACCCTGGCAATATTTTTACAATCACTTATATATATGAGATCTTTGTCGATAAAAATTAAACTGAAAGCATTTTCAGCGCATAATGATGTCGACGTTGGAATTAGATACAGTGCTACATTTGCGATAATTATTAGCTTTATGGTATAGACAAACGATATTAAATAAAATGTTACAAAACAACAAATGCGTGGTAATTAAGCCTAAAATCCATCTTTTAATATTTTTATACATATATTATAAGCCATTAGACGCCAAACACTTAGTTGATGTCAAAACTTCAAGACTAAAGCACAAAGATCAAGACCAAAGTCTCGTCAAGCGAAATTATTAAGTTACCGAAATCTGACATTGCATTTAAAAAGCCCGAACCGAAAGGGTTAAACTCGTGTCTAGTTTATTTTTATATTGCCCCCTTGTGGGACGTTAGCTCCACTTTTGGAAACACTCATCAGAGGTTAGTTATTCTAACATGCTTTGCAAACTTATATATAATTTTTTTCGTCTCTGAACCATAAATAAGAATTGCCTTGATGATACGCTGTAGGTGTAAAGACCAATAGACTAGATCATAAAAGAACTGCGATAAATTTTAATTTAACAGAACATTATATTTCCAAAGCCATAGTAACTGTTTTCGATAACTTAGTCGATTCAATTTATCCAAATCGTTTACTTACGTCGAGCACAAAGTTAAGCCCGTTAACACTTATTAGGTTAGATTGCGTTGCTTCAATCTAACATCAGCCGCTGTTATTCTAAATTGTATTTTAACTGATCGACTTACAGTTGTATTTCGAATGTATTTAAGAATTTCGCTTAAGCAGGCGAAAATGTGTGGGTAAATTTTGAAATGACGTTATTTTGGTACTTTTTAATCTGATAACTTTACTTGAAAATGTTTATCCGTACAGACAACTGGTTAAGTAAGATATTATGGTGAAACCACGAATGCATAGATAACCACATGATAGGCAACTGCTTAGAAATGGTTAAGCCTGCTAAGTATATTAATAGATGATTTAGCTATTGCCTTTTCATTTAAAACGAAGTCGTTTGACATTATGCTTATTAATTGGATGGTTATGTTTAGTAAAGTGCAGCCTCCGACGTTTACCCTTGACGTGGACAAGTGATCTTGTTAAGGGCGTCGAAAAGCACAAGAAGCAGACTGCTTCCAAACGTTTATAGCAAAGAGCTTTATGTAAATATGAACTTAAAATCAATATTACATATACGTAATATCTAATATCTATGTCGTTCCTCTCAAGAAGTTGTCAGAGGTGCTACGCTCGAAGATATAGATGGCAATATATAACAGGGAAAACGTTCAGCTTGGTAAGTCCAAAACGGAAAAAGATCACTCGCCGAATACAATTCGGATTGGCAGCGTTTAAGAAGCTCTGAAACCTCTTAACGTCTATAATACCTCAATGTTTGAAGACGAACGTCTTTGACTGATTTGGTTGCCGGTGATGATATACGGATCCGAGAGGTGATCACTTACAGATGGCTTTATAAAAAGGCTCAACGTCAACAAGAGAGCAATGGAAAGAGCTACGTTCTGAGTTTCGCTTCGAGATCGAATGAGAAATAAAGAGATTTGCAGAAGAACCAAGATCACCGACATAGCTCGAATAATTTCTTATATGAAGTGACTGAGAGCGAAACATATCGCTCGTACAACTGATTGCAGTTGAGACCGAAAGTTTCTCGGTAGACGTGAAGTGGGTCCTCTCACTAGGCATACCAGCGACATAGTTAAGATCGCGTGAAGTCGCAAAATTGGTCATCGTGGCGATATTTGGGGAAGACCTATGCCTTGCAGTGGTCGTCCATCGGCTGAAAAGAAGAGTGAGAAGATATATTCTCCTAAACACAAAATAAAAGCAAACTATAAAATGCATTCTTAAGAATTTCCATCAAGTATTATGTATTTGTCGTATGGAAATAAAAATGAACACTCGAAACAAACTTCCTACTATAAAGTCAGTACTACCGTTAGCTTTTAATCACGAAACTTTAAGCAAAATTGATTACAAACTGGAAATGAACCGGGGGGAAACTACCGCGGGAGGAAGTCATGCCCGTAACCAAATTCGAATTTAATAAAACTTGAAACAAAACAAGAGGATTCACAATCTTCCTACCCACCTTTTGTTTGAATGAGGCACGTCAATATAATAAACAGAAATTCACAATTTACATTCAATAACTAAGAATAGATTTTATTATTAAAGTATACCCTTTGTTAAATCTATAAATAAATCTTTTGAATGGTAGTAGTCTTTCCAATAATACTTCAAGCGAGTTTATTTAACTTTCAAGTAGTAATAGTTTCCAGACATCATTTTGTTCTCCTTTATAAAAAAGCACTTCAAATAAGAAGTTGCTATACTAATGAAGTATCCCATCTTTTCTATTAAATCCAATAGGATTAAATTCATAACCAGACAAGAAGTCATGACATGTATATAAGATTTCATCTGGTAATTATTCTAAACACATATAATGGGATCTATTAAATAATATTAAATTAGTTAGTTGAGTACACACAAAGTGCCTCTAAGCAAGGAACATAAATCGATGTATGGGAAAACGTTTTTAACAGACATTAAGCTGAAATCGATTTTTTGCAAAATTTACATTCTTCGCTAAAATTGTGTCTTATAATACATCGTATTTAAGTTACAATACGACACGATACTTAATACATGTAAGAAATAGTGGTCATTTTATAGAAGTATTATATGTAACATTGTCATAAAATATTTCTTCTTAAATTGAGCTGCATTTTAAAAATTCACTACCAAATAAATGCCCTAACAGTGAACTCTTCCTAACAATTTTCATGTAAATCGACTTAAAAATGTATATGTATTTATATATATATATATATCTAAATATATACATACACATATATGTAGAAAGTTTTGATTTTTGGCAAAATCACTGAAAATTAACTAAAACATAATGATGGACACGGTTTTAATAAGCTGATTGCTCCCAGTTTTCGTCTACGAAAATAAAATAAATCATTTATAGAACAATTTCAGATCTGTCATTGGAGAAATTAAGCATTAATATTAAGACATATTGTTAAATAAAGTATGTTATTCATTTCAATGATAACATAATAATGTGTGGAATTCAATGTTGTTGATGCTTACTTAAGAAGCTATTTTCATGGAATGTTTGTAAAACTATATTTAAAAAGAGCAACTGTTGTGTTTCTCGCCGGCCTTTTCAACAGAATCGCCTTCTGAGCCCGTGGTAATCTGTATTACTGACAATATTGACATTCTATGTTGATTGACGATGCAGCATATTTGAAAAAATATATTTCTGTTTTATTTTGATAACGTGTAGTAATTTATTAAGATTCCATGAATTCACTATGCGAATACCGGGTCCATCGTGATGTATGGGGTTCGGATAAGGGGCTCGGGGTTGAAGATACACGTAACAAGTTAAGGGATACCCTTGCAATGTACCGATTAGACTTCTCTGCTTGCTTTACCAAATTTTAAACGATACTACCAATGCTGCTTTATAAGTCCTGAGTTCTACAGTTAAATATGTAAAGATAAAAAATAATTCTTTGTTAACCAAGGAAAAAAGTTAACGAACATAAAATGCATTGCATAGTGTTTTACTAGAAATATTTATAATTATTCACAGCATCATGTCTAAATTACTACACTTTTTTATCTTTGCCGCTATTTTATCTTACGTTCGTCATACTTTTTTTTGTGCCTCAGGTTGTTCTCTTACAGTTGTGCAGACCATATTACCTGCTACAGTATCTTTGAATATATACAGTGTCAAATCATCAATTTTATCTGTACAGTTATTTTCACTTTAAACTGATTTATGATCAATAATTAAAATAAATTAGTTTAAAACAAATCGAAAACTATACTGACCTCTTTTCTTTCAGGTACATTACAAAGGAATTTTAGGTACTCGAACGTTGTTTTAAAAAACGAAACCGTAAAACTAGTTCGGATAAAATTTTGAAAACAAAACTTGAAATTTAATAAAACTTGGAACAATACTGCGGAACAGACTCTTGACGTCCGCTCGGCTGACGATATGAATTGTCAATGAAGTGAATGCACACAAAATGAAATTGATGAACAAAATAAACGTTCGAGCAAAAGCGTCAATCATTTCAATTCCTGTTAAGATAATTTACGTAATTTTAATATGAATAATGTGCAAAATAGAAAAGGATTGTTAATTCTAAGAAGATTTACTAATATGCTACATGGTAATATTTTGCAATAGTTAATCTGGGTTTGTTAAATTGAGCAATGGTAGAGACGGTTTCGATTCCCAATACAGTTTTTTATAACACTTTATGCAGTAGTTATATAACATTGCTACTGCTCACAAACAAGTTCCCAGAGGATGGGCAACAGCGTCCTCTGCATATCATAATACTGCGATCACTGCGATCGACAATCCGACTGCCTAGCGTGGCCATTATGGTATATTCCCTATTATATAGATATTTTTGTGAGAGCCCTATACATTTTTCCGCGCATTTATAGTCTGAAACGACAGTGACGACGATCTAATCCAGTCAGCACAGAGCAAAATGTCAGATGTGTATTAAAACAACTTTTTACAACAAAAGTATTTATTAGTAGACAATGAATTTGTTACTGAAAGTAAGGCGAGCAGTCAGGATGAGTTCGTACATCCCCTTAAAATCCTGTTAAAAAAGTTACTTGGTTAATATAATTCTTTAAGTTACTATTAATTAAATATATTTATAATTATATATTAATCATAATAAAGTTGACTTTATTATGTGATTATTTTGTAGATTTATAAAATGCTTGAAATTTATAATCATATGTAAATTATTATCGATTAGGGTAAATTACACAACTGACCATTGATCTAGAAATCTACTCAATATTAAATTAAAGGCGTACTCTTATATATTCTACTAAAGTAAAAAACATCAGTGAAACAAGTAAGCACAAAGAGGCAGTAAATGCACAGTAACTATATTCACAAAGGAGCTTTCAGCGTCACCTTGTGCATAATGCCACACTTACACGGATATTTAAGCTTAGCAAGCAAGTATCATTCTCTTTGAAAGCACTTAGTCTCTTACTGGGAATAGGAGTTTGTGCCATGAATTAATTTAATTGCACTAACATCAAGGTAAACGGGAAATTGCCTTGTTAAATGTTAAACTTAAGATATCACAGAGGCTACAATGTTTCGCATAGATAATGTACAGTATTATATATTTCATGGAAATTATTATTAGGATGTTGGTTCTTCACTCTAAAGATTATTTTTTCTATGTTACATATTTTTAAAGAAATTTAGTATTTTTTATCTATACAGTAACTTTTTCATCGATCTTGTATTTTGTTATATCCTATTAAACTAAAATCCAACAACATTCATAGCAAATAAAACAAACAAGTAAAAAATTGCGGATTTTTTAGCAGGCGTTGTTGTACGATTTATATACAAAAAGATGAGCGCCATAAATATTGCAAAGCATAAAGCTCAAGGGCAGCTTTTACGATTTTTTTGAAATCTTCTCTTTTTGAAATTTCGAACGAGGATAAAAATTTAAAAAAATAGCGAGTTTTAAACAATATTTTTTTATACAAAGCATAAACTAAAGTCACTTATATATGTCTCGCTGTCAAACATCTGACGTCAATCATAACCAAGTAAAGGCCTTTTAAAATGTAGTGAACAAAAACATAAGCATATACAATGAACATATTCTTGATTTAATTATAAAGTTGTTGCTTATGCAGCGTTCATTTAAGAACGCTTCTTAGAGCTGGCCACTGCGGCTACAATATTTTATTATAAATAATTTTTGCGAGGATTTGAATTCGAACGCAGCCAGTAATGTGCCGTCGTCTTTGCATTTGGACTATCTTTGAAGAGGAAACCACCAGCCAAAGGCATATTAACGAAGTGCTCATTTTTTTGTTAATCCATTGCGTCTATATGTGGTACTGATATATTTATACTACGAAAGTCGATAGATAATGATAGCAAATTATGAATAAGTATTTTAATTAAAATGCATTAAATCAATTTCCAATTTATTTAGATTTTTTCAAAATTAGAATCATGTAAATTTGTAGCCTAGATAGATAATATATTACTCTCAAAAGAGGAACTGGTTCCATACCCAATAAAACCTTACCTTCATTCGATGTAACTTTTCACTGAAAGAGAACGAATCGCTAAGTCATTATTTACCGTAATGATCGTGTTTGGCACCAAATGAAAAACGAAATAAATAATGATCAGATTAATCGTGAATGACTTTTAACCGTGTAAGGGTTTTTGGGTTAGAAAATCTAAAATGGTTTTCTAGATTACAGGAATTACTTTTTAAATTATTTATGTGTTATTATGTATTAAGTAATAATACATAATAATACGTGTAAATACTTCTATAATATTACTTTAATGAATTAAATAATAATAGAATTGATATATATTTTATACTTAGTAATTATAATCAATATTTACAAATCAGTGAGGGATCAAAAAATTGTCGAATTATACTCGATAGTACAGCTTTCGCGAAACCACGAAATATCGAAATAGAAGATCAACAACGAATAGTATAGGATGTTACCAGTAATTATTACAGCAGTGAAGAGGTATATGGTTGAGATATATCGACGAAATCAAATGAAATGAAAAATTCAGGAGTAGAGCTTCAGACGATCCAGCCCATCGCATTGGCAGGATTGAAGTGGCAGCGTGATGGCCAAACTGTGCACAGAACAATTTACCATTTCAGGTTCTGAATTTGATACCATAAACAAGAAATACCATACCATAAAAAAACTTAGCGTAAAACGTGTGAATGACGATCTTATTTAGGTTGTTGGATAAACGCTAGATGCAAGCCGCTTCAAATAGGTCTTATTAGAAATCTGTAGGTAGGCCTATGTTAATGGATATCTTTCGGCTGAAATGATGATGATATTGATAAAGGATTAAAGTATACTTTACTCGTGTCACCATCCACTAGTAAGCAAAACTATCCACCAATAATGACTTCGTTTTGAAAAACTAAGTTTTATTCAACATTATTTTGATAAATATAAAAACCCCGTTATCTATTGAACTATCAGATTGTAAAAGAATCGAACTAAAGCTCATGGTTTACAAAATAAAACTCAAGAATATCTACAGGCCAATGAGAGAATTCGATGGCAGATATCGTCGGAGAATGATCGAAGAACTAGATACACATCATAGAAAGAATGTTGGACATGATAACCAAGTTTGTTTTGATCAAGTAGAAGCAAGAAAAGAAATAGAAAGTTCCGCTTAAAATATTACAATTGTATAGAAATCTGAGAAATGTATAAATAATGCCAAGACCCATTAAGAGTCGTAGCTCACATGTAAGAAAAGTTACTACATTGAATTTAAAATTCTCTCCAATCAGTATAAACATAGACTTTTTAATGAACATAGAATATTTAAGTACAGAGATAGTTTCGCATAAACCTTAACGAAAGAACGAAGTTAACTAACACAAGTAAAACATTTTGTTTAGCGATGCTACATATTTATATAATTATTATCAAAACAAATATTTTTGTAATTTTCATACACACTATAGTAAATTGATTTTTTATTTTATATTACGTTGTATTAGATCATAATATTTTACCATTAATAGCTTTCAGTATAAATGTCAATACCATTGATTAAATATCTAATACTAGTCTTATATTGTAAGTTATAAAATACGAATAAAACTACGATAAACTATTTCTCATATTACAGATGGGTGAACACAATTTGACAAGGATAGTTTTGTGTGGATCGCATCTACTTAGCGGATGAACCCTTGGCGGTCCCGTGCGGCAATATTTCCTCCTTTGCTATATAATGGTTTGAAGCTGAGACGTTTACGATTCTACATGCTTCTATGACAGATGCGGATAGCTTAAACTGCACTTTTACATTACTGGAGCTTCTTTAACATCATGCTATTGATTTACCATTTCTTACTCTTATAAGTAAGTGTAAATATTACCATACTAATACTTAAGGTGATACGCAAATATTTAAAATCGATTTTTTATACAAATTTGTACAGAGTAATCGATGATAGATTTTAAAGTTTGATAAATGTGAATATTTTTTCAGCCTAAAACTTTAAAGTGTTTACATCTATTCGTAACTACCGCGTTTCTAATAACTAGAAAATATATTACCTTATTTTATCTATTGGAATCATTATTCCGTCGTCGTTTCAACCCTGCAGGTGAACACCCTAAACTGCCTTCTCCTTCATTCTCTCATCTCCATCCATAGGTTGTCTGGTAGAGATCGCCTGGAGTGAAAAGACGGCCTCTTGTACCATATGAATTGTTTCTATTTTTTCCTTCATTTTTGTCTACGGTGTACAAAAAAGTGCAAGTAAATAAATAAAGTATGTCGCAAAAATTAGCGCGTTACAAATTAAATTAGAACCAAGAAAAATTTTGCGGCGTTTTTTGTCTTTTCTCCTAGCGGAAAACAAAACGTTTTTTCTGTCGAGCTCTTTCTATTAACGTGATTACCTCGAAAGAAATCAATACATAAACAAATTCTTAGACGACGATCACTTCACAATTAGACTTATTCAATGATTTAATTAATAAATAGAGTCGTTACTCCGAAATATGTAATAGTAATTTATTTTATATATTGGAATGCGACTGGGCAATTACTTCGGATAGTACAAAGTTTGTCACACCTATTTTACAACAATAATCCTCGTATCAAATACTTTTGTATTAGTTTTGTATGAATTGTAAGTATATTTACAGTTAGTACAATATATTTACAAACAAACCAATACTTTTATGGCATATAATATATTATTAATACGAAGATCAGTTTCAAATAAATTATCTTTACTAAAAAATAATGTTTAGAGAATTTTGATTCCTACAATAAAATCTCTCCGTATACCGTTAATTTCTAAAGTAAAGCCGCTACGAAACAAAATTTTCTTCAACACCTGAGGAAGGAGCAAGCCGCTCTAAAATAAAGTATCGAAAGTTATCAAAACTTGAAAGCAATTAATTAAAGAAGTTTCTTCGAACTATTCAAAAGGCTACACTGTATAGAGATTTATGAATTGCTTCGTAATTAATTGCATATTCATACAACTAATTAATTTTACTAAAGATATTATTCAATAAAAAAGGAACATACGAACATATAAACTGTGTTCCTCTGTTATATTACCAAACTATTGTTATTATGAAAGCCATGATTATGTAAAATATTATACTTTAATTATGGCCGAATTTATTTAATAAATACTCTTTTTAATATGTTACCGTAGCGTTTATAGTACATTCACATTATAATCTTTATTTGAATTTCGAATTAAGAACAGTTATAAGAATTACTCGAAATTTAGTTTGTATTTTCAGGAAAGTCATGTGATTTTATTTAATCTGTATCGATAGAATTATATTTTAAAAACTTTTCTGTCATCTTTTCTTATTTTAAATTTGCATTAAAATTTTATCATAATTCAAAACTACCTGATATAAATATTACTAAATTGGTAAGAAATAAATAGGGTATGGGATACAATAAACGATTGGTAATTTACTATTTTTTGAGAAACGAAGTCGATAGTTAATTACACATAAATATTATTATAAAAGCATAATGTAGCATTACTTAAAATTAGAGTACTTTAATTTGTTTTTAATTTATGTTTCAACACAATGATTGGTAATTATTTTCCCGTGACTAACATTTTTAATCCTTGTTTTTATTTTAATTTAACAAATGTAAACTCCATACTTCTATGGAGCAGAACACAGTAGGTCGCCGCTTCGGCTTTAAGGTTATAAAGTGTCTTCATGAAGTTACGCCCGTATCATAAGACATCTACTCACAAGGTCGACAGATGACCTCTTTAAGGTCATGCGATATTTCCAAATTTTGGTATTATTTAAAATCTACAGGACAGATCTATGTTGATCAGTGTATAATTTTTGACTGATGATAATCATGATATCGAAGTGATGACTTCTACAGTTCTATTATTCCGCTCTCTTATGTATGAAATTAACTAGAAGAACTAGAGATTTTGTACAGCCCCACTCTTGTTGCTTTTATTGATATTAACAGCTCCATTGGTTTGATTTCACAGGTGATTGACCTCTAAGGGCATTTAACCAAGATCGCTAGACGAACTAAGCTAGATAGATCCATCTAGTGTCTTAGCTCGTGCCATTACGCTTGTCATTTGTTCAATTGTGCCTTCAAGTTCTAAGGTCATCCAGGCAGATGCTCAATCTAGTGGCTGGTTATAAGGGCCCTATGAGAGAATCTCGGCTTAGACTATTACTCTGTACACGTTTAGTACCCCGAATCTAGACATAGTAGGTTACTAATCGCCGTCATCACTTCAGCTATGGGATATCCACTGATCGACTTGGACCTCCTCCGCGGATTCCATCTTGTATGTACTGATGAGAGGCTTTAAGAAAATCATCTATCCCTCTTTGAGTGGGCGACCTTGGCCGACAACAGTTTGCTAATATTTTCTCGATATATATATATTAAAAATTGTAACGATAAATTCATAAATTGCAGGCATTGCATTTGAATCAACAAATAGAACAGAAAAATATATCTTAAAATAAATTTCTCATTACATTCAAATACATTAAAATATAAATTTACAATATTCCCAAGATACTTCGTTATCTGTGGCAACCGTTTTCAACATGTTTGTAGAAATAAACGAAACGGAACGAAATTTGATACCGCTAATTGTTAGAAAGTAATTTAAACTTGCTTATTAGGGAATCTAAAACGACGGTAACTTTGAACCACTTTCGAATGTTTTGCCGGGGAAACTTAAATTACTTCAAAAATTAACGATCAGGGGTTAATGATCTTACGGTATGACAACGAATTAATATTTCATTTAACTAAAATCATTTTTTTTTGTATTATGCCTTCACGGTCAATTCTACATATAAATAAAAGTGTTCAACAATTTCGTAATGTAAAACATGGGGCTCCCAAATTCAATGAATTAAATAAACATAAGCTTTTTAGTTTAGTTTTATTATTAAAAGTTCAGGCTAATCTTTATCGTTTGGCCATTTAAAATCTTGAAGCTATAAATGGCAAAGGGTAAGCAAAGTAAAATATAGCGACGGAAAGATAGCACGATATCATCCATTTAGATAAACATAAGAAATCTATATAAACATCTCGGGGAAAAGCAACGTCAACCTAGATGACTTAATATTTTGATTCATTGTTACATTTACATTATGTATTATGTATATATATATATATATATATATATATATATATATATATATATAAATAATTATGTACACTTATGTGTGTGTGTGTAAAAATAATATATATTGGAATAAAAAATAGGTTTATGATCAATAAAAGTTCTTTTAAAAGTTCCTATGTTGAATAAATGAATTTTATATTTAATCTTATCTTATCAACATCTGCGAATACTTATATTGCAATACCAATCATCGTATACTGCTTACTAATCGCCTTTCTTTAAAGATACAGATAAAGTAAAAAGTAAAGCGGCGCGGGTTTCAGCCTTTGCCTTTCAGTGAGAATCTATCCGCTTATGTGAATGAATGAATGAATGAAAAGGTATAAAAGTTCAACGTCTACAAAGGTAGGTTACGTAATTACAAATCTTCAAGTGCTGCAAAAACTTTTAATAAAAATCATCTTCATAAATCCTTATAAATCATCTTCTATTACATTTTCTATCGTGTCGCAGTGTCGGCACCCTTGTCACAGTCCGCTAGGCAGTCCACATAACATATTACGACTTTTATCTCTTCGTACGCGATTATAGCTGCCATAGATTTGGGAAGACAATATCTGAATCAGATTTGATCGAAAATTCTAGTACCGTGTTAAACAGTTTTTTTTTTATACTTATTGGCACAGAAACTTTTTTTTTTAATTTTCTTTACTAAGATTATTGTAGTTCATCAGATTAATAGCAGATTATTTTGCAAGGATATTTTTGATAATGACATATGCAGGTTGACGGTTGGCAATCATCCTAAACAACATTCAAGATCCCATGTCTGAAATGATGACGGTGATGAAACATACGAGTACGAGCTTAACTTTTATAAAATCTATTGGGCATGACACTTGTTACCAAGACTTATCTATCACTTGATACAGTCGATTTTGCGTTTTAATGTTCTTCCAATCAAAACTTTTCTGTCAGAGAATAGAGCAGTGGTAAGGTAGTGGTTGAGCCACTATGACTTCTGGTGATAGGCCGCGCTTTCAATTCTCCGCAGGTGTACAATTTGTGTGAACGTCGTGAATAGAAACAGTATAGGTAGATAGACAGATAAATATTTATCGCAATGTCAAATGTACAACGGTTGGAAAAATTATAAAACTAGACAAAAATGTTACACTGAAATTGAAATATGAAAGAACATAGACTCATTCTTTTTCTTTATCAGCATATGGACGCCCACCGCAAGGCTTAGGCTTCCTTCGAAGATCGCCACCAGGACCAGTCCAACACTGCTTGCATCTATAGACTACCATATCTTCGACATTCGACTTCGAATAAAGATATACATTTGATTAAATTTTTTTGAAAATCTAAATGATGTGTCGCAGTTATAAATAGGATTTAGTGACTAGAATCATCCAGTGGGCAAAATTCAAGCCGTCGACAGTGGGTGACTTTGGGACGTCTCTTGGCGTAAGACTGTAAGACTTATTTATTTAGAAGAATATATCTTTAAATTTACAAATATACTTATGATAACTGTTGAGAGAATTTTAGAGATAAAAATCCAACTTAACCATTTAGACTGTCCATCTTGTTTAAACCAAAACATTTTCCTTCCCGAAAGAAGCACCAGAAATACTGAGATACGTGACATCTACAAAACCGCGCTGTAACTGCTTTGAGAGTTGTGTTGTACGTAGTAAATTCAATATTTTGGTATATATAACTATGGAACCACCATTAAATATGGCGCCAGTCTTCGTAAAGCCTTCAAATGCCCAATAAAACATACCTCACAAAGCCATAATTTCTACCTTGGTTTGCGTATGAATATTCCAGTAGTGTAAACCTATTCTAAAGCAATTAGTTTGTGGAGCGTAAAGGTTTCCTTGAAAATTTATGACGAGGAATTTCAAATGAGCTACGAAGATGTCATAAAGTTCAATTTCTCTAACATCATAATTAGTTTAAATTTAAAATTCAAGTTTTTTAAAATATTCAACGAAAGAAATTTTCTGCCTCGTATTTCATTTGTTAGTATAACTTAACCTGTCTAGTAACGTTTGCGCCTATTTAAATGTACTCGACTATTTTAAGTTATTAGGTAATAGAAAATTTAAAATAAAATTACGTGAATGGTTTGCGAAATGTAATTAAAATAAAGAATTATTGGTATATAAATAAATATAAATTAATATAACATATTTTACAGTGATCACTTTATAGAAAGTGACTGAAAATAGATGTAAAAGCATCAAAGTTTTTTGCTGACATTTAATCCCAAAGATCTGAATATTTAGAGCTTTTACACTTATAACAAAACACTCTGAATAAATCCCAAGTGTTTGTAGCATATATCTTAAAATTCTATGTGTTTTGATTTGCCAATAATATTCCTGTTTTTATGGTTTTCGAGTTCCGAGCATCAACATTATTTATTTATGCACCAGAAAACAGAAGTGAGAATTATATATAATAATATATATTAATTGAGTTTCGTATTGATTATTCATAGTTATTCTGTTTTGTTTTACTAAATTTACTATCGTTATAAAGTCCCATTTCGTGCCATTTATCAGGGGTGGCCAACCTGCGGCCCGCGAACCATATGCGGCTCTTTGAAGAATTATTTGTGGCTCTCGATAAATTTATGCCTTTTATTATTAAGGTTCTTATACAAAGTAGGCTATAAAGTTTTTTTTAATCTCTTTGCAGATTTTTAAATTAGATTTTCTTAATCTCAGGGCCTGGAAAAAAAGTTTTTATTTATATTACAGTAAATACAATACAACGGAATTTTATATTTAGTCAATATCATTGGTGGGAGATTTGCTTACATTACACACGTCTGTAATTTAGTTCGCAAATTCGTAAAAAATCGTTGGCATATTGCTCGTGTGATATCAGATGTTTCTTCGTGATTGTTGTTTTTTAACTTGGCAAACGTCGTCAGTTTATTGGCACCTTAATTGCAATTAGCACTTTTCAGGTCCACCCTATATATTTAAAAAGTTATTATCATTCCGTCAGTATTTCAATATGCATTTTAAATTATTGGCAACGAATTATTATTCACCAAATGTATTTTTTTATCAAGAGAAGTAAAATATAAATGTTTCATTTTTAATATTTAAATTCAATCATCATATATTGTATTTTCTTATTTATATGAATATAATAAATACAATTTCTAAAAAAAAATGTTGTTCTCATAACTCTTAATTGCGTATTCAATTGCGGCTTGCAAAACATTTAGATTTTAAAAATAGCCC
The DNA here is from genome assembly GCF_028537555.1 of Battus philenor. NCBI lineage: Eukaryota > Metazoa > Arthropoda > Insecta > Lepidoptera > Papilionidae > Battus > Battus philenor. The sequence goes on along the minus strand of NW_027181688.1, from coordinate 6,595,481 downwards.
GAACTATCAAGGAGCTTTACCAGCCCTGCCATATGGTACGGTTCTTTGGAAGGTTTTATAATTAAAACTCTGAATATAATTAAAAATAATACTCTCTTGAGAGGTTACAATCTAACTAACTTATGATTGATCTCCTCTTAAACCAAACCAGAAATAATCAAAGGCCCCAGACGAAGCTCCCGTTGCAACATACATACATATACAACAGGGGTAGTAATTTAAAACAGGATTTAGACTAAACGCCTTCTGCAACTTGTCTTCTTTTTATTTATCATAATTTCAGCTGTAGAACCTCCCATGTTGGACATAGGTCTCGCCTATAGGTTTCCGATGGATCAGAGAGTATCTAGCGTGTACCACCAATTATAACAAGATCGTATGTTCACTTTGTCAGTGGATGTGTTACGTAATGCATGCCAATCCTTTTCTACTCGTTACACTGCTACACGGTGCAATATATCCGCGTTATTTTGTCTCTAAAACGGCGACACCGTGCGAGTACACTGTGTGTTTGTTGCTCCGTTGGGGTGAACGCAGTCTAGCCACACGCGTACTTTTTAACACGAGTTTACAAGTTTTTACCGTTTTTACATGTCATTATTATAATACCCATATCACAACTTATTTACCCGGACGTTGTTTCGATAACTAGTTATTCTGAGGATGGAGACAGAACAGATACAGGTAGAGGTAAACAAACAAGAGGCGGTCTTATCGCTCGAGGCGATATCTACCAGACAACCTTTGGATGGAGGTGAGAGACATGAAGGAAAGGGTCGTTTAGGGTGCACATACATACAATGTATACAATAATATACAAACACACATTTATAAAAAAAACTCAAAAATACAAATTTATGTATCTATCTATATATTTACATGGAAAGTTATTACATAAACCCGAATAAATAACATATATATAAATTAGAATAACACACAATATCCTATTTTAAAGGCCAAAGAAGTGCTCTTTTACCACCTTTTTAAATGCTCACAGCGATTTAGCGCATCTTATTGGTTCTGGTAATTTATTTCATAACTTGACAGCAACAGCAGTAAAAGATTTTTCCATGAACAGTAGAATAATCACACATAGTCAATTTCAAGTAATGATGTTTAAATTATTATAACTCATCAAAGTAAAAGATGATTTTAATTTTCAAAGAAAAAAATAAACTTGTATTTATTGTTTAATGGAATCAGGCGTTACCTTGCGGAAGTCCATCCTAAGTAAGAAAAGGACCAATATTTGGCCACCGCACATGCAGTGGCAGTCGTGCAATGAAATGCACCGCCCGCCAGCCCGCTGATAAATGCGTATGCGGCAAACAATGCGAATCACACAACCGCCACCACCAAACCACTCAACACGTGTTTGTGTGACACAGAGTATGTGTTTGGCACTAATCGGTGTAACATAACTCCTGAAGATGCCCCGTGGAGGGGTGAAATATATATATATCTAAATGATACTGAATGAACACTTACATTTAGATATATATATATACATATATATATATATACATATATATATATATATATATATATATATATATATATATATATATATATATATATATAACTAAATGAAAGTGTTTTATTTGCAAATCGAATCAAAATATATATCGCAGTAAAAATATATTGCTATTAATAAACGACAGCAACGTGGATACTTAGTTTTTTATATTTCCGTTCACCGTTCGTGAGGTGGTGACGTGACGTTACAAATTCAAAAATAACGAATTACAATTGACTATATGTAACTTAAAAGTACGCATTTCCGAGTTCAACTCATCACCTGTAATCATTACTCATCTTCCCAATGACTGAATTATAAATGCCTGATATCCGTTCTTCTAAATTCGCCCGTAGTACGACTACGCCTGTTCGTAAAATATATGGTAAATCGCTATGCAAGTCCGGATAAGAAATATTGACGCATTTGCTGGATAAACATGAATATTCATTTTTATTTTTGTTTTGTAATTATTAGATTTGATAAGTCTTATATTTGATGTTGTACAGCACAAATAAAATATACACATCTTAAATAAACAGTTTCATTAAAAATTTGAATTATTGTATCGCTTAATTGTACTATTTTAATGCATCTATTTTTAGCGTGCTTTTCTGAATAAATATATAAAAACAAATTGACGTGCGAATGAAATTTATCTAAAACCATCAACATAAACATGACGATACAATCATTTGTTTTTCTATTTATAAGGAAAACTAACAGTTGTGAGTAATTATACAAAGCAAAAAAGAAATTTATTCTGTGTGCCAATACATGTCTTCACTTATATTATTATAGGTTACAAGTATTTAACAGCTAGTACTTAGTAGTAGTAGCTTAGCGGAGGAGGACTTTGACCCGGTATACAATCCTATATAGTTTACACTTTGTGTTTAATTATATCGGATTGCCACAGCTCACAAACAAGTTTCCAGAGAATGGACAGAAGTGTTCTCTGCGTATCTCGCCTGCTGAGCAATGTTATTATGGTATATCACCCATAGAGATTTGCTCGTATGGTGGTGAGTGACACTGTTAATAGAAACAAAACAGTATAGATTAGTAGGTACCTAATTAACTGCACATAAAATAACTAGTCAATTAATAATAGGAAAAATAGAATAAGAAAAGTGCCGTAATGTATTAAGAAAGCAAAACCCAAAGAAAACTGTGTTAAAAAAAGATAATGTATAAATAATAAAATAAACAATAAAAAAATGTACCTAGCCACCTAAGAGTATTAAGATGATGGAAGGAAGGCGATGAAAGCAAGAAGGAATGAAAGAACAAAATGAAAGATATTGTGATGAAAATAAGGTAAGAATAATAGAAATTGAGAAGTATGACAGTGAGTAAAAAATAAAGATGAAAAATCTGAAAAACTTATTTGTGAACAAAGACCCTGATCCCAACTAATTAGGGGTACGAGAGGCCTCCAATAGCAGGGGCCATTAAAAAAAATCACCCATAGATATCTTTTGAGGATACCTATACCTTGCAGTGGGCATCTACGGGTAAAAACGACGAATTAACAACGAGATGGCATTCAAAATACTACGAGTATCTTACAATTTTTACAGCGAATTGCAAGCACAGAAAGATATTAATTAATCAACTTATATAGAAGATCAGATCAAAAAGCAGATACATAATAATAATGTTTAGGCATTAAATTTCTGATGTATCTCCTTATTTGTATGTAAATATTATATTTTCAATACTTATAATATACAAATAGGTAAAAAGTAGGTTAAGATCTATCAATCATAAAAAATAAACTACATAACAAAACAATGATAGAAGTACACATAACGAATTGACTGAACAATGACTAGTGGTTTGTTACTTAACAGGGAGAATGTTCAATTGTCTAACAAGAGTGATAGTTCAAGTCTATGCCTTCATCGCTGTCATCGTTTAAGCCAAACGTCCACTGCTGGAAATAGGCGTCCTCTATAGATTTCCTATAAGACTGGTTGGCCTATATATATCTAGCATTTATATAGCATTTTTTTCTATTATTAACCAGTACGAAGTATTGTTTATAATAGAAAAATAAATATTTTAGGTTAAAATTAACAATTTACCGGTTCGACGTAATTTACGTAAAAGTAATTTAAGTTTGTCTGACAAAACATTTGGAAGTTTATTAACATCGAATAAGCGAACTTACTGAATCCTAATGAGCAAGTTTTAATTACTTGCCCCCCCCCGAATGAACTGTATCAAGTTCCGACTTCCCTAGAAAGTAACAAACTGTTAAATTAACTAAAAATTATTAACATGAACAATGCTGTTTGGTCGTTTGCTGTTGCTGGTTTACCTTAAAACTCTTTGCTGTAACTGAACTAAGTTTCTTTCTCGGAAAACTTTGCTAAACTATTAAGTTATTTCTTTCTTCGGATAGAGCCTTATATGTTAAGAGGTGTGGTCTGCCAGCTAAGGCTGATACTTGAATCGCTTTTAGTATTTCAAATAGAGTTCGAAATAGCCAAAAATTGGCCCGATCGAAACGATAGTCTAACGCTAATAATATATTTCTACCTCTGATATAGTAACCAGTAAATTAATAAAAGAAAAAGACTAAAAATAGGATAGTATAAGGTGTCTGCTTAGGATAGAGGTACATGGCAACCAATAATAAAGAATAAAGATGAAAAATCTGAAAAACTTAATTGTAAACAAAGACCCTGATCCCAACTAATTAGGGGTACGAGAGGCCTCCAATAGCGGGTACCATAAGAAAACCAGTAATAAAAAAAATTTTTACTTCAGAAAACGTCAAAAGAAGTGGTGATAGATACTCCAATATGGTTTTTATTGTTAATAGGTAATATAAAGATTGGAATAATAATACTAAACATTGTTTAACAATATTTGGTAAAGTTATTTTTATAAACAAACTATTTTAGAGCTATGATATTACTATAGTGAGAGAAATAACACTAGTATTTGGTGTTAATAAGTGATGACGTGTAGGCAAATACATTAGACGTTTTGTTACAACCTACACGATTGTAAGAATGTAAAGTAGCATAAAATAAACATAAATGAAGATAAAGAAATGTTATATAACCCGGATCTCTGACATTTGGGGAACGAGGTAAAGGAAGTGATGCAATGAATGAATGAATGAATGAATGAACAAATGAATAAATGGAAATAAGTTTGAAAATGAATGATAGACAATTATAGAATGAAAGAAGAGGAAAGATAGATCACACGAAGAATGATAGAGGAATACAGAAATAAAAAGAAAAGAAAGTGAAAAAATCATTTAATAATATCCAACCTTGTCCTACAACAAGATACGGAATACCAAGGTCCCCAATAATGAAGGCCACAAAAAAAGTCCACGTTTTGCTTATTCTCATCTTGAGTATAACAAAATTAAACATAAATATTTCTTAACAATATTATTTGAACCTCATAAGGATTTGGGAGATCGGAAAGTAATGTCGTTCCTGCGCTTATTTGATTGGTATTTGGCAGCTCATTACTTAGAAGACGTTGTATTCAAGATGGCAAAAGGTTGTTGATAACGTAGGAGAATATATTGTAGATGAGAAATAAAAAAAAAAAACTTGGTAAAAATGTAGTCTTCGATTTTAACTTAAGAACGCGACATTATTTTCTGGTCCTCCTAATGCATTAAAAATCGCATATCCTTATTGTTATTTTACGTTGCAAATACCAAAAAACAGCCAACTCCACCTATTTTAATAATTAACTGTGCCTTTAAAAACGAACCGACCCATTCACACACAACTTATTAATTTTAACACAAAGATGTTAATTTCATTACACACGTTATAATTACCCACACAAAATGGCGGTCGACAACCCGAATAGTTAATTTGTTTAAAAAGTAATTTAAACTTGCTTTATCCTAATGAGCAATTTGGATTTCTGTAACTTCCGGGTATTTTGTCTGCTCGACTTTAATTATAAGCTAAGTATTATATATATCATAATAAAACAAACAATTGGTTTTTGTTATAATTTATATTATAATGTAGATGCTATAGAAAATCGCACGATAAGGCTAGATCTCACTGGAATACCCAACCATAAATCCGTAAAGGGTCTTATTTACCTGTGCTCCAGCATCTCGAAGACCAGCTTGAAGAAAAATTATAGGCGTCATGTTTAGAGAAGATATATAAGGATAAGAGAACAGAACCTGGTGAATACCTTGGTTTTCTGTACTGTTGTGTACCTCTATGGAATCAAGACTTGGACGCTGTAACGTCATGATAATCAACGCATGGATGCTTTCTAGATATGGTGGTGGTAGAAAAAGCTGTGCATCCCCTGGACCACAAAACCAACGGCCTCTCAACACTCAAATAACACAAAGTGACAACGACGTTTCCATATTTTTACTTACATGGAGTCCTTTAGTATTTTGGCCACATTGCCAGCAAAGAAGTAAACTTTGTGAAGCTTATCGGTGTAGACAAAATCGGAGGCTAATGACAGCATAGGAGAAGCCTAATGCGCTAGATGTGCTCTAGGATGTAAGTTTAGAATGTCATACACTTAGCAGTTGCAACCAATCGCGAAGGTTCCTTAATGCAAACGTTACCAGTGGAAGGGGTTACTACCCTCAACAATGAGGAGTATAAGAAAATTTACTATTGTATTTATAATCAGCCATATCTTTACTGTATCACATGTATTCATCATGCAGGTCCATCGCGTTGTAGGCAGAGGTGTGGGGTACGGTGCTCGGAGCTGATGATTCGACGAGCAGGTTCGAGACCTACATCGTTCGTTCATCTTTAGGGACCAGGTTCCTTCTCCTCTACACTTCGCTTTGGAAGTCTTTTCCGAAAATTAGTTATTGTTCGTTCTTCACAGACCAAAATCCTTTAGTAGGGTACGGGAAGATTTTGCTGTTATACCTCTCACTCGTAACTCTTTGTTGTTCTTTTTTGTTACTTCTTCTTTGTTGCATTTTGTTAATTAGGTCTCCTTTTTACGACTCTATGAGAAACAATTCTCATACCTGTCCATCATAACTGCCTAATTATGAGCTATTTTCAGATCAAAATAAAGTTTTGGTAATATTTTAATTTTCGATCTTTCTTTCATAAAATTGTTGTATTTTTTGTTCGTTATACTTCGTTCTCGAGCCCATCATATAAATGCCACGGATTTACAAGCGTTACGGAAGACGCTGCATGCTGTACGTTCTTAACCGATCCTAATAAAAATCTGTAGGCAGAGCCCATATCTAGCAGTAGATCTTTCGTGGCGTGATGATGATGATGATTGTCAAATTGTCAATTACTTAACGTTAAAATAAAATTAAAGAAACACTTATAACAAATAAAACCTAAATTAATGGCTGGTAAGTACAGCAAAAAAGATTTTTTTTAAATAAAATACTTCCATGACGTATGTATCTCTTTTTGTAGTGAGAAATATGTAGCAATCCGACCGACACAAGCTCATCCGCGGATGTTATCATAGTTGAAACTTTATCTCGGCGAAGCGGAATTATTTAGTGAACTTTTCAATTCCGTACGCTAACAGTACCGTCCAACAATTTGTTTAAAACAAATTCATCCATCGCTACGTAAACAAAAGCCGGACATTATTTATTTAGTTCCAATTTCAAAATTCATAAATTCAGAGCAGTTGACTAAAAACCCGTTCGTTTTAAAACTAAAATTTAATAAAACTTCGAATGAAACACGGGAATCGACTTGCCGCCTTTTGTTATACGAACAATGGAGAATGTCAACGAAGTGAACATACAAAGGGTGAACTAGTAAACAAAGTAAATTTAGAGACAAAGGCGTAAAATCGCATGCTCCCGATGGAACCATTCCTTCATTGATTTAACTAGGTGTTTATTTTGTTGAAGGTTGGACTAACCTTTTGTTTCTGAATGAATTTTAAATAACATTTAAAACTAACATTTTCCTCATACGTCATACAAAAAAATACGAACGTTTTGTCTTAGCTATGAATAATCATTACTAACTTTAAAAAAGTCATTATTGTGTATACATAACATTGTTAGCCATCATTTCTTGTTCGTAAATAAATAATCTTGATACTTTAATTACACTGGAATAAGGAACATACACTTGGCTATATAAAAGACCATAAACAATTAACGACTGTCCTTGCGATTTATTTATCGACGTTACAACTGCAAACCGTCTACGATGTATTAAGAAACTAATAAAACAATTGAATTTCAACTTCTAGCGTGACCAAAGCAAAAAGCGATTCATATTATACAGGCTGATAGATCATATGTTATTTCTAATTAACCTGTGTTAAGCGATCACACTGAAATATGTTTCATTAATTTATTTCTGTACTAAATCGCAAAAGACTGATAACTCCAGGCAGATTAAAATCCTGGACAATTGTAAACTGCGGCGACCTTTAAAAAATATCGCACCTACGCGAGCGTTCATTGTAATGCTTGTGCGCTAAACGCACGCCTCTCTTTGTCAACTCATTTGCAACCTATCGAACTAATAAAAACTTAGCGAACAAACTAACATTATTTATAAAACAATAATCAATTCTAATATGTAGTAATTCGAATTTTTAAAACGCTGTTCATCGCTATATTATCATTAAGCTGTTTATTGTTTCTGAAATCATTTATTTTTCCATAGTGTCTCTTACTCATACTCGTTTTTCAAGATTTACACACATAATTAATCACCCTCTATTGTGTTATAGTTATAACATTGTTATGAACTATCCGCTGGAAAGTTTGCTGGTCTAGTAACGTTATTAAATGAGCTCCGTTTTGATTGTCAAGTTATTCTTTTATATTGACATTTACAGACCTTAAACAATTCTAAATTTAAATAGTTAATAATATAAACGGAAGAGATACCAAATGAATTATCTTCTACTTTCATTAACGTTTTAATATATTTTCTACGAGGGCCTCTGTTTACTCTAGTCTGGTGAAAGATACGCAATATTAAATTAATTATAGCCTGCTACGGAACCATAATACGCAACGCGGAGGCATTTAATGAAATACGTATAAATTTAAACAGTATTTGTTTACGTTTTAAGCGCAGGAAAATCTTTATAATTATTCTTGCTGTTAAAAGCTTAACAAAACACGGATAAAACTCTGGTATTAATTATTTATGGACATTTGGTCTCGGTGGATTAATTTCAAAAACAATGGTCGGATAATTAAATTTAAATTTATTTCACGTAGACCATAAATCATAAGGTAGGATCGGTAACAAAGATACAAGGTTTAAATAATAAAACTTGATCACTATTGATATAGATAATAATCCAGAAGAAACAGGCATTGCTTCACCAGGACATTTTTCATGACCGTACCACGTCATCAAAAAAATTCCTGACTTTTTTTAACTTGTAACTCTACTTTTAAAAGCTCAAGAGTTCAACTTATCATAAAAATAGACGCAAGAAGGTCGTTCCAAATCTAGGCGACTCTCATCAAAAACGAGCTGTCAAACCGTTTAGTTCGACTTTTGGGTATGTCAACAACGTATGGATGAAACTTTTGCCTGCGTTGTCCGACAAAGGAATGGAGATGGCTCAAACAGTTCTAAAAGAGCCTTCGAGCACTCTCCAAAGTGTATCCTATAAAAAACCGATAAGCTGGCAACTCGACGACGATGCTCAAGAGTGTGTAGTCTGCTATTTGTCTGTTATTTGACTGCTATTTTTTTTGTAATTAGGATACGGACTCTTCGGTCAACTCTTTGGTCTATTATAAGTTTCCAATTGTTTAATTGAATGGATCATCCCAGCCTATAGAAGCCCACTGCAAGGCATAGACTTCGTCCAAATATATCTACGAAAGGACATGTCATAATCGCCACGGTTGGCTGGTAGTTAGCGATCGCATTGTGGTATTATGGTACGTAGACAACGCTGCTGCCCATCCTTTGTAAACCTTTTTGTCTAGCGTGCAGCAGTGGCAAGCCTATATAATGAATGCATAAAGTGTGAATTATATCAAAATTGTATCCTGGTTATCGAACTCGCGACCAACGACCTCTCTACTACTACTTTGCCTCTAAATTTAACCAGAACAACTTTATTCTTGTACCTAATTTGATAAAAATATTATTTTATTTATTTATTTAATATTCATAATTGTACACGATAAGATACATTTAATAAGTTTTACAATAATATACAGAAAATTACAATGGGCGGTCTTATCACATAAGGCAATCTCTTACAGACAACCATAGTAAAGAAAAGATAAAAGTACTTATAAAGAGTAGTTCACGTGTACAAAAAAATAAATATTGACAAACAAATGAACATTAATATACATAAACATACATAGACATACATACTGTGATATTATGTACATTTGCAATTAATGTACGAACTAGGTTTAGGATTTTTAGTTGAAAATACACTTACATTTACCTTATTGATATTTTAAAAATAAAATAGAAACGGTTACTAGTAAAATTTTGCATTTTACATTTTTGTTGGGAGACAAGAAATCACCTCATATAGTATAAGTACTATGACGAATCGAACTATATTCAAAGGATCTTTCAAATATACCGTCATTTATTGTTGGAACTAATAATAAGTTCGATATCAAATGTCTACAAAACAAATGCCGCGCGCTCTTAAGGCTGACACGTGTCTTCCAGTCTCCGTACGATGCGACGACATTAAGAAAAGCCGCGTTCCAAACAATTTGTATCTGTTCGAAAATCAAATAGTTGGTCGGCGGAAGACTGGATGCTGGCCTGAATAAATGTGATGTGTGTTGTGTTGAAGTGGCAGGGAGAAGATCACCGTGCGTAGAATAACAAGCCGAACCACAATCGTAGCGTTAAGCCATCATCTCACAACGTGAACCGCTTCACCACGGTCCTGTTAGAAATCTATATTAAATAAGAAAAGGACCAATATTTAGCCACTTCCGCACATGCAGTGGTAGTCGTGCAATAAAATGCACCGCCCGCCAGCCCTCTGATAAATGCGTATGCGGCAAACAATGCGAATCACACAACCGCCACCGCCAAATCACTCAACACGTGTTTCATCCCTCCACGCGGCATCTTCAGGAGTTATGTTACACCGATTAGTGCTAAACACAGAGTCTTGGCACTAATCGGCGGTTCATTTTATTGCACGACTACCACTGCATGTGCGGAAGTAGCTAAATATTGGTCCTTTTCTTACTTAGGATGGACTTCCGCGAGGTAACGCCTGATTCCATTAAATATTTAAGAAATCTATATGTCCATGTCCAGCTGAGGACGTCTTAAGACTCAAATTATGAGTACATAAACTCGTATATCTTTTTCTACGAGTCTAATATTTCTTACGATAGCCAAATTATATATTTGTATGTGTTTGTATTCTTTAATTTAATATGTATACCACTCATGATGCAGTAAAAAAATATTATTCAAAAAAGTCAAACCGGGATAGTTTTTAGTATAACATTTATTCAAATCAAAAACAAATAGATGTTATTTCGTGTAGATTCGCTTACAAATAGTTCGTTCACATGGCAATTTGTCGCTATAATCTCGGACACAGAGATAAGAGTCGCTACACATTGCTTGCTCACTGATAGTGACAAGGGTTTCGATATTGTGACGCGGATAAAGAACGGGACATATACGATTTATTTGAATCACTGTTTTTACATTTAATTTAAATTGCAAATACGTTATTTGAAAACCAAGTATCTGCTAAAAACAATATATCTTTTTGATTTTTTAAATTATGACGACTGGAGACTTAATTTTCAGAAATAGAGACCATGCATGCAAGAAGATTCCTAGCATCCTCTTGGAATTCTTTGAGGGAGGTCTATACGCAGCAGTGTATGTTCTATGATGGAAATGGTTACACTCTTCTTCATTTTCACCTCATGCCTATCTCAATTGGAATTAAGTGTATATTAACCAGTAAATATGAGATATTATCTGTATTGCAACTCGTCCTGTTCCATTTTGAATCTATTTTTTTATTAGCTTTATTTTCCTATAAATCAAAGTCAAAAGACAATCCGATGGTGGGTCAGGTCGTGACTAAGACCAGAAAGTTACTCAAGGTGGCGTGAGTGTTTTTTTATCGACGGATGATCAATGTCCACCTTTTGGTTTCTAAATGCCAATAAGGCTTATGTCATATGGTTGTAGATACGCTTCTAGCCGAGATAGGCTTTGTATTTCATCTAAATTGAGCACGCGAAACAAAGGTTTGCGAACTAAAAAATAATCCATGTATTATCATATTCCTGTTGCATTGATGACGTTTGCACGAAGAGGGTCTTTACCCGTGGTGGGTAGGGGATGAAGTATTATGCAGTTTGCAAAAGCGAGAATTACTCGGCGGTCGAAAAAAAATACGTGATTAATTCAGGATACGTCGTATATTCGTTTAAAATATAGATTTATTTATATTATAGTAACCATGGTCACGGTATTAATCGTCTTAGGTGACAGTGGGCATAGCACATCGCTCATACAACTGATGGCCATTGGACCGAGAGGTTCTTGATTGGTGACCACGAGACGGTAGATGTGACGTGGGTATGCCTCATATTGGGTGGACTTTCGACATAGTAAAATACATCTTTTCGATCTTGGGGGAGGCCTATACCCTGCAGTGGACGTCTATCGGCTCAAAAGAAGAAGAAAAAAGCTTCAAATGTCAACTAAAATAAAATAGAACCTTTATCGTATACCTCTCATATAATATTTAATTAGCACTGAAGGTTTCTAACGAGTGAATTTAAATCATCGTAAAAAAACTAGGGTGACCTTCGTTTGTATTGTCACCCTAGTTTTTTTGTATAAATTTTGCAAAACGATAATTCACAGTGATCATTTTTGTACGTCTAGTATTAAAGGAAGAATATTGTCAAAGGATACCAATTTGTTAAAAACAAGCACCAAATGGAACCACTTTACGATTACATTATACACGTATATATACATATATACGTATACTATTATATTTAATATAAAGCTATGAGGTTCCCAAACGTATCTTTGTGAGAAATACACCAACCCATACTTCTTCAGGTATTTTCATCACCTTCCCAGATGTCCGTGACACGGTTGTCGTCGTCGCTGTTCCAGTCCATAGACGCCCGCTGCAATGCATAGGTCTGATCCTAATATATCTATGGAGAGATATACCTTAATCGCCACGCTTGGCAGGCGGGTTGGTGGTGTGGTATTATTGTACACAGTAGTCACTGCTGCCCATTCTCTGAAAACTTGTTTGTGAGCAGTAGCAATTCTTTTTAATAAATTCATAAAGTGCAAATTATAGAATTGTATACTCGGAATAGAATCCGCGACCTACGAACACAAGGTTCAGTCATCTACCCCTACGCTACCGGTATTTTTAGTGTACGACGATATTTTTTTATATTCAACACTCTTTTAATATTCATAAGCGAGGTATTCGTATTTATGTTAACGGTTTTCTATCATATTTGTTCTACACTTTGTACTTTTATGTACCAAGTTTTTTATATGTCATTTAAAATATCGCAAGAACATTCATCTCTATTACAGTACAGAAATTATATCGTTACGACTCTACTGCAGTCGTCTCAGCGATAAACAATATTCGGTTCGTGCTTTACGGTAACAACTAACTAATATTAAGACCCTTTCAGTTAGTTCTTTATAATAAATCATTTTTATTAGATTTTCTATCGTGTCGCAAAGAAGGGACCCTTGTCGCAATCTGTACCAACCAATATATTGCCCCTTTTATCTTTTTGTTCGACATTCTGCAAAATTGCTTATTGACCAGCTGGTTTAACATATGATGCATTCGAATTCACGTTTAACTCAAATCTGATATATAATTTTTGTTTTAAATTTTTACACGCATTATGTTTTTACTATGAAAACTGTGCTGCAAAAATCAACCTGTATTTATAAATTTTATATGAGGAGATTAAAGTTATGGGATAATGTCTTCTGCTTTGGTATAATGAAAGCAAGACAGTTGATGCTGATGTGTGTAATATACGCAGAGTAGGTTACATTGATCCATAAAAAATCGAATAGATGATAATAAGGCTCGTGACTATTCAAGTATCGCGGATCAAAGATGTCGTGAGGAATTGTAGGAAAGTCGCGTTCAGTTTTGCGTTTGAGAACGTTCAATATTAAGTGTGCAAAGTCACCATAAAGTTGATTAAAATGTTTTAACATTCAACTAGATATATCTTAAAATAAACTCAAAATGGCGTTTCGTGAATCTCTTCTACCTATATAATAACTAAAAATATCCTCCGTATTGTAATAGATACGATAGTTATTTTATACTTCCTTATTGGAGTTCTTTAAAGATGGTAAACGACTTGTCTACTATGGTTTCTCGCTATATTACGTCTATATTTAGGTATAGTTAATTGAAAGCCAATGTAAAGGAAGCTACAACGGATGATATCATGAGAGTGGCGTGAAGAAATTGAACCTTCACTGCTTAAATAAGGGAAAGTGAAGTAAATTGAAGGCTGCCTATAATAATAATAAATAACTAACTGATATTAATATTTTTATATCAATTTTTACTAAGGACAATTTATAGTTAATAATTTTTATATCTTAAGACGAATGCTAAAATGGTTCAATTAGATAGAAACTAAAAACAGATTGAGCTCACTCTTATTATTTAAAAAGTCTATTAAAAATATCAGATACCTGCACATTATTATTATTAACACTTTTTTGTACACCATAAGCAATAAATAGAGAAAAAAAGAGAAACAATTCATATAGTACAAGAGGCGGTGTTATCGCTCGAGGCGATCTGTACCAAAGGGATTCGATGGACATGAGATACATAGTGGAGAGGGCAGTTTAGGGTGTACATATATGCAAATACTTACACTATATATATATATATATATATATATATATATATATATATCGCTTTGATAATCTCACTTTGGTCAGAAGCGAATAATCACTATTTTGCCAGTGTTCTTAATGCAGTTATATAGACTTAGGATCGTATATTTATTCTTTTCAATGTCGATGGTATAAAAAAATAAATAAATAGATCACCTACATTATCAATAAAATTAGTTGTTATAGGAAATGTTTACAATTTTTTCAAAGACGGAACAGAACACGAGCTTTCTCGTAAAGATAGGTTACGAGTAGAGGTATCATAATGATGTTACGCCAGGCAAATTGCACTACATTTCATAGATTTTGTTACCTAACTAAATGTTAAAAAGATTCCAATGTCAAACATCAAATATTAAGGGTTGATATATTAGTTGGCATATTAATGATTATTTTCTAATCGAATCAAAATATACATTGTTTGTAAATGCCAGGTTCAAATCCTTAATTCAACGGTGGAATAGAAAGTAAAGAAATAGCTCGGCTCATAGCCAGCTAAGGATCCCTTAATTTCAAGTAAACATCTGATTTAATAACAATTTTGAAAAGAATCGTTAAAAAAACTTTAAAGAAATGAACAATAAAATTAAATGAAATTCGTCTAAACAACAAACAAATATTCGTAATCCGTCAATCCGTTTGGTTAGTCTACGAAATATAAAAACAGCTGCCGGTCTAAATTCCCCGGTGCATTAGTGCTCCTCAATTTTCTCACAAAAATCATCCATTAATTCGTTTAGTTTTGTGCTACCTAGCAATTTAGATTATTTGTAATATATTAAGATTGGTGAAGTATACATTCTTCCTTTACTTATACAATTCCTTCGTTTGCCTTTTGATTATCATTATACTTTAAAATAATTATCTTGCCCTTGTAATAATATAATTACGTATAAAATTGACAGAATTAAAAAAAACATTTTGCAGTGTAACAATTTAATTTCACATGTTTTAGTTTGCAACAGCCAGTAACATTACATCTTCAATACTTGATTGATGAAAAACGCTGAAAAATAAAATAACCAGTTTTGTAAAATTAAAACTAAAAAATAAGCTAATCAACTTTTGAAGAGAAGTTAATTCTGAATAACAGGTGCTAAGTTTACTTCCACCTATAACAATTGGAGCAGACTTCTTGGCTACTACGTCATTGAGAGGAAAAAAAATCCTTAGTAAGTAAGGGACTATTATATAGCTACTTCCGCTATGTAGCTGTAGTCGTGCAATGAAGTGCACCGCCCGCCAGCCCACTGATGCGCATGCGGCCAACAATGCGAATTACACAACTACCACCGTTAATTCACTCAACACGTGTTTCACCCCTCCACGGGGCATCCTCAGGAGTAATGTTACACCGACCATTGCCAAACACTGAGTCCAAATATATATAGTCAAATATTAGTCACTTTTTTACTTAGGATGAACTTCCGCAAAGTAACGCCTGAATCTATTAAATAAAAAAATCCTTGCATCATATAGCTCCTTCCATTTGTTTATTACATACTTTATTTTTACTTTAGTCTTCATGCGCAAAATATGAAATCCATCAACAAAGTCGACTCTCCACTTTCGATCTGTCTTATTAAAAATGTGTGGAGGAGGTTTATATAATGATTATGATGATTGTTTTTATTGTACATTTTTGGTTGTTTACTTATAAATCAAGCAGGAAAATTATTTTTGATGCCTAATTAAAATAAAAATGTAATCATATAATGTAATACGTCTGTCATTACTGCATGCACTGGGCTTTAGATTTTCTACAATTTTTTTTATATATGTTTGTGTTTAATTTGTTGACGAGCCTTAAAAATAAAGTAAATAAATATGAATACATTTCTACATTTCTAGATACATCTAACATTGAAAAATGGGAAAAGTGATATCGAGCGTTGTTTTTGCACGAGCTTTAAACGTAATTTTGAATTACCACCGTTTCAGAACCATACAGGGCTGAGAAGACCTTTTACTTGTGAATTGTGAGCCAATGAGACGATGCGATCAAAAGTTTTCACCTAATGTGGGTCTAGTTTCATGTTGCAAGCTCTTATCCTTGATTAAAATTACACTTCTGACGTCACAGTGTACTGTTCTTAAATGTTGAGAGGAATACCATTTCTTTACCTCATAGTTCCTAAATTTTTACAATACTAATTGTATTTATTTTAAAATAGTAAATATGTAATAAAAATGTAAGTATAAAACATATAGTAAAAACCGTACTTATGTTAAGTATAAATACTTACTTTTAGTATGAACGGGACTAAGACTTATAAGATTACCATGCTGGAAACTTCTTGTGTGTTATAAAATCAATTTTAGCTGGCATACAGGGCCTGAAAAAAGTATTTGCTTTAGTAATATAGCAAAATAAGCTACAATTAAAGGAGTAAGATTTAAATATGAATATCTTCATTAGGCCAGAATGACATTACGGATAATTTTTTAAAGCTTCCTACTATTTTGCCTATGACTCTTATGAAAAATAAAAAGAATTTTAACTCGAAAGTTGAAAATTTTCAGAACATGTAATAATTTCCAGCGTTTGATAGTTACAATTTAAAAATATACCTTATCGTTTAACATCTGTAGCGATTACAAAAGTAATTTACTTAACAATTTAATAATAATAAACGGGATCAGTCTGAATTATGTATTATTTTTGAAAATGGCATTTTCAAATTCCGCAGGTTCGTGGGGGGAAGGGGCAGAGCCTTAAGTGCGTTTAATCAACAAGGTTGGTGAGCTCCCTAGGAAGCCTACTACAATTTCACAGCGTTGGGAGGCCGCCGAGCTCTTAGATCGTTTCAGTAACGCTCCGTGGAGTTATTACGTCCAACGGACCCTAATGTATTTTTTGATGTCCGTAGGAGCCCTAACGTTTTGAAGTAGGGACCATAGACCGCCAAAGCGTGTTACAGTTGTCTAAAGATGATGAATTCAGGTCGCTTTTTACTGGTCCTATTTGAAATCTGTGAGAGAGGGGTGCCTCAGGCCGATAGCTTCTGGAAGTACGAGGTTTCTGAGACAAGTTAGTACATACTAAACTTGTACATTAAAATAAACTCTAAATTCACTAATAGCGTATTGTATGTATTTTTTTAACTCCATTGGATGTGTTTGGTATTTACGGTCGGAAACATTACCATGTTCAAACTCACGTACAGAATTACTAGATAAATTAGTACGATACATAGAAATAGTAAATCCGATCTGCGCATCGAAATTTGAATAATGATATTCATTTATTAGTAAATACGAGAGATATTTCATACGAAATCATTTTATAATTTTAACTATGCCGTTTCATTTTTGATATTATATCATTACTATTATAAAGGCTGTCCCAAAAATCAACGTCAAGCCGAAATCTAATGATGAGGGAAGATACGAGATAACACCAGAAAATAACCGCCCAGTAGTCTCCGATTCACATAACTTACACTACACATCATTCACTATACTATACGCCTACACGGGTATAGTCCCCTTTCGTGCGTGCGTTTTCGTTGTAACAGGGGTACGATTACCCAGCGTAATTTTTAGTTCGCGGACTTCCAGTTTCCGCAGACTCAATTTCGATGAAACTGTATAAGCCTAAATCGGCTAGCAGCATAATTTCAAACATATCTAATGGACAAGAAAATAATTTAAACCACAATCAATGAAAGTTGCGTATTTAAAATGTAAGAAATTTTGAGTCCAGTTTAACAAAAGCAACAAGCAAGCAAAATAATCTTCCATAATCAAGTCATCGTTTACAAAACGGTTACTATTCATTTACATTCTTTGGTAGGCAATAATAATAGAACTATGTGAAAAAATATCTATCATCCTGTTGGGGGGCTGTCCTTTAATTTTGGGACAATTTTCAGTAAATAAGTAAAAAAAAATTGTAACTTTAACAAATACTGTAAAAAGCTATATGATTATTTATTACTTTATATCGCACAGATGGTTCTTGGGAGTGGGTAGTGTGAAAGGCTTCTTACGACGGAATGTTGTGAAAGGCCTTCTTCTGAAAGTAAAAAATACGAATAATTGAAAAACATTCAAAATATTAAACCTTTAACTTTAAAAAACATATGACAGTTTAAGATAATCGTGTCCGTGATTGAACGTCGATTACATTGACCGTATATCTATAACTTAATAAGTAAAAGACAAACTTGCGATCGCAGGTCGCAAGTTCGATTCCGCCAGCCCGATGATAAATGCGTATACGGCAAACAATGCGAATCAAACAACCGCCACCGCCAAATTACTCAACACATGTTTCACCCCTCCACGGGGCATCTTCAGGAGTTATGTTACACCGATTAGTGCCAAACACAGAGTCTCTGTTTTTGACTACCACTGCATGGGCGAAAGTGGCTAAATATTGGTCCTTTTCTTACTTAGATATATAAAAGAAAGTACAAGCATGATGCTTAGACAAACATACTGCAATATACACTCACTTCTTCGGATAATGCATCACAACCCCCTTCGGTGTAATTTTTTGTTTACACGGCCTAACATTACCGCAAACGCAACCCTTCATTAACTTACGGGACGTGGCTGAAAACGTCTCTACGGGCGTTACTCTGTAAGTAAAAAAAAAAAAATATTGTCCACCCTTTATTAACACTTATAAAACCTAAAATAAAGTTCATAAGTTTTAACATGGTAAACGCTGTCACATTCACACAGTTCAAGTAAATCGTTGCAATTTACGGGACATAGCCCTTGAAGGAAGAGTGCAAGTTATTAAGGGATTACTATTCACTAAAATCCTCTGAGTAGTCATCCTCCAATTTCTTGAAGGACACCAGCATCTCCTACAAAATTCACAGCACCGGTGTCATCACAGATATGTCAATCACATCCCGAGGAAAAACTCAATGTCCCCTGGCATTCTCGCTGTGCTATAGCAACATAGATTAGTTCAATTCAGTTTCGTAACTTCTCTTTACGGAGTTGCTGTGAATGGAAGATGTAAGTTCTCTTTGTTAAAGCCCGTAAATCTACACGCCTTTTAGTTATATGATTGACAGACACCACATTACCCTTCTTCTAAGAAACCCCTACCAAAAGGAAAGAGAATAAAGAATTAGCAACATCTACCGAGCATAATGAAATCTTTAACAATAAGTGTGTATATTAAGTTGCACCACGTAAACTCCTGATTTCCAAATTGGTACACAGTCGGTCAAAATCAGTATACAGTTGCTGACAAATTCTATGCAACCGAAAGATAAGTATAATTCGTGTATTAATGAATGAAATAACTTACTTCCTTTTCCAGAACTGGTTCAGCCATTTTGGTTTATCCATGTTTAGTATGAAACGTAAATTGGGTAAACTGAAAATAAATAGCAATGACAATAATTTGAAGAAAATTAATATGATATAAATGTAATGTAAGCACTGGTAGCTCAGAGATAGAGGATTGAGACTTGCGATCTTAGGTAGCGGGTTCGATGTCCGGGTTACATTCCTAAATAACTAAATAAATTCCTAAATAAATTAACACTTTGTGTATTAATAACATAAGATTGCTACTGCTTAAAGCGGCAAGCATCCAGTATTTTTTGCCGATCTTGCTTGACGTGGTCTTCACATCAGATTTTTAAGACACCAACAGTCATCTGTTCTGCTCATCTATTCGCCTATCCACTCCTATTTAAAAATTATACACGGACCGACAATTTCACTAAAGTCGTCGGAAAACGCTGACGCAAAGCGATACCATACGATCCTACTGGAAGTCTATGTGGGAGAATTTTGTCCACCAGCGTACTTGCAGTTGAAATGACTATATTAACAGAGTTCACAGAGTTAAATATTTATGGAGATATTTTTATATTTTAAATTAAATTAATCATTAAACACTGGTATCGCCTATCTTTACAAGCCTGTTAAATTAAAAGAAAGAAAAATAATAAAACTAAAAAAAGAAATATATCTTCTTATACAATTACTAATGTAAAGACTAGCCAATTTATAGTTTATTGTCTTTTATATATATATATATATATATATATATATATATATAAATATAATAGACATTTATTATAATAGAATATTCTTATATACATATATATAATCTTATCAAGAAACGTAATATATATATTACGTTTCGTGCAACGACTTCCTCGTCGCTACTCCGTATAGTCACCAACCAATTTTCTGTCTATTAATATCAATATATATGTTTGGATATAATTTTGAATAATTAAATTGGTATTTTGTGCAGTTTTAGTATTGAAATACTTAACTATACCAATTTAGTACAACTTTTTCTTATCACATTAAAAGTAATATTCTTGTGATTGACTTGTTACATTTTACTGCAACATCGTGATTGAAAAGTTATACCTTGTATTACTAGTGGCTTCGTCAATCTTCCCAACGCTTTCTTTCAAACACGGTTGCTTACTATTGGCGAGACCCATTTGTCCCAAACAGTTATCTGATGGACCCACGTTTAATGTAAAAACTGACGTGGGCGCCTAAAATGCTGCATCTTTAATTATTGTAAAACATGTTTATTTTGTAACTTTACGATTTTTAAATTCATATTTGACTGTTTTCTTGACGTACACCGTTTGCCATTCTTCTCGATTTTGACATACGTCAATGTGATTTACTTTTAATTTGAATAAAGAGAGATAGTCTTTGGAGTGCTTGCATATAGAACTTATTGAAACTAATAATACATATTAGTATGTACATACGTTTATATACTACATAGATTACATTATTCTACATGAAAATTGGGACAAACTTCGACAGATTTTTTGCTTTAACCGGAGCTTTAAAAGGTCTGCGCTTAATAAGTGTTACTAGTAATATACTTAAAAGGTTTCATATCATTTTTAACCTCACGTGCATACTACGTAAGAAAATAATCGACATTACATTGTAGATTAGTTAGTAGAAGTGGCAGTAAGAAGATCACATCGCGCACAGAACATATATTCACTGGGACATTAAGTTTCTGATGTAAAGACCACAAACCGACAAGCGGTACGTAGAACATTCACCTACGAGGTAGAGAGATGACCTTATCTATAGGACAGGTCAGAAGTAGAGGTCCTACGGCTATAATTATTATGAAGAACAAAACGCGTAAGCAGATTTCAAAATGTTATTTTCAATTGAAAACGCGTAATCATATCGCCATATGTGAAAACAATATTGCCGATAAAAAAGGTCCTCAAATATCAATAAAAGGATTCCTCATTTGGTCTAAACAAGCATGTTTATCGTTTCGATTTGTACGCCGGCCGTGCGTTTGGGGGAAGCGGGTCCTAAACAAACAATACAACTTTTGAAACACACAAAAAGTCCTAACGCTCACTCTGTACTCGGGGGTAGGAGCAGAAATGTTTGAGTTTTTTTCCAGTCATAACTAGGGTTTCACATGAGCAAATTGTTACTTTATTTAAGTTCAGAAGACAAATTGTTAATGATCAATTTAGCTGATTTCTATTTATTCATTATTTTATTTGTTTGTTTGTTTATATGTTTATTATTTTCAATAACTACTCTAAAACTTATAATATTTTTTGTAGAATCTACAATATAAGTGAGCTATATACATTTACACGAAAGAATTAGCTATTAAGGCTAGATCTAAATCCAAAATATAGAGATAAAAACTAACAATAAGATAACGTAAACAAAAACATTAATATTAATAAAATAGAATGGAAAAAATTAAATGAAATATAAAGATAAATATTAAAAAGAAAATTTTTAAATCAAAATCTAAATTATACTTAAAAACCGCTCCAAAATCATTTCACATGTTTTGCTTATATTGACAAAGCGCAAGTCCATTACATAGCTGACACTGATGATCCGATAGAATCGAACGAGTAGGAAGTAGGCGATTCAACGTTACTGATCCGCATAGCCGGAGTATGGAACGCTTTGACGGCTTTTTGATTTCACGAGAATTATTATCCAGGTCTCTACAGGGTCAAAGTGAATCGTCGCATTCCATCAAGCGACTTGGTCGTCAAAAGCGGACAAAAAGCGTTAAAAAAGAGTCTTAATGCTGATATATTTGCGCCCAGAGCCTATCATATACAGTTA
Source organism: Battus philenor (assembly GCF_028537555.1). Classification (NCBI taxonomy): domain Eukaryota; kingdom Metazoa; phylum Arthropoda; class Insecta; order Lepidoptera; family Papilionidae; genus Battus; species Battus philenor. The sequence continues at coordinate 6,572,975 of NW_027181688.1, read as the reverse complement.
TAAACAAATTATTTTTAGCTTTTACCAGGTTTGAAATTACAGAGCACCAGAGAATCTTAAATTAGATCTCTTAATGGAAACTAAGCAAGTGTAACATTATTTATCTCACCAGACTAGACCAACCGCGTTTTACTTTATTTTATAATGTAAGTACGGGGCAGAGTGAAAAGCTTTTTTAAGTAAATCTTGAAAATAGAATGGTTTCGCGACTATCGATGTTGATTCAGTAAGGATAGGAAGTACTGGAAACCTAATCACAATCGTGCTATGAGTGCTAACAAGCAAACAAAATTACTCAGAAAAAAATGGCTTTTGTTAAATAAACTAAATAAGTTTTAATTACATGATAAGCCTGTAAAATACGGTATTTATTTGTATAAATTATTATCTATTGCCACTTGAACATACCAATCTACTAGGATATTTAGATTAATTTCGCTATTATACAGATCTCATCAAAATGTCGTTTTAAATAACAATGAACAGATACAAAATGTTAAGACGCATGAAAAAATGGTCTATAATACAGAGATAAAGAAAGAAAAATACAACTCTAAGTCAGTGACGGAAGCAGTTTTCCTTTTAATCAACGCAGCTAAACCATTTCGACCAGCGTGTATAATAAACTATTCTACTTTTTTTCCCTGCGCCTTATATACTTCATTTGAATTTATTTTGTAGACTGAATCTGGTTTCCTTTTTTTGCAGTCTGTATCACTTTTCTACCTAATTCCAGGAATATTTTTCTTGTTAGTAGCTCCCACTATTTGGGAAGTCTTCTTCCACCCTTATTTGTGTGGGAACAGGGATTTTATTATTCTTTTGTTATTTTTTTCATATTTCTCTTCTCAAATTACACTTCTTTCATGCATCATCACATTATCTATCTTTACGTTTTTTCACTCTACAGTCCTATCTATCATTCTTTTCAATTCTATCCCATTCATCCATCCTCATCGCTGCAGTTTGGTCTTTTTTATTTCAGTTTATCACAGACTTTTTTAAATGAATTCTCTTATAGGTATATTTATCACAGTTTTAACACATCACATTTTAATTTATTCCTAATATAATTTTTATTTCTTTCCATTTACATTATTTGCTTGCCTGTTTACACCATATATTAATTTATTCTAGGAATAATGGGCGTATGTTGTCGTCGCCCATGAAGAATACTTCTTTACTCTACCTTATTCTCTAACTCAACCTTGAAATCAAGGCGGAGAGGAACTGTGTTGGTAGGTTAGCAATACTGTTGTCATTGTTTATTTTTTAATAAGTATAACTTAACTACAACAATCCTAAAGTTTAACTGTTTAGAATAACATATGAGAATAAGAAATATTATATATAATGTAATTGACAATTTCACGTATAAATTCGTAGCCACATACACTCAATAGTCGCCCACGTCTCTGCACCGGTGACGTCACCGCCATGATTGATATATCACTTAAATGCCACACCGTACTGCGGTTTAAGTCATAAACTTTTCAAGTAAACTTTAAGAAATATTCTATGACACTTTTATTAAGAGTTTACCTTTATCATGATGGCGATGACTGCTGGACCGGATATGTTCATGATATATATAATATATATGCCTATGCACCTACAGAATTACATTAAGAGATAAGAAATTACAATAAGAGAAAGAAGAAACAGCTTACGGGTCTAAAGAATTAAAAACAATTTGTAAGACTAACTAAAGATAATTGGGGTTCCAAACCCAATTATCTTTGACGTAGTTGCGGGCAATGGTAGTTTGTAAATATAATCGCAAAATAAAACCTAACTGAATTTGAAGAGGGCTCTTGACAAATCAGTGCTGGTTTAAAACTCTCCTGTCCATTATTTAAAGTTGACGTACTTAAAATTATAGAAGACCTTAATGTCATTTTAATTTCAAAATAAATTAACCCTTACATTCCCCTCATGTACAAGTGATCATTATAAAAGTTTGAATAACAAAATGGATAAATTCTTTGTATGCATATGTCACGGTTACTAAACCTACACTTATGATTGATTCACAGAAATATGTTTGTGAAGAAGAAAGTTCATTTCTCGAGGCGAGTAGCACATGTATTTTGCGCAATATTTTGATTAAAAAAATCCTGTATTAGCGTGTCAAAATTTAGTATAAAAAGACACGAAGTAGTTTAGTACGTGTAGTTTATTAGTATTTTATTCAGCGATTATTTAGAATATCACCTTGGCTATTGTAAGGTTTTCGCTGCGAAATCTCATTAAAAATAAGTAGATCTGTAAAAGAGCCAAGGTCATGGACGTCGAAGGGTTCTCGAGTGATGATCAGGAGTCGATAGACGCGGCGTGAGTATGCCCCCTACTAGGTGAACCGATGACTTAGTTAAGATCACGTACAGTTGCTTGATGCAAGCAGCGCAAGGCCGGTTATCGTGAAGATCTTTGCCAACCCATCCCTTGCAATTGGTGTGTATCAGCTTTAAAGCATAATAAAATAAAAAATAAAGGAGAAGTTACAAATAGGTTCAAATGTTTCAACCGTGAATTGTATGGAACTTATGGTATATAAGAAGCGTCAATATAGTGTTTTTCTTTTTTTTATTTGGTACCCGCTATTGGGACGTCTCGTTCCACCCCCTATTTTGTTCTGAACAGGGTTTTGTTGAGGCAATAATTTTTTCAGTACTCTTTTTATTTTACAGTTTCTTTTCTCTTCTTTCGCTCTTTAACATTTTTCTATTACATTTTTTATTTATCTTCGTTCCTTTTATTCGTCACCTTCCATCCTCTCCCCAGTCACTACAGTCTAGGTCTATTTTATTGTTACAATGTATTACATTTTTACTTAGAATATTTGTATGTACACTTCTACAGTTTTATCATCAGTTTCGTTCATTTAGTATTTTATTTACATTTTGTTTTGTTTCCTTTTTTAATATTTTGAATAAATATTAAAATTTACGTTATTATTGATTTTACTACTAGCTGATCGTTTTAGCCTAAGTATTATTTCTTTCCATGATATTTCCTCTGACGATCCTGCAGAAACTGAGGAAGGGTGTTCTGTTTTCTTCATCTGCTTTTATGGAGGACATTCTCGCCTCCTGAATCTTTATAACTATTCGGCATTTACTCTCGATTCGGGCTCTCCCGAAAGCGGTACAGTTAGGAACCAGATGAATCACGGTCTGGTTTACACTCGGTTCACAGAAGCTCGAGGGGTCCTCCCTGAGCTTGCACCGCTGAAGGTACTCAGAGAACCCTCCGTGCTCCCTGAAGAGCTGGACCAAGACCGCGTCATTGAAGTGTTTAGGTAAAGTAAATTACCGCTAACGCTAACTCTATGAAATCATACAAGATAATCTCCATTAAAGGTTATATTTTAATAGAAAATAAGGTCACAGTTATCGTTAGACAGTTGATATTTCTGTTAATCTTCAAAAACAGCATCAATTTCAATTATAAATAAGTCCATACCTCTTTTAACTATTCGACTTTGTCAATATTTTCTTACATGTCCTGATACCGTTACTAAGCTAATCCATCACTAGTAAGAGAAAATTGCCTGTTGGTACAATTCAAAAGTTGTAGCGTTATATTTCATAATCATAATCGTAATAATTGACAATTTTATAACTTTTAATTACTTAGATAGTCAATGTCGCTGGATGCGGCCAAAGCTAGGCGGATCATTATGACAATTTTAAAGGAGGCCTATGCCTTACAGAGGGCGTCTATCGGCTGACGTGAATAAAAAATAACGTAATTGTATACGAATTTTTTTTTCTTTTTTGGAACGAACTCACTGCTGCCCAAACGGCATTTACAAATTCCGCAGGTTTCAGGTCTCGGGGCGACGAAGGCGCCTAACTTAAGATCTCTTTTGTGATTGCTCGGGTATTTCGGGAAGGGGCATTATTGGGCGCTACATATTACTATTTTGCAGGATTTTGAGTTCAACGAACTTATAGGTCGCCTCGATGAACACCTTGTAGAGTGACTACGGTTAAGGGCCCCCACAGAGGGACCTCGGCTTAGGATGTAACTCATGCCGACATGAGGGCAGCCGAAAGGGCAGAAACTCGGTTTGGTCGGTTGCATTGAAAATAACATTTTATTCCCGATGTTAAACAAGGGATGGAAGCATTCGGGCAAGAAGCTTGCCTTCTTTCTACGTGTACTGTGAAATTGGGTTTGACTTCCAGGACCACACCTTAATAACGGGTTTAAGTCACCCATAGTATTGAACGGCGTATAAATGTGATCGGAGCTGGTGTAACATGAGATAGTGTTTCGCAGTAAGTTTTCTAAGGTTAGTTATAGTTGAGGCGTCAATGTATTGTCAATTTGTCAAGTAGACAGTATATCTGATTGTACGTTTCTTACTGTTTGTGGTAATAAAAGTATACTCAGACGTATGTCGATAATATTAAATGAAGTGGCAACACTATAATACTGATAATGTCACCAATTAACTAGCTCCTCATATTATTAATTCATAGCGTTCGACAATGTTAAAAGGCGAAAGCTAATGTTAACGCTATTTCCTTTTAATTGTTAACCTTTAACTGTGGTCTTTTGGCGCGGTCTCACAGACCGCTTGCAGTTTGTAATTTTTTTGTTTACCCCTTTCCCTTTGCTCCCCGCGTTTAATGTTCTCAGTAGCTTTAGTTTTAGCGCCGAAACGTATGTTGAGATGAGAGGTTGTGTCGGCGGCCACAAATTAGCTGAGTTATTTTACTTTATACTTTAACCGCGGTCTGTCAGACCGCACGTCCACGTTTACTGCGTAAATAATATAAACGGTGACTTTTTTAATTTGACTGTTTTATGTTATTTTCATTTAAAATGTCAATGAATATTGAACGAGGAGATGGCCTATGCTCATTTTATATCGCATTCTTGACTTGTGTGGTATAAATGCTCATGTACTACACAATGAGCACCAGAGCCAAAAAATAGAAAATGGAGTATTCTTAAAAAAAATAGCACGATCTTTAGTCGTTCCGCATATGCAAAGACGAGCAATAAAACCAAATAGTTCAAACGAATTGAAGATGATAATGAGGCGAGTTTTATTAGGGGCAGATGTGCTCCTAGATGAACCCCCTAGCCAGGAGAGAGATTCATTAAAGCGAAAAACATGTCGTCTTTGTCCGCCAAAACTAAAGAGAAAGTCCAATTACACTTGTATAAGTTGTAGGCAGGTCATATGTTTATAGTGTTCCAAACCCTTGGGCAAGGACTGCCAATAATTTTGAAGCAATTGGACCAATGTCAAAAATTTTGTATTTTAATTTGAGAAGACTTTTATTAGTTTTTATATTAGGTTAAACCTTAGAGTTATAGTTTTGATTGTTATTTTTTCTAAAAAGTTTAATTGATTCGAGTTTTTCGTCCTAAAATTGATCTCTAGTAAATGTACGCCAAAAAGTGCCTTTAATTGTTAGTATGCTTTATTTTATTTACAAATAAGGAAAGATTGATTAAAGGCCTCGAAATTATTTAATTTCAATATGTCTAAAAAACAATAAATACAAAAGAGTACAAATAAAATTAATATTTACGTAATATTTGGACTTCAGAACATTGCGGTCCGAGAGACCGCGCGTCCATGGTAGTGTTACAAAAAAATGACGTCCATAGTTAAAGGTTAATATAAACTGTTATTAGTGTTAGTAAGTAAGAATGGTCATTACCTTCCTAATATTCTATAGACACCTTGAGTACGAAAGAAAATACTATCTAAAAAAATTACATATGTGTATTTATTTTAGCTAGAAAAGCCGTTAGTAGAAATGTAAATTTAACTTGAACCTATTTCCAAATGTGGTTGAGCCGATACCTCTGTAGATATAACGTTAACCGCGATAGCAATGTTTGCACAATTCAATACAAATGCTACATTTATGTTAGTAACATTAAAGAGAAGCAAAATGGCACTAAAATGTGCTCTCTCACTTTAGGTCTCATAGGCAAGCTTGCTGTTGCGTATTAACCCACTACTTATTAACTTATTAGCTATGGAGAGAACTGTGCTCAGGATTTCTCTAAGAGATCAATTTAGGAAAAGGAAAGAAAAACAACAATAACAAAAAACTCGGCGGATTGGCAAGTTACATTGGCAATGAGCAGACCATATAGCACGCAGAACAAATGGCCGCTGAGGTCACAAGGTTCTGGAGGAGAAACCACGGGCCGAAGCCGGATGGGCAAACGGCCTGAATGTTGTTGCAAGACAGCATATTGGCTGCTTCCAACTGGTCTTATTATAAATTTCAGTAACAAAAATAATAATAAAGATGAGATATCTGACCATTGCTATATTATTTAGAGTGAAAATATCTAGAAAATAAGGCATAATGAAGGAACTTCGACTCGAGCTCTTCATGTGTTTAATGACTTGTGTAACACAATATCTGCGTTGTTGTAAATAAGTATTTTTTACCTATTTTGGTCTGGTGTTTTCATGCTGTCTCTTTCTCATAGCATGGTTCACTTCTTTAGACACACACCGAGTACAGGTCAGCTAAAGTCGGATATTACAAAATCGTATCAGCAAACAAAACCGGTTAAAAAAAACAGGGAAGGTAAGTAATTAAACAAATAGAAGGTAATGAAAACGAAAATAAAGTGTGAATCGCAAACTAAATACGTAGATTAAACTAAAGTAATGTAAATAAATTGAAAATCGTATCTGTGATAAAATGTGCTAACTTATATTAAATAAGTATAAGAAAAAAAAGCTAAAAATGAAAAAAATGTGATAATAACTTACACTTGTCATATTTTAGGAACGAGGCGAAGGACGAAAGACGACGCATATTAGTATGTAGAAATATGAATAGAGATTTATAGAATAACAGAAGAGGAAAGTTAGATTAGTGGACGGATAAAAAGAAGAATGAAGAATTAAAAAAAAAATTGTGAAAAGAATTATTAAAAGAAAAAAATGTAAATGCCCTGTATCAAAATTAGATAGGAGAGTACAGGATGTCCCCAATAATGGAGGTCATTAAAAAATCGTATCAGCAAGGGAAGTTGAAGATGTTAGTTAAAATTGCGACAGTTAATTTATGTATGTAGTTGTCATTTTGAGTATATTTTATTATTTTATGATATACTAAATGACATCATACAATGTCCACGTCAACTATTGGTTACTTGTCTTATTCTGTTTTTTCGTTAATTCTATAAGAAATTACTTAGAGTGAAGCCGACCGCCCACTATAGAAATTTCGTTATTATATCGCTATATTTCCTCTTTGTTGTATATAATAAAGTGTAATAATATTAAAAGTAATAAAAAAATTAATAAAAGTTGTTTATCCGCCCCCCTGCGTTGTATCTCTGTCAACTGAGTCTCGCCTCGTGGTCCAAAAATTTTTACTAACATACCAAGATTGTTTAATATTTACTGAGCTACTGACTTTTAAAAAAAAATTGTTTATACAAAAATACAAATAAAATAAAAATAAGTAAATATGTTCTGATGTACGTATCGTAACAAAAGAGTTTTTTAAACAATGAACAACAACAAAATGGTAAAGATTTTCTTTCTGTTCTCGCGAAACGAGTTTTATTTTTTTGAGAATGACATGCCGTTAATGAATGCGTATTGCAGCGCTCTGTGACCGCGTAAACAGCTTAACTGTGAGTGACTTAATGTTTATTTATCGACGTTTGCGCCTCGTATTGTGTTAATTATGCGAATTTATCGTTTTATTACTGCTTTGCTTGCCTTTTTATACGTTTTCTTTCTTATTAACATTACAAAATAAATTTATTTATCTGTTATTAAAACTCCGATATGCCCTACTGATAATAAACATTTTCTTTTGAAAGTAAAACCTGTTATAAATAAAAAAATACACACCCATATAGTAGTCGTGAGCTCTCAAATCAGAATTCAGACGGTTTCTTTTTTTTACTCTTTTATTAAATGTCATTAACACATAAGTTAGAGTAATTCATTGCCAAACTGTATTATAATTTAAATATGACTTTGTCTATAATAAGAGTTTTATACTAATTTTGTGAGATAAAACATGATCCAAATAGTAATATATAATCAGGTATAACAGACTTATCTCCTCCTTTATTGCACCTCTGCAATTATACATTTGTGATTATTCAATTATTTCATTTGTATGTGTAAAAGGTTTTCGTATATTATATACCAGACGCCCCCGAACTTGCTGACTAAATAATCTCACCTCAAACCCCCTAGTGAATGTAATTTCATAAAGTTTGTTCTTAGATGACCTCGACACTCGACAAAAGGAATATTTCAAACCAATTTGAAGTTAGGGGATATGAAATTAGGCAAAAATATTTCTCGAAAATTAATTTAAATTGCTTGATGTTGTAAGTTAAATCGTAATGACTCTGTCTGTACATTTCAATCACATAAACATACGTATAGGCACATATGTACATGAAATTTACGTATGTCATTTGGCTCCACGATAAATTGACATATGTACCTAATAATTTTCGTCGTTTTTGTTGGAAACCAGGAATTAAAGAAATAAATCAAGTGTTACATTAGTTGTTGGCGAATCATCATACATTCTACCTTTACAGCATGCAAATTTATAAGTTGCAGTAACTAGTTTACAACTATTTCCTTTTTAATTATTCTTTAATAGTCTTTAATATTGTTGGGTATTTTCTTGTAAATAATAGGTACCATACAAATAACATTTTTCTTAAACAATGTAGTTTTATATGCCTGGATATCGAACAAGTACCAATTTGGTAAAGTAACATTACGAATATATTTCGTAATAATCTTTACTTCGCCAAAGTTTCACATATTAGAAATCTTTAATTCATTCCAGGAATATTCGAACTCTGCTAAGTTGGTAAGAAATATTGAGGTAATGCTAGTTTCAAATAACACTAACCCCGGACACATGAGGTCGGTATTGGCTCGCGTCCAGATGCTGGCTAATGTAAAAATCCGAATAATAGATTCCTATGTCCGTGCACTAGACAAGTCCTCGGCTCGCAAGTAATTGCAGTCATTTACTATCACTTGAATCTGTACAGAGAATGCTTCTTTTTCTAACCGTTATATTTTTGTTTAAAGATTTCTAAAAGGTCTACCTTTTTTGTTTCGTCGATAATAACGCATACATATGCTGAACATCGACTTACCTCAAATATTTCTTAAAGAATAAATGGAAAGCGGCAGGTAGATCAGTGGTAGATCCAATGTCTTATGATGACTTTAACAAGGTCGATTGTCCATCCCGTGGATCCAATCGGTGATTTTCACTTCAGAATCTTAAGGCCTATCTGCTATTTCATCTCGCCAACCCGCTGTGCTCGATTACTTACGTCAGTCTACGGTTCTCCTGTTTTTTTTTTTAAAAATGTGAGAATAGCCCTCTATATGGCTCGTTGAATGATTGTGAGTAATGATGCCCTGGTTGATATAATCCGTTTCTGTGCTATAATTCATCATTGGTAAGACGCATTACACGTAAACTTTCGTTTTAAGGCACTGAGGAATATTGTACTAGAAGATGTTTGGTATCGACTAGTATTAGAATGAAGTTTCTGTCTTGATTAATGATATTATAGAAATAACCGACGAAGTTCAGTAGATTTGCAAGATGAAGTAACCGTAAATAAGCCAAATGGTACAAAGTACTGATGGCACTGAAAGTTCCTTGAGTGGAGACAACATACCGGCAAGAGTATTGAAGGTAGTTCACTCGAAAAGAAGACAAAATATTGTTTAAGGTTATCGGATGATTGATAATGTCCGCTTGCAATAGTATTAATAATAAATCCATGCTGAATATACGGCTAGTAATTTTATTAATGACGATTTTTGCCGATAATATGAAAAAAACATTTAACGGAGTAAAAATTGCATCCATTACGTGTTATATACGTATCGCCGATAACTAATTCCGTTTGTAAGAAATTGTCCAACGCATGAACATCGGAATCCATTACTTCGCTTTTTATTTCAGCCATGCATTTGGCGATGCGCCAATTTTGAACTCGTATTTTCAAAAGTTAGGGCCATTAGAACTAAGTATTACTGCAGTATATCACCGCGACCAGAATACCGGGCATGTAACTTTAGTCAGTCGTTGAAAATATTTATAATGTTCATTTATTTTTTTATCGTTAATAACCTTATTTTATCTGATCAGGTTTAGGTATCATCGCTTTTTGGATTATGATTAAATCAAGACGTAATATTTTATACGTAGTTTAAGAACGCAACATGGATACACTCTATTATAGATCAACATACTCTTTATTCCCTCTGCACAAACTATGTAGAAAATATATTTGCTAAAAACTTAGTAATAAATAGACCGAACTAACATATATTGTAACCATATTTTTTTTCTAATCAACCGTAAAGTTTATAAGATATTTTTATAAAACTTATTTTTAAATAATTTTATACAGATAATCTCTAGCGGAAAAGATAAAGATAATAACAATGATAAATTTTCGAAGGAAAACGTAATGTAAAGTCCGAGGAACAGTAGTGCAGCGGTAAGGATTGAGACTTGCGTAGATCGCCAGTTCTATTCCCAGAATACAACGTCACACAATTAACACTTTGTGCATTAAATACTTACTCACAAACAAGTTTCCAGAGGATTGACAGCAGCATTCTCTGCATACTATGATAACATAATGCAATCACCAACACGCCACACACGCCAAGCGTGGTGATTATGGTACATTCCCCATATATATTCTTTAAAGAGAGACCTGTGCCTTGCATTATCATCTATGGGCTAAGATGACGGCGACAGGTGGTCAAGTAAAATATTGCTATCATGTTTAGTCATCATCGAGAACGTGGCAGAGCGTTACAGTCATCATCATCATCACCACAGTCTTAGAAAATGTTGTTTCTTCACCTTCTTAAATTGCACTCCATTTTCCACTTTAAAGCTCCAGCGGCTATATGTTCAGCGGGTCATTGACCTGCCTATTGTCACCTTATCTTGCCATTTCGTTACCAACGTATTAACCCTATTTAAAAAAAAAATCGATATGTCAGAGCCTTGTTGTAGTAATTTTACATACACACATTATACATTCCACAATTCACTACAGTTTTTAAGTAGGGAGTCTGTCTAGAAACACAGACATAGGAATCAATTACCTTGCCTTCTATTTTAATCGACGCTTGGTCTCCTGCCAAATTTCGTATGAGTTAATAAGAATATACTATTAACACTACAAATTAAAGCATTATATTAATTATAGTTTTAAAATCAGGAGAAATACATAAACACCTAACTAATTGCTTAAGAAACTGATACTTTATTTTTATAGGCATAGTATGTATTTTCAAATGAAATTACTACTCCAAATAGTATTCTTAAAAATTGGTCTGATGTATGGACTGCGCTCTAAATTTATATGTATTTATTGAGTTTGGTCCAAGTCTTTGAGATTATGTATTCTGTGGACCTATATACCATTGTTTACCCTACCTATATATCAATGTTCACTTATAGACCTTGGTCTTACCCCATTGATTTCCATTAGAAGTCATATTACACTTATATAGTCGAGTTCTCTCTTTTCAGCCTATAGACAGCCACTATATCCTTGCCTTAAGGATATATCATAATCTATACGCTCGGCAGGCGTGTTGGTGATCGCAGGGTGGTATTATGGGGCGCAGAACACGCTGATGCATCCACTGGAAACTTATTGGCAGCAGTGGCAGTTCTATACAATTAATGCACAAAGTGTAAATTATGTAAGCTTACATCCCGGCAATAGAACTCGCGACCGACGATCACAACTCTTAGTCCTGTGCCGAAAGGCTAAAACTGCCCTATATTCAACTTGAACTATATATATATTTATATATATATACATATATATACATATACATATATATATATACATATATATATAAATGTAGGTACTCTACTCAAGTTACTATAGTCTTATATGATTTTGGCTTATTTTTACTTAAGGAGTGACAAGCAACGATTTACATCATCATCACGAAGAGCTTCCTTTTTTTCCACTCTAGTACAAACCTGTCTGGTTTTGGACAGGGCTTTACATTTTTAATATGCTATTTATTTCTTTATTTTATATCCGTTTTCTCGTCGATTTTTATTTTTATTATTATCTTCAAATTTTGTAATTTTGCTATTGTTTCTAATTACGTCCTGAACTATGGCCCTTCAGTATTTCAAAAACGCAGGCCTATCTTTATCGTCACTTATTAGTGAGGCGATGCAGTCTTCACTAATTTTTTATCCTAACAGGTCGTAATGAACTTCCACAGTTGGATATTAGCCTCTCCTATAGATTTTTAATAAGACAGGTATAAAAGGACCTGCAGCGTTCTCCACATAGTTCCCACAAATTTTGACTATCTTAACAAAGTTGTCTGTCCTCGTTGTGAGTGAACGTTCTGCGCTTATTATTCCACGATCGTAACTTCAAAATATTACTGTAATTATTACGTCATATTTATTTATTCTTTGTGAACAACGATTAATTTTTAATGAGATTTGTTTGAATCCTAAGCAACGTATAATATGGCATCGCAAACCATTTTCATAACAGACAATGGAATGTCTTTATTTAAGACGGCTTTCTCCACAGCTCTCATGTTTGAGGAGACGTCTTTGGAATTAATTGTGGTTTCTTAATTTGAATAGCAACAATGGTAATACTTGATTTAATCGTTTTAACTCGGATATTATATATTATCTGTTAATTCATTAATGCAACCAAAAGATATTAATATAGGGATATTATTTTAATAAAGGTTATGTGTATTTACGCACAAGGCATATACGTACAAAGTCTGCAAGGACAGATAGTAGACAATATTTTTAATATGTTGTATTTCGAATTTTTAAAACGCACTTTCTTGTTATATTAGCATTATGTTAGTTATTACGCTATTTTCGAACACACTGATTATTGTAGATGGCGTCATTTTAGCCCATAGACACCCAAAGGCTTAGGCCTTCTCCAAATATATGCATAGGGGGACATACAATAATCGCCATAATCAGAAGGCGGGTTGACAATCGCAGTGTGTAATTATGCGACGTAAAGGCCACTGCGTATTCGGCAAACATGTGTTTCACCCCTCCACGGGGCATCTTCAGGAGTTATGTTACACCGATTAGTATTAAACACGGAGTGACATATAACTAATTGACTTGTTTTGAGCTATGTACATAAAAACGTGACTATAGTTTAAAAAGAGTTAAACAGTAAACTGTGCTTAACACTCTCGTTCTCTGCGTCAACATTTTCAAAGAACTATGATCTTGTTGTTTTGGGAAGAATATGTCAAAACTAAAGTTTCCTAAGTGGCGTATGACCCGTATGACCTGGTATGTCCCTTATAATAATTTATTATGTCAGAATCAAATTTAACTGTACAATACACAAGGAACTTTACACATATCTTCTTCTCCAGAGCACGATTTTTTTCGTCGTACAAACAAGAATTGTGGAGTTTTTAAATCTCCTAACGCATGGAATATGTTAAATGTCAGATTTAATTGCTGATAAGTCATCGGTTAAAACGTTTTTTTTTTTATTGTTTTCTTTTAAAAGCTTCAACAGACAATTGAACCATGATTCATTTTCCTTTGCCCAGTACATTAAAGCCACGAGTAGCTTATTGTTCAGATCGTCATAAATATCGGCAGGTATGGTTTTATGGTTCAAATATTCAATCATTTTTGATTGCGCAGTTTTTTTTTGTCTTTAATATTTAATGGAATCAGGCGTTACCTTGCGGAAGTCCATCCTAAGTAAGAAAAGGACCAATATTTAGCCACTTCCGCACATGCAGTGGTAGTCGTGCAACAAAGAGTCATTTAGACTCTGTTTTTGGCACTAATCGGTGATGATGACTCCTGAAGATGCCCCGAGGAGTGGTGAAACACGTGTTGAGTGATTTGATGGTAGCAGTTATGTAATTCGCATTGTTTGCCGCATACGCATTTATCAGCGGGCTGGCGGGCGGTGCACCTTGTGATTAAATATTGGTCCTTTTCTTATTTTTTTTGTCTTATAACAAGGACTTTTGTTGATGTTAATAAAACATACAACTCAAGGTTTTAAAATATGAAATCTTTCTATAAGTTTATTTATTCTATTAGCTTTGGCTGTCAACTAAATCATACTACATATATGCCTGCAAATTGGTATATTTTGATTTGTTAATCAACAATTCATGCACATTTAAACACATTGAAAAAGCTTAATTGAAGATATAGCTGAGATGTAAAGATTTCTTTATGTGTATTTTATGTTGACGGTTCCAAATAAATTGATAAATATTAACATAAATAGGTTATACTAATTAAATAAATAGATAATATTTAATATAAAATAGAACAATGGTAGTCCAGAAAGAAAAAAACCCAAGAAAGCAGACTTCAACACAGAGAACGTCACCCACACAACACACGGAGGGGCAAACAAACAAAGTACCCGAGTCACCACAAAACATTCTAGTAGTGCACGAGTACGAACAAAACTATTATTAAGATAAAATTAAATAATTGATTAAAATTTTTAAATTTAACGTAAACTAGAGTGTTAAATGAATAGATTTGTAAAAAAAAATATAAGACAAAAATTAAAGAATATTTATTAACAGTTACGTTGAATTTGTATTTTGTTATTTATTTCGATACAACTTAAAGTGGTTTTTGATTTGAAATGTTCAAAAACAGAAATATTTATTCCAATTATTCCTACAATGCTCCACAGAGATGATCTAGAATGATTTGAAAAAAGCCTCTATTGATTTTTTGTAGTGTTACTATTTACTATTAAATATTATAAATAATTTAAATAATATAAAAGATACAAATACTGTATTCATCTGACTAAGAGTTACAACCGTAGGTCGCGGGTTCGATTCCCGGAATACAATCTTATGTCATTCACATTTTTTGCATTAATTATTTGAGATTGTCACTGCTCACAAACAAGTTTTTAGATGACGGACATTATCGTCCTCTGAACTATACCACACTGCGACCGCCTGCCAAGCATGGCGTTTGTGGTAGATCCCTCCATAGATATCCTTGTAGTAGACATCTAAATAAATTGATAAAGGTAAAACTATTTTTTTTACACTACTTATTTAGTAAGTAATTGATTTTATAGTGATAACAAAATATTTCTTGAAAAAAATATTGAGAAATGCAAGGGTAAGAAAAAATAAGAATATTTTTAATATCTTAAGCATACATACGTGAAACTTTATTATTTCAATGATAAAAACATCCATACAAAAATCATTTCTGTGAAACATTTCGTATAAAAAAATGAGTATTTTAAAAGGAAAACCTTATAAACACCAACTTATTATTGACTTATAGACGAACTTTACTTTGACGGCGGTCAATAAAATAAGAGAAATTTATTTCCTTCTAGCCGTAAATATAAAGAGACAGTTGATGGACAAGATAATGCTTCAATAAAGTCGAAATAAACGCATCGGCTCTTTATTTTTTCTGATTTATTTATTTGTAACATTCTCTAAGTATCGTAAACGTCAAAAGTTAATCTGGGGTTATGAAATTTGGAGTTTTCGTCATTAATTTATAAGAATTGAAGATACTGCTGAACTATGCCTTCAATATAGATTTCCAATAGGACAGATAGGAAGGGTTTCCAACGTCTTCCGTCTACTTGATAATATCTTTTGTTACGATGCTACGTTTTTGTTCCACTGAATGTACTAGTGTTCTGAATAGGACGTTAGAGATGGTAAACAATTGAAGTAGTCACTAGAAACAATTGAAAAATAAGTAAGGAATATGGGCAAAATTATATAGCATGATATGCGGTTCTTTTCGTGTTTTCTAAATGTTATAATTTTTGTTATCAACTAGTTGCCGCCGACGTACTACTTACAGTCAAATTTATTTCAGAATATTCACTTTATTTATTGATTTAAACTCGTAACAATAAATATGATTACACATAAAATAAATTTTACATTTAGTACGCAGCGCTAGTAATGATGTAATTATATTTTAGTTCTCATGCTTTCATTTTTTGGTTTCATTTGATGGAAAATGTTCAATAGGTCGATTGTTTTAATTAAAATTCAATATATATTTATTCAAGTAGGCATTTACATGCGCTTTTAAACCGCCAATTATTATAAAATTATAAGCTACCACCGACTCGGAACCCTGATCTGTTGAGAAGAACCGATCAGAAACTCAATAGTCACTCTTTTAAGTGAAATGTAATTATAATATATAATATTAAAATGTAAATACAATATCAATCACATAAATGAGTCAACAAACCAAGTTACACACAGTTTAATCAACTAAAAACTTTTGAATGCTATAATAGTATTGATTTAATAATGCACATTTATTAATTTTGGATTTAAAACTAATAAACGGAAGGTGTCAGTTATGTTGAGGAACTATGTTATATTTACGTACACCCAAACTAGTGGAGGAATTTGTTAACTATTTGAAGACAAAATTTAGGCGTTACGAGTTTATTTTTAATGAGTGTCTGAGTTATATTTTACATGTGTCTCATTATTTCACACGTAACATTTTAAATTATGGCGCATGAATATTATCATTAAAGGGGAGATAGCAGCAAAAAATGTTGCTTATACTATTTTCAATATATATTTTCAATTTTTTACCACGATAACTTTCCACGTATCATAACGAAAATATGAACAAATACTTGTATTGGTACATCAGTTCTCGAGTATTTCATTTACCAATGTGCTAAATGTTTCATTTATATTTATTTAAGTATTGGATTTTATTTATAAGCGAAATACTTAGTATCTATATCTGAAGCGGTTCGGCTAGCTCAGAGTAGGATATCCTTAGTAGTAGTATTATGTGGCTGAATTCAAGCAGCTTTCAAAAAGTTCCTTGAAAACAACTAAAAGGATGGTCTATGTCGGGCATTGACGTCTTACGGCTGAAATAATGATTTGTTAGTTAGTTAAAAATAAACATATAGTTTATTAAATCTCTAGAGAAAAGAATCAAGTCGATCAAGTAATCACCTTTAAGTCTTTCATTCTATCATTAAAAATTTTCAAATTTATTATTTTTACAAAATTTCATTATGTAATCCACACTTAATCATTTTCAATTAAAAAAAGATTTACGCGCTAATTGCGGAACATTTTTTTTGTGTTAATCAAAAGTCGTTTAGGTTTAAATTGGAAACGTGATTATCTCGCTGCGCTCGAGATCAAATTCGCTATAAAATATTAAAGAAAATCTCTTTCGGCTTACAAAATCAAATAGCATTTAAATTAAAAAAAATGCATGCTAACGATATATTAGTGTTTTGTTAAATTTATTTAATTGTAATTGTTCTAATAAAATTTTAATATTCTGAGGCGACAACATATAGAAATATATACATATTGTGGCGGTATTTATTTGACTCCATTATCGTATAAAAAGAAAAATACAACTTCCACTCTTACCCAAAAACCATACTATGGTAAATAAGTACTATGATCTATTTAACGAACATCCTGTACAATTTAGGCTGGGCAAAAACGAACACCAGCTCCCTTCCTTAACGGCCCTGGTATTAACTTTCAAAATTTGAATTATTGGAGAAAGGAATCTAGTCGCTGAAGAGAAGTCTACCTTAGCCTGCTACCCAGGCTTTCAACACCGAACACTGTTTAGAAAAAATATTCGGAGTTGTAGCCCTTGTAGGTGTAATGTCCTTTCTCTCTATAATACGATGAACTCGGATCCCACACAGTAAAATCATTAAATGTGGAGAAGTGGAAATGTGAACAAGAGAGATGAATGTGGAGATATCTTAGTTCTAGGTGTGGCATTTTATTTTTTCAGATTAAAGCAACACTTATTAGTGTTCGTTTTTGTTTTAACGTCTAAAATTATCACTAAAACTTACTTTAATTTTACTTCGCCTACGGTCTTTATAAATTAAAACCTTATTTATCATAGTAATGCTTCAACAATGTAGTCAGGCATGACCATTGACAACCATTTTAAAAAAATAAATGAAATTCTACTATTAAAACGAAGTTAACTTAGTTTTATTTAAAAGAAATCTTTTACAACTTTTCTACTTGAATTGTTATGGTAAATTTTAATAAGAAATAATAAAATTTTATTTATTCATCATCGGAACTTGTAATAGGACTTTTATCGTCATAAAATCTATTTTATTTTTGACTCTAGTCTGCATCGTAAAGTGTTATAGTTATGTCGAAGAAACAAGAAGAAATTCCGCAACAATATATCATCTGAAAAAGTGACAATACACTTTATTATGCTTTGTACAAAAGGATGTATACACAAAGTGTTAGTAGATATAGCCTGAATGAAAACAAAATAATTCTTGTGATTTAAATATTTTCTTTTTGAATACCTTTTCCGTCAATTTACTTTTAATGTGTGATTTGAATTTTATAAATGGTAGTATAGCAATATTTTGCGGAATTTTATAAAAAAATCTGATTCCGTTTATACAAATCCAAAATATATTACTTCTCTTTTCATTAATAGTTTTCTTTCTAAATAAAATAAGTATTAATATTAAATTTATAAAGCGTAATGTTATATTAGATCCATTTTATGTTAATTTTTGGTAAGGTTTTCGTAGTTTTAGATTAATTTTCCTGTTTATTGCGGTTGCACAAATAATCTTTATACCTGTACACTCAATCCAGCAGTGGGAAACAAATGTATTTTCTTGTTCAGCGGTGTTTCTCAACCATTGTTCGCGGTTGGGGAGAAAGCTTAATTTTCATGAGAGCCGAAACAATCGTGTCACCGTCGCGAAGGCAGAATAATAACGACATTGTGATAATAAAAGTAAATTGAATTTGTAATTCGCCATGAATAATTGAAGGGATTAAACGCACGGACCGTTTTTTTTTAATTTGTTCAGCTGAAATAATTACTGAAAACGAAGTGATCGAATACAAGCTATTGTGAGAAAAGGTAACGATGCTTTTAATTGAACTTTGCCCAATTTCCTTTATCGGGTCGTTATATTTATTCATTTTTTTCAAAATCAAACAGCCACAATTAATACCTTTTTGTTTAATTAATTTAGTAAAAGTAATACTCTTTACAGATGCGCAGCCTATTTCCATGACGTTAATTTTTTCAATACTTTCAATTACTCAAAAAATTAATTTACAATTAGTACACGATTTTTGAGGGAGCCTATACCTTGCAGTGGGCTGAAAATAAGGAGATACATATATTAAGTATGGATTAATAGTTACATGCCTAGTATGAAATAGTATATATGTACATATTTATATTTATATCATTTTTATAACTTTGGAAAATCGAACAACGTATTTCGTAAACATTTAGTTTCAATTAATGTATGGTACAGCCTATCTAAGAATCGACGTTATCAGAAATAGCAATGATAATGTAGTAAGAAAAATTCAGATACTTAAAAATGAATTATTGTTTACGTTTGTCTTGGAAATATATAGAAGAGGCCAATGTCCAGCCGTGGACGTTATATGGCTGCAATAATGATGTAAAATTTATACTTCCATTAGTTGCATGTCGCAATTGAATAGAAGAAATAAATTAATATAATTCAGAATATCAATTTATACCAGATAATTAGAAATAACTGTACGCTGTATAATGTGCTATAAAATGCATATATTATATATGGTCATTGATATAAAATCAGTAGTCATCATCTGTTATAAATAAATTAATAATTATTATTATTATTCAAGATAAAAAATATATTCTGTATTAATTGAGGGAATTCATTTTGCTCTATATAACTGAGACTGATAAAAATATGAAAAACTTTTGAGTCAAATGTTAAATTTTAGGTTAAAGAGTTATTAGAGACTGGAATAGACATTGTATACGTGTCTCCTACTTGAAAATTCCATTTCCTGGCGCCTTTGTCTGCGACCCTCTCGTTTGCCGCTATCGCATCGTCTAAGCGGAATGCGTCAATAAACACAATGCTCCGACATACTGCTGCAATGTATCTGTGTTTCACTACAAAATATTATTTACAGGTTAAACCAGAGGTAAGATAATACTTATTCATCGTTTGACACTTCAGTAGCAGGACATCCACTACTGCAGATAAGACTCCCATATAAATTACAAATGGGATCGATTCGAAGAGGCCAGCATTCAATACTTATTTATTTATTAATCATAAAATACCCAGAAGAGTTTATTAATAATTACTTTTTTATATATTTACTTTTTTTATCGAACATCTTGTCTTATCAACGCAGATCACCACCAAGGAGGTTTTTTGTAATCAAATAAAATTTTCTTGAGTATTAAAAATAATTTATTTCAATTATTACTATTGTAAACAACCGAAAGTTTTCACATTTTTGCGAAAGCTTTTCGCAGGTTTCAGATAGGTTAAAGTACGGCACAGGGTGCGCTAATTTACTAATAATACTAATACCTAGAGTATGTAAGCTCGCCGCCTGGGGAGCCTGGGTTCGGGTCTCTAAATAATACTATTTTACCGGATTAGGAGGATGCTGAGCTTCTAGATCGCTTCAGTGAACCCTCCATAGAGTGATTAGGTTCAAAGGCGCCTAAGAAGGGAGCTCGGGTTGGACTGCTGTTAGCCTGTTTAAGATCACTACCTCTTGATAAAGCGTTAGCGCTGAGAGAATGAGTGGTGGAAGGAACTCGAGCAAAGCTTCTATCTAATATGATCGCAGTTTGACGTCCTGTGATCTAAAATCCGAATACGTTTCTGATGAGACCGGTTGGTTATCGAATGGCGATGATAACGGTGTGCAGTGTACATGGCTTGTCATATATTCGTCGCGTCGTCAGGAAAAACGCTCTTATTTTTATATATACACATACTATCTACTCTATCACACACACATACACATGTCTACTTCTAGACATATGCCCTGTGCACAGATTTCCAATAGGATTGGCTGGAAGTGACATACAACAGGCGTCTCCCAGCGACCTCAACAAGGATGTCCTTTGTAGCCTTGCCGGTCCGTGATCTACTACTGTACGGCTTTAGTGGTGATCTGTTCTGCTTGCTGTATGGCACGCCAACTGCCTCGTCAACTTGCTAATCCACCGGTCTATGTTGGCTACTTTCTTTCCTCTATGGATCTCTTCATTCATGATTCGGCATCCTAAAGAAATTTAAAGAATAACCCGCTCCATGGATTGTTGAGCAATTATATGTTTGCCAATGAACTCGAAGTGAGAAACCACGTTTCTGTATTGTTAAGTAAGTTGACTCAAAACTAGTACATCAATATTAAATGTAAAATCACTATATGATCAAATCAATGGTGGTGTATGAGCAGGACCCAAAAAAACAGACAATCAGTCAGCCGAAACGTGAAAAGTTGACCTCGTTTTTGAACAAGTTAAATATAGAGAGTTCAACATTGGGAAACGCGTTGAGAAAATTTGCCTACGTAGCTCTGGGTTAACGCTGCCCTCAACTTTGGTGCCACTTCAGCTAAATTGGAGGCCGCGAAAGTTTCGAAAACGAGTTGTGTCCGCAGCACTTCTCTGGGCACTAAGTTTGTACAAACCCCCGCTTCATATCTTTGCATAATATAGATCCGTGACAGTAATTTTGATGGTTCATTCGACATAACTTATGTACATACTTTAACTTATAAATAATATTACTTACATATTTAACTAATAAAATATTACGAGTTTAACATTGTAGGTTTAACTAGATAGTTTGTTTTAGAATTTTATGATTCCATAACAAATTCCAGCTTCCGATTTCTGGTATACAATCTTATATTTCACACTTTGTGCAATAATTACGAAAAAATGGGCATCGCTCACAAACAAGAAAACCAGGGGATGGTCAGCAGTCTCGTCTGGCAAGCGTGGCAATTATGTTATATCACCCCATAGATATCTGTGGAGTAAGACTATGCCTTGCAGTGGGCGTCTATTAGCTAAAACGATTACGAGGAAATTATCTATAAAAACACTATTTTAAAACTTTTACACTAATTTCCAATCATCTTGTATAAAATTTACTTATCTGTAAGAAAATCAATCTAGCGTTCCATGCAAGTTATTTTTTAATAAATCGCCTGTGTTTGTAATATTAAAAGCGAATCGTTTGACATGAAACTTTAACGCCGCGTACCGCACGGTTAAATATGTACTAGCTTGACCTAATTTAATGCATTAGCAAACATGAATTATTATCTATAAAACGGTGAAATTAAGATATAACCTCCTGTTAGAAACGAATTTCTATTCTTATATTTACATTTATCGTCGTATTACTTTAGTACCTAAAATTATTAGTATTTTACTGTCCGGCTATTAGTTTATTTATAGATCACCAGGATTGTGGTGATGAAGCTTTTAAGGTGCGAAAGTTTCAGCTCATGCAAACCTTTGCTTTACAGTACTATCGACAACTTTAGGTATGCGGTCATCCTCTCGATCTTTGGGTTAGGCCTATGCCGTACAGAAGGCGTCTTCTGACCTGCTGGTGATGATGAAGTTACTTGGTTAAGTGCAAACGGTGACGTAATAAAGCTGGAAATAAATCCCATTATAGCACTGCATTGTCAGGTCTTTGTTCGTATATATGTATGACACACCCTAATAATATTTTTGAATGCATTATCACCTCGTGTACCCTTTGAAATTACCATTAATCTCGCATGACATATAAACATTTTGCTCACATACATGCGTTATGTAACACTACGTGATGGGATAGACATCACACGACAACCCAAACAAACAAATTTATGCGCATACATAACCGTATACCAATAGGCCTTTAGCCAATAAAATGCTGCATTTAATATTACAAATTATCTTGTTGTGCATCGTCTGATTTTGGGGTCGCCTGTTTCATTATGATCTATGAACTACTCCTCGGAATTAAAGAGACAACAAATTGATGTGTTTAAAAAAAAACAATCGCGTCCTACTGCAGTATAAATTTAGGTAAAGTTCGCTTTTATTTATAAATAATATCTGCCTATGTAGGTATCTATTTATTACTATTTTTTTTCTCAAAGCTTTTCTGTTTCAAACATAAACATGGTAGCGAATACTGACATGATTGGCCACGACCCTTAGTCATCAGGAAACTTCCAAATAGATTACAAGTATAGGCATAATAATAATAAAGCTTCCTTTTATTCCATACAAATGACTTAAAATTAGAATTTTAAATAACAGCTTTAATAATTTTGTACTAAGTATTGTATGGACCCCCTCAGAGTAAAAGCCTCCTCTAAAGCTTTCCATTTTTCTCCATCTTTGGCAACTTGGAGCCACACGTGACGTGCCGTAGCCACGATCTCGACAGCCCATCTGGCATTAAGTATGCCTCTCGCTTTGGTACCACGTGTATATTTATATACTCGTATAATTATTATTATATATAACAGACGTATCTCAACATTTCCTCACTATTTACCCCTGCCTACTGGCTATCTCTTAATCACTTTAAGTTGACTGGTA
The DNA here is from genome assembly GCF_028537555.1 of Battus philenor. Classification (NCBI taxonomy): domain Eukaryota; kingdom Metazoa; phylum Arthropoda; class Insecta; order Lepidoptera; family Papilionidae; genus Battus; species Battus philenor. Next base: position 6,549,477 of record NW_027181688.1, on the reverse strand, counting down.
GAACATAAGTGCTTATAAAGCATTAGGTTCACTATAGCATAAACCAAATAAATAATTCATTTAAAATTTATTATTAAAAAAAACTGTACTATTCATGTCGGGTGTTGTTCGCTCTTAGCAGCTTTTATAGTTTCGCCTGACTCCTGGCTGTTAATAAATTATTTTACGATACCTTTTATGAATCTGTACTACCGATAGATTTAAAAATATAATTTCTAACAGTATAGCATTTAAATAATTTTGTAGTTTAATTTAGTACAGAATTTAAAAACAAATTCTTTTTAGCGTAACCATAATATAGTAAATTCTGAGCAGTACTACGTTCGAACGCATAATCCAACACAGTATAGAGATTGAATACAAAATTTTGCGCAGCACATAGTTTAAATACCACACCAGCACCGCGTATGCGCGCCTTCAAGCATAAAATATCTTGTAATAGGTCAAATACAACCACGAAAACGAACTGAACTAAGTTACTTCGTCTGTAGTTTTGAAGTAAAGCACATACTGACTTTGCTTCTACTAACTGACTATTAACTAAATGAAAAACAAACATAGTAACCAATTTCAGATATAATGCAAATACAGTCATATGATTTTAGGGATAAATTTTATTTTAATAGACTTTCGCAGTCTATTACATTTGGAACTACTTGCGAATTAATAATAAAGAAAATAATAACTAGATTATCTGAATGTTATAAATAAACCGCGATTTCTAGCGGAAGAATAATTTTAAAGCAAAAAGCAACATTTTAGCGCACCGCGGTAACGGATTTTCAGTGGTTTGAATAAATTGTGTAGCCTATTGTATATATTTTAATTTTCTTAGTACATTTTGCTTACTTTTGTTTTTATTCTACTTAATTAATAAAAAGTTACGTCACAAATTATTAAAGTTTATTATGTATTAACTGATCTACATTTTGTTTATAAGACTTAGCACATACTAAGAAAAAAAGTTTATAATGTTTTGTAAATATGTAATGATTAAAGTGGTCATAGGACGTCGAATGCAGTGCGCTTCTGACTGGCCTTGTTGGAAATATATCAAGCAGTGAAAGTCTTACGACCTTAATAAAGTCTTCTTATGGGTGGGCACCCTTCCCTACGCTTACTGCTCCGTGGTTTCCATTCCGTACACATTTTAGCTATAGGACAACTATTGCTAAGTATAGATCTCTCCCTTATATTTTTTACAACGGCATACCTCCCACACCTTTTTAAACATTGCAAAATTATTGTTATTTTCTTAACAAAATAAATCTTACTTACAAAATATTATTTTATTAAACTTTTTTTTACTTAGTGAACCGATAGGTAGGAAGAGCAGACATTGTTTTATCCTTGGCATAATATGTTATTTACTTACCAAATTAATTAATAAAAGTTATCTTTCTCATTTTAAAGTTAAAACTGAAAACCGTATTTACGAGTATTAACATTTAAGACATTTTTAATTTCACTTTTATTTTACATATAAATTGTAAAAAAAAGATTACACTAGTAATAATTACAAATTATCATTGAAACACTGTACAAAATAACGTGAATCTTAAGTCATCACACAGTAAGCATAAGATAAAAAAAATAAGGCTGCAAATATACTATGTATAAATTTACCTAATACAAAGTAAACACTAGTTTATATTACACTTGATTTAACTCAATACGCATCTTTCATTGACAGTTATAATAATTTTACTCATTAATTCTTATTTATAACCCATAAATAAAAATATATTTATTTACAACTTTCATACTTTTTGTTTAAACTAGGCAATATTTAGTCCACAATTACTAGGAGAAACAAACATATGTTTTTTTTATAATATTATCCTCTTATTCTTAAAAAAGTAAAGTTTTAAATAAAATGTTTAATTCAAAATAATTTTTGTCATAGATAGGTATTAGGCATTGTCAATCTCTTTCATTTTAAACTTAATAGTTTATATTACTTACGCATTATATTGCTTACACAGACTAAATTAAAAATTTTAAATTATATGTTTCGATTTGTGTGACATCAGAAAAAACATACGAGTTCCAATATGCGTCTTTTGAAGTTGTAGTTTGACTGATATATTTACGAATTTCTTATTTCCTGTGCGGTATATAGTAAAATGTAACATTAAACGCGTTTGAGATGTTGTATCGAGAAGGAAATTCTTACCTTTTATAAATTTTCGTTTATCTGCTTTTTTGTTTTATTTGTCATTATAAATATGTCTTTCGCTGGAATTTTTTATTTTTCCTTATTCCACAGATATTAGCATCCATTTCATTGTTTTAACAATTCCATTTAATGTTAACGATTTTTTGTGCTTGCATTTCTGAGCATTAGCTTGCATTACTGTATGTTTTTTGAATCTCTTATACTATTTCCTAACTTAAATCATATTCCTAAATTATTGGTGCACTGTTTGTTTTTTACAACACTCGAAAAATGTCCAGTTTCTCTGGTTTTTAGGAGCATTTACAAGTTCAACTAAGTTTATAGCTTGCGAGATATTATCCGAATCCGATTCAACACATCAGCTTTTATTAATTTGTTTATGTTATTTTCCATTTAGGATCCTTTATTGTGATGACTTGTGTATATCATAAAAAGAATACTAGAAGAGCTCAATTTAATATAAATTAAAATCATTTTGAGGTCCCTCATATTGGCTTTTGACGTTGGGTCCTCCTGGGTGTCCTTGTATCGAAATACTAAGTGGTCAGTAATCCGAAGTCCTTTCATTAGGGTCCTTGAGCGTGGTCACTCCATAGAGCGTCCGCAATACATGACCTTGGCTGCCTCTCAATTCGGTTAAATAGTAGTATGTAGTAGCCCGAGGCGAGGCTCTACCTGGAGCCCTTGACCTTGACCACCATAAAATAGGTCCTTCTAATGTATTACACAAGAGTGTATTGTAATACCATACATAGTTGCCTACAAACACTTACTAACTATATGGATAGGTTAAAAAGCACACCTTTACCATTCTATTTAAACTTAGCAGGACGAATCTATAACCAGAACGTTATTTGTACTTAAAAGCTTGCGTACAATACATGAAAGGTACAAAAGTATGTGATCCCCTCATAAATGTAAGTTACAGAATTTGTGAGTTATTCTTACTGATCCAGTGAGACATGCCGCTGTGCTCCGGAACGCTGGGATTTATTTTTATAGTATATGGGTTAACACGTCTAGAATAAATGTTACGTGTTATGCGTGATAACTAATATTACAAAAAAAATCTTTAAGGATATCTAGTAATCTAAATAAAAGAGTATAAAGAATAATGAGATAAAAAAATCGATACAGCCCAGCGGATTAGCAAGTTGAAGTTGCAATAGCTTACATAGCACGCAGAACAGCTCGGCTCCTGAGGTCTCAACGTTCACATGTAGGGACCACAAACCGCAAGCACAGCATAGGACGTCTTAAAGGTGGAGCCTAGACACAAGCAACATCAGACCTGTTCTATTGTAAATATAAAAGAGACGTCTGTATTCAGAACTGCATGTCCTATGGCTAAAAATACTACTTCGATGATGAATAAGATATGTTCATCGATATCTTAGCGTTCACCAGATGTTTTATACCGTGTGTCAGTTTAATATATTGAATACTACATAAATATTACTATCCCAGTATTTCTACTATATTTTGTAATGAATATTATATTTGACAGTTATGATTGCTTCTTATACACACCGTCAAAGTTAATTTCATAAATAAGGTTACGTTGTTTTTATGAGGCAAACATAAGATTTATCGTCATCGTTTTAGCCGAAGGATATGTACCGCGGGTCATAGGCCTCTATACTAGATTTGCAGTGGGGCTAATGGAAAGAAGTAGAATGGACACCATCTACCGAGGATCCTAATAACGCCGTCTGTCTATCTCGTTGTTAGATATCTTACGCCGCACATGCCGATTCGCGGTCTTCTCTCGACAGTTTCTTTCCGCTTCTTCTCCACAACTATAACACTTTGCGCAGTAGAGTAAAGTCCAAAATAAAATACATTAAATACAATAACTTGACAATAAATAGGTGTTGTGTTAAAAGTTCCAAAGTTAAAAAATTAATAAATTATTTATCTTATTTTACCACAGACCCAGCCTCAGTGGCGATCTGTTTACACATAGTGACCTACTGCTACATCACTTTAACTTACCAATTCGCCTGGCATTCCATCTACCATCCTCATTCGATCTCGTAGAGAAATTGAGCACTGCCTTCTTCATATCTCGATGAGTGATCTTCATCTCGCAGCAAAGTTCCCAGCTCCGATTGATTTTCTAAATATAGTTAAACATTAGTTTATATATATTATGTACTAGATATATGTACATAAATTATATAAAAATTCTAAAGCTACAAATTAATTTTATTAAGCATAAGAACATTTAAATCATAAAAATTACAGGACGAGCAGTAATACGCATGTAACAAATGTTGTTTGGTTAGTAACCGATTACGTAAAGAGTTTTTTATTTACATAATTACTTATATTACATCATAACTGCCAGGAATAAATCGGGCTGATTCATCATTACCATTACATAAAATGTTATACATAAATGACATATGATACATGTCAACCTTTTATTAACCTTATTATATATTGCATGTGTGTGAAAAATCTTTTAACTGTACACAAAATTGATTTCTTGATAAAGTAAAAACAATCACTTGTTTCTTTATGGTCGAATGAAATTATTAAATTTTGGTTGACTCGAAAAGAATGCCTAAAAAGTACAAAAAACTCCATAAATAAATAAGTTACAAACTTGTTTTTCGGCATTGTAGATAATGTTTATTAAAATGCGTATATATAAATAAAATAATTTACAATCCAATGAAGCTTTAAGTTGATTTCGATGGGCAATTGACGGGTGATTTCAAAGGACTACGGGTGTGTGTTGAGTGCACTCGTGGTCTTTTGAAATCCCGTATGTTGCTACCCCCAACTTAACGTAAATATTAAGTTAATTTCATGTTCAGTTATATAGAACTGTGGTTCAAGGCTTTGTTAAACATTTTTAGAAAGATATTAGGATATCGCGATTTATTGTGATGCTCTACAAGAGAAGGGCTAGGCTAACACTTTTAGAGCTTTGCCTCTTTGAAAATTATTAAACTGTAAAGGTATATTGACAATAATTAGCAGAATAGAGAAAAAGTAGAGACATTTTTATACTTATTGTTTTTTATTCCTAATCTGTTAGTAGACCACCTCAAAGTGAATCGACGACATGATTAAGGTGGAAGGTGTAGCTAGAGACGGACAGCGCAGGACCGGACATTGTTGCGATCTTTGGAGGAGTTTTGTTCCTTTTAGAGAACGTCTAAAGGCTGTCGTGAATGAAGGTAGGACCCACGATGCGTCTACTGGCACGCGACCGCTATTCAAGAAGTTTGTTGCACAAACGGTATGCCTCGCCTACTATCACTTTACACAAGCAATTCTTGGAGCTACGTCAGTGATCATGCTTCATCAACAGATCTCCTCACATCTGATGCTGTGACAGTAAGTGTATAAATAATATGCTTATCATTTTATTGTTTAAAAGTTAAGAACATACATTTTATTCTTACTGTGAAATAGCGTTGATTTTCAACGTTTGAATCAGTGTTAAATTTCGAATACAAAAAACTCCTTTCACCGTCACAGGGGCATTTCACTTTCTCTTTCACTATTAACTTACGAAACCAAAAAGGCACTTAGGTACGAAGTCGACCCTTTTATGCGTAACTCAAGGGAAATATTTCATAAGTAACGTCCACACCCTTTGAATTTTGCATGACATGTTTATGAAACGCCTTCTAAATAAGTATTTTCTGCTGTTTTTGTACATTTCATTTTTATCATTGCGTGATTTTATGAAAAAATATGTAGACGAATATATTATGACTTATTCGTTAAGAAAAGAAATAAATAGACACAATAATAAATACAAAAAAGCAATTCTAGGTTTCCCATCCCTTTTTGCCTAAGAAAAGTAATTCCTATTTCTCATGTAACATTTTAAAATTTGTACCTTAAGTAACTTCATATTTATCTCATATTATAATATATTTATTGTACACAATGATTTCAATAGTAACTATGCACCTCACATCGAGCCCCGTCGGACTCGATGCACAAATCATTCACCACTCACATACATATGACTCGGCGGCCGAACCCGCCTAACCCGCGTTCAAGCGACGGCGGTCCGGAGAGGCCCGTGTCTCTCCTGACCGCCGAGTAGTACTCGCTTCGTCCTGCATACACCACACCTCACTCACTACACTATACAACTACACGCGTATAGTTCTCCGCGTGTGCACGTCTTCGTTGTAACTGGGGTTCGATCGCCAAAGTTATTTTTTTTAATCCGTGGACCTCTGTTTCCACGGGCTCAATTTCGCTGAAGCTGCACAAAGCCTAGATCAGCTAGCAGCGTAACTTCAAATGCAAAATGCAATCGATCACCGCATCAAAAACTTTGTTTACTTTATACTATGTGTAATTAAAAATTGAGACGTATGCTTAAAAATCGACTATGTTTTGTAAATAAATAATTATGTGATGTATGTGTAATTATGTAAGTATGTTATCATATATTTATACACCTCATTAATAATACTGGAGAGAGACAAGGCTGGTATTCAAGATTAAGTCAACGTTAAGTTTCTAGATTAAGATTAACTTATCATGATCGAGAGTTAAAGTAAAAGAAAGAGAATAATAGACAGAATAAAACTGAAAAAAGAAGAATAGAAGAAGCATCATATAATGCCGCTTTCTTTAACTGCCTTCAATAATCGCAGTTGTTTGACGACTTCGGCTGCCTCGGGTCGTGTAGTATATTGATAAAGTGGTTCATTGTACTCGCGGTGGAACAGGATGTGAGGTGAGTGAACTTTGCGAGGGGTAAGTTTTCTCATGACTAAATACTCGTGAGGCAAATTTAGATCAGCTTAGCTTGACTGAACTTACCCTGAGATACTAGGACCACTAAGAGAGGAAAGTGAAAATAAATTAAGTGCACTAGAAGAGCAGCGAGGAATTCGCGTGATCAGCAAAAGCTCTAAAGGTCTAAAAGGTCTTTCAGTGCAGTTTTTGGCAGCTCGAAGCTTATCGATAAGAATATCCATGAAGTAACCACATGGGAGTTGGGTTGGCTTGATTAAGATCAGCCACGACTCAAAATGAGCGCAGTACCGCTTCTTTGTGGAAACCAGCCCGCTGAGACAATACAAGACAACCTCCTGGGAGATATTTCGAGCCCCAGTTCCTCATCGAAAAAACGGGGCTTAAGCCGGGAGACCGATGGTTTGAAATTCAAAATTTATTTCTGTTAATAAATAATAAATTCTGTAATGGTACGAGTCCATGTTGCGATTTATTTGGTTGTTTTAAAGCCTGAAGCCTTTCCGTGCCGTCTTTCGCTGTTTGTAACTTGTTGACAAAGAGAAGACTTCAAGGATGTAGTCTCCATCAGGTAGATATTTTGTATATCCGACCCTCATCAAAAAAACGGGGTGCATATCAGTATAAATAATAAAATGATTCTGTAATAATACGTGTCCACATAGTGAGCATTGAAATTTTATAATATTCTGTTCGTTGTTTTAAAACCAAAAAAAATTCTGTTCGATATCTCACTTATTTAAAACATCTAAATGCTTTTTACATATTACTTCCAAATTGCTTTCGATGCAAAAGTAATATTTATGCATGGAATGACATGCAGGCGAAACGATAGCGACGAGCGACAACCCAAACAAATAAATTTATGCGCATACGTTACTCTCTTCAAATAGACTATGGAGCGCTAAAATGTTACTGTTACACTTTGTCTTCAAAATACTTTTGTATTTATAAACAAATTTATTTTAAAAATTAGTCTACAAACTGGTAAATTTATTTAATTTTTACATTCACGGACCTTTCCTCTCCGTGAATTTAATTTAAATGAAGCTGTAAGCCCCCAGGCTAACAGCATCAACATCAACCGAGAATAATTAAACTTTAAGGATACAGCAGTGTTATGTTTAAACTAAGGATCAATTAAAAATATCATACGTTTGAGTGCGTTTTTACTTAAAAAACAAAACATGAAAATAGTATGAATTTTTACTTTGGTGTAGTTTCACGGTCGACATTTAACGGTTTGTATTGTGCTGGTGTTAGTTTCTTTTAACAAAATATTTTGTATTCAAATTGACACGGTGAATATTTTAAAGCGCTTAATGTGGAATATTCCTTACCATGGCATGGCAGTTGAAGTAGCTTTGGGGTATCTAAGTACTCCAGGGGAGACCACAGTCCGACAACCATAACATAGGTCATCTAAAAACATTGACATAAAATATTGGATAAAACCTGTTTACAAAAGGGTCCTATTAGAAATTCAGGGTGACGTCTATGTCCAAAAATGGTCGTCTTACGGGTTTACTTACTGAAATGGTGATTTCCCGAAAAGTTCAAACTCATAGCTCAAATTCGTAATTACACGATTTAATTATTTAAAATCATAGGTATAATTGCACTACAATTTCGACATCTTTAACATATAGTAAATAGTTGTGAATAAATAAAATTAAATAAACCATCCATACAGATTCCTTGTTACATCGCACATAGTTATAAAATAAGAAACTCGCTTCAGATTTATACGCTAGCTGATCGCTCCTACGAGAGCGGTTCCGTCTAAAGATATTTGAATAATTTAAGTCATAAAACATTATGAATTATTTAAACGTACAAAACTACTTTCTTGTATGTATTATCCGCGCGACATTTTAGTGCACACGGAAGAATACGCATTGGTGTGAATATATTACGTCTCGCAATAAAACTATTGCTTTTGTACCTTTTATGAAGCTAAAGATAAATCGTTTTAATTTATTGTTTATTCACTAATTTATCATTATTTATTTTTACTGTTTCATGTTTAAGAAATATGAGTGTACCTTAGAACATACAAGAAATCAAAACAAACACTCAAAGATGATGAATTATTATTATTTATTTACGGTACAAAAGCTAACCAGGTTATTAAGAGTAACCGAACTACATGATTAAAAGCTTTATTAAAGGTCCTGCAGGTCTATTTTGCAAAAGGATTTTTTGGCGGTTACAATGAAATTGTAACGAGAAACTGTATTCTTGAAGTTCAGCGTCAGGATAATATTTTAACGAAGAGTTACGCATGACGTTCTTGTTCTAAATCTTGGATATCATAGATTTTATACAGGAGATAGTTGACACTATATATAGAAAAATGCTTGTTAAAATGACGTAACTGAAGTAATAAAGCGGATTGGCAAACTAAAATAAAAGAGGACGGGCCACATAACGCGCAGAACAGTTATCGGCTAGAGCCCTAAGATATTGGAATAGAAATGAATGATATGAAAATGAAAAATGATCAAGAAAGCACATCGATATCCACCCACATGGTAACAGACGATCTTGTTAAGATTCTAATAGATTCAGGCGTTATTTTGCGGAAGCTCATCCTAAGTAAGAAAAGGACCAATATATAACTACTTCCGCCAATGCAGTAGTCTAGTACTGCAGTAGACTACTACTGCATTGGCGGAAGTAGCTATATATTGGTGCTTTTCTTACTTGTTAAGATTATCGAAAGATACTTGTTGTAGACCTTTTACAAATGATCCATATGGAGCTCTGTGATGAAGGCCTATTTCGAGCAGTGGACGAGTTATGGCTGAAATAATAATGATTTATGTAATGGTCAGAGGTCAGAAACGAGTCTTGAAAATGAGAACCACACAGCGTCACAATAAATATAATATTAATTGCATAGAAAGAACACTTAGGTGTAAAATTTGAACTAAGACTGATTAGCTGACTTACTGACAGCTATAATACTTTTACGAACGAACTGCCTTTACTAAAACTAAGGATGGAGAACTATTTATTATTGATTTAATTATTAAACAAACATTGTTAGATAAATACTATTAACGTAAACAACTAGTTGGATTTATTTCTAGCAAACAATCACTTCCAGTGTATTATTATTAACTTGGATCAAAATAAGTATCTTTATCAATTTAACAGTATATAGACATCATTTAGGTTTAAAAATATGAGAATATTACGAAGAAACTGTGGTGTAAAGCATGATTTTGTTATTTAAAATCATACGCATCATCGAACGGGCAAAGACTGTAACTTCATGACAAAATTAAACTTGTACAAACGACCAAGATGTGAAGTAATATGTAAGAGGTAATCGACATTTTCCAGTGGATTGGCAAGATAAAATAACAGAAAGCAGACTACTTGCCGCGCAAAAGTCAATAAATTTCAGGAGTCGAGACAATAGACCAGCAAGCGCAGCGCAGGACGCCCACGACGCTCTTGTTAAGGTTGTGAGAAGATATTGTATGCAAGCCAATTCTAGTCGTTACTATTAAAAATCTATGACGGAGGCCTATGTCCAATATTGAAAATCTTATGGCTAAGTGATGATAATAGTTAAATCGCTTTTTGTGTGAGTTAAATGGGGAGTTACGTGTAATTTTGTTTTAAAAAAATTGTGGCTGTTACCAAACTGTTATAAGTAAAGACTTTATAATAAAAACCTACTTTTTCAAATGACGAAGACTATTTACATATATAAAACAATTTTCACATTTGCAATCATCACATCCCTGATTTTTCTACTGAAGTGCAGCAAAAAAAAACAACGGAACAATAATCTCACGTACACAGTGCATAACTATTTTAACACGTTTAAAAGTTTTCGCATTAAAATATATCTTCGTTCCACATTCACTATTCGAACTTTTGTTGCAACTTTTCCGTTGCGCCCATTCATTCTGAGCTACTTTAGTTAGTAATAATATTTAGTTAGTAATTTCTAGAATTTAAATTAATAATAATATCCATTAATGATTTTCATCAACTTAATATTCTATTGTTTTTTTTCTACAGTTATTGAGCCTTAAAAATATTCAGGTTATTAATGGCACACATATAAACTTATTAAGTACATGTGTACCCATTAAAAATAGGTCACTAATTTGAATGTCCATAAAAGATAAACACAATAATAGTGTATTATAAAACATGTATAAATTATGTTTCTTTTTAAAATTAAGCGTTCTCTGAGCAGTGTGGCCATTGCAGTGGCCATTTAGCCATTTAGCCACTTCCGCACATGCAGTGGTAGTCGAGTAGAGTAGTAGGTGCAATAAAGTGCACCGCCCGCCAGCCCGCTGATAAATGCGTATGCAGCAAACAATACAAATCACACAACCGCCACCGCCAAATTACTTAACACGTGTTTCACCCCTCCACGGGGCATCTTCAGAAGTTATGTTACACCGATTAGTGCCAAACACAGCGAGGTAACGCCTGATTGCATTAAATAGAAAGTAAAGTAATTGCAGCTGCCACATTTGATAACCTTCAAGTCCCGACTGATGCCACACTTTAAGCGAAGATTGAATATTTGTCCTATTGACGGATGACATATTACGAGTAACACCTCAAATATAACAGGACGATGGCAAATGTTGCCACAACGAGCCACATTTGTGCTACGTATCTATGGGAACCTTCACACATTAGTCTACCATTTTAGTTAGGATAGAGAACCCATCAACTCTAAAATACTTTATTACGTTCCATATAAATTTTTCTTAAACGCGGGCCAATTCTCTTAAATATTCGCATCGCGTAATCAAAATAAACATTCCGGCATGGCTTTAATTTCCTCTTAACCGGTAAACAACGTACGCTGTTTGAACGCGAGATGAACAATAATTTTCGTGATAAAACATTTTCACGTTTTATTACGTGACTAGCTACCGCCCGTGACTCTGCTTGTTTTTGATAATTACTGGCAAAGGTAGTTAGAGGCCAGTTAATGGAATTAGTTAATGAACCTTATTGGCAAGCTCACGGTCACTCAACGGGTCATGGGGAGGATTATGCACGGGATTTCTCCACGATATCAAATAAGAATTGAGGAGATATGTAGACGAAAGCCCACCCAGCAAATTGGCAAGTGGAAGTGGCAGTGATCGTCATCATCATCATCACATTCTGGAGTGGATTCCACGGACCATGAAACACAGCGCAGAATACGTTAGCTAAGAAGGTCAAATGACCATGTTTAGATCTTCGAAAGACAATGGATGCAAGTCGCTTCTGTCGGGAATAGCATTTGCTTATACCTAGAAAGATAATCAAACTTCATCATTTTGAATGCGATTATTTTAGATATAATTAATTGAATTTGCACAATTAATTAAAACATCAAATTTATATTAAAACGTGTAAAAATACAAAATATGAAAAATTAAAGTATGTCTTTACGATATGTAGCTTAAAAAAATATTTCAATTTTCTTTTATGGGTCCACTTATGTCTACGATAGAAAATGTATCCTAGATACAAATGTAAGAAATTTTCCACTTTTGATTACTACGCAAATTTCTTTTTTTTTCATAGAAAAGTCATCACTTATTTCTCGGAGATCGTTTTAAGACACTGAAGGATATAGTATAGGAAAATGTTCTGATTTTTTTCGTAGTTTGCCGAATGCTGCCTAGCGAAGCTACATCATTACCAACATCTTTTATCACCTGTTCACCTTTTGCTCTATTTTTATTTATATTATTCTTTTTTCTTCAATCGTACTTATGTTACTATTATATTTATGACGTAATTATTATATAGCTGTTTACATTTATGATAGTGGTATCTTGTAACTCTCGTTGACGGACCTAAATAAATAATTCAGTCTCGAAATACAACATTGATCAAACGACGTACGTCATGCTCCTAACAAATACGTAATTGAGTTACCCTCAGTGTTTGCTCCTTTGTAGTGGCGACGTAAACAAGGCTTGCTTTGACACAAGGCACATTAGCCGTATCTAGCAATAGGTTTACATTTGCACATTTAGCTTTAATAATATATCTAAATTGCTCATACAGATCTAAAAAAGTTACATTAATTTTAAATATTTATATTACGAATATATTAGCACTAGAATTAAAATAACTTATTACACCGTTCTTTAGGTTTGTGCACGTTAAGCACTTCGTTCGAAAGGAGATCACCCGTGAACGTATTTGTTCCTTCTTGGTGGCAAAGAAAATGAAAGCTAGGTGCGATCGACGTGGTGTATATTACATATATAATGAGACGATTTACAATGAGCACTATTTTCAATTTTGAATTAAAACATTTACCATTAAATATTGTGGTGACGCTAATTTTTAAATTTTCGTTTTAGAGGCGTTAAAAATTGTTAACAAAAAATTATAAAAAAACAATCCGAGATTGTTGTGATCTCTTCTCAGATAAAAGCGCGTTAGGAATGCTTTAATTTGACACACAATCTGAATCTTGTTTTTCTATTTGTCCATGAATGTTTAAACACAGCAGGCTAAACTAAAATATCAAAAGGTTTTTTTTATTTTTTTTTAAATAACTGATGAATCTAAGTTGCATTTCTAATAAGAAATAAACGGCAAAAACAAACATACAAGAGAATATATGACATATTGTTTTTACATTAAACCAATAATAATTTTAAATAATAATTTTTGAATTTAAAATAAAATGGGGTTTTTTTTCCAATTAGAACTTCTAGAATCCTTAAACTAACTAAATGATTTACATAAATAAATTAAAGATTAAATAAATTATTATAACAACTCTGTTGATGCTAAAAGGTATTCACAATCTCCATTTAATCGTGTACTTAAAACTTGTAGAGATTCGTAGCAATGTGGTAATATTTATTTATTCATGTTGCATCGATTTATAAAAAGCTCTACAGTCGCTCTCATTTTCAATTCACAGCGTGTGTTACGGCTCTTGTTACACGAACCTCCCCCTCTCAAGATTGCTCTCCAGGATTTTCTTCGTATCTGAGGCGGATTTTTAGTAATTTAGTTTATTTTTAACAGCTACGTGTATCCGCTGCATAGCTTGAGAGTCACTAACTTACATGATTATCTTGCAATGGTTATATGCTAATAAAACTCAACGGGTAAAAATTAAATCCTTAATGAGATTTAAGATGATATACAAAATCGAGATATGGACCTTTGGGAGGAAATATGTGAGCAGCATCCAAGTACTTGAGACGATGTCACTAAGAAAGATGTGTTGGATAACGACGAGAAAAAGACCTCAATAAGTACGTGCAAGATTGCCTAGGTGTGCATGATATAGCCAACAAGCTCTTAGAAAACCAAATGCCTATGAACGTATCAAAACGAAACCTAAATGCATCAACAATACAACTATGTAGATGATAGATACCGTTGACTGCTGTGGTCTTTCAAATGAAGACGTTCACGCATGCGCATCAGAGGGATCAAACCCGGGAAGAAAAATAAGAAGGAATTTATTTTAAACATAGTAACATCATGTTGTTAAGGACTTAGGGGAAAACCTTTTTGTAATTATATATTCTACTGTTCACAAACTTTAATATACTTGTTCTTACTAAGACCTTACATCAAAAAGGAGTATAAAATGCACCAGGTGAAGAGATATTGTAAACTTTTAAATCTTTAAGTTATGTGATTCCATTATACTGGAGATCAATCTGATTTTAGTGTCTATGAAATGCTCTTCTGGCACAAAATTAAAACTATAATGATGCAGATTATGTAATAATTAAAAAACGCAACAAGTTTGTCAATGATATACAGACAAATGTTTCGAAACAACTGGTATGGTTTTGTACAAATTTAAAAATCAAACGATGGAGCGTTTCTTTTCAAAATTGGATTCGTCCTATCTGATAAATTATTTCGGTATAAAAGATCATTGATTACGATCCATTCTATTGGGTCGTTTTTGGACGAGTGCCATAACGGAATGGGTTGGCCCATAAATAAGGATATCGTTGTGATTTATACGGAGTCCAACGATTACGGTGTAATAAGTTAATTTATTAGAAATTTTGAAGGTATTTAGGTGAACTAAATTGAAAAGGATGAGTAACTAAGTTTGTAAGCTTTTTAAAGTTTTGGCTCATTACAATGCATTAAATACTATAAGAAAAATGATGGTTAAGCGAACGCAAAGATGGCAGCGACACTGAGTTGCCTTTAGTTGCTGTTGCACAGCTTGAGTTCTGGTTGACATAATCCTGACGTTCCTCGGTACAGTATCAAGAGACACTTACCTATTCGCTAGGAGATCATGGTAAGCCTTTAAATTATTGTTGACAACTACCTAAGAGTTATAAAGGATAGCTATTCCACAAAGTAGTCCTTTCGACAAAAACCAATCAAAAATAAAACTGCCAGTTTTTTTTCATATAGGGCTATAATCTACGTGGATGTCTATAAACACTGCTTTCTTCCTTATGTAGATCATTTACCGCTGAATTTAAATACGTTCATCACAGCCATGTAATCAGATTTGTTCTGAATATTGCTCAACCAATAAAATTCTACCAAATTTCTTCTAAAGATTTAACGAGGATCATAAAGCAAAGTATTCGCTCGACAGAATTCACAAAAGATTCCCTAAATAGCCAATTGATGGTCAGCCAAGACGTAACGGAACTAGCAAAAAGGAGAAATACTAATAATAATTCTACGTACTAATAATAATTCTTATTGTATCCTTACGCAAAAGAAATTTACCGTATGGACGTAGGAAAAGAAGAATGCAAAATATGTAATATATTCATTTTTTTACATATTACTTTTTTGTACACCATAGACTAAAAATAATAGAAACAATTCATATACAAGTTATGTACAAGAGATGGTTTTACCACTCGAGGCGATCTTTACCAGACAGCCTTAGGATGGAGATGAGACACATGGAGGAGAGAGCAGTTTAGTGTTTACGTACATACATAAACGTACGTTACTATATACACATAAATAAATACAAATATACTTATATGTACAAATATACTTATATATACAAATATATAGATACATAATTTGTGTGAGTAGGTTAGACTTGTGAATCTATTCATGGTAGTTCAACCCTGATATAACAACAATGAGTTTTTCGAAGATTAGCAGGGTATAATCTAAGAGAGATGGAAAGTTACGGCTTAAGAGACAAAGAAACAGTATCTGACCTCTGTGTTCTAGATAATAGAAACTAAACGGTAAGGTTCCGGTCTAATATAGTTATGGCACTAAAACATGTACAGTAAAAATAATTGAAAAGATAAAAATAGTAATCGATAAATGGTTCGTGGCTCCCAAATGTACCAGAATATTGGTGACCGGTTAAAATTTATCGAACAACAAGCTGACTTTGTATAATTTTATCTACTTTTGGCATATTGCCTGCTCTCAAAATTGGCTTCACTGCGACTGTGAAACAATCGTCTTTTAACACGTGGCCAATAATTGAGCAAAAACAAAAACTATTTGAACACAACTAAAGTATTTATCAAAAAATGAACCCTTGAAACGATTTTTCATCTTTTTATTACTATACAGAGAACTAGCTGATTCTACCATTTATTTATACTGAACTTACCATTTATTACACTGAATCTACCATTGGAATGTGTTAATATTTTATACGAGTACATATGTATTAAAAAATATTTAAGCTATAGATAAGGTAAATCATTTTACAATTGTATAAAAGAAAAAGTGAAAAATAACACAAAAGAACCCGTGTAAGTTTATTGTAGGCTCTTCACAGATCATAGCGTGTTAGGGACTTTTGTAACTTTAACTTGAAAGATGCCATTATTCCTTTCAGTACGAGTTTTTTTTATTTTAATAATTCATGAAATATTTATCGCACAAAATATTATTGATAATTTAGTTTGCAGGGAAAAGGAGATAAAAAGTTAATTCAATAATCAAAAAATGTGTCCTAACAGTATTTTATGAAAGCAATAAAAATTTAAATATACAGATAATTCAATATTGATGAGACGTAATATTCCAATGATAAAAACTATTGAGACCTACAAGTTCTATTTTTCTTTTTATAAATTAAAAACTCATCGAGACTATTGCTGCACGCTAAAAAATAATAAAATTAAAATAATAAGTAGCTTACTTGGCAATTTATTAATAATAGGCGTGACATGTGTCTACTGTTTGCTAGAAACATCTAGACTGACAAAATTTTATACAACATGAAAAAAGCAGACAGCTAATAGCAACAAAGAGAATAGGTTTGGACTTAAAAAATTAGCTTAAAAACTATTTAATTCAGAAACATTTCTGCATTATTTAATTATTCGTTTCTATATTTATTGGTTTAATTAATATTTATTTCTGTGTTTGTTTATTTATTTGTATAAAATATAAAAAAGAACGAAGTAACACGTCAATGTCTTATCTTTAATAGTTCAAAATTGAAGTGTTTTTTGTAACAATTTCATTGTGATTATAATAGATGACGTCACATCAAATGGTTGCATTTTCTTAAAAGATGACGCTACAATAATTAGGATATATTTGTCAATATTTCAATAAGACAATGTTATAGTAAATTTTTCAGATAATCGTTAGGCGTAGGCGTAATGCGCCCCTGCCTTTGGCTTAGCCGTTAAAAAGTTTTCACAAGGCTTAAATTTTTTCACAGATGACTAATTAGAGACGTCACACGAAACCAGTCTTAGTGCGACTGTAAAGACTAAAGCCTTTTTATAGAATAGATCTATAAAGTAGTTCTTGGAAATGAAATAAAAATAAAGAAAGCCCAAATGAGAGCCCTTTTTCCACGTCTGTATTAGGCTATGCTGCTGTTATTTAAATTTGTGATCGATTATTTTTATTAATTTATTTATTTACAAGGCATGTCAACAATATAAACACTTACATTTTAATAACAGCTGTTAAGTAATAACGATTATTGACTAGAACTTTTGACAGATTGTCACTGTTTTTTATGAGATATATATAATATCCTAGTACATGCGCGTCTTGTAATGGATTGTGAAGGAGACAACGATACATAAAATACGATATCTGATCAAGTCGTAGCAAAAATATTCAATTATTACTTTTATAAAACAGCAGTGGAATTTCGTAGAAGATCGTTATTTTAGTGTCTGTTTATTAAGTCTGTATGCCAGGATCGCGGAATGTCACTGGATGCGGACAACGCAAGACTTGACGTAGTGGCAATCTTTGATGGAGTCCGATGCCTTGCAGTAGGCGTCTGTATTTTCATTTATTAATTCTAATTTGTATCGCTAGGGTGTACTGATTGCTCTACAGAACTTCCTTCTCCCACCCGTATGGGTAATAGTAAATACATGTAAATGCATAATGTATAAAAAATTAAAAAGACAAAAATGAAGAAATACAGAAAGGGTAATACCTAAAAATTTCGGTGAGGGAAGGTGACGAAAATCTAGTGAGGTATGAATGAAACACAGAATGAAAAGAATACGTAAAGGAATAAAAGAATAATTGTCATTAAGATTCTGCGAAGAAATTATTATTGTTATAACATCCTTGTGTACCTGAAACAGGGAAAGTACTAGCGACCCCCAAAACGAGGGCTATAAAACAAAAAAAACAGTAAGTACAGCTAAAAATATTTATATGTAATGACTATAACAAAATTATTCATTGTTTACAAAATTACATTTTATTTGAAGTTGTTGCTCCAGCACTACATACCGTTAAATGCTTTGAGTTTTGAAACAATGTACCGAGCCAGCACATCAAAAGATAGTAGGCGTCTAACAGTTGGCATAAATTAATGATTATTAAGTCTAAGATAAAGTTTAAAAAGGCTTTAGAAGAATGGCACTACAGAACGATTTGGTATAAACATGTTTGCACGCAAAACTTGGATAGCAACGACAACGCAAGGAATTGTGAATGTTCTTAAAACCCTCTAAGAAACGTATTTGTCGATAGAACTATTATAACGTATTCCCATTACGGATTAAAATTTATCATAATCATCATTTTAGTCGTAAAACCTCTGCCAACGAAGATAGGCTTCTTCAAAGTTTTTTAATAAGACCGGTTAGAAGTGGTTTGAATCCAGCGTCTTCCTAAGACCTTAATTCAGTCATCTATTCACTTAACACTCAATTTATAGTAATAATATATCCAAGACTTTAACGATAGACAATCGAAATGAAAAATGAAAAAAAAATATATGGAAAGGAAAGTTGATTCGTTATTTCTTAGCTCAATTATATAAAGAAAAGCTAAAATCTAATTGAGCTCTCCCGTGAACACTTCTTAACTAGAATTTTCCAAAAATTCAAACTTATCCTGATCTGTAAAGAGATGACACTACATCAACATGACCTAAATTTCAAAAATCCTAAATCCAAAATTTATTGTATCATCTTAGCTAATACTAAAACGAATGGAGACTAGATTCGATGGCATTTTAATACTCGTATTATTAAAAAAAGCTTTCACACCAATGTGATTACTGACATCCTTATTTTATATTGGATACAAAGTTAATAAGTCTAAAATAATAAATTTACGAGTGATTAGACAAGAAAAAAATCTGTTGGTGATAGAAAATAATCCGGTCTCCGAATTCGATGCCGATGGAGCGAATCGCTCGACAATTTATCGTGCACGCAGCCCGTGCGCGAATGCAAACAACTCGTAACATTGGCACACTGCCTGTTTCAGTATTCGCCACCTATTGTATTGGTAACTTTGAAACGTATGCATTGTATAATTAACCATTTACTATTGTAATTACTTCCTTATCAATTTTACACTAAAACTTAAAACTATCTCTATTTTGCAAAATTATTTCTTCTTATTTTGCATATAATTTAATAAACGAATCTATGAAGTACAAAAATACTGTGAAATTATGTTGCTTGATTATTTTGTTTTCGTTTAAGGTTAACAGATAGTGTTTATGCATAAGCAAATGTGGTTTAGATTATATTTAAATTAAGCATATTTTTGATTGTAGTAACTTTTGGTTGAAGATGACAACATAGTGTGAAAAAGTCACAGGACGGTATAACGAGTGTCTATGTCTGAGGATGATTATTAATAAATATTTATGTGAAATTTACTTCGAATTTTGTTTTCAAACTACACCCTTCATAAATATTGTTAAACTTTTATTTAAAACATGTGTTATTGTTGAATTTCTTTCTGTTTCTCGATGTTGTGTAGGACAGTAGCGTAAAAAATAAAATATAACACAAAATAAGTTTGCTATTTATATGATTTATTAATTATAATATTGATATTATGTTAAATAAATAAATTCATCTTTATATTTTAACCACACAGTGCAATTGGTGGAATATATTACTTAATATGCTAGTCTGCATATAAATAACAATTAAAAATATTACCTTAAAAAACTTTTTATTGTCAAATTTCATCGACCTTTTTTGTTGATGCTAACAGTAATGTACTTGCTACTAATGGATTACGTTTTTTGTAACGACGATGATAACGACCCAATTTACCTTTTTACTTCAACGAAATATTGAATAGCAATATAATCTCAATCGACATAACCATTAGTCCTATTATACCTTGACAGATTTCATACATTCAAAAGCTAGTGGCCTATAGCAGTTAAATAGAAGAAATAAATAAATATAACGTATTTTAGAAATAAGTCTATTGTTTAATTTATCAATAATGAATGTTTACTTACTATATATAAGTTTACTAATGACTACACTGCAAGACTTTAAATAAAAAAATGCTTTTAATACACAATAATTTTGTTTGAACCTATATTAACGTTGTCAAATGATTTATAGCTGTTTCATTCTTTGCATTATTAGTGTGGGAAAATAATATTTTTAATAATAAATTGGCGGTTATTTGAAATGTTACACGAAATAACAATGAAGTGAAGAAATCCACGGTCTCTGTACAGAAACATAAGGCCCCAGTGACGATGTGTTATTAGCGGACTGCCTTATACTTTCCTTTGTCCGGGGATCTCCTCATTCCGGATTTGGTCTCGTGGAGAAATTTTGAGTAAATCTTTCTCCATGGCTCGTTATTTTAATATTCATCTAGACCAGTGTTCCCCAAGCTTTTTTGTGTCGTAGACCCCTTGCCATGTTTTTCCGTGTTGGGTAGACCCCCTACTTACCTGATATTGATTTCCTGTAAATTTCTAACTGTAATGAAGTTTAGTGTTAAAAACTTAAAGTAAAAACACATGTTAATTTATACATTTATTAATTGAATCTAAATTAAAACTACTCAAAATAGAATTTTCTATCTGTTTTGTAAAATATACGTAACATTAAATAAACATAAAATAATCTGTAAATAAAATAACATAAGCAAACAGTCAACATTTTCAGAGAGAAGGATGAACCTGATGCTTTAATAATAAATTATCAACATTTGGCGTCAATTTTGTAAGGGTTAATCTTAAATCTCCTCGGCTAATGATGTCCAGTCTGTTTCTTTTTTTCGTTAGGAGATTGGTAACAGCGCTGAACCCCCTTTCCACTAGGTATGACGAGACAGGAGACTGCGACTCTCAGGTTTTTACAAGTTCAAAATGTATTGCGACCACAAAGCGAATACCAACAACTTACACAATTTTATAAACATTTATAATAATTTTTTTACTTCATAGGTACTCTTATAAATAATGTAAATGTTTCGATATTATAAGATAGTATGATGTAAGTAAATAGGTACTATCAGTGTATGTGTTGAGATCCACTATCGTGGACCCCCCATTTCATGGACCCCAATTTTTTTTTCGCTGACGTAGACCCCTTGCAGGTTGTCATAGACCCCTAGGGGTCGATATAGACCACTTTGGGAATCACTGATCTAGACCAACATTTCTTATTAATACTTTTTATAAGTAGTAAGAACCCTTTTTAGTATTCGCTTTTATTGTGTAATTCCTGGTTTTTTACAATGGTATGCCTTTAGTGTAAAGTTCTTTAAATTAAATATATACAAACAACAATGATAATTATATAAAATAATTATTATTTTCATCAAAATTAACACGAAAGCTCTTAACCTACTTAAATTTACATTTACAGGGATTTTAAATTTAAACCTAGTGGACTCGATGTTATTGCTTTTTATTATTACAGATATATTTAATATTAGGCTCCATTTATGAAATTTCAATTGCTCTGTCAGGTTCGGCATCGAATCACATTTGCAAGTGATAATAGTCACTCTAGATTCTCGCAGTGTAAAGATCACTAAATAATTGGTCCAAGATGTCATCGATACCGGGATTTCTCATGGTTATACCAGAGCGGTTTTTAAATGCCAAAAATTTTCCCAGCGTATCCCTTACAATTTACACCTATTTACTATTTAGAATAATAGCTATTTAGTTATGCCTTTAGATTTTTATTACTTTTTTAACTTACCTCCTTAAATGTTATAAAAAAACATGTAACTTTCGCGTAACCCCTTAGAGATCTCCACGGAACCCGGAGGAGTTCCGCAAAATATAGTTTGACAAACACTGTCTCGTAAAATATTTTTAAATGTTGATTGTCATATCACCTATCTCTGTCTCTCTGTCTGCTGGGATTTTTCGAGAAGCTGGATTGACTTGATTAAGACCAACCCCGACGTATAATGAGTGCAGTGCCGCTTGGTTGCGGAAACCAGCCCGTTGAGACAAGACAAGACAATCTATACCTGTAGGTGAAGAAATAATTCGAAATAAAGCATCATTTTACATTAATATACATGACATCGTTTATGTTGTCTAGTGATAGTATGTATACGTGCGAGAATTGTGCCCCACAATGGGCCGCGACTAGACACGGCTCGCCTTTCATAGCGCGCACTCGCGTTTTCACATTTGTTTTATATCAAAGCGCTGTTTGGATTCCTGCTTGCATATGTGTATAAGCCACACCCGAGGGGTTTCAAGTCTATTCGACTGTCACAGTGTTGTGCTGACTTACTGCCGGCAAAGTTAATGTTAAAGATTCGAGATTGCGGAAATATTTGTGACTGTACATGCTTCAGTCGGCCAGGTCTAACTTAAAAACATTTGTGACTACATTCTCGTCCTTATTAGTATGATAAATAAATTTTTCCGAAATATTTGAACTTTTACAACACCCTACCTATGATTTCCGACTTGCTTTTGTCGAATATCGTAGTTGACGTATGGCCATTATTATTAAATTCTCTTTAATAGAATCAGGCGTTACCTTGTGCAAGTCCATCCTAAGTAAGAAAAGGACCAATATTTAGCCACTTCCGCACATGCAGTGGTAGTCGTGCAACCAAGTGCAGCGCCCGCCAGCCCGCTGATAAATGCGTATTCGGCAAACAATGCGAATTACACAACTGGCCAGCAGCGTCATCTGCGTATCATAATACCACTACAATCGCCTATCTCCCAAGCGTGGCGATTATTATACACTTAGGCATCTATGGGCTGAGGAGACGATAATGTCACTACTGATCAGAATTTAGAAAAAATAATAATAACCCAGTTAATTAAAGTAATAATAAATACCGCCAAACAACTATTCTGTAGTATAATATGGTTTTTATATACCGTGTTGAGATATACATTTCTAGCAATAAAAATATAATCAAACCTCTGTACTTAGATTAAATAACATAAATAACATAAGGTCTTAATTTTGGATAAAAAAAACAGTTGTTGACTTCTACTGCAACAATAAAAACTTTTTTAACAAACAACACGTTTGTAAGTTACACGAAGTAAACATAATTAGACACGAAAGTGCAAAATGGACTTACAAAGTTGTGGACCTAAGTTTCGTGGCGCGCCGAATTTAAATCCCACGGGGGAGCTTTAAAAAGAACTTCCTTAAGTAGTCAACTACTAATTGCCAACTTTTTAGGAGTTAACGGCGAGAGACCCGACCGGCACAATGGATGGATTCCGGGCATGCCGCTGCGAACTTCAGAAACTCCGCTCGCGAACTCGCGTTCGTGTTAATATTCTAAATAATTTTATAAAGTTGCTGTGTTGCCGCGTTGCGAAAGGAATATTTCAAACATTACCCTTTCATAGCTATTAAGTGTCACGGGAATCGATGCTGGCTGCCCACTATCGGAACTTTTCGACAGCTACTGGCTTATATTATGAAGAAGTTGATGAAGCGATAAGTAAATAGTGACAACTCGACAGTAACAAGTTACAAATGATTAGTGGCAAGTGCAAAATGTAAAACAGGGACGTTTATTAATTCATGTTGCATTCACTATGGTTTAGGAATTACACGTGTTATTTTATTCTCGTGTCATTTATTCAACTAGTAAAATTGGTGTATAGCTCGAGTTGTGGGCAAAATAAATTAAAAATAACAAAAGTTACGTAATATGTATGTTTCAACGTGTCCTGTTCACAGCTGTTTATTGCGACCCAAGCATGACAGCATGACATTTTGAAGTCAAATCCTATCCAAAAATAATATAACTGAACCGACTGAATAGAACAATACAACAGTTATACAGAAAATCAACATTTCTGTAATTTACTATGACACAGAATAAAATATACAATACCGAATGAGTAATTTAGTTAATTAAGAACTAACTCGAGTTCACAAGAACATAAATCACAAGCGGAAAGTTTATGGAAAAATTAATGGTTAATAGTTTTGTCCATAAAAATCAAATTATTAAACCAATTTTATATATTTGCTCTACAAAAAATGGAAATGTATGTTTCTGTAGCATATCCACTTTTCTACGTGACAGTACAGAGGGTACCGCTGTGTTTACGCTTTTTGAACGTTGCCGGGATTACATCGCACAATGGAGCAGACTGCACGTACATTACACAGTATTCTTGTGTATGAACGAATTCTAGCTTATAATGAAATGACTGTCTTTTTAATTAGATAAATCGACGATTTAATTTTGATAGACCTGATTGAAACTCGACTATGGCAAATTAATTACCCCCTACTCCTCGCAACGTTTTCTTACTTAAGAATGCTTAAGAAAATTTCTAAGTAAATTTCTATAATATTCAAGAAAATTAATAAGCACAGGTTCTTCTAAAAGGCTTATTATTTCACTTCAGAATAAATTCAGGATAAAGAAGTTTGTAAAATTAACTGTTCTATTTCTATTAAATAAACTGTTGATGCAATCATCAAAAAATGACAAACACTATGTAAACTAACATCAACTTAATTAAAAAGCTCACTATCATAAATGATTGTAATGATACTAAGTTTATTACTTAGCTAGTTTAACGGAGTCGTGATTCTCTGGACCTCAAGCAATCTTTGTCTTCATAATGATGTGCCACCTGTTCCTATCACAGGCATCGTGGAACGCGGTAAAGTTTCTCCCACGCTTATATTGTTATTCTGTTCGTCAATTACTCGATACAATTTTATAATACGCTATGAAGTTATTTTCGTCAAGTTAAGTAAAGTTACTGCACAGAAGGAAAATAATCTTAACTTGCGCTGTTACTTTCTATTTCTCTACGCGTAGCATATAAACTCTAAATCTCCATTCTGAGCCTAATTGTGTCATTCTAGAACGATGTCCTGTCGTTCTGATATCATCCTAATGTTCTTCTTTCATATCTTCCGCGTGCATGCTGCAGCCGTTTTTATTCAGTATTTTCTAAAACCTTCTTCAAGATGTGATCGTCCACTTTTTATATGATACATTATTCGTTAATATTAATGAACAATTATAAATAAACTATCCTATATATTGTAGACTAATTTAGTTAATATCTAAGAGAATTAGTCTTAAATAAATTAAAACACTAAACGTACAAGGTAACAGTTTATTTATCGGAAATAAATTACAAGAACCTATTTGTTTAACGGTCGAAGGCATTTTGTCGATTTAAGTATTTATTTTGCACCGGCGTTCGATCGTTGATTTATTTGCAATCAGTATTCTGGATGGACGAATGAAATTACTTTTTCGCTATTAACAATCTCGTTTAAATCTGTACCGAGCTTAATTAAGACCCATGTTAACAAACCATTCACACTATAGCCTAAAGAGAAAAATGCAAAATTTTAACACTTTATTTATAAAATAAAATTTAATATTTTTCTAATATTATAAGAATAACCGCGAATTGAAGATATTGCTTTGTATTTGTATGCGTATTTTTTTCTTATCGTATTTAAACTAAACAATATTTATTGTAAGGCATTATGTCTAATAAAAAAATAAAATTACTTAAACTTAAATATTGATGTTGTTGGAAGATCGATTAAGGAACAGACTGGTAATTTAAAGTATAATATTGATTTTGATAAACTACATCAATGTGTTTCTATTTGATCACCGCTTCAAGTACTATATTCTATTGTTTCTGAAGATGTTAACGGTGTTAGCCCTAAGGCTTTTACAGCTTCATCGGAACTGAGTTCACGGAGCGGAAGGGTCCGTGATGCAGGTCAAGTTCTTCACCAAACATCGCCACTATAACCGGTTTTCCCGGCCCAATCCAGCAACTTCCCACCACCTTGACTACCTTTTGGGTTCATCAAGTGGTCTACCCACGCTGCGTTTACCGGTGCGTTTCGTTGTTTCAGCCCATAGATGTTCGTGGCGAGACTTAGGCCTCACCCAAAGATGTCATAATAGCCACGGCGGGCAGGTGGATTGGCGATCGCAGTTTGGTATTATTGTAGGCAGAGGACGCTGCTACCCCTTTGTTGGAAACTTGTTGGTAAGCAGAGCAATCCCATATAATTAATGCACAAAATGTGAGTTATATAAGATTGAATCTCAGGACTCGAACCTCGAGTTTCAGTCCCGTACCGCAGCGCTACTGCTGCCCAAAAATTTTTAATACTAACACAGTTTTGTAATCGTATATAAACAATGCATAAAATGTGAATTACATGTGATGTTATGCCAGGAATCGAACCTGCGATCGCAAGTCCACTACCGCTGCGTCTGCCCGGGCGCGGTTACCTTACCTTTACAGTATTCCACCGTTTATCATGTGGTATTATTGATGGGAAGTATTGGTAACTTTTTTATTTATATCTCTATATAGTTATTTAGTTAATAATAAATAATACAAAAAGTAATATATGCATTTTGAGATTCTAATCATTCGGTATCACATTTGTAGGGCGACACTGTAACAATAATTAGAATAAATATTCCTTTTTTTAAACATTTCAATAGAAAAATAACTGTCAGTTGTTAAAATATAAATTGGAGTGGCAAAATTAACCATAATTGTTTTAATTTTTCTTTAAATATTATTTTATAATTTTTTTTACTTGTCTCTGTTTAAATAAATTAATAAATTTGTCCGTTCTCGTGCTATACATGGACATTTTTTTGACTGGGGTATTCTAAGTTCGGGTTCCCTAAGAAGGTTTGTATGATGTGAATGAAGATTTGAGTTCATATAGCTTGTGTATTAAGCCCTCAAACCAACGTATTATTTTTTTGCAGAAACTAATGTCCTTAATGTAAGACAACATGGTACCAACAGAAAAATGTTAAACGTGAGAATACGAAAAAGTTTTGTTATTGTCATATCGGTTAGATAATTGGCGTTAAATAAAATTAAACTATCCTTTGTCTTAAGAAATAAATTTCATTTTAAACAAAAAGAACAAGATATGGCATTTTTTGTTGCAAATCACCCAAATGACGTATCCATTTTCCAAGGGAAAGATCTAAAAATCATTGATGCAAAAAAGTTACGAAAAATATCAGGTTAGGTAGGCATCAGTCTATTCTATCCCCAAGCGAGAAATTTCTCTCCGAATATAAAGGGTTAAGCCCTCGAGTCTCGAGAGATTAGTGAGGTGCAAAAGTCTGTGACTTGCGTAATAAAATGAAAATCTGGTGAGCCTTTACTAAAAAAAAAGTTACTAATCTCGGCAGAATTAATTTCTATTATATTTGATGCTATCGGCGGCTGTAATTCAAAGTTTCTCGTTCAATCAAATATAATAAAATTAGTATCTGTTTATTAAAAAATGTGTCTGCAATATTCAATTACTTACGCATGACTCTGAATTATCATGTAATAAAAAAGAAAAGTTTATTTTAAACAGTCTCAGAACATCTTTTACAATGTACAGGATCGTTTAAGTGAAAAAGCTTGGGCATGAATTAGTTTTTATTTCCGTATTAAGTTGACCATAAAAAATAATCTGAGTTCATAACAGGCTTTTTTTTAAGATTATGACGGGTTAGGAATCCTCGTAGGTTTAAGTTGAAGGATTTTATTACAGAAGAGCCCTTTTCTGCCCTTCTCCTCATAACGTACACAATTGGTCACCGTAAATTATCTTAAGTGAATAAATATAATATAAATAACATCCTAATCAACGAAGAAAACTAATAATTGTTGTAAGATAACAAAAATAATACATAGACAGTAAAATTATTATTTTTAACTAATTTCTGATTTAAGACATTTCCGCCTGAGCCTACTAAGTATTAGTCCCAATAAGACCGGAAGCGGTCTGCATCCTGCGTCTTTCAAAGACCTTGACAAGATCGTGTACCTTCCGACTCCATATTTATAACTACATTTATTAATTATAACATTTTATTTAACATTAGTATGAATTAAGCATGTATGTAATATATTTAATATTAACTCTATTAATTAGTTAAATAATATCAATAGTTCAAAATTTAGCGGGAATCCGTCGATAGTGTATCTCACAATGACGATGCTGCCTGTGTTGTGCCCATACAACATTAAAACAATTTTTGCTATAAGTGTGCAGAATTGTTTGAGTTTTTTGACGAACCTTATATGGACATCGCTTAAAAAAGGCGACTTTATCCTCGACACATTAGAGTAGTCATGTCCACTGTACCAATAAACGCCGAGTATTCCTCGCTTCGCATACTACATTCATTACATCATTACATTATACACCTTTATAGATACACCGTGCGGGTGTTTTCGGTGAACTGGTGCAATGAACAATGTTTCTAAAAACTCATTTGGATTTAGCTATAACAGCCCGCTGGGTTATCTTCATTATTTTCAGCAAAAAGAGAGAGAGAAACAGTGTAACTGTGTGCTTTCTAATCTGTAAAAAAATGTACCAGTGCCTTTCAGATATTAAAAAAAAAACGACAAGAAGAGAGAAAAACTGTAGTTAAATAATGAATATTAACATTATCATTTAGCCACAGAATGTCCGCAGCTGAACACAGGCCTCGTAAATAGATATCCGAGAGAACCCGTCGAATGCTGTCCAACGTCTCTCGAAGACCGTTATTAGGTCGCCCTTCCACCTTTTGGATGGACGTCCTCGCTATGCTTGCCAATCTAGACAAAATTTGACTACACTTATTTACCAAAAAAAAAAGTATGCCGTCATATTGGTTGGAAACCCAGTGTACTTAGATATAAAAATAAATAATACCTATTATACATACATCACGAAAATTACATTTATGTAGTTTATATTTCATATTTCAATAAGCATAAGTGTTGTGCAAATGTGTTTTTTCCAGCCATAACGTGGATAGACGACTTTGGTATGGTTGTCGGAAGTGGCTAAATGCTGGCAGTTTCCGACCAGTCCTACTTGAAGTCCATAGAGGAGGCGTGTGTCCAACAGTGGGCGTCCCACGGCTTTATTCGCGAAGTTATAACTTAATTGGCAATCAATAAAAAATAATTAACCAATTAATAAAAAAATACGCGCTTATGTTACCACTGCTGACATAAATAAACAAATCCAAGTTAAAAGATATTTAGTTTCTTATGGGTACATCACTAGATCCAATAGTTCCGACGTGCAGAACAAGACGGGTTGCGTCACGAAGGGGACTTTACGGGGTAATGTTGTATAGCTATGATATTTTAGGGTAAGGGAGACCTTTATTTTATTCCTTTCGTCTTACCTTCATAACTCTGTTAATACTTCTTCTACCACAAAAATATTGTTCGATTTTATAAATTTTATTACACACTAGCTATACCGACATTGTTTATGCTTCCAGACGTTATTTGCTTGTCGGATTCCAAAAGAACATACCATCGCTCGTCAACCGATGATCGTTGAGGGCGAAAGGTTCTCCAGTGCTGACCAGATGAACCGATGACATAGTGTCGCGACGTTCAATACAAGGATATTTAGGGGAGGCATATGCCATGCTATGAGCGTCTATCAGCTGATATGATGATAATGATAATGATGAACCGCATATTTAAATTAAGTCAAATTTAAATAACAATTTCAAACTTTATCTATGCTTTTCTGAATTAAAAATCCCCAAGCAAATAGCTTTATCAATAAATCCAAGAGTAAATTTTTGGGCTGCATATTTGTGGAACGAGATGCAAGTGTAGATTGATTCAGCGATTGACCAGACCGAGGTACGCTCTCGGAGCTCCTTTAGCTAACCTCATTAACTAACTTCATGGAACGCCCTTATAAGCGATCAAAACTTGGGAGCCTCATTTAATAATAAGGAATGTCCGAGTTTTCTCAGCTTCCTGGATTATTTTTTGTATTTTTTCAAGACTAAACACCTATGACCGTCACTCTTGGAGAAATAACATAAATTCATACTGTGTATAATTGTATTTATTTCGTGTTTATGGTTTACATTTTTGTATGTTCAACATTATTGCATGACCATCTATCATTTCCCCATCCTTTCGGTTGTCACACCCGGTTCTAAACTTAACTAAATGTTGCTGCTATATATATAATAATATTTACTTGAGTATGTGGCTTGAATATATAAATGCTGCAAGCACGGTATAAATTTTCCGTCACTAAAAATGCAATTAAAGTACTAAGTTAATTACTGTCTTGTAATCTTCTTGTTTATATGTATTGTTTACAACAAATAATAAGTATAGATAACAACATTGGTAATACAAGGTATTCGTTTATACTATTCGTACATGTATATATTAAATATTCGTTCGATATTCCAATCCAAGTTAATGACCAAGTAACATCTTTAATTATTTGAGTTCTAAAAAAACTTGAAATGTATTCCAACACATAACAATTTGATATATGACTTCAAAATACTATTTACCGAGAAAAAAAAACTTCTTAGCTAAAAAAATAAATAAGCAAATAATATTTGTATTAATTTTCACAATTTCACGTAGAGATGCTTGTATAATTTATTTCGTGAGAATTGTAAATGTTTCCAAGATTTTTCTTTGAGAAATAAGATGCTTTTGCAGATATACTATTAGCTTCGGTGTAAGACAAAATATGTAGGCGTTTCTCAATTAATAAAATTTATAATTATAAATTAAGGGAATTCTACAAAGAAGAATTTTAGACGTATTAACGTCACATTTACTTTTAAAGATCACTCGTAGTTACGAGAAAAGTCCGGTTCACTAGAATACATTAGTAGAGTATATTTACTTTGATTAATCCTTAACTTTAAATAATTTTGGAAAAGTTTGAAACTAAATTAACTAATATTAACGTGTATGAAAAAGCAGACGACAGTGTGAAGTGTGACAGGTCGTTGTCTTCAGTGTGTTCGTAAGTAATTTTGAAGGTATTGTACAAAAAAAATTCCTGTGAAGAGATTACGTGAAATTTTCAGTTTTGATAGTTTATGTTACGCAGTTTACGCAGTGTGGTATTAAGTTACGCAGAGGAGCTGTACATCCTTTGGAAACTTGTATGTAAGCAGTGGCAATCTCATGTAATCAATGCACAAAATGTGAATTATATAAGTTTGTATCCCAGGAATTGTACCCACGATCTGCGATCGCAAGTCGGAATCCTCTACTGTTGGGCTAGCACGAGACTAACCCTCATACATCTTCTCTTGAAATTAAAACAAAAATATTTAATGGAATTATTTAATGGAATTATTTAATGGAATTAATGAAATCAGGCGTTACCTCGCGGAAGTCCATCCTAAGCACTCTAAAACTAAAGACTCTGTGTTTGGCACTAATCGGTGTAACATAACACCTGAAGATGCCCCGTGGAGGGGTGAAAAACGTGTTGAGTAATTTGGCGATGGCGGTTGTGTGATTCGCATTGTTTGCCGCATACGCATTTATCAGCGGGCTGGTGAGCGGTGCATTTTATTGCACGACTGCAGCTGCATATGAGGAAGTAGCTAAATATTGGTCCTTTTCTTGCTTAAAACAATAATACTATTTATTTTTAGGTGATATATGTTAGGATACGTTTAAATAATAAGTTCATACATTACGCCTACTTCAATTGTCATATTATGTTGAAAGATTGGCAATAAATTCGATATTGTCATGTTATTTTAGTTTATTGTACGCTTCGTGTACTAAATCATTTGTCACTCGGATATCATCTACAATCGACAGTGCTATTTATTAATTCCCGATGATAAGTCAAAGATGAATTCCATAAATTTTTAATATATTAAAATTGACATACACCCTTAAAGAAAATCCATCCCGCTTATGTTTTATACTTGTACCATACGCTAACCTCTCTCTGTCTAGAGACACAGCGCGTTTGTCACTGTCATTGTATCTCTCTGTTATGATTTGAACAATTCCCGAATAGAGAGTTATCTTAGTGAATCTCTCACTGCGAACGTCATTTAGTTTTGTTATTGTCATATTTTTTGGTAAGTTAGAGCCTATTTTTTAATATATTGTATGAAATAAAGAAATCCTTTTCAAATCAACTTTGCAAAAATTATATATATGAATGTAACGTCGAGTTAGTAGACAGTATATATTAATTTATGATGTTGCAGTTATTTTAAACAATATTTTACATTAAATTAAAAATACATAAGTATTTTTTTTTCAAAATAATTTTTAATAATTAATTCTAAATAGTTATTTGAAACCTATTTATCATGTACAATAATCTCACTATTTTATCATCCTATATAGTTAATTCACAAAATGTAAATTAAATAAGATTGTATCCCGAGAATTGAACCTACGGCTTAATATCACAAATCTTCGTCCTCTACCGCTGGGCTTCCACGACTCATATATATTTTTGTACATAAATTTTTATTTTTAAACACTAATCACACTACTCATAAATAATAACATTATATTGAGTACTGTTGTTAAATTTTGAAGATGTAACAGACTAGTGGAAAATTTACACCATTTTTCACTTTGATTATCGCGGGCATATTGTTCGATTTATTTTAAATTTTAGTCTAGAACTTCTTAACTTCTCGTTCTAGAACGTCTTAGTGTAGAACTGCAGAAAACAAAAAAGTACAACTATTGGAATAATTGTGAAGATATGAAAAAGTTATATGATCAATACATTTAAATGTTCCCATCACCAAACTGACTCATCATGATTTCTCTGGAATTATAATGCTTAGAGATTTGAAATTTAGTACAAATATTTTATTTTATTAGTAAAAATGAGCTAAGATTGGATATTATGAAATTTTATTCGCAAGGGGTATTAAAATAGAATTTATGAAGTTTGTGAAGCGGGTGGGGGACAGCTAGACCATTTCTTTTGCCGAGTAATGGTTAGCTAGAATGCATTTTATGTAATTCTTCTCACAGATGGGGTATAGGATAGTTGTTATAAGTATAGGACTTAGGCATAATTATTTTTGGCTAGTTAAAAATTACCATGAACATTATATAAAACCAAACCAACGAAATGCCGCGACCGCGAAGAGGGCGGTAAAGGGTCGCAATACGAGTATAACAAAGTAATTTCAGTCGTTTAATAAAAGTATAAAATAAACATCGCAAATGATCGTACTATTTCTTGGTACATAAAACATTGTTAGCGGATTACATATCGATGCTCTTTACTTTACGGGATCAACCACTCCTAACCCCATCGACCAGTAAAATCTAAAATAAATCGAATCACATCAGCCGTTTGTCTCTATCCGAGCCGTAATTCGACCATTTAAACTAACTAAGCCCGACTGCGATATATGAGGCTCGCTTTTATTACGTTCAAAGGGCCAACGATACCGATCTCAGGCAATATCGGTTGACCGAAATGATTATGACTCCCTTTTAAACCCTTTGTTGAAAATTTATTTTCTTTCAGATCATATGTCACAAAGGTAAGGTGCTGTAAACACCTAATTTTTTACTTAAAGTCGATTTCATTTATATTATTTCTTTGTGCTTTTTTTCTAAATAATGTTTGACTAAAATATTTCTCTGTTTGATTCTGTATATAAAATTTAATAATACAAATTGCTTACTAGGCGCAAAAGCGTTATAGAAAATTCATCTTGCAAAATATTAATAAATTCAATGAACTCCGAACTATAAAAACGAATAAAAATAAAAATCAGAAATCACAATATAACTACGAGCTTAGAATGTACATGAAAGTAATAAAATGTTTTATTATTTAAACAATAAAACTTAAGAGCAACAGTATGTATTTCAATTATTTCCTTTTCTATATACAATCTTAGCTACTCAAGTATATAATTTTAACATTTACCAACGATTTTATTATATAAATGGGACGTTGGTCAATAGGTGACAAAATGTGTAAGCTATAATCTACCATAAATATTACTGACAACATTACCACGCAACAGAAAACCTTAATGAACCATAAATTAATTAATGTTATTAAATAATGTTAAATTAAATTTTTAAAAGATATAATAATTTTAAATACATTTTAATAAAAGCAAAGTAAATTAAAAAAAAATTGGTTCAATAATTTGTCTCCAATTGTTAAATTACTCCGCCTTAAATTTGTAATTAATGTCATCTTATTGTATATCATATGGCTCTCTGGATGATCGTTATAAGATTATTTATAACATTACATAAAAAAAATAGGAAATTAACAAAACGAATTGAGCGTTGGATTAACGAGATATTGATTTAAAGTGAAAAGTTTAAATACCAAGGTAACTTTAGTAAAATAGTTTTAACTTTAAATTTGTTTAGTGATTTTAATTATTTATTTTAATATTCTTTATTGTACACGTTAGGATATATTTAAATAGTTTCAAAATTATATAAAAAAAGTACAAAGGACGGTCTTATCCCACAAGGCAATCTATTACAGACAACCATAGTATGGAAAAGATAGAAGTACTATTAATGGGTATTTTACGTGTACAAAACATACATAAACATACATACATATGATATGATATGTTAAAAAATAAAACAAAATAATAACTTATCATGGAGCATTTTTGAATAAACTCAAAGATTTCGATAATTTATAACTAAACTTAGACTTTACTTATGGAACTAAAACAGATAAAAATTCTCCTCGCGGTACAAAACAGTCCTAGCTGCGGGAACGACCGCACTCAGTTTTATCGCGAATAGATTTTCCGGACGATTTAAACAAATAAAACCTATTGGTTAATGTGGCGAATCGTAGATTTGTCACGCATTTATCATTCACACGAACACTGCCAGCGTTGGGTGGAATGATTTTTAAACGCTGTGCTGTTTACGTAAGTGACAATAATGTTTGAATTCTACCGTAAATAAAGACACTGTAAGGTGTTTAAAAAAAAAATCCAAAATTTTCGTCAAGGAACAATACTGTTGGCCCATTGGCTTTTTGAACAGCTTGCAGATAAGCTCGAAGAAAAATTTTAAAACAGAATATTTTTTAATACCTTTAAAAATGACCATTGGTTAAAATCATGGACAACGTTTAGTTTTTTTTTTTTATATCATGATAAACGATTTAAGTATACAATGACACTTTTATAATATTGATTTATTAAAACATTTTAATTATTCGAATTTAGAACGTATTATGTAAATTCTGAAAAAAATACTTACGATTTATCAATATTGTTGATCGGATATTCAGTGCAGAAGAATATCTTAATATGCATTCACGTTTTAAATGTTAATTCATCATTATCATTTCAATCGTAAGACTTCCACTTAGACTCCATAGATTCACAAAACCAGGTTTAAGTGCCCTTCGTTCAGCATAAAGGACCTTATCGATAAGTAACTCGTCGTCGTCATCGTTTCACCCCATAGACGCCCACTGCAAGGCATGTGCCTTCCGCAAAGATATCTAGTTTGGCAGGCGAGTTGGTGATTGCTATGTGGTATTATAGTACGCAGAGGATGCTATTGCCGGTCTTCTGGAAATTCTGTGCATACTGCATGTATAGATGAGAGGGAATTAATCACATAAAACACCGTTTAATTATAAAAATATATTAATTGCTACTACTTAATATAATTATAAATAAATATACCATAATATAATTGAAATATATACATATATTTTTATATAAATAATAAAATCTAATTTATCGAAATTTTTTAACGCTTTTCAAGTCAAGCTTTCGAACCTTTAGCATTTAACATCAGGTTATGCTATAATAATATAATAAGAAGACGATGCAGCTCGCTTTCAACCAGTCATCTTGAACTCTAATTATATTTTAAAAAAGGTTATCTTAAGTGATTCGCTTTAAAAAGAAAAAGACACTATGTAACTTGAGTTGTTACATTAGGCGAAAAAAAATATGGTATCAAAAATACTTAACTACTTAACAGCATTAAATAATTATTGTTTATAACAATTATTTAATGCTGTCATAGTTAAAGTACTGAGAGGTCGCTAGACGCTAGACGGCCTTGCAGTGAACGTGTTTCGGCTGACTTGATGATAATAATGAATTATTCTTATCACGGCGTTATTTTTTTATTACGACAAATGTTATAAAGTATCCAGCAGTAGCTTTGATTTACGTGAATGTAGGATAACTATAGGATATAACTTGTTAGATATGAACCGTAATTGTGTTGACTTTTATGAATATGAGTTTATGAGGTATGCCAGACAATTTTTAATAGGTCATGCGGTAAGAAAATAAACAAAGGAAACACGCATTCGCTGCCGTGCCCGAGCTCTCACTAGGATAGTCGATGTTTGCGAGTATCGACGTCTTCGCTGCTTGTGAACACCGACATCATCGATGATCGCCGCCTGCGCACACGGCTCAGCGCTTTGCACGCGACTTCGTTCCCGGCAACTCCACTAGATGACGTCGAGTAACACGGTTGCCACATCGCCTGGATCCTGTTTTCTAGAGCGATGTCTTGATCCCGTAGTTCTCTGGCAGTAGTAATTGCGATAGACAAAATTCGAGCTTCCTACGTGTGAAGTTAAATGTCGAGTATAATAAATTGTTTTTGTTATAGGCAATACACAATACAGTTATACAATATTTCAACGGCATCGAAAAATAATGTTAGTATATTGTTAAAGATTATTTTTATCTAGCAAAAAAAATTGGAGTGCATTTATATTCATTAATTTATTCCATACTTCCACTGGTTACTACTGGTTATTTTGTTATGAAATTGGTCCTAAAATCAGTGTTAACGATGATAAAATTAAATAACGGATTAATCAATTTAAACTACCAATCAAATAAATGAAATTCCGCCCCACATGAGGGCATAATTCCCAAAACCACAATTGAAATTGTAGGGAGAACATTTCCATTACAAACGTTTGCGGTTATGGACTAAATAGGGGTTAGTTTAGAAGTTTTTACTAATTCCGTTTGTTACAAATTTATATGTAATAACTTTGTAATGATAGACTTTACTGTCCTATCATCGTAATTTTATATTCACACGATCCGTAGACGAATAAAAGAGACTAACATGGTCCAGAGTATTGGCAAGTTGACGTAACAGTGGATAGAACACTTAACGCGCAGAATTAATTGCTGTTAAAGTCTTAAGGTTCCTAAGTCCAATCAGAAGGTGAAGAGACGACTCTATTAAGTTATCGGAAGACGCTAGATGAAAACCACTTCTAAACGGTCTTATTCTAAATCTATGTGAGAGACACATATCCAGCAGTTGATGTTCCACAGTTGAAATGATGTTGATGATTGTACGAATCGATGCTTGGACGCTTCTTAAAGCTAACAAGACTAAAATCATCAAAGAACGTCACGTATACGTTCACAGTCCTTCCATATTTTTTTATACCGAAGTTCACTTTGAGCTTGAGGAGATCTGGCTTATATTTCTCGGATATATTTTTGTTAAAAAGAGCATCACAACATACACGGCAGTATGTTAAAATGAATATATGACCGCTACGGTATTAAGGATCTGGAACACATCGCAGATCGGCAAGCGCAAGGCAAGGCGTTCACCCGCATGGCGCATAGATGATCTGGTTAACATCGTCGAAATACGCTTGATGTAAGCGTTTATTTATCCAGCATATTGGAAATTCTTGAAAGAAGCCTATGACCAGCAGTGGACGTAGAAATAGATCGACAGTTCTAAAAATATATGTTCGTAAAATTTACTTTTATGATCACCCATGAATATTATGTACATAGTTAATTAATTATCTAAATTATGACTCCTAATACGGGCTATAAACAGAACGTTCACTGAGATAAAACAAACGTAAACAGCCGGCTACGATAATACCTAACATAATCCTCATAATTAACTTAATAAGCAATGTAAATAAACTGTACCCTTGGCATTAAGCTGGCAAATGGGCAGTAACTCGTTGACTTTATTATAATCATATTTTCAGTAATTTTCGAGACTAATACGACTAGGCATCCAATTGTTAATACCTTTTGAATTAATTGCGTTGACGAGTCCTTTAGAAATATACGGCCCGAGAAAACGGGACAAATTTAAGTAACTCCAAACAATAATTTTAATTTGAATATTAAATTTAATAAAGGATATAACAACATATTAATTAAGAGCAAATTTAGTCTACAGATAAAGGACTCCGTTACAATAGACTTAGTCTCGAAACAACTTTTATTCCTTAACGGTTAACCACTAATTCAAATGGAAAACTTCGAAAAATCTACACATCACAATACGTAAAAATTATAAATTTATTTAAACCATAATCTCTATCACGCTTTTTAGATGTTGAAATACGATTTTCTCTACGTAGCTGCTACGCAGTAAATAATTCGGTCACTTTTTGGGTCACAGTATGTTTTTCAAAGGACTAGAAAACTTATAATAAAGATAAATGAAATCGAAACAATTTTTATAAACTTATAGCGTGACAATAAAGAAAATAAATTAATTTTAACATATGATGGATAAATAGATATGTCGATTTACCACTTCAGTCTGTTACATATGGTTTACAATAGACAAAAATCAAATAAGCAAAATACAGATTCTGTTTTTCTTAAATATTTTAACTGACTTATTTATTATCATTTTTTTTTCAATAAATATAGAATCTAAATATCATGTTTTACAAAGATTTTTTAAGATTAAGTTACCTTTCAATATTTTCAAGGCATCTAACGACGTTATTCGTTAAGGGCTATGCAGCTAGGCTAGCCAGGATTATTCGAAAGAAACGTGTTATTGCGGTGAAAAAATTTATATTAATTTTTTAATTAGTAATATTTACATAATGACTACGCATTTGCTTCATATTTTATTATTTTTTTTATAATTTGAAATTAGTTGGACGATATTTCATAGAGTCATTGTTAGTGTAGATAACCAATGTCTTTTACAAGAAGCTATACACCTATCCCTGAATTTTTAACCCGCAGGCCGACGCACGCTTCGAGCAAAGTCGACGCCCTTTGAACATGTCTTGTTTAACATGCTAAAGAGTTAGTGGCTTATTAAAAGATATTTGTAACACTTTATCAATTTATTTAACACACGAACAAATTTTTATTAGCGCTTGAGTACGAGCAAAAAGGACGTGCATTCGTCGTAGGACTCTGGGGTGCAATGTGCTCTGCGACCGAGTGAAAGCGGGCAATAGAACAAAGGCGCAAAAGAAACAAAAGAAACAAAAGGTCTGCGCCCGCGTCACCGGTGCGTACATGTGCCCGCTGCACTAATTCGGCACACTAAGTTCGCCCGTCGGCTACGCTCGCCCACAAAATCTTACACCTATTATTCATTCAGACATCACATCAGTATATTTACGACTCCCACAGTACTCCCCCGCTGAGACCGAAGGTCACTGAGGTCAATACTGGTCTGGAAAGCGGACAGTACGTCCCGATCTGGTTTTCCTTACTGGAACGGTTTCATCTGTCAAAGTGGGGTTGATATTTTCAGGAACGGAATTGGCTAAAGTCGGAGTCTGCTCGGTTCTGGTTTGTGGTGTCGTGTTGTCATCTCTGGTCATATATGCTGGTTTCAGTCGATCTATGGTAACGGTGGACTCTCTTCGTAGTCGTAGTGTTTCGCCGTACTGCGGCCGGTCCGCAGCACCATACATGTCCATGTACGCTTCATCATATGAGCTAACACTAACGTCGGTTCGATTGGCCAGACTCTGAATCTTGTAGATAGGTGTGCGTAGTTGCGCTGGCGGCTGCGGTTGTGGTTGCGATTGCAGTTGTGGTTGCAGTTGCGATTGCGGTTGTGGTTGCGATTGTGGTTGCGGTTGCAGTTGCGGTTGCGGTTGCGGTTGCGGTTGCGGTTTCGGTTGCGGTTGTGGTTGCGGTTTCGGTTGTGGTTGCGGTTTCGGTTGCGGTTGCGGTTGCGGTTGTGGTTGCGGTTGCGGTTGCGGTTGCGGTTGCGGTTGCGGTTGCGGTTGCGGTTGCGGTTGCGGTTGCGGTTGTGGTTGCGGTTGCGGTTTCGGTTGCGGTTGCGGTTGCCATTGCCTCCGGTCAGCACTATGTTGACTCCTCCTCTGCGGCATATTGCTGATCCGCTCGGTCTGCACTGCGCTCTCGACTACCGCTTCTGGATTCCATCTTAATGCTTGCTGCGTTCGTTTCGGGGTCACCAGTAAAGAGTTAGCGGCTTATTAAAAGATATTTGTAACACTTTATCAA
Organism: Battus philenor; assembly: GCF_028537555.1. Lineage (NCBI taxonomy): Eukaryota > Metazoa > Arthropoda > Insecta > Lepidoptera > Papilionidae > Battus > Battus philenor. Next base: position 6,508,817 of record NW_027181688.1, on the reverse strand, counting down.
TTTATTTAACACACGAACAAATTTTTATTAGCGCTTGAGTACGAGCAAAAAGGACGTGCATTCTTCGTAGGACTCTGGGGCGCAATGTGCTCTGCGACCGAGTGAAAGCGGGCAATAGAACAAAGGCGCAAAAGAAACAAAAGAAACAAAAGGTCTGCGCCCGCGTCACCGGTGCGTACATGTGCCCGCTGCATTAATTCGGCACACTAAGTTCGCCCGTCGGCTACGCTCGCCCACAAAATCTTACACCTATTATTCATTCAGACATCACATCAGTATATATACGACTCCCACAATGCTACTTACCTTGAAGAACTTTGCTGCAACGGACTACGTCGTCGCAATGGACACCGAGCTGAGTCCAGCCTCGGTATCCGTTATAACAAAAGGGAGTGCCATTTCATGCAACGCGCGAATGTCTGAAACCTTTATGGCATTAATGTTGCGGATGTGTATAAAGCAATGTAGTTATTATCAAATAAAATAAACATTCTGCATGGAACAGCCATATAATTAACAGACCAGTGTTTACTTTGTTTCTTGTTGAGATAAAAAATCCTCTACTTATTCCTACGGTTAATTCGTTTTGTATTTATAAACAAATACAGGTACTTGTATTGTACTTGATAAAATTATAAATTATTTACAGTTTATAATTTGTCTCTTTAAAATACTTTTTACTTATTTTATGTGTAACGGCGAACTTAATGCCGAAAGTATTCTCTACCAGTTAATCGTTAGGTGGTGCAGAAATAAATTAATAAAAGTAGGTGAAACTAGTTAATATCATAAAAGACACAAAATAAATTAGAAAGTAAAAACAATTTTAAAAAAATTATTGTTCCCTAAAAAGTGGTAAATGACCTTATTAAGGTCCTGTAGGAACTCCTTACGCAGACCGCTACCTACCGGTCATATTATAAATTTAAAGGGGAGGCCTATGTCCAGCGTTACTCTCCCAACTCCGGTGTCTATTCAGTAAAAATGTCTTTGAAGGAAAGAATCACTCTTTTCTCCGAAAACCGACTAGGTAACAATTAAACAATATAATACGTCAGGTGATGCATCTGACATAATTTTTTTTTAGTTTATTAGCTCGCGGTTTTCGGATCCGCGAATACTGAGTCGAATGAAGCTGTAAAAGCCAAAACGGCTAACAGCGTACAGCAAATATCGAATATAGCCAGCGTTCGATTTCCTTACAGGTATCATATTTAAATAATAATTATAAACTTACAAATGTATCGAAAGTACAATTAATGATACATTTTTATCTTCGTCATTCCATATTTATTATAAGCAACTGTGAAGGCTGATCGTTAATGGTATTTAAACCTTAATGTTATAAACATTAGGTTGTATTTTCAGTGGTTCGAAGTTAACAATTTCCGTGTTACGGGAGATGTGTCTACTATAATCTATTTGTCCTATCTTCGTTGAATCGAATTTATTTGTGTTTATCGATGACATGCTAATGGAGAATCTTAGTTTAAGTCGGTTGATGTGCGACAAATAATTTTATATAGATTTTGTTTTTGAATTACTATGGATATTATTGTTAACAAGATATATAGAATTATAATGAATTTGAATTTGAGCAGCGGTAGAGGTAGACGATTCAGACTTGCGATTGCAGGTTGTGGGTTTGATTCTCAGGATACAGTTTTATTTAATTCACACTTTGTGCTTTAATTCTATAAGATTACTACTGCTCACAAACAACTTTCCAGAGGATGGGCAGCAGCATTCTCAGCGTACCATAATACCACACTGCGATGATCAACCCGCCTACCAAACGTAGTGATTATGGTATATCCCTCCATATTTTACTTTGGGGGAGGTCTATGCCTTCCAGTGGACTGTAAGGACAAATGGACCCTTTGGACCCTTAATAGCTTGATATCACGTTATAATTAAAAAAAATTACTTATCGTTATACCATTTGTCGAATTTTGAGTCCTTATGATGATTCAATTTCTTTTTTTATTGTGTTCATTGATTATAGTACAGGAACAAATAATTTTTAATAGACTTAATTTTCTGTATGAATTGTTATCGCATTGTTTACCTTGTATTTTTATTGAACGTTTTTATAGTATTTTTAACTTTACAGACACAATGTTGTATATCTGTTGTATCTACTTATGTATTCGCTTATACAAAGTATGAGGTAATGTTGTATGTTTAATTATAATATCTTTGTGACTGTAGCTGGTGGATCTAAATAAATAACTTTTTTATTTACATTATTTTTAATTTTAGATCATTTATAGTGATTACCCTTGAACATCAAACGGGCTAAGTTTTAAAAATAACTAGAATCAAATCGACTTTTAATGTGGCACTTAACCTCTTCAACGGAAATTCAAAACATATTCTGATTTGAGAAGATCCTACAAACTTAGAGGTTTCTTTCTGAACAATTTCACATGTATCCTTTAAATCTAAATCTTAAAACATAATTATAGAAAATAATATCAATCTATAACTGAGAAACTTCTACGTTTTTAAATCATTTGGAAGCACTAGTTAGCCCCTTATGTTTACGTGTTAACTTCATGTCAAGAAGGTGTCCTACACAATCGATGGCTTCTCAAACAAATTGAGCATGCGAATGTAGAAGTCACAAAAAAAATAATTAAAAATTTAACGCTAAAAGTTGCATAGTTTTTAGTAATAAATTATGATTCGTGTGATAACACTGACGAATTTTACTTTTCTACTTGAACATAATAATGGATAAAATAAATATTCTTAATTATTTATATAAGACTTTGTGTATGGCACTAATCGGTGTAACATAACTCCTGAAGATGCCCCGTAGAGGGGTGAAACACGTGTTGAGTGATTTAACGGTGGCAGTTGTGTAATTCGCATTGTTTGCCACATGCGCATTTATCAGCGGGCTGGCGGGCGGTGCACTTTGTTGCACAACTACCAATGAATGTGCGGAAGTGGCTAAATATTAGTCCTTTTCTTACATATTCTTTATTATTATAATCACAATACCTATATATTCGTATTATCGGTTTTAGAAAAAATAATTTAATTTCCCTGCCTTTGTAGACATTGTGGTCTCTAAATTATTTGACCTGTTACCATTAATATAACAAAAAAAACTAATAAATATATAACGCTTTTATAAGTTATTTACCATATATCATCATAATTTCAGCAGTAGAACGTTCACTGAAGACAGGCCTCTCCCATAGATACTCCCATGGATATCCAATATGTCTGGTTGGAAGCGGCCTATAATAAGTGCCTTTCAATAAGCCTAACAAGGTCGTCTATTCTCGTCGGTGAACATTCTATATTACGCTTAGTTGTCCTCGATCTACTCTATAACTTTAAGAGCTCAGCAATCATGTTTTCTAGATACCATATGCTGTCCTGTGTCTGCAAGGGAAAGATAGGAGTGCAAAATGGAGGTGAGGATAGAAAGTGGCACCATTGCCTCCATAATTGAAATAAAAAAACACCTCCACAAATTTTTAAAATAATATTATAGGCTAATAAAGAAAGTTATAGATAGAAATAAACGTAAACAAAAATTACATATAAGGTTGTGTAACAAAATAATTGTAAAATAAGAAACAATAAAACAAAAATAATGAGAAAAATTAAAAATTGTAAGTTAAATTGTGATATTAAAAGAATGCGGGGAAGAAAAACAAACGATGTTCGGAAGCTAGACGCACGCTTCTTGCTATCGCAATTTTTGGCAAATCTTTCGCTTTGCCTTAAAATCCTAATTCTTGTATTTAATATTTTTCTCTTTAGCTAAAATTAGTTTCTCTCTCTTCCTTACTATGTTAAATTCTAAATTAAACCGTTTAATAGTAAACTTTGTTCTTTGTTCTTACTCATCCGACTATCAAACTTATTAGTTAGTGAACACACAGACATTAACACGTTCGCGCGCGGTACGTCGGTGGGCGATAGAAGATAAAAAAACTAACGCGACACTACGTCGACAGTCGTTCAAGTTTGAAATCTAGTAATCCACCGTACGTCGACGGGCGGTATTGTTTCCTATTATGATAGAAAGAAATCTGCCAGAACGCCCTAGGACGTGCGACGCCTGAAGACGTTCTGTCATTTGGTATGGTATTGGTAAGCGGACCTACGCAAGTACGCCTATGGACTTAGTATGGAAAAAACGTGTGTCAAAATGCCAAAATTTGTCATGCATTACAGCGCGCGAACGTGTTAACAAAATACACACAAAATAAGAGTATACAAGGAAATGTAAAGAATAAAAGAACATATAAGAAAAGAACTTGAGAAGGATGACAGAAGAGAACGATAATAAAAGTATTAATTAAAAATATTTTTAAAATAAAAGTCCCTGTCATAAATTTAAGACCGAAGAATGAGGAATCCCAAAAAACTGAAACTTAAAAAATACTATACAACCTGTTAGTTGCTTTCGTTTACTAACAAAAATAATATAATTTTTTTTAAATATTCATATGAATATTCTCAGGTTTCAAGCATTAAAACAATCCCATTAGGTTAAAATGAACTTATAAATAGGTGTAAGCACAGTTCACAGTTTGATTTTACTATGGAAAACCTACCATCCGCATAAAGCCATTAGCTTTTACACACCATAACTATATGTCGTCAGCTTCAGAAAGCTACATTACAAAATAAAAAGTCTTCGTATTAAACAATACGATTCCGATAAAACAGCGGATTTATTTGGTACGAGGCACTCGTTTTCAAGATTAGCCTTTTAACAAAGTTTTTGCTTTAAAACTTTCCCTCTCGTGTCTATTCAAATGAAAATGTATTTCGCCTCCCATTCCGCTGTTTTTGTACGAGGGTCGTCTCCCTTAAAAATCGCATTTTCGTATTCGCTCAAAACATTCACTGGTTTCTTGCTATTAATATTCCTTTTTTTAGCCTACCTTTCAATGGTTGTTTCAATTAAAAGGTGAATGGATAAAATATAATTCATTTTTGAAACAAAACGGAATTTCTCCGTGTTGGTTTTGATATTTTGCGTAATTGGTCCAGTAATCATTGAAAGACTCAAAATTTTACTCTGACAAAATTGACAAGAAAATTATGTTTACGATAATGAACATCATACTATTTGGAGTCTTTTCATCGACTTTTCACCCTATTTAGCTTACACTATTTTTGAACTTAACAGTAGATATTACCAGAAATACTACCTTACAGTACCAAGCGAAGATCAATGATAGCCTTTCTTTTTTACAAACATCCTGAACGCATAATTATACCATGACCTGGAATGCATTGAGTTATTTTCAGACTTAAGGCCCACCCGTCACTTGACATTTTTTGAAAATCTCTGGATGAAAAATTTCTGAAAATTATCGGGGATCCAATTGAAGAACCTTATAAATTCTCCAAAAGAAAGGTTTGTTTTTACATTCTGTACGTGTACGTATTGACAAGCAACAGTCAAAATTTTTGTGTCTTCAATTTTTTCTCTAAAAGAGACGGTTTAAATATATGCATTTACCGAACTTCTATGGTAATTTACTGTGTAGGATTTTTAATTTCAATTCAAGGTATTATCTCTTTACTCTATTTTTATCTCTTTAAAACCATTTAAAAGCCCTTGGTAATGCCGAGTGCCGTCATCTCAGCGCAAAACATGAACGCTCGAGCTTGTAACGCCTTTCCTCAAATCTCAACAGCCATTTCTCACGTGAAGGCTAAGTTCACGCTTCTACCTCCGCTTCTGACTTGACCTATATCTTGTCACTTACCTTTTGCATATTTCCAACCAAAGTTTTTTTTTATTTCGCTATCATTAAGTTTTTTGGGTTTATATTTTTAAACAACACTGGCCGAAATTAAAGCACGCTATATACATCTACAAATCAAACCTCTCACTTAGAAACCTAATCAGCTCACACCTGGATTACTTAAAGACACCAACGAGATTAAAATATGGAACAGTGACCACGTACTTTGAGTAAACAGCAAGGCATTGATCTCCAGTTCTAATAAAACTTACGTTCACGTAAAATATCTAATTACAGTTTTACAACTGATTGCAGATGATAACCTCGTCTTATTAGCCCATGGATACCCACTGCAAGGCATGGGGCTCCCTTAAAGACATGCATGGGGGGATATACCGTAATCGCTACTCTTAGCAGACGTGTTAGCGATTGCAGCGCCCATTCTATAAAAAATTGTCTGCGAGCAGTGGCAATCTTGGATAATTAATGCACAAAGTGTGAATTATATAAGATTGTATCCTGGAAATCAAACCATCCACCTTTGATCGCAAGTATCAGTCCTATGGATATAATTGCTCATTATGATGATAACATAACTATAATTTTTTTTCATTGTACCTAATAAATAAAAATAATACAATTTTTTTTCATAGTCCCAGGTAAGATTAGCGTTCTTTAATATATGCTCTGTATTAAATATCCTTAATTATATGTTGCCCTCAATGTAGTAGTAATAGTATATATAGTAGTAGTATTAAATAAACGATCTAATCTCTTTTTTCCATAAATAACAGGGAGTCCTATATTTCAACGTCGAGTCAAAAAGTAAAGTATGTTGCTGCCACAAAGCTTTTGCGAGTATATGTAAGTATATAAAAAGCGTGTGTTATTTTATTAAATATAAGTAAAGTGATTGTATTAAAATTTGATTATTTGCAAACATTAATTATTAAGTATTTATCTACTAATAAATTCGTGCTGAAATCGGAACATAGAGTTTTGGTATATAGGGTCAATGCCAGAAAATTATTAAAAAAAAATAGTGTTTCGTATTTTAACATTTTATTTTAACGTTAACGAAAATTAAATGAATTGAATGCACCCTGTGATATTCTTTCTAGTATTATGACTATAAATATTTGCCTTTCCAATTATTTGACGTGCGGATTTTGAATTAATAAAGCAATTTAGCTAAACCATGTGCTCATAACTTCGTCAATTTTTAATCGTGGGCCACTTTAGGCTTTGTGCAGCTTCATCGAAATTGAGCTCATGGAAGTAGAGTTCCGTGAGCTAAATAAAATATTCTAGCAGATTGTATTCCAGTACACTCTGACTAGTTGTACCGACGACATAGGTCGCGGGAAGTCACTATATGCGGGCAGCGCAAGACAGGTCATTATGGCGATCTTTGGAGGAGACCTTGCTGTGGGTGATATGGTGATGAGGACGATGATGAAACTTCACTAAACTAAGTTGAAAAAAAATTGAAATTGTTTTTTGAAATATATAAGATCTTTCTCATAAATAAGATCTTTACTTGACCTCTTACTGAATTTTTTATTTCACATAATTATTAATATCTACTTTTGTAGACCAACAAGCTGGAAATAATGATATTACAACATTTTGCAAAGACGAAAACAAGAAAAAACGACAAACACAAAATTTTACTTGTCGAAATGGAAGCGTCTTTTTTGTAATTCCCAAATCCGTTTGCGAGACTAATGTCTAGTAGCCTAAAATGGCTTTTCGTTTTAGACGATTACAAAATTTGTAAATCACGGGGACGAATTTTTTAAAGGTTTATTTTTATTAAAACAGCAGTTACACGAATGATGTTTTTTTTATTTACAATGTTGTCACTTGATACCAACATTTTTGAGTCGCACATACTATTATCATCACCATCATATCACCTAATAGACTGCATAGACCTCGCTGAAATAACTCCACGATGACCAGTCTTTATCCAGCGATCTTAATTTTATTGTCTATCCATCTAATGGGAGGCTTACCCATGCCGCGTCTACCGGCTGTTGGTTACCCCTCTAGAACCTTTCGGCCATAACGGTCATCGGTTACATAAGCGATATGCCACTTCAGATGAGCAGTTCTTCGAGCTACGTCGGTGCTTGGTTCTCCATATATCTGATTATATCTCGCAACAAAACTCTAAGCACTCCACCCACTCCATTGCTCACGGGGTAACCATGTGCCTGGGCAACCATGGCCATCTTCGGCTAGTTCATCAAATATCACAAAATGATCATATTTCTTTTGCTTAATTTATATACTATTTGACATTATTGTAATTTGCTGATTATTACAATTTATCATTTATCACAAAAAATGACGTGAAAAAAAATTTAATAAAAAACAAAAAATGACCATGCCCCTAAAACCAAATAGGGTGACGAGAAATCCCTAATAGCAGGGCCATTAAAAAATGAAAAAAATGTTAATATGTTTAATTAAAAATAATTTAAAAGCCAAATTATATACTCAAGAGGATGGTTCAAAGTCTTAAAGAAATTATAAAACTCTTTTCGTTAAAGTTTAACATAAGTATACAAATTTATATTACTACAAACTCTTTTGAAACAAATTTCTTCACAAACAAATTTTACTTATTGGAATGAAACGAGTTTTTTGTAACTTTCGTAATTCTTAAATCCGTTTCAGTGCCAGTCCGTTTTATTTTCTTCTAATATCCCTTGTGGGGTAAACAAATATATAAGAAATTTTAAGTTTTAGAGCAAATTGTTCGACTTGAGTAACACATATCATATATACGGTATCACCAAACGGGATTACTAAATTGTTGTTTTTACTATTTACGCCAAACTGTCATTTTTCTCGGCATGATTTTTCCTTATGTCCTTTAGAAAAACTAAAACAAACTTTCGATTCGATCGAGCCATTCTTGAGTTTTACTCTTACCAACAGATTTTTTTATTAATTATTATCATTAATTAAAAAATAAAAAAAACTTTTTTATTTTTTATCAATAAACATATCTGTCTTTTGAACTTGTTAGTTACGTAGATTTATTATAGTAACACATTATTGTCACCAAGAAATCTATGGAGTGGGCTATGCCCGAAGTCTTCGGTGCGAGATTAAATCAGAACTGTAGAGTTACAAAAGAATAAAATTTGCTCACGTCAAACCGAGTCTACAGTGGCGACCATGAACCGGTAGACGCGACATGATCAAGGTAGCGAGTAGTCGCTGATGATGCAAGACCGGTCACTAAGGCGGTCTCTGGAGAAGGCCCTAATATAAGAAAGATGATGAATATATCTTCCATAAACGAAGCCCTCTCCGCTTTATATTTTGTATTTAAAATTTGTTGACTTTCTATCACTGTAAAATATTTTACCACAGTCTTCTATGAACAAGAACCAATCATATACACAAAAGGCGCCTCCCGCAACGCTTATTATCCTAACTAAAGCGGCTTACTTCAAAAATATTCGACAACAGCCTTGTCTGGTCGATGCAAAATTTTCATCTTCATCGTATTTTTAAAAAAATTAGTTATTTTATAAATATTTTATATTTTAACAGTGAATATATTATGTTGAAGAATAATAATGATAATCTTGAATAGGGACTAATATATAGCAATTTCCGCTATGCATTGTGGAAGTAGCTATATAGTAGTCCCTTTCTTACTTAGGATGGACTTCCGTAACGCCTGAATCTATTAAATATCTCGAATGTCGTGCTCTAATATACATATTCAAAATCTCTCGTAACATTACGCATGTTAAAATACTTAAAAACACCAGGACTTTCTTTATTAATTTTTTATTTTTTGCCTTTATTTCAGTGCTACAAGCAAGGTTCTAGTTCAAAGAAAAGCTAAGATTTTATCTCAAGAAACTTAATTTTTAAAGTACTAGGAAAGGAGGAAAAGGTATCACATACACACACTAAGGTAAATTACATAGAACAACAAGGAGTATAACTTGCCCATCTTTTTAGCATTTGTAAACTATAAAAAAGCCTTTGATTTGTACAAAATAAGAGCGGTGCTTGAGTCTCTCCAGTAATACCGTATCGACTATCGTTATATCAACGTGTTGAAGTGTTTGTAAAATAGGTTCATACAGAAGCTAGAGTGTCGCGAGATTACTGTTTGGAATAAATAAAAATTAAGTAAATTATTTACTATATTTTCTTCACCGTGTTAGTATGTAGTCAGACATACGGTGTTATAAAAATTCTAATCTACAATTATAAAAGTCTTTTACATGTCGTTTGCTTATACAAATTATTATAATTTATTAAAAATGTTTGTGGCAATTGCTAGCAATACTCATTTGTAAGTTTCAGAGACAAAAAAGTACAATTGGCTCATCCTATCTATATATTACTACATGTCCTTGTGTATAAAACTATGGGCAGTTTTATCATTATCAACATCATCAACATCTTCGTTATCTTTTTAACTAGAGGCTTAAGACAAAGGTCCACTGCAATTATCGACACGATATCGGACTTCCTGCGATCTTAACTTGGTTGTTGGTCCACCTGGAGGGTCTATCCACGCCACTTCTACCGAATCGTGGTTGCCACTCGAGAACTCTCCGGTCCGTACAGTCCGAACGATCTGTCCCACCCACTCCCACTTCAGATGAGTAATTCTTCGAGCCACATCGGTAACCTTGGTTCTTCTACGGACCTCCGTAATTTTGACTCGATCTCGATGTGATAATCCAAACATAGCCCTCTCTATTATTCTCTGGGTGACCTAGAATTTTCTTATAAGGTCGATCGTAAGGTCGATATTTCAAATCCGTACATCACCAATAATACCTACGAACTATATTGCAGAATCTACCTATATTAGATAAAAAAGAAAAAGAAGAAAGTAAATTTAAATATTCAATTTATTTTTTTGCGGTTAAATTTACCAAAAATGTTTCGCGTTAAGGCGGATAATTTCTGTTATTATTGCATAAAGAATGCCAGCCGAGTCGTTAAAGGCGCTGAAAGTGGGACGGTTAAAAGTATTGTACTTGTACTATAGTTATAAACGTCTACCCCAAGTTGTTTTACTAGATTTTCAGGTCACGGTCAGAATAAAAACATCTGCAAATATAAAAATAAATATAAATCGTTGTATCCTATCACTGAGCTCTTTATTAAAAAATTATTCTTTTCTATCTCTTTTTTATATTCCATCCACTTCTATATCATTACTCTTTAATATGTATGTTTTAAGAGACAGTCTTTTATATCTTTGAAACATTTAAATTCAAGACATGTTTTTTAAATAGACATTTATGTGCGTTGTTGAGCCGGCCAGAAACTAAACAGCTTATTTTTTCTTTGTCTGTACTTTACTTATATTATACACCTGTTTAAATTATTTTTTAAATTAAATTGCTATGTAGGTAGGGCCAATTTATTAGTTGGTTTGTGATGGAATTTAAACCTATCAATGCTTAAAGTTGTCTTTTTTTATTTTATATATTAATTTTGGTATATCAATAGTGATTCATAAAGAAACTGGAGCGAGAAGCGATTGCTGTTTGAAATAGAGGCAATGGTATAGCAAAAAATATACTTAGTCGATAAGTGTTTGAATTCAGAAGTAGAAAGAACTTTTCGTGACATTCTAGAAAATGTTTAAAGATTGATAGATAGCTTCCTAAGGAACTAAATGCATATATAATTATATCTCAATCATGTTTAGAAAGCTTGAAGTCGTAAGGTATATTTGTACTCCAAAAAGTTCACTCTCAAACTTTTAGCTATTAAGATAACTACTTTACTTGTTCTTCTCTATGTATTTATTTGCGAGAAATTAGTTCGAATATATGTGGACATGTATTTAAATAAATACAGAAGAATAGCAGCTTCTTTTAAATACAACTGTTTTATGATCACGGTAATAAAGCAAAAGTTGCTTCTGTTATTCTGATCACTAATGATCACAAAGTGATCACGATTATTATACACGTTACACATATTAAATTATTGAGCAATTTTATTCGTAATTTTTTAATTTTTGAAAACACATATTTAAGATATAAATTAATACAATGTTAAGAAGAATGAGGTAATAAAACAAGTATCTATATACAATTTAACGTTACCATGAATTATATTTTTAAATTAGATTTTTGCTTCAATACGAATGGAATAATAGCTGAAGTAGGTCAGGTTAGTTGAAAAGGTTAAAGTGTAGGCTTAGCCCATGATAAGTCTTTGAATTGAAAGTCGAGTGTTCGTAGAGATGTAGCTTTGGGTTTTCTATAATAAAAATGCAATGCACTCGAGTATCATGAGCTAGATACTATTCCATTGATGGTCTTCGAAATGTGAATGTTTTAGATTAACTAATGTATATATTAAATCAAGGCACATGAATTTATTTTTAGTTTTTTAATGATTTCTATATGCATTTGTATCCGCCTATACCGCCAATAAATTTCACATTTTTAAGCGTTGTGATGAGAACGATAAGCATTTATTAGTTAAGAGAATTTTTTATTTTATTATCAACGTCTTATCACCCACAGTTATGTGAAAAGTATACGATGATGTTGAGTGTTGTGAAAATTATATTTAATTAGGCTATATGTCTTTGCCAAAGTTTATGACAATATTTAGCTTCAACGGGCTATTTTGATAAAGCAAGCAACGTAACTGATGCATTTGAAGATTTGACTTTTTAATATGTCAACTGGATCACTTTTATTTTCCTTTCATCGTTTTTATTATGTCAACCGATAGTGGTCCACTTCAAGGCAAAGGCCATACTCAAAAATCGCCATAATCCGTCTTACTCTGCCCGTATTCAGCAAATTCTTAGTACTATATGTTAGTTTGTATATCTGGCTCTATACTTGGTTTAATACTATTGTAGTAATTCTGTTTTCTTCATCAATTTTCTTCATTGTAGTATCAAAACTGTTTAAGAACGACAGACACGTAATTTATGTAAACAAATAAATATTTATATAAGGACGACATATTCCAAATTTAAATGTAATATGTTTTTAATTGTGACAGTATTTATAGCTAGATGAAGTACATGCGATGTGGCGAAAAGTATTTCCACTATTATGTCAAGTTTACAAGTGAAATAGTTCGCAATAAAGATACGCTATGTGTGTAAATATATACGACGAACTGTAGTCACTAAAAACAATATACAATTAGTATCTAGATCATTTTAGAGTTTTATTTTCTGTTCATAGCGAATATTGATATAATTACCAAGACGTGACATTAATTCTTACAGTCGTTTTATTATTCAATTCAGAAACTGCACAGTTTGCAATAAACTCGTAAAACCAATTATAGTCGTAAAGGTATTTAGCTAACTATTTACAACGATTCAACTGGAGAACAGTTTGAGTTGAATTTCGCCACAAAACTTTGTCCGGTTATAAGTTCTTTAACAGAACTTTTGCCGTTGGGTTTTAATACGAAGCTTAAGCTATTAAGTGATACTAATTAAATTCGCTTTAGTTAAAAACAATCAAGAAGACTCATTATCATTATTTTAGTCGTAGGAAGTCTTCTGGTAGACATAGGATTACCTTATAGATTTCTAAGTGGCCTCTTCCATCAACCCATTTAAGGTTTGTAGTCCATCTTGTGCTAACAAAAAAACCGAAATCGTTTATTTAAAAGTACACAAATTAATGGTTAACTTATTTTTAACTGATTATTTTTATCTAATTTATTTTTGAATTAGCTTGACAAGATGTTATAGTTGTAGAGAAGAAGCAGATTGAAACTCCACTATTAACTTGTGGGTGGACGTTCTGTCGTATCCACTACAGAATCTATTGCCCCATATATAACTTAAGTCACTGTACAAATGTCGAGTAACGGTAGCTCTATTTATGTTACGCAGAATATAAGCCCTGTAACTTACAGCTCTAGATCGGTAGTACGCCTCAACCTACGTAAAACTGATGTCACCAATGTCAATTTTATGTGTTACACATCTCAGTCCAGTTCGTATCTATTGTAAAACCGCTATTTAAATGTACACATTTCTATATTGTCTTTTTGATTTATTGATTTACTTCGAAATTTAGAGGCTATAATATTACGAAATAAAAATCTAATATAAAATCTATAACTTTTAATTAAATTATTTTAAATTGCAAAACACTATTCATATTCCGTCTGTACAAATCTACTTTTTAAACGAATATATCTATCTCTTAAGTAATGAATGCTTTGTCTTTTTAAATTGAAGACATACATAATTTAGTATATTTTTTTTTCATCTCTAAACATAACTATTTAATGTGTTATCTTTTTGGAGCACTTAAGATATATAAATGTAAAACATATGAAAATTAACCAATACTAATAGAAACAAACGAGATATATATACTCCTACGATATTTCCAGAAGCCGTACGTTTTTTTCATAACGCGTAGCCAATTTTTTAAAGTTACTACATAACAATTTGTTAGTGTTACTGATTTTAGTTCCTAAATTATTAAAGTTATTCTTTTTACGTCAAGCTTAATTAATTTTAAGCAATGAAGTGTTCTATTTTCTTGTGAGAAAATCTAAGAAAATTTCGTAATTCAAAATTCTCTGTACAACATATCATGACCTGGGAAACGAACTCGTGTTACTTCATAGTATAAAGATACTTTATCACTTTGAAAGTTTCATCAACAATCGTAGAACGATTAAAAGACTTTGTGAATTACTTTTAATGTCAATTAAGTTGGGTAACTTATGAAAGTAGATTGAAAGTAATTTGAAATAAATTATTGTTTTTATTAAGTCCTAAAGGTTTGAAGGCGAGTCGGTCAGGCTTTTAACAGATTACAACCTGGACAGGACCGCTTTAAGTTTTGAAAGTTGAACATGAGTAATAAGAAGTAAAATTTAAAGAAAAATGTTATGACGTATGTTAAAATAAAATTATAAAAAAATCGTAATAAATATTAGATGAATGAATAGTAATCAATGATAAATATTTTTAGCAAAAGGGAAAGTTATTGTGATTTCCAAATACGTAATATAATGAAATCTTTGATATGACTTAACAGGTAATTATTTTTATATATAATTAATAATTTATTTTTACTACTTTGTTATTTCAAAACAAGACAGTTATTCTCTATAAGAAAAACATTACAAGCTCATTATTCTACAATGTACTTCGAACTATATTCAAATTATGCTCTATGATGAAGTTTAGGGTACAGTACGTCTAACCAAAACATTTATATGGTTCCGTGAGACACAAGTTTTAGTATGTAACTGTTAAATAAATAATAAGCCGGAACCACTACTCTTGTAATATGTACATATATGTATATACTTGTTTAAAAGTCACATTCGTATGTTAATGCTACTTATAAATCTATGCTCTGTATGTTTGCGATCACTATAACGAACAAACAGTATTGCAATATGTAAATAGTGTAAAATAATAGTGTAAATAAAGGAATAAAAATATACACATTAGCCACATATCGCGTAGAATATTCCAAATTCGCATTACGTAGCTTCACGTTTTCGAGTGCACTCTCTTTGGGCGCAAGACTGAAAAAAATTTCCTTCATCTAGCACTTGACTGCCATTTTCAAAGTTGGCAATGCCCGCGCTTAAACTTCTCAGTACACTCGACCTATATAAACCTCTAGAATATGAGGTGAATTAGCGGCATTGTTTCTCAATTACTTTCTTCATATTTATTTTTACTTCGCGGTAGCTTAGTAAGTAAATACTTCTTATAGATTCGCTTATTTGATTATGCAAATAAAACGTATTTATTTATTTTTCTACTCTTCATTGAACATCTGAAAAGTATAAATAATGAAATAAACAAATAATTAAGTATAAAGGGGGTCCAGGCTTATACTTGTACCACTTATTTTAAAATGAATAATGACGTATTTAACTACACGATACAATACAATACAATAAGCCTTTATTAACAAGTAAATGTTACAGTAAATTAATATGTTTTACTATACATCGATGATCGGTATTTTTTTCTTTTTTTTTCCTCTCTTACACCCCTATCTGGTTTTAGACAAGGCTTTACTTTTTTAATATGCAGTTTATTTCCTTACTTTATAATCTTAATCACATTTTTCACCAAAACATTTTCAATTTATTACATTATTTATAGTTTTTATTATTATTGTTATCTTCATACTTTGTTATTTTTTGCACTGTTTTATTTTAAATGATGTCCTGAACTATGGCCCTGCAGTATTTGAGAAACGCGGGCCTATCTTTATCGTCACTTATTAGTGAGTATACTATCCTCACTTATCTTTTTTCCTAGCAGGAACTCGGAATCGCTTCGGAACCCTCCGAATGCCGATGGCATAGGCTTTCCCCTCTTCATTTAAAGTGTTCACATATATGTCATTATCGAAGAAGTCGAACATTGTTGAATATGGGTCTCCCCTATAAATTTCCAATAGGACCGGTTGGAAGCGTTTTATATCAAGATTTTTCGGACGACTTTAAAAAGGTTATCAGTTCATTTTGTGGACAGACAACCTTGCCTATATCTTTACTCTAGAACCATAAGATCTCAACGGCCATCTGCGCGCTGTATGACCACTTATGTACACTACAACTAACAAATACCCTAGGATATGTCGCTTACTTTTTTATCAACGGATCTCCTCATTTCTAATTCGTTCTCGTAGAGAAAACTCGAGTATATATAGATCTATACATGGTTAGTTATACGAACGTGAGCTTGACATATAGGCTCATGAGAAATCTGACCTGTTTCGATTCGTAGTAATTTCTAAATACTTTAATAATAAATACGATACTGTTTATCATAAGGGTAATAATGTTAATTATTTTTGTGCAAATGTATGTTTATGTTTGTAAAACGATCCGACTACTAGAATCATACCAAAGCCCAAATAAAATATAAATTAAAAATATTATACATCCACCTAACACTTTGGTACGTATAGTCATACATGAAACCTTAAAAAAATCAAAATTAGAGTAGAGCGACCAGGTAATACAATAACAAACCAAATATAGTATGCTATGGTCTGTTATGTAAAGGGTTTGCATTTTAGCTAAAACAAAGAAAAGAAAAAAGTACTGGATATATTCAAATAATCATTTCTTACAATCTACGGTATTCTTATTTATGTATTTAAGGTTGCAAATACGCCGAATGAAAAAAAACTTTTTTACACATCCCTATTTATATTAATAAGTAAATAATACTATTTAAATAATTAGTGTATAACATTGTTTGGTCATAAAAATAACATGTTACGTTAGATTGTCTATCGTTGAATATATCTGAACCCAAACTGCCTGTATTGTAACTGTATTTGTTACCGATCTCCCAGGACTACAATAGGCCTTCAGTTGGGTACAGTGACATGTCCCAAGTAATTACAAGATACAAAGATAATAACCCTTAGGACTAGTTTGGCCGATTCTCTAAGGTTTTGTGAAATTAAATTACATACGTGTTACATTTTATTATAAATTAAACGAGCGTGGGTGAAATGTTTACTTAATACAACAACGGAGAATCTTTGAAATAACATTTTCGAAATTAGACAAAGTAAACAGGAAATTATTAAGAAGAAAAATTGGAAAATCACAGTCACCTATAAGGAAAAAGATGCGTTACTGTGATGATTGACTCTCTTAATCAATTATTTATGTATTTATTATTACCTACTTTGGATCATTTATAGTGAGCGCTTCTGTTCGTCATGAGAAGAATTTGATAGTTTGATTCCAATTTGATAGTAACGAGAATCAGAATGAGTTCCCTTTTGCAATGGTATCATTCAATTTAAAGCTAAACTTTTAAACACTTTCCGATCTGAAAATATTCCACAACTAAGTTACGTGTTGTGTTTATTGGTCACTTTCCCTATATTCTCAATTCAGCATTATAAAAATTTTTCGAAAACACTATTGTTAATTAAAATACCTACCCAATATATAAAGGATTTTTAAACGGTTTTGTTTAGTAAAGTCTTAATGTTTTAATGTCATTATTAAGAGAAATTATTTGGAAGTGTATTCTAATACAGTTCGGAGGTTTTCCATTAAAGGATTAGTTTTCTGAAGTCTAGAAAATATATATATATAGCTTATCTTGATTATGATTTGTACTGTCATAATTATAATTTATTAATTCATACGCCCTCGTTAGCACAAACATATTAAATATCTAGTTATAAATACACATGGCTTATTGCAGATCAATGCGTAAGATAAGCTCTTGTTCGGCTAAGTAATATCTATTTCTTAGACTTCTATTTGACGAGTAGACTGTGTAAATATCCGACGTCCTCTCCAAGAAAAACAATTGAACAACGCCAGGGACATCAGATGGTAATAAAGGCAGTGCTGAGTTAGGCTCCGGAGGAATCTCTTCATAAGTTAATAAAGTAAATACATAAATTATTATACAAATTGCTTCTTACAAAACTTTTTTTAACAAAGAAGTCTCAAAGCATTAAAACTTGACTATCCAGTAAACATAATAACATTTTAAAACATGGAACATCTTTTTTTTCCACCTGTTTGTCGCTCACTATCAGGCATGTTCCTCTGCCAAAAATCACCAACATGACCGGTCTTACGCTGTCTGTATCTAGCAACTTCCTGCAAACTTTAACATTTTGTTGGTCCTATAGGGGGCGTACCTACACCAGCTTGCGGTTGCTATTCTAGGACCTTTTGGCTCCTACTGATGTGTCCCAGTCACTGCCACTTCAGAGACAAATTTTTCGAGCAATGTCGGCGCTTTATAGTCGTCTCCGCAAAAGAGGATCCATTTCAGACTTCAACAATATTATCTAACAAATTAGTTTAAATGAATATTTCTTAATATAAGTACAGAAAAATGATATCTAATCGTAGTTATGGAAAAGCAGAACCTATAATAAATACATTTAAAAAAACTTTTAAGTTAAACGGTTTTTTGATACCCATATTGAGGGGGTTAAGGAAAAATATATAATCCGCCATTTTGTATCGCCGGCCATCTTAATTTATAATGTTATTGATTTTATTAAATTGTATTGCCATTTAAATTAAATGTGTGTACCAAATTTCAGATCGATAATCTGACAACGTGAAGGTGCTTAAATTTCAATTTCTAATTTTGACCCAAATAAATAAACAAATAAATTCCGTACGGGTCGAACTAAATAAAATCGTTTAAAAACAGACACTAATGTTTTAATACGGGCTCTACCAATTGGTTATTGTTAGCAAATTCTTTTTAAATTAAAACAAAATTATTAATTCCTTTAAACTTATTTAGAAATATTCTTGAAAATGTTGACCAACTGTTTAGTAACTTTATTTATTTATATTAACCATATATTTTTAAAAACGAGGATTTGAAATAAACATGCAAACATTGTCGTTTGAGCCTCTAGACGCATCTAGATTCATTGCATAGCATAAGCTTCCTTCAAAGATATCTATGGACGGATATACCATAATTACGATTAGCAGACGGGTTGGCAATCGCAGTATGGTATTATGTTACATATAGGACGCTGCTGCCCATCCTCTGTAAACTTGTTATGTGAGCTGTGGCAATCCTAAATAATTAACGCTCAAAATATGAATTATAAAATTGGATCCCGGGAATCGAATTCGCTACATACGATCGCAAATCTGGTAGCCCAGAATTAGAGGACTGAGCAGTTCAATAAATATTTAAATCAAGGTCCATTAAGATTAATATCAATTTCATCCATTGATCTCGAAATTTAAACACGAAAGGTACGTTGTTCGGTAGGAATCCGACAAAAACCTGTCTACTTAGAGATCAAGGCATCGTGTACATGAAAATTTCCCCGTAAAATATTTTCACGATATACATGTAAGTAAAAATGGTAACACGTAGTTAATTTTTTAGCAAAAATCTTTAAACCTTTTTCACCTATTCCAAATCACCCTGTGTAAACTAATCCCGATAACATCTAGTACAGGGAAAGATGGTAGAAAAATATTAATTTCAATATGTGGTAATCAAACTTTTGTTTACATTGTTTTTACCAATTTATTTCTAGAATCATTTTGATTTTTGAATACGGTGTACTGTATATTAATTGCTAAAGCTTCTACGCCCAGAACCAAATGCCTTGTATAATATCTTAAAGAACGTCTTCAAAGTAATTAAAAAAAATAATGCTTTCACAAAATACAAACGCATTTATATAACTCGCAACTTAATATTCGGAAACTTGATGTTCTTTTGTTGTTAGCTAACTTGTCATTTTCGGCTTTTAAACTTCACAACAAAGTTTTCCCTACTTCCCTGTTCGTACATCAACAACTTGTATAATAAGGTCTCCGGTTAGCTTCGCGAACTATAAAAATAGGGTCCAATGAAATATGGAGGTTGAATGGTTACTTGAAATACTGAACTTTATTTTCTTGGCAATAGTTTTTAAAAGTTGACAATATTTTATTCAATATAAGTTCTCGACGTTTTCTCTAAAGATTTCGTATTTTTCTTGTTATTCTTTATAACGACGTACAGTTTTTTAGCATCTGTTCGTGTACGAATCGCCGCGGGCGAGTTTATTTACATTAAATAATTTCAAAATGCATATGCAAAAAATAATAAATCTACCCCCAAATATTTTTTACAATGATTTTGCAAAAATTTGATTTTTAGTACAATATGAAACCTTTCGCATTTATAAAATAACTATAAATTAAACGAATAAATAAGAAATAGCAAATAAAATAGAAATCGTATAAAATTACTGAAGGAAAACTTTCTTGAGTAATTTTAAACACTTTTCTTCGCTTACCTTTTCGCGCGATTAAATAAACGTTATATCGATTTGCGTTTTTTTCACATTATGTGTGAAATAATTCATTCAATCACAACATTTCTGCCGTAGCACGTACACTGCTGGACATAGGCTTCTCCCAGAGATTTCAAATAGGAATAGGAAATAGGAATAGGAAGCTGCTAGCGCTATTATACCAGCGTCCGACAAGTTTAGAAAGTTTAGGAGATAAGGTCGTGAAATTTAGAGAGACCTAATAAGCTAATGAGGAAATCCATAGACGAATAAAAGTTAACC
This sequence comes from Battus philenor, assembly GCF_028537555.1. Classification (NCBI taxonomy): domain Eukaryota; kingdom Metazoa; phylum Arthropoda; class Insecta; order Lepidoptera; family Papilionidae; genus Battus; species Battus philenor. Next base: position 6,488,008 of record NW_027181688.1, on the reverse strand, counting down.
GACATAGTCCAGCGGATCAGCAAGATGAACTAACAGATTAAGTAGTAGCTAGAACCTTGAGGTTCTGTAGTGGACACCGCGGTCTCGTAAGACCAGCATAAAAGCACTTATGTACAAGGTGGACACATAACCTTGACAAGGCCAGTACAAAGTAGTCCTGTTGTAGTTCTATGGGAAGGCAAGTATGCTGCAGTAACCTTCCCGCGTTTGAAATAATGAGAACAATGATACATATTCTTTAATCGTTTAGTTTCGGGTAAGCGAGTGATAAGCCCACGATACCCTAACCTGCTGATGGTGAAGCTGCCACCTTGGAGCCTGCGGGCATGCTCGGTTTAATATCGGATTGCCTCCCTAGTGAGTAATTTCCGTTTTAAGCAGCAGAATATTCACCTTTCGACTTATACTCTCTGCTCAGCTGCACCTCGAGGTGGCGGTCGCGCGGTTATGCGGTTGCAGCAGTTCGCAGGAAGGACGACGAGGACGTGAGGTGACTCTGACCAGCCAAGGCTCCGCTTTAAAGTCTTTCCGCCTCTAACGCAGCATCCTTTGTTCTATTGTTTCTGAAGATGGTAATGCTGTTAGCTCTAAGGCCTTTACAGCTTTATCGGTACTGAGTTCACGGAGCGGTAGAGTGAACTAGGTTTAAAACTTTATAAATTGTGTATATATATATATATACACACACAATTTTTAAGAAAACTAATTTATCTAATAAATATATTATATAATTTAATTCGTGTCACAACATGTTACATTCAAACCACGTGACAATACGAAAAGCAAGAAAAGATAATCGAAACACAAACTTCGTTTCCAAAAAGCAAAAAAAAAAGCAGCAGTCGACGTCTCGGGAGATAAAAGAAATTTATTGCCAAGATTAAAGCGACCGACTACGTTTGTTTGGAGCGGTGTCAATCTTGACAGTGGAAAATGCAGAAAATTTCTCTCGAAATCGAAAAAAACATCTGTACAGTTTGGTTTTTAACTAACAAGTTTTCTAACTGAAGAATATTAGCAATTGACTTAAATGTTTTTATCTTTTTTATGTTCTAAGTACTTCGCACAATAGACATTAAATCATTAATTCCTAAAAATCACAAACCGCATTGAGTTTCTTGTTAGCGCGTTTCAATAGTCATAGTGTCAAACTGTCGGGGAGAATTTCAGAAACACTTATATGATACTGATATTGCAAAAGTTGCATTAAAAATAGATAAAATTAAATCATACGAAACTTCAAGTCACCTTCAGTACCTGACTAAAGTCTACTATCATCTTGTTTCCAGTGATGAATGACGTAAAAAAGTGGTTTTGCCCTGGAGCATTTTTTTCTTTTTAATTCTAATTTAAATCGCTAGTGTTTTTTTACAATATTTTTTTCGCTTTTACTAATCGCAGACGGTTGGGAGAGGGTTGCTGCTGTTTGATACGGATCTTTCTTCTCCCAGCTGCGAGACACGACTGCGTTTTATATTTTTTTACAATTTTTCTTACATAATTTTCTCTTATAGATAAATACAGCTAAAATTTATACATATTAACAATAAAATTTGTAAGTTTTACTCAATTATATATTAGTTGGTACATTATTTTATTTCAAGTCGCTGCCCAAGCGCTACTGACCGTTAAATGCCTTGAGATTTAGGACAATGTGCCGGGCCAACTCATCAAAAGATTCTGCAGTAGATTTTTTCTTGAAAAGGTCCGATAAATTTAGTGGAGCTATATTAAGGTTTTCACTTAAGGTCACGTGGTTACGTCTTTTGGACTCGAATTGGGAGCAGTGTCTGAGTAAGCGATGAAAAGTCTGTACTGTGGAGTCGTCACTTGGGCAAGTCCCATTATCGATTATTTTAAAACGGTGCAGGTACTGCTTGCAGTACGCGTGACCGCTTAGTAGTCTTGTGAGATAGAAAGATGTATTGATAAGTTTTCTCAATTAGTTTATGTCGGTGAGTTTCGAAAGGAGTCCTATGGTATGTCGACCCTGAGCCGAGCTCTAGCATCTACCCTGCCAAATGCGGTTGTGTTCAGCGCGGATTGCGCTCTTCACGAAACTCATTGGTAAGTAAACACAAGCCGGTGTAGAGTGCATTGCGGCATCGCTCTTTGCCGCCAAGTCGGCTGCCTCGTTACCGACGACGCCTGTGTGGCTTTTGACCCAGGTAAAGTGTAATGTAGCTGATGCGCATTCGCGTATCAGAGTGTGAATTTGTGTGACGATAGGGTGGATGTTGCTTCTATTCTGTAGTGCGGCGACGGCCAATTGTGAGTCCGTGTGAATAATTGTGTATGTGTTCGGGTGTGTTGTACTGGCCCACGAGCAGGCTTTCAAAATATCGAGAACCTCGGCTTAAAAGACCGAGCAAAACGAGTGAAGTCTGTATTTTTTGGAAGCGGTTTAGCAGCCTTCCAGGAAAGCAACGAATGCCGCTCCCACGGAGTCCTCCAACTTGCTCCCATCGGTATATATATTTAAAGAATGGAGATAGGGTGGAGCGTAATTAGGATCTCTAGCGGGGGAAAGGATAGAAATGGATACTCTTGTAGCGGGGTGCAATAATTTGTGTGTTGGTGTAGGGCGTTCTAGAGCTGTATCACAAGTTAAAAGATGAGAGACGCCGGTAATTTTTGTGAGTTCCAGTGCCTGCACCTCCTGAACTTTGAGGACGAGAGGTGTGAGTTCGAGAGCGGTTGTGGTGGATATGGTTTTGAACGCCCGTGTGATCCTGATGGCAAAGCCTCGTTGCATACTTAACAACCGCCTTATTATCCCTTTGTTAGAGCCGCTTGCACCCATGTGCCAGCAGCATATGTCATAATTGGCTCAATAACATTAATGTAGATTGTCCGGATGTTCTCGGGATGTGCCCCCCATGTTGGTCTACAGAAAAGACAAAGTCTGTTGAATATGCGCGAAGCTTTTTTGATAGTGTGCTGAAAATGTTTATTAAATAGTAATTTTTCATCGATGATGACTCCCAGAAGTTTGAACTCGTGTACAAACGGAAGGCAGTATTGGCCCATTCTTATTGAGCATTTTTTGGCTGTGGGTGTGAATGCAATAACTTGTGATTTTTCGGGGCCAAAAGCCAGTTTAACACTTTCACCCCACTCAACAATTTTACCAAGGGCGGAGTTGATTAAATCTTGGCGGTCATCAGTGTGAGTGTGGTGTGTATTGAGCAAAATGTCGTCGGTGAACGCTTGTAAGGGGCACCCATCAGGCAGATCCATTTCGTGAAGCTCGTCCAGGATAATGTTCCACATTATTAGGCAACAAGCCGAACCCTGAACGAAGCCTTTCGTTAGCGTCTTGGTGACTCGTTCTCCAGCGTAATCTAAAACCACTTTCCTGTCTTTAACATTGCTTTCGATAGTTAAAAAAATGTCGTTGTTCTGGACCTTACTGATAAACTTTTAGTCGCCCAACCAGCTTTAGAAATAGATATATTGGCGATTTATCGAATAAGGAATGAAGAGATTCGTCCACGAAGTGAAGTTATCGACATAGCCCAGCTTATAGGCAAGTTTAAATGACATTGGGCGGGCCAAATAACGCGAAGAACAAGTGGCGGTTTGGGCCTAAAAGTAGGGGTGTCAACCCACAATGTGGACAGACGACGTTGTGGAACACGCTAGACGCAAGCTGCTTTCATCCGGTCTCATCAATAAACTATGCAAAGGCTTATGTCCAGCGGTGAAGGTTTATTGAACACATTATTGAACACTTTATTGAACTTACCAAATCAATATTTTACTTCGGTATATCCGTTAACTGTCGTACAAGTTTCCTTCGATATAATATTAGAGAATCATATAAATTTACATACAAACTCATAAAAACTTGAACGAAATAACTAGTAATAAACGCTATGTATATTTGTACGTTGTCGGCACATAACTAACAATAAAAACATAACTAAAGTGTTTTTGCATCAAGGAAAATACTTCCTGTAACAGCAGTTATAAAAGTTTATACACACGAAGTCCCGCTATTATACCAGTATTTTACGACTGTTTGGTATTACTACCATGGCGCTTACATCTGCCACCAATATTACGAAAGCCTCATCGAGTTACAATTTAGGGGCACTGTGGCTAGAGAAATTAAAAAGAATTACTATCGTGTTTTAGATCTACTGTATGTTTGTTAACTGAAGTAAAACAAAAAAGCTGTGAAGTAATAAATGTAGCCGTTGCACTTAAAGCTACATATGTTATAACTCAATTGCTAATCCGCGGTCCTATCCGATGCTACATTTCAAGCGAAGAGAGAATTGTCTTGTTTACAGACGACGGACTTCGTGTAACGCCTAAAGCGCAACAGGACACGTCGTTAACACACGCCGTCACAACAAGTCACTTCGACGCTGTGAGATAGAGGGATCCCTCTATGATAATATTTCTTCAGATATCGCTTTATCAATACAAACTTTAGATAAAAGTAGTACATTTGTTGAAGCCGTTCCTTTTCATTAAAGGGTGGCAGTGACAGCAACTGCCACGTTGATAGTGATGTTGACAATGACAGTAATATTGTTAGTAATAGTGGCAGTACTGACTCTAATACTATACCAGCAATATTAACTTATTATTTCGGACCTGTAAGCAACGTCATCATATCAGCCGATAGACGACTACTTCAAGTCATAGGCTTGCCCCAAAAATCGCTGCGATGACCCATATCTCGCTGCCCCCATCAGGTCCACGTAGTGGAAGGCTTATGCACGCCACCTCTAACGGCCCGTGGTTACCTCTTAAGAAGCTTACGCATCGACCGTAGGTTGTAGAAGCAATGAATCCCCCCTCCCTCCCGATGCCATTTAAAACGAGGAATTTTTCGAACTACGTTGATGACACATAATACCTGTTTTTGTAGTTCTTTCAGCAAAGACTCTCACTTGAAGGCGTAGGCTTTCCAATAAAAATATCTATGGGAGAGGATATACAATAACCACCAAGCTTGGCAGGCGAATTGACGCTGCTGCCCATCCTCTGGACACTTCTTTGTGAGGCAATCCAATATAAATAGTGAATTAGATAAGATTGTATCCCGGTAATCGAACCGGTGACTTACAATCGGAAGTGTCACTACTGTATCACTAGTCTATCACTGCTGAATAACACCTGTAACAAAATTACATTAATATAATTTAATGTGGCTAAAATATATGTAATTCATACATCGTCGATGTTTTTGTCGTCATCATACTATTATCCAGACTCCTAATAAAGCAAACTCTTACATGCGAAACCTTTTGATAGACGAGGTACACTTTCTTTATTACAATCTCTTAAGTCAACAAGCAATTAACGCTTCGAAAACAGAAAATTTTCTCCCCTATTTTTACGGTCCGTGATTTAACTAATTTAATTCTAATAAAATTACTTTAATAGCAATTTAAGACAGAATGATTTACTTCCATAAAATTGGCGACAATTATATTTTGCCTTTTTCGATTACGTTTGATTTTCATGATTGTCAGCTTACTCAGCACGAATAAAATGTCACTCTTAAAAAATGACAAATTAGTTAAGTTTTTAACGAGATCAAATTCGCAGGTATAACAATATGATTTTGGAATAAAGTAGTAACTTATTTCATAAATTTTTAAATCAACGAACTTGTTTTCTTTGTCCAAAAACAACGTCATTAAATCGACCGCGATGAGTGAGACGAACGTAAGTAATGAGAAATCACAAAGATCATATCCTATATTTATAACTCGCTGTGTATTCCAGTCAGTTAAGAACCATAACCTGATGGCTAAAAGAAACATTAGAATTTATACATGTAATTTTAATTTTCATATTTAATGGAATCAGGCGTTACCTTGCGGAAGTCCAACCTAAGTAAGAAAAGGACCAATATTTAGCCACTTCCGCGCATGCAGTGGTAGTCGTGCAACAAAGTGCACCACCCGCCAGCCCGCTGATAAATGCGTATGCGGCAAACAATGCGAATCACACAACCGCCGCCGCCAAATTACTCAACACGTGTTTCACCTCTCCACGGGGCATCTTCAGGAGTTATGTTACACCGATTAGTGCCAAACACAGAGTCAATTTCAATTTTCGATCGATAAAATTAAGTATTTTGCGAATGGACATCAGCTTATTCCTAGAACGGGATTCTAAAGATGGTAGTGAGATTATGCAAAATTTGGTTAGGTGGAAACGAGTGTAGATGGTTAAGGTAAACGCCATTATATTTTAAAGATCCCTAACTTAGGCTTTTGGAAAGTGATGGATTGAAACCTCCCGTTTATTCTGACCACCAAAGTTTATCGAAATAACACAGTCACAATACCACTATTTACTAGTAATTATCAGAAAAAAGAGAGTGGTCTTGTTATAAACTTAAATTACAGAATGTAAGCGAACGTTGTCCAAAAAGAGAAAACTAAAAAGTGAAGTATGAACGTGAAATGTCAGAATGTCTGTGTGGTAGGGATGTGTTTTGTAGCTACGATGATGTCGCCACAAACTACTCCGCGAGCGGACAGCCCAGAATATTTTTTTTTTATTTTAATTGCCTCCGCTATTGGGGGCCTTTCGTACCCCTGTCTTTAGGACAGAGTCGTTTTATTTCATTAGATTTTTTTTCACATTACTTTTATTTATGCGCTTTTCTTGAATTCTTCTTATAATCTCTCCTTCTCCTTCTGCCTTTCTTCTCACCTAATTCCTCAGTTTCACATTTCTTTATTTTATTTTAAAGTACAGAATATTGCACCCCTTTGCCTGCAACGCTATAAATTCGGAACCAGCAGGGTGAATTCATTGAATAGCAAGAAGTTGTGTCTCACAAGGGAACCTTGAAATCGCAGATGCGAGTATATATTACCTATGGCGTTCCTCGCATAACGTAGTATTTAGATTCAAATCAAATATCAGTCGAGCTAACAAATGCACCGGATCCAGGTATATGTTAAAACTACGCCTCCGTCGAATCTAAGAGTAATCTAGCCTGTAAAAATTTATAAACTACAGAGGAAGTACCGCGAAAATATGAGCGAAGGAAAAATCAATTCAAATTGAATCAGAATACGTATATAGGTCTTCTGATCATATACCAAGGCAAGTCATTGAGTGAAACCTTAAAAAGAAATACTAGGACAGTGGTAAGCAAACCTGACATGGTAAAATATTTACAGAAGTATCTATTATAGCCAAGAGCTCAAGTCTTGGAACGAACCGAAGCGAAGAATCATATGACACATTCAATAGGAATTAATTACGAAGTTACAAATAGGTCTAATGTATATTACATAGTGCATATAAAAAGCTTGTACATAAAAATGCTCTTTTAAATATTCAAACAAATCTATTCGTTTATAACCGCAAACTCATTTTTACAAAACTGTAACAGCCTGCAAAGCTGTTAGCATCGACTTCAACAGAAAGATGAGAGACGTGTCTATAAATTATAAACACATTCAATACGAGTAGAAATTTTGTAATTATCTTAGCTTCTACGCAATTATTTTGCATTAGCATTTCAAAAGGATTTTTTATACACATTTACTATACGTCTTGCAAAAGAATTTCGGAGTCATGAATTTGTGACATTTATTATTATTCATTATTACTAACAGATTTTCCTTTTTAAAGTATTGTTAAAATATGTGTAAAACTTTAATAGGACAGAGATAAAAATTATTGAATGACCAGGTTTTTAAAAAAATTCGTAAAAGTTCTAGTTCGAAATCTGGTGGTAATTATTTTACCCTTGCCCGTTTAGGTGTTCATAAAATGCCTTTTGCGCTATGGTGAAAATTATAAGGTGGTAAGCAATTGTGAAATGGTATTAATATTTAAAATTGGGTATAACTTATATTGATATTTCTCTATAGCCTTAAGGTTCTGGATTGCAGACCACGGGTCGTCAAACACAGCATAGGACGTCCACCCACAAGGTAAACAGACGACATCGCTAAGTTCTTTAAAAGACTTTTAATGTAGTGTATTTATTAACACTGTACATAGACACTCGACGATTGTCTGTATTTTATGTTAAATGTATGAAATTATAATCTATTAGTGTACAAGATTGGTAAACATCAATATTGTAAAGCGTGAGCAAAGACTTCTCTAATCTATATAAATATACAGTTTGATTAGTTACATATGTTAAAGCGTTTAAAAGATAACTGTAAAACTCATTTGCTTTAAATGTGATAATAATATACCGATGATAATAATAATAGTTTTGAACTGTCTGTCAAATTTGAATAGAAAAAAATAAATTAATGTTATATATTTTATAAAGATTACTTTATATGGGGTGGTTGAAAATAGGGTATATCTTTTAAGATTATTGCTAACAAATGAGCTATAAATTCACCCTTTAAAGATTTTAAGCTATATAGCCTTTACACAATTTTAAATGTCATTAATTTTAATATTCGTTCTGAACTGATGTTTTCATACAAAGAAAAATTCGTAACCAGAAGATATGATATTAAGTCAGTTACATTAATGTGTACTCAAAGATGACGGGGCTAGCTTTTAACAAATTTCAATCACGAGGGATGCGTGGTACATTAAATCAGGGAATCCCCACTTTTTATATCTCTTCTTGTGAAATCTTTTGACTTTATCTTGCGAAACCACTCTAAGACACGTTCTTTGAAATGTAGAGATTCTTTCCTTCGTTTTAATGTACAAGCGGTTAGTCGATTTCGTGTTAACTATGCATTTTTCAAAAAATTCATTATTTTTAATAATAAGAAACAAAATTCTAAATAAAATCTTCATTATTTTATTAACAAAATATGGTTTTCTGTTTAGTGTAAATAAATGCTCTATTTCTCTGGAATATTCAAAATCAATCTTAGACTATGATGTATTTTCCGGAGTGTCATTATTAGAAAAATTATTATTTCAATGATTTGTGATAATGGCGTATAAATGAGTTTACATAAGCAGCGAAATATTAATCTACATCTGTCAAGAGTTTCAAAGTCTTACAGGAGCAAAGCAGCTATCACTTAAACAATATAAATTACAATTGTCAGATGAAAATTTTTATTAAACGCGTATCTGGAAACAGTGACAGTATTTCAATGTCAACTTGAAAAACTCTGACAACGTCACGTCAAGCTGACATCTTAGAAGTGTCAACGTGACATGAATCAATACATTTTTGTTAAGTGGAACTTTCGCACAATAAACATTTAACTTTATTATTTTGAAAATATTGTATCAATTAAATGTTTTATGTATAATTGGGGCCGAAAGGTTCTGGAGAGGCGACGACGAGTGAGATAACATAGTTAAGTTCAGGATAAGTCGCTAGATGTGGGCAAGGCAAGATTTGCCATCGTGGCAATCTTTGGGAAAGTCAAGGGAAAGCTTTTCAGTGGGCAAATAAAGGACTAATATATAGCCACTTCGGCTATGTAGCAGTAGTCGTGCAATAAAGTGCACCGCACGCCAGCTTGCTGATAAAAGCGCATACGGCAAACAATGCGAATTAAACATCTACCACCCACTCGGTGTTGGGCACTCATTGGTGTAACATTACTCGTGAGGATGCCCGGTGAAACACGTGTTGAGTGATTTAACGGTGGTTGTTGTGTAATTCGCATTGTTTGCCGAATGCTCATTGATCAGCGGGCAGGCGGGCGGTGCACTTCATTGCACGACTACTGCTATATAGCAGAAGTAGCTATATATTAGTCCTATTCTTACTCAGGATGGACTTCCGCAAAGTAACGCCTGAATCTATTAGATATTTTTCAGTGGGCGTCTATCGGCTGAAAAGAAAAAGAAGGTGTATTATTGCTTAAATAAAACTATCAGCGCCTATCTATATCATGTTGTTATTAGAACCAGTATGAATAATTAAATAACTTTATCATCAAATACTAAAATCAAATCTCAGTCAATAAAAACAATTTAAACAGGAGGCAATGTTCAAAGTAACTTTACTTTTATTTAAAGTTATATTTTATTCAAAATAATTATCTGTTTCTCTTCATTCCCTCATAAAAGTGTGTCAAATGCCGAACACAGAATTTTCCTAGACACTTCCAATAGGACTGGATAGACGAGGCCAACATTCAGTGTTTTCCGACGACCTTCAAAAGGTCACCTGTCCAATTTTTGGGTGGATGTCTTTAGCTTTGCTTGCTGGTACGTTGTCTCTACTGTGGAACCATTAAACACCACCTGTATATTTATTTTTCATGAAAAATTGGTCTATCAATTTGATTATGGCTTTTATAAGTTTTTGTAAGAATCTCTACAAGTTGTATTATTATTATTAAATAAAGTAAATGAATAAATAAATGTAAATTGTAGTAATCGTTTGAGTTATCAGAAAGAAATCTGATTAAATCAATTGGTTTCAATTGAGAAATTAATACTACGAATCTCACTCTCGGCCACATTGCTCAATTTCGGTGGAAGCGAAATGCGTAAATAGTCGCTTGTTATTTGGACAGCAGAGTAATGAAGTAGAAGCTATTATGGAAATTGGAAATGGGGCTCGTTCCGTCCCGAATACGACAATTTTGATGTTTGTCGTGTTTTTTTCAATTTCCATCTCCGAGATGAGGCCCCAATTGGATGGATTGTTGATTCAGGGAATTAGATAAGCGAGCTTTGTGTAGGTATTCTTTCGGTGGGCTATTAATTTTTTGTATTACAAATCAATGTCTATCGGTGTCTCTATAATATTTCATACGGTTTAGGTCAACAAATATAAGAAAGTGCGTAGTTTTATTTCAGTATTCATACAAAACATATTTTTTTCTTAAAATATTACATCATTATCGTTTTAGCCGTATGACGTTGACTCCCAACGAACTTAACAAGGTCGTCTACCTGGTCACTTTGTGGGTGGACATTTTAGGCTGCGCTAATCAATCCTTGGTCTTCATTTTAGAAACTAGGGGCCTCAGTAGCAAATGGTTCTGCGCGCTATTTTCTCTGTAAAATGTCGGTTCAGCTTATCAATCCGATCAGCTACTTCAGTAATTTTGAATCAATGTAATACAAATAGACGCAGGTCAAAATTTAAAATACGCAATCTTTTAAATAAGGTTTCTATTAAGAATGACCCGTAGTTCAGATGTTCAGTGATGGTGAGTCCTTAATGTAAAATAACAAGCTTGCTCTCTCGCCCTCGCTACAATAAAAAGGGAACGTAAAAGCTAAGCGTTTAATTAAGGAGAATTTGTACCCCTTTACATTCAGGCCCTTAAGCGACGGTGGGTCTCTAATTAATTTATCTCATCGGACCTTCGAAATTGTAGTTTTAGCTTGCAAAAATGTTTGACACCGGATCTCTTTATTCTTTTATAAACGTTTTTATCAGAAGTTTACTACTGGAAAATAAAAAAAGAGCAACGATGGACTGAATAATGAAATTTTTTAGATTTTTAACCGAATAATCACCTATTTGTTATATAGTATATTTTATAGAGATTTTAGATATAATTACAAAGATGAAGATTTATAAAGCTTAGGTAATTATTGAATGTGTACCAAAAAATAAAGAGTCAATTATTAAAAAAGACGTAGAGTAGATGGCAAGATAGGCTTTATTTAAAGTTCTAGTATTAAGTTATAAATATCGTAACGACTAATTGTCATATATCGATTCGCTATGTTGGCTACAGCGAATCGATATATAACTTGTTTACAGACTATGATGCAAACATTATATATAAACTAAGGATTTTACACTCTACCAGATTTTTGCCAATCAAAACATATGCCCAACTTTTAAAGTATAAAAGATGCGTATAGATGTAACAATAGCTATTTTTCTAACCATACAGATATCTTAAAATAAGTTCACATTTTTTTACTGCAATTATTTCGTCTGACGGAGATTTATTTTGATAAATTATAGATTACCTATACACAGTTTACAATTCCAACTTCTAACAAAGTTAATTGATATCATGATGAAACAAGCGATGTTAAATCATGATGGCTTAGTGGATATTTATGTATTTTGCTTTATAATCTCCCTAAAGGGAGCTGTTATAGTATGGGAGCCCACAAGACGCACAAAGAAATGTTATGTAAAGAAAAAAAAAACGATTTATTTTATAATCTTGTCTAAGTGCATAAAATTATTATTTAATATACTTACAATAAATACGTACAAGTTAAGACAATGGTAATGTTATTTCACCATTGCTATAGCTAACAATATTAAGAGTATTGCTATAAGTCATGAGGCATACATACGTCGAACAATCATCAACGCAAGTCTTTTCAAAAGATAGCTGAGTTTGATAGTTAAATAAATTTTTGTTTGTGACATTTAAATAAAACATGAAACAGCAGCGATCGATACGTTTAATCCATCCAGAACTACATTGTCAAACACTGTGTTAATTAAGTATGGTATTGAAGGCAATAGTTGCAGTGTCCTCTGGAAGACATTGAGGTTGTTTAGTAGCCATCACTATCGGGTTCGCAATCTTGGAAAATTTTACAGCCTTGGATGCTATGGGTGGTAGTCCAACTGCGGACACAGTTTTTTCTTTGGGCGTGCTTTTTAATGCTATGGCACGCTTTTAAGAGTCAAGCACGCTGATTGGCGAGTATGCTATTAGTTGGTTACGTAACATTTTGTGAGGATATTATATAATATATATAATAAGTTTGTCTATGTGAAAATCGTTAATCTTTTGTTAACCGTGTACCGTTTTCTAATACACTCTCATATAATGTCTTACAATTATTACGTAATAAATATCAAAAAAAATATTAACTGCATACTTTTTTCTATCTGCGAGAATTTTTTTATGTTATTATAATGTTTGGAAGCGAATGTTTCTACAACGGCAATAAAGATTTTTTTAAAATTACAACCAAAATTTCCCAAACAAACCGTTTCAGTTTGTTACGTAGTAGAGAGCTTAAAGATTATAGAGGAGCTTCAACCCTAAGCTTTGGCTCCATACAGAGACGACTGAGCTGAATGGTGTTGATGCTTTGACGAGCGCTAAGCTTCACAGCTTGGAGCATCGGCGAAAAGTTGCAAGTTTATCGGTATTCTACAGACTGCATTTTGGAGAATGTTCAATAGAATTACACCAAATAATTCTCCATCTTCTTTCTTCCATCGGACAACTAGACGCACGGATCCACGACATCAGTACACGTTTGGAATTCCATCAGCACAAAGCGTTCTGCTAATACTTTTATAACGCGAATAGCCAACGAATGGAACAACCTTCCGTTGTCATTCTTTCCAGGCAATTATAATGAAGGAGTGTTCAAGACAAGAGGCCCTTCTAGACAAGCATGTAGACTAGACCATCGTAGATCTTGTAATCGCTTGCATTAAGGGAGACAACGGTCAAATGCTTCACCTATAAAGAATAAAAAAAAATCTGATTTTAGTTACTATCAAATAGGACTTCACTGGCATTCTTCTTGTGATTGTGTATATCTAATCACTATCAGTGATCCTAAGTGAATAATGATATAAATAAATGACTATTTATTTACATTTTTATTTAAGATTGCAGACCGCAGTTTTAATCAAATAGTTACACGAAGTTGTAGCGGGATAACTATATATGCTGTTCCTTTTTTATTCTGTTGTTATTAAAGTATATCATATATATACTTTACCAACTAAGCCACAAGTGATTAATTATTATAATTAGGTACGTCTAAGAAGTCTTTGAGCGCAAACTTTTAATAGTAAAAGATAACAAGTGAGGCTAATTAACTTTCTATTTAAGTCTGAAAGTCATACACAAAAAGGAATAGTAAATATTTAAGCAATATATCCGTATTTTCTTTGCAGACGGTTTTTTGTTATTTCTTGTTCTATTTGGTTTTACGTTTTTGCATACCCTCGCTTCATCATCAAAAACTTCACCAGAAATTTCCAATAAAAATGCACCATCAATGTTCCTATTGCATCGCTTTATAGCGGCATCTAGGAACATTTTCCCTCGCCAGCATTCATACTAGCGACAGTCGGACAAGCAGCCTGATCTCGGCAGAGTTTTCTCCCATTCTTATCCTAAGTAAAGATGCGCTGAAACTTAGTGCACAATAATTCATGTCATCATCACCTAACGCAGGCAACAGACTCCACCGAATCCTTCACCCATGGCCAAGAAAACCAAGAGAGATCGCGAAAATACTAGCCCATTTCAGCTTCTCGCAGCGACTCCGCTCTTTGGCTGTTCCGCCTCCTATTGGGCGGAAAATGATTATTGTATTCTTTCTAATCTCTGTGCATGCATCGGATTAAAATATTTCTTTAAATACATGTTCCAGATTATTAGTTTTGTTTTAAAACGTGATATAACCACGTGAATATTCAGTTTATTTATTAGATAAATTATTAAATGATCTTACATTGGAATTACAAGTAAAATTTTCGAGCATAAATCAACTCGTTCGCTATACTCATTGTGTTAAAGACCTCATCGCCCCTCGCCGTAATGAAGTAACAAAAGCTAAGTAATTATGCAAGGAACGAAACAATCTAGCAACCGAAAGCATTGAGTTATAGAAGCCAATGGAACTGCCCTTAACTCGTGTATTATTAATAACTATTATTTTTCTTCTCTATTTTTTCTTATTAACCAAATCATCAAATGGACTTCTGAAAGAAACCCCGTTTTATAATAAGACTGCCCTTTGTACTATTTTTTTGCATACCACAGAATTAATAAATAAAAAAAAATTAAAGAAATCTACTTATTGTAGAATTAAAAAAATATATTTTTTATATTTGTTACTGAGCTTTTTCTTATGTGTCGAAGCCTTACTTGGGATACTGTTCTGCTGTGAATGTATCGGAAGGGATATGCTAGACTGCTTCCGGCTAAATTCATGTTGCAATTTTAATTCTGTTCTTGATATCTTATGTCTCGTGACTTAGATTCATTATAATCCGAACATGAGAACTTAAAGGCAACTTATTCTGATGTCGGAGTCTTAGAGCGGCCTTTACTCATTACGGGTTTACTGTGTAATACTGCTAGAGTTCAAGTTGCACACTTTTCACAATAGAACGCTTAAAGTGAGGCCCTAACCTACTTGTGGGGTTCTAATATGGGTTGAAAAATCATCGTTTAATTTTCTCCAGTTAAGGAATCTTGTCTCAAAACACTAAAACAGTAAATTGTTGAAATTGACAGTAAAACAGAAAATTGCATCTGCGAGAGAAAAACATAGCCATCCTCCGTAAATTCTATACTAAAGATTAAATTAAGTTTTAAAAAAATAAAAAAACTTAAGAAAGCATCCTATTATATTGTGATGAATTTAAGTGATAATAGAGCTTGAGAATGAATTGCTCAAACGATTGCATTAACGATATTATCAAAGTGATCCACAAAAAAAAACATTTCAGTTTGATGTGGGATCTACTCAGGTCAGGACGTGTTTGTAACCCTCGCAGCTATAAGATGAAGGTAGACATTACAAGGGAGTTTAATTTGATTTTAATTTCTATCAAATTGATATCTTTTTTTGTACGTCATGTACACACTATGAATAATTAATTAATAAAATTCTAAATTACTCATAAATGTAATTGAATTGTTACTCAAAAACGTGTATGAAAATCTGTGGTTGACGACTTTGTTTAGTATCATATATAATGAACATTGTATTACATTTTAATATATCATAACGGATTTTACTTCGTGGAAGGGTTGGAAGCTCTGGTTTTACCTGAATAGACTTGATTTTCCAAAAGCGTAGAGGCAAAGTTGCCAGACTGCGATGGTTTAGGTTGCCCCTTCAATGTTCACTCGAAGAATATATCGACGCGGACCTTCTATATTCAGACAATGCTGTTTATTTCTTCTGTCTTTACTGATCCTATCCAAGTTTTCATCACTTGCCAAAATAGTTTTTTCGATGCTCCAAAATTTTAGTGTTATATATCACACTTATTTGCGGTAACTTTAACGTTATCAGTATTGTAGGATCATAAATATAAATTAAGATAACAATTAAAATCTCACATTAATATTGAAAACGGATATACCTTTTTTCATTCATTTATACACATTTTTATCTACCTAGGACAATTTAAAATCACCACTTGCGAACACAACGAGGAGAATACCATCTAGGCTATACGTAACAAATCTGTATACAGATAAAAACTTTATAATAGTTACACCATTTATAACTTAAGAATATCTAGATCAATTATTTTCAATTTTTGTTATTGATTTTTTCATCGTCCGGAATTAGATAATTAATATTAAAATGTATTGTTTATCAATAAAAAAACAACATCAGTCTAGCCGTTTATTTAGGTTTTATCAAAATCTTGTAATCTATTATATTATTTAAATTTATTAATGTTTAATGTTGTTATAAAAAATAGTTTGATAATTTTATGTAAATTGAAATTTACTGACGAAGTCAGACACAACGAAGTTCGCAGGTTATTAATTAAAAAAAATTAAAATGTGAAGAATCAAACAAACTCAAAGGTAAGATGTATTTAATCATTCAATTCAGTTAATTAAAAGTCTGCTTGCGATATAGAAATTACTTTGCAGTGTAAAAGATATCAAATTTATTCAATTCATTTAAAGTCTGCTTGCGATATATTAATTACTTTGAAGTATAATCTCCTGAGATTTTTTTTCTTCGCTTCTCTTTAAAAAGTTACTTCGACGCAAGTCAGTTCCAGTAAAGTTACGGTTCTTTGTGCTTGCTATTTTGCTAGTGACATCGTCGGCCGCGGGTTAATTCCATTAAAAGATTAACAGACCGCAGAAGCGTAGTGAGATCGGCTTAAACGCTGGCAACGATAATGAGCACAAGCGGCGCTTTCAGCGAAATATAAGCGATATTGTAATGCGCTTACTTATTTATCAATGTACATTTAACATGCCATGCATTAAAGTGACCACATAAATGTTTTTAAATTTGGAACACTTTATTTTCAATTATTTATAGATTGTCAATTTTATTTTTATGAATTGGAAACGGTTATTCGTTTATTTATTTATATTATTAACATATTAGATTCTTTTACTGAGACACATATGCGACACAGAAAGAATGCCTGAAACGCCGAGTTTAATAGGACTAGAGTCAAATGGAAACAATCCAGTTGAATCTGCGATGATTAAATCATGAAGAGAAAAAAATTAATTTCACCTTCACAAGATTCTAAATACAATAGTTATACTATTTATTCTTAATATACAATATAAATTTAAAATTCTTGTAAAACGTAATAGATTTTTTTAAAAAAATTCGTTTTATATCTATTTAATTGATAAGAAATTTAGATGTGAAAACTCTGAAGTAATAGAAGTAAGTTATTGTGAAATTGTACAATAAACTATCATGTTACCAAATTTGGGGAGCCTGAAGAAAACTACTACATAGTTGTGTTTATTTAGAATGCGACGCCTTGTACGTATTTAACTTAAATTGAAATACATACAAAAATATACAAGAACTATTTAAGATACGTTCTAAAAATATAATTTACCACCATAGCGCATACGTACCCAGTAAAACATGTCAATTGTTTTAATATTATACAGGTTTATTTATTTATTTACTTTATTGGAGATAAACAGTAACAAAATACAATACGAAAGTACAAACTTAGAAACTTAAAAATATAAAATTAGTTACAATTGTTACCTTATAACTATCTCACTAAGAACATTTAATGACTTATAGTCAAACAAAGACAAAACAAATAAAAACATTACTAAACAGGGATCAGAGAACCAGCGCATATCACACCGCAATAATTACGAGTCACAGCAAGCCTTTACGTTCCAATGAGGTTTAAATTGTATTGTGTGTACTCAATATTTTCGAACGAAATTGTCTTTTAAAAGAGGTCGATTGGTTATAGGTACAAATGTTTTAAAGGGGTAAATACATAGCTCATTTCTTAGCCAAAAGTTTTAAGGTATTTAATTTATAAACAACTTACATAAATTGATCACTTAAAAAAAATTCTTGCAATGAAAAAACAAAATTAATTTTAAAATGTAGTTATCTGAATTTTGAAAACGATTTTTATGCATTACTTTGTGTATTTCTGAAACCATTGATTTTTTTATATGTGTATAACATTATTTAATAGCTAGTAAGTTAAACATTCAATTCTTAAAACCTTTTTTATCTATTACCAATCATTAAAATTAGTCTCCTTTAATTTATTTTTAAATAGTATAAGATTTAAATGAGGAAATAATTTAATAAAAAACTCGAATAATTTAGCAAATACTGTGAAACACAGAAACGTAAGCAAAAGACTGAGATATGTTAAATGTTATTGTATTTAAATACAAAGGCACGGACGCTATTGTCTGTGGTGTAAAGATTCAATAAATAATAAAAAACAGGCAATATATATTTTTTAAATGTTTAAATATTTAAGATTATAATAATTACATGAGATTCTTTATAGAATGTTGCATTCAGTCAATCCAATTATTAAGCTTTCAATAATTGGATTAATAATAAAAAAACGCCAAAAAAATTCCTCTTGGATATTAACACATCGCAATTCGCGGCTGCTTGAATCGATAGATAAGCGATGGACGACCATTTGTCGTTACTAATAATACTGCCTCTCAGTTCGACGTTGATCGATGGAGAGCCGATGTTCCCAGATGTCAGCAAGTCGGGTGAGCGACAATATTTTCTTTGTGTACACGAATCTGGTGTCGGCTATGACAATTTTGGTTACATATTAATATCATTCTCTTATATTGTTCATCGTCCTCCGAACTGGAAGTGAATTGTACTTTTTTCCTTGTTAATCCGAGTATTAAGTTACGTAAGAAAATTGTTATATATTTTTTTTTATTTTTATACAAGTAAAATATCACAAAAACGACCTAAAAAGAAACCTACTTTGATTTCTTTAAACAGTTCTAATGTCTTTTTTATTTATCCTACTCCTTTAATTCTTCAGAAATTTTTTATCACTTTTTGATCTTCTTTCGCATATCACCTTATTTCCTTTATCTATATTTCTTTTTATATTCGATTCTTATTACAGCATTTTTTTAATTCACAAATATTTATTTGTAATTTAACTTTTTATTTATTGAAATATAAAATTACATCGGTAGTTGACTTGATACTTTATTACATTTTATGCTCTTTTGGTCCGGTTTTACCTAACTTTTTATTTTAGTTCTTACTTTTATCTCTACAGATGGCCTGCTGCGCCACTTCTTTGCAGAATTTTAGAAATCTAAGGTCTAATGTTGGATAATGCGAACATTTTTATATATTTTATATTTCGTGTACAATATATAAGTATTTAATTCTAAATTAAAATGTATTAACTAATTCAATTTTTTACAAAATCTGTACCATGAAATTATTATTTAAACGTATTATTTTTTTAAACATATAATATATTCCACATGTTGAAATTATACGCGATTGGCAAGCGGAGTTAAGTTGCCACTCGAGCACGTATCTGATCTTCCTTTGATGAAATATACGTGTTTAGCGGGTGAATTTGATTTAGCACGGTAAGGAAGATGATAACCAAGAGTGATCGCAGAAGATGTAAGTACAAAGAGTATTTTCAATTTACACGACCCTAATGCGACGGCAGCTATCACATCACTGATGACGTTCGAATTCAAATATTCATCCGAATTTAAATTCGAACATACAAGAATGAGTTAGTGAAAAAAAAACTTGTGACCGTAGTGGCCAGCAACATAAAGGGTAAACAATAAAAAATCGTATAACATTATTTTTATTAAAAAATGATATATTGCTATCAGTCATTTTCTTTGTCATAATCATAGCCAAAGGACCCCTCTAAAAGCCTTTTTGAAGACCGTGCGGTATACAAGCGTTTTACTATCCTATGACCTTGAAAAGTACATCTGTCTTCCTAATCGTTGATGGTCTTACGCTGCGCTTTCCGGTACGGGATCTCTATTTCAAAAAATTAAAGCCTCACTGGACATCTGTTCTGCGCTCTATATGGTCTGCCTACTGCCATGCCAACTTGCCAAATCAGTAGCATAAGTAAGTTACTGTCGTTTGTGTGCAGATGTCCTCATTCCCTATTCGATCTGCTAAAATTTTCCCAAGCATATCATCTGTGCTTAGATTAAACATTTTGTTTTCCACTAATAAGCAAAACTGCAATAAAAGTAACATTAGAAAATCTTCGCAAATTAAATAGGAGTTTAGTTTAAAGTACTTGTTGTAATGATACAACTTAATGGTCAGTTTGTGAGAGTTCAATAAAAGGAACGTGCTAACTGATTAAAAGTAAATCCCACAACGACGCAGGGCAATTACCCAGCGGCCAATAAGTGACCGTTTGGGTTTAATTGAATGGATAGAACTTTGAAAAAACTCAGCAAAGAATGTCTAGGTTGTACTACCGAATATTGTTAACTTTATTTAAGTTATATCATATAATAAGTAAAACAAAATATTTTAGACTTTTTAAAAAATAGAAGCAGTGGTAGCTCAGCAGTAGAGGACTGAGATTTGCTCGTAGGTCGTAGGTTCGATTTCCAAGATTACATTAATGAGAATTATAGCACTTTGTAAACCAGATTCCAGAGGATGGGCAGCAGCGTTATCTGCGTACCATAAAACCACACTGCGATACCCAGCCCGAATGCCAAGCACCCCCCCGCCCCCCTAATATTTGGATGGACTTTACCATACATTAATTGACAGTAAATGAGCTATATATTCTTCCCTTCAAAGCTTTTACATTGATAACCAATCATCATGAATATAAATAAAAACATAAGCCTTTTTTACAACAAAGGAAAACACAATTTATTTAATAAAAAAAACGTTAAAATCACTTAAAATTAACATTAAGATCGTATTAAGCACGATATAATACATCTGTTGAATTATTCAAATAAATATAAAATAAATTTTAGAGACAGAACATGATAAGAAATCATCCACTGAGAAGAGGTGGTATAATTGACAAATGAAGGCATGTACGAAAAATATTTTTCAAGACGAAATATCAAAATAGAATTGCCTCATCTACTTTTTGTGACTCCGGTATTCATTTCTTCGAGGAAAAATCAGACCATTATTATGTTTCGAGATAATCCTATTACTTGTGGGGCTTTTCTCGTAAATCTTCCATTTAGGATTCTACTCTACCATCAAATGACTTAGCTATTTGCGAAGCAAGTAAATAGCAAAAATCATGTTTTAGTTCTAAAAAGTACACATTTTTAAGGGATACATTTTTGTTTCTTGATCGGATGGTAAACTATAAATCTATTATTCATTTTAGCTGATAGACGCCCACTGCATGGCATAGGCCTATGACATGGATTTACTATAAATCCAGTTTAAACGATTTAATCTTAACAATGTCACATGTCTTTCTTGTGGGTGGGTTATCCTGCGATTGCCGGTCCGTGACACCCACTAAAAACCCGGCAATCTGGTCTGCACACTGTGACACCTGGCCACTGCCACTTTAAACTGATAATTAGCTGGCTATGTCGGTTGTTTTCATTCGTTTACTTATCTCTTTCTACCTGGTTCGATCTCTTGAAGAAATACCGGACATACTTATATAGCATATCCACAGATACAAACTACGATATTAATCTTGACATCACTATTTTAAAAAGCGCTGTAAGATATGTACAAAGTGTAATAAAATTCGTAACAAAATTAAAAACTCAAATTAAAAAACGTACAATAATTAAACATTTACTTTAATAAGAATTAAATATAATAATTATGCAGATCTTATTTCTGGATTCTGAACTTGTCTAAATGCTGACTATCACATTGGGCACCTTCTTGAAATCTGGTCTCGGTATTTTGTTCAGACGTGATCATAGGATAGCCCTAATGTCGCGTACGATATTTTCTTTAGGTACCGAGATAGTCACGGGTTTATTCACGTAAGCTTTACCCTTCAGATATCAACTCAAAGCAACTCCATAGGGTTAAAATCCGATGACATGAGTGGCGAAGGAATGTCACCAAAACGGCTCATCAATTTTTCGAATAAGAAATTATGTGTAGTTGTGGCACTGTCTTTTTGAAACCAAGCCTGCGAAATAAAATCAGGATGTTCTTTTAATAATGGCATGAAATAATGGTTACACCTTTGCCGATAGTAAATACAATAACTTGAAAGTTCCAAGAGAGCACCTCATTGTATGTGATGCAAAATAGACAATTAACATAAAATGTGTAAAAAGTTTCCATTATTCCAAAAAAAAAAAAAATAACTAAGCCAGAAAAATATTCGATAAGTTCAATTTGAAAATACATTGCTTCAATTTAAAAATATCGATTTCATGTTACTTTAAACAAACGATAAAAGGTTTATCGTAGTATTAAATAAAATTGCTTGCATCTTTATCTGAGTAATTTGAACCCTCCCATATATAAATTTTCAATTTAGTTGAAACGAAACATTCACAAGACGGATTTTATTAAAGTACCCTCGATATATATCTGCACTCAGTTCAATTACTTTTAAAGTATGTCGTATAATACTGTATAGACAAAACAAACTGCAAATTATGAATGGTTCTTGTTTTTCTTTTAAAACCTTTTTTTACCATAGTTGACAATTTCTGATGAGCATGATTTTTTTTTTATTTTGACTTTCACAGCTTTCAAAACTGCGGGAGTTTTGAAAACACTAAGCCAGCCCATTTATTGTCTTTACACTTAAATTTTCATTTAACATAGAATTTCCTTGAAATTTATTCTATCATTTCATCGGTCGATACTAGAATCTTCTAATCACAATATACTTCATAAATAATTTCATTGATAACATTGTCCATCTTTGTTCACGTTTACAGCGCGTTACACGCTTGTATTATTTGTATTATTTGTATATGCTTGTATATATTGTACAAGCGTGAACGAAAAAGTTTTAATATTGAATAAAGAAAAGTTGGTCGATCACATAAAATATGAAAAGATGATGCATAGAATACGCAGGAGGAAGCCACACCCAAAGCAAAATAAATCACCAATACTACTAACAACTACCATTAAAAACACATAACATTACTAATATTAGTGTACACGTATTTTCTAAAGATTTAAAAATAAATGTCTTTATTATTATTATCTGTGCTAAGAATGTCCATTCCATATTTAAAAATAAATAGGACATGAAATCATGCCCACGTTTAGTTTCATAAACATTCTAAATACTAATTAAATAAATAATTTTGTGGCCAGTAGCAGTTTTCATTATAATACATAAATTATAATCTGACTAAAAATTAATGTAAGTTTACATGTGTTCATAAACTAAAAATTATAATGACATTCGCACTCAATTGTATTAAAGGATTTAATAAAAAAACAAAAATAGAGAGTTACTCTATGTCGTTTGCACAGTTATCTTTTTTTTCTTTAAAAAACAATTAATAAGTGTATGTAAATGATAATATTTTAACTAACGAAAATTTTGAGAAATTAGTTTCAGGGTTCATAGCTTATATCTAAACTCATTGTATAGTTACTGGTGGTTTGTTTTATAGACGCTATATATAACCGAAAGCACTGTTTACATATAGAAAATATTTGCATCTATTGGTTTTAATAGTCTAATGTTGTTATTGTATGATAAAAGATATATTAATAATGTATTATGGTCGTCGGAAGAACCTCGATACAGACGGCTTCCAACTAGTAATATTGAAAATCTCTGGGAGTCCTTAGTCTAGAAAAGTCATCCCACGGCTTAAATGATGATGATGGTAATGAAATTTATTATTAAACATTATAGAATACTTTCTAGTTCAAGTAATAGCAACGTCGTTTCAGCCCATAGACAGCCGCTACGAGGCATAAGCCATCCCCCAAAAATATGTTAGAGGTAACACAACATAATTTCCATGCTTGGCGGGCTGGCGATCGCAGTGTGGTTTTCTGGTACACAGAGGATATCGCAAGCCATCATCTGAAAACTTGTTTGTGAGCAGTTGCAATCCTTTATAATTACTACACAAATTGTGAAATATATCCGAGGAATCAAACACGCGATCAATAATCGCAAGTTTCAGTCTTCTGTCGCTGGACTTCCACTGCTCGTAACAAATAATAACATACGTTGTAATAAAGTAAAATTAAAGCAAGCGTGTACAATGCGGCTATAATTCAAATTTCGTTTTTACTGCCCTCTTGTGTATATTAATATTTGTAGAATGTAAATATTTCTCTCAGCGCTCAACGTAAATAGTGACCAACTAATATTCAAACTATTCTGTACTACCAAGAGTTGCTAATGTGACTAAATAATTCGAATTGAATTATTGAAACTTGTTAATTTTAATGGTAATATGTTTCGTTAAAATTTATAATATTTTGAATGATAATAAAGCTAGTCAATGGTTTGCTATAGCTACTAGATTTGGATTTTTAAGAAAAGTGGTCATAAAATAAAATCCGTCGGAATTTGTTAAGGATAATTTCTCAGATCAGGTACTTTGGAACCTTCGTGGCCACGTATTTCAAATTGCAGGGTGCCATTAAAGTAAAGCTCAATCTTAATAATTCGTAAAATACAGAAATTCTGTCAAATTTAACTCATCTGACATTCTTATAACGTAAGCAGGGTGTGTAAATGATGATTATAATGTAATTGAACAAATAAATACATTTTATTATTTTGTCACATATCGTTCGTGTAACATATTGTGAAATTTATTGCATATTTCATTTATTAAGGCACAAGAGAAAGGGAGAGTAATCATTGGACATTGGTAAAAATCTTTTAAATATATATGGTGCCATCACCTTTCCTAAATAAAACATATTTCATAAGTAATTTCACTGGATATGACGTCTTAGAAATAGGAAACCAGACGTCATGTTTATGTCTCGCCTTCCATTAAAACCTTCTATAAAGTATTAGGAATCTCAAAAAAGGACGAATGAGTCACTAAAGTTGTTATCAAGTTATGGCGTGATCAAGGTTCATTTTAATGATAAGCATTATCAATTCTTAAAAATAAATAAAACCAGAAAAACTTATTTAACTTTTTTAGTAATAAAAAACGCTCGGGTTTGTCAATTAGGCTGAACTAAAAATGATATCTACCAGATGTCTACCAGGATCAATTCATTAATTATTCCATCGATTTTCATACCTCAGGGACACACTCCGTAACATTAAATTTTAATAAGCAAATAAATCATATTTTATAGTGTTCATTTTATTTATATATTAATAACAAACATCTAATTAATATTATATTTCAAAATAAGTTTTATATTTCGTACACTACAAGATTATTTAAAATTTATTTATTTAAGCACCTATTTAAAGTATAAGCGAAAACTTGATTCCGCAGGCCTTTTCTCTCAGATAATCATTAGAAATGTGCATAGATAAATAAATGAATGATGTTGAAGAAGTATATCATAAAAAAGATATATAAACGGATCGAAAAGAAAGCATAAAAAAATTTAAGAATACTGGCCAAAAAATACTAACTACTACTGACCGTCTACTTTTTCTTTTCAGTCGATTGACTCACATTGAAAGGAATAGACCAAGGATCGCTTCGATGACTGGTGCAGCGCTGTCCGCATCCAGTGACTTCCGAGTTCGATGTCGTCGATCCATCTAGTAGGCCTTGCTAACTATAGTCATATACATATAAATATAAAGAATACAAACATTTCATCATATAATGATTGGTGTCAGATTGAATAGATATGTACTGAGTATGTTTCATCTTTGACCACATCGTTGTATTCCTTCAGGCGAGTTGATGGTCATTTGTTCTACTGTTACGTAATTATAATTTTTATTGATATCACATATTTTAAACAGCGGTAACCCAACGGTAGAGGATTCAAACTTGCGATCATAGGTCGCGGGTCTATTCCCAGGATAAAATCTTATATACAATTATCTGCTCACAAACATGTTTCACAAAGATGGGCAGCAGCGTCTTCTGCGGACTTTAATACTACACTGCCATTGTCAACCCGACTAGCAAGTCTGGCGATTATAGTACATATATATCTTTGGATGGCTTGTAATGGACATCTACGGTATGAAACAACGATGATAATGATTAAAATTTACGATGTTATTTGTATTGGGAAATTGTTTTTCAAAATTAATCAATTTTCTTTCATGTTTTTTTTTAAATAAATCTTTCTTAGAACTTTATTAAAAAAACTGTATATGTGACGCTTATTTAAGCGTTAATTATGTACCATTGAAAATTTTATGTATTTCAACGTATATAAAATATTTCACAGTGATTTACAAGCACCGTTAATCAAATTGTTTGACTCAAAACCGAATCCTAAGTAGGGGCTCAAGTTAAGCCACGGAAAAGTTTTTAACATAATTCACCGGAAATGTCAGTCGAACAACTTTGCACTTAAAGAGGGAATTGCGTATTGTGGAAGAAAGCACCTTTTTTATCGTAAGACGTAAATCGAACAAGTTCGAACCTCTAATTAATTCATTCGCTTTTGTGGGAGGGCAGATATATAAGATGTTAGGATTATTGTAGTTAAGTATGTAGGGACAGCAACGTCATTACACGGAGAAATCCGAGAGCGAGCACTAAACATACCGTGGTCAAATGACCGATTTTGAACCTTTGCATTGCAAAATTGACGTATCATGTTATTGCTTTTGCACTTCATGACTCTTTCTTATTATTGAATCTACGGTTATTATATGTTACTTTTTTGCCTTCCTATCTACCATATTTAATACATTCAAGCAGGAAACATAAATTCAGTTCATTTGAACCGCTATGATAGAAATAAATACCTAGTAAAACTTGATATAATTAGCGTTTAATTTATAAATTTTGTTTTAGTCCTATTTAAGAAGTTTAATAAATACAGCCGTATGATGATAATTATAAATACGCAACTTTAGCTTCTGTGTTATTTTGTCTGACTACCATTTGACTTCGACCACAGTCTGTCCAGATTGTTATTTAAACAAAGATACATACGTTTATATCACGTATTAAGCTATATAAAACAAGTATACAGATCTCTCTGTTCACCAATTTGAGGACAATGACACATAATACTTGCAGATCTATCGGCATTTCAAAATCTCTGATCTTGATGATGCTATTGCTTTTATCAATGCCGATCTGGAGCGGATCTCTACTTGGGCTAAGTCATTCGGACTAGTAGTAAACCCGAAAAAGTCACAGGCTTTGCTTATTGGGAGCGCATATATGTATAAGCGTCTTGGCGCTGTCACTGCTATCCGTCCATTGCTTTACGATGGCGTTATTATACCTTTTAGCAAATCTGCAAAGAATCTAGGGGTAATCATCGATTCCAATTTGTCTTGGCTCCCGCACGTCAATGAGGTCAGCAAAAAATTACATTTTTCACTTCACTCGCTCAAATGCCTCCAGAACTTTTTACCTCTGAAAACCAAGATCTCCCTCGTACAGACTCTCCTTTTCCCCATTCTTGACTACGCTGACGCGTGCTACCTGGATGCCACTGAGAAGCTTCTAAACAAACTAGAGCGTCTCCAAAATGTATGTATTAGATTTATTTTCGGTTTACGTAAGTACGATCATATTTCCCAGTTCCGATCGCAACTCAAGTGGCTTCCAATTCGTCACCGCAGGAACGCTCATGTTCTTCCTACTCTCTATAACATCCTATACAATCCCTCTGCTCCTTCTTATCTCCGTAACCTCTTCCACTTCTCCCGGGCCCAGGACAAACCTTGTCGTACGAACGTAAGGACGTCACTGGCGATCCCCACCCATCACTCTGATTTCTTTTCCTATTCCTTCACTGTCCATGCCGCAAGATTATGGAACGCTCTCCCCTACGAAGTACGTGATTGTCCATCATTACCTGTATTTAAAAAGCGAGTCAAAGAGCACTATTTATCGCTAGTTGTCTAGAATATATAATATTTTTAGTTATATATGTTATATATGTATTTATGCTTATATTATGTATATATATTATTTATTATGCTTATTTATGTAAGTATATAATATGTAAGTATACATTTATGTTCATGTTAAGTATGTAATTATGGTCAAAAGTCGTATCTATTGTAAATATTTCAATTTAATTATTGTGCACGTTGTGTCTGCCTTACTTTTTATGAATCTCCTTCCGTAGGCCTACTGGAAGAAATTTCTGGTTAGAAATAAGTAGTGCCTGTTGTGTCAGTTATATTTGTATTGTTACTTTAGTGTTTTTATTGTGTACAATAAACTGTTAAATAAATAAAAATAATACCTAAAAGTATATTCATGATATCAAAACGACTTCGTTAATAGTAACTTGGCTGGAGAAATCCACATGAGAGTAATATAAAACTTAATTACGACTTTGCCGTACTTTTGTTTGTGTAAGAGATACAGGATGTTGAAAAGTGGTCATATCATTTATGATATTTTTATAAAACGTTTATTTATTATAATATATCGAAACAAATTCATATTCCATGATACTTACTTGAATATCTATTATTTATCACTACAAGCGCTATATTTTTGTACCACATTAGTCTATTACCACAGTAATAAATAATATGCATACGCATGATCTATAAAATTAAATTGTGTAAAACAAAGATAAATTCAGTTATTTTTGTCTTAAGATATTCTGTTAATTTATTTGTTTATGTGTTGTTCTTTTATTATCGCGTCAATCCCTAAACAATTTTTTACCAACGCAAACAACAAACCCAAATTTTTGAATGACGTCCATAGATGGCGCTTATTGTCAAAAGCCACGCACTATTGTTTGTTAATTTAAAAAAAAATAAAATAAACCAACTACCGTATATATATTGCGTATGTACCCAGCAATATAGTATACAATACAAATGACCTAAAACCACACCCTAAAAATCAAAGCCTTTGTGTCTCCTTTACTTCCCGCCAAAATTTTTTATGTCAATTACATGATTTTTTTAGGTTTTTTTTATGTAACTTGAGAAAATAATTTTCAAGCGTCAACAAACCAGAACTACTGAAGTTATATTAAAAATTCTCAAACATTAAAGCTCCTGTCTGAGGATACTTTTAATTAGATTTACAGAGAAGCAAAGCTTAAAGCCATGTTAATGCTTCTTATCCCGCAAAGTATAAAATAATCTGATCAACTCATCTAGAAGTATTCCTCTTTAGTTAAATATCATGGAAATAATATCAAATGTAATGGACTCTTAAAAATTACGGTGTGAAATCGAAGTGGGAATTCGATTTTGTAAAAAAATACCTTTTAAAAATTTACACCACAATTTGAGCTTACATTAGGTAATAAAACACAGGCTCAAAATAAATTAATAAATAAAAACAAATGTATAAATGTCCTTAGTAAAAAGCTGTACAATAAGTTCTTTGAGCATCGTTTTGTGAAACATTCTTGTAACATTTATTTCTATTTCACAAGAGTGATGATAAAATTTCAGCAGTATTAATGTATTATTAATAAATATATCAATAAAAAAGGAATCGATAAACGAATTATTAAATAATCTTAGAACTTAGTTAAATAAACGAAAAGTTATGGTTATTTATTTAACGTCGGGCAAGGCAGAGGTCAAATGTTTTCCTATAAATGATAAAAAATAACTGAACGTATTGTCGTTGTTGTACAAATATTCATCTTTATCTAATTTTTAAGTCCTTTGTCATGATTTGGTGACGTCGCCACCATATCTTCAAGGAACCTGTTGCACTATTATTATGAAATATACACTAATATGTTGCACTAATATTAGTGTATATTTCATCATAAAAATTAGGATCAAACTTCGGTTATTTAGCAATGAAAAACTTGTTACTAAACTTTTTTAAACATTACAAAGGGAATATAAACTTTATTACAATTTGGCATTGTCGGGAAAGCCTTAAAATGCAAACTGACTGCAACATTTTCTTTATAGCCAGACGTCTAGTATTTGCTCGTAGAGTTTACTGTATAGAGCGTGTTCATTTGAATAGTATGGTCTACAATATACAACGGAGGTGTTGTTTCATAAGCTGAAGCGGTTTATACTTTTTTTAAAATATCTCGATAATAATTGAGGAGATGCTTTTTTATTTATATTGCTCTTTTAATTGTTACAATAGCTTCAAATAATCACATACGAAATATTTAGTGTTTTGTCACTAACATGTATCATACCGGTTAAGTCATGATTCTATCCTAAAGGAAACTATGAAAAATAAAAAAATGTATTATTAATTCCATGAGTCTTGATAATTTTAATTGATTTTTGTATTAATAAAACATTTAAGTATATCCATAAATTTGTAATGTATTAATATAAAATATATTTCATACCAGCTTTCAGTGTTGATAATAATGAACACATAACATTATAAATACATTATAATGTTTTAAATATTATAAAATCATTATTCGATTTCGAATTTAAATAGTTATATTGGAAAACTTTTCTAGGCTTCCTAATCTTGGATTTCAATGAATAAAAATACACTGATCTGAGGTATTTACTATTTATTGTGATTAGCTTTTAACGACATACACAAACGACACTATAATGCATTTAAACTTTGAGTAGTGTCCATGGTACGCGGGGTTAAATCTGACTGGCAATCGAGTGCAGGTACAAACCGCTTGTAAAACATACATCTGCCCCTTAAGTAAGAGAGTCTAGTAGTCTAGATACAAATAAAAAATATAGGTATTTTAAATTTCATATTACCTTTAGAATCACTACAAAATGTCTTTAATTATATATAGTCTATACAACAATAATCATTCATATTTAACTATCCCTTTTATGTTTGTCAGTTCTTTAGCAAAAATTAAAAAATAATTCTGAAGAGAATACTCGCCAACTAATCACGTATAAGCTGTTGTTGTAACATGTATAAGTTGTAACGAAATTTAACGAACATTATTAGAGGTAGTATAACAAAGAAAAAAGGTGTTAATTATTAATTTTTGAAAATAGCTATGGTTGCGGAAGTCTTTTGTAATTCCACTCCCGAATGCAAACAATATTAGCATACTGTATCTATCATTTCCATTTCATATTTATTTAAATTTAAATGAATATTCATAATTTATTTGTATATGCAATAAGAAAATGTGTATTTAAATAAATATCATATAAAATGTATCGTTCAATACTTGGACTGCATGCATTCAATATAGCCGAGCTATCGCAAGTCAACCTATTAACTGCCCACACGGGTTCTATGCGGATCATGGAATTTGAATTTTATCATTTAGACAATGTAACCATCTCAGGTATGAAAACTATTCCATGTGTAGAGTCACGTAAGAACGCCTCGTGGTACTGGCCACTACGGCTACAATACTTTTAAAAAAAATATATCAATACGTAATATGTTTATCGACAAAATCTTATTTTGCTTCATCGCTTTATTTATTAATTATTATTATGAATTAAGCTAGGAAAATGTAGTCTTTAACTTCAAGCTTCATTGACATGTTAACAGTCGTTTAACAAGCCACGGGAAGGGCTATGCTCGAAACCTTTCTATGAGATCATATCATAGATGAGGAGATCCATAGACAAACAAAAGTCACAGGGATAACCCAACGTATTGACTAGTTGAAGTAGCACTGGACATTGATAGGACGTTGTAAAAAAACAAATGAAAACGAGACCACTAAATGATTTTAAAAAAAGAAGTCTCAGTTTAAAGTAGTTTAAAATTCAATTTAGGAAATAGTTTAAGAAAACTATTGAGAAACTTAACTTTTATTCAAGCCAACAACAAAACAACAAAAAAAGTGAAAAATTAATAGTGATTATAAAAACAAAGGCACGGATGCTAATATCTGTGGGAAATATATTAAATAACTGAAAAAGTGGCAGCGGGTACGTTACATAGCGTAGTTTAAATTCTGAAGTGAGGAGACAACAGACTTAGAGCAACGTTGGACATGCACCCACAAGACGGACATTGTTAAGTTCTCCAGAAGACGCAGGAAACAGGCTGCTTTTAACGATTTCTCTTAGAAATCTTTGAAGGCTGCCGACGTCCAGCTGTGGGCCTTTAATGATAAACGCCTGAAATGATGATAGTGATGATACTCAATCGATCTATCGATCATGATACAAATTTTAAATATCTGGCTGGTTTAGTACCGAATAAACCTACATCTAAACTTTGTGGAACTAAATTAAAAGAATTTACTATGTGATTGGTTGTAAGGTAGGTAGTTATAAAAGAGACTTTTAAAGACTCGATTTATTGATTGATAATAACTGTAATTCCGTTAGCAATATTCATTGTAAAATATATATTATTAACATATACTCTAAACTATTTTCCAATCTCAAAAATGTCATAATTTGTACCGATGTTTGCGATAAAGGACTGAAAATACAGTCTAACATGTAATTAAAACAGGAATGCCATTACTAAGAATCAATTTTCTGAAGGATGGTTAGCAGCGTCTTCCGTGTACCCTAATACCACACCAGTTCACCAACCTGCCCCCCAAGCATGGTGATTATGGTATATTCCTCCCTCAGGTATCTTTGGGGGAGGTCAATGGTATGCAATGGGCGTCCCTTAACTGAATTCTGATATTTAATATAAAAAACTTATATTATTTCAATGTAGGATTTTATGAGACTACGTACCAAGGAACAGGACTAATTCTTTGTACAAATTTCAACCGGCGATAGTTATCTGGCATTCGTGTTAGAAAATTTATAACTTTCAACGCTATGTTTTGTAAACATATTGTAAAAATAATTACAAAAGAAAACATGCTAGAAGTTAAAAAGTGTGTTTAATGTGTTTTAAATTCGTCATTTCAGTTTTAATTTTTATTCGTTTTGTTATAATTACATGATAGCACACTTAAGAGGTTAGTACACGTTCTTTAAGGAGGCTATAGGCTTAAGATATACCAAAGCAATAAACCGTGAATTTCAACTTCACTGTTTGAATGCGACTGTTTCATTATTAAAAATGCATTTATATATTTACCTTTTTCTTAATAAAGTATATCAGATTAGTTATACATTTATTATTCTTTCTGGTTTTGTATCATATTAAAACCATGTTATTAAATGTGGTGCGAAAACTGATATGATATTGTAAGTTTTTTATTTGATTTGGTTTAATATTGTTTTTTATTTAGTTTTGTATTGAAAAAAAAAGGAATTAGGGTTGTTATAATTTTTACAAACAGAATACGTAAGTAAAATCTTCAAGAACATTTAATTGTTGTACTAATAGAAAGTTTTCCTCCCTGGAAAACTAACATAATTTAAGAAAACACAAAAAAGTTACACAAGAACTGCAGAATAAAAAGAACTTCTAAAGAAGCATTGGTATATGTTAGTATCATTTAAAATTCGGTTAAGTAGGAACAGGAGTCCGATCGGTGAAGGTGAACGCCTGTACATTGCAAAAAGGCTCCGAAAAGGTCTCCTTAAACCTCCTTCGCGTGTTGCAGAATGCGATAAATAAGTTATTACATGCGTATACTGTAAATGGTTATAATACTAGACGGGAGAGTAGGTCGCCGCTTCAATACATGGGATTGTTACTGCTTATTAGTTTCGGGAGGATGCGCTGCAATGTTCTCTGCGTACCATAATACCACACTTCGAGCGTGACGATATTGGTATATCTCCATAGATATATGAAGGTCTTGAGGATCCTTTAGCAAACAGTGGCCGTCTATCGGCTGAAAAACGAGACATACGCAAAGTACATTTTATTGACGCTTGAAGTTACGTCTCTAAAATATTGAGGAGTATAGGAAAGGAAATGAACATCCAATTTTATGTCCCGAAAAAAAGACGTCCAGTCTTACGACCCACTACAAGAGATATGTCGAAACTTTTTTACTATTATTAAGAATTTAACACGCGTTGCGGTAGATCCGGCTCCCTTTTGTCCCATGAGAAATCATTGGATATATTCGCAGAGAAAATGTGCAATTGTGGAAAAGATTCTCGAGTTATTACAATGAATAATTGATGTTATTGCGACAGTGAGAAGTGCGACCCGTTCTTGGGCTTTTGCTTGTGCGAATTATTATTAAGCGTCAAAATTCAACTAAATATTATGACAAAAATATACTCCAATTAGGAGCGAGAAACGGGTTTTCTTCAGATGCGGTACTGAATACATAAATTAAGGTGCAATTATAGTAAAAAGTAATACGAAACAATGCGAATGGGCTTCGTTTCTCGTGTTCATTTTCGGTTTTGCTAATGAGGAAGGCATTACATTTTTTTAACAGCGCAATACGAAAGGGAACGCCATGTCGGGTCAAAGTAATTAAGGTGTTTGTTTTCATTTTGCGCCAGTGCCAAATTAGAAAAAAGAGTACGCGGCAACGAATAGTCTACGGTGAAGTACTCGACGTTTGAAATTTAAATTCCGCTACACGAATCGCTTTTATTATTTTAATTAATTAAAATTAATGCCAAAATATTTAAAATCATCATGTATTACCTATTTCTTTTTTATTTATTTATCATATCGAATTAGCAGAATAAAATTTAATGAGCAGGACACAACGGTCAGAACGAATGGCTGCAGGAACTTTGAGGTTCTGGAGTAAGACAGGAGAAGAAGCTGCGTCCACACACAAGGTGCAGCACAGACGGTCTTGTTCCTCCTAATGAAAATCTATGGTGGGTAAGGCCTATGACACTCAGACGAATCTGTTGCGGCTGAGATAATAATATTAATGATTTATTATTTATTTAAAACTAGATAATATATATCGAAAAGGGAAAGTGGCATATAGTCAAAGTCTAGCTTCATCAGAAGCATAAGAAGAGAAAAGTATTTTAATTAAAATAAATGCGGTCTTCCTTTTCCTTTTGGTTCATTCTTCATTTCGCAAAGGTAAAATAATTAAATGTAAAAAATTAGTGATAAATGTTGCCGATATATGCTGGACTATGACGTTGGTACGGTATATAACCTGACATAGCTCGTTTAAATAACTTCTCTGACTATATCTCTGACATCAGAAATAACATCTAATTTGTACTTCCATAGGGACCTGTGGACATTTTATTCAGACAGTAAAGTATAATTGTCCATAATTTCTACATTTATACATACACCTGATAAGATGTTAAGGCAACGCGTAAGAGTCTAAGCCAGGGGCGGCCAAACTGCGGCTCGCGAGCAGCATGCACCTCTTTGAACAATTATTTTTGGCTTTGATTATTTGTCTAATTATTTAAATATTTAAATTTATATAACCTATGTCAGCTCCAGAGAAATCTAAACAGATTACTGGTAAAAAATATTATTATTATTCCTACATAAAATTAGCTAAATCCAAACAACGATCGTAATTAACTAACCGGCATCTCAAGTATTATAGGAGTGCTGTCAAATACGTGTGATCTAACTTCAATACACATATTTTGTACTTTTGTCATATAATTTCAATGGATATAATTTTCTAAAAAAAATATTCGTTGGCATGTCTTACATGCATATTAAATTGGGCTCACGAAAAATTTCAAATTTCTAATAATAGGTCGAACTATCAAAGGGCTTGGCCACCCCTGGTCTATGCAGTTAGTGAGCTCTTGATAATTCTAACTGTGAGTACTTTTTATTCATTGCGATATTTTCGACATCTGTCGGTAAGCGTCTGGACTATATCAACGGATTTAATAAATTCAAATGATAGTCGTAATTTGAATATAATTTCACAAAACTAGGTAAGAGTAAATTGACGCGCAACAATAGAATGACCGAAACAAAAGCACTTGCAGGACGTTTAGCGACACAAACTGACAAATATAAAAAAGTATAAAAAAATATCAAAATATTAAAAGGTTTTAAGCGGCCCAGTCAGTCGCTAACAACATCTTTCGTTAATCATGTTAAAAATGTCGACAGTAATATTTTTTTCAGAGTTATTCTGAGTAAATAAAATACCAATTATTTTGCACACGACGTTCTCGGTGCTAGATTAACTGGCGTGAAAAATTCGATACCTTTGGCCTAACGCCAATAGGCTTAGACGTACTGATTTATTTCATACGAGCGTCGAGTCCCGGGTCGTTATTTTAAAATATACACAGAACGTTTATTTTATGGACAATACACGAAGACTATCTAAATGTTAAATGATGCCTTCTACCAATAAATACTGATCAACGACAAAGAATTGACAATGGGTTTCCGTCGCATGCTTAAGTTATTGCTAGATAGATCTACAGGAAGTCTTTCTTTTAAAAAAACATGTTATTTTTTGTAGAATCATTGTGTAATTTGATCTATAAACCTAAATTTCAAAATTCGGCTTAAAATCAAGTCGTTAGTACAATAGCTCAAGATCATCCAGAGTGTAATCTAGAGGGCTTTGCTCGGAAATTCGCTGTGTGATAAAATCAGCAGTGAGAAGATTCATAGAAAGAAGAAGAAGCAAGATAACCGGCGTAGCTCGAAGAATTGCTCATCTAAAGTGTCAGTAGGAAGGGCACTCGTGTATCCGAGCTGAAAAACTCACGAGTGACAACCCTGAGCCGGTAGATGCGGCCTGAGTAGGCCCAACTCTAGGTGCACCAACGACATACTTTAAGTCGCAGAAAATCGATGCATGCTGCGCAAGACCAGTAATTGTTGCGATTTTTGTGAGGAGGCTCACATGATAGTGATGATAAAAAGATACTATTGTATCAACGGCAAATACTGTTTGTTCGTTTTAATTTCTAGATTTCATAGATTAAAAACTACGAAAAAGAAGAAAGCTCTATAATACGTTGCGGAACTAATATTACATGTGCATGTAAATGCGTACTCTCAGATCCACGAAGGATTAATTAACTTTTTTTAGACAAAATTAAGGCGTTACGAGTTTATTTTTATTTCATATATGCTCAATGTTACTTTCACTCTATTTTTTAATAACTGTTTTAATTATATTGGTGCATCAACTATATGTATTGAAAAGTAACCATCAATTTGTTTAAAAACATTACTGTACAAAGCTTTTTCAAAATAAAAAATATTTTTTTCGGTGCTAACCCGTAATAAAACACGATAAAGTCCTACGAAATATAAAGCGCGAGCCAATCGAATACTAACGCCATCTATGGTCGCGGTCTCAAGTATTCGCATTTCGCGATATATAATAACCTCATCTCTGAGCATAAGAATATTAAATATAAGAAAAATAGCGACATACATAGGGCTGGCATTGGAAATAAAGATAAACTTGTCACTATTCAGGCTCCATAAAATTAGTGACTCTTGTAGGCTAGCTGTAACAATATCCTTAAGTCATATGTAATTATTATACTTTGGGTGGGTTCAATAGATATTTAGGCGCCCATCATCCTAGAATTCGTCGGATAGAGATGCAGACAGCAACAAAAAGAAACAAGAGTCAGAAATAGAAAAAAGGGGCAAGTCTTGCAAAAGTCAAGAAAATAAATAATAATTTAAGTCTTTTTATTTTCGGCATATGAAAAAATTAAGAGGAAGGATTTTAGTAAAAAAGTAGAAACGTTGCGTCAAATAGCAAAATAACCAAATAAATGTAAGAGTCTGTGACGAGATATCTAAAAAGATGATACCAAGAAATGTAGGTGAAGGAAGGAAAGAGATGCAAGAAAGATACCTGCAAGAGAAGAATTATAGTAAGAAAAGGACCAATATTTAGCCACTTCCGCACATGCAGTCGTAGTCGTGCAACAAAGTGCATCGCCCGCCAGCCCGCTGATAAATGCGCATGCGGCAAACAATGCGAATTACACAACTACCACCGCTAAATCACTCAACACGTGTTTCACTCCTCCACGGGGCATCTTCAGAAGTTATGTTACACCGATTAGTACCAAACACAGAGTCTAACTAAAACGGAAGTGGCTAAATATTGGTCCTTTTCTTACTTAGGATGGACTTCCGCAAAATAACGCCTGATTCCATTAAGAATGATAGATCATTTGAAGCATAAAAGGAATGAGAAGGACGAAAGAGAATCTAGAATAAAATTAAAAAACTCATTTTACCCGAATTTGTAACGTCCCTGCCCTCTGCCTCCCAAGGGAAAAGGAATTACAGACTCCTAAAGACGGGGTCAATATGAAATAAATATAGATATAAAGGATAATAACTTTACCAAAAACAGGATTTAAGTTATCGATTCGTTATTTCGAACAATGCACCTTAGCTTTCCTTGTATATCTCCCCCGAAAAATGTTATGAAATAAATTTTCCGCGGAAGCCAACAGCGCTACTTACTCTTAAATAACTCGGTCAAAATTGTATGGTCTGCGGAACTGTTGACGAAATGCGAGCGGTGCTCAATAATCCTTCAAATTTATAAGCGAGTTCCGGCCTGACCACTGTATATTGAACTGTTGCTTTTAAAAAACACATCTAAACACAACGCGTTTAAGGTTAGAATGATATTTCTAGGGTTCAAAGTTAATTGGATAACACCGAAGAAACTACATAATACATTTACCACCTAAGCTCTTTTGGTTATGTTTTGTTAAAAAAAAAACTATAGTTCGACATCAGTGTTTTTAAATAAAAAGATTTATTAAACAGTAAATAAGATTTTATCCTTCTTATGAGTCAAGTCAATCATGTTCCGGTCTTTTCGCGGCCTGTTTTCACTTGGCCATACCTGGAGAACGACTTTTCTGGTTTCATTTATCTTTACTTATAAGTTTGCTGTTCCTTATAAAAAAATTCGAGAGTTCGCTTTGAGCTTCGTACGCTTAACAGTTCAAACACAAAAAAACTTATGTTGTCGTTAACAGCTGTATCGATCGATAACAAAATGTATTTATTTCATATTTATTCAACAAATAAAGTGATCACGTAAAACATGCTATATAAATATATAGCCTCTTTAAGAATACCACAAGCTAATTTCTAGCAGTATAAAGTCTGTTGAGGCAGCTAGATGCTATATAAATAGATTAAAAAAAAAACTAACTTGCCTTCAGAAGATTGAATGTGCCATTCAGTAGTGAATATATCAGATATATTATTCAAACTTCGCTTGATGAGGACTTCACACTGGTAAGACGGAGTAGAAGAGCACCTCATCTTAAGGGAGTGGTCACATTTAAGGAATGGTCACAATCATCATCTCAGCCATAAGACGTCCACTGCTAAACATAAGACTCTCAAAGACTCATAGATTATAAACAAGACCGATTAGAAGAGCTCTCAATTCAGCGTCTTGCGACGATGTTAACGAAACTGCAATATGGAGAACAAACGAACGCATGTGGTTTTCATACATTTTCTTATTTGACTATTCACGCCTTTGATTTATGAAATACCTTAAGCAAGGAGGTAAAAGTCCTAATTACATAAACTGTAAAAAGAGTAAATAAACGAACATAAGAGGGATTAATATCACCATCTTTTTATATTATATTTATTAAAGATATTAATTTATATACTCGTATTATACACCAATAATAATTAACAATCATCACTCGAATGATCTAACTGCACAGTAGATGCACTAAAAGAACAACAGAGAGGAGCCCAATTTGACAGACACTAGAGACAGATTCAGTGCACCTATAATAATATTCTTCAAGCTAAAGCTATGAGAGTTCTAAACGTGCCTTGATCTGAAACGAATCCACAGCAATATATGTTCAGAACACTTGTAGTGTTACCACACTAAATTGATATTATATCATTAACACAGACCGCTCATTATATTTCTTTCGGCAGCGGAAAATATTTAAGCCATAATTCTTTTCCCGAATGTATTTCTTCAGGCACTTTTTCCCAATTCAGACGTTTTCCGTTTATTTATTTTTCATTATTCCCAGAGTTTTCCCTGCTTTTCCGAACACGCCTTTTGTTATTTTGTTCGGCGAATTTCAGAAAGATTGAATTCATACCGCCGAGTTAAATGATTTAATACGTTCACTTCTCCTTTTTTTATTTTGGCATAACTGGATTATGAAATAATTGATTTATTTACGAGTATTAAACAATCCTGATTGCATAAACTTAATTTTAATCGACAATTGGCATCTATTTTCATTATACACTAATTTTCTTTCTTTCTTTATGTGCTTTTCTTGTACATGAATAGCAAACAATAATTATTTGGTACAAAGATAAGCTAGTTGTCTTTCTCTAAGCATCATAAAATTGGTAACGCTTTGTGGGCAACTTTGTACGGATCTATTTCACTATCACTCCAATGTAATACCTCATAATTATAATGACATATATTAAAAAAATCGTTAAACAAATCATTGTATTTATAAAGCTTAGGAATTAGTTGCAGTTATAGTATAAGGGAGTTTTGAACGTGGTCGCACAAATAAAAACAAACTATCTGTTGTGGGCTCTTAAGACTTGGGAGTGTTTGAAAACCCTGAAGCTGAGAGAGATCATCACTGTAGGGGAGTTTAATCTGATTCTATTTTTTATCAAAATAGACACTACTGACACTCTTCTCATGACATTAACCAAATTCAGTTGTACGTACACCTGATATCTGTTAATTATTCTACATAGATAATAAAGTGAATAAATGTGTTATTAATATATAATTAAAACGTATAGCAAATGCAATTTAAAAATAAAGGATAGAAATGTATGAACATTTTTTGACATACATTGTATGTTTAATCATATATGTTCACGAGAAAAATATATCTTACATAGTTTTCGTACATCCTCACTCTTGTACTTGTTTCTTTGTAATTTTTCTATTTTTGGCTGGCTTTTGTTTCTTTTCTAGAAGGTTGAGTGGTAGAAATCGTGTCCGGATATAATATTGAAAGATCTCGTGCCGACATTTTGATTGACAGACATGTTACCTATAAGAAATTTTGACAATATTTGTATAGATGAATCTATTTACTACCAAAATGATCAAATTATTTATTGAAATTATTTATATTTATTAGTTGCATTTTCTTATTCTTTTCATTTGATAGACGCCTTTCCAAGAAATTGTTACGACACCTGTCTTGCGCTGCTCGCGACGTTAACTGTGTTGTCACACCCTCGTTAGGGGGACCTTCCCACACCGCGTCTACTGGTTCGTGGTCGCTACTCGAGAACCTTCCAGTCCCAACGGCCATCGGAATAACGTGCTATGTCGTCGTAATACAACTTTATTATCATAGCACGTAGGGCTTCCGCATTGATCTACTATATGAATTTTGACGGTCCTTGATAATGTCGTCAGTTTACCTTGTGAGTGGACGTCGCTTGCCAGTCCATGGTGTCCTTTTCAGATACTGGGCGCTGGGTTGTATTAGTTACTTTCGTTCTACTACGGATCTCCTCATACTTGGTTCGACAGAAATCTTGTGAATTTACTTTAATCCGGCTCCTTGAGCGAATTTGTGCGAGGTCTGGAGTAAGATACAACGTCATATATGAAGTGATAATATCTACATTAACACATTTTATTGGATACCGGTTAATAAACAACTGGTTCGTCACCATAGAAATGTTCAGTTTATTTTAATACTAAAAATCTACTAATTTTACTCATAAAACTCTTTATTTCATTTTATGTTTTTCTTTTTTTGGGATCAGGTAAACGTGTTATAGAATTATAGGTTAACTTTTTCAGAGCTAAGAATAAATAATCACAAAGATAATGACGTATAAAATGGTTCTTGTGTCCTATTAATGGATCGCCTTTGTAATGCAATTTTATAACCTTTTCGAAATTGCGGACCCTTGTAAAATTCTCATAACACTTCTATGATATTATAGAAAAGTTCTTGATCCAAAAGCTTTACGGAAAAGCGTATTTTAGCCTCCAGACAGAACAATCTTCGCTCTACGCTTTATTTTCTTTATGAAGCCTGTATATGCATAAAAAATTGGATTAAATATATTTTTTCTATTGTCCACTTTTATTATTGTATAACACAGCACAGTTAATTTAGTCATTTATTCGTTTTATTCTAAATTTATAATCATCTTTAGTATTTCCAGAGAATAAGGTGAGAAGAGCCTAATTTCATAGACTAGTAACAAAATAGATTCATCTGTAACAGCAATAAACTCAGACGCGGTTTTTAAACAACTTTTAAGTAAGTTCTAAGTTTTATTATCACTTAAAGGATCCCATACATTGATAACGCTTACATTTAACTTTAACTTTTTTAATTTAATCCAGAATGGCTGACATGTCACAGAGGAATTAGATATATTTGTTCCACCAATGTTTCCTGACCGAAAAGTTTTCGATTCATGCACATTACTTATGTAACATATTCAATAAAATCAATGCATTTTATTTTAT
Source organism: Battus philenor (assembly GCF_028537555.1). Lineage (NCBI taxonomy): Eukaryota > Metazoa > Arthropoda > Insecta > Lepidoptera > Papilionidae > Battus > Battus philenor. The sequence goes on along the minus strand of NW_027181688.1, from coordinate 6,445,807 downwards.
ACTATAACCTACTACTTGAACACTGCAAACCAGTTTAAAATATTATCTGTACGAAAATCGTTTTACGAGACAGACATACAGAGGATTTGGTTTGATTAGTAAATTTTATTTTATCAAGTTGTCATTATCGTCATTTCAGTCATAGTCACTATCGAACATAGGCCTCCCGAATAAATTAATAAAAGAATGGATATATGACCAGTCTTAGATCGGGTAACTGGCGGGTCGTCTACTGCAGATTCGTAGCAACTCTTGTACAGTCTTTACCATGGCGCCTATTTCCGTCAGGAGTAACAGAGGTACCGAAGACTAAAAACCCGGCCTTTTCATGTATCATACCGGGGTATGTGCCGATTTTCGTTCATACGGTTTTTTACTTCAAGTAGATTTGGTAGACGCTGTTATCCTGGAAATAAACAGTTATTAATAAAGTAAATATTATCGAAAAAATTTTGGTTGAAAAAATTGTATGATAAAGAAATAAATGCTTCACGGTATTCTATCAAGCGATAGCAGGAGCCGCTTAAAGAATAATAAACTATTTCGCACGAAGGCAACCACCGTAAAATGGACGACCAACGCGTGGAAGCTCTGCGAAATCAATTATCCACTACGTGTAGGGGAAAGAGGATGTAATTGGATATTTGTAAATAACTATATAACTATATTCGCATGCCCTATTTTAATATATCTTTCAGTTCACTTCAGACTACAATGTACATATATTTAATAAATGAAAGTACTTATTTTGAGTTGTAATGCGATAAAACAAAAATTTAAGAAATTAAAACAATGACATACTTTTAAAAACTACGTGTGTTCCTAACGCGATAAATTATTACTCAAGGTACTTTTCAAATTTATTTAATAAACACGCCGAACTAAGAGTTTATATAAAGAAGTGTGGTGCTATGTCTACCAAATAAACCACAATGGAGCCAAAGGATCTGTTTTTATTCCACATGAAACAGATTCGTTGCTTCCTTAATTGCTTCATTACTTGTTTACCTAAATGGCAAATGTCAATATAAAACTACGAAAGTTTTTTTTATTTCGCCCTGATCTGAGAATAGCCCGCAAAAATCTGAAAAAGGTTATACAGGTATGAAAATGTATTATACGTACAAAAAAAAAATACCGATTTTTCTAAGATGTACACACATAATGTAAATAGCTTAAACAAAAAAAAAAGTTTACTTAAAGACTCGATTTACCGACTTAATAAATATCCATATGAACAATGTACACGTTTTTACAATAAGATCCCGGGAAATATCCTGCATGAACATATTGCAAAAATAAAAAAAAAATACAAAAAACTTATATGTGCTAAAAGTAGACTGTAAATAACTTCATTTAAAAGAGTACACCTTTATAACAATGTATCCAGGCTATTTCAGTGTTTATTGAATATTTAACTTTATATTCATGAACAATCCTTTATTCTTTAATGTTTTAAGCAGCGATAGAGGACTGAAACATGCGATAATAGGTCGTGCCTTTGATTACCGGAATACATTTTTATATAATTTATACTTTGTGCATTCATTATGTAGGATTGTCACTGCTCACAAACATGTTTCAATAGCGATCGCCAAACCGTCGGCCATGCTTGATGATTGTGGTATATCCAATAGTTCAATATAATCCAATGGTCAATAAATGTCTTTAAACAGCGCTGACCACGATTATTATAAGCTTTAAGTAAATATTAATGAAATAGTAAAACATGAATAAATAATATAAACAGCTTTCTTCATAACAATAAACTAGCTATAAATAATTATTAATAAATTTATTGTAAAAAAGAAAATGTATGTTTATAGAGCTTATTATACTTACATTGCAACTATTGTATAGAATGGAATATAAAAATTATTTTATCAGTGTATCAGAAAAAAAATTAAACAGTATATTCTTTAAACACTTCCAGAGTCTATACATATACCGTATGCACTTGGCAGTCGGGTTAATAATCGTCGTGTGGGATTATGGTACGCAGATGACGCTGCTACCCATCTAAACCTGTTTGTGAGCAGTGGCAATACTATACAATTAATGCCCAAAAATAATAATGTAAGATTGTATCCCGGAAATCGAACTCGTGACTTTCGATTGAAAATCTGGGCTATCTATCGCTGAGCTGCCATGCATACAAGAGACAAACATTTTAATTTTATATTTAACATATATGTATATACGTTAATATATACACAAATTTACGATGACATAGATTGATATAGATTTATAATCTCTATCGTTGAATAATACTTTTTTAACTTAACCTCTTTAAGTAAGGAATAAGAAAAACTTTTTATCCTTTGAATATTTTCAAAAGAAACTTCAACAAGTTTTATTTTCAGGTCGAATATTTTTAAATAAAGTCAACTGAAGTGGATAGGAGTTCAAAGGAAAATGGAACGTCTTTTAATCTTAAGGCATCACGCAAAAACGGAAGAGATAAAAAAAAACTCTAACAAAGGTCGGCACGGTTAAAGTAATTTGAACTTGTCACTTTTGCAGGGAGCCATCTGCAGAATGCAATCTGTCGGGATGTTATTAATGTTATAATGGAGAGGAAATCCCTGATTTTTATCTCTGTTTTCATGAAATACAATTTCAAAAGAGTTATTAAGTGTTAGATCTAAATGCTTCGTGTCTATGACGAGATATTTACAGGTAAAAGAAATTTCGATACGAGTAATACTCCAACTAGGAAACATTGATATTGTTCGTAATAGTTGAACAGTTTATTTATTTATTTATATACTTCTTGTTAAACAAACTTTTAAATAATACTATGAATGATGTTTTAAGAGATAGTTTTGGTTGGAAAAGAATTTTTAACGGTTTAAAGAATGTAGCAATTACACACAATAAAAAACCATCTAAGGTTGTTTAGGTTGTTCTATGTTAAAGGCGTGATAGAAACCCTCTTAGTTATAAGTTGAAGAATGGTATTATATGACTATAGCTTCCCGTTCAATACAGAGATTATAGGTTTATTAAACAAAAACCTGTAAAAATCCTGTTACAATGTATGGATATTGCACATAAAATACCTGAATTTTAAATTGAACTGTACTTGTACTATTGCGAAAGCTTTAACTTGATTATAAAGTTCTAGGCTTTCGATCGTTACTTGTTAAATTTTATAAGAAGATTTTTTGGTTCGACTTTGAGTCGCGACTTTATGTTAACTCGAAATTATATAAATGTCATTAAAAAGTTCTCAACTAGTTCACTAATAGGAAATGTTGAAGGGGCGTCGCCTCGATTTCGATTCGGCGTCAACAACGAATCCGAGTTTGTAGAAGTTGAAGGCTTTAATATTCGTTTTCATGTTTGTCCCCCAGGACTTTTGATTTGTAAATTCAGCTCTTACGTAATATCCTTGTTTTAAAATGTTTTGTTATTTTCGAACCAAATTCAATGCTTTTACTATTAATTAGAAAAATACATCGTACTGTTATTTCACACAGGACATAGACCTCTTTGATAAAATTCCTATTGAACCGGTAATAAACAGCATCCATTCAATTCATGCTGGTCCTTGGCCTAGCAGCTATCAGTTTTGCGCGATTAGAGGCCTACCCAGTGCCATTTCAACTTGCCTGTTGGACATTATGTATTATATTGCACCTCTACTTTTTCTAGATATATAAACAGTTAACGGTTTTTTCTGCACAACTCCGATATAAATGGTATGCATATGAAACGCGATGACGTTTCGTATGTAATTAAAAATTTTATAAATAAGTTACCAAAAAAGTCTCATTTCTTTTACGATATCGTTGAAATGCCGACAGTACATTAACAAGCAGCAAATAGACCTGCAATAGAAAATGTCGTCCTACGGCATACTTATAAGAGCTTGTTAAACGTCAGAGAGCAGAATTCCGGATCAGCTGAGACGACAAAATAAATCAGCCCAAGTAAGGAGTTGGCCCCGAGCCAGTAGTTAGTAAGTTTTGACATCAGTTAATGTACGAGAACATACGGCGGTACGTTTATTTATAATTTACTATTCACAATCGTACGTATAAATTGTACTTGCAACGAAAAATATACGGAGAGCGGTCTTTATGTCAACAGGTTCATTAAAAACATCAAAGAAGGAAGGCGGCGAACAAAAAGGACGATGAAAATATTTTTGTATAGGCTTGATCGCTTTGTAAAATCGCTTCATTGACAAAAATTAATTATCATAGGATAAGTACATTGCAACCGTTATACATCCACTGTTTCCATTTCTAGTAGGACCGGTAGGAAGCAATCTGTATGGTGTCTTCCGACGACCTTCAAATGGTCCACTATCCAACATTTGGGTTGCTCAAGGAGATTCCCTCGTGCATCCGCGACCCGGAAGTGGACTAGACCGTAGTGTACATAATTGCCAGCTGTCCTGTGCTTGCAGGACTCCGCACTGATTCCGAGGTCGAGACGGGGAAAAGGATGGAAGAACGCAGCATCGCCTCCCTCTTGGGCGAAAACAAATGTCGCCTTTTCCTTCAAATTCTCCAAAAGAGTAGTACAATATGTAATAGAAAAAAATTAAAATCAGAAGTACCGACTCTGTGTTTGGCACTAATCGGTGTAACGTAACTCCTGAAGATGCCCCGTGAAGGGGTGAAACACGTGTTGAGTAATTTGGTGGTGGCGGTTGTGTGATTCGCATTGTTCGCCGCATACGCATTTATCAGCGGGCTAGCGGGCGGTGCATTTCATTGCACGACTACCACTGCATGTGCGGAAGTGGCTAAATATTGGTCCTTTTCTTACTGTGGTCTCTACTCCAGAATCTTAAAGTCTCAAGAGCCATCTATTCTGCACGATTTGGTACGCGTTACATTCCAACTTGCCAATCTAATAATAAGTAGTTGTAGTATAAAAGTAGTTAGAAAAGTATTTATATGTCTTGTTGTGTATTTAAAAAACACGTTGCATCGACAGAACAGAACAAGTTGTCACTTGAAACGCCGCAGAGAGTACAGTACATCTTTCGCGACATTTCGCTGTTAGTACATTATTATAGACCATGTCTCTATAATATTTCTATAGCGGTAAAGTGGTGAGATTTGCAATATATATATATATATAATTCTATATTTGTTTAAAGGAAAAGAGCTGTACGTAATATTTACAATGATTTTAAAGCCGGAGGTTTCCTGAGAGATGTTTATAAAGAAATTGTTATTCTAACGGCTGATCTGCAAAGCATTTGTTATAACATTTTTGCGTTATCATTATTAATATTATTTCACATCACGTTATTTCTTCATTCATTATCACATTATTTATAAATGAGAAATGAGTAATGATTCTAACATAGGTTACTTTATATTTGTACCTAACTTTGTAAATTTCATAGTCAACTTAAAGTTCTTTTTAGAACTCCTCTCATGAATCAAATTTGTATTACACACGATGAAGTCGGTTTCTACAAGAAGCATTTTTACGCCTTACACGATAAAGGTAATTTATTTGTAATATTTTAAATACATTCTTTTAGTTCAATTCAGCTTTTTAATGATAAAAAAACGTTAAATCGTTAAAGAATAATTTAATTTATACCTTTTCTTTCATTAGTAAAAAATATTAATTTTGAATATTAACAATTCTAATTTTTTAAATAACTTTTATATATCAATGCTTAACAAATTGGTTACACAATAGTATTTATTTACTTCTTTCTTAAATTTTAAATGTGGTATTTTTCTTTTAAAACTTTCCCTTTTTTTGTTATTTGCGTTGCCTTTTTCTTGTTGTTATTATGTAATTTTCAGGCTGTGATTACCTGTCAATGAAGTTGCGATTATTCTGTACTTTTTATATAATTTTTACTTGCAAGTCATCAGGCCTTAGATGCCTACTGCTTAATCTATGGGAAGATATGCCATAATCGCCACGCTAGACTGAGGGGTTGGTGATAACAGTGCGGTATCATGGTACGCAGAGGATGCTGCTACCTATCATTGGGAAACTTGGTGGAGAGCAGTGGCGATCCTATATAATTAATGCATGAAGTGTGAATTATATAAGATAGCATCCCAGGTAATTGATCGCAAGTTTCAGTACTCTACCGCTGGGCTAACCCGCATGTAAGATGTAAATTATTGTAAAATAAACGTATGCATAAGTATTTTCAAATTTACGGAAAATTATAAATCAAATGTAAATTCTGTTACTTCGCTGTATATCACATAATGAATGCATTTAATTAAAATGTGCCAACTGTTCCATAATGGATTGCCAACTGCAATTCTAATACGACTTTCAAATTTCTTAAATCCGTGACACTCCGTTTAATTTTTTCTTTTTATATTAATGGAGGCAGTTTTGCTTACATGACTCGATTATCTGTCGATTCATTATTACAATACCTTATACAGGATGATTGGCCTTACACGTAAAAACTTTAAAGAAATGAATATGTTTTCATTTGCTTTCATTTAATATTTTGTACATCCTACATAAAAATCAATTGTTTCTGAAGTAATAACTAATGTAAACAATGGCGTGTAAAAGCGTTTTAAAAATTCTGATTACTGTATATTAAAATTAATTAATACTTACTATCGTTCTATGACTTTGTACTGCCAGAAGTGATGGGCCTTTTTCATTCCATAAGAAAAAAATATATAACATATTTTGGAGTGATTATACTTATGTATGGAAATAGGCGTAAAAACTTTAAAGACTTTTCCGGACAAATGAGCTATAAATACTTTAATCCTTTCAAAACTTGCCAAACTAAAACCACACACCTTTCTCATCATTATATACTTTTTACATATTACCTTTTTTTCTAGATTTTATTTAAATGTGCTTGTGCTTGTGTGTTGTATGTTACACTGCAAAAATATTTATATTAAGTTTTACATATCTGACTTTTTTCTCTTTTATCACAATTACTTGTTTTTACAACCTTTCGGTTCCTTTCAGAAACCTTCACTCGGTTATCACCGCACCGTCAAAATGGTTTTGTATAAGGCATGTTATACAATTACTAACAGGAACTGAAGTATGTATTAACCTCTTTAAGGCTTTTACATATAACGAAACATACAGAATTTTTTAAAAATTCGAACGAGATAAGCCACAGATGTTAACCAATAGGTTTTTACCCACGGATGACGTAGTGCTCGTTTGTGACCAAATATAATAAAAACTAAATTATGTAAACAAGCTACGTAGTAAAAACCAACAGTCGAACTACGCACGTTACAAATACGAGCGTACGTCGAATGTTTAGCATTTCGTCCGCAGAAGCTATCGGCAGGGCCTTTTGTCAAAACATCACGTAGTATCTTTATGACCACGCATATATCCACATAAAATAAGTTTATACCACGCACTGGAAAATAAAAGAGAAAACAAACCACAATTTTGTTTGTAACATATTTTTCATTAACAATGTTATTATTTTATACATGTTTCGCTTTTATTTAAAACCAAATTACAGACAATACATTATTATTAAATAGGTATGTATACCTAAAGACTGAATTCCCTACTTTATAAATAAACTTAGGAAAAAATATAACCTCAAAAATACGAAGGAATACTCTGAAGTCAAACCATTCCTTTTAAATTTTGTTGATGATAAATGGCAGCATCACTATACAATTCCATTTTTGAAAACGATTTTAGATAACGTTTTTGTGCCTTTATTAAATTAACAATCACAATCAAATGCCAATTCAGAGCCTCGATTAGAAGGAGGAGGATTATTTTATTGTTATGTAATTATCGGCAATCAATCTTAAAATTACAATTAGATGTGTTATGAGGATGTTGTTTATAACAGAGGCAGAGGCCAATACCTTACTTATCTATGTAAATAGTTTCTCTAAAATTTTTTAACCACATTGGTGTTAAAAGAAGGTAATATATACACAGACATAAAATTAATGAAACTGACTATTTAGTAAAAATACTTTTTTTGTCATTGTACAGTAGAATCCTATTAAATTTAAGGAATCTATTATGTACTAGGCTCTCTTAATTTATGATATAATGATACCATACATAAATATTATCGATGTATTCGTTCAATATGAGCTCGGGATGCATAATACAATAAGCGATGTTACCAACAACCGGATGTCACCCTTTGATATAAGAATGAATAGTTTTATTAATAAATGTCCAAACAAAATCAAATTGTACATGTATTGATTTCTTTATAATTGGTTTTTAGACACCAGTTTTTTCTTTTTAAATAAAATACGAAATGTTATTAAATTTAAAGAGCTTACCATTTTATCATCATTATCATTTCAGATGGAGATATACTGCTGACCATAGGTGTACACCATAGATTTACAGAGGCGCCTGTCAATAACTGTAAATAAATGAAAGGGTCCAATGACCTAACATATTGGTTCAAAGTCCGCATTGGGGATGGACATCCTTTGTTGCGCCCACAAGCCCGTGTTTTCCTCTCCACAATCTTCAGGCCCCTGAAGCCCTATGTCCTACGCGCTATTAGGCATGCCCACTACCGCTTTTTATTTATGTTATGGTCAATCATCAATATTTTTTTAGTCGAAAAGACATCCTCTTTTTCTTCTTTTTAGCCAATAGACGCCCTCTGCAAGGCATGGGCTCTGCTCGATTTAGCAACTTCCCGAGACCATATCATCGGTCCACTTAGTAGGGGTATACTGGCGCCGCGTCTTCCTTTTTTATTTATTTATGATCATTATTATTTTATCTAAATATTTATGAAATTAAACAGATTAAAAAAGATACTTTTAAAGGGAGAGACTTGTATCCAGCAGTGGACGCCGTATATTTAAAATGATGATAATATATTTAAATAATAAATAAATAGATGCTATATTTCTTAGACAAAAAAAAAACTCTCGTAACAACTTACAACAAAATTTCTCCTTAACCCGTAAGTAAGGATAAAGCGTGCGACCCGAACAAATTTATATCCCTTGACGTATTCCGAGACAGTCTCAGCAAACACAGCCGTAGCTGTACCCCGACCTTATGCAAAACATTGTAAAGGGAAAAGGATGAACGTATGAAATATGAAAATCATTTTTACTTCCTGGTAGATATTGTAAGATCATAACTTGTTTATTTATTTTTGATTTGTTTGCACTAATAGTTCGCATTGTTACGTAATATATAATAAAATATGTAACAAAAAATCAAATTCAACTCTACCAACTCCAAAATCGTAGATGCATTATTTTCTCAGTCGTGAACTCTTCTTAGAGTATGTTCATGTCCCAATTGGTTCCGGTGCCCTCGCTACTCATTAATTTATTGACTTTTTAGTGGCAGATTTAATAAAATCCGTCCATCTTGTGTGGAGCGTTCTGAATATCGCCCGCCTTCCATTTAGCCTTACAACATCAAACATTCAGTACATTTTTTAATATACAAGAAGGACTTGTAAAGTGCGAATTTTGCTCAAAGCATAACACTGACGAACAAATATCTGCTCTAGATTCGAGATGAACGTGATATTGCCCAAACCCACAGTAGGGACATTTTTACAAAAATAAAATTACCGTCTTTGTATTAATTTATAAATATTTTTTTTCTTTCCTTATTACTCCTTTTCCTATATTTTTAAAATCTGCGTATAACTTTTAAAAAACTTAATAACCTATCCAAATTAGTAACATATGTAGTTAAAGGCATATATATAAGGTATATATCGCGAGCCTCAAAGAATTGGCGACCCCTGCTATATAGAATTAAATCAATACATTGCAGATACTCGCATAGCAATGCAATGTGATATTTAAAAAAAAAACGATGGATGACGTCACAAAAAGTAATTTTTAAAATTTCAACAACATGAAATTAAGATCAATTTCATTATTTATATGCAGTTTTGCTTATAAAATAAAATATTTTTAAATGAAGTTGTATATCTTAGTTTCATTCATTGTGTAGTTGTTATTATAAATTTAATTGGTTTTGTTTGTGATGATTTAATATTTCAATTTACTTAATATTTTATTTCTATACTTACCATCGTCATAATTTTAGCGCAGGATGTCCACTGCTGGACTCAGTCCTCCCTCTTAGCTATCTAATAGACCAAGTTGGAAGCAGTCTGTTTCTAACTTCTGACAACATTAGGAAGTTCAACCGTTCACCTTGTAGGCTTACGCTACGCTTACCACTTTAGTTATTTGTGTGTTGTGTTAGTTTACGGATCTCCTTATGGAATCAATCTTACAAAAAATCCCGACAAAACCCATCTCTACGGCTTTTTAAGTGAGATGTTGCCGTGACCTGAAGTGGGAGACCGAGGTGCCGTATATAAAATTTACCTATTTCTACCACGTGTCAAAAGACCTGGCTTTATGTTTCCTGATAGAATGTATGAAATATGATAGATAACGTTATATGAAAAGTGTTACTCATAGACAAAATAAAAAAAATGTTTTTATAACTGTCGATTAATTAGTAATAAAAAGTCATCAAGTAAAAGGTGCAAAAGCTATAAGATGTTAAGTATATTTTCAATGCAAAAGTTCAAAAACATTTGACCCGTAAAGTATGTTAAGAGTTAAGACAGTGATCGGAGATCTTAGTTTTAAAGCCAATTCGCTTAACCCGAAGTGGAAATATGAAGGAGCAATGCTTCCGGCAACATCGCTTCCCTTTTGGAAGAGCAGAACCGCTACACTTTCTTGCGGTTTTGTTGCAGGGTGGTGGGTGAAGTAACTAGACCATGGTTGCACAGACTTATTACGACTAGGGGCCACTCGGGCAAATCATCAACTGATGGCGGGCCGGCCGCCAGAAGTATAGGTAATTAATTTTTTTTTGTTTTTTTTTTTCTGGAATAGAATTCAATATTTTTCGAATGTAAATGCTAAATGACAGAAAGTACGAAGAATGAAAGAGGAAATAAATAGAGGAATTGTGCAGAGTGAGAGTGGGCAGGTAAAAGTAGGAGGGTGTATATCCCTGTCCCGAAAACAAGATGGGAACAAGAGTAGTATTTTTAAAACCCAAAAGAATCCGCTTGACTATATTAGTTATTTTCATCTATGGGTCTCCTAATTCATGATTCATTTTTTTATTTTTATTTATATTGATAAATATAAATTAAAATGCTAAATTACTTATGCATATGTATTCACTACAAAAAAGTTACATATATTTTTTGTTTGATTACAATATTCTTATAACTGTCAGTGATGGATCTATATGAATATTGTCAAGATAGGGTCAGTGATAAATGAATTTGCAATGTGATTACGTAGGCCAAAATTTTATTTTATTAAAAAAAGTATTTTGTACAATTTAACTAAGTTAATAGGTTCCATGTTGCGTTAACATTCGACGTTGCACCACTATATGTATCTCACTCCAATAAAACTTTACCGTCGTTTTATTCTAACAGCTAAAATTACTTCACGAAGTCGAAAGCTTTACATAATACAATTTTCAATTTCACCTAAATACATATTTCTTAACAACATCACTCATTTAATTACAAAATAGCATATAATATTTACATGAAACACTTTAATCTATGTATCACAGAAAAAATAATTATACGAGTGTGCAACGTTAAAATATCACTCATATATACGTGATATCTATACGTTGCAGATTTCTAGAGCAATACAGTGACAATATACCGATTAATAAATAGATTTATCTGTTAGGCCCTAAAATATTTTATTTAACAAAACGTAACGTAAAGTTATATATTAGTATGTGTACTAACTAATACCTATATATTTACAAATAATAAAAATTATAAAGTATTATTAATCGGTATATTAAAGAAAACTGTAATGTTATAACAAGAGGAAAACCCCATATATTGTATAAACAGATGCCTAAAAGACTGTGTTCAAACAATAGCGATTGTAAAGTAGCATTCAAATGTATGACTATATTAACCTACCAATCGTAAAATGAGTTCTTGTATGTCAGTTACATATGTATGAAGACGGATGAATTGTTACTAAACGATATTATTCTAAATGATATGAAAACTCTAGGCTCATAGTTTCAATGTCGTTAGTAGTGAGACATTTTGAAATACATCATTTTAAAACTATAAATTGAAACTTTATCACAGGAAAATAATCTCTAAGATAGAATAGTTTTATTGATATTAATAAATGACATGTACTGTTTTCATTTTATCGTATTTTTTGTATTTTAAAAATAATTGTGTGATTCTCTCACTTGTTTTATTTAAGTATTTATTTTTTAATTAACTGTGGTCGGTGTAAATTGTTTGTTTTAAAACCATCGTAAAATGATAGCTTTGATATGATGTTTTACATTACTGTAAATGGCGGCCATCTTTAAAAGTTGTACCACTGATTTAAATCGAGTTCCTCCTCATACCTTTCCCTCTTCGTAGTATTAAAATAAATACATCAATAACAAGAATGACGTCATCTGTCAACATAATTACTAAGTTTTCGGAAGTCTATTTTAAGGCTTGTACACATTCAAATATAAAATTAAATCCTTATTTGCCTTTGTCATACTGGTTTTATTGGAACGCCCTTACTGATTTTTATATATTTCTTTGGTTTTTAATACTTTGAAGAAGACGACCTTTAATTGAACTATTGAAAAAAAAAGAAAATTGAGCGAAATTTTTCAAAAAACATGGTGACTTAAAAATTCACGCGTTTAGTTCACTTTGAACTTCTCGGCTTTGATTCTTGCGTTGCAAATTTATATTACAATTAAACAGATGCGGTCAGTATTTATCGACAACAATATTTTTAATTCATTTCACATTTAATCCATAAATAAATTTATCTCTTTTATAGTTATATCAATTTACTTTTTATTTTGGAGCGCCACAGACTAATAACTTCTGGCAAAACAGATGTAGAGACAGTGTATACATAAATACATAGAAATTATTTGAAAACACATTTTACAGACTGGATTATGGTTGTAATATAGAAAGGAAACACTACGAGTCATCTATTTAACGACCTAGGTCGTTAACTACACAAGCCTCCCTCTCCTCACGTTGTCTAACAGTGTAATCAATAATTTGTAACGGAAAGCCACGGTCAGAAATCGAACCGCCATTCATAGCTAACAAATCACCCCACATTTACGACGTGAATAATTATTTTAATAACGCAATTAGCAGTTAGTTGTATGACAATCGTTACGTGATATTTTTACGTTCGAATATTATGAAGCAGCAATTTATATAATTGACCCGTTTTACAAAATTGATCATCGGATATATTTTAAGTAGACAATAGTTACAGTCGAAAATACAGATTAAGGAAATAATTAATAACAAAACACTGTTAATGTTAGACCACGGTCCTTACAAATATTTTTAAAAAAATGTGAAAGTAATTAAATAATTTTAATCTTCATTATAATTTATATATTCATATTCACTTCCTAGGACGCCCACGGCTGGACAAGCTTCTCTTCGAGATTTCTTATAGTGTCGATGAGAAGCCTGCATTCAGTGTTATCATCCTTCCGAAGATAATAACAAGGCCGTCGGTCTACTTTATAAGTGGACATCCTTCTCAGCACTTGCCAGACTGTGATCTCCTCTAAGAAAAATCAATCGATCTCCTTATTCATTACTAGACGTTTAGTGCTGTAAGACCGAAGTGAGAGACCACGTTTCACTAGCGAAATCATATTATTATCAAGTAAATTTTTTGAAACGTAGACCTTCGAATAAAAAAAACAAAGACGGAAATAGTAAAAATTATATATGGTTGCTGATAAAAATCGATTAAATAATTCCAGTGGTGCCCTATTCTCAAGTGGAACGATTAAAAAGTTTATGTAGGTTACACTAGTCAGTCTTAGATCGAGAATTTTTAAATAATTTTTGAGCGTGGACTCTTTGAAAGTTAAAAAAGAGAAAAAAATAACGAACAGTGATGAAATATAACAAAAATGTTAATATTATAATAAATGTGATATGAAACGGTATGGCACTCATAAATTGTTAAAGCTCAAATATACTACGATGTCGTGAATTGTTTTGTTCTACAATTGTAAACAGCCTAATATGACATGTTTGATAATTTCCATTAAAACAAAAGATTACAGATAACACCCAACAAATATTCAAGATTTTTTAAGTGAAAAACACACGCCGAACTGTTTTATAAAAGTTTAGATTTTCGTAGTAGAATACATAAGTTACTCACAAAATCTATGATAAACCTAACGAAAATAAGTGTAAATGCCTTTAGAGAATATTGTACAGTAGGGGTGTGAAACTCGCGGACCGATTCGAGAAGGAAATTTCATTCGACATACAAAAGATAGTATCAGATAAAAGATGTCAAATATTAGGACGTAAATAATAATTTTACATTGTACTAGTCAAAACAAAATATTAGTTTCTATGAACATTGAATATTTAGCGCCTAATTAGAGTTAAGTATTGATTTTTTAGCCCAAGTTGTATTTTACTCTAACACCCCTGATGTACAATTGAAATATATATATTTATATATATGGGATTGTTATCAAATTGAAGTATGTAATAATAAAAAAATAAAAAAGTATCAAGGAATTAAAATTAATTATCCTATTAAATAGAATAACATTGAAAATCAAACCTTCAAGCGTTCAAATGTGTCAATAAAGCTAAACATTACTTACATCCATTAGTTACATATACAAATCACATACATAACAAGAGCAGTCTCAATCTGATATTGTGAAATTGACTTTCCAATGATAACAGTTATATGACAAGACCACCTGTACTTATATTCTACAAGGCCAATGATACAACTCTATGAAAATTGACGCAGTACTTAGAAAGTAAATGCAACTATTTATAAACCTTTGTAATACAGAGATGAGATATTCCAATGCATATTTACTTAAAGTATTGTTGGCTAATTATGGAAAGAGTTTTTGTATTGAAAATATACCAAGATGCTAATCAAATGAAAAGGTCAAGTATATGTTTGTACGCGGAGAGAGAATCCAAAATGTCATTTTGTTAATTTAATACAATATATTCATTGAAGCTGCCTCTATAGTTTTGTTAACGAATCGTCGTCGTGATATAGGCCTCTCCCCGACCTTTACTATGTGGTCAGCCCTCCTAGCGGGGGGCCTATTCACGTCGTTTCTGTTTCGATAAGCTCTTACATCGCTGAGTGACCTTCAGCCTTCAGGCCCTTTGTAAACAACCACGTCTTAGATCCATAAGTCATCATTGGTTGAAGACATTCACCAATTAGTGATTTATTAAAGTCTCCTCTTTAGTTTTTAATCGGATAACTTTAAGTAAATATGCATGGATTACAATAATAACAATTATTACTACTGAACGGATATAGCAAATAATACGCAAGAAAAGCACAGTTAATAAAACACCTCAAATAATAATAAACGTAAAAGCACATCGACATATACACGTTAGGAAATGTAAAAATATTTTAAAAATTGAAATCCTTCCAAAAACACGTATTATATTCTTATTTTCAATAAGCTAATTTTATTTATAACAATACAGTTTTTTTTATTTCACACATGTGTAGCTAGAGGCTGTTGATGGCTAGTACCTGAAAATAAAAAGCATAAAATAAACTTTTATTTTGCTTTTGTTATATTCAAAAGTTTGTAGAGCTGGTTTATTGGAGACCGCGTGTATTGATCACTATACGGGGTGATCGGTAAAAGGTGTAAAGATTTAAACGAGAGAATGTGTCAAAAATAATTAGTTTTAATATGTTACAATATAAATTTTAAAATGTTTAAACTATTTTTACTGTATTTTCTTAATGTTATTTATTATTTCTGAAACAATTGATTTTTTAATAGATACATGGAGAATGTCATATTTAAAAACTTTGACACATATGACCAAACACCCTATATAAACGTAAAACATGTTTAACTTCTGTACACAATGTAAATTTTTTGTTAAAATCTTTATATTATGAGAAAAATATTTGACAATTTTATTTTATTCTTTACATTTTAAAGTTAGTTCTGCATATCCATATATCTAGACCTCACATCTAAACTGCAAACAAGCTAAGAAAAATCTTAAGCAACATGAACAAAAAATGTTCGAGTAAAACGTAGTACATAAAACCGTAAACGGCGTTCAAGTAAGAACGCTTCGTTTAACTGGCCACTACGGTGACAATACTTTTTAAAGATAAATTATTCTTGCGCGATCAAATTCAAATAGAACACTGATTTGAAATCAAACGCCATAAGTAATATAGTCGCTGTCATTGTTTTTAGGTTAAATTTATTTTTAGTTTTCTTTTATATAGTAAACACCACAACAATTACACCTGGCTTTCATTTTCCTCGCCATTAACTTTATATGGAAAGGTTGTAACCGCCACCCAGTTAACGCACATAGGTATAATTATTTTTTCTTATAAAATAAATTAAATAATAGATTCTTACCTTTTTTAGTAACAGTAGCATTACTCAATGCCCTGTTAGACGAAGCTAATATATAATGGGAGCTTGGAGATTGAGGCGTGGTTGACGACACGGCGACGGCAACCTACGGGAATGTTCGAGATTAGTTCTCTGATACTGGATTAAGTGTAAGCAATCAGTCAAGACGTGTGTTAAGATGTCATACAGTCACTGGAAGCCATCCTATAATCAATATGCCACGATGTTTTGCAGATTATCTTTGAATGCTCCTTTTATTTTATAACATATAGTTATGTACATCGTTGTTTTTAACCTTTAACTGTGGACGCGCGGTCTCACAGACCGCTTGCAGTTTGTAATTTTTGTGTTTACCCCTTTCCCCTTGCTCCCCGTGTTTAATGCTCTCAGTAGCTTCAGTTTTAGCGCCGAAACGTATAATGAGATGATAGGTTGTGTCGGCGGACACAAATTAACTGAGTTATTTTACTTTATACTTTAACTGCGGTCTGTCGGACCGCACGTCCGCGTTTCCTGCGTAAATAACATAAACTGTGATTTCGTTTAATTTGATTGTTTTATGTTATTTTCATTCAAAATGTCAATGAATATTGAACGAGAAGATGGTCTATGCTCATTTTATATCGCATTCTTGACTTGTGCGGTATAAATGCTCATATACTACACAATGAGCATCAGAGCAAAAAAATAAAAAGAGGAGTATTCCTAAAAAAAATAGCCCAATCTTTAGTGATGATCTTCCGCATATGCAAAGACCAGCAATAAAACCAAATATACCAAACGAATTGAAAATGACAATGAAGCGAGTTTTAGGGGCAGATATGCTCTTAGATGAACCCCCTAGCCAGGAGAGTGATTCATTAAAACGAAAAACATGTCATCTTTGTCCAACAAAACTAAAGAGAAAGTCCAATTACACTTGTATAAGTTTTAGGCAGGTCTTATGTTTACAGTGTTCCAAACCCTTGTGCAAGGACTGCCAATAATTTTAAACAATTGAAACAATGTCAAAAAAAATTTATTTTAATTTGAGAAGACTTTTATTCGTTTTTATATTAGGTTAAACCTTAGATTTTTAGTTTTGATTGTTATTTTTTCTAAAAAGTTTAATTCATTCGAGTTTTTCGTCCTACAATTGATCTCTAGTAAATGTATGCCAAAAAGTGCCTTTAATTTATGGTATGCTTTATTTTATTTACAAATAAAGAAAGATTGATTAAAAGCCTCGAAATTATTTGATTTTAATGTACCTAAAAAACAATAAATACAGTGGTGTACAAATAAAATTAATATTTACGTAATTTTTGGACTTCAGAACATAGCGGTCCGAGAGACCGCGCGTCCATAGTAGTGTGACAAAAAAATGACGTCCATAGTTAAAGGTTAAACAATAATTACTTTATCTTTAGTTTCCTTATTTCACATAACAATCATATGGTAGGCTCTACAAAGTGTATCGCTATATATATACATACACACATACATACATATATATATGTATATACATATGTACATATATATATACATATATATATGTCTCAAGAAACTTGCACAGCACAGGCTCCAAGGTGTTTCTTGCTAGCTCTTCACAGTACGTAAGCATATTACGAACAGACATAAACTTAAGCTGTATTTTATATATTTTTGTAATATTCTTATATAATAAAGCTATTATGTCTTTGAATAATTTGTGAGGAAATTTTTTTCACTATCGAAACTGCGCGTTTGACAGTTCTCTTTGAACTTCGTGCATTTGACAGATCACGCGTAGCAAATTTATATTG
The DNA here is from genome assembly GCF_028537555.1 of Battus philenor. Lineage (NCBI taxonomy): Eukaryota > Metazoa > Arthropoda > Insecta > Lepidoptera > Papilionidae > Battus > Battus philenor. Next base: position 6,427,622 of record NW_027181688.1, on the reverse strand, counting down.
TATTTTAACGGCTGCATCAATCACTGTTGAAATTATATACAAATAATCATTAATTAATATACATATACCGCCATCTATTGGAACATAGATTGTATAGTGTTCCTACCGTCATTGTTATAAACTGAAATGTAGGTATGTTTCTGAAGGTAAATAAAAAGTTAGTTCTGTTCGAATCTCACAACCGGCGTTTTATTATAGGTTATGCGCCCAGTCGAGTTATAAAATAAACTGTTTTTCTCGCGAAAAGACTTGCACAAGTGTGCCGATTAGTCTTCGCAGATTGAGAACTATACGTTTTGTGAACTGTGAGTTGTGATATATAGTTAAAAATTAAAAATGGCAAATAGCTATATCGTGAACGTGCCTAAGCTGAAAGGTCGGGAGAACTACACAGAGTGGGTTTTCGCAGCGGAGAATTTTCTCGTATTGGAGGGAACTTTTGATTACATCAAAGTTACTAAACCCGAAGAAGCCGCAGCCGACTTAAAAACTAAGGCGAAACTGATTTTAACTATTGATCCATCTCTTTATGTACATATAAAAGAATCTAAGACTACTAAAGAGTTATGGGAGAAACTCAAAAATTTGTTTGATGATTCGGGTTTCACCAGAAGGTCAAAGTCAAAATTGAAGGTTAAAAAATGCTACAAGTGCAAACAAACAGGACATTATCGCAATCAATGCACCAGTTCCGATAAAGATTCAGAAAATAACAAGTCTTGTGAACGTAAACAATTAAACGCATTTAGTGCTGTGTTTTTAAATGGTGCCTTCTCCAAAAATGACTGGTATATTGACTCCGGAGCGAGTGCACATTTAACCGCTAATGAACACTGGCTCACAAATGTTTCTGTTGAGCATTCGATCAAAGAAATTGTGGTCGCGAATAAAGAAAAGGTGTCGGTGAAATGTTCTGGTGACGTATCGATAACAACCTTAACAGATAACTGCGAGTATGATATAGTTGTTGAAGGTGTATTGTGTGTTCCTAGTTTGACCACTAATCTAATTTCTGTGAGTCAACTAATTGCTAAAGGCAATAGAGTACTGTTTAACAACAGTGGCTGTGAGATTTACAATAAATGTGGTGAATTAGTTGGTACTGCTACATTACTAAATGGTGTCTACAAGCTAAGAATGCCTGAAGTATTGATGGCAGCTGTAATGAACTCGAGCGATATTTGGCATCGCAGGCTGGGCCATGTCAATAGCAATTATCTAAATAGAATGGAGAATGCAGTGGAAGGAATCACACTAGATAAAAAGGCAAATATTTCAAAATTGTCTTGTAGGGTGTGTTGTGAAGGTAAGCAAAGCCGCTTACCTTTTCCACAGAATGGCTATAGAAGTAAAGAACTTCTGCATACTGTTCATACAGATGTATGTGGACCGTTCAATGCTTCGATTGGAGGATCCAAATATTTTATATTATTTGTTGATGATTATAGCCGCATGATATACATCTATTTTATGAGAAACAAAAGTGAAGCTTTTAGTTGTTTTAAAAGATATAAAATTCTTGTAGAAAACCAACTTAACAAGAAAATTAAAATTTTAAGAAGCGATAATGGTAGAGAATTCTGTAATAAAGAATTTGATGATCGTCTCAAGTATTCTGGGATAATTCATCAAAGAAGTAATCCTTACACGCCCGAACAGAATGGCTTGGCAGAGCGCTTTAATCGTACTGTAGTAGAGAAAGCTAGATGTTTATTATTTGATGCTAAACTTGATGAACAATTTTGGGCTGAAGCATCTAACACTGCAGTCTATTTACAAAACAGGACTGTGTCATCAACTCTAAATGGGAAGACTCCATTCGAGTTATGGACACAAGAAAAGCCAGACATTAGCCATTTGAGAGTTTTTGGGAGCATTGTGATGATACATATTCCTAAGGAAAAAAGAATGAAATGGGATAAAAAGGCTGAAAGAGGAATTCTTGTAGGATATCCAGATGATGTAAAAGGATACCGTGTTTACAATCTGAAAACTAAGCAGATTACAACCAGCAGAGATGTCATCATTGTTGAAAAACCACTAGTAGCTGATGAAGTTTCTGTTCCAATCCAAGAAATACCTGCAGACTCCTTAGAGGTATATGAAGATTCAGTGGGGGTTTTTTCAGATTGCTCTGAAAATGAAGATATCCTTGATGAGACATATGTACCAGAAGAGGACTCTTCCGATAGCTCTATGGAAAGTATTGTAAGTGTCGGTAGAAGAGATGTTGCATGTAGGCAGAGACGACAACCTGACAGGTATGGGCTTTCTAATGCTTGCATCGGTCATAATATAGAAGATAATAGTGAAATTTCGCTTGATGAGGCTCTAAAAGGACCTGAAAAAGAGCAATGGTTAGAGGCTATTCGTGATGAGTTACAATGCTTTGATAGTAACAATGCGTGGGAACTTGTTGATATGCCTAGAGACAAAACCATAGTGCAATGTAGATGGGTTTTGCGTAAGAAGTGTGACAGTGAGAACAATGTAAGATATCGTGCCAGGCTAGTTGCCAAGGGTTTTTCTCAAAAGTATGGGTTAGATTACACAGAGACATTTTCACCTGTTGTTAGACATACTACCCTACGACTATTGTTTTCATTGTCAGTACTATTGGAACTTCATGTTACACATCTAGATGTAAAAACTGCATTTCTCAATGGTGATTTGGAGGAAACTATTTATATGCAAAAACCAGATTATTATGATGTTGCTGGTAGCTCTAATAAAATATTAAAATTAAATAAGGCCATCTATGGTCTGAAACAGGCTTCAAGGGCCTGGAATAAGAAGGTAGACAGTTGTTTGTTAAAAATAGGTTATTGTAAATCAAAGTTGGAACCATGCATGTATATAAAAAATGTTGATAATTTTAAGACTATTGTTACAGTATATGTCGATGACTTTTTTATATTCTCAAATTGTAAGAGAGAAACTAAAGAACTTAAGAATGTATTGTCAAATCAATTTCAAATTAAAGATTTAGGTCAAGTAAAACAATGTTTGGGAATGAACGTTAATTTTGACAAATTAAATAAGTCAGTAACTTTAAGTCAAGAGAATAATATTAATACCTTGTTAAGAAAGTTTAATATGACAGATTGTAAGGCTGTTGATACACCTATGGAGAGTAAATTAAGTGTGAAAGACAAACAAAATATTAATAACCAAGTACCTTATCAACAGCTCATAGGGAGCTTGATGTATCTATCTGTTTTAACTAGACCAGACATAACTTATGCGGTTAGCTATTTAAGTCAATTTAATCATTGTCACACTAGTGAGCATTGGGGTTATGCTAAAAGGGTTTTAAAATATTTAAAAGGGACTATAAACTATGGTATAAAATATTGTGCAAATGGAAGTTCTGAGATAAAAGGTTTTGTTGATGCTGATTGGGCAAACAATCGTTTGGATAGATGGTCTTATACTGGGTTTTGTTTTGTACTTGCCAATGGTATAATATCTTAGCAATGCAAGAAACAGAAAACTGTGGCTCTATCAAGTTGTGAAGCTGAGTACATGGCTATCTCAGAGTCTTGTAAAGAAGCCATTTATTTGCGGGCTTTACAGTTTGAAATAACAAATAAAATGTATAGTTTTTGTTTATACAATGACAATCAGAGTGCACAGAAGCTGTCAATAAATCCTGTGTTTCATAATAGGTCTAAACACACTGACGTGAAATATCACTTTACTAGAGAATGTGTTTCCAATAATATTATTCAATTAAAATATTTGTCGACAGCTGATATGCCTGCTGATATGCTCACAAAGAGTTTGTGTTCTAAAAAGCATCACACTTTTATGAATGTATTAGGTGTAGTTGTAATATGGATAGTTCAGTTAACATATTGTCATTATGTGATTATTTGATATAGTGGGGGTGTTGAAATTATATACAAATAATAATTAATTAATATACATATACCGCCATCTATTGGAACATAGATTGTATAGTGTTCCTACCGTCATTGTTATAAACTGAAATGTAGGTATGTTTCTGAAGGTAAATAAAAAGTTAGTTCTGTTCGAATCTCACAACCGGCGTTTTATTATAATCACAAAATAATTCGTTTATAACACATTAAATCAATAAATAAAATAATAATTCTGAAAAAGTTACATTACTCTTTTAGAATGCTACAGTGAAAAATATTTTGGAGGCATAAAGTCGGTACTAGACGCCCTAGTTAATAAATAAATATTAAGACGATTAAATAACAATACAATTTCCTACTTCAAGTGTTATTACGACAAATTAGTCATTATCGACAAACCTTTACAAACATTTGTTATGTAATAAAGGAGTTGATGTATGAAATAAGCATAATTTATCCTCGGGTAGGATATTCGAATCCTTGTTCTTAAATATGTACACAATATATACAAGAATAAACAACTTATGTCTTGCCAAATTATTCAAAAATAAATTGAGTTTCTTTTTTGAACTGCTTCATCATCAGCATTTCAGCTGTAGGACGTAGTAAAAAGCTTTCCTAATCCTGCGTATTCCATCGACCTTAACAAGATTATCTATTCAATTTGTGGTCATGGTCACCACTCCAAAATCTAGGTAACAGCGGCCATCAGTTCTGCGCGTTATATGTGGTCTCATCATTGACAATTCAACATGGCTGATAATAAATGAATAAATACTGACCATTGGCTGTGTGCTCTCTGTTGAGATGGTAGAATTTGTCACCGGGCTTGTAGCGCACTGCGGTGAAGCGATGCTCGTTGGAGAAGTTATTGAATGTGATGAATTGCCTTCAAAGAATATTTTTATCTAAAACTTAGTGTACTTTGGTCTTGTTTATTAATTAAATAAATGTATGTATATCATAGAGAAATGGAGGCTTGGTTTTTGCCTTAATTTTTTCAATTACATTAATACAACTTGGTTATGATGGCCGTCTGAATAAATGTATTTACATAATTATCAATAAAAAACAAATTAGCTTTCTCCCTCTCTCTCTCTCCCGATGAAGCGCATTTTGTAAAAATTAGTTAGACAATAACTTTAGGATAGATACAAAAATACAGATCACGGGCTATGTATACATAGTAATATTTAAGTTTTATTGTAAAGTTAACATAGTATAATTATGTGCAAAAATATATAATTTCATAAAAATATTCTAATATAAAAGACGTTACCAACAACTAAAAATAAGTGACTCATTGGTATTTTATGAAACTTAAAAAAAAATAAAAGAAGGAGAATAATTACCTGATGGTAAGATAACGGAACTCCTGACTGATGAATATGGCGGAGGTGCAGGCGTGGAAGCAGGCTTCGCTGTGTTGACGGTAGTGGGGAATCCCAGGCTTGTGGTAGTCCTGAGATGTGGGTTGCCATAAGTAGCAGCGTACCGTACGTCCACGCCGTGTATTATACCACCATTGGGTACCCTCACACCTACGAATATACGATATTTCATTGTACTCACTGTTTATTTATTATAAATACACTCGCTAATTAGAACATAACATAAATTTACATTAGTTTTGTATAACATAGTACTAATGAAATATTTTGCGTATTGTAGACATACACGCCATTATTATGTTAGCTTTTATCTTAACGTTAATAAGTGAATAAAACAAAAAAGAATATCAATCGGCTTTCTTAACAAAAATAATAAAACAAGACGCTATCAATCTATGTTTAATTGAACATAGTGAACATTTACTTCCGTTGTGATATTATAGGGAAAAAAGTAAAAAAAATCGCACGCCTTGATGTATAATTTATTGAGAGAAGTACACAATTGTACTGTGTGACACAAAAATCGCCCCAATCCAAAAACTGGGTATATTAACACATGTAAAGTGTACTCATGTCGAGGAACGAACCGATGCAAAATCGCAAGTCACACAGTCAGTATGGGCAACCACTGCTCCAAAGAATATCATATTATGTCATAGTTTCTGTATTTATATTGTTAGCGACGCAAATATATTTTTACCAATATTTTTATAGTTTTATTGAAAGAACGCAGTAAATAGCTGTAGTCGCCCGTACATAATGTGGTAAAATTTTAATAAAAAATTTAAATTTATTGATTTATCTTGTGCTCGCGAACTTTACAAATATTACGAGACAGTTTCACAGAGAAAAATAAATACGATATAAAAGAAATTAATTTGTGCTTAACTTTTTAATCTGTGTAGTGTAATTGTAATAAACATTTTTTTATTTAAATTTATTTTTCCAGTTCACTGAATAACACTATAGTAATTTATTATGTGAATGAATACTACACAATTTCCTGTTTAAAAAGCTAAACCATTTTTAAACCTTATGTTTCATAAATTTTTTAATTACATCACTTTTATAAACACGGTATTTAGATAATATTGTGTTCGCAGTTGTGTTAGTATAATCGAAGGCATTTTGCCTACAATTTCATTGATATAAACAACGAATCCTTCCGCACTGCGCAAAATATAACTCTTAACATTTGTATTAAAAATGACTTTCGCTCTTTATTTTTAAAATAAATCATTTATTGATTTATTTTATTAATTCATATTAATATTCACGTAGGATCATTTATAGTGATCATTTGTGTAAGACATAACATGTAACGTGATCTGTGAAGACTTCACCATAATACGGACGAGTTTTTTTTTGTAATCATGTGTACAATGTAAGTATGTTTGGCACTAATCGGTGTAACATAACTCCTGAAAATGCCCCGTGGAGGGGTAACACACGTGTTGAGTGATTTAACGGTGGCAGTTGTGTAATTCGCATTGTTTGCAGCATTCGCATTTATCAGCGAGCTAGCGGGCGGTGCACTTTGTTGCACGACTACTACTGCATGTGCGGAAGTAGCTAAATATTGGTCCTTTTCTTACTTATTCTTTTTCAAACGGACAGATTTTTTTAATGAGTTTTTGTTTAATGAAATTCTTGGATTATTATTATATATATTTGGTTATTTAGGGACATCACATGTGTGGGCAGTGGAAGTTCAGTGCGATCGTAGGTCGCTGGTTCGATTCTCGAGAAATAATCATAAATAATTAACACTTTTGTGCATTAATTATACGGGATTGTCACTGCAAAAACAAGTATCTAGAGGATGGATAGCAGCGTCCGTTGCCTACTATAATACTACTCTGCAATCGCCAACCCCCTTAACAGGCATTGCAAATTTGACATAGATGTCTTTGGAAGAATCTTATGCGTTGTAGTCATCGTTTTTGGGTTGAAAAGACTACACGGGAGTGTATGGTACAAAAGTTTTACAATTATAATCCTCTTTTATTTTATCATGAAACCGAACGAAAACAGAGTGGCATATGAGCGCTCGTATTAAAATAATTATTTATGTTTGTAATTTGTTTCTAAGTAAATAATTATTGTAACCTTATGAGAAATCAAATATTCTTAACCGTATCTTAATAGTATGTTTTTGTATAGTGTTGAGGAGAATGCACGTTAAGTTTTTATGTAATATGCCAAGAATTGAATTAAGGCGATGGTGTCAATGTTGGTACCGCGTATGTTATTTTATTGGAACTAAAGCCAAAAACGGAAAATGCTTAAAATTAAAAAAAAAGTTTTTCATTTTATGATTATCTTTTTTTTTCTTTAAAATTAAAGACTAAAAAGACACGTAGTATATATGAAATAGTACTGTTAAACTATTAATACCAGAGTATTAGTAAACTATTTATATAATTTAGTATGTAGTATATAAGACAGTCATGTATCTTACCATCGCCAGCCGGCACTCCTAAATTATTTAAGGCATTGCTGCTATCTTGCCGTTTGGTCGAACGCTGCAATGAATTATTCTCAGAGCCATTTCCAGCATTGAATTGTACAGTAGACGATGTTTCCACACTTCTAGGTAGACTACCGTTTATTGATCTAGATAAAAATAAAAACAATTTATATTTATTACACGAAATTACTAATATTTTTTGGTCATTTACCAATACTTATAATATTAGTTATTAAAATCTGGAACATGCTGATGTATGTTGCTTTTAAACAGACTTATGGAAGCCAGTAAGAAATATTAATAACCAAATAGTAAACAATCGTAATACAGCGCGCCTAAAATGTTGAAGCTCAATGGCGTGAAATCATTGAATAAACATATCTTCAATTAAGTAGGCTTTTACATGCACATTTTCAATTGTGGATTATTTTAACATTATAAGTTGTAAGCTGCCACTGGCTTGGAACTCTGATCTGCTAGAAGAGAAGGCCAGAATATCCAAAGTTGCTGTTTTAAATGAAATTTAACAATTTTTCATATGTACATTAAAATATCAACCATTTAATTAGTCAACAAACAAAGATCCACACATTTCGATCAACTAAAAACTTGAATGCAATAATTAGATTTATTAAAATATACTTTTAATATCAGATTTAAAACTAAGTAAACGAAAGTCTAACATATATTGTGGAACTTTAGTACTCGATTTACGTACTAACACTTTACAAGACTTCTTTTAATAAACCTGGGCTTCGTTAGAAACGAGTTTGATATTCTGATTAGATAGTGCCTAAGAGGACACAATCTCAGCATAATCGATGAAAACCCGCCGATACTAAGTATGTACATATAGTCGAACAATACGGTACCTCAATACAATATGTCATTATTTTTTTTTAGAATCAAAATTTGGCAGCGGTGATGACTTACAGCATAAAGGCGTGGTCTCTTACTTCGAGGCTCATTGCCCAGCTATAAGTCAGATCTGGACAGTTCTATACTCCTGATTTCTCTACAAAATCAAATTAGAAGTGAGGAAATCTGTATACGAACGAAGGTAACGGGAGTAGTTGAGTGCATTGACTTCATTTCAGCTGTTTTCCAATATAAAACGGCTTGAAGCCGCCTGTTTCTTTTACGACTTTAAGAAAGGTCTGCACCTTGTGGATAAACCAATATTGAACCCTCTCATATACCTTTTCCTCATATTAAATGATTGACCAAACCGTAGATCCATCTCGTGAGTAACTTGGCCAGTCATTCCATGGCCGCCAAAGCGACCTAAGATCAGCGGCCACCCTATCCTGTGAAATATCTTCTTGGTGGTTTTAATACGGAGTATTTTATATTTTCTTACCTGTTAGGAGTAAGCTTGTCACTGCTTAATGTTGGCGACTGTACTCTCAGCGAGCCAGGTGTATAGTCATGTCCATAATGCACATACGTTTGGTAGCCATTATTAAATCCGTTACCCTAAAAGATAAACGTTCATTGTTATTTATATTATTGTCTCTGTATGTATGTTTATGATTTGTGTTAATTATAACGCTGGTAGTTCTTTAACTTTATAAACTTAAAACTAGGTAAAGATTCTATTATAAAAATCTGTTTTAGATCTTAATTAGATACCAAAAGGAAATTACAAAAATCTTTCACGATACTTTGCAGGTATAAAAAAAATAATATAGCTAAATTATTATATTAGTCAAATAAAATATATGATTTAAGTCAAATAAATTAATATTGAAAAATTCAATAATTTGCATTATTTTATTAACGTAATGATATTTATTTATATTTCCGAAAAATGCAATAATACACGAGTTCGCTTCATAGAAGGTAAATTGACTACGTTAGATTAAGTTTTCTAAGATCATTACTTGTCAAACACAGACTTGATTATTATAAGAGGTTATACCACGCTCTCCTTCAACACCCATAACCAGGCCTTGAAGACTTATTCCAGGAGAGAGATCATCTCCGACGCATGTGTCCTAGACACACAATGGCGCGTTAGCTAATTCAGTTCACGTCTTTATGACGTGCGAGAAACTACAGCTCTACTCTAAGATAGGCACTAGTAATATGTTAGAGCGATCTTTAAATTTCGTCAAAAAAAGTCAAAGAAAACCGTAGATTTTAGACTCTTAGAGTCTGGCCTTTAGATGTTATTACTACGGAAAGATGTTCCATTAAGGATTTTTTTCCAAAGATATACAAAACGTAATCTATATTCAATACCTAAATTTAAAGTCCATATTATATCTTTAAGTACAAGATGTAAATTGGAAGTTAATTATATAATTGAAATAGATAAGCCAAAAATATATCTTTTGTTAAAAGTTTGACGTCATCAGTGTAGAATATTTTGATGCCAGTTGTAACGAATAATGAAATGAACTGTACTCGCGTGTGAAGCGTCAGTATACGCACCTTGTAGCATTCTGAATAGGCGGGATCTGTGTAATCATTGCTGTATCTATAGCCCTGATATGTGCCGCTTTGGTTGGCTGCAGACAACGCCACAGTGCCGGCTAATGGAATACCACTCCCTAGTTTTGCGTTCGAACACAGCGTACTGTCTGACCCCGTGTTCGAATAATCCTGTATAACGAGTACATTTAAATTTAGAATTTATATTTTGTTACTTACATTAATAGTTGTTCTTAGATCTTATCGTGTTAAGAAAATAGTGCGTCATCTTTATCATTCGACCAACTCATCGTCATCATTTCTGCCGTGAGACGTTTGCTACTAGACACGGGCATCCCGTACAAATTACCAAAAAGATCAGTTGTTAGTGGTCTACATTTTGCGTTTTTAAGGTCGTCTTTCCATCTAGTGAATGGAAGTTCAACGTAACGCTTATCGGTCCACATTTCTTTTGCGCGCTATGCAGCTTGCCTACTGCCATTTCAACTTCCAATCCGATGGGCTACGTTCTCTTTTATTCCTAATTCGAACTACAATAATAAATTTCGAACACAGTCCACTACATATCTCTTTAAGGATCGTAGCTTGCTTGCAAAGTGAGGGATCACGATTCCTTGACGTAATTTGTCACAGATAACACACATTGATCGTTGTAAATAAAAAAGACGCGTTCAACTTACTTTAAAAGTCCAATGTGAACACAGCTTTCTAATTTAATTGGCGAAGCGGCTTGAATAAGCCGACAGTCTATTTACTACCTTAAATGTGTGAACTCTAACTCAGATAATTGATTCAATACTGGGACTTATAATTTAAATACATTTATAAACTATTAGTAAAAAAATTCTTAGTTATGGGGCTAACGAAACCGTTGCGCCTTATGTTAACATGAAGCAAGACGGAGGGAGTAACGAATGTTTTTAGTGAGTCCGCTGTCAACGCTTTACTTTTAAGGCGCGGTGCGGTATAACAGTTTCGATAGCCATAGCTTTTAAAAGTCGCTGCAGTTTCTAGAAGAAAGCACTTACGACTTCGCAACTTCCATTCGCCTGCCTCAATTCCAATTTTAAGTCGCTTATGTTCGAATTACGGTCGTTTTCCTTAAACAATTCCTCTGCAGTGACCGTGACGTCGGGTTTCTCTGTCATCTGGGCCTGCTTGTTCTTTCTTTGCTTCCTTTGACACAAAATCACCAACATAATCACCGCCGCAACCATTATAGTGCCGGACGTGACACTGAACATGATTAAAAGCAACGGGAACGATTCTAAAACAAAATACATCAGATTAAATCTTTTATTTATTTATTTTATTATTTAAAATTTTTTATTGTACACGCTAGGATACTCTTAAATAGTTTTATAATAAGCAAAAAAAAGTACAATTCACAGTCTTATAATACTAGGCAATGTCTTAAAGACAACCATAGTATGGAAACAGTAGAAATATATACAGACTTATTACTTTACATCAAAAATATAGTAAAGTACACATAGAAGGTGTCCCATAAATCAATGCCAACCAAAATCAGGTAATACAGTAGATAGAATAACTTCAAATAAAAAATCTGTAACAATGTACGAGGAATTCTATTGTTAAAAATACTAAAAGTTCGAATAATGATTGTAAATAAAAAAAACATCGTATGACAATCCTTCAATCACGTTTGTGCATATTGTCAGAATGTGTATTACAATGGATACGGTATTCCGTTACATATATTGTATCAGTTGATTTTAATGTTCCTAGCCCGGAGGCTTTTGCAGCTTCATAGGAACTGAATTCACGTAATTTAAGTATCTCCGAACTTAATGAAACTACCCCGATGTCACCAGTTGAATGTCTTCAACATTCAGATGAAATTAAACTAATTATACGAGTATACAATGTACTGAATGTATGCGTACGATTTTAGACGGTACTCCGTTAACTGTCATATTGTTATTTTTTTATTTATTTAATGTAGTTGAAAGTGTACTAACACTATATTCTTCCTAGGCCTATTAAATAAGAAAAGGGAGTTGATGATTTTATATTGTGTTAATTATTACTTATTTTCACGGTGTTTCATCTCTTTAAGTTATTTTATTTAGTAATAAAAAGAATATTATTAATAATCTAAACTAAAATTCATTAATGTACTTGTGAGAGACTTTAGACACTACACATTTCTTTTTTTCATCAAAACTATGGGTAAAAGGCTTATTTTTTTGTAAAGAAAAGAATAATTCGTGGTATTTAGAAGTCGTCGGATGAGGGTAGGGGCACTATACGATTTAATCAGAAACCAGGCCAAATCACATAGGACGCCAACCTGCGATGACACTAGACAGAAGCTTTGCTAAAGTTTCTTCTGCCACTTGTCTCATCACTAAAGCACTCCAAACTGGAAGGTGTTATTAGCCACGCAACAACATCCTAACAAGTAATGTTTCGGCCCTTTCGAACGCTCTTGTATCGGTATACTAAGTGAATATTACCGATGAGTAACAGCCATAGCGTACCCCATAACATAATAGCCATAGAGTGTCCAACGAAATTATCTAAAAGCTGGGCAACCTAACAATCCTGTGAAATACTTTTATTTAGCAATCAGAGTCGAGGCTTCTTCAGAACAGGCTTGGCGCTTTCTGAAACCTACCGCCTCTAACCAGCGGCAAGTGCCATATGAATAGCAGTGACGTCTGGCCCAAAAAGAAGGTATAATATTGACAGTAGAACCATAAAAAGCTGCTATTTTTTTTCCAAGTCAATATTACCATAACGAGGACACTTCGGACATTTTCAGATAACAAATATCCTTTGATATTTTTTAAAGTCGTCCCGGGAGATGTTTGCACACTATCGTATATACTTTGTCTTTGGAAGTTTCGCTCTCAGGCCTCGGAAATGTAGCATCTATAAATATAAAATTTATGTTTGCAATTTATACTTGAGGTTGTAGTCCCTTGGTGAAATGGCGTTCATAAATATTATATTATCGTGATAGAATTCCGCTACAGTAAACTAGGCGGGGCAGTATTGGTTCGATTTTCTAAGGGCTACGGTTTTGTGAAATTTCAAAGTCAAGGAGGTGGTTACTTATTTAATGCGTAAAAAATGTAAAATTTGATTTTTAGTGAGTCGCTTTAGACATATAATAATTTATTTAAAGCAAAACGCGAAAGTTGATTTATTTATGGCGTATATTTCTACAGTCAAATGGTTAGAAAAACATAAGCATCGTAATGGCATTTTTCAGTCTGATAATCAGCTCTGTCTCAATTTACTGAGATTCGTTAAGAAATTAAGTTTGCTTAAAGGGAAGCGAAGACGTTTATGTGCAACAAGAATCAAGAGCGAGGTTATGCTACTTTTTATTATGAGAGATAGCGCAGACTTTAGTTTTTGATTACGAGAGTAAATTCTCTGAATGTTCAAGATACCTGAAGGAATAGAAGAAGACTACTCCTACTCGCTTAACGTTACGAAAACGAAAGGTCCTGTCCAATCTCGTTCACCAGGATATGCCACTAAGTCACTGTTAAGTTATACGAGGCGAAATCATGAGTCTCTAGACCGAGGTGAAAGCCTTCGACGTCAGGGTCTACTATACGGTTACAATGTTAATGAAATTATAATAATTACAAAAGGCCACCGTGAGGCATAAGCCTGTAGAAGTTCGAATTATTCAACAAGAAAAATGGTCGTTGTTACATCAAACAAAAATTTGCACTCACTGTTAGGTTTGAGGACGATTTTCAAAACATCACTCCCATATTCGTTGGACACGTTACATTTGTACGTTCCGAAGTGTTTCGACTGACTCTCTCTGATTATTAGCGTTGAGTTGACAATTCCTTCAGGCTGCAGCTCCTCCAAGAAGGCGTAATCCTGGATCAAAGAAAATGATATTGTATTCCAAAGATACCATAATACTTATCTGGAATACGTATATGACGTGGATTTTAAACAGGTACATTCTGGAATTTTTATAATTAAATTAAATAATTTAAATAATATTTAATCAAAATAATCTGAACCTTGATTACTATAGCGTACACATTGTATTAATTTCTAAACATATAAAACTAAATATACTAAAAGAATATTATTACCAATTTGAAAGAGGCACAAATATTTTATTAAAAGTATGTCGGTGTGATTGAGTTGTAAAATTGCGTTGTAGAAACTTTTATTATTATATTTAGATCACCTGATAGTTGAAATTTCATTATTGAGAATTAACGAAGTTAGGAGTTAGTGGGTGTAAGTAGCAGAGCACCGTCGGCACATGAGTAGTGTTATTTCGTTATATATATAAAAAATCCCCAAAACTATGTTGAATTGGAAGTATGTTATAACTATCAAAAATACGTAATTACTCTAATTCGTTTTTCAAAAATTTTATTTGTCTGCTACCGGTCTATCACATAATTATTTGACTATGTTTACAGGACAGTAAGTACAATAGATGGTCTCATCACACGAGGCAATCACTTCCAGACAACTATATAACCAGTATAAATATTTAATGTTTATAATTTTTAATAAAAATAAAAAATTGATACTAAGTATTATATATATATATATATATATATATATATATATATACACGACTTTGTTAAGGTTGCCGGAAAGATGTATGAACCGCTTCAAAAGGTTTTATTCTAAACCCGTAGAGGCATATGTCCACCAGAAAGCGTGAGGAACGGTTGAAATGATTTTAAGGTTTGGTATAATACGTTAGTGTTCGAGTTTAAAAAAAAAGTTTCTCATATCGTACCTGATCATGTAAAGCGTCGATCTCCCTGCCTTCAAAAGTCCAAATTATGTTGTCGATCCTCGGAACAGAAAACGCCGCACATTCAATATTCACACTGTCTCCTTGAGACCCAAATTGTGTTTGATTGGAGATAATTTTAGGTGGTCCTAAAAGAAATTGTATTCTGTTATCGCTTTGTCGCACAAATTGAATGAAATGCGGGAATAAACATTTCGCACGGAATACGGTACAGTCGGATTATAATTTAAGGTAATCACAAAACAAGGTAACGAATAAAAATTTTCGATGAAGATTTTCTGAAATATAAGGTTGAAGTAACTTTATGTTTAAATAATTTCTAATACGACAAAAATTATAATTAAACATAATTATCATCAGACACAGGACTTCCAATCATAGAAAAAGGATTTCCATTTTATTCCCTAATTTCGATAAAACCAGTAGAAAGTACTTAACAAATCAGATTTAAGCTAAGCAAAAGTTGGAAAATTTGTAAAACTTTTTCCTAACCTTTAGTTTTTTACTTAAACGCTAATGTCTTATTTCGTTGTTCACTCATTGATATTAATATCTACATAGGCCCATTTACAGTAACCACTTGTATATGTTATGAAAAAAATGCCTGTAGAGCCTATTTTGATAAAAACTAGAATCACTTTGGACTCGCCTATAATGACATCATCACTATCGTTCAGCCGATAGACTTACACAGCAAGATATAGGCCTCCTCCAAGCGACCTCTCGCATATAATGACATACTTAAACTAAGATACACGGGTTCCAAACGCGTTCTAACTCGAGAATGAAAGCGACTCGACCAATTACGCTATTTTTACACTCTTATTTGTTAATTTACGTGGAAGGTTTGTGTAAATAGGAAATATTTAAGCAAAATAGTACAAAAAATACTTTTTTCCTTATTCGGATAGCATAGTAAAATATAGCACTTCCTTATTATCAAAAATAACTGTTAATCAAAACTAAAAATGCGTTTTAAGGTCTAATCGAATAAAAACAATTTCATAAATCCTAACAATATTATCACATTATTACTAAAGTCATGTGAGGTACAAAATCGAAAACTTATATGTGTAAGTTAAAGTTAACGATACTTAAATTAAAAGACATTGAAACAATTAATATAATCGTCCCTCTTCCAAGCCAGCAAGCTATTAATAAAATTCTTAGATACTAAAGAGTTTTTAATGCGTTAAATAAACTTAATTGAGATCGATAAGAAAGAATTTATTTCAAATGCCAGTGTTACGCCGCTATAGCAACGGGATCAAATCACGTAATTCATGAACTTCGCCAGTCATAATAGAGGTATCCCCTTTTTAATGTAAATTAATTATCGAGAACTTATTAAACTCTCATTAAAGTGTTCTTAATCCGATCATCCACGGAATACTAACACGGCATTAATATTCGACCTGTGTTCGAAATTTGACTATTAATTTGTCTTAATGTTGCCGAGATATTCCACTTTCCTGCTATAATGAAACGTGTTTCATTATTATATAAAACGGGACGTTAATAAACATCTTTTTACTTCATAAATGTTAAACCAAAAAAACGCCTACAACCATAATTCAACTAACCATGCATACTTCCTAATTCTGATTGGATACTTATCATGGATACATGAGAAACAGTATAGGATTTCTGAAGATTTTACAGTAACGTCTTCAACATTTGACTTATTCTTATTATTAACAACATTGTTTAGTAACAGAATTTGCTATTGTGTGAGGAAAAAGTATACATAAAAATCAGATCTATGGTGAAGTAAATCGAGCTGATCAACGAAATGACTAGGAATAAATTATCTTTAGTAAATGCAGAGGAGAGGTTTAAAAGCGGTATAACTCTTTATAACCAGTTGAATGTTTTAAAGCTGTGAAAAGCATCTTTAAATGACTTTAACAAGGTCACTTAAACACCTTGTGGGTTATTGTACTAAATTGTGCTCATCAGTGCGCTTCGGTACTAGTATTAGACAAGATTCAATATGTTGTAAGAAATGTATTGTTTTAGTAGTCATTGTCATTATTTCAGCAGTAAGACGTCCACTGTTGGACATACACCTTCCCTGTAGATTTCCAATAAGATACAACGACGTGCATTCAATCGTTTTCTCTCATAGACGCCCACTGCAAGGCATAAGCAAAGATGTATATTGGTGATATGCCATAATAACTACACGAGGCAAGTGGATTAGCAATCGCAATATTATATTAGAGTAGTCAGAGGACGCAGCTGCTAATTCTCTGGAAACATGTTTTATGAGCAATTATATAAGATTGTACGCCGGTAATAGAACCTGCGATCTACAATCACAAGTCACATACATCTACCTCTGGGCTACCACTGCCTTCATTCAGAGTAGATGTCGCAAACTCAGAAAAAAAATTACGTAAATAAAATTAACACGAATTTATATTCATTTTTCGGATTTGACAACTAACAAGTTTGATTAAATAAATCCTATTTTTTTTATTTATTACCCTTAAATATTTAGAGGGAGGCCGTATACTGCGACCTTCAGAAGGAATTATCATAATATATGAATGAATAATGCGACTTGCGTTTGACACGGTAGCTTTTAAACTAATGAAGGGCTGTGGAGGCGTGTGTATTACGAGAGATTAATATTGGTGTGATAGTACGGAAGTGCGTCTGTGTGAGTGCCCATTGTGTGTTTGACACGGTGACCGAAACATTCGCCTAATATCGATTAGTAGCTCCGGATAATGGATGAAGGAAGTTATTACGTTACAACATTCGCAGATAAACTTTATTAAATATTATGTTTAAAACACAATAGTTATAATGCACGCGGTGGCTTATTTACATTGAAAGTTGCATAACAATACTAACTCTATCATTTAATTTATAATTATTTACATGAATCACACGACAGGTGCACACACCTTACTACTCCACACTGGACTAAACACACAAACACACACAACTGCTCTTTCGATTGATCAGCTGATGGCGGTCTGAAGGAGGGTCATGTTTGTAAATCTGTGTTTAGCCCACTAAATGATTCTTATCACAGAATCATGACTTATTTCACAGTACAACGACACACATAAATTGCACGTACTAAAATTCTCTTTTAACGTTTTTGGTGTTGGTTTGTGTATTTAGTTTTAACTTTTTAATTGGATTGTTATGTCATGAGACAGCAATAACTGAGATTTGCATTATTTTATTATTTACTATTAGACTTTATGGATATATAAATAATATAAAAGATGTAAATACAGTATTCATTCTTGATAAACGGTTAAATACTGTAAAGTTAAATGCATCCGACCAGTGGCAGTAGTAGGGGACTGAAACATACAATCGTAGGACGCATCAGCGATTCGTGGGATAAAATATTATTATATAATTCGCACTGTGTATTAATTATATGGGATTGCCACTAATCATAAACAAATTTCCAAAGGATGGGCAGCAACATCTATCATACTATAAGTAGCAAAAACAACAACGATGTCGATTTACTCTATATATTCCCTTTATTATTTGTCAAGCCACAAAGTGACACGATATTATTAGGTCAGAAATTGAACCCGCCAGCTGGCCCACAAACGGGTCTATTGAAAATCTTAAGGGAAGATCTATATCAAGCAGTAGACATCATACGGCTAAAATGGTTATGATTATTTCTACGTATTACTGACTTTTTGTCTTAATATTTGTTTGTTTTTACTTTTGATAGTAGATTCAACTAGGAGAACTGGCTAGTTGTAGCTTTAACATTTGCAGTAATGTTTTTCGTATATATTCGTGTTTTCTATATTTTACAAAAATGAAATTAAAATTATTTGTTTGTTTTGTGCTTTAAACTAATATTTTTCTATAGCTACCAAACTCTTTATTTTTGGATTTACGAATCAAAATGACATCGTCATGACAAAAATAACAATGAAAAAATTATTACACGCCCGTAAAATCGCGGAAAATTGCTAGTATCAAACAAACCCCACATTAAACCTTCACATTTAAAACACAAACAGCAATTCATAGTATTTGTTAAAGGGAAATAAGTCAAGGACATTTTCTTTATTGTTAATGAAGGGAAATGTCCCATATCGGCCACCATAATGCGTTCTTGGAAATTAACCGTACATTGCCGCTTCGTAATGTAATTAATTAATGAGAAAAAGCACCGCCTATTTGTTATATAGTACGTATTTTATTTTCACATAACAAATACGACCGGCCTTTTGTGCGTACAAAATGTTAGAAAATTAAATATCATGTTTTGCTTTGAGTTATATTTTTAATGAAAAATACTTACTTGCGAAATTTACGGTGAACTTAATAAATAATGTTATAGACGTAACTGTGTTCTTTCATAAATATGGGATACGGAAATTTTATTATTAATTACAGAGATTATTATTTATATAATACCATAACATGGTAGACATTTATGTGTAAAATACTATTACATGATAGGCATATTCTGTTTAAAAATACTTGCAAATTTTTTCTTTATTTAACCGCGTTTAACGTTGGCCCTTGCATATTCGCCATCAGGTGATAAGAATGGTTCAGTTCGGCACTTTTTTGGTTTCAGAAGGAAAATCTTTAGTCAAGATATTGTCTCTGGTGGGAGGACAGGAAGATGTGGAGTTCATAACACCTTAAACCCACTCACTTTTGCGTGATGTGAGCGACTCCGGTAACTCCATTAGAAACTTGAGTTATAGCGGACATGTATTGACTAAATCTCCTACGAGGTTCCTATAGAAGTTCTTCATGGCAAAGCTTCCTGGAGAATTACCCAGAGGCCAAGGAGAACTAATGTAGGGGGCACTAGCAAAAACAAGCTCTTCACAGTCTTCTGCTGCTGATCTGTCGATCTTTCCGTCTTTGATTCTGCCTCAAGCAATAATTCGTCTAAAGAATCATATCATCTATAATATCCAAATAAACCCACCGTGGTGGGATCCAAGGATGACAGAGAACGCGGTGTATTTCAATGCAAGGCCGACACATAATTGTCAATTACACGCATGCGTATTAGTTACCTCTGCATCACTCTGGATTGATTAGTGGTGAATACATATAGGGCATTAAATTGCTTTTACACATGTGTGTATAGTGTGAAAATAAAATTGTAAATAATGGCTACATTTATTATATCAAAGTTCTAATATATTTTTAATTGTATAAAAACATTGATATTATATATATATATATATATATATATATATATATATATATATATATATATATATATATATATTTCACAATTTAATAATTAATTTTTGCCACGGGGACGTAAAATTTAACAAAGTTGACGAATACCGTCTGCCCATTGGTATTTACAGCTTCACTTCACTTTAATACCTCGTAATTTCAAACTGATGGCCGCTGAATGCAGGCCGCTTCAGATTGAAAATTTACAGGGGAAACCTATGTCTAGCAGGACGTTTTATGGCTGAAATGATGATGACGAATGATGATATTTTTATTTAATTTTTCTTTGAGTTATTTTTAAAAGGCTTATTTTACTTAATATGTAGCAGCAGAAATATGTACTTAAAAAAAACTTACCTTTTATATAAATAGATGCTTCAGCTTCTATTTCTGGATAGCCTTCGATATTAGCTTTACAAATGTAGCTTCCGATTGTGTGTGTATCAACTGTCAGTGTTAAATTCACAGTTGTACCGACGCGCTGCAACAAAAAGACGTTTTTTTTATTAATTAAGACCTTATTTCTTTATTTTTTTTTATTTATTATGATTCGAACAAACACAAATAAAATATACACGATATCTCTCAGACAATTGTAGAGACGCAGATCGGTAAATGTTTACGGTATTACAGTACATATCTTTATGATGTTTTTGAATTATATTGGAATTCATTCTATAAATATATTTAAAAAAATCTTCCTTATTACAGTGTGAAGAATTTTAAGTGATTTTTAAGCTTAGTATTTAATTACTCCATTATTTTATTAATGACTTTACACTTTTATTATTCATTTACACTTTTTTACACTACAGACAATAACTAAAAATTAAAAAAGAATAAAGAGACATGTCAAATAGAGGTACCAGAGGCGTACTCATCGCTCGAGGCGATCTCTACCAGACAATCTTTGAATGGAGATGGGAGACATGAAGGAGAGGTCAGTTTAAGGTGTGCATACGTACAAACATATACATTACCATACACACATACGTATATGCAAACATACTAATGTAAATGTATAGGTTCTTTGTTATCTATTAATAAAATACGTTTGGAACTCACGTATCTTTAAGTTGAAGGATGTTATTATTAGAGAACTCAATCTCATTCTAGTTTATATCAAACTGGACTATTCCGACATTTTTCTCATGACTTACAACAAGAGTTAGTTGTAAAGAATCGTACGTGGGTAATCATATGAATAAATTAATAAATCGAATGTTATTAACCCAGTTATGTTGCCAGCGATCACATTTGGATCCGAGACGTGGTCGCCACGGGCCTCATAAGAAGGCTCAAGGTATTTCAGAGAGCAATAGAGAGAGGTATGGCCGGTGTTTCGCGATTTCAAATCAATTAAATTTAGAAACCAAAGTGACCAACGTAGTTCGAAAAATTGCACTTCTGAAGTAGCAAGAGGCGGGGCATATCGCTTGTGCAACTGATGGCCGTAGGAGTCGAAAGGTTCTCATGTGAAGACCAAAAGCCGGTAGATATGACGTGGGTGGGCCCACCACTACGTGGATCGACGACATAGTTAAAATCGCGGGAAATTATCGTAGCGATCTTTGGGGGAAGTTACCTTACATGGGCGTCTATTGGCTGAAAAAAATAAGAATCTAGTTGTACTGAATCAGTATAATAAAGTTTGCTAATTTTTCAAACAGACGCAGCCCATAGTCTATTACGACTTTTGTCTTCACGAATGTACCTTGATAAACCCTTGACAGCGAGATAATATTTTAGAAGATTGGTTCGGCATTCGTTGATATTCTTTTACACTTTGAATAATATGTAGTGATTAGATGTGCATGTCATGAGTAGAATGAAAAACATCGATACTATCTAGCCCTATTACATACGATAATTTTCCAAATGTTAACTGAAGTGAACGATGTTAAAGCATAATACATTATTTACACAACAATAGCTGTCGGGAAACATCACAGTTCTGTTAAATTGATATTCATATAAAGATATGCATATAAAGAATTCGTTACATCCGATTTTGGTCGAATCTTAAGTCGTAATGCGTTGGTAAATGTTATCTGAACGCTCGCTTCCCACAATTTGACTAAAATATACATATATTGCTACAGTGTAGGCGTATGGAACTTTGTCTCGAATTATCAACATAATAACGAGAGTTATATTCTGTTCCGTTAAATATTATACGAAATATCTTTATTGATGGCTCTTAAAAATAAAACTAGCAATTGCCTTTATACTCATAACCTCTAAGAGTTCGTGTAAACATGACACCGTTTCATTAATCTTAACTTTACATGAAACGTTTATGAAAATTATCGAAATGTAACAATGTTCTTAAACATTTTAATAATTATGAATATCTAATATATAAAATTCTCGTGTCACGGTGTTCGAACTTGAACTCCTCTGAAACGGCTTGACCGATTTTTACCAAATTTAATATGCGTATTTAGTAGGTCTGAGAATCGGCTACTATCTATTTTTCATACCCCTAAGTGATAAGGGTTGTTCACCCTTAAATTTTTTTTTTATTTTTTGACGAATTTTTTTGTTTTTATTTTTTTATGATACAACATACAAAAATACATACAACCCTAAATTTTCACCCCTCTACGATCAACCCTTATTTTTAAATTGAAAATTAAAAATATTTTTTTTGCAAAACAACGTTTGCAGGATCAGCTAGTAATATATAATAACTTATATATTCTCCAACAATTAGATTGTACAGCGTACTCAACGAACTCAATGCTAAATCGCCTTGCCTTCACATAATTAGTAAATCTTTGTACAGATTCCGAATAGAAGCTTCGACAAATTTTCTTGGTTGCTCAATTGTGTATATTATTCTATTACTATTTTTATCTTTTTTAAAGCCGATAGACATCCACTGCGAGGTACGATGTCTGGTCATGTGTTGCCTACATCTAACAACTTCCTGCGACTTTAGCCTTGTCTTCGATCCACATAGTTGGAGACCTACCCACACCGCGTCTACCGGTTCGTGGTCGCTAATCAAGAACCTTTCGAATCCAACGGTTATACGGCCATTATACGAGCGATATGCCCCGCCCACTTACGTCAGGCGAGCAATTCTCTGGTATTCGCGTATTTTCTATACGCGATAACCATATTCACCTTTACAATGATATTCGTCGATATGAACCATGAGAATTTACATATAGTTAGAATTAAATGACATTTTTTTTCGTTTCATTACTAATTATACGTAAATAATTTCAGAGCGCATATATAACGTTGATCTTAACGTAAACGTAATGTGTGTATATATATATATATGTATATATATGTATATATATGTATAACCTATTTAAACAATCTTTTGCCACATTTATGTAGTTTAAGCAGGTCAAGACTTCTAAAATATTGTAGCGCCACAGGAAGTCGATAAGTATGTTTATGTTGCCACTGCAATGAATGTACTCTTTTTCTTACTCCGTCTTTATTTTTCTCTCACTTTTTTTCGCCCTCTCCTTCTAATAATCATCATCATGTCAACAGGTACACTTATATTTGAAATAACAAATCTCATTATAGATCTAAATCGAAGATACATATGCTAACCTAAAACTAAATTTATAATAAAGCTGTTTAAAATTTTATTAGTAACTTCACATCAAGGTCAAAACATGTCAATCGTAGCGGACTTGCTTGTTTTTATAAAAGCTTTTTTCTCTTTTAAGTTTAAAAATAATGATTAACTTTCTTACAATGTTTTGATCTTCTTCCCGATGGAGCCACACAATTTCCGGTTTCGGATGCCCGTCGACGTCACAGCTCAGTGTCGCAACTTTTCCGATCTCCGCCGCCACGTCTTTCGGTAAGTTTCTAAATTTTGGAGCGTCTACAAAATAATTCTCTTTTAGTATTTAACATCTGTTTATCTCTTTAATATTTAATCAAACAATTTATTTACGATAACGATATTAACGTTACGTTATTAACGGTTGAATGTATAGCTCATTTGTCAGCAAAACTCGTTAACCCTTAAAAGCCTAGATTTTCAATTTTGATACTAATCTTTTACACCGAATGTTCACATTACTATTAGTTTTTTTATAGGTTGGCTGTACGAATTTTACTGTTGTATAATATTCTTTCTAACGAAATTAAAAAAAAAAAAACTATTTTTCTCTTCATCTAGACCCTCAAGCAAACATAGTAATATTAAAAAAAATCACTTTCGTAAATCAGGCTATTAAGGGTTAAAGCTTTTACACCTATTTCCAATGACTTAGTATAAAGTGATCATTCTAAAATATTTTACGTAAACATATTTTTTTATTTACAAAGTCTACAGTAAACAACAATTAATTTTAATAGATTGAAATTTGAATTTTATTAACGGCTTTTCTTACTTTATTATCATTACGTTATTATTCATGAAACCGTTTATTTTTGTATACGGTGTAACTATAAAAATGAAAAAATTAAGGTGTCTATTTGTAATATTTAAATAGCCGTTCTTTATTACCTGCTTATAAATATATACGGTACATGTATTGAAATGTTTTTTTTTTTATCTGCCAGTCTGTTTGTTCTGGCTAATCTCTGAAATGACTTGACCGATTTAAATAGGACTTGTAGTGGCAGGTAGCTTATGTAATAAAAAGAAACTTAGGCTACTGTTATTTTAGAAATATTCTTTCACGATAAAAAAAAAAACTAAATAAAATTTTTTTTCTCAAATTCCGCGCGAACGACGTCGCGGGCAGTTAGTCATACATAAATTGTCAGCAAATAATATATACATTCACTCCTTTAAAGATTTTCACACACATAACACAACACAAAGATTACATTAAACTTTATTTTGAGCACTGAAATTTCCTGAATTATCAGACTGTCTTTATTAAATCTCCGATATATATAACAAAAAAATTATGTTATGACTTACATGCAATCTCTAATGTTTCAGACTCCTGGCTTGCACCAACTTCATTCTGTGCTGAACATGTTAGAACCATACCCTTATGATCCTTTGTTATATTCTTAATAACCTAAAAAAAAAAAAAAACAAATTGGATAATAGCTTTTTTATTCAAACAATACTGTAAAATCAAATTCACTCCTATAATCAAAATACACGTTACGTGTTTTGTTTCAAATTGTCAGGCTTGAACAAGATGACAGCACTCTCAAGTACAGAGCTTAGCAAGATAGGATTTAGCTAAACCGTCTGGCTAAGACGTCAGGCGCTCTTAGCTCAATAGAATTATATATTCTACGTATATCGTATATACAATGAGATGCACTCAAGAAAGCAAAATAGATTCTTAATGTTTCGATAAGATAAACTCAACGAATATATACTACACTATTTTTGACAATTTTTTTGGGTATGGCACGCATTCATAGAGCTTGCTTTTGTTTCATGTAGCTGGATATCAAGAATTATACATATAACTTGAAAAACCAAAAAAAAACAGTCAAAGTAGGTCTACTATGTATAACAACAAAAAAGTCAATAGAGGTCGTTTATAACGAACAAAATCCTTCAAGCAGAACCGTTGTGCTAGACGTATCTGACGTATCTATTGATTATAATATTTTTTGTCCAATTCGTAATAATGGTTCTTTGTTATTATCAAGTAGTGATTCCAAAATGGATTTTCATTCCTTTTTAAATTTGAATTTTTTATAATTTTCACTGTACACTATAATTTTCTATAATTATGTGTGATATTTTATTTTTATAAATATATATGTAGTGCAGATTTAATTATTAATTATCTTGTTTTTTAATTTTTTTATGTCCCCAAATATACCATAACATATGACATGAATTTTTGTATAAGATTTTTTGTCTGCTTTTGTATAGAACATATCTATCGTGTATAAAAGAGACTTGAGTGTATTACCGTTTTATTCATTTATCTATATAAATTAAGTATTTATTGATCATCAAGGCTATACAACCCGAAAAAAAGAACAAATCAAATGCTATATATGTATAGTAAATTATATAAAAGAAAAATCGTATACTGTATGTTCAAACAAGAAGCACAATAGGCGGGTTTATCCCAAAAAGTCTTTCTTCCAGACAATATTAACCACTTTGTTACGTTGAATGATTTTAATGAATAAATATATTTTTCATTCCAATAGACATTTACACGTTCTTTCTGCCAATTACTTTAACAATATAGTATCAAAGTAAATATTTTATACTACCACCAGAATACTGATCTGCTAAGAAGATTCGACAAGGAAGTTACTCTTTTTAAATAAAATTTAACAATGCTTGATGTATACTTTACACATTAATCGTGTAAATGAGTCACACAAGTTTCACGTATTTAAATCAATTATTATTGGGTTACATTTTCAAAACAGTTATGTTTTAACTTTAAAACGGTTTATCATATAATTTTTTCTTTATATCTATTGTCATGATGTGGATGGTTAGGCCTATTTCTGGATACATTAACTGTTATTGATCTCAAGTTTATTGCAGAACTAAGTTACTGTACCTAGCTCAGATGTTATATCATATGTAATATGTAAAAATAAAATCATTTTAATTATTTAAAAGAAATTTTAAGTAGTATACCGTTGTATAAGACTTATGGTAAATACTATAATATTTTATATAAAAATGCTACATTATGTAAATACAAAATTTAGAAGTCAAAATATATTTACCAATTCCGAACTGTTTCCTATCAGTACTCCATCTAGGAACCATTTGTAGGTTAAGTCAGATGGATACGCGTCTACTTTGCATTCTGAAACAATTAATTATTATTAACTTTTGTTATAAATAATTATTTTTAAAAAATCTTTAATATATATTTATATTTCTATGTATGTTTTTATATCTTAAACTGCAATTCAATTAATCTTTTCCTCTAAATCAAATATGAATCGACATGCACAAGCAAATTAATAAATAGAATTTATCTCTCTGTTAGATTTTGGCAATGTGCTCTTATATCAATATTTTCTTGAAAAAAATTCATGGAGATTTAAAAAGTGTAGTTTGTTGGTGTGAAGATAAAGTATACTCACCGATGACAAGGTCTTCACCATCAGCTACTATTCCTCTCTTGCCCGTCTTTTTCACTAACTTGACTTTAGGACCGTATTTAACCTGTTGATGAAATAAAAACGTAATACGTCACATATGTGTATTATATAAACATGTTATTTACGTTACTATAAATAAGGCTCAGCTTCCTGTAATAAGGTAATATTTAGTGTTTTCTCGATTACCGTAGTAAAATACATCAACTGGATGACTGAATTGTGATTTTATTATTTAATACAAAAAGTAGATCATCTTCAAATAACTTAATATCAAATCTAGACTCTGCGCAATATAACCAGCATTCATTTTAGCTACATGACCCTTAGACAAACTTTGACAAACTTCTGGTCGTAGGAAAAACGCCTGAACAATCAAGTCAATACAGGGACTCCCTGTTACCATTAAAAAGGCAGAGAGTACGATGCCATGAAATACCTCGCCGTCAATACGGTCAAAGACGGACACAACCTATTAATGAAGAATCGATTGAGAAGAATATTCAATACATAAATTGTACTGTGGACATTATACTGTAGTTTAGAAACGATTTCAACGTAATAATTTAAAAAATAGACAGGAAGAGATATAAGTTTAAACATAAGTCTTTGTAACAAAACAATATAAATCTTATATAATCAACGATATATTTCGTTTCCAGCGGCACGTCTCTATTTGCTCCGACATAGTAATTATTTTTTAACAAAGATGACAATAAATAGGTTTATGGGCCTCTTCAATAATAACCATTACACCCGGGAGGCAATAAACGAAATTCATTGCATCGGACTCTAAAAAAAAAAACGCATAAATAAAGGGATAGAAGCGAAACCGGCTAAGCCATAAACTCACCGAATAATAAATGAGAGACAGTTTTTGAACTGAATTTTTAATAGCTCTCACTGCGGACTAATCTATTGGCTTTATAGCTTTGTTTTACTTGAAAATGAATGGGGAAAATAAATGTTCTGTCGTGATCGCGGAGCAAATTAAAATTTACGCATGCGACGGTGCTCGTAAAAATTCGTTATCAAAATTTTGGGAATATGCCCCACTCGTCTAAATGAATGTAATAGGACCTCCTTAATACAAAAATGCATATGGCACCTTCATTTTCACTATAAAAACGGATTCGGTTTTTGAAATGTAATCTATTTTGATTAAAAGAATTTTTTATTTAAATGTTGATGTGATGCTGTAATGCAATTAGGCACAGTTAGTAAATTTATAATTTTATTTAAATACCCACAAGGTTACCTGCAATTTATAGTTACCAAAAAAAGTTTTTTCATTGCATGTGTAAGTGATGCCATGAAAAAAATATATTTACGTAGTTTTCTCTGTTATATATATATAAAAATATTTTAAAGTTAGTAGCTTTGTCAACTCTGTACTGTAATTGGTAATAAACATATTTATTAATTTTCATCAATAGTTTTTAGTTTTGAGATTGATATTTATGGATTCCGCGGGTCTGAGGTGGAGATGGCGTTCATTCTAAACCTTGGTTTAGATATTAAAGTTCGAGGGCTCCTTCAGGACCCTCGACTCGGGCCTGGGTTAGGGAGGCCACCAAGCTAATACATCGCTTCAGTGGACGTTCCTTGGAGTGATCTGGCCTAAGGGCCCTCGGGACTTCGTTTTAGGCTGTCACTTGGAACGCGTTTAGCATTTTGACTGAAAAGTACCCGAGAAAGTCGAACATTGACAAATTAAAAGAGTCAATTGAGATATTTTTACAAAATGAACTAAACTGTTTTACCATCATAGCGTGATATTTAAATTTGACTTATGATATTGTATAGAAGTTTTGATATATGAGACGCTCACAATTGCTGTACATTTGATATTCTTTTATATAGACCATGAAGTATAGACCTTGAAGTATTTATCAAAATAACTTAGTAATGAATCGTGACGAGAAATATATAACATACGAAATATGTACAGGCTGCTTATAACCGGTTCTTTAGGAAATCTCTGAGGAGCTCTACATCTAGCCCTGGATGTTCTACAATCTCTCTACGTGGCTCATTGAACGAAAGTATGGTTGCAAATGAGGCCAAAAGTGAGACACTATAAGTCATCATTAGTAATATAAATTGGGTACTTTAAGCACTGTGAGATAGTGAAATAATACGCGAATAATTAAACAAATGTAAAGTTAAAATAAAAACGCTTCGTATTGTTTCCCACTACGGCCACAATATTTTTTTTTATTTAAATCATTTTTACGCGTTCGAATTCAAATTCGAACGCTGATTTGAATTCTCATACCGTCAATGATGTCACTGCAGTCAATGATTTTGACTTTGAGGGATAAATAAATGCATGGGTGGTAGTTAATCTACTCCTGCTAAACTCATATACGTAATTACGTTGAATACCGACCTGTCTCTTTACATATTACTTCTGGCGTTATAAGAATTTATGTAGTACGAAGACCCTTTCCGATGTCATTAATTATTATCTAACGTTAGTTATGAGGAAGGGCCTGGTTTGTTTATCATGCTTTTTTTCCATTGCCCATAAAATAAGAACCCCTTTTACGGGCAACCCAATTACATTTTATGATCTGATGGCCGACGATACCGCTTTGATATTGAGATTGTTCCATTCGCGCATGGGTAACTGGTATATGACCATCTTTCTGACGTAATGTAACGGAGGCTTCCCTTAAATTGCTTTTCAGGGTATCTAAAGTTATGTTTCTTAAGTGTTCTTTTTTAAGAATAAACTCTTATAAGATTGTTGATTCCTTAAAACAATTTTAATTATTGACAGAAAATTGGAAGTACTGTGACCACTATTTATTTATTCGGTTAAGGATCTATAACGAGGAATAAACGATATACGAGTATAATACATACAATGAAGTAACATTTTTAAAATTCACACAGCGACGTGTTACTCAATTACAGGAAACTAAAACACACAAAGCCATATATATCGATAAAATAAATATAAATTCAAATTGATTCGAAATTTAAATTATATAAATACATTTATAATTATCATTTGTAGGAACTCTACTATTGGACGTAAGTTTTCCCAAACATTTTCTGTAGAATCGGTAGGAAGCGATCTGCATCCATCATTTTCTTTAAATTTAACAAGCTCTGGGGGTAGCCTATGTCTAGTAATGCACCTCCTACGGCAGTCTTAAATTAATCAATTTAATTTTTATTTATATAATTAGTGTTATATTAATACATATTAATTACTACTTAACTATATACCAAAAAGGCCAGCGATCTTTTGGAATGAAGAAAAGACTAAGTAACGGGTCACTTTGTTGAGCCTTTTTTTTATAACACTTGTGTTAACGTCTTTGACATATATAAAACCAAATTTATTGATACTATTTAAATAAGTAACCTCATTTATATGGAGAGTCGTCAGTTCGATTCCCGGAATAGAATCTTAGATAATTCATACTTTGTGCGTAACTATATAGGATATCCACTGCTCACAAATAAGTTTTTAAAGGATGGGCAGCAGCATCCTCTGTATACCACTATACCACACTGCGATCGCCGACCCGTCTGCGCGGCGATTATAGTATATATACAGTGGGCATCTAGGGGTTGAAACGTCGAAGTAAACTCATTGGCCAGAGGCTTCACAAGGTCTCTTGATAGCCTCGCAAAGCTAACTCTTCCTTTTGTGAGTGTAATTCAATAAATACACAGTAGCTACATTTTAACATGACCAAAAAATTGAATAAATCTTATAGTAATAAGAGCTAAAGTTTAAAAAGTGTGACTAATGTAAAATTACGTCGCAGGAATCGAACTCCCGACATACGTCGCGAGTCTCAGTCTTTACCGCTGAGATACCATGAGTCGACATTACAAAACAAAAGTAGACTAAACACAAAAACAAACAACTAAAAATATTGTAACATTATTTTAGGAGATACTGTTGATGTATATCGCAGGAATCGAATCTGGGACCTACGGTCGCAAGTCCCGTTCCTAATCACTAGGCTACTGAGGTCATGCTCATGTACATATACAGAAAACATATATTGTTATTCTTTTTAAATTATTACTTTAAAGTTATTCTTTTTAAAGTAGTTTATTTTCTTAGTAGTAAACATTACAAGCTACTAATATATACATACATAATACCTGCCAACCTACACGTGGTAGAATCTCAACGAAACAAAAATAAAGCCTTTCCAGGAGGCAGCTCGTGATCGGAATAGTAATTCCCTTTTAACAGAACTCCAAGGACAATATTTTTTATAATGGTATATCGTATCCATTGATCTGAAAACATTTATTTTATGCGCAATTTCCGTCGTGATCGTCGTCGTAATGTTTTTACGAGACTAAATCGGGCTTACTCTTTGATAATATATCGATAACTTCGTTATATATCTTTTTAAATTAAGTTATTTTAGATTAAATTAATCTAATGGTATGTATCAGTTCTAAGTTAATGTAACAGATTTAATTATTTTTTATCTATAAAAGCTCCGGTAAATTCGGCTGAACAATTTCAAATTGATTATATTGAGTACGTCGGCGTGACCGCGTGGCAATATCACATAACTGTTAAAAATTAATTTGTGTTTTATGGGATGGTCTTGGAGATATTTCTAGTACAATATTATATGTGACTTTTCATGAATGTATATAATAACACACCGGCGGCGAGAGTGAGTTGTCACTTGAATCGCCCGAGCTCTTAGATCAAACATTGTTACGAATATCCGAAGATTCTCCAAAACTGTTTTTATTGACAGTAGAATAATCACCAAAATTATATAAATGATATTATCAATGATAAACCAGATCTGGCTAATCAGAAAGAAAAAAGGCGATCAAAGCATAAAAAGAAAAAGTCGAAGAAATTCGAATCTTTATATATGCATATAAAAGACGCACTGGTCATCTCTTAACTTTCAAAAGCATATTGTTGCCAATTGCCGGTATCTCAGTCAATCATCACACTTATTGAAATAAATTAATCGATTATACGTATAAGTATTGACAACCCGCTTATACATTATCTATTTAACACAAATATATATTCTTCAAAGTATATAATGTTGAAATATCTTTGAAAAAAGACAATTAAAGTGAACGAAACTTAACGTTGATAATTAGAGATAGTATATGAATTTAAGGGTTAACTGAATATTTCCAGCGGAAGGTGTTTATGCTCAAAGCTCTATAGAAGCTTCTGGATTAGTCAGCTGAGTGTAATGGAGATATTATTAGACTAGTAATGGTTTAGTGGGGTGGTAGTTTTAATGAGTGTCTTAGACTTATTTTCGTGGAAAAAGTTGTCTAGTCATCCGCAGTTGTGTTAAGGATACGATTCTTAAGAAGATAGATATTTCTTAAGAAGCCAAGAATAGTTTTTACAGCTGCAAATCAATACCGAGTCATAAAACGTGAACCCATGCATGATTGGAAATGATTTTTTTAGTATTAATCCAGTGAAAATTGACAGTCATCTAGTGCCGTTCTTAATCCGCTGAATTATAAAATATGTTCAATTTTAAAGAGTATGGCACGTTCTTAACGCCATGATAATTAAACTTTTCTGAAACAATTCATAAAATTGGCAGTGAAGAATTTTCGCAAAAATCAGGTGCATGTCTCAATTTATAACTTGGAATAAGGGTTAAAAAAAAATTAATTTGATTATATTAATAAAAAAACAATCACATTAGAGTAATAAGTCTATACGTAATAACATAATAAAATAATAGAGATAATTTTTTTTTAACTGAACATTATGTATAGTACAGTTCAAGTTATAACTTATTTTGTGAAATTAGCAGTAAGTACCATAAATATTCCAAAATGAACTGAGACACGTTTATACAACTACTGTAAGTTATTTCCGATTCACCGCAGATATTGCAACTTAAACTTATTCCGACTTCTTTGGCTCATTGTTAAAACAAACTCTGTTTCCTCACGTGCCCTTGGAATACATAAATAACTGAAACATTCGCGTAGTCCACCCTTTTTTTGTATACGGAATTTGTGAGCTTCAAACACCGACACCTTTGGCAGGGTTCCTACGCAAGGCGGGCACGAGACCGGAATAAATAAACATGCAGAAATCAACATCTGTATGTTGGCTTTATACAGGATGATTGGTTGTAGGTATAACAGCTTTAAAGGCTTGAATATGTAGTCATATAGCTCATTTGTTGTCAATTAATGGTACACCCTCGAATCTAAAGAAAGGTTTCATTAATTAAAAGTAATGTAATGATATGATGGTATGAAAAACGTTTTCAAAATTCGGGTTCAGCATCACATTAGCCGATAGACGCCCATTGCAAGACATGGGTATCTTCCAAAGATCGCAAGGATGACCGAAATTGCGCTGCCCGCATATAGCGAATTTCTACGACCTTGACTGTCTTTGGCTTATCAAGCCTACCTACGCCACATCTATCTGCTTGTGGTCGCCACTATACACGAAGGTAGGAATGCAGTAAATTCTGATCGCTACTAAATAAATTAATTAATGTTTACTATATCTACACACTTTGCACTGCCAGAAAACCTGACGCATTCTGAAGAAAAAAAAATAGTGTAATTTATTTCAGAGTAATTACTTTAAACATGTTTATTGAAAATAGCTACATTCCTTTCTACATTCATTTCAAAGTTTTACACCTATAACAAAGCATTCTGTATATAAAAAATAACCTGTTAGCCATATAATTTGTGTTGTTTTAACCTAAGCGTATAAGTAAAAACTAATTAGCGAACGTCTTAATTAATTCGGCTAATTTTCATATCTTGATTGAGGAACGACGAAAATTCTGACGGCTGGAAAAAATGTAAAGATTACGAAGAAAATAGCATGTAAAATATTTATATGAAATATTTAATCTCAAAAGATAAGGCTTGATCGGTGTTTTAGAACCTTTTTTATTTCCTTAACTCTTAAAAGTTTTCATTGATAGTACAGTTAAAATACAGTAATATTGTTTGCTTTTGCGCGGTTGTTCCACGCTTCGCTTCCCAACTGTTTTACATGATATGTGGCCTGCCTACGACTACTCCGACTTATTAATACACTGGCCTATAGTTACTTTCATTCGCCTACGGATCTCTTAATCGAGCGACTGTAAGCATGCCAATGAAGCTGACAGTAATTTTCTGGCATTAATTGTTAAAATACAGTTTAATAGAAGCAAAAATTACTTAGAAAACTAACCTAACTGAATAACAAAGGAAAAGAAAACTTGAAGTGTGACGAGCTTAACGATTCAGGAGAACCTAGTAACAAAGGCCTTTGGCAAGCAACGGGACGTTAAATAGGACAATTTGCACTGATACAGCATCCGCTAATGACGTCACGGGGTCGTCTTCTGGCGAGGGATGTGACAGTAATGAGGTAAAGCTGGGATACTTGTCAGCCGTTGAGAAAACCATCGGATATATTGTAGACATTAGTAAGCAATTCTATAAAATCGCTTAGAGATGGATTTCCTCGTTTCTTTTTTTAATGTAATTACGAGACATGTGAAATTGGTAGGAAATCCTATGAACGCAAGAGCACCCGTGAAGATGTCCTTACTTGAGCTATCAATTAAAATTCGTTAAATATTCTGAATCAAGAATGCGTTAGGAAATCAAACTATGGTTACTGTAGTTAAGCTAACGTCTACCTTTAACTTCGATAATAAGAAAATTTCTAAAACTAACTAATAAATATAAATAACTATAAATAAACCTAAAATAACTATAAATAATAATTAATAACTAAAAACTTCTTAACTAATATAGACTTGAAATAAGACCGGTTAGTTCTAGACTGCATCCAATGTCTTCCAAAGACATATATATATATATATATATATATATATATATATATATATATATATATATATATATATATATATATATATATATATATATATATATATATATATATATATATATATATATATATAACTAGGGCATATGTCCATTTTCGACGGATGTCTTGCGCTGCACTCGGTAGTCCGTAGTTGTCACTCCAGAACCTATCATTAGTAGAAGTAAACTTACCTGGTACGTAGCGTTATCGTGAGGACATATAATGTTAAGTTACCCTCTAGGATAAAACCTATTTTAACTTGGACAGTCAATCGAAATGCATCTAACACCTTGGTCAGTTGATATTATGGATAGTTTAAAAATATTTACTCACCTCTAACTCTATGGTTGCTGCCCGGTACGCCCTGTCGGCTGTGTTTTGCGCTTGACAAGTGTATGTTTGATTATGGTTTCCTTTCTTGGGCGATAATTTCAAAATCGACCTACAAAACAAACAGAAAATAATATACATGTCAGAATGCGTCGAACTTTGGTCGGCGTCGATAGATGGCGCTAGGAGCAGACTGCCACGCGCTATCTTTTCACAAGGGCTGTCACATATCAAGGAACCACTTGGTTGTCTCGGGAATATCTATTAAGAATCAACGATGATACTATACATACGTATACAACCGTTAAGTTTGATTTTGTAATTTGTATAGACATAACGCAGCTTGTTGCTGGTTACATACCAGTAATAAATATTTCCGAGACTAAAACGTGATTGTGGTCACTATGTATTTCGCCGAATCATATTTATTCACTGGTTCACATTATTTACCACTTTGCAACATTCATGTGTCCATTTACATTTACAGCGTGTAAAAAATTCATATGAAACAAATTTCGGGCGTTTTTGGAGAACAACAATACTGTGTTAAGATTGTATTTACATTAAGTTCATTTGATGGAAGGTTTTCTAAAGTAAAAATTATTCCAGGAAAACTCTCAAAAAAATTAACACGTGTCTTTATATTATACTTAACCTGCTTTATATAGCATGAATGATGTTCGTAGTAAATGTAGATAGAATTGTCGTGAATACGAAATATCTACATTACACGCAATGCCGTAAGCAAATGTTACAAAAATAACTTTATGATGTACCAAAAAAAAATAACTACATGTGATTGACATAAAAAATAACTTGTCAAAAATGTTATTAATACGTACGTATACATATGCATATAAAAAATATGCCTATTTCACATAATTTCACAAGGTTAGGACATAGCTTAAGAATTACAAAAGTTTACATTCATCTTGTGTTTTTAATTTGCTTTGTTCCTTATATAAAGTTCTCCGTGTGGCTTATATTCAAATAACAATCTTTAAGTGTGGTCTCATGTTGTAAAAGCACCAACATTATTTTCGCACCGGAAAATAAATCTAAGAATGTTTACCAAAATCTATTAAAACGACACTATGTTTTAAATATATTTTATTCGAATTGTTTAATATAATTCTTAGCTAAAACATCATAACCTTTGTCGGATTAGTTAAAAAATGAATAAAAAAACGAATACACAAAGAACATAAAAGGAGTGGAGTGGCAGTTCTAACGACAAAAAAATGACTTTTTGTTTCGTTATAGCCGAAAGTCTTTTTGGTTACGTAGCAAACACGTTGTTACAGCAGACGACTTAAAAAAAAAATTAGAGCACACACCTCGCCGTAAATCTCTGTCCATCCGATAACGGCTCTACGGAGTTCATAACTCCTTGCGTTATTACACCAGCGTTACTATCCACCCACGTGATCTGAAACAAAAAAAAGTTTATAGTTCATCCTAAAAGCAACACGGATATAAAGATAACGCTGCGTCTTAGCGCTGTTAATATAAACCAGAGGGTTTACCGATAAAAAGTCCAGTCGTTGACAAGATAATATTTTATATATTTTTCATGGGATTCCCTAGCGACAAATACACACTGTAAAAATACAAAAATGTTTCTAAGTTATTTTGATTTACGGTGGATGGTTAACAGGCTATCGCAACACATATTTACGCACTGGAAAAAGTTACGCTATAACTTGATGAAGACTTTACCGACTTTATTCATCTTTCTTTCTAGTACTTTAGTAGAAAGGTTTTTATACACAACAATTTTAAAATACATACTCAATTACTCTAATGAAACTGAGCATTTAACAGTACGCATTGAATATCACGCGTCGCAAATTTATATTGTCTCTTAACAGCTACATCAGACATTATTTATTAATGAACAAAATGATTTATTTATTACAAATTTAGAAATTGATTATATTACGTTCGTACAAAATCTATTGTGACAGCTAGTATTTAATAGAAAAAAGACATTATTCAAATTGAATTAAAAAATTAAACTTTTTCGAATCACTCCGTATAAAGTGATAACTCTGAAATATGTTACAATATTTTTTTTATTGGAATGCAACAGACTTATAACGCCTAGCAATGTAGTCTGTAGGGACATCTAATAAAAATAATAAATTGAAGTTTAATCTCAAACCAGTTTATTGTGGGTTCTTCTCAAATCATGGCGTTTGCACCCTCGTACTTTTAGAGTGGAATAATGCATAATTATAAGGCAACTTAATTTGATTCGTAGCAACTCTTTACATTCAATTTATTTGATATATAAAGAGCAAGGGAATTCCCCTCATGACATAAACAAGTAATCTTTATAAATGATCCTGCGATAAAATATCATCCGAGAAGTTCTTTACGGATGGTTGATCTTTTTTTGCTACAAGCCGTATGAAATGGAAGCATTGGTAACATCGATATACATCTATATACACACACACAGTAGAAGACTCGTACCACAGTAGAAGAAATATACACCGGCTAAGACCGGCGCAGACGGGGTAACATAGTTCGCGATAAACTTTCCAGAAAGATTTACGATCCTTAGTAGTGGGAAAGACGACGGGAATAGGAGGGGGGACTCATACCTTCTCATTATTTGTAACTATTTATTTCTCGTATCAAACAGTACCCAGTAGTTTCGTGATGTTTACAATCAGTTTTGCTTCAACGCGTACAAACTTAATTAAATCTAAAATGTTTAGAGTTGTGAATGTCCTATGCACTTGCATTAATATTTCAGCAGTGCCCTGAAAGCGAGGGTCTCGCTGGAACTCCGTAGTTACGTCGCGACATCATATTCAATTTAAATCCTAATTGTATCCGGACCCGAGGGAGAGATGACTATTAACTCTTTTCGACGTGATTGAATTGAATTTTTTACATTGTTAATAATCTTTTCATTGTTTTATGAAAAAGACATTTTATACAATGTTAGCCTGCGAAGTCAAAAACTTATTAAATAATATTTAATGTAGATATACAAGTCTCTCAGATACAAGATACGTGCAATATTGGTATAATGTGCATTGATTTTAATCATCATCAACCATAAATCATCAGCCGTCTACTGCTGAACATAGGCATTAACTAGAGATTTTCAATAAGATAGTTGGAGAACGACCTACGTCCAGGATCTTCCGTCGAGGTTGTGGGCGGACGTCATTCACTGCGCTTGCAGGTCATCTGTTCTGCGCGCTCTACGGTCTGCCCCACTTCAAGTGGCCAATCTGTTTGGATATATCAGACATTTTTTTTCATCTATGTATCTTCTCATTTATACTTCTATCTCGTATAAAAAACCCGAGCATAGCCCTCTCATTGTAAATGATTTTCATTCCTAAATTGTCTATTGAATATACAGTCTCATTTTTTTTATCGGATTACATAGCGATTTTTTTTAAATCCCGACGCTTTCCAGCACAAATAGTATGCTTAAGTTCTCTATTGGAAATATTTAGCTATCTTCTATAATAAAACTTAAAAAGGATTCATTTGATTGTTGTGTTTATGAAACTGGTGATTATTTACATTCTTCTCGAGATGTACACAAATGATTATATATATCAAAAGTTGATGCTGATTTATATAAATAAAATGAATGACGTAATAAACAATAACTTAAACAATTTTAATAACGGCATAACTTTCAAATTCACTCACAAATTAACATCGAAACTAAAGAGGACTAGTTGAACTATGAAACAACAAAAGGCGCGAGTGTAATAAACAATTGTAACAAGGAGAAAACAAATGGGGTAGGCAATTAATAAATCTTAGAGAAAGTTGAGACAAGGGAAGAAGTTCTGAGCAATTGTAATTAAGTAGTACTTGCTAATTTAGGCACCGAGAGTTCGCAAGTACTTAATTCCGAGTCACTCACTTTTTTAATGTTCACAGAGCAAAAGTTTTCTAAATTATTCTACAGGAAGAAGCGAAGATTTTTTAGTGAGGAAAATTTAAAGTGGTCGAATTTTTTAAAAATCTAATAGACAATAAACTCGCGTTTTGATAGACAACTTTGTTTGATTAACTGATTAACTTTAAGTTACTCTATTATAATATACCAAGTATAATCTTTATACCTGTTGAAAGATTTAGGTCTGTCACGAAAGAAAATCGAAATGTCGAGAACGGGATTTCAAAATAGCATCGGTTGAATCATTTAGTATGTAGTAAAAGTTATTGAGGAAGGAAATGCAAAAACGATGCAACCTGATTCGCAGATCATCATTCTTGAACACCGTACCTGGTTTCGCGTTTAATAACGGCATGGAATGTTGACAAGTTACATCTATATTTCTTACATAGCCTATCTTTATAAAGAATGATCTACTTTAGCCCAGCGAATTGACAAGTTGAAGTGGTAGTTAAAGGAAGTGAAGAGAAGTGGCCTACATAGCGAGAAGGATAAATGGCCGTTGGGGCCGGCAAGCGTAGCGAAAGACGCCCGCCTATAATGTGAACTACTACTTAAAAATCGTTGGTTCTATTAGAAATTAGCCTATGTCCAGTAGACGAAGTCCTATGCTTGAAATTAAAGTTATCAAAAAAAAACATCAATATACATCATACGACATCCTTGATCTTTGACGCAAAAGGACGCCATGTTGCGATAAATGTCAGATGAACTTCCAGTCTGCCAATCACTCCTTTTCGTACAAAGTTGTTATATCAAAGTAAACTTTAGCGGATAAACTGCGCTGTAACGTCACGTGAACGTAGCATAACTTTTAGTATGCGTACCATACTCAAAGAGTGACATTTATGACGAGCGAGCCATCTAATTGTCTTTACTAACTTTGTGGAGCCTTTATATTTATAAATATAACTTTAACTTCTGTCAACTGACGTGTTTTTATATTAGGGGGAATAGTCAAAACTGTCTGATCTGAACTTGGATAACTATCTACTTATGGCATTTTCGAACGTCTATTGCACTTGGATAATCATCGCAAATATTTTTAGTCGGAGAGGTATTACCTAGGCGAAACTCAAAAAGCATATAACGCCGGATATGCTCTTCTGGTAATTGGCTGGCCATTTCACCCTAATTTGCTAAAAAAAGTCTTATACATAATTATTCAGAAGCAAATAGGGATAAAATAAGATCAAAATCTCTTTGATACGCCTATCAAGTACGTAATTAGCTCCTAAATGACAATCATATCGACATGCGCAGACACGACATTACTTTCCGGTGCTCCTAATATATATACATAGAGAGCTGTGCTACTTTGTTAGGAATATTTCCTGTGCCGTGTGTGATTTTACGAAATTCTAATCACAAGGAGAGTTGTACTTGACTACTGTGATCAAAAAGATGAAATTATCATTTACAACTCCCGATCATTAAGAAGGTAAGTAATTTTTCCTAGGCTAGTAGAACTGTCTATAACATTTACCAACCGTCTGTTTGTCAAAAGGTTTTATTATCTCCGAGTTACGCGTGTTTTCGTTAAATGTTTCAATTTTGTCAAAGGCGAGGACTAGAAAAAGCGTTGGCAAAAGTGTGTTTTATCGGATGGGAATTACTTTGAAGAGGATTAAATTTATTTAGAAGAACAAACAAAGAATTAAAATTTTATAAACAAAGCCACCTTACTTTTGATCACGGTGTTATATTTTTTTGGTTCGTAAAAAATACGAAACATCGATTTCATGAAAATACACCAACAAAAAGTTGTACGGGTTACATAAAGCGAACGAAGGACATCTAACATACAAATTTGTCCATAAACAGTGGTTTATATCCGGAATCTGAAGCAAGTATGTTTATTCTTTACAAGTTCGTTATTTAAAAATAACTTATAGTTTATATTAAATAATAATAACTTAACATAGGTCCAGACCATGTAAAGGTTTTTACAATTAGTAAGTATCATTGCAAAACTAAGATAACTGTATATCATAAATACACAATCGCTACCGTTTTCGGCCATAGGCGCCCACTGCAAAACATAGACCTCCCCTAAGATATCTAGGAGGAGATATATCATAATCATCACGCTTGGCAAGCGGATTGGCGATTGCAGTGTGGTATTATGGTACTGCTGCTCATCCTCTGGAATCTTATTTATGAGTAGTAGCAATCATACTTAATCACTACGTGTGAACTATATTAGATTATACCAAGGCTATCGAACCCGGGACATACAATCAAAAGTGTCAGTCCTCTATCGTTGGGGTACCACTGTTCAGTTAAATATTCAGTTTTTGTAAATATTTCAAAATTTTCCGATCAATGGATAAGGTTACGACTACAATACAATACAAGTAACTATTGGGATAATATACCATTATCGCTGTTCGCAAATGAAACAAAAAACACTATGAAACGGTAACAAAGAATTTAAAATTCGAAAGCACTCATCTACCAAGCACAATTCGTAATGATTTTTGTCGCGTACTTTCTTTGTCAGAGATCCGTTCCTTTACAATACATAGTGTGTAGTTTTACAACAGTGTACAATATTACGATATACTCTCGTGTAAAATCTCTGAATTATCTAGTAATAAACTTACAGTGTGAAAGATTTTTTAAATGATAAATAGAGCTTGGGAATGAATTGCTCTAATGTGTTAAGATAATTGTAAAATGTTCACAAAAAAATATGTCCGAGTTTGCTGCAAGCTCTTCAAAGATCAGGGAATAACCTTCGTAGCTTTAAATTAAAGATAACCTTAAAGAGTAGTTCAATCTGATTCCGGGATCTAACAAACTGGATTCTTATGGCATTCTTCTTTTGACGTATGCAAATAGTAGGTATCTTACATGGATAATTGTCGTTTTAACTCGTAGATGACCACTGCAAGGCACAGGCCTCCTCAAAAAATATCTAATAGATTCAGGCGTTACTTTGCCGAAGTTCATCCTGAGTAATAAAATGACTATTATATAGCTACTCCCGCTATGTAGCAGTAGTCGTGCAATAAAATGCACCGCTCGCCAGCCCGCTGATAAATGCGCATGCGGCAAACAATGCGAATTACACAACTACCACCGTTAAATCACTCAACACGTGTTTCACTCTTCCACGGGGTGTCCTCAGGAGTAATGTTACACCGATTAGTGCTATGCACCGAGTGAATTTTCACTGCTTACTACTGCTACATAGCGGAAGTAGCTATATATTAGTCCTTTTCTTACTACTCAAAAGATATTTCTGGGAGGTTATAACAATCGTTACGCTTGGCGGGCGATTTGCGAGGTATTATGGTACGCAGAGGACGCTGCTACCCATTTATCCCCTGGAAAATTGTTTATGGGCAGTAGCAATCCTAGAAAATTAATGCACAAATGTGAATTATATAAGGATGTATCCCGGGATTCGAACCCAGGACTTTCGATCGCAAGTCTCAGTCCTCTACCTATGGGCAACCACTACTTACGTATGGATAATAATGTTAATAAATAAGTAAAGACTTTTTTCTGACCCAACAATATTTTCTTAAACCACCTGCTTTCAAAAATTCACTTATAACTTTTAAATGAGCCAATAAACTTGTATTGAAGAAAAATTAAGAATAATATTTCTTACCTCAGCTGCAGGTTTTCCGCCGACAGAAACGCATTCTAATTTGATTGGTCTGTCCTCGGCAGTAGAGAAGAAATTCCCTTGTAGTATTTTCGGCGGTTCTGGTGGAACGAGGACCGTGAGCTGGGCGTATCGGGACCTAATTGCAGGTTCGCCTGTACAAAGAGTTTTAATTTGTTTTAGCTCAATATATATCCCCGAAGAATGTCGGTATTTTTTTGCTGATACTGCTTTTATTTTTATTGGAAAAGTTCGAACGTTAAACATCATTCAAGGCTATGAAACGTAATATTACAAGGTAATATCAATCACAGTAAAGATAATAAAGTTTTTTAGTCTATTTGATTCCATATAGAGTTGAGTTGAAATACAAAAATTCCTTTGTACTAGAAAGTGAGACCGTTTGATTGTTGATATTTATTAAACTCTGAACAAAAATAATAAATTTAAATAAACATTTATTGAAAATAAAACACAAAGGCTACGTATGTGAAAAAAGAGCAATAAAATAAAAGTATAAACCTATAAATTACTTTTACGTACATATAGGTATATAAGTAGTTGATCCTATACCTTCTATGTACGGTGACATTAAAAGTTAACCTTTCATTATGACTTTTTATACTTTGGTTGTCTATTTACCAAACTGCAATTAATTAATTATTCTATTAAAATTTTTAATTTACGATTGACATAGTAAATATTTTTAGCAATCTCTAATAAAAAAAAGTTAAAAGAGATCGAAAATAAATATTACGAATACATTCTGTCGTTTTCTTAGCGCATAGGCGAGGAACATATAATATTAAAGAATGTATATAATATGCAGAATACAGGATAATCGTCGCACTTAGCAGCCGGAGTGGCGATCGCAGTGTGGTATTATGGGATATAGAGTAGGCTGCTGTCTATCCCATGAATACTTGTACGTTTGCAGTGGCAATTCCATGTAATTGAATGTGTGAATTACATAAGATTTTATCCAGGCAATCGAACCCACAACAATAAGATCGCAAGTCTCAGTCTTCTACCACTGCTTTTAGTATACATTTTAACCGATATATTATGTCTAACTTAAATTTAAAAAGTAAGTTTTTCTACTAATCACGCTGAATTCCTTTCCCATTCAAGGATAACAGTTATATTCTAATTTTAATTATAATTAACTTTTGTAAATAATTTCTTATTTTAAAATTATGGACATATTTTAAAATAATATTTTGATTAGATCTGAGAATGTACTGTATCTGAGTTAATGTACTTTTTATCGAAAATAGCATTCAGTTGGCACTAGCTGGCGATAAAATTGTATAAGTTCGTATTTAAATTGCGAACTCAGCGCGATAGGAG
The DNA here is from genome assembly GCF_028537555.1 of Battus philenor. Lineage (NCBI taxonomy): Eukaryota > Metazoa > Arthropoda > Insecta > Lepidoptera > Papilionidae > Battus > Battus philenor. Next base: position 6,383,324 of record NW_027181688.1, on the reverse strand, counting down.
AATTCAATACCCCACCTTTCTCCGTGCCTCTCGTAAGAAACTATTTGAGCGGAAAATTCGATAAATGTATTTTTTTTACAAGATTTCGTGCATTAGTTAGTAAGGGATGCGTAAATCTTTGTCGGATAAAGATATACTTCCGTAAGAACAAGTAGTTTTTAGATATTTTTTTATACGTCATAATTAAAACATATTACAAATATTATCAATAGTGTCTGTGGGGATTGCTGAGTGCGACCCTGTGTCAAGTAAGGTTCTGCGGTTCGACCGGCGCACGCGCAGCTTGGCCGGCTCTGTGTGCGCTCGCATCCCCCTTCGGCCAAACGTCCCAGCGCTAAACGCACGTCGCTCGCTTCACGACTCTAATACTTTTAGATTGCTATTTCTCTGTATTTAATTGTTTGGCTCGATTTATAAAACTTGTATATCAATTTTTAAGTTATTTACTTCCATTCCAAGAAGGAAAAAACACATAAGGAAATTATCTCCATTGACCGATTGGAGGCGACCCGTAATCAGCGTCTTCAGTCGACCTTTACAAAGTCATGTATCATACATCACCTTGCGAGGTGATGTCAGACGCTATGCTTGCCGTCATATATTTCCCACTCCATAAACTTAAGGCTCCAGCGATTTAATACTCTATCTAATTAATATATATGTTTAATTTATCTAAGAAGCATTCAGCGTCTTCCAACGACCTAAACATGGTCGTCTATCCACCATGCGTTGATATACGAGACCACACATTTATTTTTACATCAATTATATTCCTTACAATAAATATCAAACAGTGCCAAATGTCGCCATGTTTTCCTATTTTGACGTCACTGCCCTGAGATAACGAAGCTTATTTATTACACACTAACACGCCTCTGGTTTCGTTTGTCGTAAAATGTTTGATAGTTAGTGGCGGGGCTTTTTATTTACTCTAGGATATCTATGGAAAAAGAATATTTTAGCTATAACTTTAAGCAATTAATTTTAATTTACATTGATTAATAAACAGAAGCTTTAAAATATAACTGGAGCCGTCTACAACATTTTATTAAAGCCATTTTAAGTTTTAGGCCGATTAATTAACAAAAAGGAAACTCGGAGGATTTTATAAGATTGTTCTTAAAAAAAAAATCTATAATTTATAAAGTTGACACTGAAAGTGGAACATGCCTAGCTTAATAAACCCGCGTGTTATAAAATTCAAAACGAATGTCATTCATTGTCAGTAACCAGCATTTACATGTAGTAGATTAGTTTTCCGAAACCGTGATTCTTATATCTAAGAAGTAATGAAAGAACTTGTTTGTGAACGTAGCGTAAAACAATTAATACGAGAAAAATTATAAACGTACTAACTACCAAATAAAAACTCTTATTCTGCATAGTAAGTAGCTGTTTTTTTATTTAACACATCGTATACATGTTTAATACATATATGCTATACACAATAATTGCAACAAGCGCATATTGCAGTATTAAAAATATTTCTACATATGAGTTTAAATATATCACTGCTTGGAAGTAATGTAATGAACAGATCTACCAGAAAATAGTTAGTAAATGTTCGTAGCTTCCAGTCCGATGACGTCAGAGCTTAAATGATATGATATCGAGATTGCTAAGATCCACGAAATCGACTCGAAAGAACAGCCCAGTGAATAAACAAATTTAAATGGCACTGGGAAGGCCACATAGCGCACAAAACAAATGGCCATTAGGATCTTATGGTTTTGGAATAAAGACTATAAACCGACAAGAGAAGCATAAAACGTCCACCCTCAAGGTGGATGATCCCGATGAATTTGATCTAGTAAAGGTCGTCGTAGGACGCTGAATGCACGTCGCTTCCAACAGGATTTAATTTGAAATCTATGGCGGAGGCCTAAGTACTGCAATTTGTCTATTTGGAAATTGCGACATCGGTTCGTTGTGACAGAGGGCTGCAAGTGAGTAACGTTAATCTTTTTACAATATTCCCCAAAGTTTTCAATAATTATTTATTTGACAAATTATGAGTGTTAAACATGGGTTACTATAACACAATTATAAATAGCATCACAATTTTAAAAAAGGAACATTATAAGTTTTTAATTAGTCACATGGCTTTAGAAAGCAATAGTGCCAAAATTGTAGACAATGTTATTTTCATTCGTTACATACTGTTGCTAAATTTACACATAAATCGATGCTGCGCGTTCAGATTTTTCCGCGTACAAATCTGTGAAACAACAGACTAGAAATATTGCAACGAAATACTTTGCAGCAATCGGTACGTTAGAGGAAGAGAAAAGTTTTTGTCGCAATATTTTTGTCAAGTTCTTGTAACTTTCAGATTGAAAACTCGGCTCTAGGATTTACAGTTGCAGTACTGTGTCTATTCTGTTTAAAAATTCAACGCTTATTCCAATATTTACTTCGCAGCGATTTTATTTAACTTTGAGGCTTCTCGCTTTTTTGAAGACAGGATTAATGCTAAGACTTTGTAGAGTATTTAACAAGAACTTATTTTTTCAAGAACTGATGTACGTATTTAACAGGCCGTCGAATTTATTGAAAATCTAATTCCTGGATCGCATAATATATTTTAGGACATTAGTGATACCAATACTTTAAATAACTGGCCGGTTAGGGAATAATATTAAAAAAGATATATAATATTCGAAAATAGAACTCTCAACTATTTTTGGCGTACGTTAGATCACGTTTCAAACGAATCACGTTTTTTTTTAATAGGCGGCGAATTAAAAATACACCGATTTAACACGTGACTTTTATATTATGCCTTTTTATAATTTTAGATTTTTGTGATATATTTTAGGGATGATGATCTATTTTGGCTCAGTTAAAGGAATTATTTTGAAAGACAACGAATCATATGATTTTTTGGCATAATAAAAAATTGGTCACCATTCGTATAAAACTAATTGCTGATAACGGATTGCTGCCCTAAAACTAATAATTCGTGATAAATTAATAATTATCATCGTCAACATCATTGCAGCCGTAGAACGTTTAAAACTTGACGCAGAGCAGCGTCGGAGATTTCCAAAAGGACTGGTGAAAAGCGGCTTGTGTCCAGGGTCTGCCGACGATTTGAACAGATTCTTTTGTCTAGATTGGAGATGGACAGCCTATGCTAAGCTCGCTACTCCGTAGTTTTCATTTTAGTACCTCAAGATGCCAACGCACTTCTGTTCACATCACTGTAACTTCAACGTGCCAATCAGATTCATGGTATATGATTGTAGATATTTTGATTTATGTTTTTCATGTACATATTTTACTTTTAATAAATTTATATAACCAAACGATTGTTATAAACGAATTTCTTTATTTAGTTTTGGCGAAAAACATACAGAAAAAAGATTTAATCTATTAGAAAATAGAGATGAATATTTGAAATTTATAAAATGTAGAGCTATTCAAAAGTTTCCGTGTAAATTATAGCTAAATAGTTGTCAATATTGTAAATATATTGTAAACATTGACGACTGATTTTTGTTTTATAACTGTCACATTATTTACATATAATAAATACGTCATTAAATATTGAGAAAACATTACTAAAGAGAAAGAAAAAAATCTAAACCAGAGAAAATTATACATTTCAATTTTTTTCTTTTACTCTATCTACATAAATATAAAAATAAATAAAATTACATAATCGTAATGATTCCGTAAGTTAAGCAACATCATTCGAACCTTCGCATTATTAAGTTACACGGGAATAAATAATGCACTTTCAGTTATTAATACGATGCACATTCCTTCGTGAATTCTCGGATTTTCCATTGTACGGGAAATATTAGCTTGATAAGCGAGAGCTTACATAAGCGGAAGCATCCAATTAGTTTCGAAGCCTGCCACGGCACACGACTCCTATCATTGAATTTCGACTGATTGAGTTCTCGGCTTGGATAAGTTTTCCTTGTAAATCAAGTTATATAAACTGTTACATTTTTAATCACTTACGACGTATTGACAACACATACATTCGTTACAAGATATTGAATATTTCTATTTTCAGCCGACATGATATGTATAGGTGATATATCATAATTGCCACGCTTGCTTGTTAAGGGTTGGCAATCGGAGTGTGGTATTACGGTCCTCAGAAGAAACTGCTACTAATCATTTGGAAACTTGCTTGTAAGCAGTGGCAACCATATATATCTATTGCAGTAAGTGAAAATTATATAAAGAAAGTATCCCGGCAAACAAACCTACGATTGTAAGTTGCGGTCTACTACCGCTAAGCTACTACTGCCCCATAATTTGAACATACATTGATCGTATAATAGAGTAATTATCTTGACCTCAACACCAGTATTAAATTTAAAACCATCATCTTTATTGTTTCAGCCTTACGATGTCCTCTACTTGACATAGAACTCAGCTTGGATTTCCGATTGGAAACGTTCCGTTGGAACTGTGTGCTATTACAGCGCTTCGAATGTATAAATTATTAACCAAAACTTACTATTTTATTTATTGTATGTGTAACTTGAGAAATAAAAAACATAGAGCAAGAGAATATAAAACAATTAAATAAATATAAAAAATTGATAACTTTGAGTTATTCCATCTATAACTTAAGAGCAAATTAAAGTATAAATACTAATAAATTGTTGCAAGTTGAACAGAATATATGAATTTATAAAACCAAATCTTACAGACAAAACGACAAAACAAGACTTAACCACGAGTATTACAAGGCTCACTCATACTATTTTCTATATACGTAAAATTTAATTAAGAATGAATAGAACTGAAGTTTTAAGTGTTTGGGCAAAAGTTTAACTTAATTTAATTTTCTTTATTGCGTCTGTACAATACCTTAGTCGTTGGAAGACGCTGGATACAGGCCGCTGCAAAACAAATCTTTTAAAAATCTATAGAACAGACCTATATCCAACAGCAGACGTCTAATTACTGACATAGTTTATGTGATGATGATTGTATAAGTAATATCATATGTAAAAATATAGAGTTATCTAATATATAAAATTCTAGTATCACGGTGTGCGTTATTGAACTCCCCCGTAACGATCCGACCTCCGACCGATTTTCGTGAATCTTAGCGCACATATCGGCCAGGGCGAAGAATCGGACAACATTTATTTTTTATCCCCTTAAATGTCAAGGATGGTCCACTTCTAAATTTTTTTTATTTTTTAGATTTTTTTTTTGTTTTTATGATACAGCATACAAAAATACATACAACCCTAATTTTTCATCCCTCTACGATAAACCCTTATTTTTTATTTGTTTTTTAATGTTTCCTAGAAATAACATACATGGCAAAACAACGTTTGCGGGATCAGCTAGTAATAACATATAAAAGTACAATGGACGGTGTTATTATTCGTAATTACTTAAATACTAACATAGTATGCAACAGTAGTAGCCCAGCGGTTGAGTATAAAGACTTGCAATAGTTGATCGAGAGTTCAATTACCGGGATACAATCTTATACAGTTCATACTTTGCATTCATTACACACAATGGAAGACAAAGAATGCCTCCATGTATTTTTGAAATATTGTTACAAAATTATGATAAAGGTTATAAATTAAAACAAAACTTAAAACGTAAGGTATGGCAAAGCAAAATGCAATGTTTTGTGAAAATAAAAATAGAAACGGTTGTTTTCAAGATTGTGAAAATAAGAGAGGCAATGTGTAAAAAAATTGTGAAGAAATAAAAAGAGAATGGAAGATAACGTGAAAGACGAAAGAAGATAGAAAAATGGTAACTGTGAAAGATGAGAGAAGAAAGTGTCGGTAAAATAGAGTTTATCGACTATGCTTAAAAACGGGTAGTCAAAGTACAACAAATAATGAAATGTTACAAATTCCGTGAACTGCTCCTAGAACCAACGCATCGATACTGACGGAACATGGAATGTCCACTTGTTCGATTTTTGACTTTACCTGTCACAAAGCTAGGTAGGCGATTATTTGGAAAAACTTTTGATTGCAGGTAAAGTGACTAGCTTGTGCTGAGCAGGTCTGAACTACGTTCGATATCATACTCCCCCAAGCAATACACACCGCCGAAGGTCTGTAGAAACGTCGTAGCATAGTACGCAACAAAATTTCCAGAAAGGGTCACGATCCTAAGTAGTGAGGGATACGACACAAGGAGGAATAAAAGATTCGATTTAATTGTAATTTTTATACAATATCGTAATTAGTAAGTTAATATTTAGATATTCGGCAAGTTCAGCAGAAAATTTCGCCATTCAAATGTTAAAGAAAAGGTCTGAGAAATTAATTTACATAAGCCTTTGTGAATAAATTCCAAATCTTTTGATAAATTCACTTTCTATTTCATCGTACCGTTAGAACACTTATCTTAAATGAGAAAAGGTTCTTACAGACTATTCAGCTTTTGTTATAAACTGCTGCTTTGATATTATTAATTAAAAAAAGTTTTTCTTTTTCTCATCCGTTTCTGTATAATATTTCTATAAATTCTTGTATATGTGTAATATATATAAATACTATATTTTATTCATCATTTATCAATAAATCTTCGTTTTCGTATCACTGAAATAGACCGGAAGATTGGTTAGTTATAAAAGGTTTACAGATAGAATCTACAACCCTTATTATTATTATTAATACTTATTAATTGGTTACAGAAAGCGCCAAGCCGGCGAACAAAAATCATTCACTATATACGAGGGCCAAACTGAAAGTTTTTAGAACTGGCAACTTAAAAGCATTATATTAAAAAAATAAGTTTAAATTTTGAAAATAGAACTCTTTACCAATAATATTGAGTATACATTTCATTCATTTGTCATTTGTTTTACGATTTGGCGGCAAATTGAAAATTGTCTGTGCACGTCAGAATGAATTTAAGCCGAGAAAATTTTCGTGCAATGATTTTTTATGACTTTCGATGTCATATAAGTCAACAAGAAAGTTATGATAGACTTCGATTGGCTTTTCACGATGAAGCCCCATCTCGTGCCACAGTTTACAACTGGTTTAATGAATTTAAACGTGGTCGAACTAATCTCACCGATGATTTGCGTGAGGGACGGCCTTCTACAGCGACGACTGAAGACAATATCAGTGTTGTGCGGCGTATGATAGAGACTGACAAAAGAGTGACCTATCAGCAGATTCGGACAAGTTTAGGCATAGGTATGAGTCAAGTGCACAAAATCCTCCATGAACATTTAGCGGTCAGGAAGCTTTGTGCCCGCTGGATACCGCATAATTTGACCGAGGCTCAAAAACTCCGCCGTGTTGATTGGTGCCGAGAAATGATCCAAAAATTTAACGGAGGTGACTCAAATGCTGTGTTCGACATACTAACGGTTGACGAAAGCTGGATTTACTGTTATGATCCGGAAACCAAAAGACAGTCTGCTCAGTGGGTGTTTCCTTCCGAAGAGTTGCCAACCAAAGTGAAGAGAGGTCGAAGTGTTGGAAAAAAGATGGTGGCCTCGTTCTTCGGAAAGACAGGTCATTACGCGACAGTTGTCTTAGAGGATCAGAAAACGGTTAATGCAGAGTGGTACACTAACAACTGTTTGCCACTTGTCTTGGAAAAAGTTCGAGAGAAACGACCTCGCAGCAGGATCCTCCTTCATCACGACAATGCCTCGTCGCACACCGCCAGGCAAACGATCGACTATTTGGCGACCTCAGACGTGGAATTACTGGGTCACCCGCCGTATAGCCCCGACCTCGCACCCTGCGATTTTTATTTATTCCCGAAAATAAAAGAAAAACTTTGAAGAAAACATTTTATGGACGCCAAAGACGCAGTGGCTGCGTTTCAAAACGCCGTCGAAGATACCCCTAAGGCCGAGTGGGCAAGGTGCTTTTCTCAATGGTTCCATCGAATGCAGCGATGTATTGATGTAAATGGACGCTATTTTGAAAAGTTATAATAAAACTAATAACTTGCTAGAATGCTTAGTTTTTGATTTTCTAAGAACTTTCAGTTTGACCCTCGTACTTCGAACGGAGTATCAATCATTTGTATTTTCATGGAAATTATGCGTTCGAAGAAAAACCAAGAGCAACTTTTCACGCTTTATAAATAAATATGACTTCAATTATTTTACCATTAATTTATTTTAATCAAACAAATAAAACAGTATAAATACTATTTCGTTTTTTCTTTCTGAAATGTTTATTCATTAACCAAACGAGACGTTTAATTAAATGTAAAATCCGATGACAAAAAATATTTGAAAATGGAATACGGAAACAAAGAGACAGAAGAGAGATTCCAATAAGATCGGCTAATCGCAGATGCAAATAAAGAAACGAAAATACTTCAGAAAAAGTGAAAGAAAAAAGGGGTGAAAGAAATATTAAAAGCAAATTACAACGCCGAGAACGAAACTTCCATTACTAATATGGGCGATGGCAGGAGAAATCTCCATTCGAAAGGGAATACGAAATAAATAAATGACAACACAAAAGGTACGCGCAGCGGGATTTCCAATTTATTAAAATAAATACAATTTCCCGAGTCGTTGCGACATAAATAAACCTAATTCCTTTTTATACTACAAAGTAAGTGATAACGCAGTCAAAAACAGTTTTGTTTTACAAAACCTTGTGTAGCTAAAATTGTTCTTGTTATCCAAGTAATTTAATCAGTGCTACCGAAACCGCTGTACTTCCCGAATATACTCCCGTCTTTCTCCCTTTGACCATTTAGTGTGGACTTTATCAATGGTGTCCACCTTATGGGTAAACGTTCAACGTTGTCTTAACCGATCCTTGGTCCGTGGTCTTAACTTTGAAACGAAGACCCCAGCGGATACTAGTTATTGTGCTATCTAACCTGCCCACCGTCACTTCGGATCTACTTATTTAGGATTCGATCTCCTAGAAAAGTGCTGAGCCATGTCCCATTAAGCAACTCTTAGCTTACCAATGAAGGTTATAGTGGGAGAAAATATTTCTGTACTCTAAGTCATTACAGTTAACAACCTCGGTTTCAGTTCCTCAAAAAATTTATAAAAATATCAACATAGCGCAGTCTATTTTTCTCGATTAAAATAATGTTTTATTTAAATCAGTACAAACGCTTCTTATTTTGAACTAACAGGCTATCAATTGTTCGTAGTAATTAATAGGTAAATTCGTAATTGGTATTATGGATTCCGGACGATATCGCTTACAATGAGGCTGAAAACAATCCATCAAATGATTTCCTCTTTCTCTTCAATTTACTGCCGTATTATATTACATTCCAATTTACTTCAGTACTACAAATCTTTTCAGTTAATTAATTAGTATAGTTTAAAAAATAATGATTGTTTAAATAATTCAATATTTGTAACGGTATTACTTTCAGACTCATTTTTAATTATGTATCTTTATCAACGTAGCTATCGTTTCAAGTAGGATGTCAAAGCTGATAATAGATCTCCCTTATAGAATTCTAACAGGACTAATTGTTTACCTCCAGGTCATAACCCCATCTGTCTACCTTGTGGGTCAACAGGCTTCGCTTTACTGCTTCGTACTTGTAATGTATCGTCATAATCAACTGTTCACTACTGGACATGGGCCTCTGTTATAGATTTGTAATAGGACCGGTACGAAGGGAAGTGCATCTAGCGACTTCTTATGACTTTAACAATGACATCTGTTCATCTTGTGGATGGAGATCCAGAGGTTGCTGGTCTATTGATATATGTATATATAAGCGTTAAAATGGTTACCTGTTTTTTCATAAATACTACAATTTTTCAATTCTTTTTTTTTCTCGAATAGGATTCCTAAACGTTATTCTTCTTCCTAGAACCAATGCAATACTGATGCCGAAATGTTAACTTGCTGAATCTTGGTTTTATACGATGTTTTGTAACTAGTTTCATATTTTAATTTATATAAATGTTCGAACAAGTTGACTATAAAATTAGGTCAATGTAAATAAACACAATGTTATAAAAATATTTGCATAAAGAAGTAATTTTTTGACAGCATCCTGTATGTATGATGATTGGTTAAAAGCTTTAAAAAGTATAGCACGTTTGCTGTCAATTAGTGTATCGTACACTTTATGTAAAAATAAATGGTTTCAGCAAAATGCAAAAACGTTATGATAAAATGGTAATAATATATTTATAGTTTACTACCTGTCCCTAAAGACTTCGTACTGTCAGAAGTTATTATTCTGTTTCATTCCAATTTAAAAAACAAATTAATGTAACATATTTATACATTCATCATTTTTAAAGATTTTTGCTTGACTTTCAATCATTCTTTAAAAATGTTCACTCTAAAATACGATAAATTGTTTTTTTTTTTTTTTTAATGAGAATACGACTGGCTAATACACCTATCCCCTGATTTACACGGTAGATGAGAGAAACGTGTAAATCGAAAATTAAAAATTTTCAAGTCAAAACCGTGTAAATCGAAAAACTTGCAGAAAATGCATGATTTTGCTATTTAAAAATTGCGGATTTTTTTCAATAATTTTAGGTGTACACAGAAATAAAAATAAAATGAATTGACAAGTTAAAATATTTAATATATTACGAAAAATCTGTTTTTTTTTATACATATATATTTAATAACAATATACATCAATTAAACAAAAAAAACAAAAAAGAAATTACTCTCATTCTTTTTTTCGGAATCGAAGGTACGAATTCGCTTTCATCACTCGAAGTTATTTGAGCCGATTCGATGTTTGAAGTAGAAATATTTACATTATGAGAGATGGTAATAAAATCGATTATTAAAACAGAAAAAAAAAACTTATTTGGAAAACCGTTTAAAAGCGAAAACATGTAAAACGAGTACCGTGTAAATCGGGGGATAGGTGTACTTTCAATACATCGCTTAAGTAATAAGCTACCCATTAAGCTATAAAATGTTGTGTTCAAGTAAAAAGAAAGTGTGTATGTACACAACTTAATAATATATTATGTATATTTTTATCAATCGTTATTTTTATTCATCAAAATAAATTAAGTTCGTTGAGTCGAAGCTACAGGAAAACAAGGTTGTATAATAACTTACCTCGGGGTCCCGAGCTGACTTGGCATTGATATTTTGCGTCGTCCTCTAACGTCACGTCTCTTATATCCAGCGAGTAGTCCCCTGCAATCAAAGAGGCTTATTGTAAAAACATTTACATTTTTTTCCTGTATCGAAAAATGTGAAAGTCGCTTATGTTTTCGCTTAGTTATAACCAATAAGATGACTGTTTCAAGTACCGTATCAATTGTGAAAAAATTACATAAGACACAGGATGACTGAAAATTTAAACTAGTTTTCTACACTGTGGTTATTTGCTATCTTTTAATTATCTATATCGTCATCATTTTAAACACATGACATCTACTGCTGGATATGTGCTTCCTCCATACATTTTAAATGGGAGCGGTTGGAAGCGGCCTGCTTCATACATTTTCCGACGACCTGAACAAGGTTGTCTATCAATCTTGTGGTTGGATATATATAACCCTAAAAGAAACGGAAAATAGTGGGAAGTAAAACCCCCTCTCTTCTTCTCCCCCAAAAACCAAAAAACTTTTGTGCTACTAAGGCCATTAACTGAACTAACTACAACTTTCTTTCAAAATGTTTGTGTTTCCTCCTAGGACTTCTACAAAGATAATCTTGTATGAGTTCTTGTTCTAGTAATAAACACATTTTTATGTATTTATATTTGATACCAGAATCTCTAAGCGTATATATTAAAGTTCGTGAATAATTTTCACTTTAATATTTACTATTTATATTATATAGTCTCTCATATTTTTAAAATTTAGAAATGGTTGCGACGAGCTTAGAAGTTAGGTTTCTTTCTCAACACTATCGAATAACACTGCGTAGTTTGTTCAACGATATTTATTGCTATATGTTATAATATATAATTAAAGCTATTTCATAAGCGTGTAGTTTTACTTCTGACAGCTGTCAAATTGTTGTCATTTAAATGAACGCGTTCTGAACGCTAGTGTAGCTTATCAGCATTCCATGGATTCACGGTGAAGGGTAAAGGGTCTATCATGTCGTAGAAAGAGGGGCAGCCTTGTTACTAAAATACCAATCAATAGCTAAATAAATTTTAAATGAACTTACTAATGCTGTTTTGGAAATCCGTAACAAAAATCGACTGATATTCGCTGTTAGCGAGCTTAAATATTTCGACGTGTTTTAGACATATCAGAGTTTTATCTTCATTATCATCATATCAGCTAATGTACGCCCACTGCAAGTCATTAGCCGACCACTACGTACTTTACCTTCACCGCATATATAAACAGTGCATGTTTAGTTATGGTTATTTCGCTAAGGTATATTTATTTCTAGGGAACCGTAAAATCTATAATTTATATACGTATTAAATGTTCTTCAAAATATGAATAACTTGAATCTAAAAGACGTTATCGAAATAAAAATAATTTGAAGTTCGTACCTTCTTCATCGCTCCCGATCATTTTGTAACGATCGTAGCCACTTAGGTCTCTATGAAGACCTAAACCGAAGTCGTCCTTCGTCCACTGGAGTTGACCCGCTTTGTTCTCCACGCGACACGGTAACGTCACTCTCGAACCAACAACAGCTGTCTATAATTTAAAATAAAAAAACAACACAAAAGTTTTAGAAGGAAAATACATTAATTAGAAATAATTATCAGTTAGAGTATATACTTAAAAATGATGACACTAAAATTACATAACTTATACTAAAATTTATATACTCACACAAACACACATACATACACATTTTAGCGTATAATTAAATATAAATTGTACTGTCGTAACGAAAATCTTATTTTATCTTGTATTATGTATATATATATATATATATATATATATATATATATATATATATATATATATATATATATATATTAATTAGCTACTTGTACTTCTGTATTTATATGTATCATTTTATTATATTTCACTTAAGTCAACGATATAGAAGTAAATATATGATAGGTTGGAATTTTTTTTTAATATAACATAAACATAAGGATAAAATTAATTTATTCAACATCGAAATTTTTAACAGAACTCTTATTAATAGTCAACTAACTATTTATTTATTATTTTATCTGACTTGACTCTAGGTAGAGCTCCATTTTAACAATATCGACCAGACTACATTTTTTTTAATTACCTTACACATAAACTTAGATGTTAAATTTAATGATAAATTGATGCTCGTTGTTACTAAAAATAAATATAGTCTTACTATTAATAACTAGCTGTAAAAGAAAAATAGACTAGATAGTTTACCATATCCCCAATTTACGTTATTTTTTCATCATATCAGCCGATAGACGCCTGTTGTGAAGACCTGAAGACTCTCGTTGCCCGCATCCAGAGAATTCTAGCGACCATACTATGTCGTCAGTCCTCCCAGTGAGAGGCTTTTACCAACGCCGCGTCTACCAGCACGTGGTCACCAACGAGCGATGGCCTCTGCTCACTGCGACTTCGGACGATAATTCTTCGAGTTATTTCGGTGACCTTGATCGAAACCCCGAGAATAGCTATATCCATTGCTCTCTGGCTGATTGAGCCTTCTTCTTAAAGCCACCGTTAGCTACCACGTCACTTATAAGTAAGTCATCACCGCCAACACACTGTTCAAATACCCATCTCCGTCTTCTCAGGCTTTTTTATTACTTATTTTGGACCAAATAATTCTGCTTTGCGAATGCTCAGTAAGTTCTTTTCTCGAAGTAACCAATTTACGGTCTTACTAGGAATATTTTAAGATGGTTTAAACTGAAAAGATAATCTTTGCCTGATGCCAGGCGATGACATAAGATTAACACCTGTTCCATTGCTCTACTATAAAAAATCATTCTTATCTGACTTAACTAATTTGTTGACAATTTTAATTAACATTCCACATTTTTTCGGGTCGGTCGTACGAGTACCATTTTTTTTAACCTTCATAATAGTATTTCGTTTTGATTATCTGTATTCTTACTTTGACTTTTAAAATATCATGTAGATAACTATAGAAAAAGTTTTTTCACTATTTCTGATATAAATAAATATATAGTTATGTTATGTTTAACTATCACTTAAATTAAACGAAACGCCTATACTTATATATATATATATATTTTTTTTTAAATATATATATATATATATATATATATATATATATATATATATATATTTCTTAAAATATTACATTCCAAACCAGTCTCTTTAAAATAAAGTCTAATATAATAAAAACGTTATAAATATAGCATGTAAAAGTTATATTAATTCGATATTGTCTCATTATACAAATAATGAGAAATTCGGAAACAAAAACGGTAAAAAAAATGCAACGACTTTATCTAATAACATTCATGGTAGCAGAGGTAGTAGAGCGGTGGTAGCCAAGCGGAAGAAAACAGATTTGCGGTCGTCGCGGGTTCGATTCTCAGGCAACATTTTTTAATATAATTTACACTCGGTGTAGTAATCATATGAAATTACCACTGTTCACAATCTCCGCATTATCTTTGGAACAGACCTATGCCTCGCAGTAGGCGACTATGGAATGAAACTAATAAAAACAGAAAGGCGATTTTCAGTTGGAAAGTCACTGTTGCTGATATTTACAGACTTCATGTCAGATAACAATAGCATCAGCTTGGACAACTTCATATTACACCAGTCTAGATAAATGTCAACAAGATTTTATATTACTTGAGCATGATTTTCAAAAATTTGTGTGTTTGAGTAATGGAAAATTATAAATAAAAATAAATTTACATCATTAGCAAATAAGTTTTGTGCCAAATTAGATAATAACATAGAGAAATCTTAAGTATGTCAACACAAGCTCCTTACTAAATACATACTCCTTCACGGATGTCCTGTGTACAAATTTAATACAAAATATTTTCTAGAGTTACATACAAGTAAACTTAAGATTAGTTTTGACAGTTGATTATATAAAAATTACCTGATCCTGGGGTTCCATCGCAAACTTTTGTTCAACGTATGCATTGCACAAACCAATCACTGACAATAGCACAACAAAGCACATACTAACAGTCCGTAGAAGTAGAAACAGTGGCTGTGTGCGCCTACTTGTGACACGCAACCTAATCTTATAGTTCCACATCTCTGTCCCTTCACTCGACTACACAGTGTTTCCGTTGTTGGGCACAAGCATATGGATTTCCGATCTATTTTCGTAATTTCACATTTTGGACGGAAGCTCAGCTTCCCCTATACGACGAACGCGAGATGAGTTCTATTCTTGTTACGGCCACGTTGAATTTAAGCGCCATGTTTATTTTCGTACACTTTAGTGGAATGATAAATCGATGGTGATGCTTGATTTATTTCACATGGAGCGTTCGCGACGATGAGATGGGGTCAGCTGGAACAAAAAAAAATGTTTTTTTTTAACATTATTTTTTAATAGATAAGTCTTTCCAAATTTAGTAATCACCCTAACCGAAATAAGTTATATCTTAAACTTTGATACTATTTTTATGTCTATTTACGCTATTTAAATATAGGACATAAATTTTTATACAATGTAAATAAAAACTGTACATACAAAGTGTTGAGCACAAGTGTGTGTCGATGTTACATATATTAATTTTCCCATCTCCTTTCTTTCATCGGACAAGAAGATGCGATTGAAATCCCTACAAACCGCACTAAGCGTTTTGACATTATTTTATAGTGTAAATAACTAAGGTAAGGAACACCCAACCGGCGTCATTGTTTCCAGCTAACTATAACTTGGAAGTATTTAAGTTAAGAGTCAAAAGGCTTCGTCTAGCCAAGTATGTATCATCGTAAACCTCGTCATCACTTAACATCAGGCGAGAGAGAAGTCGAAAACTTTGCTTAGGCGCTAAAAAAAAAAACAATTTCTCCTGTATTAATAACACTAATTACATAAGAGAAATTATATGTACATTGGTGTATATAACAATTATAAAAAAATGTATGGTATCTTTAAAAATGGGGATCGGGTGTTTCAGAAAAGTGTAAGTTTAGCCAAGTTGAACATAATTTGGAATTAAGAGGAAAAATCTGTATCTGAATTATAAAACAGATATAATTTCATCCAGGTCATCAATTTTAGGCAACAAATAACTTGCAGCTAGCAACTCATACTTTATTCCTAAATTATAATTTAAGTATATTCATAATTAAAGTAAATTTAATGCTTTTCGTAAAATTAAAATTGATTATTAATCTAAATGGATTAAGAATTAACTTAAATATAAGAATGTTAATTTTAGTTACGATTATATTGCAGTTTGTTCCACATACAAAAGTATATAAAAATTTAGTATTGATACAAAATGAAATTACTTTTTTTATAAATAAAAACCTTTAGCAAATTTGACGAAGTCTCGTGTAATGTAGGTATTAAAAGATAAATACCGATTGTGTAATTAAAAACATAACAAGATTAATAACTTATATTCCGAAATATATATAAGTATTTTCCGATTTTACTTACAAACGTACAAGGCATAAATTAAGGGGTTAGAGTTGTATAGTACTCTTTTTTATATTTGTCGTATTATTTACTCGCCTAATTAAAACACTTATAATAATAAAAAGAAAACAATATACGTATCATACATTAAGCATCGTAAAACTTTTCATATTATTCGTTTCGATAGTTTAATTCGAATTTAATTAATCGCACAATGTTCGTCAATAAATATCGCGAGTTTGTTCATGTTTCTCTTAATACTTCAACAAAAGCATAATTAGCAATAATAGCATGGAAAATGGCTGACGATTTAACGCCGTTATTTATGGCGCTATTGTTATTTTAGTAACAATGGCACTCGTCGTTTACATGATAATATATTAAGAATTTTTGCTTTCAATCGAAATCATTTTTTTATTGTATTATTTTATATTATTACCAACTCTCAACTCTATTATTATCAACTTTCAAATCGTCAATCAACCTAAAATGTCAGTGTTGTGAGTCCTACAGGAAGCTACCACCGGCTCGGAAGGCAATTCTGCAAAGAGCTGGCGAGAAACTCAACAGTTGCTCTTTACAAATATAGTATTACAATGAGGCCACGACAATAATTAACTTCCTTTCAACATCAGTATAGAATTATTGAATAGAATAATATTGATATTACAATGTCTTTAATATTTATTTTAATTTTTTTTGTGGAAATTTATTATACATACGTATACCTTGTGTCATAAATGTATTATTTGTTTTTTAGGAATAAACATCACATAAATGATGGTCATACCAAATATTCTTCTTGTTATTTAGTAGCTATCCTAAAGAACTGCACTATCAAAAGTTAATCGCTTGTCGTATTTTAAAAGAATAAGTAAATCAATATAACGTTTTACAGAGCGATCACTTGGTCTATTGATTTCAAGTGAAATAAATAAATTTATATTGTAATAAACACTGATAAATCTCGCTTTTAAACGGCAATATAATCTTGCAGGGCGAGAACTGTAAAACGCACAAAGTTAATAGTGAACAGTCAGAAGCGCAATTTCAATAGATTTTAGGAATTTTTCAAGTATCTGCTAAATTTAATTATTTTTTCTCAAGATAACATTCCACAAGGTGCTGTAGTCTTGCGGTAGAGCACTGAGACTTACGTTTCCCGGGATACGTTATATATAGTTCACACTATGTGTTTAAATCATACAGAAAGGCAGCAACGTCCTCTGGGTTGCGGTCGCCAAACCACCTGACAATTGTGGCGACTATCTCCCATTAGATATCTTTGGAGGAATCCTATATCTTGCAGTGGGCGTCTAGGGGTGAAAACAAGACGAACCATCAAAATATTACGAAACTTATAAAAATATTAATGTAATAGGCGAAGTCATTTTCAAGTTACGGCGTGACCGAAATAAAAATTGATACGTTTTTATACACATGAACTATATATGTTTAGCTTTAAAGCTTGTGTATGTTTTGATGTGAATTTGTGTGTTATATGTGAACATTTATTTTCCACAATTAATTTCATAACATTTTGTTCTTTTTACTAATTCTTCGACCTTCGCAAGGTAATCTAGAAAATAATCCTTTTCGATCGGCGTTAAGTCTGTCTAAGCCCACTTGTATACACTTTGAATAAAATAATTTACACAAACCTATTTACGATTTATAAGTTCGAAATTTAAAAATACAGCAACCTATATGAACGAAGGTTTTTGAACAATAAGTGTTTCCAGTAACGACAAATATTTTCGATTCGCTTTGTGGTCGTTTACGATGAACTTCATAAGAAAGCTCAAGGTCACACTAGAGAGCAATGGTGGAAGAGAAGATCGAATCGTAAATGAGGAAACTCGCAGAAGAAGCAATATACCGCCGTAGCGCGAAGAATTTCTTATCTGAAGTGGCAGTAATCGGGGCACATCGCTCGTGAAACCAATAACAGTTAAGGCTAAAAGGTTCTTGAGTAGCGAACACGAGCCGGTGGAAACGGTGATTGTAACAAAGAACTAGGTGTAATGACGACACAGTAACAGTCGCGTGATGTCACTGGATGCAGGCTGGGCAAGGTCAGTCATCGTGGAGATATTTGGAGGTGACCTATGCCTTGCAGTGGGCATCTATCGGCTAAAAAGAAAAAAATTAAAATGAGTAGAGGGCTATTACAGTCGGAATTTTTCTACGAAACAGAATAAGGATTGAGATCTGTAGATGAACGAAAGTACCCGACATAGCCAGCAGATTTGCAGGTCGAAGTGGCAGTAATCAGCACTCATAAAGCGAAAACAGATATCCGCCGAGGCCTTAAGGTTCTAGAGTGGAGAACACGTACCGGTAAACACTGAGTAGAACGTCTACCCACAAGGTAGATAGACGACTACGCAACCTAGCATATTTCAAATAATAATAATCCTGACATTAAATAATTCAACATCTTGCAGTACCACCTTTTAACTTATGACAATGTATTTCTGAAAAGTTTCAGGCACAATCTAGCACGAAAACAGTTTTTACATTTACCAATATCTTTCTATACTGAAAACGCTGCAATATGCAATTTAAGTTTGCCTTTATTATAACTTTACAATTATTTTGCCCGTGTGTTACCAGTTAAGCAACTTTATGTTTTCTAATCTCTGGAAACTGTTTCACCAAACCACTTATCCCAACCCATTGTATGCTCTAACTTACGTACAAGTAATATTTTCTCTTCATCTTGGCATGAACTAGATATATTGTCGCAATATTACAATGTTATATTCATGTAATCAAACACAGAATGTTATAAAAATAAATAATTTAAAAAATATCGCAAGAATAATCAACAAATTTAAATTAGGGTTAATTGGTTAAAATCGTCTAATTGGAGAGCGAGTTAATTCTAGGTACGACGAGATGTAAGGATGGTGATTAAATTATAATCTTAAAACATAATTTCTGGTGCTTGTGAAATGGTTCGTAAAGAGCAATAATTAATAGAAATATACGGTAAGTTTTCCGTGTTGTGCTTTGTTTTGATTATCTTAAACTCTAATTAGTTACGAAAATTCTTTATTAATACAATCTAGAAGTGTTATTAATAAAAAATAATATGTGTTAAAAAAAAAGGTTTTACTCACTCGTACAATACTTTGTAACACTTTAACAACAAATTAATAGTAAAATAATACTACTACTAATCGTACACAAAGTTTCACGTTTCGAATATTCTTAACAAAGTCTATGCGAAAGAATACATACATGTTTTACTGTTTCAGTTTAATAACACGTATACAAACACGTGGTGTATTATAAAATATATTAAATTAACTTACACCTTTTTATTTCCATTTAAAAATGATTTTCATTTTGTAACCCAGTAAAGTCAATATATTCACTTACAAAAACGTAAACACTTGAGCAGGTATAAAATATAACTTTCACGTGTATATAAAATATTTAGCCCTTAATTTTATACCGAGTTTTATTTAACTAAAAATGCCTATTCATAATAAAATAGGTACCATGGACAAAATTAAATAAATTATTCATAATCAAAACTTTTAAAATAGTAGCAATAAAACTTGAAAGTAACCCTCACGTTGCTACGGATCTTCGCTGACTAAACATTAAATATTAACACAGCTATGTTATTTTTAACCTAACTCCCTCAAGTAGAAGCTGACTCACGTTACTTCCGATTCGATTTACCTTCAAAGTTTAGGGAACTTTAACGTAACTATTTTTAGTATCAGGGGAAAATGTTTACTTTCATCCTGCTTTTAAAAGTGCTGTGCCAATTTACGAGCAAACTAAATTTCGTTTTCACCACTTTATCTTAGATACAAAGTGATTCATAACAAAATTAGTGGGCTCGAAATCATGTAGCCCACTGCTGACTAAATAGCATTCGCAGATTCCGTAGGTGAAAGATATACTTAGTACAACCTCACCGGTGATAAGTAAAAAAGCAATGTAGGTCAGATAAGAATAAGGACATGATAACAATTTTTTAATTAGAATAAATAAAATATTGAAATACATGTAACAAAAGTTCTGAAATAAAAATCAAATTTGAAAGTCTACTGTGATATGCCAAAAGAATGCGGTGAAGGAAAAGAGGTGGGAATGGAATGTAAATAAATGGTACGAGTATTTAATAGAATCAGGCGTTATTTTGCGGAAGTCCATCCTAAATAAAAAAAACGACCAATATTTAGCCACTTCCGCACATGCAGTGGTAGTTAAACACAGAGACTCTGTGTTTGGCACTAATCGGTGTAACATAACTCCTGAAGAGTCCCGTGGAGGGGTGAAACACGTGTTGAGTGATTTAACGTACGTAATTTTACATGCGTATTTATCAGCGGGCTGTCGGGCGGTGCACTTTGTTGCACGACTACCACTGCATGTGCGAAAGTGGCTAAATATTGGTCTTTTTTTTTACTTAAAACGGAAAGGGAATGAATCGAAATGATAAGGTTATAAGGAGAAGAGTAATAGAGATCGTGACGAACGGTAGAGGAGACTGATATAATAACACAAACTGAAAAAAATATATATTCAAAACAGTCCCTGTCCTCAATATGTTAGAGGGTATGAGGCAAAAAGACCTGATGACTCTGTATGAGAAAATAGTTTGTAGTAAAAAAAATCAGTATGTATACATCTATATTTGAATATGTATGAAAACCAGACGTATTGTCTATTTTGTAGTAATTATAATAAATATGACAGAAAAAGGCTTGTACATAATAGGAATTGGGACAAGATTTTTACACATTTCTCTAGTTTTACAATAAACTCAATAATATTATTTCGGAATTAAAAGTTAACCAATTATAAAAAATCAAGAAATAAATACTGTTTTCTACCTGCATCCATTGTCTTTCAACAACGTTAAAGTAGTGGCAAAAAACTGTGGATGAACCTTATGAGTGGATGTCCTATGTAGCGCTTGCCGGTCTGGCTATCTTTTTGCACGCTTTTTCCTGCCAACTGTCATTTCCGCTAGACAATCAGTTGGGCTATGTCGGTTATTTTCATTCTGTATAACGAAGAATTGCTAGTCTTCACTTCTTAGATTTGAAATAACATATAATATTCCACGTCATATATAGACGAAATTCAAAACGTGAACTACAAAATCAACTGAAACTTAGAGCGATTACTTTGCCAAACCGCAGACGTAGCTTCCAACATTACCCAATTTTCTTCGGTTAAGTACTTTCTAAACTAATTCGAATATTAAAACACGCAAATGGCTCAAAGAATAATCAATTTTAATATTAATACGAACAAAGATCATTTTGCCATAATTGTATCATATACGTTTGTTTCAGCCTGATGATTCATATAAGAAAACGAATCATACACAATAAGAGCGCATATAAATAATTATTTCAGTTACTTCAATATGCACTATATTTAATGAAATAAAAAGGCATTAATGTACTGAGTGTTTCTCAATAGATTTTTCTTTACTTATTTTGCTTGCTATTTTCGTCACCGGAAAATGCGATAAGATACACTTTCGATGGTATGCAAATAATGTAAACCTGTCTGTCTATATGAAAAGGGTTATTTTAGTTTACATATTTACAAATACAAATTGCAAGATAAAAAAAGATATCGGTACATAATATGCAACAAACCATTAACAACAAAAAAAAAAGAATAAAAAATGGAAGTGTCTACGGAAATTTAGTCATTATTAAATACAGAGTAAAGTCATCGCTTAACATCAGACCAAACAGAGATCAAATGCTTGTCTTGTCCAGTCTTAACGCAACGGGCTGGTTTCCGCATCCAAGCGGCACTGCGCTCATTTTGCGTCGTGGCTAGTCTTATTCAAGCCTCGAGGAATTCCAGCAGACCAGAGACAGAGAGAGAGAGAGAGAGATCCAATGCTTTGCCTATAAACAATAAAAAAATCTGTAAAAACGTTCAGGCTGGATATGTAACATTAATGTGTTTTTTCTTTTGGAATGCGACAAACTAAATATTTCTGGTAGAACAAAGTTTGCAGGGATTGATAGTAAACAATGATATTAACTCTTATAACCAATCCAAATTTTAAAAACACTTATCATTACGTTATTCACCGTTACTCATACCATCCATTTTTGGTTTGGGTATATCATACGAGCAACGCTTACATTAATTGACTGCAAATTATATATAAAATTATACATATAAAGCTCTTTCAACCGTTTACACTTACATGCAATCATCTCGTATAAAATCAAACTAATTGCTACAAAAAAATAAATAAAAAAACTGTGTTCAAAAAGTGTTTTAGATAGTTAAGGTGCTATTAAAAAATGTTTCAATATGACCAATAATAATTTTATTTATCAAATGAAAAAAGTGTTGAAAGATGTAGTGTGAGAAAGTAACAATTATTATTTATTAACACTTTATTGTACACCAAAGACAGTAAATAGAAGAAAAAAAGAAACAGTTCATACGGTATAAGAGGCGGTCTTATCGCTTGAGGCGATCTCTACCAGACATCCTTTAGATGGAGATTAAGGACATGAAGAAGAGGGCAGTTAGAGTGTACGTACTTACAAATACATACATTACACACATCCATACATACAAGAATACTTACATATACATATACATAGTTATATATATAAATATTTACGTGGGAAAGGTACTACATAAATACGTATAATTAAGAGATGATATACAATATCCCATTTTAAAGAAAAAAGAAGTGCTCTTTTAACATTCAATTAGTAATATAAGAGTCCAAATGCTCCCGTATAGAGTAATAAAATGTTCTCAGCGGTCCGTCATCACACAGGCCGATCGACACCAAAGATTACAGCGCTCGCTTAAATCTCTCGTCCATTTGTGTTAAACGACCCATCGGTTAGTTATCCACGACGTGACGTGACGTTGTCGCTCAATTGGTAACGTCAAATCATAGATGAGTACACGACAAGGCGAGTTCGCTTGCGTCAGACAAGCGGCGTGGTGTACGTCATAAATTGATTCCACTACAAACGATGTCAACTGTCGATACTTTTTAATTAATTTCTTTCTATATACTTTTGAGTATATAGAAAGATATTAATTAAATATAAAGATACTTTTTTATTGATTATGTTATATTAATAAACACGACGCTAAATATAAACGTGGAACTGTCAAAAACACAACAATGACATAAATAACAAATTAAGATCGTATGAAAATCTGAGATTAAAATGCCAACGTATTGTCGAGGCCATGTATTAGGGTAGACTGGAAAGTAATTTCGCTTTCTTAAGTTAAATTCACACGTCAATATTTTGAACATTTTTTTTTATTTTTAATCAATAAATTCACCTTCGTTATCAACAATGCCATTGAGTATACACATTTTCAATGCGGTAAAAATCTATCGGTTTTTTTGTAAAATATGTCGACAGAAACAAGATTACCTTCCGGTTCTTCTAATATTTTTCTATGCAGTTTGTTTGGTTGTAAAATGTGTTGCGGATCGTAAGATTTGCGAAACGACTACCAACTTTCACGAATATAATTAAGAAGTATATTCTTGATCATTCATTTATTTAGTTGAATTCATTTTTTACAAATATTACGAAAATGTATTTATTGTTAGTTTAGTTAACAATTGTACCTATTAATCATTTAAGTAAAATATCGTCCTTTACCACTGAGCTACCACTAAACCAAAATATTCATAAGTGATCATAATTATTTATATTATAAAGATCATAAAGCCACTGCTTGTATAATCCTACATATATGTTTTAAATAATTACTTTAATGATTTTGTCACTTTAAATTATTTTATTATTATATCAATAGTCGTACGTGACGGCAATTATTTGCATAAGTTAACATTATAACATCGAGTTCGTCGAGGTACCAGAAGTAAATATGGTGACATCCATCCATCCAGTTTTAATAATTAA
This sequence comes from Battus philenor, assembly GCF_028537555.1. Taxonomy (NCBI): domain Eukaryota; kingdom Metazoa; phylum Arthropoda; class Insecta; order Lepidoptera; family Papilionidae; genus Battus; species Battus philenor. The sequence goes on along the minus strand of NW_027181688.1, from coordinate 6,358,975 downwards.
CTCAAAGTGAAACCATAATTACTTAAAAATTATCTGGCCTATACCATCGCATAATATTATCTACAAAATCTCAACATATGAAAACCTTTAAGTTGTTTTCTCTTTATATGCTGATTTTTATAGTTATTGAGAAGTGTTTAGGAATCCTGTCTTTAACGTGTTACCCTTGACTACGCGATTTCGTACTTTTAATTTACAGAGTTATATTTTTTAATTAATTATCTTAATTGCACACATAAAATATAATATATATATATGAATTTATTAAAACAGAGATAGTTAATAATCAAATTATATTGTACTTGGCTGAGACATGGGATCGTTGGTCGCAAGTTCGATTCTCGATTGTCACTGCTCACAAACAAGTGTCCAGAGGATAGGCAGAACCGTCTTTGCGTGTTATAATACCAAACTGCGATCCCGCGCCAAGTCCTGCGTGACAAGCGTAGCGATTATGGTATACCTCTCACAGTATAAAAAACATAAAAAAGTAAAAAGCTTATAAATAATAAAATAGTTTTATAAAATAGTTAAGAAATCATTCTCCTACATATATTTATATACGTATTTATGTACATATTTTTTCCGCTTTAATATCTTAAACAAAAGAAATTGATGAAGGTACTACTTTGTCAAAGTCCTCAATAATTTACTCTTCATATTTATTTAGACTAACAAACAGTAGTGAGTTGCATCTGTAGTGGGTTCTAGTTAATAAGATAATAAGTAACCCTTGTCTCTTCTAAATTTAAATGTATATCTCTCTTTATCTATCTCTCTCATTTCCTGTCAAATTATAAATCAAAATATTAATTAATTTGAAATAGGTTTAATGTGTTTACTCATAACAAAATTGAATATTTTATACGCCTATAATAAAAACGGTTGAGCTAAATCAACACGATAAAAATAAAAGCGAAATATACACTTCACCAAATGTTATTCTAATCCTGTAAAAGAAACGCAACGGAAATAAAAATAAACAATAAATAAGCTGTAATCACGTCTTATTCCAACAAGATGTTTCTCGTTATTATTTCTCAAAGATAGCGTTTTCATCATGTAATAACATGTTGCTATTTCGAAGTAGATAATAAGAAAGCCTTTATTATATTTGATTTGAAAGTACCAGATGCGATACAGTAAGGTTCCCTTCCATTTGATCCAATTACGGAACTTGTACCATTTTCGTTCGGCCATAGCGTGTGATCACCTCATTAAAATGAAACAAATATTATTTTAAGGATTACTCAATGTTCTATTTAAATATAGGTTCGTTTTACTCTGTTAACTTTGAATGTTTGAGTTTAATTTATACGTATAATCGATGAAATACTAAATTTGATTAAAACTTGTTCAACATCACGGATTCTCACTTACGTGTTACTTAGATGATTTGAAAATTATCAAGTAAACATTATTATCATCATGTCATCCAATAGACGGCCAATGCAAGATATAGATCCTCCCTTAAAGATCGCCACGATGACTGACCTCACGCTGCCCCCATTCAACGACTTCGAATGATATGATGTCGGTCAATGAAGAGTGCCTACTTACATTACCTCTACTGGCTTGTCGCAACACCAGAACCCTTCTGTTCCAATGCAACTACTTCTATCAAGTAACACTTAGATGTATTTCGTAAATAAATACTCATTTTAAGACTTAACAACATCAATAATTACTTTAATAACTGCAATGTTTTTATTAATATTTTAAAGTCTTAATTACCATTTTTTATGATGACTGGCAAATTATGTTAGATATATTTTTTTTAATAATATTTAGATACCAACCAGTTATCATTTTCAGTTCGTATTTTTTTAAGGGCTGTTCTTGGAATTATTCTGCAAAATCGAATCACGAACGATGAGACCCATAGACGAACGAAAGAAAATAGCCAATATAACCACTGGTATATTGGTATATCATATTGGATATTTTCTTTCGTTTGGCAATTTGAATTGTCAAGTTGAAGTTTATTGTGCACGCCATATATAAAAATACACAGTATAAAAATGTTCCGGAGTGGAGATCATAGATACATACGTGCGGCGTAGGATGTCCGCCTACCAGGGAAAAAGTATATTGTTAAGGTCATCTAAAGATGTGCCGGCCGGTGGTGCAGGCCGCTTCCTACTAGTGTTTTAGGAAATCTCTGGGAGAGGTCCGTGTTTACCTGTACTCGAATAGTGGGCGGGGTACATTGCTCGTGCGACTGACGATCCGGCGAACCCGGGGTAGGCTTACGACTATTTGGATCTAGGACATAGTCAAGGTTGCAGTGAGTCGCTAGATGTGGAAAGATCGGTCACTATGCTGATTTTTGGGAAAGGTTTATGCTTTGCAGTGGCCGTTTATCAGATGACATGACGATGAGATATCTGTGAAAACTTTTAAATGTTTTTTGTTTCATATTTGTGTTTCATTTTTATTATTTAATCTAGAGTAGGTCTTCCGAAAAAATATACGTAGGTATAATTTATCGTTCAAAGCACAATGAAAACATGTGTTTTAAATATTAATCATAAAATAAATAAGAGCACTTCGCATAGACAGATTTCAAATTTTTCATTCTTCGTTGTTTGCATTCGGAGGCGTGACTTCGCCAAACATGTTCGTATATCCCAACTGTATTTTTTTTTGTCGCTGTCGTTTTTTACTGCGCTCAATCCTTCTGGGAACGGATGTAACAGACTGGCTTTTTACGGTTACCAGTATGACCACTTTTCAACGTTGCGGTGTGACAAACATTTTTTGATGTCAGCTATAAAGTACGTTATTTAATATGAAATAAATTGTTCACTTCAAATGTTTTACTTTGAAAATTAACATCTGAGTTTTATTTAAAAAAAATTGTTCTAATTTAAATCGCATTTACACTATGTTTACGAATAATATTTTTTGGGATCTAATAAAAAAATTATCGATGATGACACTTGAAAAATCTGTAAGAGTTATTATATATATATATGCACATATATAGTCGATAAATTTATATTTGTAAACTATGCACGTAGGAATATTAAATATGTTACGTAAGCAGTGGCAATCCTGTATAATTAATGCACAAAGTTTGAATTATTTGAGATTGTATCCCGGGAATTGAACTCGCGACCGATTATCGCAAGTCTCAATCCTTACAGCTTAGCTATTACTACCGCTACAGTATACAGAGCGCAATAAATATTTACCCGATTACCCTTTAATTATTAGTCTTTTTTCATATTATGGTTATGCACAAAATTTCTTAAAAAATAGAAGCCAATCGAGCAAAGATCGCAAATCTCAGTCCTCTATCATTGAACTATCACTATCTACGGTCATTTTGACTATAAAAAAACGAAATAATTTGTTAGCGAATACTACTTAAAATTTAATAGTTTTCTATGTACTGTATTTATTTATTTTGCTGCCACAAGATGTAGTTTTTAGTTTTACTATGGATGACTGGGAGAAAATGCCACCAGACAATATGCCCGCTTGTCATATGTTTATGTGTAAATTTTACATAAAAAAATTTCCTTCTATAAATACATTCATCACAATATCTCTGTAATCCATAAGTCTTAGAAACTTGCAATTAAGTACGAATAAAATTTTTGCTCAGTTGAAATGAGCTAAGAACAGATTTTACGAAATTCTGCCCATAGGAGGTGTTCGTTAAAATAAAATGCATGTTTTTAGATAACGATTTTATAGGTATAAAACTAGGCCAGAATATTTTTTGACACGTTAAAAATTACCAAAATCGATTTTATGAAATCACATCAACAAAAGGAAGTGCGAGCTACGCTAATAGGGCGTGGGACACCTAGTTATTCAAAAAAGGACGTAAATGAGATGGTCTGTATTTAGTCATTCACTTATACGTATATCTGTAAAGGGTTGTACGTGAAAGTGGTAACGGATTTATCTCAAACATTTGATTTACCCAATCACTATTGATTAATTCAGTTATGCTAGTTCCGCTTGACTTGGGTCAGACCGTGTTTGCTAACATTCTTTGGGCTGAATACAGGTTGATTGTCACGCGTGAAACGTTTGTATATTTGTGTCGCAAAGGCCAGGAAATTTCATTACAAAGGGTCTATTTTGATATTCGAACGAATAGAGAGGGCTGATGATGGATTTCAATTCGTTTACCCAAAATTGAGATGATACGACTTCGACGGAGAATTTATTGTTATTTTTATATTTCAATTTATGATTGACCGGACACGAAAGTTTGCTAGCTACTATGAAATATTCTATTCAAAGGGTTACATTACTAAAACATATAAGTGTACATTGCATTGTTTAGCTGTATCAACAAACATGTCTTACACAGCTCCATAGCTGTATATCCATTTATATAATATTTGAAAATAAAACTGCATTACCGTGAACACATTACTGATTCTAGGTTCTTCAAATTCAAAATATCTTTATTCAAGTAGCCATTCACGAGCTTTTGAATTGTCATTAATTTTAACACTATAAGCAGTAAGCTGCCACCGGCTCGAAAAGCTGATCTGATAAGAAGTGCCGGCCAAAAACTCAACAGTTGCTTTTGTAAATGACATACAACAATATTTCATGTGTGCATTATGAAAGCAATCACGTAAAAAAGTTAACAAAACTAGTTGTGTATATTTCGATCCACTAAAAACTTTTGAATGCTATAATAAGATTTATTTCATAATGTCCATTTAATTTTAGATTTTAAACTAAAAAGCGAAGGTCTGACATATCTCGAGGAACTTTATAATATATGAGTACAATCGCGAAATTTAGGTCTTACGAGTTTATTTTTATTTCTTGTATTTTTCGATTTTTCGCCGTCTGTCACAATATTCACGTAAGATAAGAGTGAGAAATAGAGTAAAAATTTGTAGTTAATTCCACGGAAGTACAAAGATGTCAAACGCAAGAATTTCACAGAATGCTGTCAAATGCGTGTTCAATTATCATTACATTTTTACTGATTATTTTTAATTTTCTTCTCGTTTTCTTTTATAGAACCTTTTGCAAAGCATTAGGAAACCTACGAAATGAAAGTAGTTTTCAACTTATTGCGTGACTAAGAGAAATACAGATTCATATTTTTATGTATATAGATTATTCATAAATTAAATGACGAAATTGAAGAATATCTTCACGTCTTTCGCACGGACAGAGCCATATATAACGGCTTCATTACCATGTTGATTGGTAAATATTTCGTTGGCCGATCACCCGCTGTTCGTGTGGTAACAGATCGATATGACCGCATGAACTTTTTTTTAATCCCAGTAAGTGTTTACCAGCAGGAAACTATGCAGCGTTTTATCATAATATATACCCTGTATCAATTATACGAAATTTATCATGACAGTTTTATTTTTAATTTTGAAGCGTATAACATTTATATGCTTAGGACTCGACTTCGTATACGTAAGTCTTTCTAAGACCACTGAATCATCATCGCCGCGAGGCGTGAGCCTCATCATGGGGAGCGTACCATAATCGCCACACTGGGCAGGCAGATTGGCGATCGCAATGTAGTATCAGGGTACGCAGAGAACTCTGCTACCCGTTTACTGAGAACTTAATTGTGGGCAGTGGTAGTCCCATATAATTGCAGAAAGTTTAAATTACGTAAGACAGTCGCTCGGGAATTGAACCCGCAACTTACGATATGAAGTCGCATTACTCTACCGCTTCGCTGCCACTGATCAATAGACGATGGATGTAAGTTTTTTTTACATCAAGTTAAGTCTACCATCTCTTCGTATGATTCACTTGAGAAATTCATTGACTTGAGAAGAAAGGGCGAAACAGAGTTAGCAGGACTACACGAATAACAAAAATATTTTTAATAAACATTGAAATTGCCTCGAGATGCTCACATCAATCCCAAGGAATGCTGTCTTCTATTATGTCACTTATATTGTAGTACTAGCACTATCACGCTTACACTGTGGAGTTTCTTTGGAGGCGGAAAGATCTGCCGGCTTCCTTATTTCCCAAGAATTGTAATCTACGACTCCTCAGAGTCAATAGGTACCTATTGATCCTGCATGCTTCATCTTTGACCACGTCATCGCTTTCCATAAGGCGTGTTGGTAACACGGACAAAAAAGCATTAATAAAGTAACTATTAGCACTTATACGTTCTTTGAAAATTTAAATCTAGCAAAAATATCTGTAACGTTACTGTATAAGTATCGTTTACATTGTTCATTGTATTATTCGCATGCTAACAAAATTTGTTTTTGATTCTGATATTTATGAAAATCAGTAATAAATCACAACAGTTAACAAAAATTAAAAAGAAATTTGTTTACGAATAAGTTTCTCGTAAATTGTTTCTAATAACTGATCTATGAGTTGCGTTTCAACCGCTCAAACACGTCAATGTCCTCACGAAGGCGTGAAATCAAATCCCAGAGCTGTGGTCACACAACAGGTTTTAAAAAACGAGTAATTTCAACAAGATGAGCTCAGGAAGTCGGCTCCAATAAATAATATTGATAAAGATGACACCTACGTTCTGTATATTCGCTTCAATAGTACAATTTGATTACTTCTTACAAATAAAAAGATAAACTTAATTCTTATCCAGAAAAAAATATAACAAATCTATTTCTTATTGTAACAATTGAATTCCTGTGTTAGATTGTATTGTGAACGACAATTGATTCATTTCACTTAGCACAAACTATAACTGATTTAAAAGTTCATAGATATCAAATGTTTTTGTTATATTAATAATACGACGCTTCGTATCTATGTATTAAATTTATTCATAATTGATTGGTATTAATCATTTGCAATATTATTTGTGGCAGCTTAGGGATATAGGTCTGAGACTTACGATCCCAGGTCGCAGGTTTAAATCCTGGCACTGCAAGGCATGGGCACCTTCAAAGGCATCTTTGGGGGCAGACGGGTTAGCAATCACTTTGTAGTATTATTGTACGCAAAGGACGCTCCTAATCATCCTCTTGAAACTTGTCTGTGAGCTGTGCAATCCAATATAATTAATGCAAGAAGTATGAATTAAATAAAATTGTCCCCGGGAATCGAATCTGTGACCCACGATCACTAATCTCAGTCCTTTATCCCTTGACAACCACGGCTCTAAAAATATTTAATAAAATTAAATTCGTGATAATATATTTTAAATAAAAGTATTACACAAGGAAATAGATATAAGCAATTCAAAGATACAGACAAATAATACAGCTAACCGTTTTTCTAACTGAAACCAGGTCTTGGAAAAATTCTTTTGCCGTGTAAAAAGGTTAAATATCGAATAATTCATTCCAAGAGACAAGTGTATATAATAAACAATATCGCAGAAAATAACTTGATAATATGGTACATTGAATAATTAGTTCTGTGTATTTAAAATGAATATTACTCACCGTATTGGTTTTAAAAGGATTTGGTTGTTAATGAATTTTGATGATTTAGTTTTGCCACAAAATATATCATTTTACTAGACTTTTAATCTGCCTAGTTTTAAGACAGCCCCCCTATGGAGTATTATTAAGTATTATTAGATAAGGCGTTCTATTTTCTATGTAACATACTTAAAAGAACCATCGCCGTGCCTTAATGAAAAAAAAAAATCTTGAATGGACCAGACCGTTTTTATATTGCGCGTTTATCAAAACATTTGCCGATTAAATTTTTACATGAATTAAAAATCTATTTTTAATAGATGGTTCTCTAGAAGGTTGGATGTGGGCTGATTATAATTAGCATTGTATACATTTCAGAAACAGGTATAACGAAAATAATAATGTTAAATAAAATTTTGTTAATGAAAATTTTATCGGTGAAATTATGACAAATATATATTATAGATATAAAATCTTTACAACACGAGCTCCGAGTGGTTGTGGAATCGTCAACTAGTTCCATGTATTCCGGTACATTAACATGAACATCTCCGCGGGGACAACACATGCGCGTGTATACACGTCACAGATGTAACTCGGAGCTTTAAATGTTCGAAGCGTCCACAGTGTTCCGCCTTCCGCTCGTAGCTTTATGTTAACAGACAGTTGCGAAACATCTTATCGGGTGGAGCCTTTTCAAATTGGAATGCAAATAAAAAAGTTATATAACAAACTCTGTCTCCAGAGGCCTTTGTGAATTGCGAGACGGGGATAAAAAGTGTCCTATGTTTTGTCGGAGCACAAAGAGCTCGGTTTTATGCATTTATTTGAAGCCTTTAAAACAGTTGATGACTATTCTTTGTAATTTTACTTCGAGTGCAGTTATTTCATCTGCTGTGTTGGTACTATAGTTGACTTTGTTGTGGTGTATTTGATCCAATCGTGATCGTATATATTATTGAGTTTTCACTTATTTATTTATGAAAAACCTTCCTGTCTCCCACTTGCTTCTCGTGACTCGAACTGCCTTTAATGTGTGTACTTTTATAAAAACTATTTTTAATAATTTTTAACGTACCAGTCAAAAATTGTTACCATTTTTTATACATAAAAGAGCCAAAAAGGCCTCCCCTTCTATGTAATTTTATAAAATGTATTCTATGGTGACTTTTAATCAGATAAAAAACTCTTTCTACTAAAATTCACGTCTTTGAGCCATTTGGCTAACCATAAGGTTCAAAAGATATCGTGATGAATTAGCGTGCAGACAGAAACCTCTTTTTAAGCATTTTTTTATCTCATTTTCTTCATAACTCTTATGTTATTTTGACGGGACTTGTACTTGACAAATAGCTAATTCAACAAGGAGTAACTGAAGGCAATTTACTTTAGAATAATTCTTAAACAAAAAATCATATAAACTGTTTTTTTTTTGTTAAATTACACGCGAACGAACCCGTGTGCACAGATAGTAATAAACTAAATTTTTGTTATTAATTATTACACACTTTATTACATAACTATATTTATACATAAAGAAGAAAAGAAATAATTAATGTAACATACTTAAAAGCCAACACTTTATTTATAATATTGCTCGGTTCCACTCTCGATGAAGGAAATATCAAAAACGCGAAGTTAATACCGAATTGTCAAATACTCCAACTTTTAGTAATCATTATTTTTTCTAAAATTATTTAACTGTTTCGTAATCTATCCTTTTTTTTATAGATCTCTTTCACAAAATGTTAGGAAAGTTATAGAAAAAAACTAAATAAATCAGTAAAGTAATTGTAGCGTCTCTAAAATAAATAACAATCGACTTTTTAGTAGCCCAGAGGTAGAGGATTGGGATTTGCGATAGTTAATCGCGGGGTCGATTCTTGGGATACCATTTTATATAATTCGCACTTCACGCGTTAATTATATAATGCCACTGTTCACGAACAAGTTTCAAGGGGGTGGGCAGAAGGGTCCTCTGCGTCCCATAATACCACACTGCGATCAACAACCTGCCTCATAACGAGGCGATCAAGATATATCCCCCATAGATATCTTTGGGCGAAGCCTTGAAGTGGGTATATATGGACTGTCACGACTAACTATTACGTGTAGCTTAGCATCAAAGGAAGGTCTTTAAAACGGTAGGATCTCTATCTTTTTGAAAACTTAGGGTTGGGTATATGATGTAAGAATTTCCTGCGTAAAAAACCTTTTCAGTAACTCACCTTTTAAAATAACAGATATTTTGTTAACATATTTTCTTCTCTCTATAAAGGTAACATTTCTATTTCTTATACCGTTGCGAATACGGATATATACATTTCTCTCTTTACTGCAAATTAGCATACGGTTTGCCTGGTTGTAAACAATGAAGTCTATAGTTGCATGTGCCACCAGAGGTGTCAATATACGGAAGAGCACCGTTACAAACTAGTGTTTATTTTCAGGTAATATTTTTACATTTCCTTTTTTTTACTTCTATCGAAGGCTCTCTACATCAATTACTATGTACATGATAATAAATTATAGATATAAAATTAATAAAGTTGTGAATTTATAGCTCATTTGTCAGAAAACTTTGAAACTTATTTACAATAGCTCTGTATAAAATTCTCAATCTAGAATATGTTACATTATTTTATTTTTTTCTATAGAAATACGTAAGGCCAGTATCTTCTGACAGATAGTAAGCAATAATTAATTTTTATGCAATAATTCAAATTTTGAAAAAGTTTATTTTTACTAAATTATCATTACCTTATTTGTTATTTCTGAAAGCGATATTTTGCCTAGGGTATATCATACATTAGTTAACAGCAAATGCACTAGTTTCACCTGTTTAAAACTTTTACACCTATAACCAATCACCCTGTAGGTCTATTTTTATTCAATCATAGTTGTTTTATACAAAAAAGATAGCATATATTAATTATTAGATCTGTAATAAACACCATTATTAAATATTTATTTCAAATTAATACTGGTTATTACAGTAAATATAAATCCAGTAAAAAAATACTGGCCCGATAAGTTGTTTAGTGTACCACAGATATTGTTTACTCGTAGCACGGTTACAAATAAAAAAAATACCTCTGATTATGATTCTTTTAAAACAGCTAAACTTTTATAAAGAATTCCAAACGCCTATGTTATTAATGTCAGTTGAGAACACGCCCTCGAACAAATATAACTGACAAAGATTTCAGTTTAGTTTGTTTTTCTTGTTGTGTTTATACAAAAGAATAATATAAGTATAGAGGTGAGCTATAGTGGCATAAGTTCTTGATGTCAATGATAGGCAGTGGTAGCCAAGCGGTAGAGTACTAAGAATAGCGATCGTAAGACGCGGGTTCGATTCCTGGAATACAATCTTATTTAATTTGCACTTTGTACAATTGTATAGGATTGTCATCGCTCACAAAGTTTTTTTCAAAGCGTAGAACAGCGTCCTCTGCGCACCATAATACCACACTGCGATCACTAACCCGCCAGCAAAACGTTGCGATTATAGTATATATATATATATATATATATATATATATATATATATAAATGAATGTCTGTCTGTATGTCCTTTATAGATTCGTAAACTACACATTTGATTATGTGATAATCTTTGGCAAAGTTATTGCGCATGAGACCACAAAGGTTTCTCTGTCAGTATAATCAATTTTCGACAGATAGCGCCACTGCCATTCCAATATATATATATATATGAATATATATATATATATGTATCTTTAGGAGAAGCCTATGCCTGAGAGAGATCAAGAAAAAAATACAAAATACCATTTTTTAAGTTTTAATAAAACTTCGGAACGATATGGTCCTACTGTATAAAGATTTCGCGTATGTAATCACAGAATCTAATTGAGTTTATTGCAGGTTATTTTAAGATCAGGGGACATAACAAAGCCTCGTAGCTTTAAATCGAAAGATATCAATATTTTAGTTTTCGTCAAATTAGGATTTAAAGGCATCTGATGATGTACACAAATGAACATTGTAAACGATGGAATCAGTGGATAACAATATTAACCCAAAACACGGCACTTTTGCATTTAGACGATCTCTCAAATATACCACCGCCATGTCGATATAAAAACAACAAACTAAACTTTAAATATCATCATTTATTACAACAAAACTTTATTTATTAAAACCACAACAACAATAATTATATTTTTAACCTGAAATTACTTATATTTCTGTTTGTACATTCTTTATTATTCAATATAAAAATATTTTAACGTAAATTTAATACTGCAGTACAAAGCTGAGTAAGAAAATCTATTGTTGACACTTTTACTTTAAAATATCTTGCTCGCTATAATTTTGATAATTATTATAATTTGAAGCATAATTCAGTTGTAATAATTGTAAGTCAAAAATAATTCATCTTTTGTTTCTTTCTAATAATTGAATGTTACGTTGGAGGTCTGACTAAAATTAAATTTAATTAATAATAATATTAACATCATCAATACGTTAAGTCTATAAGCATTTTATAAACACAAATAATAAAAACAATAAACGTCGCCATAAAATACCGAAGCGGGCAACATCAAGTCGTGAAGCATAAAAAATTACCCGATGCGAGCCGGCGCAGCATTACTGTGTGACCAGATCTTAAAAATAAACGCTCGACGAGACGGTATTCAAAGTACCGGTCTTGTTTCCGCCCTTGCACCTGTTGTCTGAGTCTTTATTTTTGTTGCAATTGATAGCGACTAGGTTCCCAAGGAAATCACTTGAATGTATTCGTTTTAACAAATATATATTCTTTTATTGCTGCACATGTTTTAATACTACTGAGCTGGCGTTTTAATTGTCACATTAATTAAAATTAATATATTTATATAGAGATGACCATAACATAGTTCATTTATGTTTTTTTTTAAATAACTTCTTGGAACCAAAGCTTCAGGAGTTCCATGAGTATATTCCCTTGACCAGGTTCAAGCAGAACGTATCCACTTGTCATACATGAAGTAGATGGAACTCGTTAGAGAAGAAAAGAAAAGATTTCCAAGGCGCGTCATATCGAAGAGAGGCGATGTTGATTGGGTACTACGAAGCACAGATTTGTGGACTTGTGATTTTTTTGGCAAAAAACTGAATAGAAATGGTGCTGTTTCCAAAAGCTTAAAAATGCAGGCGTATTTTTAAAACGTTCAGTGTTGTTTGCTAGAATGCTCCTGAAAATTTGTAGGGTACGATATAACTGTCGGGAAAATTTTCAATAAATACATTACATTTCTTGCTTTATTTAGTAAAGATCTATTACGTCTTTTTAGTATGGTTCTATATTAAATTTTTGATAGGCTGTTATAATTTCAAAAACGTAGTTCGCTAGAGTGGTGAACACGAACAGGCAGACGTGGCGTGGTTAAGTCTCCCACAAAGTGAATAGACGACACAGTAAGAGTTGCGAGAGTCGCCTGTGCACTAATCGCAACGAACTTTGGGGGCTGCCTAATTCTCGCAGTTCGTATCTGTCGACTGAAAAGAAGTTTTAAAAAACAACATAAATGTAATAAATAAAATGATCGCTCTAAAGCTTGTAACATTAATTTATTATTTCTTTTGGAATGCTTCAGTCCAATATCTTATGCGATACGTCTAATGTATCATATCTAATAGATTCAGGCGCTACCTTGCGAAAGTCTATCCTAACTAAGAAAGGGACTAATATATAGCTACTTCCGCTAAGCAATCATAGCATTATATGCAATCATAGTCCTTTTCTTAGTAGTGTATCTTTATTTGACACATTCGTCTAGAGAGCATAAGAATCACAAAATATAAACATACTTCTTAGGGTACTATTTTTTTTAATATATGAACTTATGGTTACAGTTTTATTAAATTCACGTTGAATATAATAAACTTTGTACGGGGAATACCCGTATAAATAATAACTAAACAAAGTTTCAAGTAAATTGCGTTGACAAAATAATCTCTGCAAACATTTTTTACTGTCGCACTCTTTTATTTTGCAATGAAGCAGAGATAGTGACGTATTGTTCTCTCCTGTCTGCTATAAATAAATTTAGTCGACGCCACTGGAGCAAATAGCTCTGTTTCGATGCTTTAAAATGTCGGAAATCCCTCCGAATAGCAACACTTCACTGATTTGTTACGAGCTCACTTCAACTTTACGGTATTTTAAAGTTTTTTCGTTTCGTTAGCAACGCTAAACTATTATGGTTGATTTTATCTGGTACGTATTTTAAGTGTTTTATAAATTAGGTATTATAATTATAGTTTCAACCAAATTTGACGTATAAAAGACTTTTTGCACACTGTTGCCCAAAAAGTATCTCTTTTGTGGGCAATCTTATATATGCAATATTCATCAATATTTTTGCCAGAATATCGCTATCATCCGATGCCGGTAGTTGCAGTGGTATCTAAGCTATCTAAGACCTCGGCGGCTTCCCAGTCTGATCATACAGTAGAATGTAGCAGCTTGAACCAAGACTCCCAAGTGAAACATCGATCTTGGTTTCATATATAATAAGTTTAGTAACAGCGTAGACCAGTTCAAAAATTGAGTCAAGATTTATTATATAGAGAGAAATTCAGAAATCTACATCAGATTTATGGGGACATTATTATCATTTTACAACATTTTAGACTGATTTTATCCCGGTAGATCTCTTCTCAAACGTTACAAGCCAATAAATTATTACCAAAAAACGGGTATGGTATATATCTTGAATTATCTATTATATTAACATAAGTTGTACGTGAGAATCTACCTAATTTTATCAAAAGCTTGTCTCCGTGTGTATCTATATGTTACATCTTATCTGGTCTCGCTACGCACAGGTATTTTAAAAACAAAAACGAAAGAGTTCTTATTGAAAGGAAGTGGATACTTTAAAAGTGAAATATATTAATAAGGACGAGCGATCGTACCGCCTTGAGTTTTATTTCATTTTGCGCTGACCGCTCTGCAAACGGTTTAAATTATAAAAAGGTATATATCGGAAAACCAGTTGCAAGTACATTACGCGTGGCATCATTTGTTCAAATAAAAACGTTGTAAGCGTTACACACGTTTACTTGAAATTAAATCATAATGTATAAGTTATAAAGTCTAAATATAAATAACAAAACTTTCTATGTTCGCGTGGCAGCTTGGTTATAAAATCCAATACCAAAAGGTTGTACATACATTGAGGAGCATTTAATTTTGTATCTAATTCCAGTAGCATTAGGTTCAATTTATCATGGCAAGTGATTTGCATAGTAAATTATCGACTGCAATGTTTTGCGACGTCTCCAGCCGTCATTTAGCTACCAGTTTTGCAGTAAGTGCGTTAAACTTGACGTGACCCATGTTAAAATTACCAGTAATTTTATGCCAATTAAGAGGAGTCGTACATCCGTATGGTGGGAAAATCAAGTCGAAGAAACAAAAACGAAATGTCATTTACGAAAGAAATATCGACTTTAACCATACCTACTTTACTAATTTTAATGACTATGTTCTAAGAGGCTCTAGTATCCCCGAAGGCAGTGTACTTATGAGAAAAACTGTTAAATACTTATTTATTTTCCGCGTAATTTTCTATCGACTTTCCCACGTGAAAGTTAAACTAATAGTGACTTCTGCGTCATCATCGTTTTATCTCTTAGGACGTCCATTGCTGGACATCGGCCTCCACATAGATTTTCAAGTGGACTGAGTGGATCGACTAGTTGAAAGTACCTGCCTTTAACAAGATTTTCTGTGGCCTGCCCGCTGCTACGTCAACTTGCCAATTCGTTGGACTATTTCGGTTACTCTCGTTTCTCTACGGATTTCCTCATTTCTGAGAAATCCCGAGCCATTAAGTAAAGAAAGCCCATGGCTCATTGCACTTTTTGGAGGGTACGCAAATTTATATATAAAAAAGAAAGCGCAATATATATATATATATAAATATATATATATTGCGCTTTCTTTTTTTTTATTTTCGTGGTGTTTCAAGTGTTTTACACCCATGGTCTATTGTTACGTATTATTTTATCGTTTTCAGTTTTGTATAATTATAATTAAATTACCACAATCATTTTTATTTATTTAATCCGTTAATACAGTCAACACGCGTGCCGAAATTTATTCACTCTTTTACTTCTTTATTCTTCTTTTATTTGTCATATGTTCTAACTTTCCTCTTTTATCATCCTATAATTCTCTAGCATTGTTATACATACTAATAGTCTTTCATGCATCACTTCTCTTCCTTCACCTCATTTGTCAAATATCACAAGTTTAGCCTAATATCACCTTTTTACACTTTATTTTTAAGCTAACACTATTTTGTATTCTCATTTCTTATAATTACTTAATACAGGTTATCACAGATACGATTTTCAATTGATTTACGGGGAAGGACATTATCTAATAGCAGACTTTACATTTGAAATCACAATAATGATATCGTGGCCATTAGTGCTATATAACACTAAATAAACCACAATCAGCAATTATGTATACCAAACTTTTTTACATAAACCTATTTAACATAAAAACCGCACCTTCCATACACGCCGTAAGTGATTCGATTTGACGGTAAACCGTTAAACCGGACTTGCTTGTGCATTAATAACCGGTATATGGCGATGACTTTTTTTTGATTTAAGTCGACCTGAAATAAATACCCCGACTCATGGCGTGCGAGTTTCGTGAATGAGTGCATATTTTTAATTGCAAATTTTATTGCGGAAGGACTGTTATATAGACGCAATATTGGAGACAATTTTTATTCAGCGACATATATTTTCGATAAAACGTATTGATTATTTAAATTACTTTATTTTACTTTTAAAATTTCACCAGTTTACGTTATCTAATAAATTATTTAACTGTTTTATTATGCGAAGGAATTATAACCTTACTAGTATCTGTAAGCAGCAAGACATTGATACTTTTTAGATTTTTTTTACGTGATTGTATGGCTGCAAGTGGACTTTGCAGATCCCGAGTGAGCACGGAGGCATGGCGCTGAAGGAACTTAAAATCGCTTTTATAGTAACTCGACGGCTCCGTTGTAGCTTCAGCTCGGGTCGCTAAATATTAATATTTCACCGAATTCGAAGTTCACAAAACGCCTTTAACGATCACCGTTCTATCGCGAATATGTACTTGAGTCCTAATTTTTTTATGTAATATCTTAAAATTGATGTGCAACATTTATTCACATTCAATTCGCATAAAAAATTAAAGAAAATCATATAGAAACGATATAAGAATCTGTTGACGTTGAGTGGTGAACTACTGAACTTTCAAAAGGGTTAACAATTTCGTAGAAATCAGAAAGTTCAGATAAAAAGATTGTTACGAAAGAGCTTTTACTTGGTATTCCAAAGAGCCTTGGTAACCAGTCCAGGGAGTCGCAAATTTAAACTTCAAGCCTTTGTGAATAAGGATTGTTTTAATAATTTTGAGATGCGGAATATTTATACTATTAATTCTCTCTCTCTTATAGTTGTGTACTTAAAAAAGTAAATACAGGCATTTTTATAAGATGAATGTCACACTGAAACATAAGAGTATAAATAAATCAGATGTATAATAATACGCATAACGTTTTAACATACAACAACATTAATTTCTCGTTCAAGTACTGTTGTTCTAAGTATAATAATATTCAGTTTGTAATTCTAAACCAACTGCATTATATACAGCAAAGCTTGACGTTTACAATAATAAGCTCCATACGAAAGCTTTCGAGATTAAACATTTATGAGGCAAAGAGAAAATAACTTTAGAGAGATAGCAAAGAGCGAAACGTCTACCTGATAAAAAATGAAAAGGTCCGCAAAAGAGGGACCGCCTCCCACGGGAATCGGGTTTTTTTAGAGGAACGAAAGATTGATTGTTTACGTACCCTCCTTGAAAACTTTGACACGGACTTAATATTTACGAATAGCTTTTCTGAAAACGTTTTCAAAATTCATTCATCATCACCATAATTTCAGCTGTAAGATTTCCTATATGATACAGGCCTCCGTCAATGATTTCCAATAGGACCGGTAAGAAGCGACCTGCACCGTTTTCGTTTTCATTTATTCATATTATTATACCCATAGATCATTGATAGCAACCACTAGTGTATCATGGGAAGACAGAAGAACCCAAGTTAATAGAAACATGGAACATATTGAACTCCACAGTAATGATATCATTAATATTAAAGCTAAAAGAGTTTCTAATCTAAATTATCCAGCAACTTTCGATGACATTTCAAGCAACAAGATCATTAGTCACCTTGTGGTCATAAATATTTAATGGAATCAGGTGTTATTTTGCGGAAGTCCATCCTAAGTAAGAAAAGGACCAATATTTAGCCACTTCCGCACATTCAGTGGTAGTCATGCAACAAAGTGCACCGCCCGCCAGCCCGCTGATAAATGCGCATGCGGCAAACAATGCGAATTACTCAACTGCCACCGTTAAATCACTCAACACGTGTTTCACCCCTCCACGGGGCATCTTCAGGAGTTATGTTACACCGATTAATGCCAAACACAGATCTTATGGTCCCCTTTCACCAACAGCACCATCACGTATTTGTTTGATGATTAAACCGTTATGGTCTCGAACAAAACAGAATTAAAGAATTCTTGAAAGACATTGAATACTGATGGTTTTATTCCGATCTCACAAGGCGACTGGTTGTTTTTGAGCAGTTTCAGGGTCATCTTAATCTCGTACAGGCCATACAGGATGTCCGGGACATACAAAGGACATTTTGATGTAACATTCATTTATATTAGGGGGACCGAAAAGTATTGTTGTTTTTTCGACATATTTTACAGAGAAACCGATAGATTTTTAACGCTCCGACATTGAAAATTTTTATTTTAAAGGTTGTTGAAAGAAAAGGTGTATATACTGTTGATTAGAAAAAAAAATACTTGTTAAAAATATAGTCCTGTGAATTTAACTTTACAAAGTGACATTACTTTCCGGTCCCCCAAATGTATATAAAAATGAATGTTTGTCTGCATGTCCTTTATAGAATCATCACGTGATGATCTTTAGCAAAGTTGTTGTTCATGAGTCCACAAAGATTCTATCTCCAATTAAGTAAATAAATAAAGCTTTCCAAGTTGGTATGATTAATTCATCAGTCATTCTAGTGAGTTTCATATTTTGCCGTGACATTATAATGAAAAAAATCAATATAATGACTCAAAATGCATTGAATAATGTTAAATATTGTAATGTTTAATGGCTTTCCCTCAAATTTATTTTAATTGGTGGCGAAGTAACGGACTGACTAGTTAAGAAATAAAAAATAAACTCGTAACACCGAAATTTCGTCTTGAAAAAGTTAAAAATCCTTCATAGACCTGACTGTACGAAATACATAATGAAGTTTCACGACATATTTTGACACGTTTTTTATAGTTTTAAATTTTAAATTAAAAGTATATTATTTTAATTTTTATTACAGCATTCAAGAGTTGTTTTAGCTGATTGATATGTATCAAACTTGGTTTATTTAGTCATCTACATGGTTGATATTGAACTGAATCAAACATTATTAAATTTCATTTAAAAATAGCCATTGCTTTGTTTCTAGTCGGCAATTCTTAGCAGATCAGTATTTGGAGGCGGTGGTGGCTTACTATTAATAATTAAGAATCAAAAACGATTCTAAATTGCGTGTTGATGCCAACTTGAACAAAGATATTTTGAATATGTATTTGAATAACACAAAATTGCATTTAGAATCTATAACAATATAGTAAATAAGTCTACGTTTCTACGGGTATAGTGCAAAATAAATAACACAGACCCAAAAAATGTCTAGCATGCGCTAGAGTTATTCATTGCGTGATTGCAGATACAAAGAAAGTATCTCGTATAAAGACAAGATGTCTTATAAGAAAATAAAACCCTATATGTACATTATTTTGGCAAAATACTGACCCTTGTAAAACACGCACACACATTATTAAAACAATAATTGTATTCGAAATACAAGGATAACGTTATTAAATCTTCACAACATTGAACACAATGAAAACAAAGCGTCGGATCTAACGAACAAAACGAACGGGAAATTTTTAATTAGCGTAAAGGAAAATTATGAAACGGTCGTATAAAGCCGAAGTGTGCTTTACGGTTTATAGGGTCGCGTAGGTGAAATTGGTTGTAAAATAAATACTTATATGTTATTTATAACTCACATTTGTTACGCCAGTGTTTTTATGCAATCGTTTCGTCACATGCTTTAGTGATGTAGTGTGCTTTGAAGTTCTAGTAAACGCCTGAGGTATCTCATCAGTGAGACTCAAATCCAGTAATTAGGCTGTGTTCATATCTATTCACTAAAAAGTGCCAAGAAATAAATAAATGGTAATAGTTTACCATAGTCATTTCAGTCGAAAGACCTGCTGGCCTCCATTTAGCGCCTTCCGACGACTCTAACAAGGTCCTCTGCCCCTTGTAAGTGGACTTCCTTGGTTTTAGAAATTTAAGGCTTCTTCGGTCACAATTGTTGATATATCACTATAAATTAAAAACAAATAATATTGTACCATTTATTTAATACAGCCATACACATCAACCCTTGTGATAAATTCAAGTTACATTTGCATTCAAGTTGCAACTCATGATCTACAATTGTCTCTTCTTTACTGTAGTATACCGTTCTTTACCGTTGGTTTTACCAATTCTTTCAATAAAACAAACGCAAAGGTTAATTTTTACAACTGGATTAAAATTTAAGATTACAACAGAACACGCCCCCGCACTATAAACCAAAAAAAGATGGTGATCAAGTTTTATTGCATTATAAAGGTTTTAAGTAAATACCATAAATTTAGTATAAAACGGCACGCTCCGTACTGACGTAATTTGATTCGCTTTTGACGGTATCTTCAAACACAATAAACTTTTGTCGTAAAAACTGCATCAATATAATGGATATTCCATAATCTCTACATTGTTTGACTTGCTCAGTAGTCTTATTTATGCGATATCGGGACTCTTTTTTTATATTAAGCTGCCTAAGTTTCATCATCATCATCTTTTTAGCTGTAAGATGTCCACGGCTGGGCATAAGCCTCACCAAAAATTTCCAATAGAACCTCTTGTGGAGTTGGAACTTAAAAGCTAAAAACTCCCCGAGAAATATTAGGAAAAATGGTATAGCTAACGGTTGTTTCGCCATAAATTTTAATATTATATTATTTATGCGCCATAATTTGAAACCTTATATGAAAGATAGTGACAGACACGTGATATATACAAGAAAGCAAAATAAACTCGTTATGCCTAAATTTCGTCTTCAAAAACATTACAAATTCTTCATGAGTCTGCGTGAACGCATACATAATAAAGGTCCATAAGATATCTCAGACCTTCCGTTTCTTAGTTTTAAATATAAAATTAAAAGTATATTATTAAATAAATCTTAGTATAGCATTAAAGAGTTTTTAGTTGATAGATATGTATGAAACTTGTTTCATTGTAAATATTCACATGACTTATGTAACAGTCTTTTACTGTAATATATAAATTAAAAATAATATATTTTTTTTAAACAGCAACTGAGTTTCTAGTCGACTTTTCTCAACAGATTAACGTTTCGAACCGGTGGTAGTTTACTACTTATAATATTAAAATAATCGACGGTTCACAAACGCTTGAAAATACCAACTTGAATAAAGATATTTTAAATTTGGATTCAGTGTTATCCGACGACCTTAACAAAGTCTTTTGTTCAACTCATGGGTGGGCGCCCTACGCAGCGCTTTGCCTCTCATAACTCCGAAACCTTAAGGCTGCTACCAAGCTATACTGTGCGCTATGATCTGTTCACTACCGCCTCCAAAAATCGCCGGAATATGTTGGTCTATCCTATTGTATTCTACGGGGTAGTCCCACATCCAGCAGTCAAGGTCTTAACGACTGAAACAATGATCAGCTCCTGATAACGGGTACATTAATACTGCTGGTTTTCATTTCAAATAATTATTCTTCAGTGATAATCGCCTTGAAATTTTGATCGCAATTGAACTTTATAAATATATTTTGCCATCGAAGTGATACCGAGAAAATTGCTTGTACCGATTTCATTATCAACATTATCGTTTTATAAGTAGCAAGTCTGGGCTGGCCTCACCCATAGATATTTGTTACGCAGTAAATGACTCAGACTAATTTTTAGAGTATATTTGTAGCGTCCACGTATTATAGGCCACTACGACCACAATACTTTTATGTTAAACCATTCTTGCGCGAATTGAAATTCGAACGCCGATTTAAATTCAGTCTCAATCAGTGATGTGGTCGCTGCCGTTGTGTTTGGGTCGTGTATATATGATTGATTTCACCATTTTGATCACTCTTGGCTATCATTTTCTTCACCGTGGAACAGGCACGAATACGTACTTGGACGGTAAATTACCTCGGCCTGCTAATGGTGCATATATTTACTTAAAAATTAATTAATAGAATACATATAACAAAATAATTGCAAAGTATTTTTTTCTTACAGTTACTAAGCAGACAGTTGGGAGAGGGATTACCGCTATTTATTACGGATCTTTTTTCTCCCTCTGCGAGTCACGCGATAGCCTTTTATAGTGTACAATTTTTCTTACAGGTAATAGTAACTACAGTTTAAGTATATATACATATACATGACTATGTTTTTTATATTTTTTTGGAACCGCTGCCCAATCCCTACTGTACACTGTACCGGGCTAGGTCATCTAAAGAATTAATTATATTAATATAGTTATATAATAATATAAAGAATTAATATTATAATAAGATTCTAGAATGGATTTATTAAGGTGTTCGCAAAGATTCACGTGGTTACGTCTATTGGGTTCTCGATAGAGTTATTCATATACGATTCTTGTGTCTTTAATGATAAAACAGGAGATTGGTTAATAAATAATGCGTTAAATATTTGTGAAGACATTTGAAATTTCAAACAATTATGAATAGAGAGAAATTACGAGAAGAATAAACAAGTAATAATATAAATATATGACTAGAGATAATTGTGTAATTAAAGATTTTCAATAGGATTAACCAAGAACGTAAATATAATATAACACACGGTTATACAAAAAAAAAAAGGAAAACAAAATCTATATTATAAGTATGAAGTACAAAATAATTATAAGGTAGGTCATATAAGTAATTAGGCTATAATTAATTCAGTAAAAATTAAAAACGAAACAGAAATTACATTATGAATAATAAAAACATGAACGTTTAAAAAATGTACCAAAGCAAGAAGGAAAGTCAGTGTGCCCAATGCCACAGTTTGTGTAAAACAATAATAATAAAAATATTTCCTATTTAATTATCGAAATAACAGAAAAAAAATTAAACAAAATTAATAATATTTATTCTTACCATTGTACCAGGAGAAGAAAAATGGTCAGGTCAAAAGAAATAAAAATTACTGTGAATCCACACTTCATTATACATTTATTCTTACAAATAATGTTTGGAAAACCTAATATAAGTAAAAAAGAGTTGAAATAAATTTTATTATTTATCAAGAACGAGCAGGTAAATTGTACAGAATCAAAACGTCAGTAATAAATTGCATGTAACAATCATTTCCAAATTATGGAAGAATTTTTAAAAATGGCAAAAAATAAAACATAATTGATTTGAATTACATTTAAAAAAAATATAATTCAAATTTTAAACAACGTGTTTTTAACTGTCTACGAATCTTCTTTAACGATGCTGCAGTTAAACTATAAAATCGATTTATTGTATCGAAAAACCTCCAATAAATTCAATGTTATACATATATATTTTGTAATTCTCGTCCGCTGTGCTACAACCGAAACGGTGGGTACAGCACTACATCATTTATACTGGCAATAAATGTCAAAGTTTTCCTTAAAACTATCAGAGCGGCCTTTACTGTTTTTTTTATTTTGCGAACCCTTCGGAAGAGGAATATACGATGCCTTATCAGAAGATAATACATTATAGATATAATTGAATTGAGATAGGACGGGTTATGTAAGTTTATGGCTCTATCTACAATCTAAAGGGCCTTTCGACGAAGTTTTATGTACCTAACCGTTATATCTGAAGTTGCCAATGATGGATGATTGTTAGTTTTTTAAAGTGAGGCATCCATGGTCGGTCCATCCACGGAATTGTAAATGTTTTGACTTTAACAGTGTATGATTTTTTTATTTATTTATATACCTGCTAGAATATAATGTACTTGTCTTTTGTTTTCGACAGTTATAATAGCTATAACTTACAAGCGTGTTTACGAAAATCTTCAGTGTAATTTGAAAACGTGTCACCGAATATTTGGAGGACACTACGACAAAAAAAAATATATTTTTCAAAACAGTATACGTGTTTCTTTCCATTGTATTCAAAACAATATATTTATTATCGTTCATCCTATAGTACTTTATACACTTATCATTACGAACACCTTATAAACCATTCTTTGTGTCTTTCTTGAATAAACTCCTTTTTCGTCTTCATTTCAGCCGAAGAATGTCCACTGATGGCATCCCTCACAGATTTCTAATAGACCCGGCCTGTATCCAGCATTTTCCAACAACTTCATCAATGTCGTCTATCTTGCCTTTACCTTGCGGTTCTCTACACAGGAACCTAGAGGCACCACAGCGGTTCAATTTCAATTCAATATGTCATGTTTGTCGATTGCCGAGAGTTTCATCATTTAAGCTTATAAAAGCCTACTGCGAGGCCTGGCCCTAAGGGTGGATATACCAAAATCACCGCGCTTGGCAGGCAAGCAATCACAGTGTGGTATTATGGTAGAGGTGGCTACCCATCCTCTGGAAACTTCTGTGAGCAATGGCAATTCTACATAATTAATAAATACAAAGTGTATATTATATAAGATTTTATCCCGGGAATCTAACCCGCGACCTATGATCACAAGTCTCAATCTTCTACCACTGGGCTACCACGGCTCAGTAACGATGATTATGACACTGAAATATTATTAACTATTGGTCTATCCTTAGTAGAGAGTGGCGCAGAGATAACCTGTAGTAAAACGTTAAATATAAATAATAAATATTATATCTAAAATAAATATTATATCTTTTATCTAAAAACTATAAATCACACAAATAATAAGATATAATAAATATAAAAATACACATATACTATACAACATACATGAAGGGCTCCGTAATTTAGTAGTTACATTCAAATATCCGAAATACCAACAGAAGGTACCGATGAAAACAAAAATGTATTCCAAAGAAAAATACTTGTTTTTCGGTCTCAGGCAGACATACGAGTATAACAGATGATGACTGCAAAAAACTAAGGTTTGATAAGTCGCAGTCCCATAAAAAGGTCGCATTAAATCTTCTTGACAATATTAATAGATATATATAAATATATATATATACATATATATATATATATAAATATGTGTGTGTGTACATATGTATATATATGTTTGTATATATGCAATTAGCAACACCATAATGAAGACAAAGTGTATACCATGTCAAGGTGATCACGATCCTCAGCAATGAGTATAACGATGCCTTGAGGAGTCATTAATAAACAAAGTAAAAATTACAATTAAATATATACATTACTATACTTAATTGAGGTAAATGGGAAACATGTGAAATACATATTATCTTCTACCTGAGAAGCACAGCCTTGCATTTAACAATTTTGTACGGTGTTCTGAACTTTAATGCGTTGTGCTTTTCTGTCTAAGAGTATATTATGTTTCTACTGACTCAAGAGTACTCAAGAGTATTGTAAATCCTCAAAAACCTTTCTAATCCTTTCATTAAACTCAAATAACAGGGCACGAGTAACAACAGATATAGTGAGTGCGACTTTCGACTTGTTTTTCTTTTTTTTAATACCACCGTTATTACGTACCTCTCTTACTCCCGTATCTGATTTTGGGACAGCGCATTTACATTTTCTTTTTTTTTTACATAATTCTTTTCAGATAGTTTTTTATTTCTTTATTCTTCTTTTATTCGTCCTATAATCTAACTTACCTTTCCTTTCATTCTATAATTCTCTAGCATTCCTCCACATACTAATTTCCTTTCATGCATCGCCTCTCTTCTTTCACCTCGTTCCTCGAATGCTACAGGTATAGGTAATTATCATGTTTTTCGCATATCATATTTTTAGCTTTATTTTTATACTATACTATTTTTTATTCTTATTTTTTATATCTATTTAATACATGTTAGGTCAGGCTTAATACTTTTTATCACAAATACAATTTTCAATATATTTCAATTCGGCTAGGTTAGAGTTTGTAACATTATACTCGAAGACAAATCTAACAGCGCATGAGAAAGTAAAAATGTCTAATTAAGGCGTTCTTCCTATAGAACCATGTGATGCTGAAACTTAGGTTACCACCAAAAGAAATCGTAAAAAAAACTGAGTGTGGCTTAAAGGTCAACGGAGAGAAAGCTGATTGATGTCACTCTCAAGGAACTGAAAGACGAACGTTACTCAAAAATCATAGCAGTCTCAGATATCGGCCTAAGAGTGGTGAGACTCGAAAAAGAATGGGCCGACCATATTTTCAGGAAAATAGGTTACCTTTCCAAATGCCTACCAGAACAGAGACAACGGAGAAGAACACAAATTTGGTGAAGGGAAGACATTGTGAAGATAGCAGATATCAACTCTTACTGTTCAAAACATGAAAAGTTGGAAAGGTAGCCTACGCTACATATATAGAAGAGTGAGGATAATAAAGATAATAAGAAAAGCTTTAATAAAGCGTTATATTTGTTTATCGCAATTATGCGCACTTTGCGATAAAAGAAATGGTAAAGGAAGTAGACGACAAAACACCACGAGGACAATCGCCTACACGATGACCTGATAAAATCAAGTCAATAACTAAACTCTACACTACTGTTGCTATGAAAAAAGTAGATGATAGGATGGCATAGTGGATATAAGAATACAATATAAGGTCTTGTATGAGCACAACACAAAGCAGGACACTAGGATCAATAAAATAAAGAATATACGTAAATAAATATTTGGAGGCAGAGTTCGATCATGCGCCTTGTATTTGTGTAGTCCTCTACACAACTAATGCGTTCTTTGTACGGGTAATTGCCGATCAAACATGCCCGAGGGCGAGTCACAAATATATTTAAGCTCACAAAAATATCGTGGGCGAAATGTATGCATAAAATTCTGGCCGTTATGTCGATGTTACCTGGTATTTTTATTGCACGCATAAATCATTGCCTTATATGTGTGGAATTTTTACGTTGTAAAATTATTGCGGTGAAATTTTTTTGAGGGCTAGTTATAAATCAAATGTTTGATATTACATTTGAAAATAAAATATGAAATAGCTAAAGTAAGGTCTCTATATCGAAAGTGTCTGATCATTCTCTAGTTTTAAATAACATCTAGATGAATTTTGATAAAAAAGAGATTCGTTTAATATCAAATAATTATATAACTTTCATGTGTTCACAAAAACATTATCGATTTTTCCAGGTAGGGTGTCATATACAATGTGAATAAGAGACGCCAAAACAAATTTTGTGTAACTAAGATTCAACTTCATTGTTTTTTTTATTGGACCGAATTGTGACTGCTGCCCAAAATGCACTTACAGATTCCGCGGGTTTGAGTTGCCAGTGCAAAGTGGGCGCCTAAGATCTCTTTTAAAAAGGCGAAAATCGAGGGCTCCCTCGATAACCTCGGCACAGGCCGCTACACACTAATATTTCACCGAATTGGGAAGCCGTCGAGCTTCTAGGACGCTTCGGTGAACAATCTAGGCTCAAGGGCTCGCAGTGTGTGCAAAAGTCGAGAGAGTTAAGAATATTTGTGGTCAAATTGTTACTATATTATAAAGGACTTGAAGAAAGAAAGCATATCTTAAAAATTTTTTTTTTCATCTTATACCATCGATTGTATGTTAAACAAACAATTGTTGAATTTAATTTTGCATTTCGTCGATGTTAAAAATACAACGCTGGCTTTAAACATAAGGCATTTACAAAAAAATCAGTTTGATTTACGAATACAATTTAAAAGTTTACTTTTACCAACATTGAATTTGAAAATTTCTTCAAATTCATCACATACACTTTAAATCTGCAGTTATCGAGAGAACCCCTTTTACAACCATCTCGCACTACATCGTTTAGCATACAAGAAACATTTTTTGAAGCGTCGATAAATTGATTTGTATGAAATTTAATTAAATCTATCACTTGTATAGACTCTGGCTAGCACAATTTTCACGTAATTTATACGAATATTTGAAGCTTTTATATCTTTGTCAATAAATAATAAACGCTATTTGTAATTTTGTAAATAGTACATTTTCACTTAATAATATTATCTAAAGAGTCATTGTTGCAGAGTGATTTAATCAGGTACGATGCTTTTTGAAAGCCTCTTAACCGCAAGCAGATTTTTTGTGTCATTACGCTTTTTGAATTGGTGTTTGTATATACGACGTAAATTGAAATATTGGGTTCCGTAGTTACTTGTTCCATGTTCAACAAAACAAGGAGAATTTTAGAAAAAGATCCTCTATAGATGCAACAATAAATTATCATCATCATTATCATCACAGTAAGACGTCCACTGGGTTCAGTTGGAATTGGCCTAATATAAAAAAGCATCTAAATGTCTAAATCTAGATTTAATAGGAATAGAAACATATTTACTTACACTTGTAAGATTTTCGGCATTTCCAGTAATTATATGATGAAAATGTGAATGATAAAAAAGAACGAAAGAGCAATGACATATTGAATTGAGATGCTGAAGAAGAATAACCAAAATTTCTCGGTAATCGTTTACTTTCAAATTAGGACCGTTGAAAATGGCTTGCGTCTAGCGTCTTTCAACAACCTGGAAGAAGGTTATCTGTTCATTCTGTAGGTAAACATCTTACGCTACCCTTGCTAAACCCTGTTCTCCACTCCAGAATCAATGTTACGTTGCAGCAAAGTGGATGGTAAAAAGCCCTATTTTACCGTCCACATTTCTTTTAAAAGAAAGCGTAATGATATTTGAAACTGTGGTGCTGTAAAAGAACGTTGTAGATATTAGAGACTCAACACTACTAATGTCTCCATTATCCAAGAGCTTACAATCAAGCAGTCTCTCGACGATCATTCACTCCCAATGCGTCCGAAGTACCTCGAATAGGCAACGATGATTTTCAATAAAACCAATAGGAATGCCTGCACTCCATCTTTTCGACGAATTTAAGAAGATTGTACTCTTATCTGTGATCTACATGTTCTGCGTGCTGTGACTTGCGCTAGACCTGTTACTTATCTTCGTCTACAGATCCCCCCATTCCTAAATAACATGTCAGTAATATAAAATGGTTAGAAGTCAAGTCAAAAATAACATAAAACAAATCCTGTGTAGCATCGCACAAATATAATAGAACATGTAACTTACGATCCAAATATTTATTTTAAAAATAAATTCCATTTGGAATAAATACGTCGCCAATAAATATAAACCTCTGATATAATGATTTACGTTACAATCGATCGTGAGATATCAATTCAACCATATATTTAATTTAATATACATAATTTGAATAATTTTGCAATATTAAAAACCGTATACGGATCCCCGATGCTAAATAACCGACGGCGGGCGTAGGCGAAGCGAGACATTTCCACCGCCATGGCGCCTCTCTCGTGACCGCATTTCACAACGCGTTGACTACAAGATGCATTAAAAATCTTCCTAAATAGTCGTAGCTGAGCTTTAAATGAAAACCGCTTCCCAGCCGCCGCATGTAGCTTACATCTCGGCCGGTTTGACTAGCGTGTCCGTTAAATAACCGCTTTTCCGTATTTAGTTTTAATAAGTCCCGACTGTTGTTTTTATTAGATTATTTCGATTCTTATTTGGTTTATTATAAATTTATTACGCATAGACTATTACTCATATATAAGTTTCCCCATATAACACTAGATTGCCTAAGAAAGTTATTTCGATTGCTATTTAAATCCATTCATAAAAAAGTTAATAGTATAAAAAATAATCATAAAAAATATAATATTTGTTATTGTACGTAATGACAAATATTATATTTTTTATTATTAATTATAATAATAATTTTTTTAGCCGTAAGATATATTTTTATTTACATTAATAAATAGTTAATTGTAAATATTAATTATATCAAAAACAGAGGAATTATTTTACGATCACCAAGAGAAACTTTTTTGTTGGCTCGTTTACACGGTTGATATAATGTATACATTATTAATTAAAAAAATATATATATTTAAAAAAGCATCTGTTAAGTTTCCGGCCGGCTCTTCTTAGCAAATCAGCGATGCAGGCCGGAGGTAGTTTATTACTTATAATGTCAAAATAATCGACGATTCAAAAGTGCATATTAATGCCCACTTGAATAAATATCGTAATTTTTTAATGGAATTATAGATGAAGAGATATAGGAATTTCAGTTGGAGATCGCATCAGGAATGTGGAGATCTGTGGACTCACCAAAGTAACAGTCATAACCCAGCGGATTGACAAGTTGAAGGATAAGAGTAAACAGGCCACGTAGCTTGAAGGAAAGATGGCTGCTGTGGTCTTACGATTTTGTGTGGTGGCGACCAATAACTGGCTGGCGCAGTGCAATACGTCCATCTATCAGGTGGACAGACGAAATTGTTAGGAGCGCCCAAAACACTGGATGCGTGTTTCCATATTACAAATGATGATGGCAGGAAAAAGACGGCACAATGTATGGAAGCAAATATTAAAGGTTTACAACAAAACTAATCTTTTACAAACCAACATGGCACAATAGTAAAATGAATAATATATAACTGAGATTAAAATACCTCACGTCGGCTGAAGAAAACGAATGTTTTCATTATACATTCAACAGTAGCATTACTTACCTTCTCATTGTCCACATATAAACTTATGACAAAATAGCTCCCATTGTAACTTTCCTATTTACTCCGTGATGTTTTGAGTAGATCACGACTAAAGCTCACTTTTTAGTTTATTTTCCCCAGGCCTGTGTGTTTAGGACGGTTGCTTCTTTGCGAAGGAAAACTTTGTTATGGTCCAGACAATGTGTTTCATATTTTTGTGTTAAATGCCTTTATAATTTAATGTCAAGACTTTGTAATAACTTGGTCACATTTTAAATATTTATCTGTACTTGAAAAGCGGTTTTACAGTTATTAATGTTGATATTTTTTTGTCATTTCTATAAGATTAAATTCACGAACTTCATGTGTCTGAAAATGGCTTCGATGCTTCTGACATTACTATTTATTACATATATTACATATTTAATTTTTAAATGCCGAGTAAATTTGTTAATAATAATTATTACATATTTCGTAATTATTTTCTTATCTGACGGTTACTGTTATGAACTTTAACATTATTATTATCATTGTTATCGTATAGATTTTTAATCCATTAAGTTGTAAGAAAGTGTTGGATCCACATACTCGTATTTTAAATTTCGTGTTCACTTCAAGATCGTTGCTAACTTTCCTTTTATATATGTCTAACTCAATATTATTTATTTTTGAGTAGTATATCTAGTTTTTTACAGTGACCTAAATTACTAAGTTTACTTATTAACTTTAAAAACCGTAAAATATTATTTATTGTATTACCTGTTAAAAACCAATGTACTGTTATAATATACTATCAAATACGACCTTTATCTTTTGACATCAAAAGAGTCGACCTCCTGTTCGTGAAACAAATGTCTCATGTCTGACAAAGGCAAAATCGACTCATCGAGACTAAACATTCTTGAAGAGAATATAAAAATACAAATTTAATTAACATTGCCATCTCCGAGGCGTACACACCATTCCCAAGGTGTGCTATCTTCTAAAAAATCATTTACAGTCTAGTAACCCCTGGCGCAGAATCGTGTTTTTTTATCGACTTTAGGCAAAGCATTTGACCTCTGTCTTAATTGGTATTTAGTGATGTCAAGGTCCACAATGTTATATGCAATTTTTTTCTGTCTTCATTATTTCAATCTTAACTTGAATACTCTCAAATTAGCTCAAAACAATGATGCCGGTACGTTACAAGTAGTGTAAAACCGCTTAATGTTAGTTAAAGGATTTCATTCCTTGCATCTTGTTGTCTGAAAATAGGAGATGTGGAAATTTATTAATATGACTCCGACGCACATTCTCTCAATAATGCAGTTAATAGAACACTGTTAAACTGGCAATTTTTCGCCGATTTTCTAAGTTCCGATGTCTTGTTCTTACCAAAGCATCATTACCAATGAACCTCTTGGCTCGCCTTAGTATGAAGTCCGGAGCTTTAAACTGTTACTTCGCGGATCCGTACCACAAATACCTATAATATTCTATACATGACCAGGCTTGTGTTTTGAAAATTTTTTTTACATGTAGCAGCTTTTTGTATGTTTTCTGAGGTCTCTTTATAAAAGCATATGCATTGACCATAAAAATACTTATTAAATCTATGAAGTCGAGTAATAGGTACACATAATTGGTTTTGGCTTCTCTTATTAATATTGTGTACTTTCACAATTATTGCAAAAACGAATATGTTGTTGACTTACCATACATTGTTGTAGACATACGTTTAATAAAGTCTCTGCTACTTTTATCATTGTATATCATAATATTTCACACATTTCAAATAGTTATCATATAATACTTATAAAGACAGAATAATTACGGTTTCGTAACTCGATATTAAGCATTGTCACATCATAACAAACCTTAGGTTTCTGTGAGAAATCGCATCACTTTCAACACACGTAATCAACTCAACAAATATAATAATATAAAACACATAATAAAACTCTAGTCTGCTAATAAATATTTTTGTGATGTTATTCAAATGTTTTGTTACCGTAAAATTACGTCAATTTTTATTGTGTTATTTTTTATACATAATATACAGGTTGTTTAATTATAGGTGTAAAAGGTTTAAATATGTGAAGGCTGTCAATTAATGTATGATACAACCACTTCAAAAATAAATAATTTGAGAAATAATAAAAACCTGATGATATTACAGTAAGTTATAGCGTTTTCGAAACTCGGAGTTTTCAAAGTACGAGATTTTTAGATACGAGCAAATTTACTATACATTCACCCATTTGAAGCTTTTATATCTACAACTAAACGCCCTGTAAATTACGCTAAATGTAAGGATAATTAATTTAATAAAATAGGTTTGCCTTTTAATTGGAGTTTCGCTCATAAGTCGTCACATTCAACTGAAGTTTGCAAATATACTTGTATTGAATATAAATAGTTTGATGATTATTGACAGGTCAGGACAATGAGAAAGTTAGTCATCGTTGATTTAAACAAAGCTTTGACTTCGTAAAGAACATAAAAATTTATTACAGTAACAAAGAACAGTAGGTACTTACGTAATGTAGCTAACCTATTACGTCTTGATAAGGGAGGCAGTCTCGCAAAACGAATAAAAACGCACCAGTGGAAACAATGGTTCGCGGTGGAACGGCCAGGATAAAGTATATAGACCTACAATTGTTTCGTGAAGGCGATTTCCGCAGTGAAACGTTTTAATGTGCCCGTTGACATGTTACTGATAAGAAAATTGCGTAAATGCAGCCTATAAAGTCGGAAAGCTTCGATAGTTATGCAGGCATGATTGCAGTGGTATGGAGAGAAGAGAATCGTCTACAATCCTTATAGTGTTGTATAGATGTGGTTTCAATCAGTGCATCATATATAACGTACACCCTAAACTGGCCTTACCTTCATATCTCTCATCACTAGATAGGGCCGCCTCTTGTACCTCTAGAGGAATTGTTTCTTTTTATGGTATACGAGAGTGTCAATAAAATAAATATACAAATGAGAATGTATATTATGAAATTAATAATTATGAATCTTACTGGCTTTATTTACACGTAGCGGGAAGGGAACACCCAGAAATCTGTTTATTACTAATTAATTAAATTTTAATACAATTTTGGAATTGTATTAAAATTTAATTCGCAAATTTAACTGTTTCACTTTATTCTCTTATGAAAGAAACAACGCAGATCTTAATTTTCAATCATTCCCGATGTTTCGCTCTCGGAAACAATTCTTTAGAAATTGGAAGCTCTGCAAGCTGAAGCTCTCTCAAAAATCTAAAAGCTTGCTGTACAGACAAGGCGTTTTATTCTCCAACTGCAATATCGATACCCAATTCTATGAATGAAGCCGCAGTCGTAGCTTAACAATAAACAACGAGAATGACAAAGAATGACGTCATCGATCTCGAATCAAAAAAAAGTAATAAGCATGAATTTCGAAACTGTACGCTACTATTTGTTCTCACTCGATTATCACTTAATAAAATTAGTAGCTATATTACAAAGAAATTAGGAAATTCTGAGAAGAATCAAAGTCAACCGGCGGCAGTTGAGGTCAAATAATTCTCGAATAGCGATCAGGAGCAGGTAGATGTGATCGCGGTTATCTTTAAGAGAGGCCTATGCCTTGCAGGACTGTCTATCGATAAAAATTTAGTACGAGAACTTAGTTTCAATTCAAGTACCACCAGCTTTCTGTAATTACAGACATAATTCTTATAAGGGGCAAGCAACCAGGAACTTGCCTTGCAGAAACTCTATCTGCTGAAATTCGACGTAAACCCTTTTAATACTGGTTTACTATGGTTTTAGTGTCACTAAGCCTCTTTCTACTCGAAGTAGTTTCACTTAATTTGGCGCCGACACGTTAATAATACACACGCTTAATTATTATTTAATTTTACCTTTAACAAGTAATATTAATATAAAACCTATAAACTATCGCTTTTCCATTAAATAAATAAACAAAACAAATGTATAAATTATAATACCTCAACTTTTTTAAATAATTAAGTAACAAGGTTTGACAATAATGAACAATGAAGGTCGATATTGAAAAGACTTCCAGAACCGTGACTTCAGAGATCGATTTTTTCTCTAAGCCTTTCGTAATTTTCATGACATTTTGACAGCTTTGTATGTATATTGGAATTGCGTCGCAGGTTTAATATTAAACGCAACTTTGCGTTGTTGTTGTTTGCATACTCTTTCTTTATCATTACCCATTTATAGTACAATTATTATTCATTGATGTGCACAACATTAGTTTTTTAAATATGATGTAACAAGAACAATTTTTTATACTTTAATATATTAACTAACAAAAAGGAAACCATGATAAACATTAAAACGATATTATAGGAAATAAACAAATTTAAAATTATAAGCCCGAAATTTTAATCTGAATGAGGTGGTCCGATCATTGAGATCATATAGTTCAAGGAAGTTATCGCCGACTGTTATAGATAGAAGTAAGCCCCGTCACGGGAAATTGCGTCGGAGGTTATTATGATAATTAGGTACATTAAAAAGCGATATATTTTAGCACATTCATTTTGAGACGCTAAACGATAACGCGAATGCTTTGTATTAATAAATAATAAAAAGCAAAAAAAGCTTCTGACAGTAAAAATCGATTTAAATTTGATGGTGCTAGTTTATGAAATACTAAAATTATTTTAAATTTGGTTATATATTGTATATGGGTTAAATTATGTTTTATTAATAAGGTAATATTGACGTAAAAGATCTGGTACTTCTCGATTCTCAAGGCAAACGGGTGAGATTCGAATAAATAGTGACGCGGCATATTAAAGTTAAAACGAGTTTGTCAGAGAACCCCTGACTTGGGATAATTGTCCAACAGGTGTGGTGGCTTCCGTTGTTTATTTTTGTCCGGCCGCATGGGATTCATCCCAGCTGGAATTACCTGAGATAATAAAGGCGCCCGATATTACCTTCGATTTCGGACAAAATTAAGCTTCTCCCGTAAAGTTCTGACCCTGAATTAAGTGGCAAGTTAATTTACATCTCACACGCGGAACCGGTGTGTATTCGAAATTTAAATTTGTTGTTTAAAGTCCTTTTATTTACAAATTACACCCACAGGCTTCAAGACCAAAAGGTTAAACAACTTCTCAGTTCGTATACTATATATATATATATATATATATATATATATATATATACGGGTTTTAACTAGATCGATAAAATCGTTAGCCTTATTCTCGAATAGGATTTAAAGTACAAGTTTTATATACAGATTATATTGGATTCCTTTTTTTTTTGGATCGGACACTCACTGCTACCTAAACGGCATTTGCAGATTCAGAGGGTTTGAGGCGAAACACTACCTTCGCATAATCAATATCGCATATAACAAATATAACGCAAATAACCTCGACTTGGGCCGCTACATACTGCTATTTCACCGGATTAGGAAGCCGCCGAACTCTTACGTCGTGGAGTGACTAGACTCAAGTTCTAAATCTTGTTTCCCACTCATATTTTGCTTCCAAGGTACGCTAACGGTAATACGGGAGAGTAAGCTATTGACACGACGCACACGAGATATTTAAGAACAATTTCAACATTTGTTTGTCCATTTGTTTGTCGCACACACTTTAAATATACGACCCAGCTTCCTTTTTATTTCTAAACACTGTATCTCATTGAAAAATATACTCCGTTTTCATTACAATAAAATTAATGACCAGATCGTTACACAGCTGTTGAAGGTGAAGAAAATTATAATATGCCAGTTGTGAAAACAGACGTACTTCGAGTTTTTAACCACCTATATAAACACCGCGTGTAAAAATTCAATCATCAATTTACCACGAAATTATTAGTGAAAGTAAAATCATTTATATACATAAAGTTTATATCTATGTCAAAAAAATCTCGAGTTTTGGCATGTACAATTTACTGCTTATCTCTATGTGCACGCTTTAGGTTATATTAAATAGTAAAACAGAGATTTTGTATGATTCAGTGCTATCTATAACTTTGTATCATTTCAGTTGCTAGATATAGGCCTCCCCCAAAAATTATAACAGGTCAGGTTGGAGACAACATATATCCAATGACTTCTCAAGATCGAAGTCCTCGGTCCACCATGTGGGCAGACGTCCCACGCAGCTCTTAACGGCCAGTAGTCTCGTCTGCAGAAACTATAGACCTCAACGGCTATATGTTCTACGCGTTATGGAGCCTGTCAACTACCACGTCAACTTACTTCCGTTCGTCTACGAATGTCAACATCCCTGATTTGATTTGTTAAAGAAATCCCGATCACAGCCTTCTCCGTGGTCCTTTGAGCGACTGCTTGCCCCTGTAGCCCGAAATGAGAGACCACGTTTCATTATCGCAAATAAATATTAATATTCTAAAATAAATATTGAATATAATAAATCCGTAAATAAATATTCGAGCAATTCCGTAATGATTCATATGTTATCTGTAATAACGTACGGTCTGGTACCCGCCGCGGCACAGGGAAGTTATTATCCTATCATTTCTATTGAAAGTACACCTTCAAAGCTCCTTTGTTACGTACGATACACGAATTCTTTGGTATAGACTAATTGGATGTATTTATGGATTGTAAAATTTAAGGAGAATTTCATTTTCAATTTAATAATGTTTATTTTTGGATGAATGATTACTCATGTAATGCTCGAAAGGAAACCTTACAGTGCTTTTTTTAATTAACGATATTTCAAAGAGATATACTTAGAGTATTTGATATTAATATATACTATGTTTAAACTAAGTATGCGCCTATATAGTACGGACAAGTTCAGCTTACAATATTCAGTCACAAAATAGACAGGCGATCATTTTATGGTCATCGAAACACTATAGTACTGAAAGTAGGTCTCTTAAAACCGGTCTTTTCAGAAATACATATATGGGGAAAGCCTATCCCATACAGCTGAAAGGATGATGCGTTTTAATGGAATCGAATTGTTGAACTCCGTATCCTTATTAACGACTTTAGTTCATTCGCAGTAAGAATGCAGTACCATTATTTATCTTCGGCCTTTTTTCAATGGTAAATGTCTAGATAGTCCAAACAATGTTTTAAAATTTGTTATTTTTCGGATGCCATTATTAAATACGTTCTTAAAAGTTATGTATGCTTAAAGTTATTAAAAATACAGAAATCATATTCACAACATATAAATTAAAATTCGAAGCATGTAAATTGTTATAAATATGAAATATTAAACCAATATTTTTTTATTTATCTTGATA
Organism: Battus philenor; assembly: GCF_028537555.1. Lineage (NCBI taxonomy): Eukaryota > Metazoa > Arthropoda > Insecta > Lepidoptera > Papilionidae > Battus > Battus philenor. The sequence goes on along the minus strand of NW_027181688.1, from coordinate 6,321,465 downwards.
ATTGTTTATCATTTGATAAATAATCCGTGAAAGTACTTCTGAATAATTCTCTCAGATGCTGGTTAGTTAATACTGACAGATGCTTGAATTTCAAGGCAATTTTTTTTTTATAAAAAGGACACAAATTGACTATTTTACTCGGTTACATTTATCATGAGCCACAAATATCTGATGAGCTACATGTAGTTCGCGAGCCGCAGGGTGGCCACCCCCGTTCTATTTATTGACGATATTAATTTTTCAGCTTTCTATTATAAACATTATAGAAAGGCTTTTTAGTTTCGGCCTTATATATTTCTCACCTAGTACTATAAGTGAAGACTTGTTATGGGCTCTAAGCTCAAAAACAATATTGCTATATACAATTACGTACAGGTGCTAGTTTTTCACATAAAAAAATTGACAGAAGACAACCATACTACTGTTGAAACTATGTCCTAACAAGTAGCTAGATCTGTAGGCTAGGCAAAAGCAATCAATGAGTCTGTACGGATGCGAAGCATACGTGCAAATTTCACCCTTCCCCAAAACACAATTACCACCATAACGGCTTGCACGTACCCCGCACATGTCACGCAAAACGTGTTGCCTTGTGTACGTCAGTCACACACCTCGCAAATTACTGTGTCGCTGAAAGATAATTTCGGTACGTGACTCGCACATAACGGACTGTCGACGAGAGGTTTGTGAGAAAACTTACAAATTCAGGTGGGCAGTGTTTTAGATGAGTTTTTCTTTATGAGGGCTCATTTTAATTTGACAGTATAACTCACATTAGCGAGACAAGTTTATCTTCGCGCATGCCACGGTTATAGGTGTAAAATATTAAAATGGGTGAATATACACTTTAATTATTATCATACATTTAATTAATATATGAAATAATTAATAGCGTAAAGGCGGTATAATAAGAAAATCTACGTATATCTATGTATTTATCTCTGAAGACTCTGTACTACCAGATAAAAGAAAAATTAATGTCACCCATATCAGAGTGTTTTTATACAAGGCAAATGAAAAAAGGTGATAGATCTTTAAAGCTTTTTGTTGGCAAATGAGCTGCATATTAACCCTTTAAATATTATACACCTACAACCAATCATACTGTATTACCAAAATATATAACATGAGAACAAAGAAAGAAAAAAAAAACAATATATAAATTAAAATCACGAAAATTCTTCCGCAATAAGTATAATATAAAAATAGGTATACTTACGATTACACCGCAAAATATTTACAATAATAAACTATTCGTAAAGTTGACTGATAAGTGAACAAACCAATCAGATATTGAGAACATAAATTAGCTAAAAAACCTCACCGATTGAACATATGCTTTTACAGTTTCCGAATCCTGTTCTATACTCTCCACTAAATAAATTAAAAAAAATTCAAAAACCGTCTACTTGCTTTAGATCGGGAAATATTTAAATGACTAAAATTATTGGGAACAACTGGCTCCGATTTCATATGCTCACGAGATATATCATATCTTGTAATGAAAGTAATGTAATGTCATTAGCTTTTTGAAAAGACCAAGTGACGATATTTTTCCTGCTTATTTGCGTGCATAACTGTCTTATCGTAGTGGTAAAGTAAAAGTTTTTATATTGATGTTTTATAATTGCCTGCAAGGTAAGCCATATTTTAAATGAAAAAAAAATCAGTATGATTTTTTAATTTTATTATGAATTTAATTAGTCGAAAGGAAAAGCTTGTGAATCGTATTATGAAGTTTAGTACAGTGTCAATTAGCATCCAATAAGACTCGTAAACTATACCCCACTATACTATCAGTTGTTAGACCAAATGCGGGGAAATACCCTGTTATAGCGACTGTATCGCCAGACAAAGAAAATAAGTTCATTTATGGCTAACAAAATTTTCAAAATCAAAGTTTTTTCAAATACACAATCATACGTAAGATAAAGAATCCTCAGAATTGACAACGATGACGTGAACAGAAAAATTCAGAATACAGAGTGCGTAAGGAGAGCTAACGTCCAATGCAGGATATAAGCTTTCCACGCAAATTCCAAATAAGATCTGATGGATGCGGCGTACACCTTGTATCAATATATAGTCAATGAAACTAATATATCAATTAATTTCTACACATGGCTTTTAAATAATTGTTTTATGCATACTTTACTAGTTGGCGCCTGCCTGCTTCGCAAACTTAATAAATGCGCTCCGGATGAAATTACGTAAAAATCTGTTTTTTAAAGACTTCTACTCAACAAAAATAATATTTCTACCGAAAAGTCTTAATACTTTATGGTTCCAGAAATATCGTGACAAATCAGTACTTTCGAGAAAAGCTCTTATGTATAGATAAATAATCGAATATTTATTTTTTTATGGATGTATTGCAAAATAAATTAAAATTAATGTTTTATAGCAATATCGTAGTAAATTTTATTCCGGATAGAAGCTCTGTGTATAATAAAGTTACAGAGCTAATGAGATACCATCTAATGTGTCAAGGTACCGAGCATAGACGCGGTGTTGCAGGATGTTATATTTCAAACGACTGGACAGCACCGTATTTTAATATGTGGTAACACTCAATAGGATAAACACCCGCTTCATTTTGACACATGAATATTAAAAATCTAAACATATACATGCAAAAGTTAAACTCTATCTATTTCTCTGGGTTACGTCATGACTAGAATGAAGTTTAATTATACTTTGCTGATTTAAAAAATAAGAAAATCCAACAGAAACATGAAAAAATTATAAAAATATAATGACTATCGAAACTTTGTATAGTTGGCTTTGCCACATTTGACAGTTTGCTTTAAATAATGCGCTTTTGACAGTTTATTTTGAACTACGCGCGTTTAACAGCTTGCATTGAACTACGTGTATTTTCAGATTATTTTGAATTTCGCGTGTGTGACAGTATACTTTGAACTACGCGCGATTGACAGTTTGCTTTGAACTGCCTCCATTTGAAATTTTTCCTTGAACTATGCGCGTTTAACAGTTTGGCTTAAGCTAAGCGCATTTGACAGTTCGCATTGAAATACACGCTTTTAACAGTTTGCTTCAAACTATGCATGTTTGACAGTTTGTCTTGAACTACGCGCATTTGACCGTTTGCGACAGTTTGCTGTAACATTCACGCGTTTCAAAGTTCACGCTATATTGTTGTGTAACACGTGTATTCGTCAGTATTTATCGATTATTAAATTAATTTTTTTATACGTTTATTTATTTGATCACTTTAAAAAATATATTTTAATTAAGACAGCCAGTGACTTCATATGTATTTTGTAATAAGATGTTTAACAATAAGCAAATATATATACGTATAAAAGTTAGTAACCGAAACGAATAACAAAATATTTAAGTCAGTGTTTATATAAGTTTATATAATATATTTATATATTACGAAGCGATAAAAAATCCAAATTTCTGAATTTCAACCCGACATACGTAAGTTACAAATGCTCTCCTGAAGCATTTCAACAACGACGGAACACTTGTTGATTAATGCTGACAAACAAAGAAAAACAAGTATGACGTCATCGACTGAAATTATTCAAACAATCTTATTAATTTTTTTATATATTACCGTCAAAATACTGGTCGCAAAACTTATAGTTGATATATAATTACATATACAAATGTATTGATAAATTTAAACATTAAATAAAAAAAACATGATCGACATAAAATAAAAAAATATATTAATGTGAAAAAAATTGCTTATAACAATTTGAGCATTGGTACTCCAGGGGTGGAAGACGGAGACATGTAGTCGTAGGTCACGGGTTCGATTCCCTGGTTATTTTTAATATAATTAAGAGTTTTTTTTTATTTACATGGGATTGTCTCTCCTCACAAATAAGTTTCCAAAAGATGGGCAACAGCGTCCTGTGCGTACCATAATACCACACTGCGATCGCAAGCCCGCTTGCCAAGCGTGGCGATTTCAGTATATCCCCTATGTATATCTTTGAAAAAGGCTTTTAGTGGGCGTCTATGGATTGAAAAGGTGGAATTTATTACTAAAGTTTTGTATACAAAGTAAATATTTTTATGATCACTGAACTAATCCATTAAATAGTATAGACAATAAAAATTCCATAGATTCATCTACAAAAATACCACTCTGTTACTCCAAAAATATTGTATTTAAACTTCCATCGTTCGTCGACAGAAATTTAAAAAATACTGTCATACAGTGTGTATTTTTTAACAACTGCAGGTCATGTAATGCTAAAAGTAAATACCAGCCTTTTCATACGCAAATTTAAATAGGTAACTATATATTTTTTCGCCGGAAAATTTGTAAAGCTCTATTTTAAAGGTACATGAAAGTTACAGTGTTAGACATACAAAATAGAAAAATTACTGTTAAAAAAGTAAAAAGTATAATTTTTTTCGGAGGTTTCTTACTATCGGATTTGACAGTGATTCAAAAATATATCCAGATTTCTTGTTATATAGTATTATTAACAAAATTTAAATAAAAAAATCTATGTCAAATATGCTAATTTTAAATACTTTTCTTAATTTATATCTGCAACATCCAAAGGTAGAGAACCTCCTTCGGAACTAAGTTCGCCTTGGTACTTGATAAAGAGTATAAGTTATACGTGTAAAAGCTTTAAAGGCTTCTAATATACCGATAACCAATCAATATGTATAGTGTTAGAAGTATGTGCTACATTTTTTCCTTTAATATTTTAATAATAAACGATATGTAAAATTTGCAACTAATGTAAACGAATCCTTACGATGTCATGACTAACCAATAAGGTTAGCTAGAATTTACTATTTTTGACAGACGGTCATTGCAAAGCACAGGCCTCCCTCGAAGATATCTATGGGAGAATATAATCGCCCCGCTTGGCAGGCGAGTTGACGATCGCAGCGTGATCTTATAGCATACAGGGGTCGCTGCTGACATTTACAGTATACAAAACAATTATTGGTTTGACTACAACACTTTATCATTTGATTAAGAAAAAGATATTTACAATAAATAAGTTACGTTCATAAATAATTGTATTTATTTATGTTAAACAAATATAAATTAACACATAATCACACTGTCGTATAAACAATATTTACTATTCAGAATCGAGGTATTGATAGTGTTATCTTAACCATCTTCATCATCATACCAGCTGATGAAAGACTTCTGCAAGGCTTAGACCTCTAACAGAGATCACCACGACGATTTGTCGTGCATTGCTCGTATCCAACGACTTTACGCGACCATAATACTACGTCCGTATACCTACAGAAGGGTCTACATACGTCTACCGGTTTTTTTACGAGCCGTAATTAAATAAGTATTTAAAAGGCATTCAAAATATTTTCCCAGAAATTAATTTAATTGAGTTTTTTTTTAGTAAAACAAAATATGATGTTGGTTACAGTATTTCTCAAGAATTCTTTCAGATACTGGTTAGTTAATATTTTATTAAATATATAATGACACTAAATTGTAAAAGGAACTGGGATAATTTACAGACAGTTACGACTAATCTCTCAAAGAGCCACATTCGGAATGTGCGCCGCAGGTTAACCTACCCTAGTCTATAGTAATAAAATGTATCCGAATGCTAATCCAAAAACAGTCCACAGAAGTATGGTTATAACAAAAAAAAATATTAATACAGTATTAATAATAACAGTCATAGAACTTTTTTAATCGTCCGAACTATATCGATATTTATTTTATTACTACTTCAAGAAAGTATTATCATATACAATGTAAACCAGTGGCAAAAGCACGTTTGTGTACCTTTAAGATCATGAGCAAAAAGTTCCTATTGAAAGATTTAAAAAAAAATCTGCTAAGGATAACTATACTGGTAATAACTTTATATATATTAGCATAAATTGGAAATGATGTGTTCGCCTCCAGGCTTTTTCGACCTGAATATATAATTTCATATTTCCCCGCTGAGTATTGTCCCGCACAAGTCTGAGAATAATCATTTAATTAATTGAATTTATTATGCAAACATGTAATCCAAACTTTGTCGAGTAATTTTTTTGATATATATGAGATAAAATTATTAATTATCTAATTTAGCCATCAATACCAAAATTTATATTAAAACATACATTAACAAGATAAAAAATGTACAATATTTCTATCTAGTAAAATTATTCTTTAGACTATATTTTCATATATGGTACAAAATAAAGGTACAGATAATAAAAAATTCTATAATTAAGACTAAATCATGTATAATTTTCCAATTAGTACAGACACATTAGGTTCAAGTTTTGTATATGTAAAAAGTCATATGACTTTCGCAAATGATAAAACGTAATCAGAATGGCAATTATATATTTGTATGTTTTTCGCTTCGTTCTTATATTTTCGTATAAACGTATACTCAATAAATAAAACATATATAAATTAAGATAACTACCATTTTATTATCGTAATTAATTGAAATATAAAATGAATTGTAAACCATTAATTACGTATCACATCTAAGGTTTTTCTAACCTAACCCAAAATTCTTTCTACTACAATAAATGTATAAACACGTAGTAAAAATATACTGTAAACTGTTTTTTATACTATAACTAATAAATTGATACCATTAGCCAAGATTAAAATAAGATATAGTTCTAATTAAAAAAAAAGTTTATTAAAGCTGAAGCTTATAAAAAATATATAAAAAAATGATGGAGTTAAAAAGTATTTGCTGAATTAATTATTGTTACAAAGTATTTCGTTAGTTAGTAATATTTAAACAAGGATAAAGTACTTGCTGATTATTGTTAGAATAAAAAAAATGCAAGTATGCCGTCATCAACGGAAATAATATCTTAAATAAAAGTATATATAATTTTACTAGAAACCTATTGAGTTTTGTATCCATTACTTTCCAAATATATCTCGTCGGGCTTACAGTTGTGCAATACTTACATATATACTTAATATTGATAAATTTAAAAATTCAATAAAAAGCGTGTTGGAACTTAATTAAAAGATATTTTATCTGCGCAGTCTTAAAAGCCGATTGTAGAATAGACTGTTATTTTTTACATCAAAAACATTTTCCCTAAAAATAATTATTACTAACCTTTTCAACGTGAAGAAATAATTATAATCACTGAACTAATCCACTAAATAGTACACACAATTAAAATTCCATCAATTCGTCTAAAAAAACAGCACTGTTTGTTTTGAAACTCACAAAAAATATAGTATTTAAACTTATTAATATAACAGTATTTTTGAGTCACTGGTTTTAATATTTAATAACAATGTAACTTTCGTCTTTGATTTAAAATGCCGCGTAATACGAGAGCGCACGACGTGTAAGTTCGCATACGGACCACAACATTTGGCGCCCAGGCGGTGACTGAGGGCATAGTGTAAGCTCTACTTGCCCGGCCAGACTCGTTGTCAAATACTCACATAGCGAAGACAGTACGTTAGGTAAAAAACCTTTAACATATACCAGTTGTCCACTGACCGCTTCTTTATGAATGTCATTTTATAAAAACCGTTTATGATAAAATGAAAAAATATGGATTTTGATAAAACGCAAATTTAACCCCATTTTGGAAAGTATTTCTTAAAAGTCGTTCTTGGCTGATTTGTACTTTGCAAATAAATGTTCTGTTTAAATTATAAAGTCATAAAGTTTGAGAAATACTTTGATAAATCAGTGTACAGGTTGAAATCTAGTCAATAAGTAGCCGATCTAGTCCAATGAATTAAAAAAGTTGAAATGCAGTAGGCAGGATATACATCGCGCAGAACAGATAACAGCTGAAGCTTCAAATTTCTAGTGTGGAGACCAAGGTCCAGCACACACCTTTGAAACATCCACCACAACCACATCCACCTTAGAAATAGACAAACTGCCTTATTAAGGTCCTCGGAAGTCACTGGATACAAATCGCTTCCAACCAGCCTTTAGGTATTTTATGAGGGAGGCCTATATCTAATATTAAATTATTTACTTACTTTCATTCATTAACATGTAAGCAAGTTTATATTTTGTGACCTCAAACTTCATTAATTTATGTAATAGCATAAATAAATTTAAAAAGTCATGACAATTTCTCTTGTTATCAAACTTTAAATATATACAATTAAGTCCAGAATTAAATTAAAAACTCATCAAACACATTTTAATTTATCAAACACTGTTTATTTTCATAAAATATGGTTCAAATGATGGAATCATATTCACTAAAGTTTTGGCTCTATGTTGGTTAATACATAAAATAAAATTATTGTGACTTAAACCATAAACTATTTTATGAATTGTTAGTTAGTATCAGTCATATTTTCAATTAATTAAACTTTTCTTTTAGTAAAATAATGTTAAGAATAATTCTTGTATATAGTTTATTATACTTTATCTGGTCTTTGTTACGTACATACCGATTGTTTGTATATATACATTCCCGCCAATTATGTACCTATAATAAATTTGCAGGTCTGCTTAATCTTTGACTCGACAACGACCTTAATCTGAAATCCCTTTTCAACTCCTCGTGCCTCTCATTATTGATCTCTTTCACTCCTTACTACCGGTGCAATAACGCTTCCACACCGCTCGTGTACATGAAAGCTATATCAAGCCGTCTCTTTCGCTCGTCACTGCAGAGTTTCAAAAACAAGGTAGAGGCGCTTTACTATCAATGTGAGTGAACAAAATTAGTTTTTATTTTTCTAATCACATAGTAACATTGTTAAGACATGTTTCTTTAAAAATAAATAAAGCAATTCAATTTTGGAACGTTTTCTTTTTGAACTAGAATGTCTAGACTAAGTTAATTATATAAAATCATAGTATAACAGATTTGTTTTCGTAAAAATTATGTCTTAATTATATATATCTAGGTAAATTAAATTTAAATAAAAGAACTTATATCGGATGTCCGGTGGCAGAATTCGGATTTCAAATTTTCCGTAACCGTTGGTTGGGGAGCGGGGAGATGGTGCCTGATTTGTAATTCGTGCGGACGTTTTAGTCATGATGAAAATATAAAAAGATAGTATAACAATGTGTGTAAGCGAAATTGTTTACGATCTGTATAAAAAGCTACAAATTTCACAGTAAATCATCGTCATCTATTCACATTTTGGGCGTTTACTACTGAACTTTCCCTTGCACTTCCTACCATATTTCTAATATATCCGATTGAACCTGCATCTAGCTACTTCCTACGAAGAAGCGGACGTTCTATGGAAGAAATACAAATTCAAGTTTAAAATATGTTTATTGAAGTAGGCATTTACACGCACTTTTCAATCGTTAATGACTTTGAATTTTGAAACTCAAAAGTTCGTCTTTGCAAATGAAAATAGAGATGATGTAACGGTGATAACGATTTAAGTGCTTAATAATAACATTGAATCTGTTTTTTTATATCTATAAGCAACATATATTAACCCAACTTTGGTACTAGTAAAGAATGTGAATAAGGAAGTAAAATTGTTTTTTTTATTTTTTTAGAATAGAACTGAGGTTTTAGTATAAATTAAAGTGATTTATTAATAGTATGTAGGATTGCCGACTATGTAGTCGTAAGCTAAAGTAAAATAAATACAAACAGTAAAGAGATAAGAAAAAGTTTTGTTGGTTTTTGTAACAGTTGGAAAATATTTTAGTATTCTATCAGTGAGTTGAAACTCCTGAACTGTACCTAAGTTGAATAAAACATATGATACCGTTACGCAAAGGCTATATTTTCAATTGAACAGCGTTGTCTTAGGGATCCATTATTATACTAGAACAATTCAATTTCCTTTTTCCCCAAATTTGTTGTTTTAGGTTTGTTTGTTTTTACCCTCGCTCTGATTGACTCCGTATTATATATTAAAATGTATTTTACCGGATATTTACGATGAAATGAACAAAGGTTATATTTATTTAACAGTTTATTGTAATTTCGTTAATATCTACAGAATTTCTCTTTAATCAAATTCGTTGAAAATATATATTAATTTGAAAATTATGTTATACAGGCTGTTGATTTAATTAAAGTTAACTTTAAGTTTTCACGTTTCAAAATTAAATGATGTGTGATCGTTGAATGAACGCTTATTTCATAATTACGTACTTTTTAGGTCGAACACAAAGTTTGGAATACTATGGTGTAGTTCTATGTTTTGTGGACTAACTACTGCTGAAATGATCATTAAAATTGTGACTTGAGTTTGAAATAATGTACAAGTTAAAAAAAAACATATTTCGAATTATTTGCTGCTCATCCTTTGTACATGATGATTGGCTATATGTGTACAAGCTTAAAATCGGTGAGTGTATAGCTATACAAATAAAACCTGGTGCACACTATCCAAAAATAAAATATTTTAAAAATAATAATTAACGTAATGATAATATAGTAAGGAAAAGAGTTTTCAAAATTCGTATTACCAATTATTTAAATTAATCATTGTTTATTAACAGTGTCTGTAATGTCAGAAATTGACTTATCGCGTATCTATAGAAAAAATTAATTAATATAACATACTTTATTTATAATTTTGCGAAGGATTATTGAAAATAGATCTTTATAACTTATGTCTATAACCAATCACCCTATGTTTTCTCTTTTGTAATGAAAATGTATACAAATTTGAAAAATATTAAATAATATACAGAAACATAATAAGGTCGAAATTAAAAAGAGAAGTACGTGGGAAGTTTGTACTATACAGAATTTTGTTTTTATCTGTACAATGTACTTTTGTTAATATTTTGTATTATTATGACATTCGATTGATTGTAGAAAGTATGTCTTACTTATATTTATGAGGTATGGATACTATGTCCGGTAGTGGTCATTGCCAAAAACCCATACAACGTGGTTAATTATAGTCGCGTTTTACGAAAAGGTGTTGTACGACTAACCTCAAATACTTTGCTCATACTACTCCGTATGGAGATATGATTGAGGCCTAACTAAGGAACTAACCTCAAGGAAAGTATGCTGTGTATTAACCCTTAATTAGGCGCATTAAGAAAATCACTCAATTAGGCGCATGGGGTCTTAAATGACCCCAAAAAATATTGGGAAAAGAGTATCAAAAAGGAATAAAACTTAATGGATTTCTATAGTAATTAATAAAGTTCTTTAATATACTTAACTTAATTTTATTAATATTATATATTATTATATAATATTATATAATATTAACTTAATTAATATTCTTTAATATACTTAACTTTAAGAAACAAATACTTACTATGAGTTTAAAAATATTAAAAAAAAAAAACAAAAACAGTAAACCTCTCTTTAACCTAATTTTTTTGGCATAGCCGAGATCAACTTAAGAAATAAAGTTTATTCAGCCTCATCAGCGGAATCTTCTGTTCTGCATCCGACGCAGTAAATCCTTGAGTGTTGCTGACAAATAAATTTACGACACTTGAAACATTTTGTTGGCACTTTTTTGTCGTCCTTTCTAGGACATGATGAACAGCCCCCGCGCTTAGCTGTCGATTGATAAACCGCCTTGTTCACATTATAAACTTCATTGAGCCGTTTTTTTGTTGTCGCTGGTACATCACGTAGTTGTATGCGATGTTTTTGGTGATCCTCCACAAATACCGCAGCTATTTTCTTCAAGAAAATCCGTCTTGTATATGTCAAAGTCTTCTCAGTATTCGCTTTGTGTATGACAAATGGGTTGATGCCAGATATGTTTATATTCCAGGTAAATGTAAAATAATATTTTGTGCTCGAGTCCTTACTGCGTTCGATGGTGGTACTTTACACCATTTCACTTTCGGGCCATTTGTCTGAGTATGTCGAGATAAAAAATAATTATCTTCCGTTGATACGGGATGTCTTGGATATGTTCAAACTCGCTTTCTGAATTATGAGCACTTTCAATGACAGCATCGTTTAAAGTTTCGTCTTGCGAATCCGAACTAGCAACATCTTGCTCTTCATCAAGCACTTCATCCAGCCATTGCAATACTTATTTGTCGTTAGGCATTTCAATTCAAAAAAAAGAAAAAGCGTAGAAAAAAACTCAAAAATACATAAAGAAATCATACCGTATCAAAATACACACAAACAAAGATAAATAGTAAACAATATACTAATATAAACACAAAAAAAATCACAAAAGTAAAAACTTACCTTTGCCAAAAAATGGAACGTAACTGGGCGCATGGGGTCAGCTCTCTAAAGGACAGCGATGCATGCACATGCGTTAATGTTCTGGATGTGACTAATTTGCGTACCCCGGGGGGAGTGAGGAAGCTAGAAAGAGCGTTAGTACGCTCTGAAGACTGTAAGCCATTAATTTTTGAATTTTAAGCGGCGCTGACCCCATGCGCCTAATTAAGGGTTAAATAAGAATATAATATAGTAAAATATGAACATAAACTAAAGTTAAGATATGTGGTAATAACCAGGATCTGTGATATTTGAGGAACAAGGCGAAGGAAGTGAAGCGATGAATGAACGAAAATAAAAATGAAAGAGAATGATAGAAAATTATAGAATAAAAGAAGGTGAAAGATAAACTATACGATGAATGATAGAAGAGTACAGAAATAAAAAGAAAATTATGTGAAAATACTCATTAAAGAATATCAAACCTTATCCCACAACAAGAAAGGTTGTATGAGAGGTCCCCAATAACAGAGGCCATTAAAAAATAGTAGGCTGTGTAATAAATAAATGTAAATAAGTAATATACGTTTATTAAAAGCAAACAAAAATATTTTCTCTTAAAAACTTATATGTAACTATCTTCAATCAGCCTATATACTTCCATATAGAGAGCATAGAAAGGCCTGTACGTAACTAAACAAATAATTTTAGAAGACAATGTGCATACGCAAAATAGATTATAAACTGTACAAATTAAAATTAATTTCACAGTACATAATATTATAAATTAAGCAAAAGGATGTCCACTGCCGATCACAGTGACCAGATCTTTCTAAAAGATTTCCAATAGTACCAGTGAGAAGCTGCCTGCATTGTCTCTTCTGTCAACTTCAACATTATAGACGAAAAGGTGAAGGATGCAGAGTAACTTGCCTCGGCTACTGCAGGGTGGTTATTGAAAATGTTATTTGGATGAATAAAAGTTAGAATTAGTATAGGGCCAGGTAAGCAGATATATATAAAGGATAAAAATAAAGAATAGTTGTGAGTACCATAGAATATGATATGATAGAAATAAAAATTAATTCGTGAGAATAAGAAATATTGTGATAAACTGTTAGAAAAACCCTGTACTGTGATAATTGAAGAGAGGCGGTGCACAGAAGGAAATTAAGATAAAAAGAGAATGTAAGATTTTGTGACGTATGATACATAATGAATGAATGGTAATATGAAGATCGATAGAAGAGAATGACAACAAAAGGAAAAAAATATTAAATACAAAAGGTCATATTTCCAAAAATTACGTAGGGTGTCCGAGGGGTTCCCAATAACGCCTCAAAAAAACTTATGGAGGAGAACGCTTGGTATATAAGAAACAAAATCACCATCATCAGAAGTATGTTAGCCGATAGATACCCAAGATGCAAGGCCTGCAAGGCCTAGGCCATAGTTAGCTCATTCGTCATGACGAGAAATCGCGTAATGTGAAATCTGTTTTAAAGGACCACAGTTAAACCTATAATGCCGCAGTAATAGCAGAATATTTAAGAATATTTGGTTATAGTGGACTTACAAGTCCACTAAAGCATTTCTATCCTTAATTATTTAATTGGTGGGACGAAGCAGGTACACAAATGTCAAGCCGCCTATTCTTTAATATCTCATGCGCATCTCAGCGGCTCCTTCCCATCTCTGGCCAGGAATCTCAGGCGGCTACTATAGTGGGTATACCAATGTTAGTCATCTAGTATGTGCGCGAAAGGACATTGAAGATGGATAAACGTCTAACCATCTGTTCTTTAATATCTCGTGTACGTTTTGCCAGTACGCCCCCTTTGTGCCACTGCTCACAAACCTCAAGCAGAAATAACATTGTGACTGCAAATGTCAGTCGCCTTCTGAAAACGAGACAGTGGCAGGATGGGGAGATAGACAAACCTCAAGCCGTCTGTTCTAAAATGTTTAATGTGCGTTGCTTCAAGTTTGGAAGAGTACCCCATTTAGGATTTTTTCTCGAGAAAACTCATAAGCTTTTACAATAAACGTTTGTTATACAAATGAAAAAAAAAATAATGTGTGGAAGACCTATGTGATTTAAAAAATGACCATGAATTATTTTTATTTCTAAGGAAAATAGATGAGTGCCATTGCCGTGAGTGTTAAAGTCGAACTGACGATATGGAGCGGCCCATACTACCACTCGCTGCACCTGTGGCGTGGTATAGCGATTTCGGTAGCCTGTAATACCTCGTTTAAGTTGAAATAAAAAAAATTACTAAGTTTTCTGAGGAATCTTTATCCGGAAGCATTTGAAACTCTTTTCTTTATCCCGAACTATGTCACTGTAAGAGCTCTAATTGATTTCAATTTATATCAAATTGGGTTGTACTGTTATTCATCTAACGATGTATATAGGTGATCAGTATACATGAGTTAAAGCGGATGTTTATATAAAAAAAAATATAGCACGCAATCTCTTTTAAAGTTACTTAACATGTTATGTTATATATATAAAAATAACATGTTTTCTATTTTCTTTAATAAATACGAATGACATTTCAAAAACATCTAAGCAAAGTAATAAGTACATTCAATAGGATTTTGGGTCGAGTAAAATTTGCGTGAGTTGGAATTCGGCGATCTGCATGGAGTGCACACTTGGCGCAAGCTACTCTAAACGGATCACAGAATACCGAGTAATAACACCCATATCGAGACTGTTCACGGAATTTTAAATCAACCTACAAAAGTGGAGAGAAAACAAACAATGTTTCGTGCATTTTCGTTTCTCTACAGAGCGCGTATCCGAACGGGAAAAATGAAAAATAAACATTAATAGCATTTGTGAAACAGATTGACTCGATCGAATAACTCTTCCAATTGGAGAATTTTGTATTAGTTACAATTAAAGAAGTTTACTTTTACAAAATCCTAAGTATCCTTGGATAATTAGAATACAGAAACAATTACTAATAATAAACTTTCAGGCTTAATTACGTGTAAGAGACATTTCAATTCTTTGATCCAATTTTTATTTTAAATATTTCAACATAACCGCCAAATGACGCACAAAGATAGCCACGATGACCGATTTTGCGCTCCTCGCATCCAGTTACTTCCCATAACCTTGATTATGTCGTCGGTCCACTGAGAGAGGGCCAACCCACGTCGCGTCTACCGGCTCCTAGTTACAATATTTAATTATTTAATATTTTTTAATAATAAAACATTTCAATAAACAAACACTACATGTCATAATGACTCATCGAAAATCGCCGAAACGTTCTATAAGATCCAATTAAATAATATTCAGGTTGATTGTTTATGTTTTAAAATCGCCTTGCATAAAATAAATGGTTACTTTGAAATATGTTAAATGAATCTTTTTTTATTGCTATGCATCTGTCCAATTACCTCTGGCAGTACAAAGTCTGCGTGAACAGACACTTATAATAAACAAATCAATATTTTTAATACTTATTAATCAGAAGTTCGTGGTCTTTTACATAGGGCTTCAATAGCAAGCAAAGTTACTCAACGATTCATGGAAAGGGCTGTGCTCCAAATTTCTCTAAGAGATAGAATTAGGAACGAGGAAATTCGTAGATGAACGAAAATAACTGACATTACCCAGTGGATTGGCAAGTTAAACAGATGGCTGTTGGGACCTTTAGGTTTTGGAGTGGTTATCACGAACCGTCAAACATAGTATAGAACATCCTCAAACAAGATGGATAGACCTTTTTCAAGTTGTCGGGAGACATTGGATGTTAGTCGCTTGAAATTTATCCCTTTGGAAAGCTATAACAGAGCCTTATAATCAACGGCTGACATTCTGCTTACGACATGGTGATGATATTGATGACGTAAGCTTGAAAGAATGTAGAATAAAAAGAAACGTTACTACAAATTACAAGCTACTCATCCTTTGTACAGGATGATTGACTATGTGTGGTAAAGGGTTATATAAATAGCTCATGTATAGTGCAACCTATCCAAAAATCTGCTTCTGAAATAACACATGACGTAATTATAACATATTAAAAAATATTGTTTACTATCTATCCATGCAGACTTTGTTTTGCAGTTACTACAGCATGATCACTTTATATAGGTTTAAATTCTTGCTTTTTAGCTGTACTTAAATACCCATATAAAGTTATTACATGATCAATCCACCTGTATATACAATATTATCCTTGAATATATTACAAATGTTTCTAATACTGTGTATACAAGAGAACAACGTTCGCAAAAAGGCCGCCTCGCCAAAGCGACTGGCAAGGCGCGGCGTTGAAGAATTTACCTTCACTTAGAAGGGATTCAAAGTTGTAGAACGGAATGACTTTGTTTCGATGCAAATGAACTTGGATAGCTTGAAATGCGGCGCTAAGCGCGAGAGCCCACCCGTTTTGTGCGTAAATCTGGATTAAGTCTAGTGTTTGAGCTCGAGGCTTGAGTTTCCTGTGAAGCTTATTTGCGTACCTATCCAACTTGATTAAAATGTATAAGCTAAATATCGTTAATATAAACAATAGGCTCAAGATTACTTAAATTCAAACTCCTATATAATCATCATCATTATGCCAATTAATAGACGCCCATTGTAAGGCAAAGTCCTTCCCCAAAGATCGTTTCCGATTTCCCGCAACCATAACTACGTCATCGGATCACCTAGTTGGCGTACCCACGCCGCGTTTACTACCTCTAGATGAACAGTCAAATGTACTTCATTGCACGACTACTGCTGCACAGAGGAAGCAGCTATATATTAGTCCCTTTCTTAGGATGGACTTCCGCAAGATAACGCCTAAATCTATTACATACAAATGTACGTGTTATATACTTCCCCCGCTATCACTTCAGACGAACAATTGTTCAAACTGCGTCCGTGATTTTGATCTCGGATCTCGGTATTACTCTAATTTTTACTAGATATTCCGAGTTTACTTCATTAGTCCATATTGTGAAAAAAAAAAACAATAATAATAGTTCAACAAATGAATGGCCAAAGTTCGCTTTGTTTATTTATTACCTGTAACTTACACATACAACAGGCCACATAGCATACCAGAGATTACTTATGACAAAGAAAGGTCTCTCACTCCGAGCCACAGGCGCAGAGTCACTCAGCGAGCCATGGAGGGGGTTATGCGAGGCTATGATCAAGGAATCAGAAGTAAGAGGATACGTAAAGGAATCATGCTTACAAATATAGCATAGCACTGATAAGTGCAAATGGCAGTGTATAGGCCACATTTCTCGCTGGATAGATGTCCGCTGGGGCCTTGATTTTATTAGAATGGATATCACGGATCGGTAAGCGGAGCGTGGGACGTCCACCCCTAGAGGAATAGATAACCCTGTGTAGGTGGATAGGAGCATTACTTGCGGCAACATTGATTCCCTTTTGGAAGAGGTGGAAAGCCGTCATATTTTCATGTGGTTTTGTTGGTGGTGTGACGTAACTAGACAAAGCAAAACCGTGTAACAGAAAATGTGGCGAGGGATGGGAGGCGATGCGTAAATGTAATGTGGCTGAATGCTGTATGTTGAATGTATGCTGAATGATAGATATTGTGAAGGATGAGAGAGGAAAGGTGAAAGTAGGAGGGTGTACGTTCCTGTCCCGAAAATAAGACGGGGGAAACAGTTTTAAAAAAAAATCTTGTGTAGGTTGCTTCTATTCTGTACTGTTGGGATTATATGAGGGAGGCTTATGGACATCTTAAGGCTGTAATAATGATGATAATTAACTGAAGAATTTGAAAAAAAAAAATTAACAACTCCACACAAATTTAAAATATGCACTTTTACAATACACTATCATATGTTTCTTTACTATTTATCTTCAGCCAAAATTTAATTTGTAATAATAATAATGTGTATATATAGTTAGCTGATCGTATCTGTTAATGTTTATATTATTTTATGTGTGAATTTACAGCTGTGACAACCTTGAAGTAAATAGATAAATAAAATAATGGATGAACGAATGATTAAATAGACACGAAGCGTATGTACATTCCATAGAATTATCACTGGATTACGTGTTTAATTTTTCCGCCGGGGAATCAAAGTGACAAAATCCAATGTACTGCAATAGTCGCATTGAACTGCACCAAGTATACATATATCCTTTTGAAACTTTGTTAAATTTAAAACAATACAGAGAATTACGTGGCATAAGTTGCAATTAAAAATGAAAATTGCATCTTAACGTTAATTAAAAATAATGAAACCTAATACCGCCCTCGTGGCTGTGACAGAGGCGGGAAAAATTCAGTTTTATAAAAACGTGCATTAAACCCAGTGCAGTCATGTTGCATTATATTAAAATATATAAGTTGTCTGAATGTACTATGGTTGCTCTCCTGATATAATATTTCACATATAAGCGGCAGTCTTGGTGATCCAGTGGAATTTTTACCAGGACTGTTATTGATCGTAATTTTTTTTAGTCACCTATGCTTCGCAAGGTGTATAATTGTGCAGTAGAAGCAGAAAGAAGCTCAACAATAAAACATCTTTTAAAAAGTGTAACAATATCGATTTAAGCACTTCGTCAGAAATAGCTCAAATGAAAAAATCAATTCTGTTAAAATTCTAATTGAAAAAATTAGTAAATATGAAAATTTTTAAACAATATCATTGTCAAGGATTCTAGTCATATCTCAGTATATATACTATTTACTAAAGCCGTAGGAGGTCCATAAATCTTTGCCATAGATTTTCAATAGGACCTGTTGTAATCTTGGCTAATTTCTGCCTAGTCGCTTTGTAGCATACAGAAACTAAATGAAAATAAATATAACTATTAATTTAGATACTCATTATATATAAGTTGAAGTAGAGTTTGTAAAATAAACTACAACGAGTTTTAACACTGGCGCCCAGTTTCGGCAATATCTACCCTGTGAAGGTCGTCTGAAGATGCACACCGCTTCCAACCAGTGCAGAAATCTAAGGAAGCATATATCCAGCTATACACGTTATGAAGCTGAATATTGGTGGTGATGATGGTGGTGGTGAAGACGACAAATTTCACATTAAATTCCATTTTTTTTTCTATTACACTTTATTTAATATTACTGCAATACAACTAAAATATCATAAAAAAAAATAAAGCTAGCGTAATATTGTATCGAAATTAGTCATGAATTTGTTTATGCGACATTTAAATATGTTGACATACAAATAACAAAACTGAATTTAATTAAGTCAATCAATAAACTACCTGTCAAAATATTTTAAATAATTACGATACAAATTATTGCGATTTAAAACAGTAAATTCTTTCTTTAAAAATGTATATATTTTTTTCTGCTTTTTATTCTGTATTAATTCGATGCTACATGGTATATCCGATCGTGTTTGTGATACGCCGATTTCCCGCCTTAATGCGACATAAATGTCAAATTGCACTGGCTGTCATTAAAAATAACGATCTACGCTAACCGCTTACGTGCTGTGAGCAAGTAATTAGGGATTTTTATTCGGCTACGTAATGTTTGCCGTTGCTTCTAATTGAATCCGATACATGTAAATCTTTATCTTTATGTATAGAAAAATAACTTCAGAGGTAATAATAATAGACAGTATTTTCACCACGTACGCTAACAGTCGATTTACAAAAATAAATAACAGTTTTAGGTACTGGCTGTTTTGAATAAATGCACGTTCTTTTTTTAAATGTTTTTTTCTTGTACTTTCGCCTACCGCCTTTTTTGTTCGCTTGCTGTTTGTTAATTTTCGAGAATTTCGTTCGAGTTTTTATAGTACTCTAATATTACGTGAAAAGTTTATAAATTCCCTGTTATATTAAATTAAAGTACACAATATAATTATTTCGGGTTATTTGCATTCAAAGAATATTTTCGCCTCGATGACCGGTACTGCACTGCCAGTATACTGTCACTTGTCATAGGTCTACTTAGCGTGGGGCCTATCCACGTCGCGTCTACAGGCTCGTGCTAGCCACGCGAAAATCTTTCGGCCCCAGCGGACATCGGTTTCACAAGCTATTTGCTTCGCCCACTGCTACTTCAGACAAATAGTCATTAGTTCTTTTGCGGATCTCTTCTTTTATGATTTCATCTCTCAACGAAACTCCGAGCACAGAACTTTCTATTATTCTTTGGGTGACTTTTTGAAGCTCACTGTAGGTCTACGTAGAAATTTAAAGCTACTATAGGACTACGTCTCGGATCCGTGAGTCGTCACCGGCAACTCACACTGCAAAAAGATCCCCGTCCTCTGGAACTGCGATATTTGGACGATAAAATATTTTGGACCTTAACGAACGTTGCCCTGCCGAAAAGAAAGAGTTCTTTCTAAAAGTTGGACGGTATGTCCGAGGTATATATCATCGTCGAAAACTTCGAGCGTAGCACCTCCGGCTTATTACTGGAGCAGGAATGACATGGACAATGGACATCACACATATTTATTTTAGATCCTCCTTGTCCTCTATGGACTCAGCAATTATGGCTATATTTTATATAATACAGCGTATAATTTCTACGATGGACATATGTATTATAAGTAATTATAATATGTATGTACCTCCATTTTCATACTCTTCGATTATTTGATAGCTGCTTGCTTTATTTTTTTACTAAACATCTCGTTCTAATTGTTGTCTAGAAAAAAATAATCGTTTGCGATAAGATTGGCATTATCATCATCTTTTACTTATTTGATATAATTTATTTTAAAATGGCGTGTCGATGAGAAATATAGACAAATTTTCCTAACTTTAAAATTTTAAATCTACAATTATTATTTTTTATTTGAAATTGTTCGTCATCACCATATACATTAAAGAATAAAACAAAAAGTATACAGACATAAACAAAACCATATAAATGCTATTAGTGGGTTGTGTAAGCCGTTTATATACATATTATTTGACATAGGCCTACTTCCTAGGTTTCCAAAAGTATCAGTTGGAAGCGATCTGCATTCAGCGTCCCGAGGATTTTAACAAAGTCTGTCTACCTTATAGCCCACGCTGCGTTTATTGTGGTCCTAAACTGTAAAGTTACAATGGTTATATGTGCCATATGGGCGTACGCCATTATTTCAAAGTACGAATCTGCAGAGCTATTTCGGTTACTTTTGTTTGTCTACTAATCTTGTTATTCCTGATTCAATTTCGTATATAAATTCCTGGCATAGTACTCTCCGTGGCTACACTAACCGGTTGAAGTAAGATATTGAAATTTGTTGGAAATACAATAGAAATGGAATGCTTTGGCTCAAAACCGAGATATAAAACAATCTTAATAATATGTGAAACGAATGAATAACATGACTACCTGTTTTTATCATACGACTGTAACAGCAATATATATAATTTAATAACATCGTTCGCCATTAGGAAACTAATAGAGGAAACCATAAATTACTATCTGCCACACAGCCAGACATCGAAAGTAGGGTTGTTATTCGTAATTACTTTTGATTAAATAAGA
Source organism: Battus philenor (assembly GCF_028537555.1). Taxonomy (NCBI): domain Eukaryota; kingdom Metazoa; phylum Arthropoda; class Insecta; order Lepidoptera; family Papilionidae; genus Battus; species Battus philenor. The sequence goes on along the minus strand of NW_027181688.1, from coordinate 6,299,902 downwards.
TTTACAATTAAGATTTCATTCGAGTATCGTTACAAATGATAGAAATACAAATCCCCAAATATTGTTGGCGTTTATTAATTGTAATAGATTGCGTATCTTACTTGTTGGATTTTGTGCCGATGTTTTAACTGTACAGATAAAAGCTTTCAATTTTACAGATCGTCTTCAATTAAGGTTCATTTGGTTTACACATCATTAAATTTTGGTAAACTTTTTTGACAGGTTTTGACTATGGCGAACGAGGTATTTGTCTTTACGTTAAAAGTTATGTCATTCCGTGCCTACAACGGAAGTATCTATAACATACGATCCTAGCTTATTCCTTACAGTAACCGCATCTTTCTTTCTATGTTGTATTCGTGTATTATTATCTATATACACTTTTAAAAAAGTGAGAATTCAATCTGTATTTTTATTTATATAATAGTAACACGGCTATTCAATTATTATTACTTTCATAATAAACATACAAATCTTTATTAAGGAAATGGTAGTATACTTATTGTTCATATTTTCTAATTATATTAAAATATTTAAAAACCGACCTAAAATAACATACAAATGACAAGATAAATACTTTAAAAATTCTTTCAGATTTTTAGTACTAAATGGTTTGAATAACAGTTTTGAAAAGTAAATAGTGGCAGTGTTTAAAATATAAACCATAAAAAATAAAATGTTTTAAGATAGTAACATATATTTAGGAGTAAAGTTATTTAAAAGAGGAGACACATAGAATTATTTGTAGTGGTAGTTGCTAGGTTACTAAGCCCCATTATTGTCAAGTTAAAAAGTCAATCCTTTCGTGCATAAGCATTTATAAATTTTAAAACAAAAACTGTTAATTTATTATGAATTAAAGCTAAAGACAAATCATAACGCATAGTTAGGTAGAAAAAAATTTATGTAAATCTATTTTCATAAGAAAAAACTCGTGCGCCGATTGTTCTTGTTGCGTGATTTGCTTGAATTCCTGGACACAGAGTTAAAATAGATTGTGAACGATTATTAAAATACTTTTACAATTTACATAGCATCAATTTCAATAAGCTATTGTCCCAATAATACAGGAGCTGGAATATCTTGTAAAATATTAAGCGTACTTAGAAAAAAAATCCTCGTAGAGTTTAAAGTTAAACTGAATGTTAGTACATTATTCAAAATACTTACTGCATGTACTTTGAAAACATTTAAATGTCCTTCGGTATTGATACCCCGTAAAATGTTTATTCTCTGCTTTCCTTAATGCTAAATCATAAAAAAGGTAAATTTGTCAAAAAGATGTCTTCTTGTAACATATTCGATTTAATTATCTATTTATTTTACTTTAATGGAGAAATATTTAAGTTCCAAAGTATAAAAAATACGTACAAAGCGTATCAAGATTTCAGTCAAAAAGTACATTTAAAATAACTTATTAACGTTTAAGTTTTAATAAAACAAAAGAATTGGTAATTGATATGTCTGTATTGCGTTTGATATTAGATAGATTACGTTTTTGGGACACCACATGTCGAGCCCCCGGCGTGCAATATGCACCACACAATCCTTTTTCTGTATTCACGACACCAAAGACCGGGACCGCCTCGCCTACATTCAAGTGAAGACGGTCAGGATAGGCCCGTTTCGCATCCGATCACCGAGAAGTCCTCGCTTTGCTAACCTATACAACATTCCCTTCCCAGCACCAAACACTTACTGGAATAAGTCTAGAGTAATTTTTTTGTTCACGGATCGCTGTCTAAGCCGCACGAAGCCAAAATCGACTTTTATTTTGACAAAAATACTGTTTTATGATATTGTACTACTAACTAGTTTTTATATATAGGATATAATATAAATAATTGTAAACACAACTTGTTCTATTCCAGGCGGTAGTTCCGAGCATTGCTGATTTTTAGCCTCTCCTAGCTTCCTAAGGTGTTATGTGTAAAAATCACCATACATTGTTGGTTTGCCAAAACTAATATGAATTATAGTGTGTGAGTGTGTGTGTGTGTGTGTTATGGAGTATGTGCGATTATAGGTACGTTTGTGTTTTTATGTTTGTAAATACCTGACTGTACAATGTGGGCTATAACATAAGTAGTTATATAAGCTCAAAAGTTTCCAGAGGATGGGGGTCAGGTTATCTACTGTAAGTTGTTTATAAAGTAAGCAATTTTTGTACATAATTTTTATATCTGTAATTTCATCATATTCCTTAAATGTAGTTGGACTTAGCTATAATTTTGTACTAATGTAAGAATTAATAAAACAAATCTTTTATCAGAAGCTGTAGTAAACAAAAACAAAACGTGTGTACGAAAATAGAGAAAATATTTCTTGCTCGCCAGTCTAGAAAGCCGTGTGTCAACATGCGAGGCGTTTATCGAATAAATGGCTTCATTAGGTGGAATTTAAGACAATCTGTCTCGGGTTACGGCGCTCGCACTTTTCTAATCAGGGTAATTGGAATCGCTCGCGCCAACTCATATTATCGCTTTGTTTCGAGATTTGGTCTAAGCCCTCGGTTTAAATGAACTTCTTATTACTATTAAATAGAAAATTTGGGGTTCGTTGGCAAGCTCAAAGTCAACTCGCCATGGAGAGGTCTATGCTCGATATATCTCTACAGGATCGAATCGAGGATGAATATTATCGATACAACCCAAAGAATTGGCAGGCAATGAAGTGGCGATAGGCAGGATATAGCGCGTAAAACACATCGTCGCTGGTACTTAAATTTTCTGGACTAGGACCTGCAAACATAGCGTGATTATAAAGTATTTAAGAAAAGGACGAATATTTAGCCACTTCCACACATGCAATTGTAGTCGTGCAACAAATGCACCACCCGCCAGCCCGCTTATAAGTGCGTGCGTACAAACAATGCGAATCACACAAACGCCACCGTCAAATATCTCAACACGTGTTTCACCCCTCCACGGGGCAAATTCAGGAGTTATGTTAAACCGATTAGTGCCAAACACAGAGACACTAATCGGTATAACATAAAATAAGGTAACGCCTGATTCCATTAAATATAAAGTATTTCCAATTAACGTTATAACGTGTTATTTAATTATAACAGACTATTTTAATGATGCACCAAAACGTGTAATGCAAATGCTTTGTTATCGCAGATTTTATTTTATTACTGATAAACAAATTATTTGAAATAATCCGTTATAATTGTATTTGAGCCATGTACACTTCTTTTCTTTTTCAAATAAATGTAAATAAAAATGTAATAAAATAGCACGCAAATTTCATTGTAACAGAATAAAATGTAATTTTAAGTGTTTTTTTTAGATAACCGTTTTATAATTGAATTTCAATTTGTAATATATTTTATTATTTATTTATGTTAAACAGGCACGCTAACAGTAAAACGTAGTAAATGTTTATATTAGCCTTGTCTTACTATGTACAAATATAAATTTGTTTGCCTATTGCAGATGTACACAGCTCCGGCCATAAATATGCTAGCTTAAATGTTATTTTAATAAAATAAACAGAAAAAATACTGTCAAAAGCTTATCATACCGATACTATAAGACATGAACAATCTTTTGAAAATAATAATTGACTAGATTTTATACTTTCATTACAATGATATTAAAAAAAAAACTAAAATTACTAAGAAAATTTTATTTTAGATTAATAAGAAATTGTACAGTAATTCTCATATGAAATTCGAAAAGGATAAAATGTACATTTTACAAAAATAAAACATCTCGATATTTTAAAACGAAGGAAGCGTATAAAATACCAACAACTATGCGTTTCCGCGTTGTCGAGCATTCAATCCAAGAATAAATACCACTACTGCGGCCGCAAGAATCTTTACGTTAGTCGTTTCATTCGATATATCGTGGTAAGCCGATACAGTCGTCCGGCAAGTCGATTGATTGTCAAATGGAAAATCAACATTCCAGGTTTCAAAGCTGTAATATAATGCTAACGCCACACCTGCGGTCTACTTTGGTGGTGTGTTTAATTGGTATCGAAATCTTGTAAGCATTTTTTTAGGCAAAACCTTCTTTGTGCTCTTTGGCCTGCCGCCAACCGTATAGTTCTATAAATAGCATCAGAAACTGTCGTCGATATATAATAATCTGTTCTACTTTCATATAAAATACATATAATTAACACTAGAAATAAAGATAAATAATAATTCAAGAAAATCTTTGCATTGACGCTTCTGTCTTCTTGTATCAGCTTGCACAACGCGCATGCGCGGCAACTCCTGTCGACCCCCGCAGCGCACGCGTCGCTCACCAACACACCACGTGGCAACAAACCTACAAAACGTCACGATGTAAACCGCACGTTATTTACAACTTTCAAGCGTTTCCATGGTGACCATTATTTTTTAATTGAATTAATAACATGAACCCTGGTTATAACTCTTACAACTAAACCGCCACAACACCTACCTTTCCCCAGGCTTCTATTACTAACATTTTTACAGACAACTGTAAAATACACTTCCATGTAATGTTTATTGTAGATCTTGTTATAAATTTAAAAGTTCATTGAAGAAAAACTTTTTTATAAAATTATTATAAGGTGAAGGGTTTTTTTAAGTCATAATGAATCTTGCAAATAAATTGCTCACTACTATGAATATATTATAAAAATTACAAAAAAAAATTGTCTTAGTTTATTGTGGCGTCTTTTCAGATTATCACGCGTTTAAAACCTTCGCAGCTTTGAATTGAACGCTATTATAGACGAGTTCATTCTGATTGTAATTTCTTTGGGCTCTTCTGCAATACTCATGGCGTACCCAAGTGGTCATTGTAAATGATTAAAAACTGCCCGGTATATTGACGTTTCGCAAGAATATTGTAAGTTACCATAACTACGATACAATAAGGCTAATTATTGATGTGTTTCAATTTAGAAGTTGTCTTGATTATTGTGATTACAGAGTTAATAACTTTAAAACATATCTCGAGGTGACCGATAGGGGGAAAAAATCATAATGATCGACGTCGACAATTGGATATATGCCTCGTCCATAGACTTTTCATGGGAACAGTTGGAAGCAGCCTTTATCTAGTCTCATCCTACGAATTGAACAAGCTCTTCTATTCGTCTTATGGTTGAGGTAGTGGTATTATCTACGAAGTACACCCGTGTAATAAATTGTTTTGTTACAAAACTTTCAAGTTTATAATCTATGTGTAAATTGCCTTTTGTTTTCGTTTAATTTAAACTATTACTTAAATATCCCGGCGTATCAGCGAGATAGCCAGCTTAACGAAGCAAATTAAACAACTCGATAAAATCTTCGCTTTTGTAAATAAAACACAAAATAGGGTGACAACGGTTACGGCAGTCACGTTTCACGGCGGGGGATAATTTACCAAATTGCTGATCGTACACGTTTATTGTGATATCACGCACGGTAATAGGTTTTTGTGTGAATCTCAACATTTCCACTTACAATGCTGGCTGCGTAGCAAGACATTAATCTGTGAATATAAAGAAACCAACAATGTAATACATACACGATATAAATTAACATTTTTATTACCGTAATCGTTTCAACCACAAACTGTTATACTTCTGATGATTAGTACCAAGTAAGTTATTAAGTTATTAATATTGTTATCGATCTTCTTACATCATTTCTTGTGATCATATCGATTTAATGTTATGGAGTTTTATTTTGTTTATTTAATATAGCGTCTATTGCTCTGAAGCAAAATACAGCCTTTCATATTTTTTAACATGAATTATTTTTTTCTTATGTAAAAAATTATGTTTGTTCGTTATTCTATAAATGTTTCCTTTGTTTGAAGCGACAGAAAAATAAATATATTTAGCTTAGATCTATATAAAATTGCTCAGGTAGATAGCTTTTGCAGAAACCTTCAACTGCGCTTAACGTTTGAAACGTAAATACTCTTTGGTAAAGATTTTACAGTTATATGTTCAAATTGGTGTAAGTAGTTTAGTAATGTTTAGCGTAGAGATTGAATGAGACCGGAGACCAGCGACTGAAGACCGACAACCGCAGGTCGGACATTAGAGACTGGAACCTCAACTTGGTCGGTTGCTATTGACAGGATGTCATTATTATCATTTCGATTAGTTCGATGACTCAAGGGCGCCTGTGACTGCTAACATTATGTATACCTGTTGTAATCATAATTTTAATATCATTTTTTTGTATTTATCAGTTATCATTATGGTTACCCTATTTTACTTAACTGAATGTAGGATAACAATGACACGGGACGCTGTTGAAAGTTGAGAGTTTAGTTTGCGAAGTTACATACTTACTTCTCTATTATACATATTATTAAATAATGGAATATTTAAATGACAAGAGTCCTTGTCAATGATATTGCTTTATTATTTTGATTCTATCTATCGGAAAGTGTATATACAATTAAAGACTAAGGTTTAATTTTTATACGTATTCATAATATTTATTTTAATAAGATTAAAAATTAAATAAGCGAAATACGAAAAAAACCTCTTTAATCTAAATTTAAGACTGTTTTAACAAAATTTCTCAACATTATCAAAGTGCAACTTCTTTACATAGCTAGCAATGTTTAAGATTCTGAAGAGACTGTATATTAGAAAACAGATATATTTTGCGAAATAAATTTGTAGCTCGTTTCATGTATAGAAATATTCTTACGAACAAGTTTCTATGTGGCCAGGTAAGTTATAACTTTTCATCTTTTGCGATAATTACAAAAATTATTAAGTGTTTAAATTTATTGCACATAAATACAGTAATATCAGATTTTGTATCATCATTTAAAATTAGACAATATAACAACATAACGGAACGCCGTTGTTGAACCAATATCCGCTTGTGCAAAAAAATATAATTATGGGATGTTGAATAAATGCGTTCTGTATTATTTAAGAGATATCTATCGAATATGGCATATTTGTTTAACGACCGTGTTGTAAGTATATTGTAACAAAAAATGTAATCAAAAAGTCGATAAAGTGTCATTACATATATTAGTATTACAAGGACGATATTTATAATATAATAAAATGAATTTCTGTTTACTTAAGATTTGTTTTAACACGAACAATTATTGTAACTTTTGATTTACTTGAATATTACCAATTTATATAGAAATTATTTTGTCGCTCGCAATAATTCTATATCGATATTCGCCGTTGGCTAGCGGATGGGTAACTTGAAATAGAAGTGGGTTGGCTACATAACACACAAAACAGACGACTGCTAGGACCAGGGCAGCGGAGTATGTCAACTCACAAGGAGGACAGATTTTCATTAACCCGTAAAAATTTAAATATTTAAATAACTATATCATACTTGGTATCAAATATGAATTTTTATATAAAAATTTGGCAAGCAGGATAACGACGGTGAGAGGTGGTAGTCCAGTGATTAAAAGTGAAACTTACGATCGTAGGTCGTCATTTTGATTCCCCGGATACAATCTTCAATAATTCACACTTTGTACATTAATTATACAGGAACAAACAAGTTTCTAGAGGATTGGAAGCAGCGTGCTTTGCGAAAAAAATAAATAAAATTCAAGAAGTTCTAGATTTAATTCCAGTAGGAATACGAACCATCAATTCAAGTAACGGTCCACGTTTATCCATTTAATCAGAACACCAACAATCAGTAGAGCAAGCATTCCTCTTTTCAATACCCATCTCGGCGGTAATAGATGCTGCATATAGGATTCCGTTCGCGGATGCGCTTTCACGTTGGATGCAATTTCCGATGCCAGCCGGGCCCGTTACAATGTCAATAAAGAGGTGGGCGCGTGAATGATGACTGCGGAATGTTTCAATAGTTTTCGGTGGTCGATTTTATAGCCTCCGCTCTGTGAGAGACGCCGACGACTCGTGTGCACTGGAAGTTTTATAACGGATGCGATTCTTTGAGCTATGGAGTGTTTCACTGTTATATTTTAACAATTTTATTATTAAATTCACATTAAAAATTGTGTACACTTTTGTTTAATTAGATTTTGCAATATATACGTTAATTATTTATTCACATTGGTACATGTCTTGATTACATGTGACGTATACAAAACTACTCTCCTATAAGAGAAAGATTTTTCGTACCGCTTAATAAGTTGTTCTGATATTACTTCCAATTAATTATTAAATTATCAGTTAAATAGTGGCCCGATCACACGCCAGATATATTATAGGCTACAGGTCGCAGGTCTTTTCTTAAAATATGCTACATTAAGATGTTATGTTCTTTTATGTTCAGACACTTACAGTTTTTGTTGTATATTTATTGCACACAATAATTACAGCAGTTCAACTAATGAACACAGCAAACACCTTCACACAAAGATAACCTGAAAATATTTCTTAATTATTCTGAACGGAATACTATCCGTGTATGTATATATGTTTGTGTATGTGTGTTACATTTTTTTTGTATGTGTGCAAAGGAACCCATTCAGAATGGAACCACAGACAAACCGAAGTGCGTTGGTCTTCCATAAGGCAGTGGCGTTTAGTGCGCACGGTAGTGATACATTAAATAAATAACAATAAAATAAATGACTATGGCATTTAGTAATAATTAAATGAGTTAGTAATAAATAAAAAGAAACAACTTATTTTACGAATTATTTCTGTCCAAGTTATAATTTAATAATAAAAAATCCTCGTGGTTTTTTATTAGTTAGTTCAACCAGATGCGCGACTGGAAAAATCTCCAAACGCTTCTGCGCAAACTAGCAAAGTTTAGGAACACGTTTAAGCTTGTTATATTATATATGTATGTATTCAATTAATCAGCATCTTGTATTTTTTAGCTTAATTTACTTATTGCTAGCTCCACAAGTAAATTTTTTCCACTCGTTTACATGACCACAATGTACAATAGGCGTTGCGAAGGTAAACTTATTTCTGCATTACACTTTAAGACATCGAAATAGATTTTTGAAGCTATTTTTATGAAGATTATTTATAAAACTATTTTAAGGACATTGAAAAAGAATTACACCCAATACTACTGCGAAGCAAAAATACTATCACGAAATAACTAATTCTAAAATAAGTTCCAAAATTGTATTAAAAGTATTTTTACCATTTTCTTCTTTCCTTTGATCTCTACTATTGTCAATACTATAATTTAATTGTTTTTCTTTATTTATTACTAGTCCGTCTTTGACGACTAACTCGCCTGGTAGAAAGCGACATTGTGTTTTAAGATGAAGCAGGAAGACTAAGTAAGTACCTGTTCAATCTAACCTTGAAGAGACGCAGGTTATATTTTTCTGAAAATTTTCATCTGTGTCTGTGTTTTTATTAAATCTATTATACTTTAAGAGACAGTGTTTTTATAAGCAATAAGTATTAATGAGACGCGGAAGAGAACTGAAACTATTCGTGGGTTATAGGTTCGATTCCAGGAATACAATGTTACATAATTCACACTTTGTGCATTACACATTGCTACTGCCCACAAATAATTTTCCAGACGATTGGCAGCGTCATATACATGCCGTAATACCACACTGTGATCGCAAACACTACTGCCAGGCGGAGGTGATTATGGTATATCCCCCATAGATATCTTTGCTCCCCCTGTGCATTGCAGTGGGCACCTATAGGCTGAAAACCGTCGATGAAGTATTACCGTAATTCTAATATCATGTGAAATAATTACATTTATCGATTAATGGGTTTTAAAAACTTAACGTTTGATATTAACAAAATTTTTTTAACGTGTCGAATTTTCAAGAGGAACTTTCTAATTACGTTTAAATCCCTCTCTCTCGAGTTCTCAGGGAGCTTATAATATTAATTTGGCGAAGGAAATTAGTTCCTTGTATTCTATTACAATGAAAATAAGGAGGTTTTTCTGTACTTTTTTATTTCTTATGTTTCACAGACACTGACAACCTTCACATATACATTTGGTTTATATTGGAAGACTGTTTAATATAGCTAATGTGACTATGACCACATACAAAATATAAGATATTTAAAAGAATATTCAAATTCAAAATATCTTTATTCAAATAAGCATGCATAAGTATGCATACACTTTTGAATCGTCAACTATTTTAAAATTACAAGTTACCATTGTTCCGGAATGCTGATCTGCTAAGAAGAGCCAGTTAGAAGAAACTCAACAGTTGTTCTATTTAAATGCAATTTAAAAATGTTTGAAGTATACATTATAAAATCGACCATGTAAATGAGTCATTAAACAAAATTATATGCTATAATAGGATTAATTTTAAAATTGACTTTTAATTTTATGTTAAAGCTTAAATTTATATTACATTTTAATATTTAAGAGAAAGTTTAAAATATTTTATGTGACTTTATTAATCACGTTTATTTTTAGATCCATAAAGCATTTGTTAAATTTTTGAAAACGGAATTTGTATGTTACGATTTTTTATTTAACAATTCAAATTAAGGCGTTTAAATATTATATATTGAGAATCAACCGTTAGTATGCTAATTTCTTTATAAATATATTTCAAGAAACCTTTTACTTTTAAGTTATAAATATTTCACTCAGCTCTTGTAAAATGCCATAAATAACTATAATATAGAAAGAGTATATAAATATTATTCCTGTAAGACTAACTTGTATAACCTATTTATGTAAACGTACCATCCGTATATACCAGAAAGTTTTTTTAGAAGGATATTAGGCATAAGTAATTCACGCTTACAACAGCACCCTTATAATAGTGTGGTTTCTTATAAGATCCCTTCTTCACATCGTTTCCTTATTGCTGAGGATTTTAATCCCAAACACATGGAGTAATCATTGTTTTAATTATGCTGTGACATCGGTTTATATCTTTAACATAGTGGAGAACAGTATGAAGCTTAGGTTAAAAGTCGAGTGATTTTGGTGCAATCATTCGTTAAGACTTCAATCTGGTGAATGTTTGCTATCGACTTTTCAAATTACTACCAGTTTTTCGAAGTTATTTATTTATACTGCCTACAATAGTGTGATTGTTTTCCACGGCCTACCAGATGCTACTTAGCTTGTAAGTGATACTATTTGTGCCGCGTTACAATAAGGACACCTAAAAATAAAAAAGATGAGGATAGGATGAAAGCAAGAAGGGATGAAAGAACAAAAATTGCAAGATATTGTGAACGATTAAAGGAAATAATAAAATAAATTGAGAAGTATGAAAGTGAGTGTCGAATAAAGATAAAACTCTGAAAAAACTATGTGTAAATAAAGTCCCTGTCCCAAACTAGATGGGGTACGAGAGGCTCCCAATAGCGGGAGCCATAAAAAAAAATAAGGAAAAAATGTGTCAGCAATATAAATTCGAATTATGTTTTCAAAATAATAAATTTCAAAGCGGACAAAGATTACGTATTTGAACTAGGGAGGCCGCCATGCTCTGGACTTCTCTAGGAGGTCGCTTCTTTTAGGAAAAGATCAATACAATAACTAAAGTAGTCCAGCGCAATGAACAGGTTATGTAGCGCTTAGAACTGATAGCCGCTGGGGCCGGGTTCTGAAGTGGAAACTATGAAAGCATTGCGTAGGAGGTCCGTCCATATGGGCCATCATATGGTAGACAGAAAATTTTTTAAAGATCGCCAAAAGACTCTGGACGCGCATGCTGGATGCTTCAAAATGTCCGCAACAGAGGAGGTCCAGCGAGAAAGGTCCTAACGTTAATTTTTATGTTTGTAATAATGACTTGCTCTTTTATTGTAGATATTCTAAGATACGTAATTATATACCGTTAAATGATAAACAATAGTCGATTTAAAGTCGTTAAAATTTTCTTAGATACGTTTCAATTGAAATCCATTAAGCCTTTGCAATTTTCTCCATTCTCTTTCTATCCAGGATCCGCCGCAAACCGTCGGCTAATCTTTAAAGTATCCGTATCCTCCTGATAGCTGTTGCTTTAATCTACGCAATTTAAACAATCTGATAAAGCTCGAGTCGTTCTTGTAATTAAAACACACAATAGGGTGACGATGTTTTTATTGAGATATGTTTCGATCGTTGATCTAACAAGGGACATGAAATCGCTTTAAATTTAATCATCCGATTAATTTGTAGACTTAACTTGACTTTTGTTAATTAATACCTTCTAACATGAAAGGGATTCTTGGCCAATTTTTTTGATATACACAGGCTGTTTAGTTATAGGCGTAAAGGCTTTATAGGGGTGAATGTATATCTCATTTGTCAGTAAACCTTCAAAGCTCTTACATCTATTTCCAATCACCCTGCATAAAATTAACACTTTAAGATTTTTTAACATTTCTTATTTCTATTAGAATGCGAAAGTCTTGTATCTTCTGGCAGTACAAAGTCGGAAGGTACAAACAGTGAACAAAAATAATTTAGTAATCGTAATTTTTTTAACACTTCATCTTACTATATTATCATTAGGTTATTTACTCTTTCTGAAACCATTGATTATTAGATAGGGAGTACTACATATTAATTAAGAAAAAGACTAATATTTAGCCATTACCGCAGAGGCACTAATCGGTGTAACATAACCCCTGAAGATGCCCCGTGGAAGGGTGAAACACGCGTTGAGTGATTTAACGGTGGCAGTTGTGTAAGTCGCATTGTTTGCCGCATACGAATTTATCAGCAGGCTAGCGGGCGGTGCACTTTGTTGCACGACTACCACTGCATATGCGGAAGTGTCTAAATATTGGTCCTTTTTTACTTAGGATGGACTTCCTCAAGGTAACGCCTTATTCTATTAAATATATATTAATTGACAGCAAATGAATGACATATACATTTACTCCTTTAACCCTTAATTAGGCGCATTAAGAAAATCACTCAATTAGGCGCATGGGGTCTTAAATGACCCCAAAAAAACATTGGGAAAGGAGTATCAAAAAGGAATAAAATTTAATGGATTTCTATAGTAATTAATAAAGTTCTTTAATATACTTAACTTTAAGAAACAAATACTTACTATGTCATTAAAAATATTAAAAAAAAAAACTAAAACAGTAAACCTCTCTTTAAACTAATTTTTTTGGCATAGCCGAGATCAACGTAAGAAATAAAGTTTATTCAGCCTCATCAGCGGAATCTTCTGTTCTGCATCCGACGCAGTAAATCCTTGAGTGTTGCTGACAAATAAATTCACGACACTTGAAACATTTTGTTGGCACTTTTTTGTCGTCCTTTCTAGGACATAATGAACAGCGCCCGCGCTTAGCTGTCGATTGATAAACCGCCTTGTTCACATTATAAACTTCATGGAGCCGTTTTTTTGTTGTCGCTGGTACAGCACGTAGTTGTATGCGACATTTTTGGTGATCTTCCATAAGTGCCGCAGCTATTTTCTACAAGAAAATCCGTCTTGAATATGTCAAAGTCTTCACAATATTCGCTTTGTGTATGGCAAATGCCAGATATGTTTATACTCCAGGTAAATGTAAAATAATATTTTGTGCTCGGGTCCTTACTGGGTTCGATGATGGTACTTTACATCATTTCACTTTCGGGTCATTGCTCTGAGTATGTCGAGATAAAAAATAATTATCTTCCGTCTTCCGATGTCTTGGATATGTTCAGACTCCTCAATTTCGTTTTAAATTATGAGCACTACCAATGACAGCATCGTTTAAAGTTTCGTCTTGCGAATCCGAAGCAGCAACATCTTGCTCTTCATCAAGCACTTCATCCAGCCATTGCAATACTTGTTTGTCGTTAGGCATTTCAATTCAAAAAAAAGAAAAAGCTTCTAAAAAACTCAAAAATACATAAAGAAATCATACCGTATCAAAATACACACATACAAAGATAAATAGTAAACAATATACTAATATAAACACAAAAAAACAACAAAAGTAAAAACTTGCCTTCGCCAAAAATGTAACGTAACTGGGCGCATGGGGTCAGCTCTCTAAAGGACAGCGATGTGTGCGCAGGAGTTAATGTTCTGGATGTGACTAATTTGCGTACCCCGGGGGGATTGAGGAAGCTAGAAAGAGCGTTAGCACGCTCTGATGACTGTAACCCATAATTTTTTGAATTTCAAGTGGCCCTGACCCCATGCGCCTAATTAAGGGTTAAATCTTTTACAGCTATAACAAATCAGATTATACATGTATATCTATTATACTGTTTGCCTATTTTATACGTATGTATCATTATATCTCAGTACATACATTTTTCATGTATTTTTATATTTTAACAATAATTGTCACAGTAATTATATCAAACTGGATTTCTTAATACCTTGTCAATGTAAAAGTATCACCCCAACCTACCGGTTAACACAGTATGATATTTACATTCGTAAGTATATGTGTATAAATTTTTTATGTTTTATGTATTTATTATTATATATGTATGCACAGCAAATAAGTTAAACATTCATCCAGCTTTTACATTTATAACGAATCGCTCGGTGTTTATTTGTATTAGTAAATATGTTTAAAAAAACAAGTATGTTACACTTCGCGCCTTAAAACATTTATGCCTTGTAATAATCGAGTATATGAGTAAGAAAAAATAAAGGAAGGTTTCGCCTGCCTCATGGGTCGTTCTACGTTTCACAGGTTTTGTGGAGGAGTGATGAGCATCAAAACATTGTTAGGACCTTTTGTCCAAAAGCAAGGATTGAAATTTAGAAGAGGAAACTTGTAAATGTATGCTGCTAAAACAGAACCAAATTAATTAGGAATATAGTCGAGTAAAGAAAGGCGAAGTATGAAAGAAGATCAGGTCGTTAACAATGATTTTGTGAAGGATGTGAGCAAAAGAGAAAGAATTTGTGAGGAAAGAAAGAGTCATAAAAGTAAAAATGAAAAAAAAAATTACAAAGGGGGGACTAATGTAAAAAATATATAAAAAATCGTTAGCATAACAAGTAATTTAATACACGAATTTTTTTTTTAATGAATTTAGTTTTTATTTGTTTATGGCTCCCGCTATTAGCGGCACCCTCGTTGTATTTATGGGACATGGTATAACAATCTTATTTATAACATAATATCCTTAATTTAAATACTTATTTAATTTCAAAATTAAACCATTTTTGTTTATTTACAATAGTTTCTGTTTTGTTTATTTTCTCTGTACACGAAACATTAATCACTTTGTTATATTAATTATTAAATTATAAGAAACGAATTCTTTATGTTTTTATGTTTATAAGAAGCGAGATAGACGGGCTAAGCTATATGATACGGTTAAACATTTTTATTAAGCACACAACAAAATTCCGTGTACGTAAGCATCTGTGTAGATCATTTAGTTATTTCTTACGTCGCACCAACATATTTTCTTCCATGTTCATATTTCAACAGAAGGTATGGCTAGTTTTTACGTTCATTTTTCTTTATATCCCCTCTGCGAGGTCCACAATATATCTTTCTTGGCCTTGGATTGTTCGAGAAACGGAATACATATTGTAATAATGTTTTTATTCTTTACTCTTTTGCTTTTTTTAACTTGAGCACGAAATTTGTACATGTATAGTTATAAATTATATTAGTTTGTTAGTGCCGAGTTCGCCATAATGATATTCTATATGTATTTCGTATAATCTTCATTATTTCAGCCGCAATATGTCCACTGTTGGACATAGGCCTCACCCATAGATTTCTGTCTTTCGACTATATTAACATGGTCGGCAAAATAACTCTAAATAATATCTTCATATAATACACAGAACTGTCATATAGTTAAGTTATAAGAAAATAATCGATCTTTGTAACTGTTTCGTAGTTTATCACGTCGTCGTTGTTTCAGCTCATATATGTTTTCTGCAAGACATTGGCCTTCACCAAAGATCTATCTAGGGGGATATATACCATAAACGCCACGCTAGTACGTGACGAGAAAGTAGATGTGCCGTTTGAACGATTAATATTTCGCATCTAATTGTGTTATTTTCGACCATAAATTTTATTAAACGCAAGTGAAAGGTAATATTTTAATTGGTCATTCATATTGTAGAAGTTATTTTAAGCCATAGACTCCCGCTGCAAGGAAAGCCTCCCCTGACATCTGCATGGGGATATACCATCACCACCACGCTTTGCAGGCGGGTTGGCGATCGCAGTGTGATTTTATGGTATGCAGAGGACGCTGCTGTCCATCTTCTTGATACTTGTTTGTGAACAGTGACAATCCTATATAATTAATGCACAAATTGTGAAATATATAGGATTGTGTATAAGAATGTATATTGGGAATCGAAACTGCAACCTATGATCGTAAGTCTTAGTCTTCTACCGCTATGTTACCACTATAATGTATGGGTCATAATTAAGAGGTAAAAAGTGACACTATAGTATAGTTTGCCAAGTTATATTTATAAGTTTTATCGTAAATCTAAATAGTAGCATAAACATGTTCGTTTATGAAACTTATTGAAATTATATTTGGATCTGTACATTGCAAATCCAGACGATCTATAGAATTAAGAATAGATCAATAAATCTTTTTTTGGGCATATTTTTTCTTTCGTGTAACGTGGTTAAAGTATTTCAAAATTCGATATTGATCATCGAAAGTCGATGTCTAATTTAGACCTAACGGTCATATTCTTCTCCAGAACCACTTATAAAAGCATAAATGGACTTTCGTGGATTCTCTTTTGCAGAGACTTCGATTATTTGAAGCACATACGAATAGCAATGTAAATACGCACAAATTAAAATTCATTATTGACTCTATGCAGATTCCTTTGAACGTAACGAGACAAGCACTCCAGTAATTATGCAGAGGTTAAACTATTCGAATGTAAGTACGTTTATTTTAAAGAGACTTACTTGCAAAATGTCGTAACTCCTTTACATGTACATGTATAGCTCAATAAAAATATAGTAAGTGGAAACGGAAATAATGATTAAATTACTGGGTATTAAAATAGATTGCTGTTTAATATTTGTTCCTGCATACTATTATACATATATAACATGAATTGCCGATGCATTTCGATAAAAAATAATGTAAGATATTTCAGAGTAATCACAAATAAGAGTCAAAGTTTTAAAGTTTTTTGATGGCAAATGAGCTATATATATATATATATATATATATATATATATATATATATATATATACATAAATATATATATATATATATATATATATATATATACACCCTATTTATAACATTAAGGCATTATAAATAAACATTTTTTATAAAGAACGAATACGTTTAAATTATATTTATTCGCAGAAAAATGGGCAATATTAAATTGGGATTATTACTTCAATTTATTACCTTACGTTTCTTACGAAATTGTATTAAGCATTTCCAAACATAGTGTTCCATAAATCAACGTCAAAGCGAAATCGACTCAGCAATGGTACTAGCTAAATGAATTCAAAGTTTTCATATCTTTTTAAAATTTTCTCTAGCCTTATTTATGTAACTCATAATAAACCTCAACCTTTCATAAATAAAATTGGATCGGAGTCGCTGAAAAACTTTTTAGATTAATAGGAATTTCTCTTATGCCTTTTCTTTAGTCATATCTTTCTCGGTATTACGTAAATGTATAAGATTCTTAAAGGGGAATTATTTCAATCTGTTTTTCTTATTTATTAATAAATGCAAGAAAAAGAATTAGCTTGTTTCTGTTTAAATGCTTTGTAATATGTATATATGCAATGTGTAACTATTGATTATACTGAACACTGGTAGCCCAACGGTTGAGTACCGAGACTTGTGATCTTAGATTGCGGGTTCAAAACCAGGAATACGTTGCCACTGCTGAAGAACAAGTTTCCAGAGGATGGACAGCAGCGTCCTCTACGTACCACACTGCGTGCGCCAACTCGCCTGCCAAACGTGGCGATTATGTTATACGTCCTCATAGAAAAACATTGGGGGAGAACTATCCCATTCAGTGGGCGTCTATGGCCAGAAACAAGGATGATATCTCTTCTCGATGTTTAAACATTTTCATTTCAACAACGAAACCAAGCGACATAATAGTTGACTGAATCACAGGATTTGTACTTTGCACAAGAAGCACGATTTGAACGCTATTGTAGTGTTTGTGTTTGTCTGTATGATTGAGTAGCGTAAGTCGACCCCAACTGAACATAGAATAGTCGTGTTACTTGTTCTTGGATTCATTCTGTGGATAGATTGAAGTGTTTTGTCGCATTATATTACAAAAATCTAAAATGTTTAATATAGAAGGCATAAATAACGTTTAAAATAATATTCTTGTTTTAAATAATTTAGTAGGATTTAGATAAATAAGGTTACAAGGTGGTGTAAAAACTAACCTAGTTTGTATTTTCATATCTTTAATACCTGTAGTTCTTCAGTTTCGTAATTTTTATATTTTAATCTACAGGAAAATTAAATTCTAAGAACAGAAAATTCATTAATGTTTATAAGATTCGTGGAACTGGGTACATCGTCTTCCGGAAAAAGGTCATGTCTTTAGTACTGTACTGGGTAATTTTCAGTGACCAATTTGTATATACCATAAAAAAATTCCAGAAAACCTAAAATTGGCAGGAACTAGAAAATGAATGAACTTTCAACTTAAAGCCACGAGGCTTCCGAAAGTGCCCTGACATACGAAGAACCTACAACAAACTCAGACGGGTGTTTACTGTGATAAAGGAGTAGAGTAATTTATTACCTAACTCTATTATCACTTAAAACACCCTCCACTAAGATGTTTAATGAACTTTTTAAATTTATTATAATAAAATTTAAACAGAACATAGAAGTTTATTGCTATACCGTTTACCGACATAGGATTTACTATTTTTATGAAGCCTAGAGGAAGGTATAACACGCTAGTGCTAATCTTTTTATTCTTTTCATCGGATAGACGCCCATTGCAAGCCATAGGCTTTTCCCAAAAATCGCCAAGATGATTGGTCTTGCACTGCTCGCACCTAGCGAATTCAATGTCGCCGGCTTGTAGTCATCATCTTTCGGTTACATATACATCGCTATTATTCTTAGATTTATTAATATGCAGAGGGGGTACACTGTCATGTGTGTCTACTAATCCGTTATAATATTTTCTTTACTAAACTTGTATTCAAGAGTCTTATATTATAAAATTATTAAAAATCTTCAAAGTTCATGTATGAATACATAGGTATGTCCGTTTCTACATAAAACTGTACAGAGATGTAATAAATAATAATTGAAATTAAAGTACCGACTGGTCATTGATAGAAAAAAAATTGGATCTAATCGTGATTATAATAACGGCTAAAAATCTATTATCACGGATCATAATAGTTTGACGGATAAAAGATTTGATGGAATTGAAATTAGAGCAAGCAATAAATGTTCGGCTACACTGTTAGCGATTTATCTCAAAGATATATTATAGATTATCGACTTTTTATTGAAATAAAAAAGATAAAAAAGTAGTCTGTCATAACTTTAGTCACGCTCATTAGATCATGTAGAAGAACCTAGAAACTTCTCCTATATGCGCTGGCTCAATTGAGTCAAATCAAACTGCCACAGTAACGTAACATCGAGATAGAACTTTATAATGTAATTGGGACTAAGATATTTAAAGATAACTACAAATTCTCCTTTTTTGGGTTCTTAATTATAAGACATATATTTATATAGATCTTAAAATGTACTCACTGCCTAAAATAGGCTTCCCCTATTGATTTCCAGTAGCACCAATTGGAAATCAATAGATGCGGTCTATCTTAATAAGGTCGTTTGTTTACTTTGTCAATAGCCATCCTGCGTTATGCCGCTTGTATTCTACTCAAGAAATAACGATTTTATAAATTATGGCGTTATTGATATAAAATAATGACAGTATCACAGTTCCCAATTTTTTTTTTTTCAAGTCCGTAAACCTTCGTAATTTCTAATTGCTTGCAACCCAAAAGGGTTTAAATTATAATTTAGTGTATTTAATTTAGCTAAAAACAAAATGATCTAAAAGTGAAGTTAGTAAATAAAAATAATATTGTAAAATATCTTTTTTACATGATATGAAAAATTATAATGTTAAAATTGTTTTTAAAAATTTACTATTTTAAATAAATTATTACGTTCAGTTCATTATTTAAACTTAAGTTTACTCTGTACACCTATTAACTATTAAATTTTGGAGTTTATGTAAGGTTTCCAGGTTATATGGCCCCAGGAACGTATCTTCACTGGTAAAATAAAATCTAAAAGTAAAAGGATGTAAATATCATTGCGATGAGTTCTCTGCATCTGCATTTAGTTGGACTTTACTGTCAATACATAAACGAAAAAAGCATTGAATGGAAGAATTCTAAAATGTTTGAGATCGAATGACAATACTGCATTTGACTTATTTACATGATGGATATTATATGGTACGCATGAAAAACATATTTAAAAAAGCATCTGTTGAGATTCTGGGCTGCTCTTCTCGCGGCTCTTCTCAATAGATCAGCGTTGAGAGTCGCTTGTATTGTAATTTAAAAGCGCTTATAAATGCCTATTTGAATAAATATATTTTGAATTTGAAATTATCATATAGAACACTGATAGTTTTGCGAACGTAAGAATGCCATTATAGGGAACTAAATTTGATTCCAGTTTTTGTCATAATAGGGTTTTTGGCATTCTTTTCTGGATACTTGTATGAATAAATAAATACATGAACACTGTTTTCGCTGACAGTGTGACAGCTTCTTTACCTTGCCACGCTTTAATGAATACTCCAAAGCAACAATCGAATCGAACACTTAATATCATTAATCTAATCATTAATAAGACCGACAAGGTTCAAAAAACCCGCTCCATTTCCGTGCTGTCGTCGAAAACAATACGCGGCATCTACGTTACACATTACGTGATAAACTGTGGCTTATTGTAGCGCATAGTTAACCGGTGGCAGTGAATGCGGTATTGCTCTCTAAATGCAACATTGTATTCATTTGATAGTGTGTAGACAATGTGTTTCGATGACTACACGAAGTCTTGTATATAGAACGAACTATTTTATTGCTTTTCAGGATGAAGACGTAACTTTGTAACCGTATTCAATAAACTTCTATGTTTCAAAAAGTAATAATGATATCTTTAATTATTTACAACATCTCTCTTCAAATTTTTTTTTTTTCAAAAACGTGTGATTTTTAGGAAATTGCTTTTTGCTTAGAAAAGAAACGAGGACAGTTGATGTTGACTCGTATAATGTTATACGTAGGGTAGATTATATAGATCCGTAAGAAAATCTAACAGATCGATATTTGCTAGACAGGTCGTATGTCTTCTAGAAGCGCGCGTGAAAGAGTGAAATCAGGGACTTTAGAGAAGTAGCATTCAGTTTCGCGCTTGGAAACGTAAATTGAGGGTAATAAACACTAACTCTGTGTTTGGCACTAATCGGTGTAACATAACTCCTGAAGATGCCCAGCAGAGGGGTGAAACACGTATTGAGTAATTTAACGGTGGTAGTTGTGTAATTCGCATTGTTTGCCACATGCGCATTTATCAGCGAGGTGGCGGGCGGTGCGCTTTGTTGCACGACTACGACTGCATGTGCGGAAGTGGCTAAATATTGTTCTTTTTCTTACTTAGGATGGGATGTCTATAAAATAACACCTGATTCCATTAAATATCTAAGGGTAATAAACGTAAAAGTGGGTGGAAAAAGCGCCACATGTTAACCATCAAGTTATTTCATTACGCTCTCGTGTAGTTTCTTTAACCGATTACTTTATTTATATTTTCATCCACATAGGATAATTTAAAATGACTACTTGATTAAGTTATTATAAAAGCCAGAGTAAACCCATTCGATGAAAACAAGAATCTGAATAAGCTTCTTTATAATGGCATACTAAAAGCTACGTGGGTTTCAAATGCATTCCGAAAATAGCCAACAATAAATTCAGAACGGCCTTTTTAATTTGTTTTCATTGATTAAATCTGAAATAAACTTAATAAATTGTTAAATAAATTATGTATAATAGACGTAAGATGTTACAGGCAAATAAACTTTATAATGTATACCTATTGGTAATATTCATAGTTTTGACGAGAAGTAACAAGCAATCTACACAGTTTTTGAGTTGAGTTTCATAATACTTTAACTTCTATGTTCCTGGAAGATTATTTATTTATTTACAGAAATCATTAATGAATGAATGAATGAATGTTGAAATAAATTTTTAAAGAAAAAAATACATTTATGGTCATTTTAGTAATGGTTAGTGTTTCCCTAGGCCAAGGCGAATTTTTGATTTTAATACAGTCGGAGCGGTCGCTAGCTTTATGACTTCGTCCACAATTTAGTCGCTATGCAGACGCGATACTGTCTTGCTTCTATCGCGATACTAATGCTCTCTCCGTTCTCTCCCTGTCACGATGCAGTAGTACGTTGTCATCGCTACTGTAGCCCGTTGCAATTGCGACTAACCCGCGCTAGAAACGCACATTTTAGTCGCATCGCTACCAAAAGTCCCCGAGAGGCCTTTATCTTAGTTGTTGGTAATTTCTTTTACTTTGGTTTGTATTCCTCTTTTTTTGCCTTGTTCAACCAATCCCTTCCTGCGGTTTCCGAAATTATTTAAAGTAAGCTTAAAATAGTTTTACACATATGAACTAGATACTCGTATATAAATTTAATACACATAAATCAATAGTTTCCACTAACAGATGTTACATACAATATATTCTAGTTAAAATTATTTCTTCTAGTTAAAAAAATTATTTTAATAACTAAATAATTAAACAGAAAATTCAGTCACGTGAACAGTGGTCAAAAATCAGACACTAAATTATTAAGTAAATTTCGTGTCCATAAGGTTTTTTTACATGTTTTTTTTTATTTTTTTATCATAGATTATTTTTAATTATTACAATTAATTAATAATATTAAACAATAATAAAGTTACAATTTTTATTTTTTATAATTTTTTATAATTAGGTGTTGTATATTAACATGGTCTCTTTCAACAGTCTTATTATCAGTTATGTGATATAGTTTGCAGAATTATAGAGAATACAAAAATTGTTGTACATGTTTTTACCTTGGTTTCATGGATTTGTACCCTAATCCCACTGTTTTACATAATTGTCACAATGTTTTCTACGCTGCCGGTTAATCCTAGATATTTATTACAGTGTTTTAATTAAAATTTATATTATTCTGTGCCTTATTCAATGTTTATTGTTCGATGAGAAATAATTTTTGTTTTAGTTTTTTAATTGTTGTAAAATTCATTTTGTATACTCGTAGTATGGTTATTTATACTAGTAGATGACCGAGTTAAGGTATTCGAATTTATCAAAGAGCATCATGCATCACACATTTCTTCACAATACGTTCACAGAATTATGTAAATTTATGTCTTGCTTGATTTTATTCGCACAATCAACTGAGGAATGCTAGAACATGTAAACTAAATGTATGATATTAAAGCAACCATTGGAAATTTTAAGGCCCTTTGTGAAGTAGAATTGATATATATATCTATATATATATATATATATATATATATATATATATATATATATATATATATATATATATATATATATGTGTGTGTGTGTGTATAATTAATATATATAACATAAAGGACCTTGAATAAGTTCTCGCTGTTTTTTTTTAAAAAAAAAAAATTATTTAAAATACAATGCTTACAATGACATTACTCAAAGTATTGTCCATCATTAGAGACCACTTTCTTTTCTCCCATTTCTCTAGTAGCAATTGAATCCCCCGTCGGAAAAATGACTCATCTTTCGAGGCAATCCATGAATCAAGCCATTTTCGGCTTCTTCAAAAAAATGGAAGCGCTGCTCGCTTAAACCGTCATATATATATATGTAATTTTCTTATTTATAATTGTATTTTTGTTGCAAACCTTTGAAACCTTTTTCACAGATACTCACAGAATAAGATCAGTCTTGTTTATTCTTATCGTATACTTTTATGATATAGAAGAAATTAAGTTATGAAACTTAACGTAAACTTATCCTCGGACCAGTCTAATAAAATTTAAGTAAAATAAGTCCATAGAGGCTCACTGAAAGGCATAGGTCTCTCCGAAGATATCTATGGGAAATATATCATTATTACTCCGCTTGGCTGGCGGATTTTTGGTGTGGGCATTATGGTAGGCAGATTACGTTGCTGCCCATCCTCTGGAGAATTGTTTTTAAGTAGTGGCAATTCTATGTAATTAATGCACCCGGGAATCGAACATGTGACCTTCGATCGCAAGTTTCAGTCCATACCGACATATATTTCGAGTGTGTTATATTATTTTAGGTTATATTTTTGCTTTGTTGCTCTATGTAGTTTCATGTTCTGCTATTAAATTAATTTTATTGTATTGTTCCAATTAATATTTGTTTATGATTTTTTAGAGTAATTATTACTGTTTTATCTCATGTTTCAGACCTTCTATAAGCAACTAAACAAACCAAAAAGTTACGATCTCGTAGACCATAATTCAACATTCGATTTCTAATAACAGCCATTTTGTGATATTGATGTTACTGGTCAACGACGGAAATTACTATCCCAGTACGTGACGAGAAAGTAGATGTGCCGTTTAAATGACTGATATTTCACATCTAATTGTGTTATTTTCGACAATAAATATTATTAAACGCAAATGAAAGGTAATCATTTTATTGGTTATTCATATTGTAGAAGTCATTTCAGCCTATAAACGCCTGCTGCAAGGCATAAGCTTCCCCTATATTTATGGGATAAACCATTATCGCCACGTTTTGCAGGTTGGAGACCGCAAGTAAGAAAAGGACTAATAAATAGCTACTTCGGCTATGTAGCAGTAGTTGCAGCCTCAGCGGGCTACTTAAATACTTTGCAATTTCGCAGTTTGATAAAATGGAATTATCTTAGAAATCGGCATTTTACTTAAATTACTACCGGAATATTATTTAAATTTCCGATGGACATGTATGAGAAATAATGTAGAATACTTATTTATATAATTATCATATACTGTCGTGTATAATATATACTTCCAGAAAAGTATTTTTCAACATGGAGCCTACGTCCCACTTGAGGACATTTTGATTGTTCGTGGTGGACTCAAGGCGAGTTTAATCGCTTTGCTGTAATTTAAAAAAATATATATGTTAAATGGGGGGCGTAATCTTAGAAAGACTAAAGTGTGGAATGGCACATAAAAGGACAAAAATTATGTTCTAGACCGTATTTATTCATGTTTTCCAGAAAATTAATATATGTAATAATAGTTATTTATTTATTTAAACACTTCTGACATGTATGTACAACGGCGAGCTTAATGCTGAAACCATTCTCCATACTTTAACCGTTTGGGCGGAGCAAAGAGAAATTAATGAAGGTTGGTGAAATAACTAAATATCATAAAATATAAAGAAAAAAAATAACAATGAAATAATTGTCAACTCGTAACGGCTAAGCTCAATGAAATATTTTCTTTTGAAATCATACATTTTTATTTACTATTATTAAACTAGTATACACCTATATATATAGATAACTATGTTGGGTCAATAACTTATATTATAAATGACAGTTTTTACTGATTTATGGGGATTACTCGTAGCAATATTTTAAAGCATATAAAGTGTCTCTCAGGCCTGTTTCTTAGTCCTATCGCTAAAGGATTATGATATATTTATAAAGAAATCTGTTAGGCGGCGTCCTGTTGTGTGCCTCGATATGGGAATTGGCGAAAACGTTTTGTCTAATGCTACGTTATTTAGATTTGAAACTATAAAGAATATCTTTCGAGTTTTTATTTTAAATAAATTCTCCCTCCACATATTTAACATGAGCATAAATATAGGAAAAAATTGTACAACTCGGAAAATGTACATACCTGACTTTGTTCTTACAAATAATCTGTTTATAGCTGCTGTTTGCCGTTAATGAATGAAATAAAAAATACGATCTAAGATTTGTTAATTTTTCTTCATTTGAATTATTTAATTTGTCGAACAAAATTTTTTTTTTTAATAGTACTAGTTTTTATAACATATCAACCGTTTTTCATAAACAGGAATTGTTCTGAATCATTAAGAGACTTTAACTGCGTAAAGCTATAACAGACGTATATACGAACACACACGCGCGTGAACAAACGTGTTCTGCATTGACTGTGTGCGTGCAAGGCGTCACTCGTTGATTGCTGGGTATAGGGACCGAATTCAGTTCGAGCTTCCGTTTTGTTAAGTGCTAAGTAAGTACGGAAAGCACTCTAATATGCAAAATGTCGATAACTTCTATTTTGTTTTAAAAAATCTATTAGGGGGACAGGAAATTTATGTCGTTTTTGTCGACATATTATACACAGAAAAACCGATTGATTATTACCGCTCCGGCATTAAAAAATTTGTGTAATAGATAACAAAAAATAGTAGAGAATATATTGTAAATAAGAAATAAAAACTTGAAAAAAAATATAGACGTGTGAATTTAACTTAAGAAAGCTAGATTACTTTGTGGCCGCACCTAACATATTGAAAAAAAAACTTCGTTGTTTGAAATATGGTCAAGGTTGAAAATATTTTAATTTTTATTAATAATAAATATTAATGAGTACATTATTAATGAGTATATTTATTATAAATGTGCACTATTTTTTTAAAGTAAAAATTATTGTAAACACGTATTAATGCAAATAAGATGTATGTGTGTGTGTTTGTAAATGCTTACAATCGGATCTATTCAGCATGGGAACGCGTACAAGCCGCAACCAGCTGGTCTTACATTTGTTCCTTGTAAGCAATACTCAATTTTTGATATCACAAATATTTTTCTAAGTATTTATTTACATCTTAATATTCATTTGAGTAACTAAGACCGTAATTATCTCTCGAGGGTATTTAGGGTATGTATTACAAATTGCTTATATAATTTATATGTATTTTAAGTTATTTATCCTTAAAACATGGAATTATACCTTTACCATTGATTTTCAAGATCGATTGAAAGCAACCTGGATCCTGCGTTGCTTATGTTTGTTATCTGTCCACCTTGTCGGCGAGCGCCCTATGGTAAACTTGCCGTTCTGTGATATTAGCTCTAGAGTTCAAAATCAAACATCAAGTGTTAAAGTTCAAGAAATTTAAGGCCTGAGTGATGTTCAAAGGGTACGGGAAATTCTTTGAGCATCTACATAGGTTTAAACTCAAGGAGAGTCCCTCGTTCACCTGTGACATGGGCCAGACCGCGATGCACCTTACTGCTAGCTGTCCTGCTTATGAAGGGCTCGGCTTTGATCTGAGATCTTCTTAGAATTCTGTAGACTGATGTTACAGTGCACAATAAACAAAAATAAGAGTCAATGGTACAACAAAAAGGTCGTATCAGATCCACGGTGAGTTATGAATGCAAGAAAAACAGGTAAAGAAATAAGGTTAATAAGATTAGATATAGGAAGAATTTATACGTAAAGAATGTAATTATTAGATACAAAATTTAAATAAAAGTTATGTACGATTCAAATGAACCGTGGTACTGCAATAATCTGTGATCTGGGAATAAGAATGAAGGAAAAATGGCGATGTGTGAAAAAAGATATGAAAGCCAAGAGAAGAAAGAGATTGTAAAGGACAAAAGGAAAGTATATAAAAATTAATAATGATGAAAAGAGAATAATGAATAAAATATTGTAAAAAAGGGTTTACCAGATATACAAAGTCCCTGCCGCAAACACGCTAGGGGAAAAATATGTAAAAAAGCCACAGTGACCATCTTTTCTGTTCACGTTGATTGTAATTTATTCATAAACAGTGTACAAACATTTATTATCTTTAATAAACTTGAATATTGTCTATTGCCAAGAAAAAGTTAAACCATAAATTTACACTCACATCGTACATCAAGAAAAAGGTAAAAAAAATGCAAACGGAATATTCGACCATGCGTAGAATTCAACCCACTTTCGCGAACCAATGTAAAAAAATAAACAACGCATTGAGATATAAAAATACATTTTTTTCTCCGACAGCAAACAACACAAACGTAATATCTCTGCACATAGGAATCATCAGCTAACGGCGAGTATATCATTATTAGAAAAATGCAGTGTTTTATTATAAAAGCCGACTCCGGTTAATTTTGCCCGACCACTGGTTACCTGCGGACCAGATATCAACGGAGAGTAAAATAACTAGCGGCATAAAATGAAAGGCTTCTTAGATCGGGTGTATACCGACAGTTATATTTATCGTAAGACTTTTATTTTAAACGTTTTTTTGTTTTCATTTTAATATGATAAAGTGTTATAATTAATCAATAATAACATTGTATTGAAACAATGAAATAAATGGAATATCTTTCGAATAAGTTTTACTGAACACCTTTAACTATATATTTATAAATTACATTATTTCGGATTCTATTAAGAAGGAACAACTAAGAAACTCGATTATTACTCTTTTGAACTCTAATTTTACATTTTTTTTTCATCTTACATATATTATATTTTAATACGTGCTTTAATTATTAAGACCAAAACCAAGGAGCATAAGACCGGTCTTTGTAGCGATCATTGGGAAAGACCTATGCCCCGTAGTGGGCCTCTATAGGCTGAAAAATAGAATTAGAATGATCAATGTTTCTGAATGATAAATGTTAAATTGCTTTAGAGATTTAATAATATACGTATACTTTGTTCCAAAAAGGTTTAATTACTTAATGTTTATAAATTAGTTGATTGTTATATACGTAAAGAAGTATTTCGATGAAAAAGTAGTATGTAATTGACCGAACGGAACCAAAATGGAGGTTTAATCTAAGTACCATCTGCACCCTAAAATCTACATCCGGCTTTATAAAAATTTATATACCATTATTGGTATATAAATTTTTACTTTATTTTTAGCAACAGTGACCTTCGTCAAAATAACGGAAATATTTTCATCGCTTTAAATCAATTAAGAAAATATATAGCATAAAGCAGAAGCGACTAAACGGAATATCATTTGAAGAACTTTTTCAATAGGATTTCCAAATCAAAATAAGATAATTTTTTTTAAAAGTATTGTATTCGAAAGAATAAGTTTTGACAAATGTAAAAAGTTAAAAATGTTATTAGAAAGTTGTTCACTATAATTACGCACTAAGATATTTAATGATTTTTATCACGTCTAAAAAAGACTACTATGGGAAAATACCCGTCAGTATTTCTTACGTCACCATAATCATTTCAGTCATATGATATACACTGCAGGACTTCGCCATAGATTAATAATAAGACTGCTTGGAAGATCATCTGTCTCTCTTTGGGCGGACGTCATACGTTGCACTTGCCTGTTCATCGTCTTTTCACCAGTACTTTAAGACCTTTGGACTTTTTGGACGCTACGTGTTTTGCGTACTGCTACTTCAACTTGTCAACTTAGTAGGCTAAGTCGCTTACTTTCGTACGTCTGAGTAAATATTTACTAATTTATTATTAAATCTCGCAAAGAAATTTTCATGTATTAAAGCAATGTTATGTTATTACGCAAGTTTGGTGGTTCAAATAGAATAATTATAAATAGAATAAAATGATCATAAATTTCCTAGGCTATCTTGCATGTACCTTTAATTTACACTACACTTTAAAGTCGAACAGCTCTGGTTGTAAATATTTCAAGGCACTATTTGCCAGTGACAGACATATGCTGCTCGGTCTGTTCGTCTACAAACTTTTTACCGATTGGATAGACTGTTTCGAACTTTGAAACATAAATATCTAAGTAGGTTGTCTCGTTTTCCAATCTACAAATAACACCAGAACCTTTTATAGTCTTCTCCATTGTAAAGATATATATATATATATATATATGTATATATATTAACCAATACTATGACACGTACAGATCTGCAGACATAGATTTATTTTGTGACAACATTTAACACTTTTTAAATCTATATTAACTTTTATTCTTGTATATCATCATTATAATTTATCCGTAGGCATTCCGCAATTGTATGTATGCCTCCTTTTAAATTTTCCATCCGATCGGTAGGAAAGCCATACATCCAGCGTTTTGTG
Source organism: Battus philenor (assembly GCF_028537555.1). Classification (NCBI taxonomy): domain Eukaryota; kingdom Metazoa; phylum Arthropoda; class Insecta; order Lepidoptera; family Papilionidae; genus Battus; species Battus philenor. The sequence goes on along the minus strand of NW_027181688.1, from coordinate 6,269,979 downwards.
ATGACCTTTACAATTTCTTCTGTTGAAGTCGTGTGTGGTGTGTCGAATGACAGTCATTTAAAAAGCCTGCACAGTTTGCTGACATTTGATAGTCAGTCAGGCTCAGCCCGTGTAGCTTAACTTGCTCTAAAAATTACCTAATTTTAACTGCCACACATCACATTACTTCTATTGTTTACCGCTATCTAAACAAGTTTCCTTCACTTTATCGTTTTATTATTTTATCAACTTAATTCGACTATGTGAGACTACATTATATCTATCCCAAAAAAATTTTTTTTACTGGTAAGTTGAAGTGGCAGTGGTCATGCCACAGCGCAGAACAGATGGCCACTTGGTTCTTAAGATTCCGGAGTAGAGACCATATATCGGCAACCGCAGCGTATGACGTACCCCACATGATCTGGTTAAGTTGATAGGAAGACTGCGGAGCAGGCCACCGGCAACAGTGAACGTCTAGTGCCTGAACTGATGATGGCGATGAAATTTTCCCCATGATATCATTCAACGGCGAACCAGTCCACTCTAAGATCTTAAGAACCCAATGGCCATCTTGGATATGTCAGTACGTCAGTCTCCTAAAAAAATCGTTTAGATAACAACAAAATTATTACATGGAAAATCTAAAACAATAAAGGCATTTACTGACGTATTAACACTATAAGAGACAAAGCATTTCGCTTCGTCGCATTCGGACACGAATAACAGAGGCTCGAACACTCGGTGTACGTATCCGATGTGTTTGTCATCGCATCTGAGGCACTCTCAGATCGAGCCGGGAATGAATTACATCGGATCGAGCAAGCCCACAAGTGTGCTTCAATGTTCCGATGCAGATGAGTCACCGGATAAAGGAAAGCTACTACGTATTTGTTGAAGCAAACAAATATTTGATTACGGTGTTGAAATACGAAACTTTTTATCCATAAAGAAAAGATAATACATAAAAAATTGTCTTATTAGTGATTAATACGTATATTTATGTATATATATGTTTATCATTATTGTTATATCACCCGAAAGATGCTCACTGCAGGGGATAGGTATTCTCCAAAGATTGTCACTTTGAACGCACTTGCGCTGCCTTCATCCAATGACTTACATCGCGACTTGCATTACCTACACTATGTATAATCCTTATCACGTTTATTAGATCTAAATATAACGATAGGTATTGTTGATTCGTATGATCTATAACCGAGTTAGATGAAGATACCATGCACCTTGCGAGTTGCTTATATACATATAGGTACACACACACACATATGTATGTATATATATGCATATATATATATATATATATACACACATATGTATGTAAACATATATATATGTGTATATATATATATATATATATATATATATATGTATATATATATACACAGATACATGTAACATGGGCCGGTCGATTTTATAAACTAGTAAAAAGTTGATAGCCGTTTTAAAAAGTTTACATTATTTAAAATATTTTGCGAATAAGCGAAAGTATAATACATGAAGTATCGCTTTTCGTGAAGCTAAGAAGGTTGCCTTAGAGAGAAGTAAATAATTATTATTTGGAACACAAATCACGTTCCTTAGGTAGGGGAGGGCGAACGCCCCACGTGTGAATTTCACTTGAATAACAATGATATTTCCTAGCGCCGCAACATATTTTTACGGGTTCGGAATTAGGCGAGGTAAGGTGAAAGCTGAACGTGAATCTAATACAAATTGCTGCTTGTTGCTTATTTTTCTTTTCCCACCTAATGGCATATTTAATATTTAATGAATGCTCTCATTTGTACATATGTTTATAGTTATAGGATGTGCCATAATAAAGTTCACATTTGAAATTCATATAAAATATACACGTAGTGCTTTTACGAATTTATATTGTATATTAAACAATGTTTCCTCCATATCTTTGGGAACATTCTCTGAAACAAAACTGAATGTTTGAAAATAACAGTTGCAAATTTGAACGGCGATTAGGGTTGTAACCGTCGCCACTTTTTACTTGAATGTTTATCTTTGAACAAGTGTTTTCTGAGAGTTGTATATGGCTATCAATTTGGTATCAACGGTGGCTATCCAGTCTCTTCCATATGACTTTTCTAAGGAAAATTTTTCGTACGACTTCCATGCTGGCATAAGAGGTGTGGCAAGTGGTCTTGTCCTGTTCAAACCGAGTAGTTTTAGTCATTAAACTACTGAATTGTTCAAAATACATAAGTGAAATTTATTATGACACAAACTTAAGAACACGTTGATTTTTTTTACTTTCAATTTATTTTTCATCTTCCTTTCGTAATCGCTTACTTACACTTACAGCGAGTTTAGTTGTCTGGTACTTAAGATCATTACATTAATATAATACTGGTGGATATTTGACCCACCCAGAAAAGTACTTTTTCGATTCGACACCATTACTAACATTTATGCAAAAAATTATAATAATACAAAGTTAAATTTAGAACGCTCTTTCTACAACACTGTTTGGAGACAGCTCATTCCTTTTAAATAAATTACCACAAAGCTTTCTACCGTTAAATTACATTAATATAAAATAAGAATTTAAACAAAATCGTTATTGCTATGATAAAAAATAACTACTTTTTAAAATCATGCTTTAAAGTTAAGACATACATCTTATACTTTAACAGGTTAAAAATCTGCCTTGTGGTTGTTAGTCACGGATTCTATTTTTGTCCACTTGTTGTAATTTCTCTAACTAAATCACAGCCGTATGAAAAACAAAAGGTCTCGTCGGAATTGAGGATTGCTCGTGTATCACAGGGGACGCCAACCCTTGATCATACATGATAAAACAGCTTCTGAATTTATTTTCGCTGCTTTTCCCGGCGCTAAAGCCAGGTAGCCGACCAAACCGAGGCTTTCTCAGGCGCCCATGAGTCGACATGCTAAACTAGTGTCAGCCTAAGCCGAGGGTACTCTTGTGGGGTACTCTAAGGCCTAGTCTCTGTGTGGTGCGTTGGCTGAAGCGATCTAAGAGCTCTGCATCATCATAATCCGGTGAAATTGAAGTATATAGCGTCCCGAACCGAGGCTTCCTAAGGCGCCCCCGAGCTTTGCTAACTTGAAAAAGGTTTCAGGCTAAGCGCCCTCAAGGCTCAGCCCTCTCACACCCGAGGAATCTACAAATGCAACTTGAATAGCAGCAGTACAAGTCAGGTAAAAAATATATAACTAGATTTCTATTTTAGGCAAAGAGTTTCGAGTAATCAATAACAGATTTAAAGTCACATAACAATAACGTGCGTTCATTATGAAGTTTTTAAAAATAAAAAATACGAACAGATTACATGGCGACAATAACGAAATGCTATTATAAATGTTGTGAATCAACTAACGACAAGTGTTTGCATTATTAAAAAAAATGTTAAATCGCACATTGTAAAAAGTGATCACGTGTAAACGCATTTTAAAGTATTTGTACAATTAATATCGCTTACGACAACAATTCGTTCCTTTAAATTGCTTACAAAAGTATTGTTGAAATACATCCCTAAGAGCTCTGACCGACGAATGTAATATAATTTGTATCTAATATAAAGTACAGGATTTGCGTTTGTCTACCTCAGCCAAAGACATAATGAGAAGTGATCGTGAGAACGTAAACGTAGGAAGGCGTTGCGCTAACAAATATAAATGGTGATCCGTGCAGGAAGATAATTAACGGAACTGTATCAGCTTTCGTTAAATGTTACACATTAACGGGCGCTAATGTATTGTGGGTACGATCGTAAATGATCATTTAAGGTAGACGCTTTAGTGGAGCGCGGAAGCGTTTCTCACAGACGTGCGTTTAATGAAAATTTCATATGATCATATATTACGTTGTAGTGTGTTTTAAAAATATTATATTGTAGTAGTATTCATTGCTTTTTTAAAGGTAATTAATGATGTCATTTATCTATTGTCCTTTCATATTACTACAAAAGAAATAAAGGTGTGAAGTTACTATTTATAGTTCATGAGACTTCAAAAAGTCAATAAATACTTTTGATATATATCTAAAGGTCATTTAAAATTATATTTTTAAGGAAATATTGTGTTTTAGGAATAAACTATTTATGAGTCAAGCAAAACGCTTTATTTACCTAAACCATATCCTTAACACTTTTGGACGGTCCGTCTTAAGAGAACTGTATTTATCATTACTTAATTCTAAGGCTTAAAGTCTGTAATATGACTTCGTAAATGCCATACTTAACGATGATTAAATCTATTGAGCAATGATGGAAATTTCACTTGTATTCCCCATCGTGTAGGGGGCAGGCATGGTTGACGATATCTTAAATTTCTGAAGAGAACCATTTGCCGACAAGTTCAGGTGAGAACATCCTTCTTGTGACAGATGACCTTCTTAGGTTAGTCTAAATACGCTGAATGGTCCTTGGAAGTCTATGAGTGTGGCTTATATCCAACTGTGGACGTCCTGCGTCCATGTGGCAAACTGCACTATGTGTTTTGCTACTATTTTCATAGTGGAAACATTCAAGTAATGGAAACACCAACCGACGTCTTTGTTTCCTCCTAGTTAAACCTTGTAAGACTTCAAGCCAAGAGTGAAAATCTTCTAGGCATGTATGTACCATCTTAAACCGCGTGATAGATTAATATCAGGCGAGACAGAGGTCAAAAGGTTTGCCCATAATTAAAAAAAATAAAGTTGATGATAATGAAGGGTTAAATATTTCTAGATAAAGATCAATTTAAGACACTTAATTTATAGAACAAATGAAATTGTAGTGATGAAATGATGATGATAAAAAATTATAGGATTACGATGGCACTTGCTAAATCTTTCATGATTATTCTGACCTTTCTAAACATAAATGAATTAATAGTGTGTGGCGCTTACACCATTGTGGTATTAATGTACTTCACACAACTATGCAAAGTTCCGTTGTTACGACTCGTTCTAAATCGTAACTATCCGCAACTCTATTCAACTCCGCCTTGTACTGAACAATTTAAATGTCGGTACGTAATTAAGCAGTGCCATTGGCATCGTCCTAGATTATGTTTTAATTGCATTGCACTTATATCTGTATACAAGTTTAATTGTAATGCTCACATCATTGCACAGGATGTTATCAAGTTTGTATAAGCGATAAACGAGTAAATATAATGTTTGGTAATAGTAAGTCGATATAAATTAAAAAATACTTCTATATATGGTACGTCCATAAAAACATAACCGATTGTTCTAGGACGTATGACATACATGATGTAAGTATCAGAATCAAAAACTAATTTTATGTAGCTAACACACGACCTTATTTAGTTACTTAAATTTTTGTATGAGCATACGCCAATATTCAGAAAGCTTCTATTGCTAGATTATATAAAAAGGAAAAGAAATATTTCTTTGTTAAAGGTGACAACACTGTAACAATTTAAAAATCATTTTGGAAATTCAGAGATGCTTAAACAAAGTATGTACTGACATAAACAATTAAAGAAACCTAAAAAACATTGATAAATTTACTCATTCAGTAATGTACTGTCAATTTGAAGATTTTTTGAAGAATCGTCTGTTTATAGTCCGTGGTTTCCAATTCATAACCTAGTTTAAAATAATTTAAAAAAAAATCTATACTGCATTCTCGAATGGAGAATGTATTATTATATGTTCTTTTTTCAAGTAAATGTCAATTTCTCTATAAGGAGTTTTTAAAAAATTATGGAATAATGTCGTTATAATTTATTTATAAATATGTTAGTTAAATGTAAATGTAATATTAAATTTTACCGTTTTAATCGAAAATAAGATTTCATGTTGATTTTCGGCAAACTATACAGTAAAAGAGGGTTAAAATGTCCCTCCTTTCGTATGTTGTATAAGTATGTATTGTTTAAGGATCTCGGCCGCTAGGGGTGCATTGTCATTTATCCTCCTGACATTATGTTCGTCAAGGGCATGTTTGAGGGAAGAAATGGGGTAGGATTTTAGCTAAATATACGGATGCGTACATATACGAGGGTTCCAAGTACAGTAAGACGGCAAAATAAAGTTGCTTAGTTGTCTTAATGTATTTAATATTCGCATTAAAGCCGCTTCCAACTAAAACCTTTGGATATCTATAGATTAGGCCTATGTCCGGAAGTAAACAGTATATATTCATAACATTTTTATGATGATAATATGCTGTGGTTGAAATAATAATATTCGAATTGGGAAACCCTTATATTAGTTGTCGACAGGGGTCCTTTAAATATTGTTTCGATTAATTAGGTCTTTCGAAAATCTTGGTTTTACAGTTACCGAGATTTTTTACCGAAGTTTTCTTCGTAATAGTTCCATATTTAGTTAATATTTTGGTAAGACTCACGACACTGTTATAATCGCGGGACATCGTTGGATGCAAACAGCGCAGGACTGGAATTCGGGGCGATTTTTAGGAAAGGCCTTGCTGTGGGCGTCTATTGAATAAAAAGAAGAATAATATTTATAAAATTTTGGTAAGGAACCAAATGACGTAGGGTAGAACGTCCATCCACGCGGTTGGTGGTCCTTTGGCTGACTCTGGTCTTTTGAAGATACTGGATGGAGGCTGCTTCCAACAGGTGGTTTTGGAAATCGATGCAGGAGGCCAGTGTCCAGCGGCAAACGTCCTACAGAAGAAATGATGATGATGTAATTGTGCGACATCTTATTTCATCACCTTTCTACCCAGATGATTCCATATGGTTTACGATAACTGTAAGGTTGGAAAGCATTAAATTACAAACACGTCGGCTGAATACAGGGCGTTGAATACTGACTTCAAGGTAAATTATAAGTTTATCAATGTGATACGGTTCATTAAAATAGACTTAACTAATCGTTTCCAAGTCTAGACAGCCAAGGAAGGCTTAGTATTTAGTAAATGTAAAGAAGTTTTAGCTAAATACGAGTATGTTTAGCTCTCTACCAAAAAAGTCGTCAAAAGACGCTGGATACTGATTCCCACTGGTCTTTTAGAGGACTATGAGGGTAGCCGTTCTACGGCTTAAATGATGATAAATATTAGAAGATGAGTCCCTGTGTGGTAGTTATAGGCTTTCATAATATACTGTTTCTATAAATTATCTTACTTTGGTTTTCACAATTAAAACGATTTACTGATGACTTATAAAATATAATTTTTTTGGTCAGGAGCCTTATTGATTTATGTTCGTGTGGATATCAGAGGACGTCTTGGAGCTGTAGTGGCATGCAAATTGATTTTCCTTGGGCTTCAATGTGAATTTACTTTGTCAGCGCCATTAAAACTTCCGTAGTAGACGAAATTACCCGTAGTTTGGGCATAGGGCGTCAAGTTACCGGGAGTTTTTTAATTGATGGGAGTCTGGCATCACCCTTTCATTGTTGGTGATGGATTAGTATCTCATATATAATTTCTCTACACGAAAAAAAAAACAAATCATTTCGTAAGTACGCAATTACTTTTTTTATACCATTTTTCCTGCATTCTTTTATTAGCGTACTAGTAATAACTATGATTAACCGAAAGTGAATTGTTAAGCATATGAAGAAGACATTTTAAGTAGACTTTTTGCCAAACAGACTTTTTATGACACATTTTCATTAAAGTATGTAATTATATTACTAAATATTATTACATAAATTGAAATATTTCAAGAGCCTATAGTCGTCGTTTCGGCCCAGAAACTGCAAGGCATAGACCTCACTAGTATTATGATATATCACCACAAATATATCTGTGGTAGATATAACATAATCGACCCCTTTGGCTGGAGTGTTAGCCATCATAGTGAGGTGTTATGAAATGCTGTTGTCCATCATTTTATCGCAGGAATCTCAAGCCTCAGACTTGTACCACTGGGTTACCACTACTTGAAGTTTGCTTAAGTGTCCTATAAATATTTAAAATATGCGGAGTAAATAATTAAAACGTCGTGCGATGTGTATTTCTATATTTCATGTGTGCCGGAGTGGCAGTGTGTGCGTATGCATACATAAAAATGTTATTAAACCATGATATTAATTAAATTTAACTCTGTGTTTCATTAATGTTAAGATTTATTAACCATAATTGTTGTTTAGGATCGAAACCAATTTTGTGAATCAATTATATTTAATTTATATATATACTTTTCTGATTTAATAATCTCGTTTTCTTTTTTATTTAGTAGATGTTTTATTGTGAAAACTAAATCGTTTTTTACGAATATTATTCCATAAGTTCCAAAAGGAGTACAGAGTTTTGTTATCGTTTTTGAAAATACTTTAAATAAATAAATTACTTTAGTATTGTATATATTTACTAACAATCCCACGCCCGCTTCACGTAGCTCGTTGCTTTTTGCGAGTGTAATTTCATAAAATTCATTATTGGTAATTTTGAACATGCAAACAAAGATATATTTTGGCCATATTTGATATCTGTGGGTGCTATAATTTGAAAATATGAGTTTTTATTGAACACCTTCTCAATCCTCCTTTAAGTTAAATATCCTAAAATACGTTCTTAACTCACATTTACTTGGCAAAAAGAATATTTTTGTTAAATTTCAAGTCTTAAAACCATATGGTTTCAAAGACATCGTGATGAGTAGAGATAAAACTAATTTCTTTTAAATTGTTTACAATAAAGCTCTTTTTTTTCATGGAATCTTGTTTCGTAACAATAATTGAAAAGCCGTGAATATTTTTGTTATAAATACCGGTAAGTAATTGTCGAGTTCCCTTTGATGGTACGGCGTTGTCCGTTGATTATAATCTTAATTGTGTCTCCTTATGCTTTCCTAAGCGGATTAAATGACCATTTCATAAAATAACTTAAGGGGAAGTTATTGCTCGCCTCAACGATTTATATTACTTTTTACTGAGAGATAATTTTTGATTGATTAAAATTGGTTGCTGTTCCAGTAAGTACAGCGTAAGAAATCCGCGCACTAAGTGGACAGATGATCTTGTTAACGTCGTTGAAAGACACTGATACAGGCCGCTTCTAATCAGTACTATTGGAACTCTATGGAGAAGGCTTATGTGCAGAAGAGAATATTTTTTGCCTGAAATAATAATGGTAATGCGATAACTGATGGAACGATACAGCAATAGTAATTTTGAACACTATTTAATTTTAATAAGTAATTAAATATATTTTATACCTGCTTCTTCTTACTTTATTATCATTGCAATTGATCATATCAATTGATTTTTGTGTAGGTTGTTACATTAGAGAGCTATACAGTGAAAACACTAATAGCAAATCAACCTATAAATATTTCATACTTACTTACTTATAAAATCATTACATCAATTTAAGAATAAATAATAATAGATAAGTCTACGCCTTAAATGAGCGAAGCGTTCTCCGGGCAACCAGTTACGGCCGACGCACTGTATCGATCAACGCACTAATACGCGTTAAGTGAGTATGTGGTGCGGTGGCATCGGTCCAACGGAGATCGATATATCGTAGACTCGGCCCGGTAATTTAAAACGCGTACGCAATAACCTAGGAACGATGGCTCAGTGGATAGGTATTGAAACTCAGAATCGTCGGTTCAACTCCCAATATGCGTAACTTGCAACAACCATCGTCGGGTTAGTTACTGCATTAAGCATATTTGTGAATTCAATAAACACAAGTCGCTAGGTAGGCTGTGCTCTAGGAGGACCATCAACATACTTAAGACCGCGAGAATTCGAAGGGGAAGCCTATTCTAACGTAAATTATCGTAGAAAAAACTTAATTATAATTAACAAAATATCCACAAAATGTTACTTCGTTCTAGAGGGGCCTTACGGTTTTGGAACTGAGACCACGGACCAGCTGGTGCAGCATAGACGTCCGTCCACCCAAGGAGAACCATGTAATCTTGTTAAGTTCTTCCGACGACTACGAAGTCAGGCTGAAGAACCTTATTGAAGATCTACAGGGAAAGATAAGTCCAGCAAGAAATGTTGATGATGAAGTACCTTAATAAGAAGGAAAGCAATGACGCAATAGCATAAAATATGGAAACTCTGCAATATCACGAGAAATATCAAATTAGAACTGGTCTTATCTGTGTTCAGCTACGGGTAAACACGTGAATCTTAAAGAAGATGGATTAAGACCATTCAGATGCTTTCGAAATATACTGGAAGAACATGCTGGAAATTTCGTGGACTACATTCAGTATCAATGAGTCCATTCTGCACAATGTAAAAGTCAATAAAAGGATTCCTAACACGGCCAAAACCTCGAACAGCTGGTAATGGATGAAACAGTCGAGGGCAAATGTTCGATAGGCTGTAATCCCCCCGTCGGTGATACCAAAATCTGTTAGCCACTAGCAAAAATCACATTAGCTGCTGTTTATAACAAATAGCGCAATGTAAAAATAATAAAGATCACTTTTAGAAAATATGATGAATATTGAATATTCGCGCGTTTGACGGATCACATATTACAAATTTATAATGTCATTTAAGTCCTTCTGTATTTTTAGTTATTGCTCGTATATTTAATTTATTTATTATAATAAATAAAGTGTTATTATAATCGACTATATGTCACATTAATTTACCTTTTATTTGTTTCGTTTTTTTCGGATACATATCACTAAGCAGAAAATAATAAATAACACTGGTTATACTATATTCATTTTCTTTTATGCCTGTTCATATATTTGGTTTTAGAGTAATGTACTACCACGCTACATTTACTTTTAAAAGTGTATGTAGAAATGCGTGATACATTTTTGGTTAGCTTATGTGTACGTGTTTGTTGAATCTAATAAAAAATATGATAGACAGTTTAATGTTTTATACGGACAAGAAGAAGAAATTAAAAATAATAATCTAAAATCTATTGTACCTATCCATATGTATTCTTCGTACTCTATATTAGCCGAGATTTGTGGTCGAGGAGTAGACAGCCCGCCAGGTGAGTTTGACAAATTACTTTTTTTTTTTACTAAAGATTCCCCTCTTGCGGTCAGTGTCGGTTTTTCGGTACCAAAGAGGTTACGAGGAAACTTTTGATTTATGTTACAGATGTTATCGACACTCGGGTTACTTCGTAAAACGTCGTTTATTAAATGTATTGTTGATTTGAATCATTGTGTTAAAATTATGTAATCAGAAATGGTTTTTGGATAAATTGATATTCAAATAATTATTGATTTAATGTACTTTGTGGTCAGGGTACATCAACAATCATAGCCTCAAGACGGTCACAAAAGCTTTGTAGCACTGAATTGTGCATTTCAAAGCCGTCAGGGTAGCCATGCTATATTTATTTCCAAAACTCTTCGTACTTGTAAACTAACTAGGTAGTCAACGTACCGTGTCATACATCAAGTTCGCGAATACGAAACGAATGAATTTTGTGTTTTCAATTTCTATGTTAAACAGAACTGTTATGTGTTGGGCACGCATCAACATATTAACGTCTTTATGATCTGGGCGTTTTTCGCTCTGAACTATAAAATTGTATTATTTGTATCGTACTCTACTGCACTGTATTGTACGATACTGTCCTTACTGTACTGCACTTCATTGTTTTTTATTACAGTTTAAATCGGATTTCTCTGTTATGTTACTTTAATTGACAATTTAACTATATAATACCTCAATGTTGTAAAATATTTTCCTCTCATCTCTATTCTCACAGTTCCATAATTTATTTCCCAATTTATTTCTTTATTTATTCACTTTGTTAAAAGTTTTTTAACTCATTTATATAAACACAGTTTTGTATTAATAAATATGTACACGTAATAATTGGAGGCTTTTGAAACGGACCTTAACGAATAAACTTAAGAACTTATTCTATCTAAAGGTCAAGCAAATAAAATAAATATGTCATGTTAACGGCTCGAGTTACCGTCGGTACAAAATTAACTGTATTGTCTGACAAATTACACGCATTACTTTAATATTATGAGCTCGTAATTTGACAATTGAATGACAAAATTTAATACGTGTAATGGAGAATCAACTTTGAATGCAATATGTTTAAAATTAGATTTCTAATAATAATGATGTTATTAAATACACGTCAGAAAAAGTACTACAATTATTATAATCATTAAGTCTAATATTATATGGTGGTGATAATTTTAGCTTAATAAAATAGAGAGATTTATACAAAAAAGTTTGTTTGTCTTATGTAATACACATGAAAAAACGTTAAATTTAATTTAAAAGAGCAACTGTTGATTCTCTCGCCGATTCTTCTCAGCAGATCAGCATTTCGTTCCTTTGTTAGCTAACTACCTATAATCTTCAATTAAAAATAGAGATTTTAACTGTTTTTAAATATTAATGGGTAATGTACACGCTTTTGCAATAAGATCCCAAAAATACAAATTTTTTTTATTGCTAGATTAAAAAAATTGTTAAAGAATATTTGTTTTTTTTTCTGAGGGTTACTACATTGTATTATAAATGACTTCGAAAAAGATAAAAAACTTTGCGAATTATAATAAAATTATGTCGCTTCAGACCATAGAAGCCTGCTACAAGGTATAGGTCTCCCCAAAGATATCTATATTTATGAGGGAATATATCATAATCGTCACGCTTGTCAGGCGAGTTGGCGATTTCAGTATGGCTTTATGGTAGGCAGAGGTCGCTGCTGTGCATTTTCTGTAAGTTTGTTAGTAAATAGTAGCTATAAAATCGTATAATAGTTCTATAAGATTGTATGCCGGGACCTACGATCGCAAGTCATAGTCCTCTACTGATGAGCTACTACTGTTCTAATTATAATTAAGTTATATATTTATATTATTATTTAAAAAATACATAGTTATGTTGACTCTGTTTCGCCTTTTCTTTTCAGCTATGAGACATTTCTTCTGGACAGATGGTCGAATTAACTTTACGTCAACGAGAGACGTAATCAATAGTAAGATCAGTAAATAATTTTTGATTTGAATATAACTTATTAACCTTAAAGTCGAGACATTTGCTGCTCGAAGTTTGATGTACCGTGGGTTAGTGCAAAATAAGTTTATCATCTAGAAGTAATTAATAATACATCATATGCTGTTCCCAAGATTATACGCATATTAGAGATGTAAGGGGAAGAGTTTGAAACATAAAAAGGTGAATTTGAAATCCAAAAGGAAGTATTTTGTGTTTAAAACCTACATTGTTTAAATTGACAGAAAAATTTCAAAATTAATTCGAATCGAAACATTCAACAAGATTCCTTGGAAATACTTTACTGTGAAAAGAAAAATTTACATAGCGTATGTACATTTACACCAAATTTATTTCCGGATGAATAAACTGACATGCGGACATTTGATTTATACAATACGAAAATAAAAAGGGGATCTATGTCAGTCACTTATTCAAAACGAAATTCGAGGCACAAAAACAAGATTGTTATTATTTATTTTATCACAAACGCTCCACAAATAGAATTCTCACATAAATAGGATAGGTAAATAGAAACAACGTGCTCGCGTTTCATTTCAAAAGAACTTTGTTGACAGAATTTGTGTAAAGAGTTGAAACAAGTCAATATTGTGAACCGCCATCGCTTATCACTTAATCCAACAGTTAAAATAAATTGGAAAAATTTTTGTTCACCGTAAAAATCGTAGATCGGCGACTACTAGGCTGCAACCATGCGCTGGTCCGATCAGATCCAAACGACACTGGATAACTTAGTAGCCGAAGCAATACACGTAGAACGTATGGCGTAACATAGTTTTAAATGGTCAGGATGGTCAATAGGAAGAGATACGATGCAAGAAGGATTAGTCAAGCCACGTCAGCTGAAGACAAACTTCTACAAATTTCTGGTTGAAGGGTAACGGACAACACGAGGACAATCATATACGCCCTGGTATGACTAAGTTTTGGCTAAGCGGTTTGCATTCAATGTCTTCCAACAACTTTCATAAGTCCTCTGACACCGATCCCTGGTCTCAACTCCAGGACTTTATAGTCGGAGTAGCCACATATTCTGCGCGCTGTGGCCTATATTATCATTTATTTTGTCAGTTCATCAGAAAGCCTATGTTAAGCTAGTAATTTAAGTAATGCTGTTTAGATAGATGCTATCTCTATCATAAAACATATCTATGAGTCCGTTCTATAATTTAACTAGATATAATTTCTACGGTGATTATGAAATCATACTGCTACCTAACTATGTATATGTTATAAACGTTAATATATATTTTTACATGACTTTCTAAAAACACAATTCACTTTGTATTGGTAAAGACGTTAGGGCATTATTTTTATAAGGTTTATTGTATAACATTTTAGCTAAAAACAATCGCATATTTTTCGTTGTATAGGTTATATACATACAGGCCTTTTTATCATTTCTTTTTTGGAGGCATATTCGTGAAAACGTTCTAAAAAACCGAAGTCAAGAACTTTTTTTTATAGTTTTAAAACATATCTGCATACATAAAAAGTTGAAAACAAGTCTCAGCTTGTCAGAATCTCGTAAAGAGATAATGTTAACTGTTTAGAAAAGAGAACTCGTCATGGGATTCCTGGTAGTTACTCTACGGAGAGTCAGTTGAAGCGAGTTAAGTGCTCGGCGGCCACCCAATCCGGTAAAATAGTAGTAAGTAATCGCTCGAGCTGAGGATCACCGGGCAGCCTTAAAGCTTCGCAACCTTAAAACAATTCTTAAGCAGGGCGTCCTCTGCCACCTGCCCAGTAAAAGTCAGTCCAAAAAAAATTAGACAACATAGATAAGAATTTCCGTTTAGGTAATTTTGAGTTATAATTTAGTTAGGATATTTTCGATATTATCTTTGGAGGTACTGAGTGCCGACCCGTGTGTCCTTAAAAGCCTTAGTCACATGTAAACTATTACTTATTTATAAGGAGGAATTACAAAAATACAAGTATGTATTAGCGGTATATTAATTAAACGTACTATAAATACCAGTTATTTAGTTTTTTTTTAGTTGATTGCTGAAGAAAATTCAGAAGGACCTTGTTTGATTGAAACTATTTTCATTCGCAACTAAACATATATGTATGATTTTATAACGTCTCATACTTATTTGACAAGAGCCCTCTACAAACTTAGTCAGGTTTTACATTAAAACAAATAAATTACTAGCTGTTTTACTTCTCAAAATAGCTTTTACACTACAGTGTGTCTGTTTCCTAACATTTGGTTAATTTTTAAATTTATTATCTTTCAAATCTAGAAGTTTATTTTAGAAGTGGAAATAGTTGCCTATGATAGGTTAATAATATAATTTAGCCTAGCGACAGTAGAAAGCATATATGTTAACTATGAACATATAAAATTACTGACTTAGTATGTACATGTAATATGTTCACGTTTAATTTAAATTCGAGTTAAAAGTAAATAATTTCTATTAAACTTGATGATGGGAAACAATCCGGTCTCCGAATCCAATGCCGCTGGAGCGAATCGCTCGACAATTTATCGTGCACGCAGCCCGCGCGCGAATGCAAACAGCTCGTAACATTGGCACACTGCCTGTTTCAGCATTCGCCACCTAGCGCTAGCTTTAAATCGTACGCGTTTGACAATTCCGATATATCCAATTGTTACACATCGTTTAGTACATAATTTTTACTTTAAGAAACTTTTATAAATAATTAATATAATGGCTTATCTATATCTTACAATCTTATTATCCAAAAGACCAAAAAAAAACTTTAAATTTATATTAAATTAAATATATATAATATATTTAATTAAATTAACTTTAAATTTTGAATACGTAAATTTATTTTCATTCATTCGTTCTTGTCAGCCGATAGACGTTCGCTGAAAGACATAGGCCTCCTCCAATGATCGTCACAATGACCGGTTTGTACGATGTCCTCGCATTATCTGTCTAGATTTGGAAGACTTGCTAATAAAGTTTACTTTTGACATACATTTCCAAATTATTGTTCTACTCTGCTCTAAATATTTAACGACGAGTCACAAGAAGTTGTCTAAAGAGCCACGGATTGCAGACCCCTTTTTTGTCTCATTTGTAAATCTTTTGGGATACCCTTCTATTGCGAGGACAACGAAGCGGTCTTGCCTATGGTGTTCTTTGACACCTTTTGTCAAATATATAGGAACATTCTTACATAAAAGGATTGTCGGCCCTCAAGTTGAACCAAATTATTCAGTATATATATATCAGTTAGGCTCCAACTTTTTGTGTGTCTTAACTTTATCTACAATTTTTATAGCAGTTGCGAATCTTAACGATGCGTCGCTATAAATCCTTTAGCATCTTTCTCACGTAGGAAATGTAGCTATTTTTAGGTTTAAACGAAACTCGTTATTTTTATGGGAATATTTGATTTTCTGTATTTAACCTTTAAAAATAATTTTTAGTCGCATGGACGATTTATACAAGCTTTTGACCCTTAGCGTATGATCTTATAGATTCTGACAAAAAATTAAAATGTTTTATTATTTTGTAAATTTAAGTAAGTAATTAAGTAAATCTAATTTTAGTTGTCCGTATTACAAAGGCTTCACTTTGTTTAGGTACCCTCAGACGTATGCGATATTTTTGTACTCTTTGTTCATGTTAATTTATGTTTTTTCTATAAATATATAATTTTTTTCACCTATCTACAGACTCATCACGTGTGACTCTTCACATATATATGTATGTATGTAACAGACTTATCTATTATTAGAGATATCCCTAGAATCATAAGGCTTAATACTTGATCTGTATTTGTATTCTGGATGATGGATCCGTTGTTAGACTTGTGGGGCTTTTACAACTTCGTTGGTTTCTGGACTCGGTCGAGCTAATAAAATTTTCCTAAAGCTGTACTATTCGCTTCCCGGCCCGTCGGTGCGCTGTGTAGGACTTGATGTGTTGCTGCTGTCTCCGCTGCTGTTCTCCGTTGCTGGTGTTGGTGTCGGCGTCGGTGTCGGCGTCGGTGTGTTGTTTTCTTGCTTCTACCTCCTGGTAGCTGCTATTCGGTGCGCCCTTTTGCTTGGGCGTGTCTTGTCACTTTATGTGTGACCTTCTTTATGAGGTCCGTCCGTCCTCGTCGTCGTCCGCGTATTGCGTGGCGTGGCGTGGCCTACGCTTTACTGTTGTCGTGTTTTGTTCAGGTTCGTAACTGGCCGCGTGGGCCACCAGATGGTTCGGGTGGTGTACGGCGTCTTGGAAGTATATCCTTGATGCCTCTCCGAAGAATTCCTTTATGGTCGGGAGGTTTAAGTCGCTGCGAATGTCGACGTTCCTCTGGTACGGCTCTGCTTCAGTTGCTTTCCGGACATTTGAGTAGTGTTCATTAATATCGCAAAAGCGGGCGTGGGACAACTTGTTTAATATACACGGTGATTAGTTATAGATGTAAAAGCTTTTAAGGGCTGAATTTATCGCTCACTTGTTCTCAATTACTGTGCATACACTCTCTGGAAAACAATTTTTCAGAAATAATAAACATCATTTACTACTTTTTCCTGCAGATTTTGAACAGCTAGAAGTAATTCCAAAATCATAATTTTATACAATGATTGGAAATAGGTGTAAAGATTTATAGCTTTTTGAAAAATAAGCTGTATTTAATTCCTATATTCAACCTTTTAGATATTATTTCAAAGACTTATTATTTTAAATTTATAGTTTTGCTAGAAAAGGTTAGAATACACACACATAAAAATTTTATGCTCGACTCGACCGTTTGGTGGAAGTCTTAAAGATTGTGCTAAGTTATTTTATTTAATGGAATCTGGCATTATTTTGCGTTAGTCCATCCTAAGTAAGAAAAGGACCAATATATAGCCACTTCTGCACATGCAGTCGTAGTTGTGCAATAAAGTGCATTAGTGCCAAACACAAAGTGAGCTCACTCTGTGTTTGGCACTAAACGGTGTAACATAACTCCTGAAGATGCTACGTGGAGGGGTGAAACACGCGTTGAGTGAATTTACGGTGGTAGTTGTGTAGTTTACCGCATGCGCATTTATCAGCGGGCTAGCGGGTGATGCACTTTATTGCACGACTACGACTGCATGTGCAGAAGTGGCTATATATTGGTCGTTTTCTTACATAGGTTATTTTAGTACAGTATGCGTAAACGCGGTAGTCATCGCCTAAGGTATGTAAGCGGAGAGACGAGGCAGTGTGATTGAATGTATCATGTGCAAGACGCACATAAGATATTAGAGAACAGATTTTTTTTCGACCTGGATATACACTATTACTTAACGGTCTTTTACAGATTTTGTGATTTTGTAGGGGCATAAAATGTGTTTAAGTTAGTTTCGGTAATATTTCCTCATAGTGTGAACAGATGGATTATCACTTACGTATTAATGGAGTCTAGTACTTGTGCGTACATTTAATACCAATTTTAATCATGAAACGTAAAGACAGTTTAGTACAATTGATTACTTACAATAATTATTTAATTTTCAGCAACGCCGATCATAAAATAACCGAGTTTACTGACAGTAAAAACTCGGTTAAATTCGGTAGGCGTTGTAAAAGTAATGCTCGCTATAAAACGACCGCAAAAAGAAATTACAACCGCACGATTACCGTGAAATAACGTTTTAACTGGAACTGACAGGACGCGGGTGGCTACCACTGTCTTGCTAGTTCGTAACTGAAGCTTCTAAACATTCTCGAAAGTTTTCATCTGTTTTATCACCATCATCGTTTCCATCATATGACGTTTATTGTATTGCTTGGCAGCGGCACGTATCTGTCATCTTCAACTGATCTTAATAAAAGAATAATTCATATTACCAAACATAAACCATTATTGCCACAGAATTATAAAAGATACAATAAGAAGAGAAACATTTATTGCGTTCTATTTTTAAATTACATACTACCAGGTTCTGTAGTAGCGACTACGAACCGGTAGACACAGCGAAGCTAGGTCCCCTTTTCGGCAGCGCAAGACGTGGTCATCTAGGCGATCTTTGGGGTAAGCCTCTGTCTTGCTGTGGGCGTCTATTTGTATAAAAGAAGAAGAAGATGTTCAACCATGATTCACAAATTAATTATTTTCAATCATGAAGCTTTATGTGCTTTAAACTTTAGCTCTATCAAACTAAAGATTCTTTTTTATTATTTTTAGTCCCGAAACTTTAATTCTCTTTTCATTTTCATTATACAATACCGAATTTCGAAAAACGTTTAGATATAAAAAAAAAACAAAGATATCTTTAAATCTACAAATGTCAGTTTATCTATACAGCGATATTTCTTTCAACGAATATGCGCTCCTGGTGGGCGTAGTTGCTATACGGGACCTGTCCTATGACGAGATAATAACATAGTTTTATAAAGGCCGTTGTACACTAGTCATAACCGGTGTAGAACAGTAGTGCTGTGTTATGAATTGCTATTTATTTCTTCTTTTTTTTTAATGGACAAATAGCTTTAATCGCATTCTACACCTGTCAATTCTGATGATTATTAAATGATTATTTATTTAATATCATTATATACTTTCATGTTTTTAAGAAAACTGAACGTGCAAGGCCTAGGCTATATTTACCTAGTAAGTAGCCTTCTGCGAACAAGTAATGTAGCAAAAGGAAGCTGCAGAGAGAAAGAGATAAAGTACATCTGAGCCCTTTATCTGTAGTCGGAGACTTAGACGTCGGAGGAGATTATATTGCTCCCTTCTTCAACTTCATAACAAGGCCTTGGCGATGGATTAAGTGTGATCCGCCGCAAGTACATCCTGAACCTATGACGGCACGCGAGCTAAATCGCGTGTTTATGACAACGGGGACTGCAGCTCTATTCTAAGAAGCTGAGGTACAAAGCCACCACTATTGAAACTATTTTTGTGAAGGAGGCGTTTTTGTAGTTTTAACAAAAGACTTCTAAGAAGATCGTGGATTCTTAGCAGGTAAGAGTCCAGCATAATCCTTTCGTTGCCTCCGCAATGACGTGGTATCCCATGCAGGATTTCCTCGCGAGAGGAAAAAAAAGGATGTATATCTTCTTAGGCACATAAATGTCAATAGCTTTTTTATTGTGTTCCTGTCTTTACTACTTTATTCGTGTCATCAATCGAAACTTTATCATACATACAATTCCGATACTGTCGATTGTGTTGTATATGAAATATTTTTAACCACCGCCTTGCATGCCACTTGATATTTAAGTAAATTCAATCAATGAAACATATGTTTTAATGCTTGGTGTTAGAATCTAAATTTCCTTAGTTTTACGACATTTACCCTACAATCTCCGTAGGCCATGTTATGCCTAATGTGGAAATCGTGAGGTCTTGATACAGATCTTTGTTTGAGTAACTTTTTATTCGTATTCGTTAAACGGAGGCTACCGCACTTTTGTGTAGTGAGCCATCAATTTCGTCTTAAACCGGATTAGGTTAATTCACTTTGCTGTTAAACCAATGAGTGTAATGAGATATTTATTTTTATTTTACATATTTCATTTGAACTTGTTACGTTTACTTACGAACCTTAAAGACGATATCTTATCTCCAATAATCATATAAGATTCTAATTATACGCCTATTATCTGAATTTATTATAATTAATGAAACGACTCCATACAAAAAGGTTACATCTTTAAAGAGGTCGGTAGTCTTTATTTTAAGAACGAATACAATGTTAGATATAAATAGGTTTATATGAATAAATCATCATTAAAATCTTAATTATATCAGTAATTAAACGTGTACACATGTCGTGTTTGTCTTCAATGAGCTAAGTAAATAGGGACAGTCGTCTCTACTTCAATAAGAATCTAAATAAACAAAACAAAAAGTAGTTATAGAAAGCTAGTACATGAATGTTTTTTGATACACAACATTGTGTATAACATATGTAAAAACATATATTTTCAAGATTGTGGACATAAACCTTTAACAAATGACTGCGATTTTTTAACGCACTGAGTGATATCGAAAACCTATGATGAATTATTAGGATGCGTATAAAAAACATGACTAGAATTGGTAAAGTGTGGACTAAAGAGATTCATTTTTATGTACAAAATGTGATACTTAATTTTTTTTTTCAATTTTTACAGAATTTTCTTCTGGTCTTTTTTTAAAGTTCAATTATTGTCTAATCGCATGCTAGTCCAATGTTGCTTCGCTCTATGAAATAGACTGTTGCTGGTGCAAAATGTTTTGTTAAGCTAAGTTTATTGTAACATGAGACATTATTTTTATTATTTTAATTTTTACTATTATTATTAAGCTTTTTGTGGTTTCAGAAGAATATTCCGGATGTTCCAGATATCCTTCCTGTAGGGGGAAGATAGGTTTATGTAAGATTCCTACCCACTAAAACTCCTGGTGGAGCCAATTGCCACATTAAGAATGCAATACATAATAAAATACTACGAAGTAAATTAAAGTTAAATTTATTTAAAATATATTTGTAATCGATATCGTTATAAAATACCACTTTATATTTAATTTTTTTGTTAGTTAGACATTAAAAGCGGTACCTTTAAGCTTTTCCCATAGAAGAAATCTCAACATATCGATTATTGATTACCCATTTCTTCAAAGTGGTTCTTGGTAAATTTTATCAACTTCATGATAAAGCTAATGATATTGTTAAGAGTATCTCCAGTAGCCGTGTTATCTAAGCGTTTTGAATAGCTATCAACTCGAATTAGGTGGCCACCGCGTAATATTCAATGCTACATTTTTAATTCAATTTGTTATACCTTTCTCTAGGCGCAATAAGAGGGAAATATAATAAAACAACTAAGACAAACGCAAAATACTGTAATTTAAGTGAAGTAAAGTACTTACCGTGTCAAAGTATTAAATCCGCACGTTTTCCAACAAAACCGAGTTTGTTGCTGGCTGTTCCTAGTTTGTGCGTTTGGAAGACGTGACGTCCTGAACGAATGTGAAGATAGGAACACAATAAGATACTGATGAAGGACTCATGATGTTTTTAAACCTAACGGATGTGGGACTACGTCGTTTAAGGAACAGATATCGATGTCGCTAGAGGCGTTAAAAAGCGCCGCGTTACTATTCCGATTCGGTCCTGATTACTGCGAAGGTAATTATCCTTTTATTATTCCTTTTATTGACAGCCACGATTTACACCACAGTTTGTGTTATTTGTATAATAGTTTATTACATACTGCTCTAATATTTTATTAATGTATAAGTTTTATATTAACTTTAATCCAACTTGACAGCCCAACATTAGTTTATATAGAGTCTTAAATGAAAAATAATTTAATATATGAACACAAAAGGCAAAAAGCAAAAAGTTTTCAGCTATCTTCTTCTTTCAAATAAAATTTTAACGTAATAGTTTTACTAGATAGCGACTCAATGCATTTAGTTTTATTGCATTGATTTTAATTAGACAGATTATGTGAAATCGTGTCTTTGGTGAGCCGTATTCCTTAGGCATTTAACTAATATCAACTTTAATCAATCTAAAAAGGTTTAGACGATGTATTCAAGTTCAAGTTGGTTTGAAAATTCAACCTAGACCTCCCCCTTACATTTCCAATAAGACCAGTTGGGATTTGACCCATCATTTGGACCTGCATCCTTCGACTTCTCTCCAACTTGTGGGTCGAAGGCTTACCTGTGCTTGCCAGTCTGTGGTCTCCATTCTACAGTCTTAATGCCCCAGCTGTCATCTGTTTTGCGTTCAAGACATTTGCCAATCCGCTGGAATATGACAATTACTTTCCTACGTGTAGTACGATTTAGGAATGATACGATCTTATAGACAAATCCTGAGAATAGCTTTTTTCATGGTCCGTTAAGCGACTTAGTACTAGACTTAGACTTAGTATTACTTGTTTTGCGTCTCCCGAATACCTTAGCAAGATCGCCTTTCCACCTCGTGATTGGATCTTCTACGGCGTGCACGAACATTGTTTTAAGACTATCGTATAGTAGTTTAAAATTAGACTTTTAAACTACATTACTCACTAGATAATAATACAAATGAGCGTAAAGGCCGCAAGGTAAGTTGGCCGTTAATTTCTACACCGTTACTCCGACTTAATGTCAATTGTACACGCGATGCATTCCGTGTCGCTAACTGTACATCTGCAAACAATACTAACTCACATTGCATACACCTACACAAACAGAATGAGTGATTATCATTAAACTTCTCCTGACGTGACGCCATCTTGGTTTTAGCCACAACAGTTATATACAGGCTGATTGGTTATAGGTATAAAAGATAATGGAAGGAAAAAATGTATAGCTCATTTAATAAAAAAAATTACAGTGTTTACATCGATTTTCAATCTCTCGATATAAAGTTATTACTGTGTTATTTGATGTTTTAATTTAAAAAATTTTTCATCATATACTAGTTCGTCAACCACAAATTCGCTTGTTGGAAAGCGACAGTATGGTCGTAGATAAAACACTTATGCTCAGTAGATCCTGTTCACTCTGACCTTGAAGAGACTCGGGTTCTGTTTCACAAGAACTAAGGAAGCCAACAAATTGTTCCACACTCGGTCTGTGGGGATCAGAAATGTAAAATCGAATGCTTATTACGCCTCCAAGGGAACCTTAATTTATTTTTTCTATATAAATGCGACGGGTTGATTATTTCTAACATAGCATGCAAGGACTTATAGTAAATTATACCTGTTTAGAAAATCTTGTCAGCAGAATTTTATTTGAAACTATTTGTTAATTCTGAAATAATTGAATTTTGGCCATATCATAATTAATAGCGAACTTACAAATATATAACCAATCACGCTGTACATATAAAAAATAGTATATTATGGCTAACCCAGTGCCTTTAACTGGATTACTATAACTGAAGAGAAAGTGATATTGAGAAATATGACAAAACCGCCGAATCAAATATAAAGAGGTTTGTCAAAGTTTAATAGATTTGAGGAGTGTTTATGATTAGCTCAAGTACGTTTAGTAAAGAGCCCATCCCCTAAAACCACGATCAAAACCAAGGACCACATCAGTAAAACTTTTGTTTCATCCGCTTCACAATTTCGAAATAGAACAGGGTGGTTTCTTCTTGTTATCTAAAATAAACAAACACAGGGAAAATGGTTTTGATGGTAAGTAATTTCTGAAAATATGTTCGAAAAGGCCACTGATGAAGTACGTTGAGTATAATATTTATTAAGACGCATACAAATTCATTTAAATACTGATGTAATAACGAAAAGTAAAAAAAGAAATTGGTAACTTCGATTATTATTAAATGTTCTTCATTGTACATGTAATACTAGAAAAAAACATAATTTATAATAAATTAACTATGTAATATATGTACAATTATACCACACATTTGCTTATTTATATGAATATAATACATACAAACACAGAACAACCTTTTTTTAAGTAGACTGATTGACCCTTCTCTATATACTACAGGTCAAATTAATTACGTCTAAATAAATATTTCATATAAGTCATTAAAAAGTTATTATCTATTTACCGTGTCAGTGAGTCACAGCAAGTCTTCGCAAAGGCAACGAGCTAACACACTTTCTAACATTCTCACGAACGGTAGCAGAGCGTAAAGTAATTTTATCTAGATTCCATGAAGGAATCATTGATATGTTAGTACATACGTGTGATTGTATGCTACATTAATGTTAAAAGAATATACAGGCAAGATTATTACCTATATATAAAACTATACACATAGATGTAGTTCAGAGTAGTGGTGTTTTTTTTAAATATTTCTCTGTTAGTTAATATAAGATTTTAAGTAACTATGTTATATGAACAATTTGTTTTACCAAAAACCTGAAAGGAACCGCGAGGTAGCGGGTAAGACGACGTTTTAATACATACACACCAACTGCAATGCATATGCCTCTTCCAAAGATATCTATGGAGCATATATAATAGTCGCCACGACTGGCAGGCGGGTTGGCGATCACAGTTTAGTATCATGGCACGCAGAGAAAGCTGCTGCCAAACCTCTTGAAACTAGTTTGTTAGCAGTGGCAATCTTATATAACTGAGTATTATATAGGATTGCATACAGGGAATCGAACCCGTGACCTGTGATGTGAAGTCTCAGTCCTCTACTGCTATGCTTACACTATTCTACTTTATCTGCAGGTTAGGTAGTTGTAACGCGATGTGTTTTGTAATTAATCTCCATAAATATATAAATATTTAATCTCGATCACAGACTGCCTCGCCATCAAGAATTTACAGATACGTGCTCTGGTGGAAACTCGCCTCCACCTGCTATAATAGTATATTGGCAATATCGTCTTTAAGAAGGAACGAATATGCACTTAAGTGGTAACTTACCTACATATATAGAGAAGAACAGCACTCCTCCACCCTCAGCTGGAGACCTGGTCTCAGGTTCACAAATGTTCTCAGCCTACGAGTTAATTCTGTACGCATTTTTATGTTAACCAATGGGGAGATCTTGTTCTATTTCGTCGACAAGAAGCGATGTATATTTAAAAAGATACTCTTGTTCAGAATAACGTTTTAAAACAATTTAACTATTATTGTGCTAATACTTTTAAGTATTACTGTCTGCCTTTTTTCTTTCCAAAATAAAACTGAATATCAAAAGTCAACAATTATTTATAATCGTAAGCTTACAATTAAGTTTACATTAGTTCGTAATAAGCCACTTATAGAGAAATAAAAATTTCAGCGCGATTTGTATTTATTTGGTTTTTGACTGTTTCAACAAAGTTTTTTTTAATTAGTACATTTTTTTTCCAAGCATCTTTATCGTGATCATACACTGAAATAGGGTAATGTGCTTTTAGCAGAGCCTGAGCATAATAAATTTCTTGAATTTCTAAACAGTTAGTATATATACATTGACCTACAAATGATAGAGACACGTTATGGAACCTAATTTTTTCAATAATTACATCTCCGAGTCACATTATCGAACAATCGATAGTTTTTGTCGTGTATACTGCCGCAGACGTCTGACCTTGAACTGTTCTTCGTAGTGCTTACCTTATTACGGTATCGTGTTACATATTTCCCTTAATAGGCAATACGTAACTGTCTCATAGCTTAGATTGAATTAATATTCTACGCTGTATTTTTTTATGTACTGAGAACTGTGCGATCTGATGTCGTATATCTACTTATGTTTCTCAAGACTAATCTCAATCGATTAGAATCTAATCGTCCATAAAATCATTCATAGAAATTGAAAAAGATATAAAACATTCTTTGGGTGCAGAAACTTTGCATAATGAATTATCTCCATTTACGAAGTGTTAAAGCTAACTATTAATTTAAAATTTAAAATATATTGCAATATAAATCTTATAATAGCATTCAAGAACTTTTATAAATTTTTAGTTGATCGAAATGTGTGGAACTTGGATTGGTAACTCATATATAGGTTTGATATTGTAATTGTTGGCCAGTGTGTGCACTGCATAAACGAATAAATTAAAATGATGGTGGTACTTTAAAATAATACGTATATGTCTACACATAAAAAACCAGCAAAACTGCATCGCGACACAAACTGTTAATATAAAAAGTATATAAAATAAATAAATATATAAAAACATTTTAAATGACCCAAACAGTCGGCAATAGTAATGTATATATTATTTTTAACTTTCATTTAAAATGAGCAACTGATGGGTTTCTAATCTCTTGGCAGCAGATCAGCATTTAGAAATCGTCATAGATTACTCACGTATTCTACACACTATTCTTTTTATAATATTAAAAATAATTGATAATTCAAAAGTGCGTGTAAATACCAGCTTGATTAAAAATATTTTTAATTTGAATGACAGTACATTTTTAAACGGTGTAGACAAAAATATTCCTCCAAAAGCTTCAATTTTAAAAAAATCGTCTGAGGCATTAAAAAGTGTTTTCGGGCTCAACGTACTGTACTTTAAGTTAAAACTCCTCGGCAACCTTAGCCATTGTGTCTTTGGCCGTACCAGAACTCTGAATTTGGGCCTCGAGCTCATCCATCTTCTTATTGAAGCTCTCGTTCGGTCTCTTCTGTATGGCCATAACCTCCGGAAATTGAGACATTGGTGCAAATATCGCAAACAAAATATTGTGACAGTGCATCCCTTACAGCAAGTATAGTGGTAGCAGGTGATTTTTTGAGTACTTAATGTCACATAAAAGTGCCACTAATGCAAGTACTATTATGGATAGGTTTTTTTATGTTTTAAATTAATTTCTACACAAATAGTTAGAGTCATATTAAATATATGGTTTTACGCACTAAAATTCCGATTTTTGTTCGAAATAACATTGTCACAGACAATATTATTTTGCACAGTTTTTATACTTTATAACCACATATTATTTATACCACATACTCTATTTAAACTATTTTTAATGAACTTTAAATACGCACTTAATGTTATAGAGACGACAGGTAAATAGAAAAAAAAATATTGTTTTTATTTGAAATGTGCTTCTATAAACCCACAATGACTATATTCCGGACTTGAAAAGTTACTGATAGAGAAGTCCTAAATAAAAATGACAAATTAAACATTCCACTTGCACTTCACTTCGTCACCACCATCTAAGTCAATTTATACTCACTCAGTCATTCATAGCGAAAGAGCCAAGCTAAATCACGTACCGGGAACTC
The DNA here is from genome assembly GCF_028537555.1 of Battus philenor. Classification (NCBI taxonomy): domain Eukaryota; kingdom Metazoa; phylum Arthropoda; class Insecta; order Lepidoptera; family Papilionidae; genus Battus; species Battus philenor. Next base: position 6,242,473 of record NW_027181688.1, on the reverse strand, counting down.
CGTACCGAGAGAACTCATTATCCGATATAATTAATTGAAGCTCAGTGGAAAAGTTTCGTTTCGGTCTGAAGAAATTTCGGTTCCACTGAGAACTCTACTCCTGGAATAGAAATAATTGAATAAGCTTCCACGCCTCTTAAGGCAATCAAGGTAGACAACGGAACTTCAGTCAACGTCGGACCAAATTTACGATGTCCGAGTAACAGTGGACGACAGTTTTGGATGGTCAATGACAATTGTTATCCAATAGAAGGATTATTGATCGAAGTAAATTTCCGTAAGAGGCTTATTTCTGGACATAGGTATTTTTCCGACGAATTCTAACAGGAGGCCACCATCTATCATCTTCTATCTTTTCAAAGTCGTTAGTCTACGATGTAAATGTAAAATGAATTGCAACGAGTTTCATTATGTTATGTGTTTTAAAATTGTTACCACAAAACAACCGACATTGCAATATGTTTAAAAAAATCCCATGTTTTAATGAAATTCAAAAGTTAAATCATTGTACAATAAATAGAAATATTTAAATTTATTAATTTTGTGAACCTAATTTGATGTTAAATTTGCGAAATATACCAACAATATTGAATAATGAATTGTAAATTTTACTACGCATCGGTTTATGGGAGTAACGTTATTTTAATGTTTTTTTTTTGGGTTTACGACAGTGAAATGAGCAAAATATAAAATAATTTGCAGTCAGTCAAGAACAAGTGACTAAACTCATATATTCCAGGAGACAACAACAACAACAATTTATTGTTTTTCAACCGTTTATACTGTCAATGACGTCATCGGTAATCACATGGATGTTTAGTCTATCTTCGACTATTTGGTTATATTCCAAAGGAGAAAAAGATGGAGTACATTGATGCTCCAAACTACCAGCCAGGCGTTCAACCTTTTTAACGTCCTCGCAAGGCATGGAGGAATCTGGTTCGCTAATGTGGGGCGACTTAAGAGAGCCTCTGTTTGCTTTAAGGCCTCTAGGCAGCAACAGCAGGTGCAACCAAGGCCAATGTGACAAAGTATGGCGTCCTTTTTGTTATTTTTGTACTGTTGCTAGCTGTTTTTTGACTAGCCTTTGAAGTTTGTGGTGCCGGGTTCTATTCTCCTCTATAAGAGACCTATCGTGAGGGGTCATGGCAGTGTTTTTTACACTAATTTCAGGCTGAACGTTGTCCGATTTCAGGCAAGGTAAAAAACCTTATAACTTAAAGGTCGGACGAAATGGACTATGCGTTTTACCGCGAATGTATAATTTTGATAATAATCCGTTTTAAAAACGGTTCTTATCTAGAAATTCTTGATCCTTGTTCATTGAACATTGGACTGTGATTGGAATCGATAAGAAAAGTTGGACTTGAAGTTTTTGTTCCATTCCAGAAGATTAAATGATAAAATACTTATTCAACACTTTGACATGACGTTTCGAAAATGTCACCGTAATTAAACTTCTTCACTGATTTTACGCCATTGTTTTAAGAAACAAGGGAAACACGAGAAATAGAGAAATAATTTTTCAAAAGTGACATGATAAGAAAAATTTCCATACGATAATCAGTACAAACACTTTTTCTTTAATTACAATTTTCCTTTTAATAATGATTTATTAGTTAAAATATAAATTGGTTATGTCATAACATCAATTTGTATATAAAAGTTAATACTAGAGATTACCAGAGTTTAAAAAAGGTGGACATACACCCTGCAATGATTTCCAATAAGATTAGTGGGAAGCGGCTTGTGAGCGTCTTGCGTCGACATTCATATGGTCGCCTGTTCAACTAATGGGCGGATATTCTACGCTGCGGTTGCCGGGTATCTCAACTTTAGAACTTTAGTACCGTAGCGACCATTAATTCCTTTTGCTATATAGGCGGCTAACTGCCATTTCAACTTGGTAATCGTTTACGCTGTGGCGGTCACTTTCTTTCGTCTACAGATTTCTTCATTCTTGATTTTATCTTCAACAAAAATCCTTCTCCGTGACTCGTTGAGCGAGCTAATTTCAAATTAGATTGTTGCTAGCTAAAATGATAATAAATAATTATGATAGTTATATGTTTAATTTATAAAATGTATAAGCTAGTAAGTACAAACATATATACAAATCACAATAAATGCGATTCGTTGATGACGCAATTACGCAAGCCATTCGTAGCAACCTAAATTCGAGCGCCCACGCTAATTTTACAAGTTTTGCAAGTGATATTTACTAGGGAAATATATAGAATGGACATGTTTCAAATGATAAATATTATAATAGAAATCATAAAGTAATTGAATATATAGTATTAATAATATTGGTACTTTTGACACAAATAAATAACAGTCTGTATCATGAGTCTTCTTACTTTCTTACTATTTTTGGCATATGTTACTGCAAATATACGTAAAATGTTATTCCTATGTAATTTACTCTACAAGATAGACGTTGTGTGGTATCTGATATAGATATTAAATATGTTATTTTGTACTTTTGCGGTTTTGATTTTTAGTATAAGCAATCCATACAATTTGTTATTTTTCTTACACGTGTCTTTAGACATTAATAAGATCGGTGAAAGTCGTTGAACGACTGTGAACTTTCACCGCGGTGACAGTTCAAAGGAATTTTTTCGACATCTAATCAGGAATAAGGAGATAGGTAGAATGAAAGAAACTTATAACACTCAACGGACTGGCAAGTTTAAAACCCCTTCCTGTAACCCCCAGAACAAAGCCCACGAAGGCTGTATTTAAGATTTGGTGTGATCCCCGTATATATGTCTAGGACCCGCGGTGTATCTAATTGTTCACAAGTTTATGTTAAGTATGGTAGCTGCAGTTCTACTCTGTGATAGACACTAGAGGCTCTAGTTCATCGCCGTGGAAGCTACGGTAGCATTCAAATGCGTTCTCGTAGTTAAAACAAAAGGCGTCTAAGAACACCGTGCGGTTTTTGCTACCTGGTACAAGTCTAGTGTAATCCTTGCTTTGCACTTTCAACGGAATGTTATTCCACATTGAAATCCTCCACGAGACAAAAAAAACCGATATCTGCTAGAAAATAATAATATGTATACCAAAGCATATGGACAGACCCGTTTTATATCGCTGGTAATTTAATGAAATGCATTAGTAAACGGGTGTAGCATTACTAATCCAACGTAACCCGCTAAGCTTATTATGGACATGGCGCCAGCGCTTGCGCAGGCGACAGTGTATGCATATTGGAGTCGAGTTATTATTTAAGGCCATCATTTGTCTATGGTAATATCAATTATCTTTGTTGATTTATCTACTTTTACGTTTCATTTGTGTTAACAAATACCATTTTAGTTTTAAGATTGTAAAATATATTATTTTAGTTGAATTAATTATTATAATCATCATTTTAGAGGTGGTCATCCATTGTCGGACATAAGCATCTCCTATAAATTTCCGATTGAAAGAGGCTTGCATGAACCGTTTTCCCAAAACCTTAATAAGGTTAGACAACCTTTCACCTTGTTACGTTATTAAAATAGATAAAATTTATTAGCAGTCTATGAATTTATCGAGCTGGCCTGTGACCTGCGTAGCAGTTATAATGCATTAGCGTTCCCTTTTACCACCCAGACTCATCTCTATCCTTATCAATTCTAATTTTAAAATATCCTACATTGGAAGAAATCCATTCCAGATATGAACTGATTTTCGCTGATGGGCCCGAATCTTACAGATGACGTGGAGAAAATTCATTGGTATACCTCTCGCTTCCATTTCCTCTTCACTAGATCGTAGTACCTGCTAATATTGATTGTAAAATAAAATCTATAATTTCTAGGTATAATGATTCTTAGGTAAAATCATTCTTAAAAAAAATCTTTACTAATTTTATTTTAATGATGTACTTTACACATCAAACGCGTCTACTTTTGATTTAGTGAGTGTTATTATAAATTCCCTCATAGAATGTGAAAAATGATTGCAAATTGAACTCAACGGTAAGTCGTCTGATCTCGACGTCATTTGTCCATCGCTACGCAAGTTCCAAAAAAACATGATACGTTTACCAGGTAAACCTGTGTGAAGATTTTATTATTATATTTTTTTTAAAGGTGTATGTACATACATGTGTTTAATTGTTAGATCTGAACCTGTTTTCCTTCTTATTTTTCTACTGTTGTAAGATGTAAATATTGTGAATGTTGTACACACCCCTTACATGTCAGTGCGTCACAATTTTTGGTTGTTCTAAACCGTTGTTATACCATTTAAATGTATCTGATTTATTTATTTAAACTTGAGATTTGTGAAAGATCCAAGATCATCGACTAAACTCAAAGAATTCTCGTCTGAAGTAACAGTAGGCGGCTACATGCAACAGATGCCGTTGGGTCCGAAAGCTTCTCGAGTTGCTATCACATGACGGTAAATGCGGCGTGGGTAGATCCTCCACTGGGTTGACCGACGACAATTTTAAGCTTGCTGGAAGTCTCTGGATGCGGGTAGCGCAAGAGTCCACTGCCTTGCAGTGGGCGTCAACGGGATGAATAAAAGAATGCATCTGCTTCTAATTTGCTTTTTTGAATAAATTAATAAATATGTATAAATGTACATAACAATTTTAACACCAGATACATAACTATATTATTATTCTAAAGGTCCAAAGTCATACTAGAATTCAGAGAATAAATTTACATTGAATTTGTTAGAACATGTTGCATACATATTTAGCTAGTTGCATTTTAAAAAGTGAATAGTAGGCCGCTAGTATTCATTCTCTTTTACATGCATTTTCGTTTTTTGTTTTATTTAAAAAAAAATGACGTGACTCCGTGAAAGTTACATAATTTTAAATACAGTTTTTTACATACTGATGGATTCAAATTTTCGTTTATAAACAAAAGTTTGTACTCTTTTTTCTAATCAACCTATATTATTCTGAAATATGTAACGTTAATTTATTTTTCCTTTTGAAATGCGACAACCTAATAACTCAAGGCAATGGAAAGTCTGCAAGGACAAATAGTAAACAATAATTATTAATTATTCTAATATATAAAATTCCTTTGTCACGGTGTTCCAACTTGAACTCCTCCGAAACGGCTTGACCGATTTTTACCAAATTTTACATGCGTATTCAGTGTGTCTGAGAATCGGCTACTATCTATTTTCCATACCCCTAAGTGATAAGGGTGCTCCACCCCTAAATTTTATTTTTAATTTATTGGTCAATTTTTTTGGTTTTTATTTTATTATGATACAGCATACAAAAATACATACAAACCTAAATTTTCACCCCTCTACAATCAACCCTTATCTTACATTTGTTAATCAAAAACTTTAATTTTTTTTTTGCAAAACAACGTTTGCGGGGTCAGTTAGTTTTATTATAAAATTATTGTAGTTTTTGTAATGATTTTATCGTTACGTTATTCTGACGGACTTCTTTAAAATTTTTACACCTATAACCGACATCTCTGTATAAATTAGGAAAAAAATACGTTAGTCTTAAATCCCTATCTCTTGGTCACCCTATAACTTGAGAACGACTGTACCTATTTCATTTATTTTATGTTCTTTTAATTTTTTTAACTTTTAATCATTAAGTTGGTCGTCTACTTTTGGTCGTCGCAAAACGTGGGATATAAGCCGTTTTCAACAGATCCTATTAGATAGCCTATGAGGCCGGCATAGCGTGTCGTAAGCTGTAGCTTGATTACTACTATACTTATGTGAACGTTTGATAGTTGTAATAAAGTTGATAATGACAAACGTCACTGATAATTAATAAAAAATGGATCCTGGTGTACAACCTGAGGATGGCAATAAGGAGTAGAGACGAGGAAATGGTCGCACAAAATGTATTTTTGAAAAAAGACATTGTTAGGGCGTCGTTAAAAACAAGACGCTAATGAATTAAAAAAATCATAATAATTAGTTAACCTCAACTAAGTTTTAAATAGTTTACGATTTAAGTAAAAGTTTAAGAGACAAACACCGTAACATTCATAAAATGTGAACAAAAATATTTGGAAAATATTACGTAATTGTAAAAACAAAGTTACAAACGCTAATGTCTGTGGAATATAAATCCTAATAATAAAAAAATGATTGTTACAGCTCCATAAATTTTGATAATACGAAGTTTATCGGGGTTTATGGCAAATATATTATTATGAGCTTTATTTTTAATACAAAGGTGTTGTCAATATAATTAAATAAGAAAATAAATAGAGTTGATACAAATTTATAAGGGTTTATCATTTTACAATTTTTTTCGAAAAGGATTCTGGAAAATTGCTGTAAGGGAACGTTAAACTTTGGTAATTTATGATCTGGAAAATGAGAGGGTCAGTTGTGTAATCATTTAAGGACCCTGTGGTCTTATTTGTGAAATATTTACGTATGTTCTTACCGACATATTCTCGCTTAAAACTTTTCGTCAAAGTAAATATTTAAAACATTCGATTGATTCAAGCTGAAATGTATAAAGGTGACTGGATATAGGTGTTGCTTTAAAAGGTAGAATGCAAAGTTTGTTAATAAAAAGTTTTAAAACCTTTACTCCTATTTACAATTATCCTTATTAAAATGATCACTATGAAATGTATTACATTATTTCTTTTTCTATTCCAACAACTTCGGACAATACAAAGTCTGCAGGGACATATAGTAATCAATAATTAATTTTAATATGTAGTAACACGAATTTCATAATTGTTTTTTTATATTATCACTAAGTAATTTAATATATCGTAAACTATTTATATTTAATAGGGTATACTATACATTAATTCACTTCTTGGAAGCTTTTAAATTCATTAGTAACATACAAGCGACTTTTTTCGATGTTACCTTATTTAACTAAACTTATTAATTATGTAAACGTCATCATAATTAAGTATATTATTTATTAAATCGCTAGGGCCAACTAGAGTTTATTTTTGTTTAGTTTATTGCTTAAATGCAAGAAATCTTAGAGTCATTGGAGTAATAGAACCGATCGTCTGGCTTTTGATTACCTTGCTATGACGCGTTTCTAGGAAGCAAGTTTTTGTTGTTGTTTTTGATGTTTGTTGCATTGTATAACATAACTCTATATTGCTTGGCGTACTATAATATTACATTGCCTTGCATTAGGTTATTGTATTGTACTGTATTTCGTAGGATTGTATTGCAGTATTGTACTATACGTAACAGTGTAGTGTAGTAATACAGTGTGCAGTATGTTCTGCTTTGTGCTGTAATGTAGTACGCTTTGCGGTGCTGTTGTGCGCGCATGCTGTGAAGGTCTGTGCTGCGCGGTGTAATGCTGTGCTGTGATGCGCTGTCGTGACCACAGTACATTGTAAAGAATTTGAGGGGACGTTTACATAAATTCTTATTACTAATAGTGTGATTCCCACCGATGTAGCATTTCATATTCTTTTGGTATTCTCGGTGGAAGTCGGTGTTTATTTATTTCTCTCTAGTTAGATGTCGGCGCTGTATGCTTGCGGGGCTGTTACTACTCTGTCGATCACAAGGATCGCAGGCTATAATTTAAATGCATCCCACTACTAGTTCTGTCCATTTTTGCGTATCACTTGGATGTCGGTGTGACTCGATTCACTGTTTCTTCATCCCTTCGTTTGATATTGGGGGGAGCAGACATCGTTCTGTAATTATTGCCGTTTGGCTGCTTCTGTAACTCTCGGCGTTGTTTTCCTTCTTTTTTAGGTTTCTACTAGAAAGAAGGAAAACTTTCCGTTTTCCACAACTAGTTTGTTACGGTAGTATTCGGCAACTTTGAAGTTTCTTATTGAATTTAATTGTTTCAAATTGGAACGCCAACAACAATATTCAATATAAAGTAACATTAGTTTCATATCTTATATCTAAACTTTAATTAATAAATAAAATAGAAAAAATTAGACGGCTTTTTAAACAATAATAAAACAACAACAATCTATTGTATTGTAGATTTTTGAGAGATAGCGGCTGTTTCCTGGAGATATGGATGTCTGTACGTGTTTGTCATTTCGTCTCAATAGATAATTTCAATAAAATAGAATAGATGCTACTTAAGGTAAATGAACAAGGTATGGAAAAGAGAGCCTTTTAAAACTGTCACATATCAAATTGAAGGTGCACTTCCGTAGATAAACTTTGTATTATTTCTATCCTTACCGTTTTGCGTAGTGCACGAAAGCACAGTCGGCGACCTTACTTCGATGTAACTTTGTACTCTACTCGCGAACTTCGCGATGTTTACAGTGAACTTTTCTAATTTATTCCTTCCCGGGCCCCGGGTAAAAGTGTACAACTTTTTAATGTTTTATTTATTTATGGCTTTTTAGTTACGTTTTAAAACTAAATTACCTATTTTCCAACGGCCTTTCTGTTGTACAGAATAAATTGTAATTCCTTTTGATTTATCAACATTCCGATGGAAAATGTATTAATAAAACAATGTGTCAATTTTATTGTATCGTTTTATTATGAAAATAGTTAAGATAAAGCCAATATATAATATCACATTTTTGTAAGATAATTGTAAAACAAAGCTTATTATAATGTTATTTATTGATCGATGTGTCATTTTCCAAAAAGCATCAAAATGTCTTATAATTATTTCATCAGCAGTTAGACGTATGTTTACTTGGAATAAACGTTGACGTACAAAAATAAATCTGGCTGATCTCTGTTTAAATATTATGATGAAGAAATGCTTTATCTTCGTAATTTCAGATATCATTGTTGGACATGGGTCCCTACCATAAATTTCCAACAAAACTAGCCACGGCCTGCATCCAGCTTTTTCCGAAGACCTTGACCATATCGTGACTTATTCATCATAATTTATGAACGGTGATCAGGCATGAGCAGTGGTAGCGCAGCCGTAAAGAACTGAGATTTGCAATCGTAGTAGTCATATATAGTTCACACTTTGTGCATTAATTATATGAAATTATCTTATGGGTTCAGGCGTTATTTTGCGTCCATCCTAAGTAAGAAAAGGACCAATTTATAGCTACTTCCGCCAATGCATCAGTAGTCGTGCAACAAAGACTCTGTGTTTGGCACTAATCGGTGTAACATTACTCCTGTGGGTGCCCCGTAGAGGGGTGAAACACGTGTTGAGTGATTTAGCGGTGGCAGTTGTATAATTCGCATTGTTTGCCGCATGCACATTTATCAGCGGGCTGTCGGGCGGTGCACTTTATTGCACGACTACTGCTGCATTAGCGGAAGTAGCTGTATATTGGCCCTTTTCTTAATTATATAGGATTACCACTGCACACAAACTAATTTCTAAAGGATGGGCAGCAGCGTTGTCTGCGCATCATAACACTGCGATCGCCAACTCGCCTGCCGAGAATGGCGATCATATTATATCCTCCCATAGATATATTTAGAGAAGGCCTATACCTTGTAGTGGGTGTCCATGGGAAGAAATGACGGTCAGGCATATTTTTTTATGTGATTTAAACTGTTTCTATGTATAAATGCTTATTCCATGTAAAACTTGTAATAAACCAAATTAATCTACTCGTAATATATAAAATTCTCGTGTCACGGTGTTCGAACTTGAACTCCTCCGAAACGGCTTGACCGATTTTTACCAAATTTTACATGCGTATTCAGTATGTCTGAGAATCGGCTACTATCTATTTTCCATACCCCTAAGTGATAAGGGTGGTCCACCCCTAAATTTTATTTTTAATTTTTTAGACAATATTTTTAGTTTTTATTTTATTATGATACAGCATACAAAAAATACATACAAACCTAAATTTTCACCCCTCTACGATCAACCCTTATCTCACATTTGTTAATTAAAAACTTTAATTTTTTTTGCAAAACGTTTGCAAAATCAGCTAGTATACTATAATACTTTTAAGGTTTAGGCACAAAAGGATTTTTGTTATAGGGATAAAAAGCTACATGCGGATTCTTCTTTTACAACCTATTTCTACAACTATATTATCTATAACACAATACAATACAGATAACTCTTGCATATCGTAATGCAGTGCATGAGTTTTCGCTTAAAATCTAAAGTATAATTTTATTTATTTACTTTATAAGCCGTGTACAACTTTTTTAATATTTTTTTTCTGAACTCGAAATCTGTGGATATTAATTTGTTGACTCATTTATATGGTTGATATTACATTGTACAATAACAAACATTGTTAAATTTAAGGCGCCGGACATTCACTGCTGGACGTTGTCTCTCATTCCCCACAGATTTCCAATAGGATCACATGGAAGCGGCTTCGCCTTTTGTTATCCGCTTCCTATAATTTTATCTGAGTCGTCTGTCCAACTTGTGAGTGAATGTCCCAAACAGTTAGGCGATAAATGTCGGTTAAATATATTTGAAAAAGGTATTATATACAGTAGCAAGCTTTGGCAAAATAACATTTAATAAATAACTTGTGTTATCTGTAAAATGTTTTGCCTGAATATTTGTACCCAAATCCCGAGTACCCTCGAAAAATAAAAACGGAAATGAATATTAGAAGAGACATAACACAAATGAAATATTGTAAAACTCCTGTAGGCTAACAGACGGGAGAAATAAATTGTAAAAGTTACTCGCAAAAACCTAAACATCAAATGTCTAGTCGGGAAAATTACAATGGAGTTTTGTCGTTGATTGTACTTCGCGACACGGGAATAAGGCAATTGAACTTTGGTAATTACGTTTTACCTGAATGCTATATTAATAACTAACTAATTAAATGACTGCGATCACGAGAATGTGACGTGATTTGATCGCTTATGTCTAACACCTATGACGAATCAAATGTATAAACCAAGTCTTTATAACTTTCGTTACCAAAAATGTGGTACAAAGTACTTCACACTTACCGCTTACTTCTTTTGAAATGCTTTTTATTTAGGACTGCCCTTGCGCAGAACAGATGCTCCAGTAATGGTTTACCTTACTGCCGTGCGGAAAGGAAGAGTCACTTTACACTCAGCTGATCTTCAGTCCACCTCGGACCTGCGTACCACTAACATTATATATGCAAACGACCACGCTGCTCTAATCTCGTTTGTGTATACTGCATTAAGAAACATGCAAAGTTACATCAAGTTATAATACACGCATAAACATACAATATACATTGAATGCCGTACACTATAGTATTTTTATTTATTTAATTTAATGTAGATACTCTCTTCAGAAAATAATTATTCAGGCGTTAGATATTTTTATATTGAAACAGTTAACAGTTAAGCATATTACACGAGCTGCGGCTATTTACATAGCGAGAAACTTCGCCTTGGATAACACGAACCTCCTACTAAAACTTTACTTAAGTTGGAATGACTCCCACCAAGTTCATATAATGTTCACAGTTTGAACGTACGCTGAAACGTTTCGTATTAGCTTCAATTATATTTCCGTGGCGGTGGTGGTGGATTTTTAATACGATCCACAACATTTTATATTATTTGTGGTTATTGGTATAATTTGTATACCTATTATCGCAAATAATATTTATTTATTCAACTTCTCGTTTACGTGTATGTCAGAAAAAGTGTATCCGAATTTGATAAAATCTAGAATTAGATTCTGCGTCCCTGTAATGGCATTTTTTAACATAAAATACGACGGTTACATGTTTTCAAATTCAAAATGCAATTAAGTAGTCATTTGCACGCACTTTTGAATTGTTGTTTAGTTTAAAATTTTAGGTAAGCAAATCCAAGCTAGGAATGTTGATCTGTTGAGAAAAGACGGCCAGAAACAATAGTTCTTTCAACACGTTCTTGCCGGCGTGGGCCATCGGTGGCCAGCACTAGGTTGTCCCATCGGGTGTTGTTTACCCCCGGTGGTGCGTATTCGATTGTGCTATTATCTGTCATTGAAAATTTAACGTATTTCTATTAAAAAAAAAATTACAATTATAATTAATGACGTATCATAAACATAAGTTTTGTTCAATAACATAAACAAAATAATACAGTATTATAAATATTACTCAAATTCGGTAACAATAACATATTATTATTTTTAATTTCATTATTCATTGTTTTGTATATAATTTGTTAAAACATTTTAAGCAAAGTGCTGGCAGACCTTCGCAATGCCCACATTACGTCTTAGCTCTTGTAGTTTTGCCAGTAGCACATTTTCTGCCCTTTTTATTAGAAAATTTTTACTAGTATTCCTTTCAGCATTTACGTAATATAAACAATGTAATGTTTCTACAAATCAAGTTCCTCACAATTTTATCAACTAAACACTGGAATGCTAAAGCTATGAAGACGAATCCACAACCAACTAAAACAGTTCTTATTGTTTTACCTGTTTTGTTTTTAAGTGTTTTTATTCTTCATACATTAGTAGTGTAATTTTTAGCTGAGCGTTCTGTTTACTAAAGGAATCTAGAATAAATTTTTGTTTAATGAACTTTTTAAATTTACTATATGATAATCCAGAGACAAGTTAGTGACAAAAAATTACTAATTTTATGAAGTCTCGAGAAAGGAACTACATGCTCTTACAGACAGAAATAAGGAAATGTTTTATAGCAGTAATCGGAGGGTATTGATGCACGCTGTTAACCGCTGTTATTGGAAATATAAGGGGCCACCCTATGTCTAGCACTGGACGCCTTACAGCTAAAGTGATGATGAGATTTTGAAAAATTACGATATAACACTAAAATGAGCATTATTATTTTGGTAATTAGAACACATTTCCTATATAACTGTTGTCAAAAGTAAACACTTCATATTAGATTAAAAGCAACATCTTCAACGAGACAATTCTTTCAACAACAAAATAATATTCCTACACCGTCAATATTTGCTTTTTAACAATCATACATCTTACAATCATTTTTAACAATTACGCGATTTTACAATGCTATAACGTCGACACATATTACATTACACGGTATCGAAAAATTAGGTTTAATTTTACAAACGCAGAATTTTACCGAGGACTCTTGACTATTAACGAGCGCATAAGAAATCATTTCAAGGATTTTTGAGACAGGTGTCTTCTGCCGAGAGGTCGTCTAAGATCTACTTCCACAACGCATAATTTTAATGCACAAATATTACAGTGATATAGTTCAGAAAAGTGAAAAATAAGTGTTTGTGATACGTTGTTGTAATGACATAGTTGTTTCAGCCCATAGATACCCACTGTAAGGCTTAGGCCTACCTCAAAAGATATCTAAAGGGGGGAATTACCATAATCGCCACACTTGGCAGGCGTGTTGGCGATCGTCGTGTGGTATTATGGTATGCAGAAGGTGCTGCTGCCCACCCTCTGGGAACATTGTTGTGCGCAGTGGCAATTCTGTATAATGAGTGTACAAAGTGTGAATTATGTAGGATCCGGGAATTGAAGCTACGATTGCAAGTCGTTGCATTGCTCGTATAATGATACACTGTACACGTACATATTGAATCATCTTATAGGTTTCTAAGTGTATTTGGTATTGATTAACAGTTTAGAAAGGTAATCGGTTAAGGAAAGAGAATGTAAACATATCGATGTCTTGGAAATATGTAGTAGGAAAAGAATCCAGTAAATAATCAAAATTATTATATAATTAATTAATAATGTTTGTAAAGTATGAAACGCACATAAAGTCGATTCGAGAAATGTAGTAGAACACGTATAGTAGTTTTGCGTTTCTACTATATAATGACTATAACAAAAGCGAGTTTTTCGATCACAGTTAAAGGGAAAGACGGTCACAAATCAAATAAACTTTTATACACTTGAAGATGTGGAGTGGTGGAAGGATGGCGACCATTAGGAAAAGGCAAGGCCCGAGCTTTACTTAAAAGTTCAGTATATGAAGCAATAAACACAGCCGAAGACACACAGAGGGTATAATAGTGTGTTACAAACTTTCTAATAGGGGTAACGATTCTAAGACGACGTAAGGTGTAGTTTTTTTATTCATTTGCATACTATGTATGTTCTAGAGCAACAAAAGAAAGAAAGAAAGAGAGGGAGAGAGAAGAAGAGATAAAATACAGAACAATTTTCTATACAGATCCTACGTCATGATTTATAGACCGAGATAAACCAGGCTCGTAAATAAAGTTCGTATTAATCTAACCTAAGCTCCTTGCATAGACACCAGTATACATAAGTGAGCTAAGTTGTAAGCTTAATTCATTAGAGACTCATGAATATTGGCAAGTGATACTGGGACGTTCTGATCCTATCAGTTAAAGTCATAAATAATGTTTAATACACGAATAATTCTAATGGAAACTTGGTCAATGTAAATACAGGGTACGTACTGAGGAAGATCGAATACTTTTCAAAACTCAACTTTGATTCTAGCTTTGACTACAGCGGGTCAATTGTGTATCGTCATTTGAAGATTGTACTTAGTTATGTCTAGTTCACGGACCCTTTCTCTCCGTGAACTCATTACCGATGAAGCTGTAAAAGACTTAGGGCTAACAGCATTAACATCTTCAGAAACAATACAATACTTAATTATGTACTTATCCTTAAGGCTGCTTTCAAATGGTCCTATTTTTATGCCTCCTTTTTTGGGTGCCTCTCGCTCGCCTTTTAATCTATCACACGAACTTGGCTTCATTCTGTTTTCAATATTATGTTCTTTTATTCTTTTTCCATCTTCCTCCTTCCTTCATATCTTTCACTATATAACTGTATATATATATTGCCTTCTATCTTTTGCCACATTTCTCACAATATTACTTTATTATTTATTTCTTTTTTATTACTTAAGATGAATTATTTTTTATTACATTTGTTTGTCTCAGCTGTTAAAATTTGTATTCTTATTACTATATCACAGCTATTTATGACTATTACCCAGTCATACATTTTGTTCATAGTTATGGCTTTATTTATGAACTCCTCGTAGTATTGTAAGAATCTGAGGCGTCACCCTGCATCAGGGAGTCGATGATGCCCCTCTACCTTCCTTCCCAACCGGCTCTAAAGCAAATTTATAGGAGAGATGGATGGCCAGCATTGAACGGCTTACAACTATAGCTACAGCTTCAAATTATTGATGACGATATCCTATTCGCTTCGTCATTGTTGTTTTTGTTGTTAAAATTGCAACTACGGCATGCTGGACGCTATTATGCAACAATCTCCTTTCTTTCTATGTTCTTATTCTAGAAACAGTTTATTAAGGCTTATGTTTCTTCTTACCCAGGCGTTTACTAACCAAGATGGTATACGCTTCACCAGAAATATAATTCTACTTATAATAAACACCTACTTTCATCAGGCTTCGATTCAAAAAAGTATGTAAAAAGCAGCAATGGCCGGCTTAGTTGATAAACCGATAAGCAGTCACGCAAATAGATAAGACATTGTATAAATTACCCGGCGGTTGCTAATTAAGTGACAATGGGCGAGGAAGAATATCGTTAAGTGGTCTTCAGTCTAGTGACGGTTTATGGTAATGATGACAAATCACTGGATTAATGTAGCTCGGTGAAAAAGTAAATCTTTTTGTAGGTGCTGAGTATGAACATGATTTATTCTTTAAATTTATGACAGTTAGATTGATATTTTTATTAGTAGCAAGACCTTTGCTAGAAGTATTCTTTTTTGGTTTGGGAGAGAAGCTTAGTATGCAAAATAGTTTGCGTTCTGGTGGAAAAATTATTTATGAGTTATTTCTACTCCTTCAAAAACCTCTTTGGTTATGTTCACCACAACGATTTAGAAGTCTTCTAGGCACAGCGGACTCTCAGAGTATAGGTTTAAGCTCAAAGGGAGTCTTTCGTGCTTCTGTGGCCTAGCGTCCACCGTTGCATTGCAGCAACATCGCTTCCCTTTTGGAAGAGGAGGTAAGCCGCCACACTTTTTTGCGGTTTTGTTGCAGATCATGTAACAGGAAGTGTGGCTAAGGATGGGACGCAATGCGTTAATGTAAAGTTGATGTATGTTAAAAGTTTTTCTGAATGATAGAAATTGTAAAGGAAGAGAGAGGAAAGGTGAAAGTAGGAGGATTTATGTCCATGTCCCGAAAATAAGATGTGTGAAAGAGTGGTTAAAAAAAAACTTCTCTGGGGAACATATCTTTTTTGTGCTTTTCTCACCCTTTTAAAAAATTGCAGTACCTGTCCTTGCAATGGCTCAGTAGTCGTGATCTGGAATCGAAAAATATTCTAAATGATTGGTCCGAAATGTAGTAACGCCATGAGATGGAAGTGCGGCTTTCACTATCTAAAGCAACTAAACAGGACCGCTAATGTTGCATTAGTGATACTATGTGGGAAAATATTCTTCCCCGATCGAATTATGATTACCGAACCAAAGATCCGATAAACCACAGGAGGACGATAAGGTACTAGTAAGTACTCCAGTAATGATTTTTGGTAGTCCGTTGTCTGTGTTAGGCGTAACGTCACAATCAGCTGGTAAGTACTTGCACGTAATCAATGTATAGTCACATTGGTCACATTGGCGTGTGTACCTATTAGTGCAGTATGCAGTGAACTCAAATTACTTGTTGTTATGATTTTATAATTATAAAAAAGTACAATATCAACAACTCAGCGACATCTACAAGCGATACATTTCGCATAGTCTGAAAAGTTATACTCAATAGGTATACTAAACAAAGAAAATCCCCTTATGAGATATCAGGACTCCCAGCAACGATTACAACGTTGTGGGGACGAGAGCAAGTCTAAATTTTGAAACAATAATTTGGTAGATATATGGTACATTAGTATGGATTACATTAAGTCTAAAATGACTAATTATAATTGAAAAACTTTATATGTTTTCAGTTTTTATTGAGATAATGTAAAAGGTTTTTTCTTATAATTGTCTTAAAAATGTTAATGTTTGGATTCATTTTACTGATCGCATTATAAGTATACGCGTTTATGTATAGCATTTGTTTAACATACGCGAATGTATTCATTCCTTCTTCGTTAGCGAGGAAAATGTATACCAGCTATGATGCAATGCAAAAGCATTAATTGAACTTCCTCATCACCTAAATCTTAACATATTTAACACAAGAGTGGCCACGATAAAACGACTCTTAATAAAACAATTCTTTGAAAATTACTAATTCGGTAGCTGTGAAACAGTGGCCTTTTTGCTTTAATTTTGTTTCCTGTATAAATGTTGGCCCATATTCCTGTTAAATATCATATTTATAATAAACACACATGTGAAATTAGTGCATAAATAATAAAGCTTATTATTAAAAATCTGTTATAATTGTTTTCCTCAATGTCATATTATTATAAGTATGTACGCTTTCTTAATAATAAATAAATAAATCTGTCGTAACACCACAGATAGTGATTCCATTGATTATTGAACCAACAATTACTGTAAAAACTATCCGACTATTAGCGTTCGAAATTCAAAGATCGAATTAAAAAGTTCAAAACGATGTTCGAATTTTAAATAAAAATATTTTGAATTAAAAAATAAAAAGCATTGATAATATCGGCCAGTATATTTATATTACAGAGGGGGTGGGAACGCTACATAATTTTCCACAAGGTATGGAGATCTCTGAGGTGACATTATTGATTCACAAAGGTTAGGAACTGCAAATAGGCCACATGTGCAGCCGGTGAAATGAAATGTCACTTTTAATGGAAGCCCTTGGAATACGCTTGGAGCGGAACTCGACGCCGCTCACGCAATGTATTCTCATACGTTTCGCATACACTTTTATGAATAACCACACCTAAACGTAACCATGGTTATGAGATTCTTTAAATATTTAAGACACATTTATTTTCTTAAAATAGAAAGAGTCAAGAGTTAAATATGTATTTGATTTTACCTTCACTACGTTTTTTTTTTTAATTCTTTGAGTCACAGACAAAATTATTTTGGTCGATGATACAATCCAAACTCGGTGAGTTTTTCAGTGCGTCTTAGTGCAAATCAAAATTGCCGTTGTTCTTTCTATTAATAAATCTAGATGATTTATTATAGGCATAAAATCTTTAGAGCAAATGCACAGTTTATTAAATGCCTATTAATATGGTACACCCTATAAAAAAATCAATGGTTTTAGAAATAATAAATAATTTAACGCGTACATTAAAAATCACTATGTGTAACATACATGATTTTAATATTATTGTACCATATACTCGTTTTCTTAATATACTATGAAAACATTATTCATGTGCTATTCATACTTTTAAAACTCTAACTTATGTTACTTATCACTCTGTTTATGTATAAATATGATCATTATCATTTTAGATCTTGAATGTCCACTGTTGGACATCGGCTTCCACTTAATTTTCGAATAGAACGGATTGAAAGGGGCTTGTATCCAGCGTCTTTCAACGTTGTTAGGATGAGGCTTGAGCTTATTAACAAACCAACCCTGACATTCCATCCTTTGAAAACAGTAATCGAATAATGGATAGTAAATAAAGGCTAAAAAGGTACCAATTTTTCGAATTTATGTCGAGTCTAAATGATTTACAAAAAAATTCTTCTATATCCTATTAAGTCTAAAATGTTGTTCAGTTTTACTTTTTATTTTCATTCATTCATTCACCTCATTATTCAATCAAACGAATAATAATACATAAAAACACGCAACTAAGAGATCACTTTACAGGATCTAAAGATCATTTATAGAGATTACTTACGTACATCATCAGGAGACTGATGAAGACCTGTTTGAAAGAAACTAGATTTAAATTGAAATTATCCGTGATAGAGTTCTTAAATTTAAAATACATTACGATGGTTCCATACGTGATCTGTAATGAGTAATTAGAAGGCAAAATTAATGTTTATTTACTTCCTTAATTTTTAGTATATCATATCCTAGTACGAGTATATCATACATCTTATAAATATAACAGAAACCTTACAATACGAATTGTTCGTGGCTTCAGCTCATAAACATCCACTGCAAGGCATAGACTTTGAAGACATCTATGAAGGGATATTATAGTACGTAGAAGACGCTGCCTAATCCTCTGGAAACGCAGGGAGAAATCAATAGCCTCCCTAATTAGAGAAGAAGATTCAAAAGAAGAGTTCCTCCTACTATGTAGAAAAATAATAAGCATAGTGATAGATAAAAATAAAACCTATAAAAATGTAAATAACCAAAATCAATAAAAATAATGTGATAATGTTATAAGCTTATAAAGAAATAAAGTAAAAATATAAAATAAAGAAAATGTAAATTCGTAATGAGGGATGAATGAAAGGCGTTACAGAGCGAAAGGGAATGACAGAAGAATTGTGGTAAGACAGAAACGAAACGAACGGTAGATCATATGATGCACGAAAAAAGAGTGAGAAAATAAAAATATTCGTGAAAAATTAAATAATGTAAAATAGTCCCTGTCCCACACGAGATGGGGGGTACGAGAGGCTCCCAATAACGAGGGCCAATACAAAAAAAAAATCCTATGGAAACTTGTTTATGGACAGTGGCAATTCTATATAAGTAATGCACAAAGCATGAATTATATATGATTGTACATCGAGAATCGAACTCGCGACCTACGATCGTAATACTCACGTGACCTTACTGCACCTATCTACTCTTATACCAATATAGAAGTATAATATGTAATCCTATCGCATGCCATAATTTTTTAACATTTAAATTTTAAATTAATTGAAAAAACTTTGTTTTTGTAAAGATGGATTTCGACTCAAAAAAATAAGAAATATATTATTATTTCTACTATTGAAAAGTTATAGAATATGTATATAATTATCTAATAGCGAAATACGTACAAAATTAATAAATATTTAAATTAATTTAACACGTAATATTGTGTATTCTCTATATAAAAAAGGAATATTGGTAATGATGGATTTATCGTGGTCTTTTATAGACACACTTTTTTAATTCATAACATTTAAACATCAACCTCTAAGCGAATCGGCAGGAATCCTTCATATTTGTGAGAGTTCTTTAGATAATGAATAGGTCCTTTTAATTGTAGCTGCAAAAACTACATTGATCACGTAAATAGGGATGTACTTTCGAATAAAAAATGAGAAGGTTCGTAGATGAAAGAATTAACCGACATAACCAAGATCATTGACAAGTTAAAGTGGCAGGGTGTAAGACAGACAGAGAGCAGAACTGATGGCCGTTGAGATGGAGATCACAGACCTGCAAGCCCAGTATTGGATGTCCATCTACGAAGGTCCATTTGAAATAAATGAGGAAGGCCACCTTGAAAATTAATTGACCTTAAAAATTAAAAAATAATTCTGGAAATAGAACACAAGATTTATTACGTTAATGAAACCATTATCACACCCCGAATCTGATCATTAATTTATTATCATTAGTTTTGGTTGTTATTGCTATTATCGTTAATTAAAGAAAAGATTTCGATATTTCGTCAATGCTTTACAAATATCTACTCTAATTACTCAGCCATAAGGTACATTTTATAATTTTGCTTTATTAGTCTCGCGTGACTGATTTGCATTATATCTAAAGTATACATTGCATACTTAGTATGTATGAGTATACGGGATGATTGGGAATAGGTATAAAAGCTTTAAACTGTGAATGTAAAGTTCATTTTTCCGCAAAAACTTTTAAAGATTTTTTGCAAGGATAATAAATCCTTTTATAACCTGGTCACTATGACATATTATATTTTTCTATTACAATGCGAAAGGCCAACAACTTCTTATAGTACAAAGTCTGCAGGGACAGATAGTAAACAATATTTAATTTTATTATATAGCAATTAAAATTTTCTCAAAACGCTTCTTCTGATTACGTTCTCATTATTTCATTTATTATTCCGGCAAGTTTTTTTATTTGATTTTAGAATAACGTGTACCATACATTAATTGATAGAAAATTAACTATCTATTCATCTCTTTAAAAGTTTTATATCAGTAACCAATCATTCTGTATAAGAAGTAGTAGTTTTCTATGTTATTTTATTATCTTTGAAAGTTGTTCACAATAAATCTTAAACAGTGTAAATTTACTTTAATAGGCACTGTAGATTTTTACAATTTTTGGGAAGTTCCGAAGTCATAATAAGATAGGAAAATCGGCGTTTCGGTTCTTGTCAAATTTTATGTAACTAATTGCTTTGTTTGAAAGCTGTGGATATTTATAACGAATAGATAGATTTTGCGGAATTATGTTGGTGTATTAAATTTATAAAAAAGTCTTTTTTAATCTAATCTTTTGTCATTAAATTTACTGTATTTAACAGAAAAAAAACAATACATTATAAGCAATACGCTTATAATGTATTGTTTTTTTTTTTCTGCCTTTAGGGAGCGTAAAGAGATCAGCGAGGCATTGCCACTATTTGATCCGGATCTCTCTTCTATTCTGCAAATCACGCGGCAGTCTTTGATTTCCATGAATAATCGCTCTTAGAAGTCCTAATGAGGCTGCTCCTTTTCGCATTGAAAATCGTGGATTAAGAGTCTATGAAGATAGGCTGGACACTAGCCGTAGAGTATTAAAATAGGAGTTGTGCGGAATCTCTGCACCCAGGAACGAATTAAATTTACACTTGATCCATCGCTTATCCGTCAAATACCGAAGTGTGAACAAAATTGTCGACGACCAGTTACACGAGTCTACTCGGAAATATCTCTCGACGGCGAACGCGAGGTGTTCACTTCATCACTGTAATTGAACGTCGTGACTGAAAAATTCGTAAGGTCAGTGAATGTAACGTCAACACCTTTTCCCTGCACTTTTAATTATATTTTGAAATAATCTGATATATCAAATTTCCATGTCACAATGTTAGTTACCGTACTCCTTCGACGTTTCGAAGCCGTTGCTTGACCGAATTTTTACCAAATTTTATATGCTTATTCAGTAGGTCTGAGAATCGGCTACTATCTATTTTCTATACCCCTAAGTGATAAGGGTTGTTCACCCTTAAAAAATTTTTAAAATTTTTTTGTTTTTAATTTTTTATGACACAACATACAAAAATACATACAACCCTAAATTTTCACTCCTCTGCGATCAACCCTTTAAAATTAATTTTTTAATTAATTTTTTTTTCTCGCAAAATAACGTTTGCGGGATCATCTAGTTGTATATAAAAACGTAAATTAGCCAGCAGACACCCTTGGTAATTAGTCGTAGCATATGGCATTCAACTATTCAAACAGAGCCAACTTGCAGCGGCGGTTTGTTAGATAATAGATACGAATTTTTGTTTTTTTTTTTATTTATACGTACAAGCCAACTTATCTAAGATCTGTTTACTATAATTTATAACAACAAATCTTTTTATATTAACAATATTTGATAACCATAGCACCTTCAACGCCCAGGCTTAAGGAATAACTTTCCGCAGAAGATACGTAATGATCTCATCGACTTACAGCTTGATAAATTTCCAACAAACTGAACCGCCATGTAGCCGAGGGAGATTTATGAGATTCCGAAAGTCATCTCTAGACCGCACTGCTATTTGTCATGGCAACATGTGCTATGGAAAGGGATTTACAGGTTCAGAGCGGTTAAACAAAATTACATACATAGGGACAAATGTGGCAATGAATCACGTTTCCTATTCAACTTTTCGTCATCTAGTCGTTGTCGGAAAGTTTGTTCTAAATATTACACTAATTTTTCAATGCTATTAGCAAATACCTTGACTGATAGATTAATCACTTTTTTATTGATTTAATGTATTGATACTTAGAAGGCTGGAATTTACTTTTATCTAAAAAGATGAATGAAACGCAAAGATATAAATTAATAATATTAACAATGATTGCATACATGAGGCTTTGTATTTACTATTTTGTTTTGCATTTATCTCTTTCATAACGCCTTTCCAGATAAAAGAAATCAAAATTTGAAGAGCGGTTTTCGAATTTTTTTTAAATAGAAGATTATTCCACATGTGGGTTTTTACAGTTCATCGTCATTATATAAAAGCAACTTAATATATAAATGATAAAGAGCTGACTACACAGACGACCTGTCCTAGCTAGGAGTAATTAATTTGAATCTCAAAGCGGACTGTCAGATGGGCGAACATTTAATTGTATGTCCATCTTTTTAGAAAAATTTCAAGTTTCTAATGTTTTCTTTAACAGAATCCTCTGCAAAGTTAAAAAAAATCATACATATAAATAATACGATTCGGGAAAGACGTTTTAAGTGTAAAATAAGAAAAAATAGGAATATTTTATGTTATTTTACATACATCTTATTTACATGTTTTTTACTTTTTCTATATTATTATTGCAACGAATTAGTTATCTGTAAAAGGAACTGGCAATGTACGTGCTTCTTAACCCTTTCAACGCGGTGGGTGGTTGTAATAAAATGTTGAAAAAGTTAGTACTCTAACGTGAAACTGCAGCGTGCCTTATGAAGGCGCGTCCAGCGTTAAATTAACCCTTTAGCATGGCCGTCAGAATAACCCTGCGGTAATTACGCTGTGACCACCGCCCTCGCTCTAATAAATATGTGAATTTAACAAGCAGACGGCGTGGCTTTTAACTGAAAATTTAAACTTCACTAGCCTCCTCTACGTACGCTATCACTTAAATTATGTCAATTAAAATTAAAATTAAAATTTATTCATATTAATATTTAGTACATATTTTCGGTGCAGGTCTTTGTACACTTAAAATACACGGACAATTTTTATACATAAGAAAGATATTAACGAATAAATAAACAAATATAAGCTGCGTTTGTTATTATACAATATTTAATTTGAGTTATATTTTTGTTTAAGTCGCCCATTTAAATAGTTCGCAAATTATGTTCAATTAAAATTGATTCCTTTTAATATTTAGTACACATTTTCTGTGCATGTCTTTGTACACTTAAAACATACGTCAATCTTTACACACGTATGTGGTTATACAATTTTTAACTGTAGTTAATTTTTTACGACAATCTTTACACATAAACAAGTATGTGGTTACACAATTTTTAACTTTAGTTAATTTTTTGTTAATTATGCGAATGAGTCATTTAGGTAATTCACAAAGTATGTCAATTAAAATTAAAATTCATTCCTTTTAATATATAGCATATTTTCTGTGCAACTCTTTGTGCACTTAAAACACGTAATACACTAACACACTCCTCACGTACACGAACACACTCCACAAGTCCACAAACACACTTCACAGCTACCTATAATTATAATGAATTTTATTTTCACTATTTATATATAACAGTGATATAATAGCGTTATATAGGATATATGATGTAAGTGGTGAGAAATTCAAAAATTCCTACTGGATCCTTATTGTAATTTTTATATACATCATAAAAATATGATAACTTAAACAATAAATCGACTGTTTAATTTTTTGGTACTTTATATTAAATAATTTAAAATTGTAAAGAAGATCATTAAAAGATTTCAGCTGTAGAGCGTCGAATGCTGAACGTAGGCTTCATCCTAAGATTTCCAATAAGAATAGGAACATCCTGTGTTTATTTATTAAAATAAACGAGAATGGTTACCAAACATTGTTGCAGTTATTGCTTAGACCAACGTCTGTTGAAGACCTAAGACAATAAGGTTATGAAACTGGACTTTGAATTAATAAAAATGTTCCAGACCGTAATATAAACTTATAAAACCGCACACGTGAAATTTAAAAAAAAATTATAGCGAAATTCCAGCCAGTCGCGTCGTCGGGTGACAAAAGAGATAAAATGGAGTGAAAAGCAAATGCAGGTAAAGGACGTCGTAAAATTTTAATAGTCCTACAATTTTGGGCTGACTCGACGCAGTCACTATTTTCACTTAATTCAAAAAGCACGTTGCTTTATGACTGAATATTTGTTCTTAAATATTAAACAAATATTTTCACACAGTGTACTTTTTTTTTTGATTTAGCGTCATTGTCTTTGTGTCTCTAGATTTACATATTAATCTGAGTGTGTATTTTACGTATCTAGTTT
This sequence comes from Battus philenor, assembly GCF_028537555.1. Taxonomy (NCBI): domain Eukaryota; kingdom Metazoa; phylum Arthropoda; class Insecta; order Lepidoptera; family Papilionidae; genus Battus; species Battus philenor. Next base: position 6,217,610 of record NW_027181688.1, on the reverse strand, counting down.
AACTGCTGAAGGGTCTTAAATATAGTCTCTCACTAAAGCCGCATAAGCTTACAGTCGCTTGAGGATCATGGAGAGAGCCATGTTCAAGATCTCAACGAGATAGAATCAAGGAAATGCTTACATAGCAGAAGAATAACAAATTGAAGTAGCAATATTTTTGGACTGGAGACCATCGACCGGCAAGCATAGGACTTCAACCGACAAGGTGGACAAATGACCTTTAAGGTCCGAAAAAGCTTTATGCAGGATGCTACTAATCTTAGAGAGAGGTCCATCGGTAGAAATGAATATGATTTAATTAAATACAAAGTATTAGCTTTGTTTAATAATAAATTTATGTAATATTTGCGTACAATTTATATATATATTGATATAGCTTACTTAAATCTTTTGACATAATAAACACCTCTTAAGAATCATTGTACAACTTTATTTTGAACGAAATATTTTAGTTAAGTAAGAATTGAACTTAATGTTTGGAAACCAAATTTTTAATTAATCATTTGTACCTATACAGGAGGTGATAGATTTACATTTGAAGTGTTCAACTGACGCCATCAGATTACGCGCAGTTATCCCAGCTCTTTTTTCTTTCTCAAATTCACTATGAATTTATTCCTAGTTATTACGTAGATTCTATAGTTGTAATTGTAAAATTTTGCTGGCTTTATGTTTGTTTGTTTGCCGGGGAACAGTGAGTTATATAAGTACTACATCTTTCAACGTTTTTGAGGATAGGAATAAGTTCAGTATAGAAGTCGCCATGACGTGATTAAAATTAATATGTCCGCAAAAATTCAAAATAGAATAGATATATTAAAATAATGTGAATACTCATTCCATTATCATAAATTTGTGTATTTGTAGTGACTGACGCGGTGATAGTAAAAGGCGCGTTAGCTTAAAACTTTGCAGTAGTTTTAGTTTTGTTGGCCGCAAATAAATCTTGCGTGTGGAGTCCGAAAACAGCAAAACTATTTTCGGGGATGTGCCCAAAGCCGCTTGACTACGATCGTCTGTCAGAGTTTTGATGTATTGTTTTTGGCAGACTAGAGATGTCAGATACGTTGAATTGTGATTTATGTCTTTTTAAAAATGTATTTATTCACATTATTATTAATATAGGATCATTTGCAGTGACTTATATACGACGTCAAAAAAATACTTGAAAAGCTCAACTAGATATGAATTGTAACAAGATTAAACTCGCATGTAATGGCTGTCATTATTTATAAGATGAAAAACTAGTCGAATCGTGTATTTTTAGTAATATTTTTTTATTTATTTCACTCACAATTTGGAATATACAATCAACTACATATAAACATTAAAAGTTGCCTATTTTCTTGAGGGTAATAAAGACAACAAAATAGCATACAATAACTGGCTATCATCCCCACTATGGGAACCTTCAGTTTAACATGCGAGAGTAATTCAGACGAATCTACAAGAGCAGCGTTTCTTATTTATTTTTGTAAGTGGAACTCTTTTTTTGTAGACACTTTTATTGAGAAAACCCTGGTTCGTCTCAATAATATACATTGAATGTAATCGAAAATCGATTATGTGCGAGAAAAATAACAACCAATTTACAAAACATGTTTTATTAAAAAAGTAATTTAATATCAAGTTAACGGTAAAGGTTATCTTGTTTAATATTATCTCATATATACTTAATATTAACTAAGGTATGTTTAATGGTATGTGTTGATGAATTTCTGTTATTACAAGACAGTTTGTCTATTTACTATAAGTGTAGTTTTTTCAGCAGGTTCATTTTGATATAAATGCAATAAATAAATAATATTTATTATTATATTATCATTAATAATGCCGTGCCATTAATAGTGCCTTTTACAATAATTTATCTATTTTAATTGCTATCAGTTATTAACGTGTCTTTTCTTATTACGCACTTTCAAGATTTCTTGTTAAAAAAAACTCCTTTCAACAATATAAAGTAAGGACTTATTTACGTAAGACTGCTGATAATATATAAAAACCTGTTTATCTAATAATATTTACAAATAAAAGTACATCAGTATTATTAAGTTTAGATTTTGTCCGTTGCTACTAATATTATGCCTCTTGATCTGTGAAAGAGAATGAAGTAAAGAATTTTCAATTGCAAGACTCGATTTTAATAGCAAATTACAAAACGTCACAATATTTTTTTTTTTTTTTGTAAATTAAAGACATTTATTAAGCGCAGGCTCTGCCAAAAGGAATATTATTACATTTCAGATTATGTTCAAGATACATAAAAGATTAGAAATGAAATGTTCTAATTTTATGGAAAACTTTCGTATCTTAAAATAATCATAAAAAATCGAAAGAAAACAAACCCCATTGAGTTTTGTTTTAGTTCATCTCAGTAAATGACGTAAACTTAATTTTTAGGTGACGAGTAAATTATTGTAATAATTTCAAATAATAAAGCTTGACTTTGATTTTAGAATTATCATTAGTTTTAGGTGGGCAGGATTTACTATTATTTTACTTTATTTTAAAAGATTTCTTGCACCAATTTGTTACAAAAAAATTTTTACTTAGACTTTCTGATGATACTTTTAACATTTTTTTTTTATTTAAATTGAAAAAAATCAAGAAAGCGGTTAATAAGCTTCTTGTGAATATGCAGTGATGAAAGTAATGACAAATAGGTAATTTTCGATAAATTTCTAACCATAGTAATATCCGGATTTTAAAGTTACGGAACAAATGAAAATTTATTTTTATTTTAACATACTATGTTTTAAATTGCAAAATAAAATAATCATAACATTCACTAATAACATCATTCGATACTACTTTTTCTTAAAAATATAATATTTTATTTAAATACTATTAAAAATATTCGATTTAATTTTTCATATCGTCGTAATATATTTTGTGATACGTCATTAATAGAATAATATAAGTAGGCCGACGACAAGGTTTAGAAAAGTGGCTGGGTGCGGAATATTTATTATTATATGTTTATTTTTAAGACATATTAATAAATAAAGACGATGAGAATAATGAATAAAATGTTTTTTTTTCTATTCGTCAGCGATATGCTTATAACGTTTGACAGTGCGAAGTCTGCAATCGCTTTATAATCTTTTTAAGTATTCACGGTTCCATTTTCAAATTAGCGACTGATCCTTAGAGTCGTATGTTATCAGATTTAATATAGACACACACTAATATCACCACTGCTTACAATCGGTGTAAGAAAATGTCGTGAGAGAAATGACATGTCCTAGAACCAAATGTATGAAAGATATCTGACATCCGCAAATCCGTACTAAGCTCGCATGATGGATTACGAAACGGTACAGCGGGGACAACACAATAATACACACAGTAAGGTAATTATGAATTTAATTAACTTTTTGCATACACTAACAATTATACTCCAATTTGTTTTTAAAGGATCACATTTTATACATTTGTGTTACAAATAATTTATTCAGTTATGCAGACGGTTTGTTTATGTGTGTGTACGTATTCAAGATAGATAACTAATACAACTGAAAAGAAATATGGTATGTAAAACTAGAAATCTATGAAATAATGTAAAGGTTTGTAAAAACGTAAAGTAAAATTTTAGAACAAATTATATTTTTTATATATTTTTAGCCGATATAAGATTTTAATATGTAGTAGCTATTCTGGTAGTAATTAGATTTCCAGAGGTAATTAGACCAAAGTATTTATCAAAAATAAATTAAAGTTACACTTACTTCAGAGTGAACACTTTATTTATTGAATGATTGATAAATACTTAGCGATGCAACTGTTAAATGAAAATATATATTCGCAGATCATGAACTGCCAAATGCCCAAAGCTTATACTGAACCGCTAAATGCGTAAAGCGTTAAGTCATATTTTTTTAGTTTTTCAGGTTTCTTCGCATCCTTACATTTTTTTTTAATTAGAACCTTCTTCGTATTAGGAAACTTAGAAAAAAAGACGAATGTGATCGGTAAGGTCGTTCCCAAGTTATGGCGTGACCGTAATCGTGAAAAGGCTTCCTTTTATTTATTAACATAGGTTTATTTATAAGTATTATTATTTGAGATTCAAGTTGAGGTGTTCTTATATCTTTTAAACTATATACTATTACTACGGGCAATATTTGTGCAATATTTTGCTAATCTTTGATTTTTTTTGTTTCACTTTGTTAAAAATTATTTGTTAAGAGATGATAATGAATATATAGATGGTACAAGCCGAATATCCCATGATAGAAAACGTTTTGTTTAAATCTATGCATTATTCATAACTTTTATTTACCGGTAACATAACTTCTATCTAGTACTCTAATTAATATGTACGACTTCAACAGAATTTTTAAACATGTAACGAAAAATAATTATATATATTATCATACAGGATAATATATATAATTATTTTTCGTTACATGTTTAAAAATTCTGTTGAAGTCGTACATATCAACTTAGCAAATCAACTTTTTTTGGTTGGCATAAGTCATTTCAGATGGTGAAGTTACGTTGTTTGCCACTTAAAGTTCTGTGAAGCTTCATCGAAATGGAGGTCATGGTAACAGAGGACCGTGAGCTGAAAAATTACTCTAGCTGAGAGTATTCAGTTACGTCGATGATATTCATACGAAGTGGGAATATACCCCTGTAGGTATATAGTGTTGTGAATGTAGTGTAGTGTAAGTTGTACGAAGTGAGTCTTCGTTTTCGTAGTCGGCGGTCGGGAGCGACACGGGCCTCTCTGACCACCCTTGCTTAAACGTGTCGTGACTACAAGTGTGATGAGTGTATGGTGCATCGCGCCCGACTGGGGCCCGATGTGGGAGTAGTCCTGTAGGCATTTACACTGGGTTTGGGACCGAAAATCGTTACAAGATCTTAGTCTATGTCACGTAGCTACAGCCTGGGAGAATAAAATTAACTCTGGCATAGTCCAGACGATTGATAAGGTGAAATGACAATGAGAAATCTACAAAACACGCAGAAAAGAAGGTCGCAGTGACTTTAATTTTCTGGAGTGAAGATAAGGAACCCGTAAGCGCAGCGTCAGATTTTTTTCTCAAAGTTCTCAAAACATGCAGAATGCAATCCGCTTCCAACCTGTCCTTTTGAAATTCCATTGAGGGCGGCCTAGGTGTTGCAGTAAATGCTCTACAGCTGAAATTACGAAGATTAAACGCAGAGGCTTTATTTCACAAAATTAATAAATCATCAAGCTAATATATCGCTTAAGCGGGCTATTAGCAATGAATATGCGGAAAAAGTCTATACCATGTTTAAAACTTCTGGATATTTTTAAAAAAGTGACATCTGTCGGTGTAACTCGCTATCACTGAACTTAAATACTTTATATACAAGTGAATTGTTTTATTAAAGCCTCTAAAAAAGTGGTAAAAAAGTTGTTTCAAATGAATGTGAGATTTACGATGTTTAGTTTATGACTTAAGTTTCAAAGCGCTTTTCGTTTTACCGACAAATGATGGGAATTCTTCTAAAGATTTCGAAGAATTTTATTAGTTACATATACATAGATCGAAACCGATTTATTTTGAGCCTATTTTTTGTTTATAACGGTTTTAAAGAAAAAAAACAAAGGGTTTCGAGAATATATTTTATGAAAATGCATTTTAGTCGTTTCTAAATGGATGCACACGAAATGCTTCGATAAGGGAAATATAGTGGAGATATTAATTTATTTTTAGGCAGCTGTAGTATGTAGCAGTAGTCTATTTATTTAAAAATGCTTACTGGCCATTCCGATATTCTGTTTAAAATAATTCTCAGGCGTTCGAATTCAAATTCGAACGATGATTTGAATTCGGACGCCACCAGTAATGGTACGGTCCCCTTGGCATTTGGGCTAATTTGTGAGAAGCTAATACGTGCACGGTAGTTTCAAGCACACGCTAAGCGCGTGTCAATGGAAATACATTCGATCTGATTCATCACTGAGGTTCGAAAGTCTATAAAAAACTTATAGTCAATATCATCATCATCATTTCAGACGTATAATATATATATGCAAGAAAAGGACCTATATATAGATACTTCCGCCGCATAAATGCGCATGCGACAAACAATGCGAATTACACAACTACCACCGTTCAATCACTAAACACGTGTTTCACCCCTCCACGGGGCATCTTCAGGAGTTGCACCGATTAGTGCCGAACACAGAGTCTGTGTGAGAGGTGGATATCTTACGCTGAGCTTGCCGGCCCTTAGTCTTCACTTCAGAACCTTAACGCCACAGCGGCCATCTTTAAGTTAAATTTGAGCTAATAGTATCAAAATGAAATGTTGATTTGAGAGTAACACTTAAATGCAATTTAGGTTTGTTTTTGAGCTTAGAGAAAATCAAAATAGTCTTTAGATTAAACACAGTTTAAATTTATCGAAACGCTGCTCACATTAGCTATCAACTAATCACTGTCAAAGTTTCGTGCGTCACAAATATGCTAGCAATGTCATCAAAGACAGACAACGTCAGAAACTATATCGTGTGTGCATTTGCTGAGCGTAGTGGGTTCGTTTGTAGAATTGTAATTACGCGTGAATTTTGCTCGTAGATGTCTGTCTGTGTCGTTTTAATGGAAGTCTAGTGATTTTGTAGGATAACGAATCCTGCAAGTTCTGTGGTATCTAACATACCCGGAAATAATTTCGAATGACTTTTTGGTCACAACACTGAAGTTGGTTTTGATAATGGTCAATTAGTTAAAAATATAAATTCTTAGTTTTGTTATTACAAATTTGCACCGATGACTTTTTGACAGCATTCTTCTTTTTTATTTATTTTTTTTTTCTTGCAAATAAAAATAACATAACTTGTGTTATTTAAGAAAAAGCCAATACAATATTAATTAATTTGAGTAAGTAATAGACAAGTAATTAAAAACTATGATGATCAATATTCATTTTAGGAGATCAATTAGAAAATGGATCAAATTCTGATAATTTTTCATTATTGTATTAACGAAATCTATACAGTGGAGATTGTGAGCTCACGTTTGTTCGTTAAAACGGCAACTAAAAATATTTTTTTATTATCGAACAAGCTACTAGGTCGGAAAATCTATATTTTAGCTTAATAGAGGAGTAGAGGGGAATCCCTGGACCATACTATGTCACAACTTGAACGAAGCCCTCTATGACAGTACGTTATATTCATGTTTCCTCCGAGGACTGTTTCTTGTTGCAGTAGTATAAGGCCACATCAGTCTCTGTAAGGAGCACTTTCAGGAGTCTCTGGTTTCTTTTGCGAAAGGTTTTTACCAGTTTCTTACATGTCTAGTGACGCCCTCGAATTCTACGGAGGCTTTAGTCTAGTAGTGTTCGTAATTTAGGTTAGGTTAGATTGCTTTTTACATAATAGTAAAGCTTAAATTAAAATCTTACATCGATGTTAAAGTTTTTTTTCTTAAATTTCAGTTGGTTTATTGTCGACGATACTAAAGATTCTACTTCTGATTTTGGTTGCGGAACATTTTAACTATTAGATTTATCATTATCATATCTACAGTAAAACGTCTATTGATGGGTTTAGGATTTTCCAAGAAATTTCCAATGGGACCAAAAAGTCCTGCGGCCTACATTCAGAGTCTTTCGACAACCTTCCGGTCTTATCGGAAATCTATGTGCCTATATTTAGACTATAAAGATTATGAAGATGATGATGAAAGACCAGACCATACAATTAAAGCTAAGAAAAGGAATAAGCTTCTATTTATAAAATGTAATTAGATTCACTATAAACTTTGAAATATTGCCAGTTTGATAACGATGTTATACGATAGTGCGAGATAACTGGAGAATCATGGTGAGAAATGGAGCAATTACCCATTGATCTTCGGAGTCGTCGCGAACTATTCAGCTGGCAATCCAGTTGAGTGGCCGATTTAAATTTCAAATACACAGACATCACGATCCCGGGGTAGCTTGGATAGCGCATAAACCTACCCCTGCTTTTGTCTATTTTATGGTTAACAGTTCAGCTATTTCGTATCTAAGCGTTTCAATATGCTTATAGAATAGCTAGTCTTTCTGAAATTTATAAAAAGCGTGGTTTTGATTAATGAGCATAGTATGTTACCAGTGATGACTTACGACATTCGAACTAGGTTTTTCTCTTCGGGTCCTAAATCGTGAAGTCTCTCATCGTGTCGTGTAGAGAACTAAACTCGGAATTTCTCTAAGTGATAGAATCACTGAAGGATGAGTAAAAGAATAGGTCCATAGACGCACGAAATTTACCGAGATAGATCAGTGTCTGTCAGACTGAAGTAACAGTAGAAAGGCCACATTGCACGCAAAACGGATTGCCGCAAGAACCTAAAGATTATGGAGAGAAGACCACAGATCGACAAGCTGAACTAGGATGTTCTCTCACAACGTGGACAGGGAACCTTGTTAAGGTTGTCTTGAGGTGCTGGATGGAGACCGCTTTCGAGTGTTCACATTGAAAATCTATGATCAGAAATTTATATACTATGGCTGAAATATCTTACAAAGGTTTTTGTAAAAATACATAGAAGGAAGCTATATCGCTCGCTTCACTATATTCTACAATGGTATAGTCTAGCTATAAGCAATGTAAACAAAATGTATATCTTCCTTCTAAGTGTACTCTTCAGATTAAATTATATAACCTTTAATTTCTTTCAAATATAATTACGAAAACTTTCTTCATAATTCTTTCTTTCTTAAAATTGGTGTCTATAAAAAGATGGAATAAAATTAAATAATAAATATAAGGAAACCCGTATTAATATTATAAAAGTGGTTATAGGTGCACCAAAGATGTAACTGGAGGAAATAAAAAAAATTCTTTGAGATAATTAAAGTACCTTTGTGACGAAAAGTTCGTACGGGCAGTAATAGTAGCTTCGATACATCACACGTTGGTGCTAATTCAAGGTAGGTCGCTGGAACGCATTTAGCGTTAGAGCGTTTGAAAGCTTTCGGAATTAGGTTCAAAATGGAAATCACACGACCCGCCACACACGGCAGTGATTGACGAACGCTAAAGTGTTCGAAGACGTCTTTATTCCATTCCCATTCTAAAGCTAAACATTCGACGATAACGTAATAGAAACGTATTCGCCGCGTTGATGTTATTTTTATTTATAATTTATTTTTTATTTTCAATGTCGTTATGTTATGTTTAGGTTCATCATCATTTTGATCTTCATAATTTTAATTTTTATCGTCTTCGTTTTTATTTTGTTCATCATTTTTATTTATGTGTATACCCTTTTTATCGTATTTGTAAAGGCAGATTTTATGCCTTTAAGCATTCTATACCAGTCAACTCAATCTTTAATATTTTTACCGCCATTAAAATTTATTTACTATTTTATTTAAAAGATGCTTAGGATAGATCAAAAAGAATGAACAAAGTCGGATATGTGAAAAGTATAAAATGGTAAATTATTTTCTGGTTAGGTTAGGTTTCTCTGGAGGCTAGATTTAAAACACTTTAAGCATGGGGCTAAGTATATTTGGAAGGCGATGTGTAAAAATGATAACTATCCGTTACTACAAAAGTGGATAAATCTCGAAATTTCTCTGCTTGAAAATAGGTCACCACTTGAAATAAGTTTGATGAACAGAGACGTAAACGTGTTTACGAAGGTTAAAAACTAATTGAATACAGTCATTGGAAAGATGGTCTAGTTAGTAGAGAATACATGTAATCAGGGTGAAATAGCCCGCATCGGCGTAAAAGATGACAGGAAGGACAAGGAACTGCAGGAGCATTGTCTCGATCCAATAGAAATATAATTAACTAAATCTTAAGTTATTATGGACATATATTTTTGTTAACTGATGTTTCTATTTATTTTCATCGTCAGTCATAGAACATTCACTGCTCTACAAAAGGTTTTTTTGTAGAATATATACCTACCTTTGAATAAAAATTGAATTTGTCACACATAATAAACGTTATAAAAAAATAAAAACCGTTTTTATCTATAAAATATACTTCGTCTACAAGAAGATGACACATATTTATAGAAGAGCATGAAGCACCGTTCCCAACAAATCTTTTGTCACACTTTACCAAGAAGTAAACTTATACAACGTCTAAAACAATGCATCGCTCATGCAGAGTCAACGAAGTGGCGGCCGAAGTGAAGAACCCTTGAAGTTATTCGAAGAATCTATTGTTTTAACAAAGTGGCGTAAATTTAAAAAAAAAATTCTTAATCTAAAAAAAGCTATCTATATAAATAAGCTACAGTATATCTATATTTATAGTTATGTTAGGATTTATTAAAAACTAAGTGCTGTAACATAGGAATAATACGTACATAAATGTATTACGTCCGTTCTTAAATCAATGAGGTTCACATTTAAGCAGCAGGAAATGTTTAAAATGCTTTTACTTTACAATCAGATAAAATACGATAACGACGTATACAATAATTACATATTATTATGTTATGTAAATTTTATACAGACGTAAATACGCCTAAAATAAGTATCTTTCTGATTTGAACAGATTAAAATTGTAAAATTAAGAAAAAAAAATCAATCTTAAAAGGTTTTTCGCAATAGAATCAACATTCCGAAACTGAAGGTTATGCGCAAATATAATACATGTATTTATATTACTTTTATCATTTATCAAAGTTTTGGTTTTTAGAAAGTGCTTAAAAAAGCTAAAATAATAAATGCTGTTTTTTGCTGTAGTTCTATAGTTTAATTATTTTTTGGTAACATCTTTGGTTATATTTTGTGATGCGTAAATAAATAATGTCGATGCTTTTTCAACACGGACACAGGCGACGTACAAAAGCCCACGCGGAAAACATGTATATTCAAAAATGTTGCCACAAACTACAACTGATTAAAAACGCTAAATTATTTAATCCTGACATTTATTGCATTTAGAAGCCATATTGTTAATTATATTTTTTTCAGACCTTCTAACAATGTATTAGGAAATTTATTAAAAAAATGAATGAAATCGTTCTCTAGTTATGGCATGACAAAAGAAATAGGGAATCGTGTCTATTTAATCATTTAAAAATAATTTATCGTATATAATAATTTGTTAATTGTTATCGTAAATAAAATAATTTTTTCTCATTGAGATAGTTATAAGGTAACAACTGTAATTAATTTTATATTTCTAAGCTTCTAAGTTTGTACTTTCTTACTGCCTTTTGTTACTGTCTATCTCCAATAAAGTGAATAAAAAAATGATAATTATAAATGATTATATATAGTATTCATAACAAAATGTGCGGTCATTTAAAAAGTTGCTTTTTTATTTTACTTGTACCTGTTATTTATTTCTCCTGTCTCATTAACTTAATTATACCTCAAAAAGGTTAACTGGTTGAGAGAGCCTTAGGCATAAGTTCGCCTTTATTTAAGTATAAGAAGTGTATGAATAAAATAAAAATATATTTGACTAGTGACGAGTGAACAAACCAAACCGAAACGCAACTTTAACTATATCGTCAGCTCACCTAATGAGGGGCCTTCCCACATATCTTTCACCGGCTCGTGGTTGGCACTCAAGAGCCTTTCGGCCTCAACTTCCAACGGTTGCACGAGCGATGTTATCCACCCACTGCCACTTAAGACGACACGCCACTTTATATAGGAGCAAAACTCCAATCATAGCTCTTACCATTGAACTCTAGGTGACCTTCTTATAAGGTCTAACGTAAGTCTACGTTTCGGATTCTTAATTCATCACCAGCAACATACACTAGTCAAAGATCTTTATCTTCAGGCATTGCGGTGTTTTGGACGAGAAAATATTTCGGAGCTTCCCTAAGGCTGCCTATCAGAATAAGTTTCGGCGAGAGATCTCTTTCAGGAAATAGGACTTTCTAAGCTGGACCTACAACACACGTTATGAAAGTATATAATCCTGGCTTTAATTAATTTAACATGTAATGTAGATAGCTAGTGTATTATTTTATTATTATTAAGAGACTTATTTTAGTTGTAGTCTGTGCTGTGTTTCTGCAATACGCAGACATATTTTTTACATAAAATTAATGTGAACTAATACTATAGATGTAAGCGTGCCTATTTGAAATAAATAAAAAAGAAAAAACCCTTGATAATCTTCTGGATATGATGAAATTATAAACTGTGACTCAATAAAAAATACATTACAATAATTAATAAATATAACTTGTTAGTATTCCTTGAAGGCATCGTGCTGGTGCCGGGCTTATCGTGTTGAATGGAAGCAACGTTGCTAGGGGCTGAGGACTCGTGTAACAGGTTTAAGGAGGCCTTTTTGCAATGTACTAGTGTTGACTATTAACATGTAAAGATATAAATTTGTTGAACCATTCTTATAGTATCAATTATTAATTATAAAAGTCTATAAAGCAATTAACGATATTATAATTATAATCATACCCTGAAAATGATGGCTAATCATAATTTGCTATTACTACATTTTACTCCTTCTTTTTTTAGCTGATTCATAATGATGAGGTGGGATACAATTTTTATAAGTAGTAGTCACACTACAAAGACGGCAAATATCATCGAAGATATATATTCCAGAGTGATTTACTGTCAAAGTTAGTATAGAAAAATTATGCAATATACATTTTAACTTTCTATATACATTGAAATAGAGGTTTTAGCATAAATTTTCACGCTTTCAACTCATAGACGCCCCCTGTTAGGCTTAAGCCTTCCTTTAAGACATTTATAGAGTGATATACTATTAGGGAACCGGAAAGTAAAGTAGTTTCTTATGACAAATTTTACAGAAAAACCGATTGATTTTTACCGCTCCAGCAAACAAATTTTCAATAATTTGTATACTAGATGGCAACAAGTTGGTGATCACGAAGATGAAATATATTATCGATTAGAAATAAAAACTTGTTAAAAATGTAGTCGTGTGAATTTAACCAAGAAAGCGACATTAATTTCCGGTTCACCTAATAAAATTCTGTTGTCTCAAAACTTGTTTGTGAACAGTGGCAATCCTATATAATTAATGCACATAGTATGAATTATGATGTCGTACCCTGGGAATCGAATCCGCGACCTACGTTTGCAAGTCTCAGTTCTCTACCGCCGGGCTACCGCTAGTCATATTATATCAAATAAAATAGACAACGTAACGGCACTAAACACAATGGAAGAGCGATTTGCGAAAATGATGTCAAAAAAAAGTTGACATTATCAAGCAATTAGCGTTAAATAAATTTAAGAAGTGTATCAAAGAAAAACTCGCTTTAAAATCTTATTATAGTAGGAATAATTTTGGAGCGAAAATAAAGCTTTGGCATGAGCTTTAATTCTTTATTAAAGATGTTGTAAAGTGACCACAAAAACACTTTTGAGTTTGTTGTGGACTCTTCTCAGATAAGGACACGTTTGGAACTTACGTAAATTAACGTTGAAGAATATCACTGTAGTGATACTCTAATTGATTCTAAATTCTGAAAAAATTAGCTTTTCTAGCATTTTCATCATTACGTACATTAGTGATCATTGAAAATAATCTGTAGTGAATAATTTTGAAGCTTAGTTTCTAGATAAAGATTTAGACTGATCGTCTTTAGTCCCTACCTCAAATCTAAAGGCTGTAACTTATTTTCGGTTGATGTTGATACTGTTTGGGGGCTTTTTCTGCTTCATAAGAATTCGGAGTGCAAGGGTCCGTGAACTTAAAAATAAAACAAAAGCTGGACGGAAGCGTTCCAATTGAACGAAGTCGTTCGCACGTAGTAAACCGCTCTAACCGATGAGAGCTGTATAGTGTTCATGTTGAGTATATGCGGCTTAGGCCGGCAATGTGGGCAGCAGACGAGTCAAGGAGGGATCCGGATCCAATCTCGATTCGCCCATGCTGTTAAGGAGCGGGCGGCAACCCCCTTATAAACGTGTGTTGTAGCACTATAAATGTCAATGGGCAAACACCGTTTGTTAATGAGAAAAACATGTTGAAACACAACATTATGTAGATATACTCGTAAGTAAAGGTAAAACGTACACAGGTACTTCATGTTAATCCTGTTTTGATACACTTTGTGTCCTCACATGGGTTCGGCCCAAACACGAAAGTTCCTTAATGCGGAAGTTCCTAAATCGGAAGTTAAATTGCTTTCAGATTTAGTAAATTAATAACTGATTTTACATTAATGACTCAACTTTTTTATTCTTAACACGTTGACATTAAACAATTTAACATGGAATGTCAAATAATTTGTGACGAGAACTTCACAGGTATCTAATGGTACAAAAACTTTGTTTTGTCATTGATGAAAATTCATTCTGTATGTAACAATTTTTATTTCTATATTATCTTCTTCCGTATATAGATAAATAAAAATGATTCAATAAGTATGTTGCTATGTGTAAAGCTTGATAACAGCTTAGTTAATAATTGTGGAAAATTATAATGTTGAAAAGAAAATTATAATATATATGCGTAGAAAATTGTTGGAACAACTCTTCTTTTCCTCGTATATTCACATTATAAATTAACTATGACATGTTTGACCCTCCTGCAATACAACATCTCGCGTAGTTATAAATTTATATTAATCCATTTACACGGTGCATAACCCTATAAAATGGGGCAATGAACAAACTTATACTATAGAGTTATTTCGCGTGAACTTCGAATAACCATAATACTTTAAAACGATAAACCGTATTACATATTTATAGGAAGCAAATTTATATAAGTTATAATTACCTTTATTTAATTTCATCGCTATAATTAGAGACGTAGGATGTCCAAAGCAATTATTCATTATACGACATTAAAATATGAAACAATAAAAAGAAAGTTGCAAACAATATAAGATTATCAGCCATCTTTAAATATAAACACACAGTCTTTAAATGATGGATATCTCTAGTTCTCAAAACGTAAAATTATCTTTTCCATTTTTTTTTCTTTCGTATTTTATTTGTTGTCTAGAAAACTCGAGCATCTAACAGAAGAAATGACTAATATGAAACATAAATAAACGCTAAAGATTCATGAAGCTTTTATCTCGTATTTAAAATTAAAATCACTATACACATTTCATCCGAATGGAAGCAACACTGAATTCTAAAGCGTACCAATGCGCACTCTGATTGTACAAAACTACGTTCAATTTATTAGCGACTCGTGGAGCAATTTCGAATTGCTTTTCAGCGAGGAGACGAGAGAAATATGAAGTAAACAGATGTATAGAGTATCACATTGTCGTTAATACAATCTTAGTCAAATAAGCAACTGTATTCTTTGGCATAACAAACTCAATGGATTTGATGTTCATGTATATTTAATATGTTATGCGTTTAATATATTAAAAGTAATTTAATAAAGGTAGTAATTCAATTAAGGTAGCTTCTGTATATGCAATATGCATATTTTAATAATAAAAAAAATGTTTCAGCTAAAGATAGGTGCAGGTTACTATTTTTCAATAAGAAGTATCCTAAAAAAATCATCAATTATTTTTATATTACCTATCTACCCAGACAGGCTTGATGACATTATAATGTTTTAATATAAGTTACACTTATTAATTAGTAATTTTGCCTAGTTAGATTATTGCCCCGACTACGTGGACAGAAAAAATTGTTACGTAAGATAAGGACCAATATTTAGCCACTTCCGCACATGCAGTAGTAGTCGTGCAACAAAGTGCACCGCCCGTCAGCCCGCTGAAAAATGTGTATGCGGCAAACAATGCGAATCACACAACTGCCACCGCCAAATCACTCAACACGTGTTTCACCCCTCCACGGGGCATCTTCAGGAGTTATGTTACACCGATTAGTGACTCTTTGTTTGGTCCTTTTCTTACTTAGGATGGACTTCCGCAAGGTAACGCCTGATTAAAAACATAGTTACGGCGGGAAGTCGCCGGATGCGCAAGACCATTCATCGTGCTCATCTTCGAGGAACGCCTTTGCCTTTCAGAGGGCGTTTACCTTCTGAAAAAAAAAAGAAGCTAATTTTTTACAAAATACTTTTGTAAAAATAAAACAAGCAGGAGCTCTAAATTGAAAGTCTGTTAAAAATAGAAAATATGTTTGTCTAAACATGTCCCAGCGAAAGAAGATAGTTGCTTTTGTAACTTAAAAAGTCATGATAATTTTTCTTACAGTAAGTATTGGGTAATTTTTTATTACTCTTTCTTGATATTTCTGGCCATTACAGCCACAATCCTTATTGTTTTAAATTATTCTTGCCCGTGAGAATTCAAATTCGAACTAGGGTTTGAATTTGAATGCCATCAGTGACGTGACCGCAGTCATTGCATTTAGGTTGATTTTGGAGAACAAATACTTACACGGGTGGCAGTTTACTTCCGTCTGCTTATCGTGTTTTTACTGGTGAAGTCGCTGCGGTGGTATTTCACTTTTACCCGCTAAATGCGTATGTTGGTGATCTTTTCCTTAAGAAGATACAGATACGTGCTCCGATGGTTATTCACCTTCACCCGCAAAACACATATATTGGTGATTACTCCCTTAAAAAAGTACAGACACGTGCCCGTGTGGTAATTCACCTTCACCCGCAAAACATATATTGATGATCTCTCCCTTAAGAAAGTGTAGATACGTGCTTCGGTGATAATTCATTTTGACCATCTAATTCCTTATAGTGTAAAATATTATTTTTACCTGGTACTCGACTCTTTGTCATACATCTTTTATCTTTCTAAATAATATTATTAAAACTAAATCTCGGAGTGACGACTAGATTTAAACAAAATCATATATATCAGTATTAATTTGGTTTAAAAAAGACATTTAATAAAAATTGATTCTAACTAGGAAAAATGCCATCTGACGAAAAACTAGTTTTAACTCTGACTTATACATAAAGTGGATACTTATCAAAAAATCTATTTTGTAATAATATATTTTATAACTATATCCTAACATAATGTAAAGGATTTCAAGTGTTAATAAGGATTGAGAATAAATTGCTCTACTATGTACTAAGAATATTGAATTGCGATATATTTAAAAATACAATGAAGAAGATATTTTTAAATAAATCTTATTATAGCATTTTAGTTTATCAAAAAGTGTGAAAATTGGATTGATGACTCATTTACGTGATTGATATTTAAATGTAACACGAGAAAAGAAATTCAAAATTTATTTCAAACATGGGTTTTTATTGCGCTTCTGGCCACCGATCCTCAACAGATCAGCGTTCCAAGCCGGTGGTAGCTTGCTTTTGTTAAAACAAACGTCGATTCATAGCGCATGTAAATGCTTACTGGATGAAAGATATTTTGAATTCGAATTTTGAAAGTGACCACAAAAAATCCATTTGAGATTGTTGTGGGCTCTAATAAAATCATAGCTTGTTTAAAACCTACCGAGTAAATCTTACGAAAATTCCGAACGCATCCCAAACAAAATAACGGCGAAATATGCCATTATAGGATAGCTCAATCATATTCTTATTTCATTCAAGGGCTCTTCTGGCATTCTTCTCATGACGCACACAAGCGGCTTATTATTTCGATTATTATATTTTATAGTGCGCGATACTTTTGATTTAATTCATTTTTGATTTGGATTGATATCTAATATTCGACAGGTAAAGAAAGGTGATTTACTTCGTATTTTTAGGGGGAATAATATTTATTTATTTACATAAACATTTAAACGGATTTGGGGACAAAGGCGTCAAAGCGTTTTCATCAGGTTGGTTAGAACAAAACGTAAATCGTAATGCGTAAAAAGTCCACATTCAATATTCAGTAACTAAATAATCGACAATCGAAATGAATGAATGAATGTTATTTCACAATCATAGAATGGTTATAATGAGTGAATCCAAAAACATTGAAGGTTAAATTGATAATTTTAATTGTGACCTTCTGCATAAGCTTATCCCAAATCTCACTTTATTTTCCCTGAAATTATATAAACAATTGCACTGCTTCTTCCGAATACTATAAAATTCCCACTGTAAGCTGTAATAGCCTAGTGCATTTTAGTACACTACTTTGACAATTTATTTCCTACGTGATGTCTTGAATAACACCATCCAAATACGTGCGGCAAATACCGAGTAACACCATTTGAATGATGTACTAACTTTTGGCTCCGGCCCGGGAATAATAACGAACTTAAATGTTTGCTGATATGAAACGATCGGCCGGTTCCAAATATCCAATATTCGTATTTGATAACTATAGATATATGTATATACATAAATGTATTTGCGTATTGCAGATATCTATTTGTTTCGTTTCTATAACATTGATTTATTAATAGAGTTAAATACTACAGTTATTTTATATAAATCTATTATTTTTTTAATCAAACTAAACGATTTTGTGTCTTAGTTTTGCATTATCTAAATTTTAAAATGTCCTAGAATTCAAAATATCTTTCATAAATCTTTTACTGTTTAAGCAGCCGTTTCTAGAATGAATCGCATGTAAGAAAGGTTAAATTGCTTTTTCAAAAGGCTTTCTAGCCTAGCCTAGCGTCACTTCTTGTTATAGTAATATTTTAGTACAATGAGTTGAGCTTATACTAGATATATGTATACTATATACAATATATTTTAAGTATGTAATTTGACTATAGGGTTTTTGGGATGACAAGGTAGTTACAAACCCTAAGGTTTAAAACTAGAAATAGTTACTTACTAGAATAGACTTTTTACTTAAATATTGTAATATGCCATAAGGTAAGCAAAAAAAATTTGTGAAGACACAAGATTAGAGGCATCAGTATCACAGCCCGTGCAGCTCCAGAGACGATGATAATAAGATTTAATGATTTTAAAACCCAAAATTTTCAATAATAAATCGCCAAATAAAAAATTTCTTGTCACGTCTTTTAACAGAATTTGACATTAAAAAATAACCTTTTTAACGAGATATAATAATTTTCTATATGAATTCGATAATACTGAAAGGTTCTAGAGTGACGACCACAAGCCAGTAGATAAGGCATGGGTCGGTTCCCTATTAGATGGACCGACGACATAATCGGAGTCGCAGGAAGTCCCTGGATGCGAGAAGCGCAAGACTTGTCACCGTGCAATCGTAGAGAGACTTATGCCTTACAGAGAGCGTTTATCAGATAAAAAGAAGAAATATAAAGATAATAAACAAGTATTACTAGTTATCCTAGTCCAATTAATAGTTGTCTGGAAGAAATTGAATTTTCAATAAGACTTTAGTACTTTATCTTTAGCCTAATCCATTAAATGAATTTTTATGTCTTGTTTTAACAATCAATAAAGAGTAAATTAAATGAATAATAATACATCTTTTCATACATCTTACAAAAGTTTATATCAAATTCATTTTACACTTATTACAGTATGAAAAGCAACGAACTTAATACCGTGGATTCACCAGTTAACCTTTTGGGAGGTTTTACAATAATATGATAATAAAAAATGTTTTCACAAAATAATTTAACGATAGAATACTCACTAAATAAAGACGTCATTAAGATTTAAACATACACGAAATACGATAATATCCTTTCACTTCCAAGTTTTCTTTCAAAGCCTTAGAATTGACAAGTTAATAATTAACAGCGAGCGTGTACCCGGGAATCAGACATGTTATAATTAGTTGTGTTCTAAGCATCTCTCATATTTAACGAACATATGAGTAACTTTGAACAATCAAAACATATCTACAGCTCTTATGCAATTATTGTTAACATTAGCTGTTGACTAAGCGTGATAATGTGGTACACAGAAGCGGTTAACTCATTCCTCTAATCTAATGTTACCATAATTGTTAAATAATGTAAAGAAACAGTTGAGGTGTAGAACATATCAGATATTGCAACATAACAACATTATACATAACATACAAAAACGTTGAAAATATCAATCGTAACTCTCACTGGAAATTTATCACTAGGAACCAAACAGCGTTAAAATAACTTATAATAAACAAGTAATTACCTAGTCTCCAGCTTTTATTCCTTATCTTAAGGCATAATGAACGGAGCTCTTTAAATAAAATGATCTAACTGAAAAAATTCTTACGATATTATACTGAGAAAAGGCTGGATACAGACCTCTTTTAACCAGTTATTTTGAAAATATATAAGAGATGCCAATGTTCAGAAATAGACGTTCATTGAAATTTTGATAATTATATTAATGCTGGGTGGTCAGCCACCAGTTACAGCAGCCATTTTTATTATATTACGTGTAAATAGTATATTATGGTATTTATTGTCGCGAATGTATTTTGTTATGTGGGCCACCAAGTACTTCTAAAATAGTATTTATTTCATCGAATTTCTCTCATCAATATATTCTTATTCAAATTAATTATAATTTAATGGCGGGACATACTCAACCGAAACAATTAAACAATAATTATGATCGATCAAAACTAAGTGAAGCATGATCAGAAAGCCGTCTACATATTATATATACGTTAATATCAAATGTATTCGTTTTCCATTCTTACCATGTTTTTTTTTTATTTACTTCAAAATTTGTATAGTTTATTATTTTAATGTCTATTAAAAATAAAGTTTTTTAAATTGTTCATAAGTGTTAAATTATGTGCGGTCCGGAAAAAAATCATTTTAATATTTAAATTGGCTCTTTGGATAAAAAGGTTGCTCACCCCTGCATTAGGAGATTGGAAGACGTGCGAGTTAGCAAGTTGAAGTGGAAATGGAAGTGCCACATAGCGCGCAGAACAGAGGGTTACTGGGGCCCTAAGGTTCTGAAATGCAGGCTATAGGCGAGCAAGCGCTCCTTAGGGCGTCTGACCAAAAGCTGGAAAAATGACCTTTCAGTGTTGGTCAGAAATTTATGCCAACACAGACAATATCTATATAAAGCTGATACAACCTGACCGCGAACTGATTCGTCATTAAAAAGGCACTGAAATTTTATTATTTTCAAATATTAATTGACTGTCCACAACCCGCAAATAAAAGGACAATGAATGTATATTTCAATTTGCTCTTTATTTGAAAAGTGAAAAAGTCAATAACGCTTTGTCGAAATTATTATGTTTATCGGTTATATTCGAAAATATAACAAGTAATAATTAAATGGGCTCTAACCTATTCTTCACACGTACACCCATAGTTTGCGCAAGCAAGTCCGTAAAACATACACAACCTTAAAGAACAGGTCCAAGCGTAAAGTCGCAAGCATGATTTCTACAAAATGAAGTTCTCCACGTAGACCTGGATCCTCCAACTGTGGTCCAGCTCATAAAACAGACAACTACGCTCTTCTTTAGTCAGCTACCAAAAAACATAAGTGTAGGCTGTAAGGTATAATATAATCCTCCAAACAACGCGCTCTCAAGGACGATGCGTCTACAGAAAAGACAAGAAAAATATAATTCAGGGTAAGCCAAGAACAAGCCCCAAATATAGTAAGAATACTTTAAGGTTCTTCTGACATTTATCTCACTTCACCTCCAAGCGGTAACGCGTACCAACGTGATATTATCGGGGATGATTGTAACAGGCCAGGCGGCCTGCAAATCTAATCTAAAGCAACCCTCGAACCAAAAACTAGCAACAAATTCCACGGAATCTGTAAACGCAATAGGTAACAGTAACCAAAAAAAGCATCAAATAACAACAACCTTTTTTATTTATTTATTTTTTTACTTTTATCGCGCATATTTATTTTTATAACATTTTCAGAGGATTCCTTTATCAAAACATTTGAAACTTGGTCTATGTCTAAGTCTATTAAAAATCGTGTAGTTTCAACTTTTAAAATGAAAACGATTTATATTGAACAGTCGTTGATTAAGAAAGTAGTTCTATTGTTAGATGACAGGTTCTGTTCCTTTAGCTTGTATCTTTCTCTATTTTAGAGTTTCTACTTCAGAATTATTATGTGTTCCACAAATAAAACATCAAATAGTGTATAGAGGGTGTATGTTGAAAATCGATATTATTTTAAGACTACCTAAAATAAATATAAACATTTACAAGGATGAGTTAATTTTCGGTACGCGGGCCCAAGTCGTAAGGGCGATAGAGTGCAGCTCTTTTTACGCACTCGGGCCTCCCAATATGTCCATTAAACAACGGAGCCTCACAAGTGTCTAATTTTAAAACACCATGCATCCTATTAAAATTAACAATTGCTTACTATCATTCCCTGCAGATTTTACACTGCCAGAATTTAGTTGTTTGTCTGTTGCATCAGAATAGAAGAAGTAAATCAATGTAACTTATTTCAGAATGATCACTTTATATAGTGTGATTGAAAATTGATGTAAACGCTTATAAGTTATTTTTACAACTGTATCCTGTATCTTAATGATACATGTATTATTTGAATGGATTTAATTTTGTTTCGAATTTAGTTTTCTTTGGTTAACGTCTCAAAACCCAAAATCGTTGGTAAAAATAGAAAGCAAATGTTGATGAATAATGTATTTAAATCCAAAGATTAGGAACTGAAATGTGAATTTGATTCCATATTGGATTGCAGATCAGTTGTGAGTGCGTAACGTGTTGAGGATTTACTGCGAATTGGATGTAGGTTTGCTAGCGCGATTTGCGGACTGATTCAATTTTAAGCATAGCATCAAATATTTGTTTTCTATTCATACCATATATCGCCAGTGCCGAAATAACGGTCAGATTGAAGCTTAAATATTTGTTCATCCATAATAATGCCTAGTAAATGCAACCCTAGTTGGTTTCTTCCTGTTAAATAAATATTATTACAGCATTCAAGAGTTTTTAGTTGATCGAAATATTTGGAAATGTGTTTGTGGACTTATTTATTTTATTTTATTTATTTTGACTTATTCTTGTTTTGATTTCCGTCTTTTCTCAGCAGATCGGTATTCTGAACAGATGGTAGCTTACTACTTATAATGTTAAAATAATGGACGAGTCAAAAGTATGTACAAAGGCTTGTTTGAAAAAAGGTATTTTGAATTTGTATTTCGAACAAGAATTTGACTTATAGAGAAAGAAATATTTTATGACCTATGATCGGTGACCATCCCATCTGATCACTTTTACACTTATCAAAGCAGATGAAATTTAAATAAAACATTTGACTTGATACCCACTTTCTAATGCACATCAATTCGGTTGGCTTTATCTCTCCAATTCATTTTAATATAAAAAAAATATTTAACATCTTTGAGCATAAAAACTGGGATTTGAGAATGGTATAGCAATGACTAATTCCAAAATTGAAACGTCACATTATTGTTTTTTTTTTATTGTTATAATCATATTTATCTTATAAAAAAAGTTTACAAACTTTAAAGAGGTGACTAATTAACTCATCTGTCAGCAAAAACTTAAAAAGTTATGCTGTAAGAAATCAGTCTTAAATATGTCACATTGATTACTTTTTTTAAATGTGTCACGTCAATTACTTCTGACAGTACAAAATCTGCAGAGACAGATAGTAATATAATATAATATAATATAATATAATATAATATAATATAATATAATATAATATAATATAATATAATATAATATAATAATATTATAATATGAAGTAATCTGAATTTTGAAACCGCTTCTATTTTTTGTATTATCATTACATTGTTTATTATTTCTCATACCATTGATTTTTCAATAGCGTACGTATACCATATGTTAATGGACATTATACTTTCACTCCTTTAAAGCTTTTACTAACTAGTTTTAATCATACTACTTACATATGCAAATTATTTGTTTGATTTATATTATTAAACTCCTATAAATACCAGGATTAATTTCCTGCTGTATATAATTAATACACATAAGTATTTACATACAGAAAACAAGCAAAAAGTACGATCGTATTATCTTCCGGACTTATCAGTTGTTGAAGTTACCCACCGATTGTACTGCTATAAAGAAATATAAGTTCTTGTTTGAAATAAATTCTACGAAACACGCTTCTGGTCGCTTTGCTTGTTTTTGTCAAGTTAAACTAAGCGTCGAATTACTTTTTTAACGTCTATTCTATATAGCTGTTTTGTTGTTCATTTATTTGAATTTTCGTTGTAAGATTAATCTAATGGATGTGTATGCGTGATGTAATATATTCAAAGAACAGAGACAAACGTTCGTATAATGTAAAAAAAACGTCACTTCCACACAGCCACAGGCGGGTCTCCCGGGTGTCAATATGTAGACGAGTGAGAAGAAAATATAGTAGTAGATGAATCTCTTATAAGTACATATTATCAATTTTTCCAGGGGGTTCTCCAACCAGATCCCTTATAGATTTCTTATAAAACATATATAAATAGTTTTTCGTCGGCTCTTCTATCGTCGTAGCTTTCTGTAAAATTAACAATACTGACATTTTATGTTATTTTATAACGTGCGACGAAAGTTTCTTGTAACAGCTTATTTGAATAATGAATATTTTGATATAAATTTTGATCTTGTCCTTCTATTCACATACTACATGTACATATTATGTCTACTGTATGACTGGAAGAAATTGCCTCGTGTGATGACACCGGCTATTGAATTTTTCCAATGTATGTATTTTGTAACCTGTGCAATAAATAGTATTAAATTAGAATAATATAAACAGAATGTTTTTAATAAATTAGAAAAACTTAAAGATGTGCTTAATTGAAATGACACAAGCAAGTCGCGGTGTTATGATTTTGATATTACTCTTGATAAAGACATGGCTAATTTATGTTAACCAATTCCACATCAGTTTAATGAAAATAAAATTAATAAATAGGTTCTCACATTATCGTTATAAGTAGACAATTTAAATCAACTTCACTGAACTGACTTACGTCAACACGCTTCTTCTTTAAACTTTCTTCGTGTGAATCTAATTGATGTGCGTGTCGATTTTAACTGTCGAAGTGTGGTGTGATAAACTCAAATTACATAGAAACTGGCGTTAGTCTAATAAAATAAAGTCCTTATTATTACAATTATTTCAACCGTAGGACGCTTACTACCAGGCCTCTACTGAAAATGATCACTATTACCGCTCTTGCACTATTCTCATTCAGCGAATTACTGCGACCTAAACTAGGTCGTCGATATACCTAGTGGGTAGCTACCCACGCTGCGTCTACCTCGAGACGCTAGGACCTCTCATATCAACCTATTAAATACAATAATAATTTTATGACTGCAATGTGGAATTTTTACAAAAAAAAAAACAAATTCACAACAGTAGAACATTTCATACAACACTTTTTTTTGATCCATTTTATTTTTAACGCAAGTTTCAGTGCCTCCTAAGATATTTATATCATTGCACCTATAAAAAGAGTTATATTGTCTACTCCGTTTTTAAATATTATCAATTTTACTGTATACTGTTAATATATTTGTAAACCGTCATATGAAAGCATTACGAAGCATAAGCAATTAATATTTCAAAGTTTTTAAATAATTTATACAGAACAAGAATGCGTTTCATGAATGCGGTTCATATTAAAAATTATGTTTTTAAAGCCTTTTAAAAAATATATTTCACTAGGTACGGAAGGAAATGAGCTCGTTCGACAAAGGCTTCTCTGCGACCGACACCTTGTAGTTACTCTGCAAATAATCCGTTAGGGCTGAACATTAAAAAATAAGTGAAACTATTTTACATGGACATTTAAGATGTTTTCATTGAGTTGGCTAAATCCCACCCTCAAGTGGATTATTTACTTTAAACTTTAACTGTCCTATATCTCTCATATATTTTTGTTATTTTCAATCGTATCTATTTATTTATATTATCCATATAGAATCATTTCAACTTGTCGCTTTTGTACACTACGAGAAGAATGTCAGAAGAGTTCAATTTGATTGACTACAATCAGATTGAAATCCCCTATAAAGCATACTTCAACTTAAAGTTACGAGGTTTCTTAACACGCCCAGATCTGAAAAGAGCCTATAACAATATCAGACGGATATTTTTGTGGTCACTTTTGCAATATTATTAGGTGCAATCGTCCTTGTCTTCGTAGTTTTAGCTTACAGACAGCCTGCTATGCCTGACAGTCAGATTTGCGCTCGCAGCGTGGTATTATGGTATGCAGAGGATGCTGCTGCCCATCATCAGGAAACATCCTCTTAAAACAGTAGTATAAGAAATCGAGTTCTATTATCACTTAAAAACACATTTCACATTATCATTTTTTTTTAAATTACTGTTTCATAGACTTCCTAAATTAATTACATAATCACTTAGAGAAATTAGATAGTACTGTTTTATAAAACAGTTGCCTACAATAAAAGAGCTTCTAATTTTATGAAGCGTAATACAAGATGTAACAAGCTTTTCTTTATTTCTGGTAGTAGCCTATGTACATAGACTAGAGGTCATAAATAGATATATTTGTAAATACCGTCATGATATTTTCTTTACAATTCGAGAGAGTTCTACATTAACCAATGTTTTGTAGTTTTATCAGTGTCTACGTGATATATTAATTGTTAATATTTTTTTAACAATTTACAACACTTATCTTTAAGTTATTAAATTGAAACCTTTTTAATTTCAGCTATCTTCATTACTTTCATCTCTATTTTAATAAGAGTCCAAAACACACACAGTACGAAGAGTCTCGAGCAATAGAGTCCAAAGCTTTCGTCATTCAATGGAAATAGATCTGAAAATTACAGGAACTTTTACGAATAAGTAAAACAAAGATGTAACATGGGTGATACAAAAAATATATTAAAATTATTAAGAATTGTCATGTGACAACCCTAGATGGAACGTTGGAATTTTACGTGAATATTAAATTTACAATAGTAGTATTAAACTGGACAAAATAGGAACATATTAAATAATGAATTATTTTTGTAATATTATGTAAGCAATCATTTGACTATATAGTTCAATGACGGAGTACCGAATATATAAATTAATAAAGTATTAAAACAATGTATTTGTAAAAATATTTAGATTTAATTTATAAAGGTATCAAGATAAAATAGTTTCATAAATATCGTAGAGTCAAAGATTATTATACAATATTATAATTATTAATATTTATCTTTATAATAATATCCGAAAATCTACGGATCTGAATCGTGGTAGTTTAAGATGGGTCTTATAATGTCACCTAGGGGGTAAGGAGAAGGCTATGCTCGGATTTTCGCTACGAGATCAAAACAGAAATGAGGATGTCCGCAGAAAAGTCAAGCTAACCAAGCTCGAAGAATTGCTGGTCTTAGTTGAGCGATGCTCCTCGCAGTCGCTGGAAGTCGCTGGAGGCGTGCAGCGTAAGACAGGTCATCATGATGACCGTTAAGGGAGGATGGCTTGCAATGGGAGTATGTCGGCTAATATTATATAAAGACTATCTGATACCGCAAATGTTATTTTGCCATGTATGTTATTTCTAGGAAACATTTAAAAACAAATGAAAAATAAGGGTTGATCGCAGAGGGATGAAAATTTAGAGTTGTATGTATTTTTGTATGCTGTGTCATAAAAAAATCAAAAGTAAAACAAAAAATTTTGTCCGAAAAATAAAAAAATTGGGGTAACCCTTAATATTAAAAAGGATGAAAGATAGATGTTGTATGATTCTCCACCCTGGCTGATATGCACGCTAAGACTCACGGAAATCGGTCGAGCCGTTTCGGAGGAGTTCAATCACGCACACTGTGACACGAGAATTTTATATGTTAGATTATGAAAAATAATTACATCACGGGAGCAATTTTTATGATTCTTCAGTATTCTTTCTGTAAAATTTCAAACCGCTATGCAAAGTTATAAACAAATAAAAATGCTGAAAAATAATCAAATAAAAGACGAATTTATTATTTATATATGTGTTATAGTAAGAACACACAAACGAAACCACGTTGCTTTATCAGTTTAAACTTTTGTTTGTTCATAAAATTGCTTGCTACAGATAACTTAATATTTTAATGACCCTTATCTCATTAGTAATTAACTTTCTGTATTAGATTATGACCGCATATTTTATGTTCATGTTAAGTTCATAATGGTGAGAGAAATAAATAATGACTTACGGAATTTCGCGAATACTTCAAACTTAAGAGACGATTCATTTAAAAATAAATACTCTCATTATTTCTTATAAGATTAATTCTCCATTATTAAACGAAACACTGAGTCCATTTTTCTTTAAATTTTATAAAGGACGTTTTATAGTCTGAAAAATACTATATCCAATTTACGAAATTTGATTTAGATTGATCTAATTACGTTTAAATTATCAGAAAGGTATAATATTTCTAAATAATTTAAGCAATAATTATAACAATAATGACTATAATTGATTGGAGAAGCATTTGAAACTAAATATTTACTTTGACCAGCGCTCTAATTAAATTTTAGACTGACAACTTGCTATACTGAATCATATACAGGATATTCTATTAACCGGGCGATTTCGGAAAATTAATTAAAAAGTTTTTCATTTATGGTCTATAGCCGTTGGTGCCTACAGGTTTTTGAGTGGCAACTATTTTCTTCTGTCATTTATTTTTTTAAAAATTTTAAAAAAGTAAGATGCGTAATGTTTTTAATGAAATAGATGTGGGACTCCTTTTGTTTGATTGGCAAATGTAGATGTCATTAGGTGAACCCACCTCCTTGATTAACTACATCAATGGATGAAAAAAAAACGGATCACAATATTCACTAGATACCTTAGATTATCGATTGTGTAGTTTTATTCGTTAAAATTGAATGCTAGGGAGCTACAATATATTAAAAGAAGATATAAAATATACATAGCGATACATCACAGGGTGTATGAAATAAAGGTTTTCCTTTAGATAAGATTTTCTAAGTACGTGACCTTGATTTTTACTTATCACTTCAAATTGAAGGTGATTTATCGAACATCCTGTATGTTTCGACAATATTACTAGGTAAGAAATTTTAGTAAACATTCCACAATTTTTTATATGTATAGCGGTACGTTACCCTTTATTAATCGAATATTCAATAGCATAATTCCTGAAAGGTAACAGCCATGTCATGCTTGAAAATGTGACGATGGCGAACGGCTCCATTCTTTATTACGGAGAAAGGGAAAAATCACGGCAATCCACTTTAATATCCACCTTAGACCCCTTACCGTGCAACCTTAGATTTTACCTGCTTCGGTCTTTACATAAATATTTAGTTAGTGTTTGTGTGTGTGACTTGAGAATAAAAAGAGCTGTCAAATCTAGTCGTCGTTGTTTTAGCATGATAAGAATCAAACATTGAATGATAAATTATTGAAAATCTCACAGAATCAATAGATTACATATGTAAATTTCTGTTAGACAAAATATAAAGTAATAAGCATTATACAGATTATGTTACACGTTGCATGCAGTTTTATTTAGCAAACAAGGCTGACGAAAAACAGACTAAACCGAACGAAAAGCAAATATAGCATGAAGAAAATGTTGGTCACTTAAATATATTTTAAAAATATAATACCTATTCAATTACAGTATAAATTATTAAATAAATGAGAAATCGCTCTTATAAATTAACCTTTGTCATTAATTGCCGCTATTTACAAAACATTCTTTATAAGCATATTAATGAGTCCTTAAGAGGTTTCTGTTATATTTTCTAATATAACAGATACTTTAAAGAACTCTGGAAGGTTTGACTGTAGCAGTACATTGAACGCAAATTCAGCACTCTTGCACAGAACGCGGATGGAGTGATATCTCAAGCAGAGGTCCTCTCACGAGAGCTCTTACAGATTAGTGCATCCCCCAAACGATCTAGAAGGTCAGCGGCCTCCCGATCTATTGAACTGTACATATATACACATTGTACGAAATCTGTGATAAACCATCCACTAAGATATTTAATGGAATCAGGAGTTATTTTGCGGAAGTCCATCCTAAGCAATAAAAGGACCAATATATATATAGCTACTTCCGCACATGCAGTCGTAGTCGTGCAATAAAGTGAACCGCTGGCCAGCCCACTGATAAATGCGCATGCGGCAAACAATGCAAATTACACAACTACCACCGCTAAATCACTCAACACGTGTTTCACCCCTCCACGGGGCATCTTCAAGATTAATATTACACCGATTAGTGCCAAACACAGAGTACAGAGAGCACTCTGTGTTTCGCACGACTACGACTTCATGTGCGAAAGTAGCAATATATTAGTTCTTTTCTTACATCCACTACGATCTTTCCCTTCTCCATTGATAAGGAAAATTAAAGCCAGTTGTCTGTAATGAATGTCATAAAGAATGTGACCTATCTTGTTAACATGCGACTACCAATGTCACGCGATATCGAATGTGGACTGTAATATAAAGTACTCCATACGAAAAGGTTATCGCAAGAGCCCTAAGGCTTTGTTGCTAAAATTGCGTGAAAACTGTAAATAGCACCAATTCTGAAAATATAAATGTGGGTGTTACCTATAATTACACCCATCGTTCAATAATAACAGTTTATAATATCCCGCGGCACAATACCAACGTCAATTTACACCAACTGATTCCGAGAATGTACAATATTTACAATCAATTTAATGCAAAAATAGACAAGATTTTTGGAGACTCTGGAGATCGCTTAGAAATATTATTTAAACACCTTTCGTATGCTATTTACTATATTTTCTATGATGTCATTCGAACGAAACAATAAAATGAAAATAGCTATATGTATTTGGAAAGGTATTTAAAGTTGTTTTTACGTTATATTTTTATATTGGCCATGCAAGACACAGCCCTGTCCCGATGATCGTCTAGATGACCGGGTTAGTTCTGCCATCATTCAGCGACTTTCCCAGACCTCGAATATGACAGTCCATGTGTTGATGGGCCTACTCAAGCCGCGTCGACCGGATCGTGGTCGTCATTCTAGAACCTTCTATTTCCAACGTCCGTCGCTTGATGCGAGCGATGTGCAACGCCCACTGCTATCTCCTTATTTCTGATTCGATCACATAGTATAATAGGTAAACACATTTCATGTTATACGAAACTAATGAAGACTTGTATTTTTTTTATAATCAGGCCCCTTCTACGGGGACCCCTCGGACTCCCTATCTATTGTGGGACAAGGACTTTGTTTTTATTTAATATTTTTTCCCGCTCTTCTATTGTTCCTCATATGATCTTTTATTCCTTTATTTTTTTCTTTCTGCAATTTTTATTTTTTACTTTTTATATCCATTTTTCCTTTTATTTGTTACCATTATTTCTTCTCTTCATTCCTTAACTATTACAATTTCGTTTTTTTTTTATTCTATATCACATTTTTTATCTATTCTGAGTATACACCTTTATATGTACTGTTTTATTTCCTTTTTTTTTACAATTTTTTAATTTTAGCTCAAATCTTGTTTCTTTTGATCACGTTTTCCGTAATCGTTCTGCACATATTTAGGAACGTTGGTCTTGCTTCCTTGTCTTTGATTAACGAGGCTATAGAGTCCTTGCTAACCTTACTGCCTAACCGGCTTTCGGAGTCGACCCGAAGTCCTCCGAATGCAGGACAGTGGGCTACCAGGTGGACCACGGTCTGGTTCACGCCCTGTTCACAGAAACAGGGGGGGTCGTCCTTGAGCTTAAACCGGTGAAGGTACTCGGAGAACTCTCTGTGCCCCATAAAGAGCTGAACCAGAAGACTTGTATTATGTTCTGCAGTCGTCGTGCCTATTTAGAATAAATAAGACAAAGAGTAACCTTCGATCGCGATAGTTAAAATCGTTAAATATTTACTCGCGGTTTAAGATAAATACGATACAATATTATTGTAAATATGTAAAATTTATCAGCGGTTAACCTCGACGTGTTATTGTATAATTAGTACCGTATGGCTCCATTTGAAAAATTGGACGAAAATCCACAAAAACTATGCGGTACCGGCCACGATCGTTAGCGCGAGTGGGTCTCGTGTATGACCTAATTGTGGGGTGCGTAATAAAATATTTTAATTAACGGATGCTAATAGTTGTGTTTTGTGCTATATATGTTTTATACAACAAAGTGATGAGACAAGTCATCTATTTGTTACTATCATGTCAACCGTAGAACGTACACAGCTGGACATAGGCTTTTCTCAGATATTTCCCATAATGCTGGTTGTCTGCACTACATTAACAGGGTCGTTGCTAAATAATATAACACTTATAAACAGTTCAGATTGTATATGTAGCTGTGGATAGCTCATTTACAAAATATATAATATAAAGCTTTTACTTTAAAAGTTTTAAATAAGTTACATTAATTTTTTTTCTAGTGGAATGCGACAGACCGTTGAATATTAGAAATAAAATACAACAAAGTACAACAGTAAATGTTAACATGCATTAATTTTTGATATTTTTTTTCAATTATGTTATTTCACAAACCATTGATTTTTAAATATGGTGTATACAAAAAATTACACCAATTAAGTCATACATTCACCCTTTTAAAGATTTTACACCTAGAACCAATTACCTCGTATATATGGTGCAAAATCTTAATTGCTTTCACCTCCCTGGTAAATGAGATTGTATTTTGGTGACGATAAAATTTTCACAATTTGCTAGTTCAAAATCAATACCAAAAAATACTTTCTAAAATGTTACTTGAATTTAATGTTTACTCTTTAATAATGTTTACAAGTTCATTACATTACTGTGTCATTTATTCGGACAGCTATTTAAAAATTACTATCATCATGAACTTGACTAAAATGCTGTACAATAGTTAGGCCTTCATTTAAAAGCCTGCTTTCAAAAAAACTGCGAACTTCTTAGTAGGACGTAGGACATCCGTATATGATAATTGCGATTCGAATTGTATTAAATTCATTCAATAATCTTAATTCTTAAAAATAATCCTTTGTTCTGATTCTTCAAAGTAATTTCTAAGGCCATCTCGACTTCAACCCCTACTTGATACCCTTTGTCTGGGATATATATTATTCTCACGGTGATTTTTTATTTGGAGCATAGCAATAGAATTATTTACAACATATGCATATGCTCATAAGTAAGTTACTAATTTTAATGTTATTTGCAATGGTAGTAATTTCTAAAAAATTGACCTAAAAATATAATCAAGTAAAAAATTTAGAACATATTCTCATCAGTACGTAAATAATTTTAATGTTATTTGCAATGTTAATAATTTCTAAAAAATTGACATATAAATATAATCAAGTTATATTTATTTTATGTATCGTCAATTCATACGACGAAAAAATAATTTACCTTATCGGAAATACAAGGACGTATCTTATACATCCACGTTTTTAAAGCTTTTACACCAAAAATTAATCACCTGTATAGTGTGACTATCACAATGCTATGTTATATAGGATTTTGTAATAAGAAAACGTTCGGATAATTTCTTTGGAACTTATTAGAGAGACAGCCTAAAATCACAGGTCATAAACAAGATTTAGCCAATAGATACATAAATCATGTGAAATTTTGACTTTCTATTTTTTTAATTTTAATGTTTCCTATACAGAATTATAAGTTATATATATATATATATATATATATATATATATATGTATATATATATATAAAATTCCCAGACAGTAATGTATATTTCTGTCAATTAATATATATATAGTATACTAAATATTTATTCTATCCAAAAATCAATGGTGTCAGAAATAATAAATAACGTAATGATAATGAAATAATAAAAAGCGTTTTCTAAATTCAGATAACTACCTACACTTTATACTGCCGGAAGTTATTGGCTTAGCGCATTCCAATTGAAAAAATAAATTAATGTTACATGTATCAGAGTAATCTCTTTATACATAAACGTTTTTGCTGACAAATAAGCTATACATTTACTTCTTTAAAGTATTTCCGCGTGTAACCGATCAACTTGTATTACCTGATTGTTAGTAAAACAATACACTTTGGGTTTGGTTTGTTAAACTAAAAGCCACACCTTGAAAACGTCCACACAAGCGCAGTACCGACATAGAAAAAAAACTTAATACGTGCTCTTAGAACTGAGAAACTGAAACATATTATTTTAAGGAATATAAACAGAGAACATCATCATCACTATCATCATATCTATTGATATATGCTACTGTATGGCATAGGCCTCCTTCTGAAATTGCTAGGACGCCTGGTCTTTCGCTACCTGTGTCCAGGGACTTTCCGCGACTCTAACCTATGTCGTCGGTCAAACTAGTGGGGGGTAAGCACCCGAGCTGCGTCTAACACTCGGGAATATTTCAGCCCCATTCGTCGTAGGTTATACGAATTATGTGCCACGCCCACTATTATATAAGATAAGCAATTCTGCTAGCTACGTCTTGGTTCCTTGGTTCTTCTGAATAAGAATATTAACATACAAATTACAAAATCAAGGACTGTATACAAACAAAAACAATTGAAATAGTAAAGTGTTTAATGGAATCTCCAGCGGTAACCTATATAAGTTGAACCAGGAATTAGAAATTTAAATCCGGCACTTCGCTTTGAGACCTCCGAGATCAATCCGCTGTTGTTTTACTTATTACTTTCGTAATTACGCGCACTCGCAAACGCATTGTACAATGTTTTAATGTTCGCCATCTCATTTTGCCGGTATAAGCTACAAGAAATATACAAAAAGTTCTTCTTCCAACAAATAAAAAAATCTGGGTACGGATTCGTGATTTTTATTCAGCTAATCAATTTGTAAAAGTTCCTTTTTTAAGTGTATTCGGAAGTGCAATTTAAAAATTAATTCCTAAAGATTTACGTATGAATTTAGGTTACTCGAGCTGTTAAGATAATGTTTTTGAAAATAAACATAAAACGAACACAGCAGGTCAAGAATAAGTCGCGGCGAAGAACAAGATGAACCGATGACATAGCCAAGGTACGGAGCAGCTCAAGACCAAATGCTGATCTTTAGGGGAAAGCCCCTATGAGCGTGTATCGGTTGTCATGATAATGATGATGACAATACAACTGTATTGTAATACCGAACAGTGTATTGTAGTACCGTAAAGTTACCCACAAACAGTAACGAATGCTGTTATTAAATAACACTATATATAACATCATCAGCCGTAGGACTTCTATCACTCGGGATAGGTCCTCTTTACAGATATTTAATAGGACTGGTAGGAGGCATTACATGTCTTGCATACAATGTCTTCCGACTATCTTAAATTAATCTTCAGTCTATGGTCTCCAGTCTAATATTCTGCCTTAAGGTCCCAGGAATTTTTACTGTCTCTTCAAAATGCCAATTCATTTAGCACGATCCTTTCATTCATCTATATGTATGATGTATTGTATATAACTTAAAAATTATTTAAGGTACAAAAGATCAATATAACTGAACATAAGTATAATAAAATATATGGTTTAGAGTTTAAGCATTTATTTTAGACATCCACGATAAAGCAGTCCCCCATTCAAAGCACATCTGCGTTTAGTGAACGCTGAGAATAAATGAAAGCCGGAGCGACACTCAAGTGTCTAATGCGCCGCTATTCATCGCTAACCTGTACCCGGATAACCAGGTATTTGAAATTTAAATCAGCACTTAGCACGGATTCCACCATTATCACGAGGTGAGACGCAAGATCAATATGCCATTGTTTTGCGCGAGTATTCCAAAATCTCTATTGTGTAATCCACAATTAACTAAATTCAAAATATTCAAGATTATTTAAGATGGTTGCTATGGCCTAAGTCTCTAAGTCTCTGGAGAAAAGGTTCCAGAAAAATCGTGATGAGTATATACGTACTGAACATAAGTGAATATTACACATAGAAGAAGAAGATATAATAACACTGAACACGACACTGTAAATTTTAAAACATCGCGTAACGCGTCATTCATCAATGAAATCGTTTTATAAATATCACATGGCAGCCGTAAAACTTTTCGCAAGACGTTCAAACTTGGACGGAATCAATGAAGATGAAGCGAAAAAGAACGGAAAAAGAAGTGAAATAGTTGAAGTTGACGACGAGTATCATGATAATGAAATAAACTAGAGATATGACACTAAAAACATGTAAAAACTAAAAAATCCTTCATCTTTTCTGTAAGCCTTATTATGTGAAATTGTAGCGACATCAACCGGTTATGTTCGCACGGTATCGACCACGCTAACAAATGTACCGTTTTAATAAAAATAATCTTATCGTGTACAAGATATGATTAGCCTTATTCGCAGATGATACCGCGCTTTACAACACGGACAGGTTTGCGGCCATCCTTATGCGTTACTTTCAAAGCGCATCCATTTGCATGGTTCCGTAAATGGCGCATAGACGTAAATCCTGACAAGAGCCAAGCGATTATCTTCACCTTAACCCGCAACCTCTTATTTATCTAATATCTAACCTATACTATCTAACCTAACCTAAGCGTCCTTTCACTTTACGGTCGTCCTATATTTTGGGCGAAAATTGTCAAACATCTAGGTATCATTTTTGATACTAGATTATGTTTCCGGAAACCCATTGGCAGGAAAAAGCCTGCCACATCCTTTACAGGTTTTATTCCGTACTTTGTCCTACAAGCAAGCTGTCCCTCCGACACGAATTCCTTCTTCACAAGACCTGCGTGAGGCCTGTGTTCTCTTACGCAAGACCTTTTGCAGACGTTACAGAACCCCTTCACTCAGCTTCCTCCACAGTGACTTCGAATTCCAGACCTATCAAAAATTCTTCAAGGTTGTCTCTTGAGAAAGCCTCCGCTCACCCCAACCCCCTCATAGCGAACGCTACACACTGCTCCCCGGCATCTTCTTCAGAAACCTCGTGAGGCGTCCTAAAGACGTCCTTACAGATCCCATCGCAGGGTTTCCATAGCCCAGTCATAGCTCACCACACGCTTCAGATATTCTTAACTCTGTAAGCGCTAATACTCACACGACAACAGTCACTTTACTGACGCTCGCTCACCGCATGAAAAATCGCGTGCGATGCATTATAACAAAACACAAAACTCTCCATTGATCGAAACGTAAACGGAGTCGGCCGCCCGACCTTATCTTCGCGAAATCGCTGTTCAAGGTAGGATCAGTATCCCTCCTTAGATTGCCCTGAGGTCCACGCTGCCCTCCAATCTGTACTCTACATTCGTTACAATTTACATTGACACGATCAGGTTTCACCAACCTTTCACCAACGTCGGAGTGTCATATGTAGCCTCTGAAACACGATGTTTTAGTTTTTTAGTATAGTTCACGGATCCTTCCGCTCCGTAAACTCTTGTTTGATGAAGCTGTAAAAGCCTTAGAGCTAACAGCACTAACTTCTCACGAAATAATACAATACAATAAGTAATACACGACTCCATCACCGGCAACTGAAAGCACATGTGTCACAACACGTTACGGGAGATAAGTCAAGCGTCTGGTTCGTGGCTACAAAACAATTATCTAATGTTATGTTTAGTCATTTAAACTATGCCTTCAGAATTTTAAAATCAGGTGAATAAAATTTTCAATTAATACAACAATAAAATTAATATTCTTAATTGATTTTTTTTTATACTACATGAGTGAATTTCTTTTTAAATACAATACATAGCACGTAACCTTACATTTCAAATTATGTTCGGACATACAATTTGTCATGTAACATCTGGACATAAGTGGGCCACTATACTTTGTACCGGGATTAAAGTCCCCTAACGTATAACTTAAATTCTATTATAGAAAACTCTAATTTCAAATTGTTCAAAGTATTTTTTTCATAAGAATTCTTCGCACTTTTTGAATGGACTTAATAAAATTTTGACATATTTTAGTCCAGTTTAGAGTGGTTGGTTATCCATTGGTCTTAGAGTGCAAATAATACACATATACACAAAATAACTGAATGTACTATTGAAAAAATATCTGCCACTACAGGAGTGACTACACCAAAAAGAGGGTGATGTTTCATAAAAAAAAATTGATTGTGAATATTGTGCATGATATTTCTACGAGTATATAAATTTGACGATTCGAAATTCAAACGATGAAGAATTATTAATTTTTCTATTGTGCTATGTTTTTTTTTTTACAGTCCATTAAGTAATAGATAAAAATATATTGCACATATTACATGTAAAGTTATCATATATCTTGAGACGAAATTTCGAATTAGAGAAAACAATACTGTCATTGGATTACAAAGTTTATGCGTAATTATAAACTCGCAAACGAACGACGTTCGCTTTCAAATGCACGCTTCGCATGATTTGCGAATCACTTTGATAATTTCTGCGAATTATAAACTTATTTCAAAGAATATAAAGTTCTAAATTGCTTGTGCTGATTGAATTATTGATATTATATGTACAATATTCAGACAAGGCTTTAAGATGTTAGACCACATTCGTAAATAAAATAACTTTTATTAACTGGCTGTAATTAAATTTCTGTATGTTTACAATATTAACAATTATAATTTTCGAAATATGGTATCATTAACAATTTTTGACGTACTTTTCTTTTTAAAAGGGTTTCTTACCTTTGTGCCTATTTGTTTACTTGTCTCATTTTATCTTTGCGAAATTATGCATTGCTTTTCGTTACAATTGATTTTATAAGAGATTAAGAAATCTGTTAGAAAAGTTATACAAAACAAAACATTAGAGATTTGTTCTAGGGGGACCGGAAAGTAATGTCATTCATTCAATTCACCTTCGTTATCAACAACCTTTTGCCATCTATTATACAAATTTTCAATGCCGGAGCGGTAAAAATCAATCGGTTTTTCTGGAAAAAAATGTCAACAGAAACGACATTAATTTCCGATCACCCTTAAATATTTCGGAAACGTTCAAAAATCACCATTAAAACTTTTCGAAAAAAAAAATATTTGGAATTTATTTCTTTTATTAAGTTTTTCTTGGAAGCGTAACCTTGTGCAAACTATTAATATTATTAATTTTGACAAGCAAAACCTTTGGTGAAATTTTCAAATGAGATATTATACTTATGATATTCTGTTACATAAACTCTAAGAGCTTACTCTTAGAGTTTATGTAGCCTAAGAAAATATGCAAATGCATTGTATAAAAGGAGTTAAATATTATAATCTCCATACGTAGGACACTTTTCGCTTCTATATGAAAACATTCCCGGATATTTAAAGGTGTTGTAGGAAGTTGAAATAGAGGAAGTCATCGCAGCGTACATAGCGTCTCTGTGGGACGGAAATGACGTCTCATTTTCGCGCCTGATCGCATCAGCTGGCATGAAAATAAAAATTGACTTGATTCATAACTGGAATTCACTTCGCGGACTTTATTCGAAACATACATTCATATGTTTTCCAAATTAGGAAATGTATTTGCTCGTATACTTTTGGAAATATGAAAGCTTCGTTGCGATATCGATAAAGCATCTACATCAGCGTTTACCTATATATCCATATAATAGCCATTTATATAATATTTAATTATAATAATGTACATATATATAAAATTTTACATTGTATATTTCATGTACGGCATGAGGCGTATCAAGCATTTATAATCCAACGTTTCTACTACAACTCGAGTATGGAATGATATGCAAGTTTACTGATTTCCCGTGAACTAGGTCATACTGGTATAGAATTCCTTGCAGTGGACATCCAACGGCTGAAGAGATAGAGAAAGAGATCAGTACCAGGAATTCCATTACAAAAAAATTCATAACCTTTGCAAGTAATTTACCAGCAGGTACATGAGCGAAATTGCCAGCATATCATAGTGTTATAAATAATTCACAAAACGCTAAACGTGTAACTACAATACTAAAACAAAACTACGGCAGCTAACTACTGACCCTTTGCCAGTTTGAGGAGTTAAGACGAACTCTGTTAATATCGCAATAGTTGGCTGAAGTTTCCGGCAGCTGCACTTACACATGCTTTTAATATTGCAACTGATATTTAACTAGCTTTATGCACTGGATGAAGTTACCAGAATTTTTTTTTTATGGTCCCTGCTGTTGGGGACCTCTCGTTCCCCTATCTCGTGTGGGACAGGGAATTTTTAATTCTAGTAATTTATTCATATTTTTTATTATTATCATTCTTTTCTTTCATGTATCATCTTATCTGTCGTACTGTTTCTTTCATTCTACATGTCCAATACCAGAAAATTTGATTTCGATTTCGCTGCAGAAAAACCAAGGTCACTGACGTAGTTGGAAGATTTATTTGTCTGAAGTGGCAGAGGGCGGGGCAAATCTTAACCGACCGCTGTTGGGGCCAAAAGGTTCTCCTGTAGGGACCACGAGCCGGTATTGGCTGTGTAGGTAGTTTCTCCTCTGGGAGGACTGACAAAATAATCAACGTCATATCCGGTAAGTCATTGGATGCGGGCAACGCAAGGTCATGATGACCATCTTTGAGAGCCTTGAAAATTAAAAAAATATTTATAAAAATGAAAATTTTCATATTGGAAATTCCTTGAATATTTTTAGGCATAAAAAGTAATTGTGAATAATGTTAATAAAAATGAATCAATTTATTATAATACCTTAATATTCCTAGATATAGTAAATCTAGCATTGTCTTAATAGTATAAATTTGTTAATGCACCTATCATTATTATGATCATTTCAGCTGTGACACGTCCACAGCTGGATTTAGAGTTTTCTCATACATTTACTTGACCTATTAGAGGACTTTGTTCAGCGTGTTCTTTTTTCCTATTGATCCATATTAATTAATAATTTTATATTAATATAGATAATTTCAATTTGATGTTTTTATTTATTATTGTGTTATATTTATAATATCGATTATTTTATGTATGTATTTTTGTATATAAGTATGTTTTGTACACGCCAACTAACAATTATTTGTACTTCTACTTATTCCATACTATGGTTGAATGTAAAAGATTGTCTATTGTGATAAGACCGGCTCTTTGAACTTTATTGGATATTATTATGAAATTATTTAAACGTGTCCTAGCGTGCACAGTGAAGAATATAAAATAAAAGAAATAAAAAAATATGTATATTAATGTATACACATATAATATATAAACATCAAACTTTTTTAATCGCCATAACTTGGGACATACTTTACGGATTTTCTTTTTGAAAAAAAAATAACGTGAAGAAGGTTTTTAAAAAGATAGAAAATGACGCAGATATTTTCATAATTTCTGGAAATATGATGACTATTGAAACTGCGCTTTTCAATCAATTAGTACCTCGTGCGTTTGACAGTTCATGTACTGCAAATTCATATTGTCATTTCTTATAAACTCTCTATTTTGTTCTCCAACACCATATTATATACCATACCAAGACGGCAATTCAGAATCCTCAGCCTACATGTCTCAGCTCTGTATAGAAATATTGGTAAGACCAAGCTTTTCATTTGTGGAACCTTTATGAGTTTATCAACTGAGAGATAATGTCATCTGAGCTATGAACACCACTATAATATTAATAAACATTTTTCATGTAAGAACATCACTGTCAAGAAAGCATAAAATCTTGAATATTCTTAAATTAATATACAGAAGTTATATGTTACGTATAATAGCATCAGTTGTATCAATGAAAGACAGGCGTATAATTGAGTTAGAAACGAAATTCACTAAAAAAGCCCAGTTAAAAGTTAGTTAAAATTTAAAACTGTAAAACAGCAATGAAATAGAAACGAGGCTGTTAACACCATAATAACAAGCCGTCGGTCGTGAAAATGTTTGACGTTACTAATTTCCCCTGCGCCGTAGTTCGCTTATGCGGATGATTTATTGTTCAATCAGGCACCGTCAACAAGTCGTATGCGGTGGAAAAATTGTATGACCTGCTTTCGGAGTTGTTCACACGAGTGTATGATATATGGTGCTTCTGGAACATTCTCTACGTAGTAAAAGGCATTCCCATTTATTTATTTATATTATCCGCATTGTATCATATACAATTACGACATGTATACGTCATGGGGAGACTACCTGAAGAGTCCAATTTGAAAGATACTCAAATTAAATTGAATACCCTCTCCCTGGGAAGTGAAACGTAGAATAAATAACAAGGTTAAGGTTGTTGGAAAATATCGAATGTAGGGTTCTACCAACCAGTCTTATCGAAAATCTAAAGGGTAGAGTATATCCAGTAGTGGACGTTCTATGACTAATGTAATGATGAAGATGTTGTTGATCATGATAATGGCTAAATCTTTAAAGTTAAAAAAATGAAAAGCCCACTATAAACTCAGCCGAGTTTTTTACAGACCCTTTGTTATACACCAAGTCCATACAAACTTACTTCTAAAATAAATAAGAAATGGATTGTAAATATTTTGCAAGAAAAAACAAGAATTAAGTTAAAACACTACGCGATAGCTGCAGTCACGGAATGGAAAAAGGTTTAAGACGATTATATTTAATTATTTGAGGAACAAATAGTTATACATTAAGCATGATTATATGTGTGCGATAATAGAAAAATTACAAAACGTTAGAGGTGGTAGAGCGTGGAAATCGTTTACCTAAACCTCGTTAATGCAACTTAGCGAGAAGACTCTCTTGTAGCCACGGAGACTAGGAGAAGCAGTTATAAACGAATCTACCACAATGTAGTAACTTTAAAAT
Source organism: Battus philenor (assembly GCF_028537555.1). Taxonomy (NCBI): domain Eukaryota; kingdom Metazoa; phylum Arthropoda; class Insecta; order Lepidoptera; family Papilionidae; genus Battus; species Battus philenor. The sequence goes on along the minus strand of NW_027181688.1, from coordinate 6,175,197 downwards.
GATCAATGGTTGCCTTCCCGTAGAGGTTCATTGTTATAATAATAGATACTTAAGTTATCTTATGGATTCCCGGGATACAATCTTATACAATTCACACTTTGTTAAGCTTTTGCCAAGCGAAGCAATTGTAACATATCCCATATAGATATCTTTGTGGGAAGCATATATACATTGCATACGATGATTTAAGTTATTTATGGACATTTAAAAAAATATTAGTAAATGTATCGTGTCACAAAGGTTACCAACGTGTATATAAATCATTTTGTACCAAATTTCACTCACTATTGCTCTCACGTAGGCAAATAATATCCAAGCCTTTTGAATACAAATCGTTAAATGATAAAGTTTAATTTCGTTAATGACTAAATTTGATAAGCGGAAATTCGAATGAAATTTAATTCCACATCATTTTGCCATTACAATATATATAATGTCAATAAATTGTAAATAATAATATTACATGTCTTTTTATGGTATTTTTACATCATTGGTGTTATTATATCTTTTCACTATATACAATTGTAAGTAAAAAATGGATTTGAGACTGCCTAAAGTACGTAAGAAATACGAATAAAAAAGTTTGTGTAGTTCCTAAAATAAAATGAACACAATTTGCTTTATTAAACTTAAAAAGATGCCATTTTTAAAATTTCGACTCATTAAAAATTTCACTAACAATCAAGAGGGTTCTAACGATGTTGTTGGAAATAATAAGGAAGTCGGATTGTGTTTTATCAACAACTTATTGAGAACATTCAATAAAATCAACATTAATGTGACTTTGTTTATATACGTCGAGTATTTCTGGTACGATTTTTGTCTTAGCTTCATAGCAACATGATCTTTTTTTTATTTATTGAATCTCTATACTACAGACATTAGCGCCTGAGCCTTTATTTTTACAATCACAGTTAATATTTACCTATATAGTTTTTGCTCAAGTTCCCGTACATCATTGTTTGTTAAGCTAAGGTAATCAAGTATCTTCTTAAACTATTTCAAACTAAATTAAAATATACTATTTGTATAATAATATTTCTGTGGATTTCTTTTCATTGTTTATTGGTGTCTTGTCAGATTTTTTTAGATTAGTGCGAGTGTGGCCATTTGCCCTGCCTCATTTTGCCATACTCAGGTTGTACGCCAGTACCTGTGGTTGTCAATTTCCCCACATCGATGAATTTTGCGATCGCATCTTGAGTCTTCTACGTGTATTAAGGAATCATAGCTCTTCTTCAATAGGTTTAACGAACTAATAAGTTATGACCAGAATAAAACTGTTTCATAATAAAATTACAATCGTGATGAGACAGGATCTAGTTTCCTACGAAACCAAAATAGTATATTAAACTTTTGACAGCGATAAATTGGCAAATTTAAAGATAAGAAATTATTCACTCACGTCTGGTTCTTGTATTTAATATAAAATAAATAATATTTTTTTTCTTTAGTAGCAAACCGTAAAAAAGGTTTGTTGACAGAATACGACAAAATGACGATCAAAACTAATTTAATACTAATTTCAAAACAAAAGTATGTTAACATTAATTTGAAACCTCGATTTTATTTGTTATATAATAGCCGATAATGTATTTAATATACACAGTTACATAAAAATACCAAAAGTAAAACGAATTTTGTATATGAGTTTCGAACATATACGCCTTTACAAGGTAATGTTCAAGTTTCCATTGCTACGTTTTAATAAATTGAGAACGTTTGTGTGCTAACGGTTTTTACACTGAGAATGACTTCATAGATATAATAGATATAATAGCACACTTTGGGAATAATGTGTTCTCTAAGCAGTTTCAAAGATTATAGAGTATGAAATTTTAAACTCTTTTTAAAAAAAAAACATATTCACTGAGGGTATCAGTGATTTGCGTGTTAAAGAGAGAAAGAGAGAGACCAAGCCGCACCAGAAATAGTTTTTTTGTAACAATCTACAACGTTTTAGAAAACTTTTCAAAATGTATGAATGAAATTTCAGGTTATGGCGTAACCAATGAGAAATAGAAAATGTTTTTTATATACTCCATTTGCTGTCAATAGATGTATTGTACATCCTATCCAAGAATCAATAGTTTCATTACCATAAGTCTTATAATTATTGTGCTGACTAAATCAAGATATAATTTATTAACTTATTTATAACAAGTGCGATTAAAAATAGGTGTAAAAAATCTAAAACTTATCACTGATAAGTAAACTATACATTCATCCCTATAAACCTGCTACACCTATAAACAATCAACCTGTATAGGTAACAAACTGTAAAGAGCAGTTTTTCATTTCGCTAAATTCTTGACTAGAGGCATGAAGTTAAACATAATTTTTAAAAAGGTAAACAGAATATATAAAAATTTGTAATGTTAGTGATATTTTTATATTTGAATATTATAATAAGATATTACTGATTCTATATGTCTGATTTTATTTCTATTCATATCGATTTACTTTACCAGTAAAACATTTAAAAATATTTATAATATATTTATTTTTACGATTTAATAAATGTAAGCATTTGTTAAAGAAGAAATAAAAAATCTTTAATAATTTTAAGGCCTGATCGACTCTGTCCTGTCTTTGTTATGAATAATTATTTCGATTCCCCTGTCTCTTTGCGGGCTAGTTTCTACAACCAACTGCTCTGCGCTCAATTTGCGTTATTTCGAAGTACAAAGAGAAGAGTACCTCGATGCAGAAACATATGTGGACCCTGCGACAATATCAAAGTGTAAAAGCTACAAGTCGTAGTAAAATCCGCAACCAGATCACTATAGATTAGTTCGCAAATATGTTTCACAAATCATTGATATATATTTTTTGGTCTTTAATACTAAATTTATGTTTAAAAACATTCTGCCAAGTATAATTTACATATAAATTCAGACTTATGACAGTCTCCAGTCCTATCGTTATCAAATATCCTGAGTCGATATCGTTACATGCATAATAAAACGCCTTTTACGTTAAATATGTCAGTGTATTAATTTCTTATTAGTTATTGATTTTATTAAGTTAACTTTGTTTTCCTTACTGAAACATAATTACTACAATTGAATCAAACTTTTAAAGTAACATTAGATTATTGATTTTTTTTTTATCTGAGCATTCTTCTTTTTAGCTAACAGATACCCTCCGAAAAATATAGGCCTTCTCCAAGGATCGCTACAAGAACCAGTCCTGCGTATCAAGCGAAATAACTATCGGATCTTAACTATCTCGTTGGTGCTTAGATATGAGTGGAAATCTTCAATAAAATATAATAAGTCTTATATTTTAAATATTTGTAAAATCAGCTATCTAATGTAAACGCCGTTGATATCTCAAATTCAAAAAAATAAGTACCAAAGAAGAATAGCTTTTGTTATCACTGGAATCCTAATTTAAACGTTTTTGAGTCAATATCATAATTGTCATTACAGCTGGGATATGTTGAGATGTCTGAACGTGCTGCACATGGGGACGTAAAATAGACTAATTATGTTTTAAAAATTTCATAAGTAAACAATTTTGTTATTGAATTATTTCAGCCGTTAACGTGCCTACTGACCACTGCCCCGCAAGCGTACATCCAATTCGCAGTTAAATCCTCGACGCATTACGCACTCACTACACGAGCGCTGAGCCGATCGGCAATCTAATCTGGAATCAGATTCACATTTCAGTTCCTAACCGAACTATCGACTTAATTCACAACACAAATCACACGAATTCCCAGTTGTAGCTTCATGTATTACGTTATGTTCTGTTTTATATGACTTTTATTAGAATATCACATCAATATCAACTTTAAAACATGAACATATAACGTAATATTCTAGAATTAGAGAACCTAAGAAATAGAAAGAGGTTTTATATCAAAAAGAAATAAAAGACTGCCGTGTGCAGTAACCTGCATTATTGTTCCCTACGGAATGCCTTTACGGAAAGCACTTGTGTTTGGAAACGTTACTTATTTAGATACCACTGAGAATAACTCTATGAATGCTCCAATAGCCAAAGTTATAGTCCTATTGCATTTTAGCCGTTAAATGTAGTCTGTCGTCTGTCAATAAGACGATTATCCTCTCTTTGCTTGAAGTGTCGGCGGCTGGGACTTGCGGGTTAGTAATTAGCCGATAAAATATGAACAGTTGTAGCCCAGCGGTAGAAGACTGTGTCTTGCGGCTGTTGTGGGTTCGATTTTCGAGAGACAATCTTACATAATTCACACTTTGTACATAAATTATATAAGAATGACGGTGCTCAAATAAGTTTCCAGAGGATGGACAGCAATGTCCTCTATGTATCGTAATACTACACTGCAATCTGAGGCAATGCCAACCGTGGCGATTTTGGTATATTCCAAATAAATACCGTTGAGGAAAGTCTGTGCTTTGCAGTGGACGTCTAAGGGATGAAACGACGATGGCGATGATAAAGGCTCAAGGTATCAGTTACACTCAATTTCTTTATATTTGCAATATGAATCTTCGTAATACGACGAAGTATTGTTGACTAGACGAAGACGAAATACGCCGTAGGGTGCTAAAAAAGGCAAGTTTACATGAATATTCCGCTTTTATTGTAAAATTGATCGGTAAAACTAGTAAAACGGAGTGTCCGTTTGAAAAATAAAAGATATAGGTTGATTGATTATTGGTTATAGCTTTAAAACTGTGAATGAATACCTCATATTCAGCAAAAAGCTTTAAAGCGATCACTCTGAAATATGTAACATTGATTATACTTCCTTTTGAAAATGCTATTGGCCAATAACTTCTGGCAGTACAGTCTACAGGTAGATAATAAACAGTTACTATTTTTAATAAGCAGTAAGCCGAATTTTTATAACGTTTTTTTTATTGTATTATCATTACGATGTCTACTATTTTTAAAATCATCTCTCTGTGCTTTTCCTAGTAACAGTAATTTGCAATTGTCCATGTGAAATACTCGTAGAAACTCAAAAAAAAACATTTTTTTCTTAAAGAATGAAAAGAAATTAAAAATTGAAGCACTTTTAGCTTAAAAGATCCACCTTAAAGTAACTAAGGTGTCATAAAGTTCTTTAACAGAATATTACGCCAGCGCCTGTAAAAATATAAAAGCAGCAATTTAAGTCAATGTAAACCAAATGACTATTAGATCAGGCGCTATAAACGAATTTGTTACGCAAAAACAACACTAGAATTTGTTGACGAAAGTTTTACAATACGTTCAAACTAAATGAATATTGACGTAGAATAATTTTCACTGTTCGTTTATTGGCGGCTTTTGTACTGTCAATTAATTTTGAAACAACCGAGCTTTTTCAATGACAAATCAATTCGCGTTCCTGTTAAATCAGATTAAACTCGTGATACGTTACTGACAACGTTCTCATTTATTGGATTCGTTATTCATAATTTTAAATTTAATATAACAAATTATATTATATTTATATTTTGCATATTTAATGACCATATAGCATTGACGCGATTATCACAAAGGATAGTATGTCTGAGATTGACAAAGGCGTCCAGGAGAATTCATTTCTCATCATCATTTCAGCCAAAGAACACAGAGGAACTCTCCTTTCGAGTTTAAATGTATGGAGGTACTCAACAAATCCCTTCCGCCCTGTGAATATATGGACTAGAACCGTGTACAGTTCAACCCGGCGGAGTACGCGGTAGGCCGAGACGCTGTCCGTAGCCTGTGAACCACTAATACTGGCACTGGCCACGATTTCTACAGATATTTCCTCCTAGTAGCCACCCCGATTCAAATGGTCTTTGAATGAGAAAAAGAATGCCATACAGCCGCGTGGAGAGAGTATCGCGGTCTTATACTATTACAGATATACAGATCCAATAAGTTTTAATAGACGATTTTTACACAGCCTTTCTCAAGTAAAAAATTTTAACATAATTTGATATAAACTTGCCATTGGTCTCTTTTGTTTGAAGCAAACATAACGAAGAAAAGTATCAGGGCTCCGTTTGGCTTTTTAAAAACCTCATTGTAACCATTAGTTTACACTACGTCGGGAATACTTCTCAACGTTTTATAAATGAAAATTATGGGTCTTAACTTTTGTTTCCCATAAAATAATAACGTGTTGGTATTTTCTCCTGTCTTAGCTACTCACCTACGCGTTTAAGTAACTTAAAAGGCATATTTACATGTTTACATATTGTAACTCTTGGAAGTACTTCATTTGTCAATGACAATGACGGAAATTAATACCTCCACAGCTACAATAGTTTACAATTTAACCCTCAATCACCTCTGCGAATACCTTATGGCCTTGCAAAAAAAATAGAACACTTTCCTTTTTAACACTAATGCTTAAATTCATAACAGTCCGGTGTTAATCCTCCTTTTTATATTACGCTGTTAGATCCCTATTCTCTTGAGGTAGAACCTGCTAATACTGTCTAAATTCTAAGCATTATTGCGTCATTTTAAATTTAAATAGAAAGTAAGATATACAAGTAGACAAATTACCTTGTTGAGGTGACCAAAAGTCACTAGATACAAGCCACTTGCAACCAGTCTTATTGGAAATAAATGGCAGCGATCTTTTTTCAGCAGTGATCTTCGTAAATAATAAAGGTTGGGAACGAATTTAGAAATATGTTTTACAATGGCCCCATAAAGTCTATCTTTCGAAGTCCTGATCACCCTATGTAGTGTAGGTATTTCCAGAACTTTTCTGCTGTACTGGTAACCATATAAACGACTATAGCATGCCTTTCTGCGTCTGAAGACATTATTTATAGTGTTCTATCTCGATTTATCTCATATATAATTAGAGCCATAGGGAGAAAGACGGATATACTCATTATAGATACTCATTAGAAATATATAAAATTTTCACACAGGCCCTGTAGGAAAAATAAATCAAACATAACATTAGATTATACATACAATGTACTACAATTTGCAATGTGGTATAATGATATAAATAAAATAAATTACTAATTAAATTCAGCGCCATCTATAATTACTAAATGTATACATATACTTATTTTATTGAAATTCTAGATGTCGTTGGTGTATTTTTACAAGGTTATAATTTTTATACTTACTTTGAAGCTTAACAAAATTTAAAGACCATATTTTTAATTACATTTAGTTTATTCGTATAGTTGTAGATGACAAAAAAAAGAAAAGAGGCACGTTTTGAGGTTTATAATACAAGAAATAGTTTACGCGAATTAAATCCGTATCCGTAAATAGGACGTAAGAACGTAACCGGAAGCAGAAAGGGGGAAGTCGTTACCGCTAGCGAGACGCCTTTGTCGTCTGGAAATGACACTTTCTGCACCTATTTATTTTTGACGAGAACGCGATTACCTCTTGCTTCTCACTCGATTGTCTACAATTCGAATTCACAAGTAATCTCATATATTTTTATCCAATTTATAGTTACCCTCTCTTCTGCAGTTGTCGCTTGACCGTCTATAATCTAAACATTCACGACTTTTTTCTGTTCTTAACGTCGATGTTCCCTAGCCTAGCTGAATTAATTAGGAGTAGTGGGTAGGCTGGTAGAAACTGAAGATTGTTATTATTTTATAAGTGTCTTCATTCTATCGTTCAACCCCTGTTATGGGTGAACAGGGTTTTGTTTACATGATTTTTTTTACTTCTATACTCATATTTTGTCCTTCTCAAAGTCTTTCATTCTTTTTTTAAATTTCTTTCACAATTTCTCACTTTTCTTCCGTATATCGCCTCACTTCTTAAAAAGATTTTAGAGCCATTTGTTAAATATGAGAAACAGATTAGAGTCCACTATTATGACATCCTTCAACTTAAAGTTACTTGGCTACAAGGGTTCAAAACGCGACTTCATCTTCCTTCAAAGACTCGGAATGGTGATTTATTGATCACTTTCGTATCATTATAAATATGTCCAGTAGTGAACGCCTTATGGCTGGAATCATGATAATGATTGTATAATTCTCTTACAGGCTACATTATTACTTTAACAATTTAATATACTAGTAGGACTTTTTACTACTGTTTTGTTACTACGAATGCTAACAAAAGTTGCCTATAAAACTAAATATTATATAACGAAATGATTTCTCAAGCAAAGATTTTAGAATTTGCCTTGAAAACGAAATTCGAGTTTCGCTATAAATATGTCAAGTTCTGTCTTTGTTACATGGAGGTAGAAAATTACATTAAGTATTTATTGTTTGTTCTAACCGACGCTTTGTGCGAAGGTGGGACCGATCGCTCGTCCGCGGCGGTGGTAATTTCAGAGCAATAAATTAGAGAGCATTGCAATGTTAGATTACACAGGCTTAAATGGCCGCACGGTTGCAAATTAACTAATGGCCGATGTCGTCACAAAAACACAATGTCTGCGACTCCGCATTGCGCAAACACGGATAAAATAATCCAATATATCGCTCGAGGTTTATGAAACATTATTTTGTTCTCCATATATAAAAACGAATTGCCAAGTGTTGTTAAGCGGGCAACTCGAGAATGGCTCTACCAGTTCGGCAAATATTATTTGTTAAGGCACCAGTAAGATTCTCACGTAAAGAAAAATATACCAATAAAAGTACACACAACATTTTCTTTTCCAATAATAAATACAAACCACAGAGTAAATTAACTTACTTCCTAAGTAGTAAAACCAAAAGAGACGTATAAAAAAGAATTAAGAAATATAGTTTACTATCAAACATTGCAATGAAAATATTATGACTTTATTACTGTCTTGCAGTCTATGAAAAAGAAAAAATATTTTTATACGTAATCATTGTTTATTATTAGGCCATTATCAATTTTAATAAAGTATAAGTAAAATTTTAATAAAGTATTTCTATGGCACTCCAACATATCCCAGAGCAATGGACCGCTCTGACTTTATGGTTCTGGAGTAGAGGGTACGCACCGGCAAGCTTATCGTATATATACTGTTCAAGCAAAAGGTTAACAAATGACCTTGTTAAAGTCTATTATATATAAATGTTTATAATCAGCCTTATTAAATTTCTATGGTGGAAGCCCATATCAGGCTGTGTGCGTTTTTCGATTAAAATCATAATGACGGTGATGACTGCAAACCGACATTGCAGCTGTCAGGGTCTAATAAATAAATGAATATTTTTCTTTGATTTTTGTTCGTTTCTTGTAATCTTTCATTATGCTTACACGTTTTATTTATTTATTTATCTATTTATTTATTCATTTATTTATACTTTGATAGTAACAGGCCAATAACTTTTGATTGTACGAAATCAATGGTTGAACCGTAAATGATAAGATAATCAAGTTTACCAATGCTGAAATTCTAATTACTATATCTATAATAAAATCGAAATATATAAATATCGATAAAAGAAAAGAAACACGAAAAGAACACTTACAAATTTATACAAATTTAAGTTACAAAAAGCAAATTTTATACACTACATAGTATCGTTAGCGTAAGTCTTAAGTCAATATAATCTAACATCAAGTTGCATACTAATTTGTCTGGGGGGGAATTATTCACGGGGCCTAGGCCGTGACCTGACAAATGATCGCGCGGACCTCCGGCTAATATAATTGGACTCCGCGGCAGCCGGGGCCCTGTTAAATATTTCACTATCTAAAATTAATTCTGAATATTTAAACGGCCAGGATGTCCGACTAGAATTCTTTATGAGATGCGTGGATCAATAGTTAAATACGCAACACAGCGCCTTTAGTTACCGTTCTGTTATACCTGTTTCTATTACACTAAACTGTTGACTGTCTGATGATTCAATGATTCATCTTGCACATCATTTCTTAGATGCGCTATGAAGGTTTATCCTCTATGAAGTCATATATAATGTATTACCATTTATCTTACAAACATTTTTCAAGTTGTCGGTCGACGCTGAAAGCAGGTCGCTTCCAGTCCGTCTATCGGTCGGATATTGGATATCTATGAAGTAGACCTATGTCCTAGCCTTGGAAATTATTCAGCTAAAATACATATGTAATACATCAAGAAAATGATATTTACGTTTTTAAAAATAATGCACTTAGATACACGGTACATTTGCCATCACTGTGCTAGAACATTGTCATATCCACAATTAATAAGATTACAATTTTCATCAATAAAGCGAAATGTATAATAATATTGCCACGGGATAATGTGTTATGTAATAAATACGTAATTGATTCCCTTCATATCACTCGGAGGATAACTGTTACGGCAATTTCGTTAGTTACCAGAGCACGTGCGAATTTTATGTATACTACACGTTAACGTTGGCGGAATAAGGGCTGTGTTGATATATAATTGAAATGAAGAGGATTTCAGACTCCTGTATTATTCATGAATTGTTATTGAAAATAAAGCACATATTGCCTAATGGTTAAAAACTTGCGATCGTAGGTCGCAAGTTCAATCCCTGCCAGCCATAATTACTTTTAATGAGTTAGACAATTTTTTTTTTTGCATTTTCAAGGATCTGTATCATCTTACATTAGACGTAACCACCATCTTTGATTGAATTTAATAGATCGTTCATATCAGCTGGTAGACGTCCAATGCAAGGTATAGGCGTCCCCCAAAAATTTGTATGGGAGTATATACTATAATCGGAATGCTTAGCTGACGGGTTGGCGATCGCAGTGTTGTTTTTTGGTACGCAGAGGACGTTGCTTCCTATTCTGTGGACATATTTTGACTGATCTTGCGTTATGTGCACCCAGCGACATCCCGCGCGACCTTGATTATGTCGTCGGTCGCCATTGTGGGGGGCCTAACGACGCTGATTCTACCGGCTTACAACTAGATGCTTGTATTAAATTAATTAAAAATGAAAATGTTTTTATTTTATTATCCAATAATTACACATATGTTTATATTTATATCCTTGCTCGGGATACCTTTTTAAGTAAACATTATACTCATATTATGAGATTCTAGTCTTCGTTAAAAAGACGTATAAGTAAAATGCGTACTAATTAAAAGGAAAAAAAACAAACTCATAATAATACTGGTTTGTGTGCGCCCGCGCATTTGAATAAAGTCCCTCAAGAGCAATAATAGCGTGTGTTATGATTCCATAGGTATTAGGTATGATATTAGTAATGCATACATACTATAAATATCTACCATCACCTATTCCGTACTAGGCCCACGAGATGACTTTGCATTCTCTTGAGAATACATCAGATGTATATGTCATATGTCAGCAAATGTCATATTTAAGTCTCATTTCAAACATTTTAGTAAAAGCACTATTTGTGCCTGAACTTCGGTACTGTTCACTTCGTGAGGTAATAAGCTTATCGTCGGACCAAAATTCCGGTAAATATGTGCTATTCCCCAATACGAAATAGGCCTGCGAAGTAGACTAAATTTTCGTATCCTGTTCGAGTAAATCTGTTGGTGCTATTGTATAACACATTGAAACGTTTCAGTAAGAACCCTATGTGTTATAACACCCACACTACTTATTTCGAGAGTTAATTTTTTCCTAAAATATTTACAGAAGAATACAAAACCAAAAGTACTTAAGATGTAATAAAAACAATGCAACAAGATACAAAATTAAAGCTCACTTATATATCTTTAAAGCGTCGGTGTTGGTTGCTTAATAAAAAAACTAAAAGTTAAATGACAATATTTTTAACTCAATTTTTTCTAATAGAAAACACACACATATGTTCTATGAGAAATGGCAAGAAATTGTAAAGAATAGTTCATCGACTTCAATAACCCCGACTGTCTACCTAAATATACCTTCGATGCTCTTATTGATTAAGTTCTCAGAAAATAATCCTTTTTAGTGTATTAACTTTATTACTACGTCATTGAAGACGTATTCTTCGTATCAAGCAAACAACAAGTAACTCTACACTCGGCCACGTCTATGAAACTAATTTTCAAATTTCGAATACGACGCATATACAAATACTGTTATTTAATATGCAATATAAGTTTTGAGAAATTCTTCGTTAATTAAATTATGTTTGATAATAGTTTGAACGCAATTTTAGGCAATTTTACGTATCGGGTTTGCTTATAAAACTAAATACTTTACAAATATACATGGCCATACAACGTGTTACATAGTTCTAAATATATGTTATCTTTAAGCGATCAATCCACTATAATACTACATATAATGATTGTAAAAGGTACGTAACACGTAAAATATTGTAGCGTCCTTAATGCAAAGATCGCACCGACCTTCCACGAGCGTTTATTGCCTGCGCTGGCGCATCGGTCAACTTCGGCTATTTCCGGGCCGGCCGCCGGCATTGTTACTTTATTCTTTCTCATCCAACTATCAAACTTATTAGTCAGTGAATAAACAGACGTTAACAGACGTCGTTTTTTTATACACGGCTTCTTCTGCTAGCATAATGGTATTTATAGGTTCCTTAGGTTTCCCAGAGGGCGTGGCATGAAGGGTTCTAGCTCTAAGTCTTACTTAAAATACTGTAACTTGAAGGCTTTTTATAAAGCCTTGGCTCGGGCTTCCACATACTAGTTTCGCAGAATTAGGAGGCTGCCAAGCTCTTAGATCGCTCACGGACGCTCCTTAGATACTATTTATATTATGACCAATAACAACCCTTACTATTTATATAGAAATGTGTAGGGTGTGAGTCTCATACATTTCTAAGAAAAGAATTCTTCGTTCCTATTATGGTCATGGTATAGTTTGTTCGAGGACCCATTAATTTTATTTCACAGTTTTATCAATCACAGTGGTTACTGGTACTATGTAGTACTAACAATCCTAGAAAGCAAAGGTCTTGTTTCTTGATTTATATAATATTGATAATAACCAAAAAAAGAAGGATGTAACAAAGTGAGAAAATTGGCATTTTGTCGGAGCATATATAAATTTGCACAGAGCTCATGTGATGATTTGTTTCCCATAAACTCTCTCTATTTTTAAAGGCCTCTCGTGCCCTTAACTTATTTCTGGGATTGGGACTTTTATTTTCTTTTAATAAATTTTTCATTTAATACTTTTATTTTCGCCCTCTTCTACACTCTCTATTATAGGAAGCATAAAGCACGCGGACATCTGTTTCCGCGATCTCGATTTCGGTGAAAGTGCACAAATTTAAAACGACTAGCAGCGTAACTTCATATATATCACAAACAGGAAGTATATATTCCATTCCGAACTTTAATACGGTTCATGTTAAGAATGCAGTAAATATTTACAGTTCACAGGCCTCCTATGCCTTGTAACTAATTCTTTCCTATAGGAGATGTCTATATTTCAGGACGAATGTAGACTAGATTATATAACGATCATAATTTGTAATCAATATGTTTTAACTGTACGTTCATTTCTAGACGTAAGCCACCCGTAAAGATTTCCACAAACACTTGTCAATAGTGGTTTGTAACCAGTGTCAGAATCCCCAGCCTTGTGCGCGAACATCTTCCCCTGTTCTTGTCGGTCCGTGATATAAAAACAGAACCTTAAGGCTCTAAAGGTCATCTGTGCTTTTCGATATGTCGCCTGTTTACTGCCACTTTAACTTGCCAATCAGATGAGCTGTCTGTTGATTTTGCTCGTCTACGGATCGCCTTATTCCCGAATCGATCTGCTTTATTTTATTTTATTTATTTTCAACAGATATTAAGATATCTGAGTCGACTCAACTTCACTAAATAATGAAAAAACAAATACTGTGTATCGCATATTAATTTTAATTATACTTGACCTGGGTCGAATAAAATAAACTTTCATCCGTTATAGGATATGGCATCGAACAAGCAAAGATAAACTATTCGTTTATTGTGTAGTTGTATCCAAAAATTGTGTTTGCCATAAAACAATGTTTTATTTTTAGAATGATATATATTTTTCCGGGAATTTGATCCAAAAGGTTAGATTTTGTTGTTGCTCTAACTATTCATAGAATTTGGCATTTCGTTAAAAAATTTGATAAAGTTTGATTGGATCGGTGCAGCATTTCAGTTGTATACATTTTAATGAATCTATCATACTGGAATATTTTTGGCGAATGAAAATTTACTTTTGCATAACACGTATAGCAAATGGAAACGATTCCATTTTAAATGCAGTTATTACTTAAACAGAAAAGTAAATAAATACAATAAATACAGATGTTATATAAGTAATTGATAAACATAAAAAATGATGCAGATTTTTTAATACATATTTTTATTCATAAGAACTACCAGAGAAATATTTAAAAACTTGATCGTAATGAATACTGATACGTCGTACTTATAATGATACTAGCTGATCCCGCAAACGTTGTTTTGCAAAAAAAAAAATGATATTTTAATTTACAAATAAAAAATAAGGGTTGATAGTAGAGAGGTGAAAATTTATGGTATACAACATTTATTTATGGTATTCAATATTTATGGTATTCTTGTATGCTGTATCATAAAAAAATAAAAACAAAAAATTTCGTTAAAAAAAATAATTTTTTTTTTAAGTGTGAACAACCTTTATCACTTAGGGGTATAGAAAATAGATAGTAGCCGATTCTCAGACCTACTGAATACGCATATTAAATTTGGTAAAAATCAATCAAGCCGTTTCAGAGGAGTTCAAGTTCGAACACCGTGACACGAGAATATTATATATTAGATAACATTCTAAAACATTATGTAAAATACCTATTCCCAATCTTATTCGATTATTTTCTAAAAAGTTTACTTGTTCGCCATATCTAATTAAAATGAAGCAAAAATAAAACAGATTGTAGTGTAAATATTCAAGTAATTAACTTCTTAAACTATGGCGTTAAAGACCTTTGTGCAAATGATCGGAAAAAATCCGACTAAGTCAGTAGTAAGTTCTTATGAAATCAGAATGCGAACGCTAGTTATTTTATTTTAATTTGAGGAATGTCGTTATAGAAGAGTTCAATTTGATAATAACTTCTATCGATTTAAGCTATTCAAGTAGAAAAATTAAATTAAGTGAATTAAATACAAACATTTAATGCCCGATACTCGGATAATTTACTATCATTTTAACTATAATTCGGATAGGATTATTTTTAATTACCAGTAATAATACATGACACTTTTTCACTTCTTTACATTTAAATCATATAAATACCTACCATACAAATAACATAAAAATGTATGATATTTTCGCTCGTCATAGATCGATTATTTTAAAAATCAATAAAGTAATGTTGCTTTAAAATGATTACATCAACTTTATAGATAAATCAAACACAAATTATTGCAAACTCGTTGGTTTTAGGTGCCGCAACCTACAAAAAATTAAGACCCCACGCCGTCTCTATACGACGCAACTAGCTTAGGACGCATCATAGAAAATATTTCATAGTTGTTCGAAAAACCATTCGGCCTCTTTAAATTCGAGGTCGGCTAGTGGATCATAAAGGCTGTAAATCCACGATCATTCGAGATAAAAACTTTGCTGGAATTCCTTCCGCCACTTCTTCTTACAACGCTAATGCTCTCCAAAATATTAGTAATATTAGCCAGGTAGTAGCCAAGTCGACGTTCAGTCCTCTCGGGTGCCCTAGAGTTAGAATGGTAAACGGGTATTATCGCCAAGCGACAGCCTGGGCCGAGATCGCAAAGCTCAGCGGCCTCCCAATCCAGTGAAATTGTGGTGTGAATTGTATTTATCATAAGTATATATGAATAAATTTATGTATATTTATGTTTGCATATATGTATGTTTTGTCTAAACGTACACGATAACTGTCTGATCTTATCACTCTTCCTTTCTCTTCTACTTCTATGCTATGATTGTCTGGAAGAAATTGTCTCACGTGACAAGACCGCCTATAGTATTTTTTTACTATTATACAACTATGTATATTTTCTAGCATGTACAGTAAAGACGATTAAATTAATATACATAAAATAATTATGCGATCCAACCTGAGTCCCTCCAGAGATCCTTTTAGCTTTGTTTCCGTAAAAGAGGCCACTTGGCATCCGCAGAATCTACAAATGCTACTTTGGCAACAAAAAATAAAACATTAATTAGTAAAAAACTCCTTACGCACTTGTAAATATATAACAAAGCTTATTAATGATTTCTTAGTTATTGTATTAAGGAAGTTTGTAAAACTGTTCACAAATAAACAGATCGTCATGTAAGTTATTATCAAATCAGGGCACCTAGTAACCCTCTTTGTTTTATTTTGTTTAAAGGATTCCATTAAAGTTTAATTTGGTGGTATTTTTTTTAATTGAGCTTTTCTGTGAATATCTTGACGTATACATCGACGTGAAGAATAAAGTGAATAAACGAATAAATTCACTGCAATGTACATTTAAAAAATATATATTCTAAAAATACTTTTCCAGAATAATCTAGAAGGTTTTAATATAATCTGTTAATGTTCTTAAGTATATCTAAAAGTAACCATAAACCATTAAACCCAATAGTTTATCGAAAGGTCCTCGGGTCTTCAAGTCACAAGGTCAAAAACACTATTCGACTAAATGTCAGGAAAACTAGTTACTGACATCTAAGTTTTAACATTTAATGGAAGTTAGTGAATTTTGTGGTAATATCCGGATTCAGTATGTCCGTGGAGACTTTTAACTTGAGGTATAGTAACACCAACAATTTTAATTTGGAACTATCTTGTTAAGTTGTTTAGTACTAAGTTATTAGTTTTTCCTATTATAATTCCTCGTTTTTAAATGCGCCATTTTAGCGCCTAATCAGCGAAGCTATTATGTATTTAGAAAGAATAATACGATGATTGATTAAAAGATAAATTACTGGACCATTAATTTACATCAAGTTAATCTATCATATTTATGCAGATTAACGTCCGCTATGCGGCGGAAAAAATATCGACGCAAAACTTTAATATCCCTGCAAAATATTCTTTACAAAGTTTCTTTCGCAAGTCGCTTTAGTCATTTTCTTTAAGAAGGTCAAAAGGTCATAAGAATTACTTAAGTAAGGTCCATCTTATGTTACATAAAAATTTTATATTTTACACCCTTATTGATGAAAATATCAAATTGGTAAAGTAGCCCTGTGGTAAAGAAGAACTTAGACTTTCGATCGTCAATCGCAGGTTCAATTTCCGTGGTACAATCTTACATAATTCTCACTATATTCATTAATTATATAGGATTGCCACTGTTCATAAACAAGTTTTCAGAGAATAGGCAGCAGCATCGCCCGCGTATTATAATATATTATAACTGTAATCGCCAACCAGATTGCCAAAGGTAGTGTTTATGTTATATCCCTCTATAGACATCTTTGGGTTATTCCTAAAACTTGTAGCGAGTATCTGTGAGCTGAAACGAATAAATGAACGAACCCAGAGTACAAATTTGTTATTTTAATATTTTATTTAATATTCTTTACTGTACACGGTAGGATACATTTAAATATTTTTACTTACGTATATAATATTATTGTAAAATATATTAGTATTATAAAAGTCGAAGGAAGTCGCTGAGGGCGGTCAGTATAAGACAGGCGATCATGGATAAGTTTAGAGGAGAACTACGACTTGCAGTACAAAAAATCAATAATGAAGAACAGCAATGAGGAGAAACGAGTAGACGAATGAAAGTAGCCGCCTCAGCCCTAAGCAGTGGGTCATAAAGGGATAAGACAGATGGCCGCTATGGTTTTAAGTTTATGGATAGCAGAACATGGACCTGCAAAAGCAGCGTAGGATGATCATCTTGTGTACATATTATGGCTAAAATGATGATGATGATGAAATTAACTGTATATTTTAAATGCCATAATATTTACTAATTATCGCTTTACCCAGAAATCATGTTTCTCTTGCTGAATTATAAAACGCCATCTAATAGATTCCAAAACCGAAGATTGACAATCTTAACCATAATTATTTGATCAACGCAAATTTGAGATGAGCTTCATTAATAACAGTCCAATATTATCTCATTAATAATTCAATTGAAATTTGAATTTCGACCACTGGCATGTAATGTTGCAATTATAGGAGATTAACTATTCAGCTAACTTCTAATAATTCCGATAATTGAGTGACAGTTATAATATCATCATATCACAGCTCATTTGAATTTAGAAATACATTTTTTTTAAATTAGAAAGCAGGCGTATTTCAATCAGTAGTAATCAATAGTAAACGAATTTTTTCTTAAAAGAACTAAGAGTGTTCTATTTGAATTAATGTACTCGCAAATGTATCATGAATGTTCATATGTAAATATCTTTATATATATATATATATTTATTTATTTGTACATGGGTCGGGACAACGTCAATCACTTGTATCCATCCATTGCGATCGCTTGCGTAAAGTAATGCGGTATTATCTGTAATCAAAATTTTATTTATCTCATTGAAATATTGTTCTTACATCGTATTAGATTTATTTATTTTAAATAAATATTTTTTCATATTTCACGTATAGCGGCGAACTTAATACCGAAGGCATTTTATACTAGTTAACCGTTAGGCAGTGCAGACATGACTTACTAAAGAGAAGCGAAACAAGTTAATATCATAAAACAAAAAATAATGTAAGAAAAATCAAATTAAGAGGCAAATTGGTCACATAAAAACACCTTTAATGAATATCCAAATGGGTAATACTTGATATGATAATTATATATAAATATATGATAATGTATTTAAATATCATATAAATGCAGGTTGATGTCCGGCGCCGTGATTGCCGATCTGTGGTCTCACCTTCAGAACCTAATAGTCCCTATTCAGCCATTCATTAGCCAATCCAACTTGCCTGTCTGCTGGGCTAGTTGTTCACTAAATTAAAAAAAAAATTGGCAAAAATAAATTTTATAGTATATTTTCGAAAAGATATCAAGTTGTTGATAAAATATTGCCTTAGAATATTACTTAAAAGTACTCGATCAGTGATTAGGTGCTCGCGTAAATCAATTCGTCGGAATTTCAGAAATATTGAAATACACACGGCGCTTAAATAAGTAAAGCATTTAATAAATAATACTTTAATTATTATAATGATACTAAATAAAAAATTCTGCTGATTTTTATATAAGAATTACTATTTTAATAAACCAGCTATTGCGTATCGAATTTTCCCGGGAGGAAACCTTGCATAGGAAACCCTTATGTTGCTGTTTAGGTTCAGTTACCGTGGAAAAGTGCCAGCCTAAGCGGAATTCCCCTTTCATAGATTTTGCCTGCAGTCTCTCAGGAGGCTTAGGAATTCAATATCTCATTCAGTAACAGGAGAGGGCAGTTTAGGATGTAAATGCATACAAATACATATATTACTATACATATTTGTGTAGAAAAATACTTCTTTATGTATATGTACAGATGTATATAAGAAGTATATAATATAATATGTATTTTAAAAACTTTGTACTTTGGATAACTATGAAGGAGTCATTAAATAAACACTTATTCTACACGAAACATATACTCTGTCATAACATATAATTAACTGTTTCGTTTTTCTTTCTTTTATATTAAATAAAAATATGTATTAATATTTATATTCTATTATGTTTAAATTATAAGCTTTAAGAACCTTAGAATAATTAAATAAGAATCAATATAAATAAATAAGTAGCGTAATAATCAAATTATAAATGTAAATAAAAAAGAAAATCATTCTACAACCGAAACTTGCTGTATCATAATTCGTACCGTACTCACTACTAGTCGTTTTATAGGCCCCGTGTAAAGGGATTGCCGATTCATTAATTAAAGGAGCTTTGGAATATTTATCGTTAGATTGGATCCGATTCGGAACCGAACACTCTATTGATAACACTCGAAGAAATTGACGCGCCCTATTTCTTCAAGAGGCTCGCGGTTAAATCAGTTTCTTTATTAACTCATCGATTTAGTAGTTCTCCAAATTCTTAATGCCGTAATAATAGTTTTTATTGACGTCCTTTTTAAAGGATATCAGATTTTTAGTCTATTCTATAAGTGATTTATGTTATATGTCAACTTGATTTTAAGTAGTTTACCCGTAGAACACGCACTATTGATCACATATCTCTACTATTAGATTTCCAATAGGACGGGAAACAACCAGCAGTTAGCCTCCAACAACCACTGCATCTAAGAAACTCCGTACAGGACACTGGGTTATACACAAATAACACCAAACGCTGCTTACCATAACACAAGGCCCGTTTTTAACCGCGAAAAGCGTGGGCGAACCGAGGTTGGATCCAATCCCTCCTCGGCTCGCCTGTCATCCTCGCTGTCGACACCAGGCGCATATACACAACACAAACACTGCACAGCTCTACTCGGTTAGAGAGCTTTACTACATGGGAATGCCTTCATGAAACTGGCACGCGCCAACCAGCTTTTTATATTTTTAAGTTTTTAAGTTCACGACTCTACCGCCCCGTGAACTCAACTCCGATGAAGCTGTAAAAGACTATCTAACAGCAACAACATCAACAGAGAATAAGTACGTCAGCGTCTACCAATGATCTCAACATTGATGACCAATGAGTGTTTGAATGTCTTAACAATGTTGCAGAGAGATAATTGAGGACGTTATTAATAGGAATAAAAGTGGAAATACTACAGGTACTGTCCCATACACACGATAGGAAAGAGCAAATAAAAAAATTACCTTAGCAACGTCGTCAGGCCATCTTATCCTATGATGGGTTCCTTTTTTACATCATAGAATACTACATATCCAACTACTATGTGTCACGTATCACAAACCGATATCGTAAATGCCTATCTTTTTATTCACTGACGTAAAAAAAAAAGTCTAAATACACCTTTTTTACATTAGTGTTATTCAGCAAATGGTATTGCATGTTTTTATAATATACCCAAAAAACCTGAGCTGTGCTAATCTTCGAAACATGGCTTAGTACGTATGTTTAGTCGAAGGCTTGACCTTCTGAAATGGTTCATGTCTTATATAGTGACGGAAATGTTTAGTGATATGACCTGATTATCATCATCATGTCAGTTGATAGAGGCCCACTCCAAGACATAACCTTCAAACCTTCCCGTAAAGATCGACCCAATGACTTTTCGCAACCTTGACTATGTCGCCGTTCTACCTAGCCTAGCTTAGTCACCGCTGGTAAATATAAGAGCAACCTATATAGCCTGTTAAAGCTTAGAGCTAGGTATAGAGGTGATCACTCAGTGTGGACAATGTAAGTATTTTAATGTACTGCGCTAATTTTGAAGCTGTAGAAAATAATTAAATAGAATTAGATAGAATAAAATTAAACAAAATTAAAGAAAATGACGTAATAATGAGAGGGATACAGGCAAACTACCTTAAGGTTTTAAAAACAGAATTTGCTATGACCTCTTTCCATCTACGATAACTAAATGAGCCGGTATGAATTTGAATAATAATCATCGTTAAAACATCGGCCAGTGATAAATACTTCGTAATCCATCGATATAGATAGTAAGAAAATTAATGAACATTAAATATAAAATAATTGTTAATCATATTAATCGTAAAATTGTAGAACCTCGGAGAGAAGACGAAAGAAATAAGGCGATGTATGGAAGGAAAGTATGGAAAGGAAAGAAAAACATTGAGAAGGACATAAACATCTGTATGGAAGTAAATAAAAATTGAATGAAAATTTATTACGTAAATAAAGAACTTGTCCACCCATGACAGGGGTTGAACATGAGGTTCGGGGAACGGGACCATTAAAAACATATATCAACATATATCCTTTAAGAATATACTTTTCTATTGATCGCTAAGGATGGAGTACTAATTATATAATTACTGTTTAAAGGAACTTTTTTTGGTTCCAGAGTTTAAATTCCAAATATCTTTATTTTCAAATCGTCAATTATTTTAACATTATACGTAGTAACCACCACTCAGCTGACATTCTAAGAAAATCCGACCGGAAACTCTACACATCATACTTTTTAATGCTATAATAATATTTATTTAATATTAGGGGGACCGGGAAGTAATGTCGCTTTCTTAAGTTCACACGACTAAATTTTTAGCTTTGTAGGAGTGGTCGTGGTACAGTAGCTTCTTGTTCTTCGGTAGCTTCTTGTGCTTCGGTAGTTCGTCGGTTGTATCTTGTTCGTCGATTGCTTCTTGTTCGTCGGTCGCTTCTTGATCTTCAGTTGCTTCTTCCTGCGTTGACCGCACCTCCGCTAGCCCTTATAATGAGCGCGGAGACTCTCAACAGCGCGATGCAGATTTTCGTTGCGTCTACTGTGGCGCCATCTGTCATGTATCTGTTTCACTGCCGCCGCCGCCATGCGATTGACGGTCACGTGGGTAAGAGCTTGGCGTTTGAGTGGCGCGCGATATGCACGCCACATCACTCCCCCGCCCAGACCGTAACTATGGTCGATAACAATTTGGTAACCTTGAAGTGGTTGAAGTGGCTGATTAACGGACATGGGGAAAGTGACCGTCTCCGTGGTGCGACCGATTATTGTGCTGCTTCTCTCAGATGATAATGGGAGGTCCTGTTTTGTAACCTCCTGTAGAGTTGTTTCGGGCACAGGAGTTGTAGTAGGCAGAGCTGTGGGCGTGGTCGTGGGCGCGGTCGTTGGCGCTATTGTTGGTGATGTAGCGATCGTCGTTGGCATTGTAGTGGTAGTCGTTGTCGTTGTAGTCGATGTAGTCGTGGAGGACGTCGTCGTAGACTCCGTCGTAGAAGTAGTGGACGGTGTAGTCGTCTCCGTGGGGATCGTGTCGAAAGGAGACGGTGGAGGTGACGGTGGTGGCGACGGCGTCGGTGTAGTCGGCGGTTCGGATGACATCGGCGGCACTTCGTTGGAAGCTCGTATTACAGTTTGCAACTCGGGTTCGCTTGTCGTGGAGCTGTCTTCGGGCGAAATGATGACAGGTGAATGGCCGGCTCTTCAGGCCAAAATGGGGGCACTCTTACGCCAACGCGTAACACTTCGGCGATTTTGCGGTCGTCGTTACTAGGCTGACTCATATTGTGGTTTATCTGCGCGTCTTCCGAGTGTGGTATCAGCTGGGTTCGGAAGGTGCTTCTCGTTGTCCTTACTCGGGGTCACCAGTGTAGGAGTGGTCGTGGTACAGTAGCTTCTTGTTCTTCGGTAGCTTCTTGTGCTTCGGTAGTTCGTCGGTTGTATCTTGTTCGTCGATTGCTTCTTGTTCGTCGGTCGCTTCTTGATCTTCAGTTGCTTCTTCCTGCGTTGACCGCACCTCCGCTAGCCCTTATAATGAGCGCGGAGACTCTCAACAGCGCGATGCAGATTTTCGTTGCGTCTACTGTGGCGCCATCTGTCATGTATCTGTTTCACTGCCGCCGCCGCCATGCGATTGACGGTCACGTGGGTAAGAGCTTGGCGTTTGAGTGGCGCGCGATATGCACGCCACAGCTTTTATTTCTAATTAATGCTATATTCACCTTCGTTATCACCAACCTTACGCCATCTAGTAATCGTCTGTGGGAGTCGTATATACACTGATGTGATGTCTGAATGAATAATAGGTGTAAGATTTTGTGGGCGAGCGTAGCCGACGGGCGAACTTAGTGTGCCGAATTAGTGCAGCGGGCACATGCACGCACCGGTGACGCGGGCGCAGACCTTTTGTTACTTTTGTTTCTTTTGCGCCTTTGTTCTATTGCCCGCTTTCACTCGGCCGCAGAGCACAGTGCGCCCCAGAGTCCTACGACGAATGCACGTCCTTTTTGCTCGCACTCAAGCGCTAATAAAAATTTGTTCGTGTGTTAAATAAATTGATAAAGTGTTACAAACGTCTTTTAATAAGACACCAAAACTCTTTACGTCTTTCAAGTACGTAATGAGCTACTAAATGACAATTAAATATCGATATACGCAGAAACTAAATCACTTTCCGGTCCTTCTAATAATACAACCATATTTTAGTTATTCTAAATAAATATATTTATAATTTTTAGATTAAAGACTAAGAGAAGGAAAGTCCTATAAAATATCTTGTGGAATTTCATTATGTACATGTACGTTACTTAGAAACCGATAAAGGATTTGTTTATGCAGACGAAATTTATGCGTTATCAGTTTTTTTTTTTTTTTCATTTGTCTGTTTCTGTTTTTAAATAAGCTTTTCAATTTTAGAGCATAAATAACATGTTCAACAATTTACCTTTATAACTTATTAAATTTATTTTAATTAGACTCTAGGTCTAGATTAATATTATCTACAATACAACACTAAATTTCGAGCGCTTGAACGCGAACTTTTACCCTCGACCGCGTATATTTGCGGGACCATTTCTTTCGAACGGGATGAGGGCGAGTGACCTTCCAATCCGTTGGGACCGGCTCGAAGTGCTAGGTCGAGTTGTAAGATATTCATGAGGCGGACCTATCGAGCATATAAATTTGTTTACCATACATTATTCCGAGTGTTTGTTGTGTACACAGCGAGCCTACTATTCGTACGTCCTTTAAACATTGTTAAACATATCAGGGTGTATTTCAAATTACACAACCAAATGGTACGACTACATTATTTATGTAAAATATTATGATTGGTACATGAACTGAAAATTGTGATTTTGAAATAATTTTATTTTTTTTGTTCTATACGTTTTATCTTCTTTTTTGTTTGTGAGCGAAACCTATGTATGTCTAATGAAAATTCTCAATGTATAACTTATATTCATACGTATAAATCCTTGCCATCAGAGTACAGAAATAGTAGAAGATAAGAACCTTCATTACATAAATAGAAATATCAAAAAATAATAGCTTAGTTAAAAGTTTTTCACTCTGCATCATATTAGGAGATTTATTTTTACTTAACTCCATAGATATAAAGATTACAAAGCAAATGTAATACATACAATAACTATCTATAATTATCATGATAATTACAATCGTAAGACGTCCACTGTTAGACTGGTTTAAATAATTTTGATCATATACTCTGGTCACAATCTTACAAGGTACTTGTGCCTGTTAAAATTAAAAATTAAAATTTCAATACAAGGGCAATTTTCATAAAAGCTCTTTCAGCTTGTTTTGTCCTTTGCAAACCTCTTTGCCTAATCATCAGGTCCTAAAATTAGCTGACATTAAACGTTTCAGAGCAGTGCCTCTTTACGTAAAAGCCTTAAGGTTTTATCCTTTTGGAGGTTTTAATTTTTTGTCTTGCATTTTATACATTATATACATGTGCGTATTTGCGTGTGTGTATGAATGTTCGTATATGTATGCATGTGTGTGTATGCGCCCGTGGATATGCAATAAAGATTATTTGGTAGTGAAAAAATAATTAGGCGAAAGTTTGAAGTAAATTGCGACTTTTATTGAAATACAATTTTTTTAATGCTGAAAAGTAATTCTGTTGCATTATTTCAAAATATTTGTTCAAAAAATATACACAAAATTTCTAAAGTACACGCCACTTCGTTGTACCAAAGACTTTCGGTTGATTGAAAATAAATAACTAAAAAATATATATAACAAATTAAATAACTCTATTTTTAATGAGTTTGACAATACACTGCATTTTAATGTCTTAGTCAGAAATATATAAACATATATATTGATGAACAAAGTCTGGTAGAAAAATTTTATAATTTTAGTGATAATGAAGCTGGGAAACAAATTACTGTACTGTGGTGTTAAGAATACATATGTGAAATAGCCGTCTGACATTGTTACGCACTCTTCTCAAAACAAAGTGCCATTGAAACCCTCGCAGCTTTATATTGAAGGATATCGTTATTGACCTCACTATGATTCCAGTGTATATCAATGGTTGAGTAATACTTCTGACATTACTCTCATGAAGTTCACAAGTCATTGGAAATGTTCTTATGTAGATAAAAATATCATTAAGATCAAAATACTACGACCGTATTTAGGTATCAACGAATAATAAAACAGTGTGGATTGTTATATATGTACAGTAGGAAGTGAAACCATCCCTTTATTAAATCGTTACACTTGCGTTGTCTGTTGTATTAAAAAATTCCACGTGAATTCAATATCTGTTATACTAGATACTGAGTTATAGCAGTGTATCTCTTCCGTTAATTTAAATTGCCTTATATGGCGCCGGAAGTTGCCAGCACAAGCGACGTAAATAGAGAATCTGCCTCGACAAATATGCCAATAACGCAAACCAATTGACAGCCGATCGATGCGAATGTTTCGTGTGGATTTATCACTGTAGTCTGTTTGCTGATTGTATTTTGGTAACACAAGAGTCGGTTTGAAAAGATACAATAAATCGTATTATTTTAAAGGTTTTCGACTTGAAATAGTATTAATAATTATTAAATTTAAAAATGATGATTTGACACTATACATATGAACTCTGCTAGTAATAGTACAACAATATTATAAGTTCTTGTAAAAGAATGTTGTCTTTAATAACAGTGGTTACAAATATTATCATATACTGAAAATATTTCAATGCATAAGTTGTAAAGAAAAGTTATTCGAATCCAAGGCGCTCACTACTGAACATAGTCCTCCCGTATAAATTTCCAATGGTAGGAAGCTGTCTAGATCGTTTTTTCGACGCCTTTAATAATCTAACTAATTTAGCCGATATAGGTTAGCGGTATGGTAAGTTGAAGTGACAATGGGCAAGCTACATAGCAGGCAGAACGGAAGACCTTAATATTTATCGTTCTTATAAGGATTGGAGACCCTGGACTGCATACTACACATAAGGTTGACGACCTTCTAGAAGTCGTCAGAAGACACGAACTGCTTGCTATCGGTCCTTTTATCACCGGAGCAGGCTGTCCTACGGCTATCTATCTATCTATCTATCTATCTTTTCCCAGGAAAATCCCTTTTCCTGGGAAAGGATAGATAGATCCATATCCCTTTTATATATATACATATATATATATATATATATATATATATATATATATATATATATATATAGGTATACAGATATATATATATATAGGTATACAGATATATATATATATATAAGTATGAATTTTCGAACCATAATTCTGAAATACGACTTATAGTTTTAAATTATTGTGTCCATCCGAAGTTCGTATGAAATAACACTATACTATAAACTTGTCCATTACCACATTTTATAGGGTTATGCACCGCGTAGGGGGTATAATGCAAATTAATGCCCTATGTGAGACGTTCTGTTATAGTAGGGTTGTCGATTTCATAATGTTGCAGAACGAGGCTGCAAAAGAGAATATAGAATATCAGAGCATTCCATTCTTAATCGGAGAACTAGACGTCGGAGGAGGTTTTGCTACCACCTCTTTAAATCCCTATAAAATCTCCTTGGTAGCAGATTCGTGGTGATCCACAACATATATGGCATACCCCTGTGGTGGCATGTGAACTAATTCTGCTTCATTTTTTATGATAACTGAAAAGGGAACTCCAGCCTTATCATTACACGTTATGTCACCAGGCCAAGACAATTGAAACTAAGTATATGTAAACATTCCAGTAGTTTTAACAAAAGGCATCAAAGACCGCGAGTATTTAGCCTGTAGGTGTCCGGCATAACCCTTTCATTGCGTCCGCAACGGAAGGGTATCCTATATGGGATTTCCCAACGAGACAATTAAAGGGTTGTCCATTCGCCTAAATATTATGTGTATATATAACTTTTTATGAACGATTACATAATTTTGAATTTTGAAGTTCAAATGTTAGCCGAATTACGAATGTTCTAGATTTTTTTTTTATACTTTATGTAAAAAAATAGAACATGATTTGAATTGTTAAAATTTTTTAAAAATATTTTAAGAATTTAAGAGAATTATACATATGTGACAAAGTGAGCTAACTAACATGTCTACCTAATAATAAGTGAAACGGTTTATCTAACTATATACTACTGTACTGTATTTAAAATACGAAATTTTCGAAACAGTTGTATGTGTCATTTAAAAATTTAATTCAATAACTTATGTCAGCCGATAGACGCTCACTGCAAGACATTGACCTCCCATATAGACACAAAGCGACTTTCCACGAACTTGACAATGGCGTCTGTGCAAATATTAAGAGGCTTAACCGGCTCGTGGTAGCAACTCGAGAACCTCTTTGATTCAATAATCGTCAGTAATACAGGCGTTATGATCTGTCTACTGCCACTCCAGATATGCAATTCTTCTAGTTCCACAGTAACCTTGGTTCTTCTACGGATATTTTCATATCTGATTCGAATATAAAATCTATAAAAGAAATGTAAATTATTTGTGACAACCCTACGAGAACAAGCAAACGGTATTGAGCTGGCTCTAAGCTCTATAGCTCTCTCGGCGTATTGCAACCCTTATACGCTATCCAATTAAGCCTAGTCTAGACTATAGAAATACCCCGCACGTTACTTTTTTCGACACTTACCTTTACCGCTATCGCACAAAGACCAGTATTTCTAAGAAATAAAATAAATAAAATATATCAAAGAATAGCATTACATTGTTGTGAAATGAATAAGTTATATTATTTACATCGTTTATCTTTACATACTTAAGATTAAAGACGAACAGGCTTTTTATAGAGGATAGCACATTTTCGTCTTGGTTTGTCCATTATTTTTTACATCCAGGAGAATATTTATACCAGATGTTTCGAGTGAAATGTTTTCACCTACCTAACCCTATGATCTTAATCTGATAAATAACATGTTATTGATATATCTTAGTCTTATTGTACCATGCTTTCTATTGTTCTAGAGAAACAACGTTATGATATTTAGTTGTAAAACATTTATTTAAATAGCTTTCTGAAACCACAGTGACTGTTTCTGCCGCAAAACCAATAATGACAATAATGGCAAAATAAATGGTATATGTAATAATAAAGTAAAATTATTTATCGTTTCAGTCAATAGATGCCCACTGCAAGACATATGCATATTGGAGGAGCCAAAGATATCTGTAAGGGGACATACCATAATCACCACGCTTGGCAGGCGAGTTGGCCACATCTGGAGGATCCTCTTATTTAAAATCCTATATAATTAATGAACATGTGTGAATTGTGTAAGATTGTATTGCAAGAATTGAACCGGCGATCTACGATCTCAAGACTTAGTCCTCTACTGCATGGCTACCACTGCCCAAAAACATTATTATTAACGTAGATTTGTATTACCTCTTTTGTATTGATCCACATTGACGTGAACATGGTTATTAAAAGTATAGAAGAAAAGAAAATGTCACGTGATTTTATTATTTTTAATTAAATTTAATTAAATATCTATAACTAGACATTCTCTTCTAAATATAACTGAACTCATTAAAGTATTAGAATCAATAAATGTTAGAACAGACAAGAATAATCTCATGAGCGAAGTAATAATCTAATTTTAGATGTAAGGGCGTATGGTGTTTAAGAGAAAGTAAACCTTTGAATATT
This sequence comes from Battus philenor, assembly GCF_028537555.1. NCBI lineage: Eukaryota > Metazoa > Arthropoda > Insecta > Lepidoptera > Papilionidae > Battus > Battus philenor. The sequence continues at coordinate 6,145,915 of NW_027181688.1, read as the reverse complement.
TTATTTCTTAATTCATTTAAGACGCATTCGACGGCCTGTACTGTCAAAGTCGACAAAGCTTAAAACTCCTTGCACAAACCAAAATACACACAACACGATTGCTTTACTTAATCTGGTTTTTATGTGATTTAAACATTAATATACTTAAGAGAATTAACATTTAAATTCTTTACAAATGTCTGATGGTATACTTTTTAATACTGGCCATGTACATATTGACAAGAATTAAAAAAAACCTTTTTTTTACCTTTACAGGTTACTAATAATTCTTTGATTGCAGATATATGATAACTTCAAAACTACAGCTCTGACTATTTGATGATATCTGCTAGTGATCTTTTTGTCTCTCTAAATGATTGACTTTTTGTTTTAATAGCTACTAATAGATACTTCAATTTGAAAGTAAATAATAAACTATGTAACTTTTTGTTATCGACTTACTAGATGATTTTAGATGTCTTTTGTTACATAAGATTTACACAAGATTAATTTTCTAAATATAATTAATTGAAAATTAAGATAAAGTAAAAAAATATTAAAGAAGTAACAACATCAGACATCCCTGGTTATGCAATCATCGCTATAAATTCACTGGTAAGATATCTACTGCCACCCTATTAATTTCAAATAAAACGTTGGTAGTAGGTTGGTACGTCTTATGTCTTCCGACAATCTTACCCAGTTCTTCTAAGTTCCTTGGATATTATTGTCAACATTTTCATTCCTTATGCGAGTTTTACAGCTGGGTCGTTCATCTTCAGAGAAACCATCCTCTTTTTTCATCCGGTCTTAAACAAAAACTGTTTAATCTAAAAATATCTGTAGAGTTTGAATCGAGCCCATAGCTCGGAAAAGATGTTTCATATGCATTTTACAAAAAGTTTCTTATTTAACGTTTTATAATCCGTTACGTCCTAAATAAATTTTACCATTTCTGCCAAAATTTCCTTTTTCATATGTATATATAATTTTTTCCAAAAAATTAAAGGGCCAGTTTGTATTTTTTTAGGTTCGGTGTAGATGCTATGTATTTTTTGAGTTACAATTGATTTCCTTATAAAGAGCGGAAGACAGTTTAATCCATGATTGTTTTTGGGAAAATTCAGCAACCAAACAATTATTTACTGTTAGAGGATGGTACATTCTTAAACGCAGCAGATAATGTTTATTTCCTATATGTTCATCTATCTATGAACTTCTGGCTATAAGATAGCTTATTAGATATGAAGTGGAATGTATAAAAATAACAGATAAATATAATTATAGTCAAAATCGAATTCAAAACAAGTTGATATATATATAAAACTGACTAAGAAAAATATCTAAATAGTTTTCTGCTTTTTCTTCTTTTCAGCCAATAGAAATCTTCATAGATTTCCCTAAACATCGGCCACGATGACCGATCCTGTGCTGACTGCATTCAGCAGACTTCCCACAACTTTAAATAAAACATCGGTCAATCAAACGCTGTGCCGTTTACCTTGATTTTTCTGCGGATCTTCACTTTCCAAAAAAGTTACCAATTTTATAAAGCCTAGAAAAAGGTATAACAAAAGTAAAAAGGTAAAGGTTATAGCTATTTTAGTACTAGCCCTTTTGTGGCACAGGAAATGGAGGACAAAAAAGAACCAATTACAATTATTCTCAAAGGAAGCACACATCCCTTGCAATAAAACCTGACAGTCTGCATTGGTAAAGACCCGACGTTAATCTGGTATTAATGTACCCGTTTCAAAATTCCGTCGCCTTAATAATTTTTGATTAACCTTGTCAATCTTCATTTTCACTTAAGCTTCGTTGAATTTATTATTCAGACAAAATGTTACTGTTCGGTAATTTCAGCGGAAATATTGTTTCAATTCAAGCGTCTATAATGTCCTCGTTTATCTTTTATTTACAAATTATTTTACGACTGTATAGTAAAGAACAATTGTCTTATTGAAAAACAACGTATAAGTTTTTGGATTACCAAAACATTTCGAAATGTTTGTGTCTGTTAAGATGTAATGGTAAGTTTTGTCCATCCTTCTTCCATTTTGTCATTCCATGCTTCCAGAGTCAATCGTGTAATTATTTTTTTTAAATGGCTCCCGCTATTGAAAGCCCCTCGTACTCCTTATTTATTTATGGGTTACAGATTTTTATTTCTTTTAAATAATTTTATTATCTTCTGTCTTTCATTTCATTTTCCCTATTATCCAATGCCTTTCAGCTATCACCTCATTCCTCAGTTTTTTTAAAAAATATTATAATTCTTTTACATAATTTATTTATATGCTTAATGTTTTACTAACATATGTTTTATTTTATTTACGTTTTTCTTAGATTATTGATTTCATTTTATTACGCTTATCACAACTTCTCTACAAAGCCTAAAAAACTCTGGTCGCATCCCATCATTCTCGATAAGCGAGGCTATAGCGTTCTCGGAGATCTTAGCGCCTAACCGGCATTCAGAGCCGACTCGGAATCCTCCGAATGCGGGACAGTTGGCCACAAGGTGGACCACGGTCTAGCGCACGACCGGTGCACAGAAGCACTAAGGGTCCTCCTTAAGCTTAAGCCGGTGAATGTACTCAGAGAACCCCCCATGCCTCATGAAGAGCTGGACCAAGACCGCGTCCACCTCGACACTACGAAGCACGCGGTAGGCCGTGATGGCGTCCGGGAAATATTTCCGCGTTGTCGACGCCGTCGAACCTTCCATGTACTTCCTATTCCATTCGCCAAGCGTTCCCAGCCTAAGCTGTCGCTTGACGAATGAGATGGGGCATTTTTCGTAGTCCGGTCTTCAGTCAGAATACCACACTAAACTGACCAGACGGATATGGAAGTCTCTGGTAGCTGACCGGTGACTCCAGGTGCCAGTTCCTTACCACTTGCCGAGAAAATCCTATTATTAGTTCAAATAAATGGGCTGCTTCATGGACTCTTAGGTCCAAAGGAAGTAGTTCGGCAAGGATAAGGGCCGAGTGCAGAGACGCGGTCCCGTGGGTCCCCGCAATCTTCTGAGAAAAGCCCCCGCGCCTAACTGCCTGCGTACCAGCAGCTTCCTAGCTGCCGGCGCCCATACACTCTCGGTGTATATAAAATAGTCGTTTCGAGCACCGACAGATACTGATCACCTCCGAGTTCCCATCCAAAGATACCTTAGTGGCCCGGCACAGCTGACGATAGAAGCCCTGGGCCTTCCTGCTCACGTTCTTCACATGGCTATTTAACGTGAGCCTATCATCAACTGTGAGGCCTAGTATCCGGATCTTCCTAGTCAGGCCGAGCGGCTCACCTCCCATACTCAGAAGAGGGTTGTCGTATTTCAACTTTTTGGTGACCACCATCAGCTTTGTTTTATGAGGGGCGAACCTAAGTTTGTTTCTGTCTCCCCACCTTTGTACATGGGCGAGAACTTCGTTGGCCTTACTAGAGATATCCGTGTAAATATTTTATCTTTTATTATGTTATTTTACCTGGTCAGGTTCTCTGTGACATGTAATTCCTCAGAGTATCCATGTTGAGAGTGATGCGGATTGGATCAGACTAGCCCATAGAACTGCGCTCACTTGGACTCTTTCTGTTGACGTTGGGTTTTGGACGATTTGTCTGTCTCCGCAAGCAAATGTTTGGGATCTATCTTAAGTTCTTCTAGTATGGATTTGTAAGTCTATGCGCCGTCTATGAGATATATAGTAGTATTCACGACCACCACATCACAAATTAATAAAAATATGAAGAACACTTGGCACTAATGTACTGTAACCTTTTTCTGTAATTTCAGTTCCGTTTGTTTAATCTGATGAGATATAAAACTCAATTGAGTACTAAGTAAGTGCGCGAATAGTATCCATTTAAGAAGATCGTTAAATATTTCTCTAGATATATGAACACATTTTATAACAAAACAACAAAAAGGTTTTCTAATAATAGGTAAACTCAATAGCTACATCATACTTTGACGTCCGTCTTCATAAAGTACGTTGGAAGCTCATACAATCTCTTTGTGCGATACCGACAACCGCACAATGCACTACACAACAGTATTCGATGAAAGTATACGGTATAACCCACTTATAAATTGACGTTCTATTTAGTATTATAGCATTTGTTAATATTGCTTTTCATTAGACCTTGACGATAGTGTATAAAATAAAATAAATGGTAACGTAGTATGTACACTACTTTTATAATATATTAAAGAACAATGTACTTAGTTTAATTAGAGCAAAATCCGGCACTAACTTTTGTATTTTAAAGCTTTGGGTAGCCATAAATAAGAAAGGACCCTGCGTATTATACTGCTATCTGATAATAAATACCAGTGATAGTATTAGTGATGCTGAGCATGAGTGTAGTAAACAACTCTGATAGTAAGCATTACTCCATTGCACCATACACTCATGTCTTTCGCCTTATATATCCAGTATCTTCATTATTTAAAAAGTATTATCTGTTGTTACAGATAAAAACATTTAGATAATAATTAATCTTTAAAAATTGATGCACGAATATTCGAAAATATTTACGAAATAAATTACAAATTGACCTGAGTAGATTTTTCATGTCATGTATCTTAACAGTGATTTAACTTTATTAAGCGTTAGCTAGATTTTTAACAAAGCATCGAGTATTGAGTGCACTTCGACCAATATGCCAATATAACGCGAAGCAATTGACAGGCAATCGATAGTATCCCAGTTTTGTACAGATTTATCACTGTTGTCTGCGTCACTAAGCATTTGGTAGCGTCTATGGATTTTATTAAACTTTACATCGTGTATTTATTTATGGGATATATAATTCAATGTAATTGAAAATTTAATTAAATACAACCAGCTATATTTTAATATATTAAACGTTAATTTTTTCGTTTATATTTAAGTTTGCATTTAGGTATAAAAACAAAAAAAATTGTATTCGCACACAGAGAAGCACTTAGACGAATTAATAAATTTGTAATGCACTAAACTCAGCTAATCAGTAAAATTTGTATGAATGAGTTAAGGTATCTTTCGGTTTAAAGTATCTCAATGTAAAATCATATGATGCTATCTGTTGTACATTGATTATACATCATAATTGACATATGCATAGATCATTGAGCAGACTATCGATTAAACTTTCGATTCACAGACTATCGACCAGGTTGCCCACCAGGCTGTTGACAAGGCTGTCAGACGAACGCAAGACAAGGCTGTTGACCAGACTATCGATCAGAATTTTGGCCAGATCATCGATCAGACTTTCGAATAGACTGTCGATCAGGTTGTCCTCCAGGCTGTCAAACGAACGCATGACCAGGCTGTCGATCAGACTTCGACCAGAACGTTGATCCGAGTATCGTATAGACTGTTGTCCAGGATGTCCACCAGGCTGTCAACTAGGCTGTCGAATGAACGCAAGACTAGGTTGTCGATTAGACTTTCGATCAGAATGTCGATCCGAGTTTCGTGTAGACTGTTGACCAAGATGACCTTCAAGCTGTCAACTAGGCTGTCGAACGAACGCAAGACCAGGTTGTCGAACAGACTTTCTACCAGAATGTCGATCCAAGTTTCGTATAGACTGTTGACCAAGATGTCCACCAGGGTGTCAACGAGGCCGTCGAACGAACGCAAGACCAGGCTGTCCATCAGACTTTCGATCAGAATGTTGATCCGAGTTTCGTCTAGACTTTTGACCAGGATGTCCACCAGGCTGTCAACGAGGGTGTCGAACGAACGCAAGACCAGGCTGTCTGCTAGACTGTCGACAAGACTGCCAAGTAAACCTTACTGTTCCTTCTTCTGCACCTTACATTGTCGGTAAGAAAATTGAAACGTTTGATTTTAAATTTATTCATCCAAACATTTTCCAGTGAAATGTGAAGCTGTTACGTTTTATTACGTCGTTCTGAGATGATATTTGTATAAATTCGCTGTAAAGCATTCTGCAATAAATCCCACCTGATACTTTCAATGAAATTTAGTGAAAAAAATTTAAATGTAAAATAAAATTTACTTCAAATGTTTGTTGCATTCTTTGGTTAGTTTGACGATTTTGTTGAATCTTCACTTCACGAGGGCAAGAACATGGTATGTTGAACTTACACGGCTTAAGATTCCTTGTTGACAGTGTCCTATATCATAATCGCCACGCTTGGCAGGCGCGTTGGCGATTGCATTATGGTATTATGGTACGCAGAAGACGCTGCTGCCTATCGTCTGGAAAGTTGTTTGTGATTAGTGGCATTTCCATGTAATTAATAGAAAGTTTCAAATTTATGACATTGCATCCTGTAAAGCGAACTCGCGACCTACGATCTGTTCTCAACTGTATATAAATTCATTATGAATACATTCATAGTTATTTTATTAACCGCGCCGCAGTTTTTATTCATCTTTGTCGCGTGGTCATTTGGTATTGAAGTAACAGGTAAAAAAGAAAAACAGGATAGCACTGTATCACGTTAAAAACTTTTTTTTAAATTTCGACGTGAATAAACGATAAATGAACAGCCGGCTTTTTATTCTTTGTTCTTTTTTAAAATATTTAATAAAGGGCTGCGTTGTAGACAGGGTTCATTGCTCGGATTCCTTGAAAAGCATTATCATTGATATTCACCAACCGGATTCCTCTCCCTGTCTTACTAAACCTAAAATGATTCAACCAATGCTTTTGTGGGAGCTCATTGAAGGAGTGAGTTCGCTCTTGCTAGGACTAAATGCTTCACCAGGTTATTTAGAGAGGTATAACAGCGAAGTAGTTCTCTCTACCTCCTTGAATTTATTCCTCACTATTTTATTGAACCGGTCGTAGTACTTTTTCACCTTTATATGGTCTTAGGCTATATAGGCTATATGCATGCATCCTGTAAACACCATCTTTTTGTTTCATGTTCAGATTTCATTCAATGCTTAGCTGCAAACATTTTTAACGTTTCATAAATTGTATTTATGAATACGCAAAATGTTTCAAAGTTGATTAAATATTAGTATTAATTGAACATTTAAAATGTTTACTTGTTTATGGAAATAACTGTAAGATGATACGAAAACAATTATATATAATTCAGAGAAATACTTAGACGGTAGACGCTGCGTGGGTAAGTCACCCACTAAGTGAATCGACGACTTAGTTAAGGTTAAGGATTTTTTGTCGTTAAAATTTTCTTTATCTAGTTGATTAATTCAACCTCATCGTTACTAAAGTAATGAAGCACTAAAGTCATAGAGTCTAAAATTCTTTACAGTAACCACATATATTCGTACTCACTTCGAAACTTAGGCGTGAGTTATTTTATTAAACCTTAAACAAAACTTCTATACCAGTCGTGTTCTCGTTGGATCATTCTTGTAGTCCAAAATATATATAGCACATACTTATGTTTGCAATTGGCCTTTAAAATATGATAACACATTTTCTTGATTTTCTAAATCAAACATATGATTGTCATTTTCTGCCGGAGAGCATCTAGTGCTACCAAAATACGATACAAGTATACCTTTAGATTTTCTAAAGTACCGGTTAGAAGCGGCCTTCATTCAGCATCAATTGATGACCTTATCAAGGTCATCTCTCCATCTTGTGAGTGTCCACGTTGAGCGTGCCGCTCCGTGGTCTCCTATTCAGAACTTTAAGTCAATAGAAGCCGTCATTTCTGCACGCTATGTGACCTGACCCCTGCCACATCAACTTGCCAATCCGCTCTGCTATGTCTGCAATTTATTTCATCTATGTATCTTCGCATTCTTAATCTAATCTCGTAGAGAAATCCCTAGCACTCTCAATGACTAGTTGAACAAATGTGAGCTTGCAAATAAATCCTGGAGAGACCACATTAATTACTGAAGTCTCCACCAGTAATACACATTGATCAAAGACTTCTTAAGGCATAAAAGGTTATTGGATAAAAATATTTCGTAGTATCCCGAACTTAAAATGATTTAACTAAAGAGAATCAAAATTACCAATTAATATAAAAAAACCAATTGTTTAAAATACGTAACTTGAATGATTATATTTTTTTACTTAAATTTACTTAGTCACAATAATGATAAAATTTTATTTATTGTACTTTAGATAAAATAACGAATACTTAAACACGAACGATAACACTATTGGATTTTAGAAATGGAAAAGTAATCAAAAAATTTATTTTTCATAACTCCTTTATTTCAGCACTAAAAGAAGTTTAAAATTCTCGAGGATGATAAAGAGAAGCTTTTAAATTCCTAGACGAGGATTTTACACTAAAGTAGTTTTAAATAATAAAATTTTATTAGAGACTTAAACCCTATAAAGAGGGCTAAAATGTTGCAATTTTATTCAAATACCTTACATAAATTTTTTGGTTATTACATTTTATTTTTACTTACATCTTATACTCCAATTTATTTTATACGCATATGTAAAATTTGCATGTGAGCATGTAAGTTTTATATATCTAATAGATTCAGGCGTTACTTTGCGGAAGTCCGTCCTAAGTAAGAAAAGGAGTAATATATAGCTACTTCCGCTATGTAGCAGTAGTCGTGCAATGAAGTACACCGCCTACCAGTCCTCTGATAAGCCATTCCTTTCTTTTTGCATGTTTATAATTAAAAACAATACCTTATTTAAAAATACTTGTGGCGAAATATAGATCCCAGACGTGGTCACTCACGACGGGCTTCATAAGAAAGCTCAAGGTTACCCAGAGAGCAATGGAGATATGATGGTTGTTGGAACCGAAATTTTTTCGAGTGGCAACCATGAGCCGAAAGACGCGGCGTAGGTTGACGTCCATAATAGGTTGACTAACGAAATAGTTAAGGTTATGGGGAGTTGCCAGATGCCAGCAGCACATGACCGGTCATCATCATGATCTTTGGGGCGGGCCTAGCAGTGGACATTCGTCGGCTAAAAAAAGAAGTAGAAAAAGATCTGTAAATAAAAAATTTAATGCTTTATTTATTTTAAATTATCTATCTAATCGAGAAAATTTAGGATACGGATCTGGGGGCTGTCGACGCTCATGACAAGTTTAAGGAATGCATTGACGTTCACTTTCACCGACTAGATTCCTCTCCGTACCTAATAAAACCAACTTAAATATTGTACTTTCGACGTAAAATCAACCTCTTCGAATACGCAACTCAATCTAGTACCACGTGAGACATTTCTTTCTTTAGTTAACTACACAAAGTTAATGTTTATATTTTGCGTAATTCAATACTTGGTACGCCATTAATTTTTTTATAACAATAACTAGAGGATGATAAAATCGAGTAAGTGAATAAATCGGTAATATCTAGAAGAAATAGGTAGCATCCGAAGATCAGAACAATGTCGGGCGATTAACAGTGAAGACATTTAAACCGTTCCATACAAAAGAAATGATATATAGATTTATTGAATAATGATAGAAATTGTTCTAATATGAAACAAGTTTAGAAGACGCGTACATATAATTCGCAGTTTAAAACAAATACAGAACAATAGGAGACGAAGCATTGTATCCGATTAAAATATGAAAGGGCCCGCACGTAGTAAGTTTAATTTAAATAATTGTGTCACGTACTCGTATAAATTTTGCGAACGTGCGACGTTTTAGCAAATAAATAATATTAAATATCAGACGACAGCTTTGAGTTATCCTTTAAGGTTATGATACTGCGGAATTAAATATAGAAAATATATTTAATGATAGATAAAGTTGAAAGTTCTGGGCGTTTTCTAACTGACCGATTATATCCGTTTTCCGAAATATATATGTCCGTTTCTTATATATATATATATATATATATATATATATATACCTACACTATAGAGTGCAATAATATATCAACCAATGGAGTTCAATCAATGGAGACAGCTGGTTAACGAATTTAGAAGTACATTATGTGCAGTGAAATAGCCATTAAATGCTTTAAAGAGGTACCACATATACCTCACACATATCACCCTGTATAATGTGTTTACTTTGAAAATAACTCACTGTAAGTTACTGAAATGTCATGAAAAAATATAGGCCCCCAACTAGATGGACCGATGACATGGTAGATGGCTGGAAGTCGCTGAATGGGGGTATTATGACGGAGATCTTTAAGGGAGCCCCATATCTATATGTCTATATAGTGGCCGTTAATCGTGATGATAATAAATAGAATGTAACATAGCAATAAATTCTAGCTGCAAAAAATCTGCAAAAACGAATAGTAAATAAAAATTAAATTAAATATATATAGTAACAAGAATTTTCTATTTAATGGAATCGGGCGCATTGTTTGCCGCATACGCATTTATCAGCGGGCTGGCGGGCGGTGCACTTTATTGCATGACTACCACTGCATGTGCGGAAGTAGCTGTATATTGGTCTTTTTCTTACAAGAATTTTAAAAACGCTATTCCTTACTATACTATAAATATTTCTGTAAAACATTAATTTTAGGATACGAAACGTATATTAATTGAAAGCAAATAGGTCATATATTATTTATTTAAAAAAAAGTTATACATTTTCGTATAATAGCAAACTCAACGTTGAAGGCATTCTCTGCCAGATCACCATTTGGGCGGTCCAGAGGTAAACTTATAAGGTAGGTGAAACTAGTTAATATCATAAAATACTAGAAATAGAATAAAAAAGTAAAATCATATTGGTTAGGAAAAGAATCACATAAAAACACATGTAATATGCTAAAGCCTACTACATAATATAATCATACATAAATATACTAGTTTAAGGCTTTTATCATCAAAGACACAAAGTGCTATAATACATAAACAAATAAAACTCAACTAATGGAGACAGCTGGTTATCGAAATCAGAAGTAACGATGATCTACAGTGAAGGAAAAATACCGAGAGAGTGTACTAGCTTTATGTTATGAAGATCCGTGATAAATTCGGATGTAAATAAACAATACGTAGCACTCCCAAACGCCCTCCGGTTGGCTCAAGTGGACCAGGTTATTTTAATTGATCACGTGTATCCACTTGTCGCGAGTGTCATTTAAGCATTCATACGGGTATAACACGTTTTGATCTACGCGTCATGTCATCGCATACGTAACACTTCGGTTTATAAAAAATAATGTACACTAACGCCCATATGTCTAATAAGCAAGCGATCAAATGTAACGTGACAAGTAACTTTGTGAATACGTTTATAAGGTTACATAAATTTTTATCTAAACTCAAAAGCTTTCGTACTATCAAAATCAAAAGTTTTAGCCCTTTAGCAGTCTGCTAGAGGAAATAAATAAATAAAACGTTATAATCGAATTAATGAACGATCATTTACTTATTTAATGTTTTAATTAAAAAAATGATTTACAACAAAAATAAACTTGTCATCGTCATCGTTTCAGTTGTAAAGTGAGTTGTGTTGGACCTTGGCCTTTATAATTAAACTCCTAGAGGTAAGAAAGCTAGATGCAACTAGCTTCTTCCGACGATCTTAGCAACGTCGTCTGTTCATATTGTGAATGAACGATCTATGCATATAAGTTCATATTTTCATACATTTTCGTCTTAAGCAAAGTGAAATAGCAGCTTCCTTGAGGAGTACATTCTTTTGTCAGTCACTTTTGAGGTTGGTCGAGCTTCTGTGAGGTTTTATGAGCAACTATCTTCAGCGTGATGACGTGGCTAGAGAAATCACGAACGCAAACATGCACGTACGAGCAAAAAATTCTTGGAATCAATATTAAAAATGCAAAGATTTAAATAATAATATTTTATTTTTCTACATAATCTCACTCCAATGCAATGCATTTAGAATAACACGTTTCTAACTTCCTTATTCCTTGTGAAAAAAAATTATTTTCTTGACTCTCGAAAAAGTCCTTTACGGCAGCCCAGTCCAGTAATCGTCTGGCCTTTTGGCATGTAATCAATAAAAAGGATTCCTTCACTATCCCAGAACACAGAGGCCATAACTTTGCCAGCGGTAGGAGCAACTCGAAATTTCTTAATGGATGGAGAGGATGGTCGTTTCCAAGACATGCTTTGTCTTTTAGTTTCAGGATCAAAATGGTGGACCCACGTTTCATCCATAGTGACAAGACGACGGCAAAAATTATCCGAATCACGCTGGAACATTTCGAGATTACGCTTGGAAATTTCCAAACGTCGCTTTTTGTTTTCGTCGGTTAACATTCGTGGCACCCATCTTGCAGACACTTTTTTGAACCCCCGTGAATCAATTAAAATGGATTGAATGCTACCAAAAGATATCTTTAGGATCTCAGCTATATGTTTTATAGTCATTCTTCTGTCTTCCAAAACCAGATTCTCAACCTTTTTGACATTTTCTTCTGTAACGGAGGTTGAAGGCCGCCCAGAACGCGGGTCATCTTTACAGCTTGATCTACCTCTTTTAAATTCAGCTACCCAGTACGCAACCATAGAATAGGGTACAGCATCACCCCCTAATGTCTGCTGAATGTCCAAAAAAATTTCCTTCGTAGACATTTTTTTCAAACTGAGATATTTTATCACCGCACGTAACTCACTTTTATCCATAATTTTGACTTTTTAGCAACTCGTTGCACAAAAAAATTTATTACATGCGAACGAACTGACAAAAACAAGTGACAGTCTGCATAAATGTAGTGTGATAGACACTCTTTAATTTGAATATCGAACTTGATCCAAAAAGGTTTTATATATATGCACTTCTAAAAACTTTTTGATTCACCCTGGTATATTTAAGCAATCTTTATTTGTTTTTGAAGCGTATTTTGTCTATTTGAAACGTTTAAATCCAATGTAATACCTTATAGTACACGAAATATGTTTTTGAGTTAGACTGACATCCAATGTTTGAATATTGGAAATCTATGGAGGAGGTCTATGTCCAGCACTGAAGTCCTATGACAGCTAGGTACAGGTTTTAAATTTCCCCTGTGGTTTATATGAAAAATGACTAAGATTTCATTTACTATTTTTTACCTGAATTTTTTTTTTAAATTTTGCAATTTGTCGAGTCATTCTTAATTTTTATGCTTAGCAACTCAGGTGATCTATTTCTAAGCGTTTTTAAATTCTGGTCTCCTGTTATAAAAGTCCAGAAATTTATTTTGAGTTCATTTATTTCAGTAACGTTTTAATAATAAACGAAAAATTTTAAAAGTTTTTATTTAATATTGTCATAAAGAAAAAAGGAATCCCTCACGCGGGTACAGTTAGATTGACGCCGAGTGCAAGTCATAGTCCCCCCGCCCCCAAAGATCGCAACAGTAACTGTTCTTGCTCTGCCCGTATCCAGCTTCCTCAGACCTTGACGATATCATCGATTGACTTAGTTGGTGGCCTACCCACGAGACATCGGTTTTGCCAGTGTTTATAAAACTGTCATTTTCTTTATTGAACACATCGTTTTATCAGTTATTGTCTTTAAAGAGTGGTGTGAAATTAATAGTTAAATATGATTTGTACGACGCTTTGCGTTATGAAATTTCTTGATAAACTAAATTTGAGTGGATACTATTCGGTTAGTTCTAATAAAGTTTTTTTTTTTATTTCAGCAATGTACTCTCCTGATAATATTATATGTGATTTTAAAAGCAAAGCAATGATCATTTCTTCCTGGTAATTTTTCATACATTTATTTGCAATTAACAGGGAATCAAGTAGCTATTCTTGGCGCAAATTCTGTTTAGTCCTGTGGCTTCTGTGATAGCTGTAGATTATTGTGTTGTCATTATAATAAACCAACTTAATGTTGTACAATAAATGCAGTGAGTGAAATATATCGATGTATTAAATAATATCAAAAATGTATAAAATTATAAGACTATAATAATCGTATACACCATTCAAACGACTAGTTATAAAAATTAAATAAAAATAATATTATATTTTTTAACTTCAATATTAATACAAAATAAAATACAAAACAACGCTACACTAGCTACACAGCCTGTCTGGCAGCAGTCTACAACTGTAGTATACAATAGACATTTATATGGTCTGTTCGTTAGATCGTTAGACCTGTAATGGATGTAGTGAAATGTAGGCAAGGTAAAGGTATCAGTCAATTATTTTTTGTACTAAAATTTTAAAACCCTTTAATCAATGATCCAAACCAAAATATTTTACAATTTAATAAGTAATTCATCTTCTTTTGCGCTGATAGACGCCCTGCTTACTAGTTTTTTTTTTTTTTAAATATATTGAGTTATATAGGTAAATTAATTTATTGTTTATCTGTTTTTTTTTTAAAAAATTGATGTCTATGTCTATGCCATATTTTTCCGTGTTAGGTAGACCCCTTACTTACCTGATATTGATTTCCTGTAAATTTCTTACTGTAGTGAAGTTTAGTGTTAAAAACTTAAAGAAAAACACATGTTAATTTATATATTTATTAATTTAATTTAAATTAAAACTACTCAAAATAAAATTTCGTATCTGTTATGTAAAATATACGTGACATTAAATAAATTATAAATAAAATAGCATAAGCAATAAGTTAATATTTTAAGTGAGAAAGATGAACCTGATGCTTTAATAATAAATTATCAACATTTGGCGTCAATTTTGTAAGGGTTAATCTTAAATCTCCTCGGCTAATGATGTCCAACATCCTACAACTTATACAATTTTATAAACACATATAATATTTTTTTTATTTCATAGGTACTTTTATAAATAATGTAAATGTTCTAATATTATAAGATAGTATGATGTAAGTAAATAGGTACTATCAGTGTGTGTTGAGATCTACTATCGTGGTCCCCCATTTTCATTTCATGGACCCCCAAATCATTTTTTCGCTGACGTAGACCCTTTGCAGGTTGCCATAGACCCCTAGGGGTCGATATAGACTACTTTGTGAATCACTGATCTAGCGCATGATGCGGTTGCCTGTCACTGAAAATGGTCATGTATTTTTTAAATTGCTTTTTATTAGCATGTAATATTTATTGTAAGTTTTTTTAACAATCCGAAGTTTGTATCAACGCGAATACTTGTAATTGTTTGTCTGGAATATTACTTAACTGAGAGTATTCTAAAAAATTCTTATCGCGTTTTCATGAATGAATTGTATTATTTAATACGGGGTAAACAAAACGAAATAAACAACCAAATGGACAATGAATAATTTTTGCAGTGCGATTGGTGAAAGTTGTATTTTTTTACCAATGCTACGCACAGATAGCATTTTAGAAATAACATATTAGGTATTTTGTAACATAAAGTCTAGTTTTTATAAAATAATGAATAATGATATTCGATAAACACTTATAAAACACTTCAACGGGCAAGCTTACGTCGCTCAACTAGCACTAGATCGAACTAGGATTAAGAAGATCCGTAGACGAACGAAAGTAACAGATATTAGTGAAGATGGGCAAGTTCAAATGGCAGTGCGCAAGCTACATAGTGCGCGAAACAGATGGTAGAATGCCTTTAAGTTATAGAATTTTCCGGTGCGTGGTCTCAACTCCAGAGTTGAGACAACGGAGCGAAAAACGCTGGATTCGAAAAGCGATACAAATATGTGGAGGAAGCCTATATCCAACACCGTACGACGGCAATGGTAAGGACGATTGCCTATTGTTACCACTAGTAAGAATATCTGTTTGGGAGATTCACTTGGTTATCCTTACTAGTGTTGCTATCAACAATTAATTCTACCTATTACTCGTTGAATATATATATATTCAGCGAGAAGTAGATATGGACAGTGTGGGCAATGACCGGGTCATTGTAGTGATTTTTGGGTGAGGTCATTGCCTTGAAGTGGGCATCTATCGGCTGACATAAATGAATGAATGAATGAATGAATATTCTTCTTTCTTCTTCTTATCTTGCGCTGCCATCATCCAGCGATTTTCCGCGTGCTTGAATATGTCGTCGGTTTCCCTAATGTGGGGTTTACGTTTACCGCGTCTACCGGGTCGTGGCCACCACTCGGGAACCATTCAGCCAGTCAATATTCATGTTTATCTTATCACCAAAAATATTTTTAAATAAAGAAATCATTAATTTTCGCAAATGACCGATAAGGTGATTTAAAATTCTATATTTTTATCAATAAATAAAGTAAATGTATGTGATCGGAAAAATATGTGCAATATGCAAAACATTCAAAGCGTAACGACCTCTTATAAAGCCAGTGGATATTGATAGTAAACTACAGTTAAAGAACAAAATCGCAGTACAATTTCAAAATCAAATGCATAAAGAGAGAAGTGAAATATTTCTCCCCTTTTTTTTCAATTGAAAGAATTCCGACGGAATTCCCGCGAATCGATATCACCTTCCCCTAATTTTGACGCTAATTGGTCACGTGCCTGTACTCGAATCAAAGATTTACTGGGGACTCGGTGTAGGGGAAAACCGTGATTGAGGATACGAATTCGAAAAGTTTTCTTACTCTGCATACCGTGCAAGGGTTCTTTTGTAGAGTTTTTTTTAAGAAATTTTAATTTTTAATAATTTTCCGAAGTTAATATTTTTGAAAGTTAAACCTGAACATTAATTTATTGATGGTTTTTACAGTGATATACCATATTGTTTCATAATATAAGATCAATGTACAACGAAAAATGTACCCTTGGCTTAGCGCATTTTTAATTAAGTTATAAACCCGAACTTCTCTATTCCAAATACCTTTTATTTAACGCAGCTACTTATTGTTAACACACACACACACACACACACACACACATATATATATATACACTTTATAGTAATATCGATATTGTAACTGTTATAGTTTTCTTTAGTTATAGTTTCGTTTAGTAGACGAAATGATAATTATTTACAAGTTTGGTCAAAGGTGGTTTGCTACCAGCGGTGTCCAATATCCTAGTCAACAATGAACCATAATTACTCTGGTTTTCACTTCGGCAATTTGGCGGTTGGAACACAATTTCGTACAAAGGCTACGTCCTACGAAAAAAATGCTTCACCACATCAAAGGCAAACTAGGTAACCATTATGGTAAGGTATAATTACATATATATGATCTCATTATTCTCTTTATTCACGTATTTCGGTATATTTATGATGATAATATGTGGAGCGATAGAGTGTCTTATAAAATTTGATACAAGTTCATTGCTTTACACCTGTTTCTAGTAATCCTGTATTAAAAGAACACTTCGAAACACGTTACATTTATTTGTTTTTTTCTTTCGGAAGCAAAGTCGGCAGGTACAGATAGTTAACAATAATTTACTTTTAAATATAGCAATTATATAATTAAAAACATCCTTTAAGTCTTTCAGATCTATAATCAATCACCCTATATAGGTAGAAAATGTAATAAAATTGAAACTTGTACCAATTGCAATGTCAGTTTGTCAATCGCATTGAATGCCTATTAAAACATTTTTATTAAATAACGTGCTTCATTATCTTCATTATTTTAGCGAAAAGACGTTTAATGGTGGAATGTGGCCTCCACCATAAATGTTTAATAAGATCGACAAGAAGACCTCTTCTTCCTCGTCTGTATCCATAGTAGCTGCTCCTGTTTATCTTCAAACTTTCACAGATCTCGTAGAGAAATCCCGAGCATAGTCCTTTCTATAGTTTCTCCAGTAACCGTGAGCTTGCTAAAAGTATTAAGTGTAAAATTGATAATCTAGGCCTCATTGTCATATATACCGCAGCACGTAAAAAAATTCTATACTTAATCAAAATTTGTTAATAGATTCGCCGTAGATTAAATTTGTGGTGTATGGTATAACTCTGTAACTAGAATTTCTAATCTTGAACAGTAAGGTAACAAAAATCAGTACCTTCACAGTCTAAATATTGAGGAGACCGAAAATATTACTGTCTCTCTTCATCAACCCTTGGTAACACGCATGTAATAAATTTACACTTACAAACAGATACAACCACTTACGAACACACACATATAATCTATAACTAATCTTTATAGTTGAAGCTTAACAATTTGCAGCATTTAATTCAATGAAACATAAGTAAATGATTTTCAAAACATTTCCAAAACAAACAAATTTCCAAAGGATTGACAGCAGTATTCTTTGCGTACCTTAATACTAACATTGCGATTATCAACCCGCCTCCCAAGAGTGGCAATTATGTTATATCCTCCAAAAGATCTCTGGGGGAGGCCTGTGCCTTCCAGGGGGAGTTTATGGGCTTCATTTCAGCCTACATTACAGTTACGTTTCCCAAGAAAGATCCTCGTGTCATCACGAGGCGTGACAATACACATTTTATCACACCTCGTGTGAGAAGACCGCCCTTTGTAATTTTTAGTTTATTGCTATAAAACTATTTATATGTTTTCCAGCGTGTACAATAATAATATTAAATTAAAATCATCGTCAACATCGTTTCAGCCAAGACTGCTGGCATTGGCAATTATTCTTTTACAATTAGGCTTATCTTCTGAAGACCACTTTACTGGTCCGTAGTCATTGCTCCAGAATCTTAAGTTTAACTTAATACACAGACTTTGCCTGGTGGCAACATCTGGGAACTTTTGTAGTTGTACCAATTTTCATTTTAATAAATATTTTAAAATGTTAACTATACCTGGTTTACGTACGAACAAAAGCGTTACAGGGTAAGGGCTACTAAATGACCTTTAACTTTGACCTGAGGCCAAAAAGTCGGGTTAAACGTTAAATATTCAGAGCACAGCATATCAAATGAATGGATTTAATTTACCCAAGTACCTGTGAATTAGGTTATGTTTAAAAATTAATACGTGAGCTAACGGTGGTAATTTGAGGGGTCATTTCCAGGATTAAATTATGAACTAACGAAGTTAATTAAATTATAACCTTAGTTTAATAAGAAGAAAGTGTAAACAATGAGATGGTTTCATCGTGGATGTTATAGTAATTTCGATCGTAAGTAGTACACAGCGGGACACACACACACAAACTTATATACATAATTTATTCAAAAACAAATCTATACGTAAGATAAATTTAAAACACTAGAAAGCGAAAAATGTTTTTTTCTTTAAATAGTCATGTACTAAGTTCAATACAGAAACGCACCTTAGAATGAACTATATATATATATATATATATATATATATATATATATATATATATGTATATATATATATGGATATATATATATATATATATTAATTATTTACCTTACTCTGAAAATAGTATTATGATCATATTTTCCATATTATTTTATTATTATGTAGAAGCGATGTCTTGACGAAAGTATTTTTATTTTTCCTCGAAGGTTTCCACGTTGAAACCTTACATAAGTGAATTTATCCGTATAACGGTAATTATTATAATCATTTACATCATCATCGTCAAACATAAAATATTTCAATTTCATAGATTCCCTTAACATTACTATTATTGTTTAAAATTGTCGATATTCGTTTTAGCCCATAGACATCTATTGCAAGGCACAGGCCTCACTCAAAAATTTATAGGAGGATATACCATAATCACAACTCTTAGCAGGCGGCTTGGCAATTTTAGAGTGAATTATATAACATAATATCTAAGGAAATAGAATTCGAGACCTATGATTGCAAGTCTCAGACTTCTACCGCTGTTCTACCACTTCTTTTGTTTAAAATCGATATCAAATAAAGGTTTGTAAATCAAAGATCTTGTCAGAAATTGTTGATATTAACTAAGAAATCAGTATCTTATTGAAAACCTAATTCTGGTGGTTTTAAAATTTATGTCTTAATTCCTTAACCCAAAAATTACCATTTGTTTTTTTTTTTTCGATTTACGAAAAGTGGCCGATGTAAAATGAAAACCATTACTAATGCTCGGTAATTATGGTCATCACTTATTTTATAACAGATAGATGCATTTATTCTAAGAGATAAATAGCTTGAAACCTCGTTTTTCCACAACAATAGTATAATGCAAGGCTGTATCGACACCGCTCCGTCCACCTTTGTGAGGCTCGGAGCTCGCTCACAATCGGCTCATTGTGTTGCCGACCGCACAATGCATCTAAACAAGAGAAGCACGCTAGCAACACGCGATACCCGAGCTTCAGTAATATACTATGAAATTTTATCAGACATGTTCTGCTTTAATATTCTTAGGACATGAAGATTGTCAGCATAATAGGATCAGTGGTAAGAGAGATACATCCGCACTTTATATAAGTTATGAATTGCCATCATCGATATTTTAGGCGCGGGACTTTCACTGTTGGGCATATGTCTCTCACACAGATTTCTACGAACAAAAACTGAATATTTGATCATTTGTAAAGTTCCATCTGCTAAACTTACACTCCTATCGGAGAACCCTTGAGATCTTAGTTTTAAAATTAGATACCGTATTGAACAAGCCCTAAATGGTTTCTTTAGGTTTAGGTTACTTATGTGCAATTAAAAGTTGAACATCAATCTACGAATCCGACTAGCACGCTGTTACGTTCTTTCTGTTCTTGTACGGAGAAAAAGCATGGAAGTTTATAGAATCGACGAGCAAGAAAATTAAAGACTTCGATGTGTGAGTGTACATGACAATGCTGAAGATATCATGGAGGGAAAAAATTAAAAAAATTAAACTGTGTTAAGGTGCCTGAAAAAAAATCAGATGCTATATACAATAAAAACGAAGAACTAACATTATTAAAAAACTGAACTGAACTTAAAAACTAAAACTCAAAATTCTAGCTACCACACAGCGTAAGACTCAAGGAAAGCAAAGTTTAACTATAAGACGAATGTCCTAGCTAAAGAAATTAAGCCAGAGTTTTGGAAAGAGCACCCATTAGTTTTCATGGTGCCAAAAATTAAGATTGCCTTTATTGTCGGCGATATTAATAAGACTTGTTTAAGCTCGCCAGAAAACACTCGATCCTGGCCGCTTACTTCGGGTCTTATTGGAAATCCAAAACAGAATTTTAAAGCCTTTTTTAACGCTTACTTTTAATGTTATTTATATCTGAAACAATTTGTTTTTTAATAGGTTAAATAGCAAATGAGCTATACGTCCTTCCTTTTATAGCTTTTACAGCAATAACGAAAACCCTAAAACAGAGAGACTTTAAAGTTTGATTCTCGACATAGCCATCAAGAAGTTAGGGCAACTTATAGCCAAATATATGCTTACATGCTTAGCATGTCTATTTGTAATAAGCACCAATGACTTTGCCGCTCCAATAAGCTATGCATATTCGGTTTCATAATTATGCATTCATAAAGACAGTTGCTTTAATATTAATCAAAACTACTATTTAATTAAAAAAAGCGAAATACATATACTCACGAAAAAATTATATGTTTAAAATAAAACGGATTATTGATGATTTATCTGTGGAATCCTACGTTAAATGTCTATCTTTGGATAGTCGTAATCAAAGTACTGATTCAATAACAAATTATTTATAGTTCGTTGTAGTCGTTGTTTCAGCCGAAGGACGCCCACTGCAAGGTATAGGTCTCCCCTAAAGGTATCTTGGCAGGTGGGTTAGCGATCACAGTGTAGTATTCTGGTACGCAGAGGATGACACTGCCAGTCACCTGGAAACTTATTACCAGTGGTAAACCTATATAATTATTGCACAAAGTGTGAATTATACAAGATCGTACCCCAAGAATCGACCCCCAACCCTCGATAATGAGAATCACTCCTCTGCCGCGGGGCTACTAAAAAGAGCGTTGATTAACGACAGTTACATATATATTACAAAAAATTTACTAATAAAATTGAGCTTTGCATATTGTCATTTTAATGATCTCAAATTTTTGATATAATTTGTGCAACGGATTGTTTATATTTATTACAATAAATTGACATGAAGTAATAGATAATTATATTTACAGAACAAACACAATGCTGTTAATATGCTAATGTGTTAATAAAAAGATAGATTAACGTCACAGTTATAACCTAAGTAATATGTACTTTTTCATAAATGTGACATTATAAAGAAAATCTGAAAAATTACAGTTTTTTTTTATTTTAATAGACTGGTCGCGTTAAATAAATAGTAGTGTGATTTTTATAATTAAATTTACATTTTCAAATCCGATCATAACTTCTAGCGCTTTCTCTGAAAGATTTTTAGACGATGGTAGACTGCTGCTCTTCAAGGTATAGTAAAACAGAAACATAATTTTTGGTATTACACGCATACATAGTGGTTTTAAAGAGAACGTCGGTAAATCAGTTCCACTTCTATGATGAGGTTTATTAACTAGCGCCATCTAGTAAATATTTAAAGAAATACGACAAAATAGTTCTATGTATTTTAATTTATTACAATTTAAAAAATATTATCAATGACTAACTAACATCGAACAAAATACAACATAGAAATGCTATATCGAGTTCAAATATAAGAAGTCTATTTGCATTTTCACATCCATTGTAATACTCTATTGGAGAATTCACTTCAAAATTCACGAATGTAACATACAAGTGCTAGCTTAGCAGAGAGTACATTTGGTATTGAACTGTTTTAAATTAATGAATGAATATTAATTGAAGGAACGAAGAGAGTAAATGTGATGTGTGAAAAGTGATCTAGAATAGACGCTTAAATTCTGTGTGTTTGCTGTTATCTTAGCTCATGATTATTATTTATTATTACCTATTATTAATTTGATAATTTTAAAGTTTACAAAAAGTAACGTAATAGTTGAAACTAACTTACTAACTAAATACTAATTTCATTTCATGCCTTTATACGAGGTTTTCATAGAAAAACTAATAAGAAATTGGTGAAACTTGAAAATTTTCAAAAATAGAATGGTTATTGAATATGCGAATTTGACAATTAGGTATGAACTACGTGAAACTATAAGTGTATAAAAATATTGAAAAGCAGTTGCACAATTTTTTGTCTCATAAATGTATATATTTATAACTGAACAATGACAAAAATAAAAAGTGAAATTGACAGTTGCAAATCTAAATTGTCATTTAACACTTGCATGTGCTAGTATTTATCGATCAATTTATATATTTCACATTCAATAAATAAACATAGTGATTACTATGAAACGTAAATATATATATTTTATTGGACTACGAAAGGTCAATAACTTTTGGCAATACAGTCTGATGGTATACCGCTAAAATATGTAGTCATCACGTGTATCTCAAAGTGATGTATGTAATATTTTCTGCGTAAGATTTTGCTAATTAAAGCTTTTGGAATTTTCACAAAATACCTCTATGGCGTCATACTATCCATGACTTTGACTCTACTCAGATAGAGATTCTAACCAGTCATCAACTTACTTATTTACGTCCAAATAGACAGTCTGGTTCTTATCTTTATCCTCTTAGACCTTTTCGCTCCGTAAATTCAAAATGCTCTCATGTCCCCTGTAAGCATCTGTTATTGGCGTACTAGAAATACTTTTTACTTTTATTTTGCCATAAAATCATCACTCCACTCGTCTTGGAATCTTTTGTTCATTACCAACATTACTTCATCTGTAATACGACTGTAGATTTACAGTACCAGAATTACTGGTAAGAAGCAGCCTACTACCAGTGTATTTCAGTTTTCTTAGTGATTATTTTCTGCTATAATAAAATGTATAAATAACGTTTTTCTAACATTTTATCATGATAATTTTAGCTGCTTTAGTCTACTACTAGACATAGTCCGGGGACTTCTAAAAGGACCAGTTGGTAGCGAACCGTATCTAGTCTTTTGACGACCTTAAAAAGGTCTAATCATCTCTTGAGGGATCTTTTAGGTTCCTATTAGCAATTCAATTCTCTCCACAACTTATAGTAAATATTTTTTAGTGTCACACAAATTCTGACTCTATTATGTTTTCCGAATTTCACCGTATTAATAGCGTTTGTATATTAAAGAAGCTGTGATGTATGAACTGATGGTTATACGGTTAAACATTTTGAAAGCCTCAGTCTAAATTTGTCGGTATTCGCACACCCCTTCAGTATTCAACAAACGCCAAACTTTTATCGAACATTAAAACAAGCTACATGTAAACGTTAATGGTTTTAAATATAAAATGGAAGGAGATATATCTAGAGTAGATGGGAAATTCTACAAGTTTTATATTCTTTAATGGAAAATATAAAACTATATTTCGAACTAAAGATTAAAATTGCAAAGTTGAATTAAAAACCATTTAAGAAAATATTTTACAACAAAAATATACAATAGTTCGGCGGTCATTGCAAGTACAATGTAATTGTAATTTACTTATCGGCTAGACTGATGACAATGAGGTTCTTCCACGTGGAATATTATTCCGTGAATAGCAACAAATTCATCAATTGAAGTCCCTACAAATATTACAGAAGCACCGCAGTATCGCTAGCAACTCATAAAAGGCCTAAAAATGTTTTTGTAGACTATCATTACGCTAAGAAAAAACATAGGAACTTTTTATCCGAAACCAAAAACCTGGACGATAAAGGAGGTTATACTATGCCCTCCTTCAACTCCCATAACAAGGCCTTGGCGGCGGATTCAGAGTTATCGTTTATTAAGATATCAACTCGCAGTATATCCCCATCCATACATGCAATATAAACTTCTCATTTTATTTCTGGCTAGACTATTTTCAGACGTGCTTTTATAAATTATGACTTAATTCTTGATGCTTTTTATTAAGCTTTTTATAAGAAAAAGTATAATTTTTACCCATACTAGAAAATTAATATTATAGAAAATAAGGTGCGGATCTACTAGGTGGACCGACGACATAGTTAAGGTCGTGGGAAGTGGCTACATGAAGGCAGCGCAAAACCGATCATCGTGTCGATCGTCGACGAAGCCTTTTGCTCTTCAGTGGGCGACAATACGCTGAAAAAAAAAACGAAGTATTAACATTGGTATAAGTTAAGTTATATTATTTATCATTACCAAAGTTTTTTAAGCTATATTCATTTTTTGTGTTTATATATGACGGACGGGGATAAGGAAAATCAGACGGTAGAGGGAGAGGAACATCCTCTTGGTCATTCGTTTCCGCATCAATAATTCCACTTGAGGGTAGGTTGTCAAATTGATCACAAGTTATCACAAAGGATCACTTATTATTATTTAAAGAGAAAAAAATGAATTGTTATTACAAATAAGCGATTCAACAAAGAATGGTTAAGATAAAAGAATTAACAAAAGAATAGAGTTGAGTGAACGCGATGTTCCCGGCGCGACGTGCGCGCACTATGGCTGCCCAAGCACGAATACACGCCCGGCGCTCCTCAACTTCGATACACACACACACACACACACACACACATATATATATATATATATATATATACGTATATATATACACATATTACAAATTAAAAAATACTAGTGGTTGTCTGAAAGAAATCCCGTTTTGCGATAACACAGCCCTGTGTACTTCATTATTTGACCTATTAAATGTAAATTCCTATTATATCCCGTTATCCTATTATATCTCCTCTAAGCTTCATTTCTGAAAGTTCCGTTCTTGAAATGATTTACCGGAATTGATGACCAGCTCTTTCCATATAATCCTGTGAGCTGCTATCTTCATGGCTGTGCTGTCTATATATCAATTTGACTTGATTAGCGAGTAGGTGTTGATGTACATAGAGTAAATAAATAAATACGAACTGGAAATGATTTTATTAAACATTTTCATACAACTGTAACATCATTCGTTATGAAACAAAGTAAACCGCTCTTGGAATACGAATCTCCTACTTACGCGTACAATCAAAAGTCACGGTGATTCTTTACTAATAATCATAATTTATCTTTACTTAATAATGGTGGCACTTTCTATCATTTAATTCAAGATTCAAAGTTTTTTTAATGCAATTCGAGCAAAATCAGTTGGTCCTGCCTTTTCTATACGAAATACTCGGTGTTACCTGAAATAAAAATTTTAGACGTGTGCATCGCAATATCAAACGTAAAAGTTTGATATTGCAACATGTTAAATCCATTTGATGTACTGTATATTAAAGTTTTATCGCGGAACACATAGATACAACAGAGACATGTCCCTATACTTGGAAAATACTTTTTTTAAAGAAAATAATTTAGTTGTCACCGATGATGTTCAGTATGCACAATCATTGTCTTCATTTGAGCCGTAGGACTTTCATGCTGGTTATAGGCCACCCCCATAGTTTCCAAGAAGACTGGTTGGAAGCACCAGCGCGTCTACCGTCTTTCAAAGACATTAACAAGGTCGTCTACCTTATGGGGAGATGTCCTCCGCTGAGCTTGCCGAAGTCACCACTCCCGAATCTTAAGAACCTAGTGTCTATTAGTTATACTAGTTCTATTAGTTCTAAACGCGTTGTACACTGCTATTTCAGCTTGTCAATCCGTTGGGCTTTTCCAGCTACTTCCGTTCGTTAGTGGATTTATTCACTACTGATTGGATCTCGTAGAGAAATCCTAACACGGCTTTCCGACGACCTTTACAAAGTCATCTGTGGGGGAGGCCTATGCCTGACTGTAAATGTTCTACGGCTGAACTGATAATGGTAATTATATTAAAAATTTAACTATTTAAATTAATATAATTTTAAATTAATAATGACTTTAAATAATTGTTTAGACTAAAAATCGATACATTCTTCAAACTAGAAAGTCTCTTAACCTATGGCATAAACAGGGTGATTGGTCATAGGTGTAAAAGATTTTGAATGTACAGATAATTTATTAGCACACAGCCTTAAAGCTTCTTCTTCAATTTCCAATTACTCTAAATAAAGTGATCACTTTAAAAGAGGTTGCTTAAATTTATTTTTTTTGCATTAGAATGTGACAGGCCTTTAACTTCTGGTAGCAAAAAGTCTGACAGAATGTAAATAATGAAGATATTTTTCAGAGAAATATCTCATTTTCTGCTTTCATACATTATTGCTAAATACTGAAACTTTTAATAACGAAAATCGGTAATTTTCTATTTCATTAACGAATGAAGCGAAAACTTCAACAAAGTATAAAAGATTTCCCTCGCCGGTGTAACTTTAACTTGTACAATTATTAACTTCTCAATATCCTTTTTCTTGCTGATTTTCCAAATGTACGATCAATTAGATTTGAAAAGGAACCGAAGTTGTCGTAATTTTTTCTTTCTTATATTTCTTTTACCATGTTTTGTGTTAGAGTTCTGTTCAATGTGTCACTTTTAAAATTAAGTAAACTTTTATCAGACTGTATATGTCTGCTTTTGTAAATGTGAGAATATATATTGCTGTCCGGATAGACTTTGAAAACATAAATGAAGATAACATATTTCGTAGTGATCACTTTAAATTTTTAAATATTGACGAATTATAAATTTAAAAATCGTAACTGTCAAACGAGAAAAGCTTGGCGCGAACTGTCAATTATGCAATTTGAAGTATTTAAATTTTTATTTATATAGGGTATTTCTACCAACAATTGGAAAATTAATAAAAAAATATGAGATAAATCAGTAAATTCGTTCGTATAGCGAGACCATTGAAAAAATAATTATTGTCATGCACTCTTTATAAAACTATATTTGTAAAGAGCAACAGTTGAGTTTCTCACCGGCTCTTCTCAGCAGAAATGCCATCCGCGCCGTTGGAAGCTTCCTGTGAGGACAACAATGTCAACATTTTATTTTTATTGACGATTCGCAAGTACTTGTAACAGCTTATTTGAATGAAAAATATTTTGATTTTTATAACATATTTTTAGTCGCGTTTGCCAACAATTACAAACACAGGTCATTGAGTTAACCAAACATTTTAGTGTCTTTCTATGTATCTATAAATGCTTATTTTTATTACACTTTCACTCTTATATAAACATATAGATATCACTATATATGCTGCAAGCTATGTATTGTATATTACTGAACAAAAAAGGATAAAACAACACAAAATTTCAAAATTGTACTGCCTTGGGTCCGCGGATGCTCATCAAGATGGTTTTGACCGAAGAACAGACCTGTCGCAGTGTTTTGTTTTACCCTCGGCAAAAATGCTGAGTCACTGCCTTGTCGGTTGACACGGTGTTGCTAATTATAATAGTCCAATATTTACTAGTTTAATTTAATACGATTTTATATGTACCTATTATTGTAATAAGACACAACTTTTATGTGTCGCGTAAATGTTTTATTACCATTAGTTAGCTGCGAGCACAATTCTAAAATTTGTTTAACAAAGTTACGATGTTCTTTCTTTGTTTTGGAATTATCTGAAATTAAATTGCAGGGAGAGCTATTACTTTTTTATTTCATAACAATTGGTTTATAGACAAAGATTTTATGACTACATTCGTTCCAACAGCGCACTTCTTGCTACTTTTAACGCAAAAATATTATGTTTAATGTCGTGAACTAAACACATATAGTACATTTAGTTTTTAGTGAATATCTATTTCTTAGATATGTACAAAATTACCTTTTTTATTTTTTAATGGTCCCCGCTGTTGGGGACCTCTCGTTCCCCTATCTCGTGTGGGACAGGGACTTTTTAATTCTAGTGATTTATTCATATTTTTTATTATTATCATTCTTTTCTTTCATGTATCATCTTATCTGTCGTACTGTTTCTTTTATTCTACAATTTTCCCAGTCTTTCTCTTTCATTCCATTAGCCATACATCCATCCTCAACCACTACATTCTAGGTTTCCTTACTATTTTATTTTGCAACATTACATTTATTGTTCAAATATTTAACACGTATTTTCTTTGTAATTATCATCTTATGTTATACTATTTATTGCACTATTTTTGGTACAACTATATTCCTTTTATTTCTATATTTTAGTGTTTATTTTATTATTACCTATTGCATTTATTACCACCTTCCTGCAGTAGCTGAGGAAGCATTATCTCTCCCCTTCGTCTTGCATGATGGCTGAGATATTCCTTTCCTCTATCTTTTTGCCCATCCGGCATTCGGAATCTGAGCGCAGTCTTCCGAACGCCGGACAGTGGGCCACAAGGTGGACCACGGTCTGGCCCACGCCCGGTTCACAGAAGCACGAGGGGTCCTCCTTGAGCTTGAACCTGTTCACAAAATTACCTTTAATGCTTGGTTATTATATTCAAATGTTCAATATTAGCACTTGGTATCACTTAACTAAGTATATGCTCCGAGAATGGAATGTTATAGAGCTGTGTTGTTAAAAAAACATTCATTTAGTTAATTTTTGATTTGTAACACACCTTGATAGAGCTGTGCTTGTTCCGAGATCAATTCCATATATCAGGCTCGCAAGCCTTTTTGACGTGAAACTTTGCGGAGACTCGATAAATTACCTTAGGGAACTTTGTTTTCGTGCTCCCCTTGAAAACTTAGGTAATTGTCGGTCCTCATCTCACTTTTGCCCGTTGGCAACATTAATATCAACGTTAAGTTGGGACTTGAAGCGGACTTTTTAAGTTGATAAGAAAATTTGGTCCCACGGGAGCCCTCCCCAGCGACTTAAAGAAGTAAAACGAAGTTTCAGTAGTAAATCACCGTTAATATCGGATACGCGGTGTACATTTGGGAGCAGAGCGATTGATAGCGCGATTAATACGTGCAACGATGAACGAGGCAGAAATTAAACTCAAAGTTACTCAAGTCACTTTAATTCGCCGGTACTCAAATATGTAACAAGAGATTTACCTATTAGTGCAATGACGGCTTAATACATTATTGACATTCTCTGCCAATCAACCTAAACTATAGATAACAAGTAGCAAGGTGTAACGGAAAAATAATACAAAACATATAATATACTATACATGATATATTCTATAACTATTACATGTTTTAATACACAAATAACAACATATGTACAAGCAACAGTGGTATCCCAGCACTAGAGGACCGAGATTTGCGATTGGTCACAGGTTCGATTCCCGGAATACAATCCTATATAATTCACACTGTGTATTAATTATGTAGCCTTGCTTAGAAACAAGTTTATAAAGGATGGGCAGCAGCGTCTTCTCCCTACCACACATTTCATTAGCAAACCCGCCTTTCAAGCGTGGCGATTATGACATATCCATCCATAAATATTTATCGGTAACTCTATGTCTTTCAATAGGCGCCTATGGACTACAATTAAGATATATTGTAGATTACGATAGTCGTAACGAACTGGATGCTAGCCACTTCCAAACGGTCCTATTGGAAAACAAGGGAGAAGCTAATGTCCGGCCATGAAAGTCCTACGGCTGAAATAGTCAACATAAACATACAATTAATATTTTTACAATTGCCCTTTTTATTGATTTACACATTATTTCCTCTAAAAGCTCTCGATATTTAAATAAGTGACATGAAATATATCGAAAGGAACAACAAATGAAAGAAAAAACGAAAGGAAAAACAACATGATGTTATGGAATCATGATTAAAGAACTCTTTTCGGCAATAATTTATTCTTAAATTTTGACGTGCTATGTCAATGGTGTGCATAATCTAATCTAAAAATATCGATAATGTTACGTAGAGACTTGTTATTCAGGGTAGAGTAAGGCTCAAGTTCTAGAGGCATAATTTAGAGCATTAATATGTAGCATGTATGCTGTATTAGCTTGTAGCAAATTTTGAACTCTCTAATGTGGCTTTAGCTAACCGTTATTACAACGAAATTGTTAAAATTTTCCTAGAAACTTTAAAACTTTAAAACAAAAATTCAATACTTCGTTACATTTTATTTCGAACGATTTAATCTCGTGTATGGTTTCTTTTGTAAATGCTTAAAATGATTCTTAAATTGTAATTAATATTACATGTATAGTTGTCGTATAAAATCATTATTATTAAAATATGAAAATGTAACAACGGTCTTCAAAAATTTTTTTTAATTTTTTGTCAAAGAATGTCTACAGTTTTAAGTGTTGTGAACATGAAATAAATCAATCATCCCGTACTAGATGGCGCTAGTTGGGTTTTACATGGCGACATCTTTTGTATATATGCAGCTGATAACGTAACTTAGACAACCCGTGATTCTCATAATGATATGGATATATTAATACAACTGACCAGACCTGTAAAGGCCTTTTGACCGTACGTTATTCACCAACGAAGTTGTACCCCCTGCGCTTTTGTGATTGAATAAAAGTGTAAAATATTTTAAGGCTTTTTTGACAAATGACCTGTACATTCATCCCTTTAAAACTTTATACCTACACCATGTATAAAACATGTGATTTTAAAGACGGTAAAATTCTTTTAAAGGGTTTATTATGAAAACAAATAGTGTGGCTATCGATAGTGAAAATAGCGAGCATTAAACAGATTTAATTCTTTTATTCGCTCGTAGCGTGATGACTCTTGGATAATCTGTGGATAAAGCAGATCAAACTTCGTTTTGTGCGGTCAACAGTTGGACGGATTATCCTTTTAATACCATTTTGTGTACATATTAGCCTTTTATAAATGGATTTATTTTCGCATATACGATTAAAGACACAATATCTTTCACGGTTTCTAATGGTCACAAAAGGTTTTTTTTTCTCTCGCTCTCCTCTATCGTATTTATGGGACAGGGCATTACAATCTTTTTTATACTTTATAATATCTTTAACGATCTACTTTTTCACATTTTTATTCTTTTTAATTTCACATTTTATCACAATTAAAAAATATTTGCTTATTCATATAACTTTCTGTCTTATTTATGTTCTCTTTACTTATTTCACATTAGTATTACCTTTCTTCCTATTCCTTTGATTAGGTAAGATTCTGACCTGTACCTGTACTATTTTTATTTTCTTTTTTCCTATTCATTACGCCCTCAATTATCACTCTGTAACATTTGAGGAATGCAGTCTCATCTTCGTCACTGTTTATCAGTGCTTTTCAAGGAGTTCGGAATCGCTTCGGAATCTCCCGAATGCGGGACAGTTGACACCAGGTACGCCATGGTCTGCTCCACCCCCAGATCACAGAAGCACGAGGGACTCTTCTTGAGCTTAAACCTGTGAAGAAACTTCCAGAAACGCCTTTGGCTTTTAGGTCATACATGGTTTTCCTATACTCCTAGTCCTTAGTCTTCATTCGTAGGATATAAACAGTTTATTTTTCTTAACGCAGAAAACTTTTACGATCGAATTATTCATTCAAATCTCGGCACTTTAGTGGGATATCAAATTATTCTTGTTACTTGAGTAATCGATAATATTGCGTTAGGGTTTATGTTACCTTGTATTCTATACATAATTAATGTTAATATATAACCTATGATCTTTACATAATTAATGTTAACATTGGTTAAAAATAAACATTTAAGCCGTAATAACAGACAATCTTTTAAGTAAGACTGCCTCTTTTTTAACATAAGTTAATAATAGTAAAGAGAAGAGTCATTTAGGCTTCGCTTACTGATGAAAGGAAGACCTTGCTGCCATGCACACCGTTACTTCTTTTAATATCTGTTAACTTGCTTTTAACATCTCTCAAAACTTTTATCCCTTGAAACATAATTTTCAAAATATAATTTTTTTAAAAACAATATTTGGATAAATGGGTGTATTAATACTCCAAAAGAACCGCAATCTCGATATGATCAAAGTTTTGTTTTTCTATTCTTCACAGTTCTGTGGGTTGTAAGTCATAAAACACATAAGCGTAAGCAAAAAGTATTTTAAGGTTATCAAAATTTCGTATCTCGCGGTTTGTAACGTCTTATGACGTTAACGATAATTGCGAAACACGCAATGGGCCATTCTGTCAGAGCCTGCCACAATTACATCGCTACATGGAAAGTCACTCCAGCGTATTTCCTTCGCCCTGCCTTTAAGGGCTAATTAAATTGTTTTAATAAGGAATTATGGACAAATCGCACTCTTTGCTCTAGAAAATCTACTGATTGTATAAGAATCATTTGAATGATGAATGATTATAGGTGTAAAAGCTTTACAGGGATAAATTTATAGCAAATTTGTCAACAAAAAGCTTTTATGCTTTTATAATATCTTCTTTCAATCACTTTTAATGAAGTTATCGATTTAAATAAATAGCATTTATTTATTTTTTATTGGAACGCGCTATATCAATAACTTTTATCAGTAGAAAGTCTACAGAGACGGCTAATAAACAATAATCAATTTTAAAATATTTTATAGCAGTCTTGGTTTTGAAAACATTTTTTATGACTACGTATGTTATCATTATACTATTCATTCAGCTAACAATCGGGGATAATCTTAAAAGACTTTCTTCTTGAACAGGACAGTAGACATCAGCCAACATACAATTTATTTTCGTTCATATTGTCACAAATAATTCAACATAATTGCTCATTTAGGTTGATTGGTAATAGGTACAGAAGGTTATAAAGGAATAAATATACAGCTCATATATCAGCAAAACGTTTCAAAGCTTTTACACCTGCTTCTTATCAACCTGTATAAAGTGATCATTGCGATATATTTTACATTATTATTATTTTTTTCTATTGAAAAGCGTCAGACTTATTATTTCTGACAGTACTATTTGCAGGGATCGATAATAAACAATAATTAATTTAAAAAAAGAGTTAAACAAAAATCGTAATTTGAAAACGGTTTTTCTTACTTCATAATCGTTATTAATTTTTTGTGTGACCAATGATTTTTGGGAAGGTTGTACCATATGTGTTATATATTAATTGACAACAAAATAAGCTTTATTTTCACTAATTTAAATCTTACATACTTATAACTAATCAACTTGTACTTCTAGGGCTTTTTGCAGATTTAAACAGAATAAAAAAATGTTTTACTAAAAGTAACTTAAGAAAGTCTCGACTAATTCGGCGTTTTTTATTTAAATTTTTCGTAAGGATCGAGATAGATTCTTAAAACAAAAACCAAAAAAAAAATATCTTTTATCATCACCTTCACACATTGTCATTTATTTTTATGTTATAACAAATTAATACTATTTTATTAAGTTTTATTTTAAAATTATAATAGATTTTTTTATATAAAAACGTAAAAATTTCTTTACATAAAATAAGAAATCTAAGTCTATACATGAACATCTGTTGAAATTCAAAGTGTAGCAACGTTCTCCGTCGCGCCACTCGTAGCTTGATACAAAAGTGTTCTTCACACCGTTGAGGCTCTTAGACTAAAGTGGTTTATTGTTATATGAATAATATAAGCCATTTTGTGTGATGTTAGGTCACCTTCTTTTATTATAAAATACAAGGAGGGACGTATATCTTAGGGTATCAGATGATCAAAGTTGTTTTAAAAAAAACATATTACATTCAATCTATTTATGTAAAAAAATAATGTGTCTGTCTGTATTTGGTAGAAACCAAAACTATATATTTAATCGCTCTGAAAAATTTGGTAAGTAATGACTTACCAAATTTAAGTAAGTAATAATTTTAGCCCGAAATGGTTTTAGAAAAAAAAATATTTTATCAGGTTATATTTGAGCTATAAAATTGTTTTTGTTCAGTTTTATAATTAGATGCATTACATAGCAACGCGTGAACAGATACATATAATATACGAAATGAAATGATTATATGGGTTTTTAATAAGAATTGTTTTTCAACAGTTGGGTTTTGCAACGAATATATTACTGATATTATTATATGTAACAGGAAGCACATTTCACGTAACTGCTGAAATTAATTTACCGATCGCATAATTTCAGGAAATTCTACTGAAAATTGGACGCCCAAATCATTAAATCGATTAAAACTATGGAGTTATTTTTTTTGGGTATGTATAAAAATAGCATCGATACCATATCAAATGAATTTATGTTATTCAAAAACATTTTATAAACTCCGAAATAAAATCTTTAGATATAATCGCACTTCGTACTATATAAACGTTATTAGTTTTATTCAAAAATTTACATGAATTCAATATAACTTCCTTGATGCATTTTGATTTTAAACACTAAGTTATCATTAATACAATTTTGCTTTTCAAAAAAAAATCGATTGAGAAGAGATTCCATCGACAAAAATACATGTCGCAATTCAATTAAAAAAAATCAATCAAGTAAGTATTTTCTTTATTTAATTATTTAGTACATAATAAAACGAATAAATGCAAAATAGGCCTTCATTTACAAGAATTTAATAATAATATGAATATATTGTCATAGTAACGCATTGCGATAGAATTTTTTTTAATTGATTACATCTAATTGATGATCCCTTTTTTAGGTTTTGTTTGACGTCGAATTACTTACGCAAATATCTTTGGATCGTGTAATTTCTTCGGAAATTTCCCATATTTTGTTTACCAATAACGAAGAAGATCCACATACTTTAACAGAAGTACTAAAAAACTGGCGGATTAGTACAGCTATTTAAAAGTTTCGCTCTTTACAGTACATTTGGCGATTAAATTTCATGGAAAAAAGTTTTTCCTTTAGTTGTGTTTACTACGATTAAAACTTATAAAATAGGTTTTATTTTTTGTTTTGTTTTTTTTTTTAATATTTACTGCCCATAACTGTTAAAAGTATAATTGATATAGTTTAAAAAGAATTAACAATAAAGGAGCTTTTAAAGTTTGCTAGGTAGGTGATAATGTAAAACTTGTAGTTGATGATCTTTGGAGAGACAAATGCCTTGCAATGGGCGTTCATCGACTGAAAAGAAGAAGTTCATGATCTAAAATGTTATTTAATAACTGGATGTTAACGGATATCAATATAATGATAATGATACTTGTGGCAATACTAAAAGGCATTCAGGAGTTTTTAGCTAATCGAAATATGTGAACTTTGTTCTTAAACTGATTTACATGGTTGACATTATAGCGTACATATAAAAGATTCTTAAATTTGATTAAAAAGCGCAACTGTTGAATTTCTGGCCGGCTCTTCTCAACAGATCAGCGTTCCGAACCGGTAGTATCTTACTATTTATAATGTTAAAGTAATCGACGAATCAAAAGCTCATTTAAATTTAACAATTTGAATTAAAGACTAATACCAATTCAGGACGGCTAGTTTAAAACAAAGCGATTGTTTAAGACTTTTTTTCGACTCATTGTTTACGAATCGTTTGCACGTTAGATAACGCTAAAAAATAAGCTAAGCGTTTTCACCTGTTGTCTGCGATTTTTATATGTAACAGTGCACAATAGAGACTTTAGCTCTTGTTAGCAGTGGTTACTCTTTGACTGTAAAATACTCTGAATATAAGCATCGTATCGTTGCCAAATAGGCATCAATTATTTTGACACTATTTGAACCAATTTTAACTATTAAAGTTCGTTTAGAAATTTGATATGACTGAGCTAACGCAATCGTCACAAGTCTCAAGATGATGATCGCTGAAGCAGTTTTATATGTGAAGGGCATTTCTTTCATACCACCTTGTAGAATACCAAAGTAAGTAATATCAAGACAGGTTGTATAATCTTGTTGAACTTTTAATAACCTTAAGTAATATCGTATTTAAGTATTGTATACATCTTTTAATTAATTATAAACATTGAAAATTCTAATACAGATTTAATATAAATAAGACAAACTTAATTATTTATTACTATCCGTCCTCTTAACAAGCGGCAAATGCCTGGAGCAATGAAAGGCAAACTATGTTTTCTCATTTTTTAATACTTTAAGTGAAAGGAGCTAGGTCGGGGGAAAATTAATGTTTGTTTTGCATTATTAAAAAGATACTCTGCGATCTTAACAAGGCTGCAAGAAGAAAAAACTGTTTCTTACTAAAAAAATTAAAAGATACGTTCATAAAGTTTTAATTGAAATAGTTTTGTAAATTTATTGCGATTGGTTTATAAGTATGACAATTGGTTTATATCTGCTTATAAACAACTTTAGAATAGTGTTTTGTTTAAAGTACGAAGTAGCCAGTAATATAAAACGGTTAATGAGATGTTACGTATATGAAAGTAGAAAGCGCTGAAACAGAACAGTACGGTATTTTGGGTGGCAAAACGCTGAAGGTGTTTTAGCCTTGACTATTTATAGTAACTAAACTCAAACGCTTCCTCGGGAGCTGTTGATTTAATTATATCCCTAAAACGGATGTTTGATCTTAGCTTGCGCTGCTACCGTTATGTGATTACCATGCACAACAGGCATTTAAAGCGTTACAGAGGTTGGCAGAACGCTGTACACTGCAGGTGCTTTGACTTTTCAAAACTAACTAAAAACCACTGCTCCATTAGTTACTTTAACTAAATCACTAATGCACTAGGTCAAAATGTTCACCTTTGTCTGCACCGTTACATTACATGTAAAAATAAAATATTGGAACTAGCAGAAATAAATGAAAAATCAGAAACCAGTCGCTATGACAATAAATTTAGAAATAGATGAAAAAAAACTGTATTAAGGAAACAATCTGTTTCAAGTAAAATTTGAAAAACTTTTGTTTGTTTACATGATCAAAAACTTATAACTCTTCAATATACAAGATCTCTGCCATTTATCGGCAAAGTAATGGTGGATGTAAAAATGGTAGGAGACTTATGTCATATAGTGGGAATGTAGAACTAGTTACATTTTTATGGTTTCAGTGAAAACATTGTCTAAAAAAAGATTATCTTTCCGAGGAGAAGTCGAAATTTTTTACGGGGTGCAACAAAAATTAACAGCAATTTTTTGTCTTATATACATTAATTAAACAACATATTATATCTTATAATTAAATATGTTATCGTAATGAAAACGTACCGTGAAAAGAAAATTTGATTGTGATATTATAAATTTCCATAATCGTGGACTTAACAATTCAGGGGGGCGGAAAAGAAAATTGAAAGGTTCCCGACTTTAATAACCGGAAAAATTGTCCGGCTTAAGAGGACGTTTTCCCTCCTCCTTCATTATCGAAACGCGTCGCACTGGCGGTGCAGAATTGTGTGAAGCCATAAAATATAACTGTCGTTCCATTTAATTTTTCAAAGAAATGTTTATTTTGTCAGAGTTATTTAGACACCTATTAAATGATGGGTGACTTTTGTGTACGATGATTGATAGATTTTGCATGGAAAAATATACCTTTAATAGTCAAAAACGGCATTATAATACGTATTCTTTACATAAGAATAAAGATAAGAAAACTTATAAATAAAAAAGCTATATAAAGTAACATCATTGGTAAAACCTGCATGATATTTTTCTTAAATCAATAACCAATATTATTTTTATTGTTTTTTTATTTAAATACATACAGGGTGTTATTAATACATGTAGAAAGTAATGAGAGGAGCTTTGTCAGCAGATAGAATCAGAAACAAATGGGTTCTCCAAGAAAATAAGACTAGGCAAGAACACCAACGTAGATCTAATAATTGCTTGTCTGAAGTGAAAGGTTCTCGAGGGCAACCACGAGCCGGTAGAAGCGTCGTGAGTAGGCCCCACTAGATAAACCGACGATATAGTTAGTCGCAGGATGTCGGTGGATTATATAGGAGAATTATATAGGATTGTACTCCTAGAATCGAACCGCGACCTATGATCGCAAATCTCATTCCTTTACTGCTGGGCTACCACTGCTCATCATTGTATCTAATTTCCATAAATAAAGATATTTATGGTACTGATACCTACATATATATATGTACGTAAACAAAGGGGTGAATGTACAGTTTATTTATCAACAAAAACCTTCTAAGGTTATACATCCATTTTTGTATAAATTGATCACTCTTAGTTATTTATCTATATTTTTTTTATTAATGGGTCCAAGACAGCTAGTAAAAGGTCTGCAGGGACAGATACAGTGTTAAATAAGGTAAACAATAATCAATTGTAATATATAGTAATCCGGTTTCGACTAACGCGCCTATGGGATAAATCGACGATAGATAAAGATGTATTTAGAACAGTATAATAGTTAGCATGAAATTTTACTTTAAAAGACTTGCCACAGGAATAAAAAAAAACTTTATTGTACCACGAAAATTATTCGTCACATTTTTAACGTAACAAACGTTTTTGATGTAAAACTTTATAGAGACCCGACAAATTGCCTTTCGTGAACTTTGTTTTTCTTGAGTAATTGTGGATTTCCTTGCTCGGATGCCCGATGGCGAATTAGACGAAGTTGACTTTCAACTTCACGCTATCATAACTAGCAATTACGAGCTTAATCAAACGATTGTAAATATGTTTCTAATTAAGATATTA
Source organism: Battus philenor (assembly GCF_028537555.1). Taxonomy (NCBI): domain Eukaryota; kingdom Metazoa; phylum Arthropoda; class Insecta; order Lepidoptera; family Papilionidae; genus Battus; species Battus philenor. The sequence goes on along the minus strand of NW_027181688.1, from coordinate 6,106,971 downwards.
CTTTAAAAAATTACTTACGTATTTGGGTAGTAAAAACTATTTGGTAATGAAATATAGTAAAAACCTTTATTTTCTTCCATATATAAAATTAAAATGATAGATTACGAAATTTAATATTGTGAAGCTTCCATATATTCGCTACAGTATTTCTTCTAAGATATACCCAGATCACTGAAAGTTCACTTCTCAAATTGCCGCTTTATAGAAATCACTTTATCGCCTCGCAAATCGATCTAACTTCTTCAGTATATACGATTTATACAGCATTTTAAGTGTTTACAGTCTCATTATTGCAGACTTAACAATTATGTTAAGCATTGAATGTTATCGTAGCTATTTTATGTTCGCATTGGCAAGCTATACAAGGCTATTGAAATAGTACCTAAAGTAGGCGTAGCAATAATATTGCATTAGGTGTGTTGATGTTTGCTGTTAGCCGTTAAGCTTTATACAGCTTCATCGAAATAAGTTCGCGGAATAGCGTGGTTCGCGAAATAAAAAAAACAGACTAGTTATTCCAGTTCACCGAAAACTCTCGGATGAAGGTGGGCTTTACCCGTGTAGGTGATTAGTATAATGATTGTTATATATTGTACGAAGCCAGGATCATGGCAGCATAAAACGTCAACCCCTAAGTTGAACAACCTCGTCGGTAGACACCTGATGCAGGCTGCTTCTTATTGGTCCTATTAAAAATCTAAGAATATATTCAGCAATGAATGTCGATTAGCTGAAATGGTGATGATGATATGATCTAATATAAAATCATCATCTGTCAAACGTCTCCATATTTTCAATTTGACAATTTTACACTACGCTGTATTCTACTTTTTTATTTTTGGTGTTTCAAATAATATTTTAATGCATTTTATTAGATTACTTTGTGATAGGTTAAACCTAAATTAAGGACGTCTTAAGTTATAATTTTATTTTAATGCATGCTGTATTTACCAATAAGTTGATTAGGCATTTTTAGATTAACTGTTTAAATAAATACAGTATGATATAATTCAAAAAAAGGTATAAACAAATAAATAAAAAAGAAACACTAATTATGCGCTTTATTGTACGATCGCAATAGATCAAAAGAAGAGGAATATTATATCAGAAAATTCCCCACTTAACGACTGTTATCAAAGAGCTGTGAAAAATTGGACCGTTTTACACGCCTTTCAAGGCGACATAATGATTTAAAATATGAAAGAAAATTTTCCGTGCTGCTGTAGAATGATAGATTGTGCGTCATTTTGATCGCAGATAGGTATGGAAATAGGTTTAAACGAGCGTTATTGTAATTAATGACCTACCAGTTTAAATATCAACCGAAATGTTTTTAGCGAAACATTTTTATT